>NW_018743252.1:7822562-9068828 GCF_001683475.1 Chenopodium quinoa | reverse complement strand
GATGCAGATGCATGATTTACCAGTGCCTGGGTTAACTTCAAGGCCAGGCAAAGGAGGGGCCGAATGCCTGAGCTGATAGTTCAATGAGCTCAGTTACACTTGTATTTCTATTCGCTCATTTCTATTTGTATTTCTATTTGTAATTTTTTCAGTGTGGAATGTTCTGAATAATGTTCTATTTGTATTTTTTTTCAGTTTGGAAAGTGTAATGTTCTAGGATATGTTTATTATTTTCACTTTGTTTAATACTCAATAAGTTTGTCAGTTGACGATATTCATTCCTATTGTTTGTTGTATTAATAATATAGAATATTGTTCCAATTGTCAATTGTTTTAAGGTCTTGATATTATTTTCGAGGCTTTGTAAAATAATTCGTACAGTGTCTTCAAAACTAATGATTGAATGAATCAGTTTTGTACTAAAGTGGCCTTAAAGAAATAGATATCAATGAGCTCAGTTATTTGTATTTCAATTTGTATTTCATTGAAGGGTTAAGGTGAAGGCCTTGAGCTAAGTGAATATTTTAAGGTCAAGGCCTAGAGCTAAGTGAATATTTAATCCCAATTTGTTTTTTTAAAATTAACCCGATTATAACTATGAAAACATACTTAGAATAATACAACCTGCATTTTGAAGTAAAAGCAGCAACATAAAGCAAAAAAAGCAATAAAAGAGACAAATACTATTACGAAGTTCGGCATAAAGTGCCAACGTCTCCGCCTAGGACCGTTCAAAGGTGTAGTAAACTGATTTAACTTTTCAGTGTCAAGGCTTTGAGATTTAATACAAGGCGTAAATAAATGTTGCGTTAGTAAAGTGTCAAGGCTTTGAGATTTACTACAAGGCTTAAAGAACAGTTGCGTAAGTAAAATTGAAGCAAAAAAAAAAAAGCAAAAAACTGAAAAAGCAGTAAAAAAGACATATTATTACGAACTTCGGCAAAAAATGCCTACGTCTCTGCCTAGGGTTGTCCAACCCCTAGGTTTTTAAACTTTTTTTTTTAATTTCTCCCTTTACAGCCCTGAAGCACCTACAAGATCACCTCTTATACCCATAATCACCCGATTACACTTAAGAAACAATTAGTATAAGAATTCAAAATAGGAATAACAAAAATGTGATGGAGGAAAAATGATCATATGCGTGACTGTGGGTTCTGTTGTCTAGATTGGTGTTCCAGATAAGAGCATCGCAAGTGAAACCTTACTGATAAATTTCTCCCACACCGCGTACTTGTAAATATAGCATCACTTTCAAAATCCAAGCACATCATTCTGGTTATATCTCCCGTCAAGTATCGATAACCAATTTTCCGCTGTTTCCATCTTATCTGTTAAAATCTTCTACTGTATTACTAAATCCTCTTTCTCTTAGTTTAGGACCTGAATAATTTCATCTTTCTCTCTCAAATATTCCCATTTCTCCCTCTCAAAAACCTCCTTAATTTCCTCAATTATGGTAGGTTTTTTCAGGATAATGACGCTATAAGCTACCTTAAGAAATACCTTCAGAGGTACTTCCCCAAGACCCCAATTTCAACCATTTACCCCAAAAACCCAAAATCGATAGCTAAAATTCATCACACATTCAAACATCACTTTCGATCTGGGTTCTAGCGCGACTACTAGTAACCAAATAAACCGAATTAACAAAATTAACAAAATCAGCTACCAAAATTAAATTCAAGAAATTTTAAGCACAAGTTTGATAAAAATAGTAGAAAACCAATTACCAATTTACAGAAAAACAAATACCCAAAAGAGTAAATGATTAAATTACTCGGAAATTAGTATAAAAAGTGAGACATTTAGGTTCAAAACGTACAGTAAATGGGTATAAAATTTTAGGCAGGGTTCTGAACCCAAAAACTCGTTTTGGTGGGAGGTAAATAAAACCACTAGGCTTTAATTCTAGAAATATATCACACAAATAAAATGTCAATTTTTGTAAAAAAATCAGTGGGTTCAATGAACCCACTTTGGACCCGCCCAGGTTGCTGCAGATTATTGAAATAAGCCGGAACGTGATAACATCCTTGAAAAGGGCATGATTTGATTGTCAAGGGCGCTGTTTTCACTGATCCACCTGATTCCAATGACTTGCTGCGTAGCTCTCGACGGATTCCTTAAGGTGGCGTATAGCGTCATTATGGAGGAAAAACCAACCATAATTGAGGAAGTTAGGAGGTTTTAGAGAGGGAGAAATTGGAAAGTTTGGGAGAGAAATTTGAAATAATTCAGGAACTAAACAAAGAGAATTAGGATTTAACAGGTAATGGACTTTGTTTGGGGTGCCGTTGTTTAAAAAAATGAAGCTTTGAGGTGGAGATGAAGGTGAAATAGGTGGAGACATCAGATAGATTAAAGGGGGGCTTAAATAATGGTTGCAGTGACGGTTTAAGAGGAGTGAAAAGGTGAGAATGTGGAGTGAAGAGTTGTGATTTGATAAATCAATGGATGAACGCAATAAGTACATATGCATGTATTCCGTACTTCGCAATAAAAGGACGCAGGAAACAAGGTTAATAAATACCTTGAAAATCGGAAAGGTTTTATCAAAAATTTAAGTTATTTCCAAACAGAATTGTTCAAAAACTAATTTAGTAAATATCCATAGATATGTTCATCAAATATTATGTTCCTATTTTTAAATCACTGCCATTTTTCTGGTCCAATATTCATCAAATTTTCTATTTTAGCTTGTTAAGTTGTTTTTCGTCCCCGACTTTTTTATGGCGTTCATGCCTTATTTTTATTTTTAATATAGTATTAGAGTTATGATTTCAATTATTATTAAGATAAGTTTCATTGAAAATAATACTTGACTATTAATTGTAATTGATTTTGACTATTGCAATTAGTCAAGCGTTGTTGTCAATTAAAATAAATTCAGAACGTATTGAGGATTAATTTAGGATTAAACTATTTTTTATTACTCAAAATAGGTTGAGGAATATTATGAAACTTTAATTCTATTCATATTTGGTCTTAAAGTAGGTCAAACATGTGTACACATAATTAGAACACTTTGACAACATAGTACATGGTTATTGTTATTGGGATTTGATTGCATATAAATACAACCGAATCTTCACCATGACATATTACATGGTAATATCCATAACACAATGGCCTTGAATCCCAACAAACATACAGAAAAACACATATTATCTCCCATTTTTTAATTCCAGCAAGGATGAAGGTTCAATAGGGTGATGGAATAATAAGTAGATCGGGTGGTTGAATAGAGTATGGTCATTTGTCGCAAGTATTAAATTTCAAAAGTCTTGAACGCAGTTTCAAAGTATAATAAATTGATTTAACTATTCAATATCAAGGCTTTAAATTGATTTAACTATTCAGTATCAAGGCTTCAAAGATTAAAAACAAGTTGTGTAAATAAAACTAGAGTAAAATGCGGTTGTTCAACCCGTAGTGTTCAAACTTTTTATTTATTTCTACCTTTAACTAGAGTAAAACAATTTTATTTACTGCCATTTTCCTGTTTCGATATTCATCCGAACGGTTGAACAAGGTTAGTAATTATTTAAGTTATTTCCAAAGAGAATTTTTCGAAACATAAGTGTCACATCGGAAAGGTTTATAAGAGGTCATTTCCAAAAAGAATTAATCAAACCCTTATTTAATAAATATCCAAAGACCTATTCATCAAATATTTTGTTCCAATATTTTATTTACTGCCTTTCTTCTCTTCTAATATTCATCAAATATTCTGTTTTAACTTTTGAAGTTGTTTTTTATCCCCTTCTTTTTAATGGAGTTCATACCTTATTTTAATTCTTATTATAGGTTTGAAGTTTTGATTCCAATTATTGTTAAGATGAGTTACATTGAAAATGATACTTGGCTATTAATTAATAATAGCATGTACACATACGTTGGAATTGAACAATACAACTTGCATATTATCAGGCTTTGACGTCGATCAATCATAAAAAAAACGCGTACATCCCACTCCCAAGTCACAATCACAACTGATATAAACGACAACAAAATTATAGTATAACCTATAAATAAGACTACAACAGAAAATGGTCAAAAGGTTGTTATAGTCCCCTTTTAGAATTCCGGCAAGGATGAAGGGTCAATACTTAATATGTATGGCCAATAGTTTCAACAGCATAATAACAAGTATACTCTACAAGGGGGGTTGTATAGAGTATGGCCAATTCTGCTCAAGTATAAAATTTTAAGTTCTTGAACGCAGTTTTCAAGGTGTAGTACATAAATCTATCTATTCAGTGTCAAGGCTTTGAGATTCATTTCAAGGATTAAAAATGAGTTGCGTAAATAAAACTGAAGTACAGAACATAAAATCAAGTTCGGCATAAAATTCAATGTAAAGGCTTCGAGATTTAATTCCAGGCTTAAAAACAAGTTGCGTAACTGAAACTGAAGTAAAAGCGGTAAAGTTAAGCAAAACAGCAGGAAAACAGACAGATATTATTACAGAATTCGGCAAAAAAAACCTACGACTTTGACTTGGATTGTTCAAGCAGTAGGTTTTCAAAATTTTTTTATTTCTTCCTTTAGAGCCCTAAAGCACTACAAGATCACCTCTCTTCTACCCGTAATCACCCCATTACACTTTTGAAACATTTAGGAAAATAATTTAAAATAGAAATTAAAAAAATGCCATGGAGGAACAACGATAATTTGCGTGACTGTGGCTTGTATTGTCCGGATTGGTGTCCCACTAAATGTTCTAATGACACTCATCTAAACTTTTCATTACATCAGGCTGCTCGTGTGAAAAGTTACAGGTTTGATTCCAGGGAGAACGATGACACCGACTTCCATCTAGATGGGATTAAGCTGTCTGGGCATGAGTTGGCCGTGATCGAAATTTGCAAGTGATAATCAATCAAATAATTAAACCATGTCAAACAGATAGTAAGGCCAGATATTCACATCAAAGCATTGCAAGTTAGACCTTAATGATAAAATTCTACCTCACCGGGTACTTATAAATATAACATTCTCTTTCTTCAAGTCTCACAAACTTTCCAATTTCACCCTCTCTAAAACCACCTTAACTTCCTCGAGCATGATAGGTGTTTCCAGGATAATGACGCTGTAAGCTACCTTAAGAAATCCCTCGAGAGATACTGCTGAGTAGAGGAGCCAAGCGAGTCAAATTGGGGGACGGATTATGGATATCATATAATTTGACAAAAATCACAACCAAAACAATAAAACCAAAAAAAAATCCAAACACTGTAGTTGGTCAAAAATTAAATTTAAAATCTAAAAATAAAAAAATTAGTCGAACAATTCAAAGTGAAATATTAAACTAAAATGACACTTGCATCCTTCTAGTTTTTAATTATTCAAAGCCTACCGAAAACAAGCTAAACCAATACACTAGATTTGTTGAAAACAGACCAAAGAATATGGCAAAAATAGATTTTCTATTCTAATTTACTCAATTAGAAAAAAGCATTAAAAAAGTAGACCACCATCCTTAAAAAAATGCCGAGGAAATCAACTTTCCAAATTAAAAAAGTAATCCAACACATTTTCCAATCCCAGAAAAATTAGATAAGCTCTCACTTTCTCTCTCTTCCTGACTCTAATTTTCTTGCTTTGGCTCTCTTGTTCAATGGCGGCATCAACAACATTAACAATTATAGAAGAATCTCAATTAAAAAACAAGACATTTTACTCAACTTTCTTGGGGGTTAGGTTTACAATTTTCATGTGATACCAAATAACTCAATTTAATTAAATTTTTTAATAAAAAAATTAGTCACCCAATGTCACTTAATTAGCCCCGCCAGTGTAATTGTCAATTTTGACTATAATCAACAATCAAATGCAAAATTTTGTATTAGATTATAGTAAAGACTAAAAAAAATTGAAATCAAAAACTACCTAACATGTTCCTTTAAAAAAAAAAACTACATTACAAAATTAATAATAATAATAATATGGAGAAAATTAACTTAGCTTGTGTAGTCTGGTTCGTAAGAATTCGTAAACAAATTCCAAACAACAAACTGTTTCCTCAAAGTTAATTTGACATTCTTAACTTTCTGTGGTGATTTTGGTGGTGGTGGACATGGATAGTGGATAACTAAGGAGCGGGCGTTAATAAATCCAGTCATGTTAGATTGACGCCATAGTTTGTACCATAGTTGTTAAAATCCTGATCCGGATCTTACGATCCTACGATTCTACGATCCAAAAATTGCGTGATCGATCTGGATCTTTGGTAGGATCTTAAAGTTTGTAGGATCTTACGATCCTAGTCCGATATTAATTAGGAGTGGTAGGATCTCAACACGATCCTACGATTTTATTACGATCCTACGATCCGATCCAACATTTTACTATAATATGAGACTTTGATTTATTTTGACATATTTTTTATTACTTATCGGGTTATATGCACCTAAATTTAATGTATTCCATAATTATCGCTAATAAATTAGCGAATCCGAGACATTAATATGATTTTATCAATTGACAACTTGCAATTGTCATAGTTAAGGTCTCATTCTTGACAAATTTGCACATAATTTATTAATTTAAACTTGTGTTATTAATCTTCTAACTACCATACAGACAAAGCTAAATGAAGATCGACCTTTCTTAAGCAAACCAATGTCTTTTAGCATTGAAACTCCTTAGAAGAAATGTTTTTAAGTCAATTTATAGCATAATACATAATATTATTCGTTATTAAGTAGGATCTTACGATCCTACGATCCGTTCTATCGATTCGATCCCACCCCCCTCATCGATCCAAGGTAGGATCCCGATCCTAACAACCTTGATTTGTACACATACTTGCCCCGGTTCCTCTTGTAATAACATTATTAATATAAGGTAAAGTTATTTCCAACCAAGTCTTGCCAATTAGCCTATCCTTGCTCATCAACCCGACTGCACCATAATATATTTCAATATTCACCATACATGATGACTTTTGGTTGTTTTTGTTCACCCTCATGTTAAAGGTGTGGTTCCAATTTGGGTTCAACCCATCTTTCTCGTCAATTTTTGTATACCTCTTCTTAGCTGGGTCAATCCACCATACGGCATAGGTTCAAACCGGATGACCAAGGCTAAGCATAATGAGAGTTTTAGGGATTGACATGTCTCTATGGTCAACTCAATATCGCATAATGATGCTTTGTTGTTGATGATCCTACCATCCTTCTCTTTTCTCTTGGATGTACTATATTATTTTCTCATTTATTCATGTACATAATATAAGCATGATCAATTTATTTATTTATTTTAACTAATTTCTTTTTTTTTTTGGCGTGAAAAAATAATCAATTTATCATATGTTCATCTTATCATTAAGTACTCTGTAATATCTGTTAAAAGAGATAAACTTTAGGCATATCTCAACTTGCTAATATCGTGATACGGATTGAAATAGGCTATGTCAGCTTAGAAAGATATGGATGAATTATTTCAATATTATATACGTAGTAATTGATTTATTTGAAGTTATATGATTTATATTCATATAATTGAAATTTATTTATTTTTTTTCTTTTTTTTTCTTTTTTTTTTTTAAGAAATTAATTCTGAATTCGGTCCAACTTATTAGCTTAGGAAGATATGGATGAATTCTTTCAATCTTATTTAATTCCTTTTGTGACAAGCTAAACGACGCCCTTATTTTACTAGGTAATGCCCACATTTAAATATGAATGGACAAACATACCATCGCGTGTATTCCATGTTCTAACTCAATCTAACATTCTCTCCTCCCAACAAACCACCGACCGAGGGCAAGGTCATCGAACACATCGCCAGAATTAAGAACGCCAAACTCCTAATTTTTTTTTGTGAAGGCCAAACGCCTAATTTTTTCAAAACTCTAGTGGAGAAACGCCTAAAATTTTCAAAAGTCCCTAGGAGATTCGAAAATTCTAGGCGTTTTATCCCGTAGAATTTTTCAGTTTTTTTCGTTTTTTGTTTTTATCATAACTTTTGATTCCAAACTCGGATTAAGACAAAAAATATATCGTTGGAAAGCTCTGAAAGTCTAATTTCCAACACAATTTAAATAAAGTTAATATCATTTCTAAATCTTAAGATATGATCGAAATAGTGCAAGGGTGTTGGTTTTGGACCAAACTTAGTATTGTAGCCATATCTTAAGATCTAAAAATGATATTGATCTGATTCTAATTGGTTTAGAAAATAGACTTCTAGAGCTTTCCAACGATATATTATTTGTCTTAATTCAAGTTTTGGATCAAAAGTTATGATAAAAACAAAAAACGCAAAAACTGAAAAATTCTACGGGTGGAAACGCCTAGAATTTTTGAACCTCCTAGGGACTTTTGAAAATTCTAGGCGTTTCTCCCCTAGAGTTTTGAAAAATTTAGGCATTTGGCCTCCTTAAAAAAAACAACTTTAATCCTGGTGATGTGTCCGATGACCTTGCCCTCGGTCGGTGGTGGTTTGTTGGTAGGAGAGAATGTACGATTGAGTTAGAAGCCAAGGAAGAAAAATATGGAGTACACGCGAGGCTATGTTTGTCCATTTATGTTTAAATGCGGACGTACGTTACGTGGTAAAATAAGAGCGTCGTTTAAGAATGATTATTTTTTTTTTGTTTATTTGTGTTTTTTATTTAAGAAATTAATTTGTTGTAGCGTTTGGTGGTAGCATTTGTTAATAATTTAGAGTGTCGGAGTGGAGCGTTCGCTCTATGGAATCGCGCTCGCGCCAGCAAGGTGCGACCCGTGACAAAACCGCGCATAAACCGCGATGAGTTTCTGGAAAATCTAGAAAAGTTTGGAGGCGCGCCCGCGCCTCTGGTTGGCGCGCCTGCGTCATGGTATGGCACGACCCGCGCCCAAACCGCGCATAAATCGCGCTAAATTTCTGGAAAATCGAAGTTTTTAGGCAAAGAAGGAGGCGCGCCCGCGCGAGATGGTGGCGCGCCCGCGCCTCTTCGCTCACGCCCGCGCTTCTTGCCGTTTTGCGGTTTTATACGACGGTTGATTCTATTGTATATAGAATGAGTTTTTCGAAAGTAAGAGCATACAGAACATTATTCTCTCATCTTCTCCCCAACAATTCTCCATATTTTCTCTTAATTTTCTTGCAAACTATTTTGAGAAAACTTCTTGATTTGAGCCTTTCTTGTGAATCATCCATCGGTTTTTCGATTCTTTGTGCTAAGAACGGAAAGTGCTATCAATTGTATCTCAAAGGGAATTTACGGAATAAACCTAGCTCCGTATGGGGGAAATTAATCCCTTTAGGAAAGTATTCATACGCCTTTGACAGTGCATCAAGATCATAGTCTCAAGGGAAGTTGTGATTCTCATGTTCATGTGTGGTTCTTTGGCTTGGAGTTTTAGGCAAGTGTAATTAATCTTCGTACTAGTGTTTTTCTTTTGAAATTTCTGTAATTTCTTAGATTATAATACTTGATTGAAACACCATTGTTGTGTTTGTTTAATTACATTACTTTGTTTTGTAATTATATCTTTAGGTTTTGTTTCCCACACATTTTATTAAGTGATTTCTAGTTTGAAATTCACTATAAACCTAACAATCTAAAGGGATTAAGTCTTAAAATTGTCAAGTATGTCTAGTGTAAAGGAACTTACAACTAACTTCGTCAAACTCAAGAAGTTTGACGGTGTTGAATTTAGGAGATGGAAGAAGAAGATGTATTTTCTTCTTACTTCTCTTAATGTTGCCTATGTTATAAGTACTCCAAGGCCAAATGAACATGAGAATGAGACCTTGGAATCCATTCGGGAAAGATCGAAATAGGACAACGACGATTTCATTTGTCGTGGTCACATCTTGAATGGGATGGAGGATGACTTGTTTGATGTCTACCAAAATGTGGAATCGGCTAAGGAGCTTTGGGAGTCCTTAGAGAGAAAATACATGGCGGAAGACGCTTCAAGCAAGAAATTCTTGGTTAGTAATTTTAATAATTATAAATTTGTTGATGGTCGATCCATAATGGATCAATTTCATGAGTTGCAACGCATCTGTGGTAGCTTAGAACAACATGGTATTGCTATGAATGAGCTGTTTGTTGTTTCTAGCATAATTGATAAATTTCCCCCTAGTTGGAAAAATGTGAAGCATGATTTAAAGCATAAGAAAGAGGACATGACATTGTCCAGTTTGGCCACCCACCTTCAAATTGAAGAGGGGATACGTGCCATGGAAGGAGCTAAGGATGGAAATCCTAGCTCATTTACCGTGAATATGGTAGATGATGGGAGAGCTAGTGCATCTACTAGTGGAAAGAGGAAGAATAATAATTCTTCCAAAGGAAAGTCTGAAAAGCAAGCAAACAACAAAAGGTTTGCTTGTTGGGAATGCGGTAAAGTTGGACACCGCAAGAAGGACTGTTTTTCCTTTAAGAAAAGGATGGAAAAAGCCAAGGAGGGTCATGCTAGCACTAGCAAGGACCAACCCACCAAAGGTAATCCAATTCATGAGGTTGAATTTAATTCCGATTTGGATTTAAATGCAACGGATCCTAACATCTTTGTTGTGCAGGATGATGACTCATGGTGGATTGATTCGGGGGCGTAAAGGCACGTGTGCAAGAGTAAGCATTGGTTCAAAACCTTTCAAAAGGTTGTTGATGGAGAAGACCTCTACATGGGGAACAACTCTACCATCAAGGTCCTTGGAAGAGGGCAAGTTGAGCTTATGTTTAGTTCGGGGACTGCAATAGTTCTTAGGAATGTGTTGTATGCTTCGGAAATTAGTAGAAATCTTGTATCCGGGCCTTCCCTGAATAGTCTTGGCTATAAGTTAGTATTTGAAGCTAATAGATGCATAATTACTACGGGTGTAATGTTTATAGGTCGTTGCTACTTGGATAATGGTTTGTTTAAGCTTTCTTTAAAAGACAAGCATGTTTGTAATGATGATTTATGTTTGAATGTTGTTGACAATGTTAATCAAGTTGATTTAAGTTTGTTTGATTTATGGCATTCGAGATTAGGACATGTTAATTATAATAAAATGTTGTTTATGTCCAAACAAGAGTTGATTCCCTGTTGTGATATTTCTCCTAATAAGTGTTCTACTTGCATGTTGAACAAGATCACTAGAACTCCATTTAAGAGAGTTGAGAGAAGTTCTAACATTTTAGAACTAATCCATAGTGACTTGTGTGATTTTCATATAGTACGCCTTCTTTGGGGATCAAAAGATACATGGTCACGTTTATAGATGACTATTCTAGGTTTTGTTACGTGTATCTTTTGCATTCCAAAGACGAAGCTTTAACCAAGTTTGATATTTATAAAAAGGAAGTAGAATTGCAAGTAGATTCATTTATTAAGAGAATTAGAACTGATAAGGGAGGGGAATACTATGATCTAAGTTATTTCCAATCTTTGGGTATAATTCATGAGACTACAGCTGGTTATGCACCACAATCAAATGGTGTAGCTGAAAGGAAAAACAGAACTCTTGAAGAAATGGTTAATTCCATGTTATCTTACTCAGGTTTGAGTGAAGGGTTCTGGGGTGAATCTATGTTGACAGCATGTCACATTCTTAACCGGGTTCCCACAAAGGGAAAAGAATCAATCCTTATGAACTTTGGTACAAGAGAAAGCCAAACTTGAAGTATCTCAAGGTTTGGGGTTGTAGGGCAACCGTAAGAGTGCCCGGCAACAAGAAAAGAAAGCTCGGTGAAAGGGGCTTGGATTGCATATTTATAGGGTATGCTGAGCATAGCAAAACCTATAGGTTCTATGTAATAGAACAAAATGACTATATATCTGTTCATTCAGTTATAGAGTCAAGAGATGCAATTTTTGATGAAAACCGATTTTCATCAATGAGTAGACCGAAAGATCTACAAATTAGTGCCAATGATAGGGAGATAGTAGAGTTGAATGATCAACTTGAAACTCATGAAAGTACATTCGATAATGAGAATGTTGAAACTCCTCAATTGAGGAGAAGTACTAGAGAAATGAAAATTAGGAATCCTCTAGATGACTTCATAATTTATTTGGTTGAAGGATCTAGGGATGTCCTTAGTTCCACTACTCCATATTGCTTCAATATGGATAGTGACCCAAAAACTTATAGTGAAGCAATTTCTTCCCAAGATAGTGCATTTTGGAAAGAGGCTATAAATGATGAGATGGATTCCATCATGGGAAATAACACTTGGGTCTTAGAGGATTTACCTTCCGGTTGAAAACCTCTTGGTTGCAAGTGGATTTTCATTAGGAAAAGGAGATCGGATGGCTCCATAGTGAAATTTAAAGCCAGATTGGTTATCCAAGGCTTTAGGCAAAATCATGGTGTTGATTATTTTGACACCTATGCACCGGTTGCAAGAATCACCTCAATAAGGTTATTAATTGCAATGGCTTCGATTTACAATCTAGTAATCCATCAAATGGATGTCAAAACGACATTCCTTTATGGAGATCTAGAGGAAGAAGTGTATATGAAACAACCCGAAGGGTTTGGTTTTGGAAGGACAGGAAAATAAGGTGTGTAAATTGGTTAAGTCCTTGTATGACTTAAACAAGCACCAAAGCAGTGGCATCGGAAGTTTGATGACACAATTTTGTCCTTTGGATTCAAGGTGAATCAAGCTAATAGGTGTATATATAGCAAATTTGATGACAAAGGTCATGGTGTCATCATTTGTCTATATGTTGATGATATGCTTATCTTTGGTACAAGTCTACAACAAGTAGAATTGACCAATGAATTCTTATCCTCATCTTTTCAGATGAAGGATTTGGGGGAGGCGGATGTCATATTGGGCATCAAGATAATTCGGGACAATGGAAGACTTATTTTAAGTCAATCTCATTACATTGAGAAAATGATCAAACGGTTCAATATGTTTGATAAGTGTCCCGTGAGCACCCCCATGAAACCAAATGTCAAATTGGTTAAGAATTCGGGGAAAACAATTTCCCAATTGGAATATTCAAGGATAATTGGATCCTTGATGTATGCCATGACTAGTACAAGACCGGATATTGCATTGGATGTGGGAAAACTAAGTAGATTTACTAGTAACCCGGGTGCACAGCATTGGTTTGCAATAAGGAGGGTCTTGAGGTACCTTAAGGGTACATTAGACTATGGTCTATCTTATAGTGGATTTCCTTCGGTTTTAGAAGGATTTTCGGATGCTAGTTGGATCACTTACAAAGAGGATGACTCCTCTGTAAGTGGTTGGGTATTCATGTTTGGAGGAGGTGCCATTTCATGGTATTCCAAGAAACAAACTTGCATCGCTGATTCCACTATGGCAGCAGAGTTTATAGCTCTTGCATCAGCTAGTAAAGAAGCTGAGTGGTTGAGAAATCTCATGATAGAGTTGCCTTTATTGTCAAAGCCAATGCCACCGGTGGCAATCCATTGTGATTCCAATTCGGCGTTGATAAAGGCTTATAGTCAAGTGTACAATGGTAAGTCTCGGCATATTTCACTAAGGCATAGCCTAGTAAAACCGCTTATCAATGATGGGGTCATAAGTCTTGACTATGTTCCAACAAAAATGAATTTGGCGGATTGCTTTACAAAGGCAATGCCAAGACATTCCATCATATTTGCTATGAATGGAATGGGTTTATGTCCAAAAACACAAATTTGTGAAACCCAATCTAACACTTGAAGAAACATCAAGTCTAAGATTCAATGTGGTTGAATCGCATCTTTGATGCTTGTTAGCAATATTTAATGACCCATATTGCTATGGTACTTGTGATGTATTAGGTAGCGTCAATTAAAAGTTCTCAAAGGTTTAGAGTTGAGAAGCTCTAAATGTAAGTGTCTTGTCACAAGGGCACATTCACGTATATGAGAACCTACCTATCACTAGTAGAAAAAAAGAATTAGGCAACCCCCCTATGGCAACGGTTCATGAAAACCGTTGCCAACTTGCTGTGAGCGCCATTTTAAAAAAAAAAATGGTTACATTTGGCAATGGTTAACCGTTGCCAATTTATAAAATTTATGAAAAAAAAATTAAAAGGGGGTAGATTGGCAACGGTTAACCGTTGCCAACTTAAAAAAAAAAATTCGGGTTTTTTAATACAAACATCAAGACTGTGCAAACGTTCTTCTTTCACCTCCAAAAACGCGCGCCTTCCTTCTCCCCAAACCATTCCTCCATTGAATTGAAGCTTCCATTGAAGGGGTTTGTTCTTCTGCCTTCCTCAAGCACGCACTCCCCTGTTTTTGCTTTCATCCTCACGTTTTTGCTTTTGCCTCCCTACGCACGCACTCAGCTCTTCCCTTCTGCCTCCCTCCATATATGCTTGCATTATTGAAGTATGTAGCAGCTCCTCCATTGTTATAGCGCTCCTCATTGCTAGGTAAGTCGTAATAGCGCTCCTCCATTGTTATGGTTTTTGAAGAATTGGTCTTTAAATTAGTTAATATTGACAAGTTTCTTGTAATTGCTTGGGTTTGTCAAGAATTGGTCTTTTGTGTTAGCATGAATTGGGTCTGTGATGTTGGAACTTGAATAGAGTTATTTATAGTTAGACGTTCCTTGGTATTGAAAAGATGATATACCCTTGTATCTTATTACTATAATTTGACAGATGTTTGTGATGATACCGTGTCTATCAAACTGGCTTCGAATGAATTGAATGAAATTTTAGCCATGCACCAACTGCCCTCAACCTTGTTGCTGCTTTCATTGCTGAATTTCAGCCAAAGACATGGATAGAAAATAGTTTCTATATATACCTTTCTAACTTGCATTTTTATGAACCATATTTGTTCATTTATACGCGCAAGGCTCAGCTCCCCCTCCATTGAACGCATAAGGCTCCCCCTCCACAAATGTAAGGCCTTTTTAAGTTGTTATTGTATTTAGTAAAAGCTACATTTACCTATATTTCTAAATTGTTATGAGAACTTTATTTATCATCACTAATAAAGTTGAGAATTTTATTTTGTTTATAGGATAATTTAGTCCTTTTTATTTAAGAGAACAAAGTTGAGAGTTTAGGGTTTAGGGTTTAGGGTTTAGGGTTGAGAGTTTAGGGTTTAGAGTTTAGGGTTTAGGGTTTAGGGTTTAGGTTTTAGGGTTGAGACTTTAGGGTTTAGGGTTTAGGGTTTAGGGTTTAGGGTTAAGGGTTTAGGGTTTAGGTTTAAGGGTTTAGGGTTTAGGGTTTAGGGTTTAGGGTTTGAATATACTTTTCTTTATGAGTTGCTTCTCACTATATATATGCGTGTTTCAGGCTAAGAAATGGGTGTCAAGGGCTTCTAGGGTAAGATCATCAGTTTGGAGAGTGGGCGGAAAACATCCTGGTATGGTATCTTACTCTGACTGTCCTTGTTCTTGCATTGCTCACTAATATCATTCTTATCTTTTCCCTTAATCTGGTTTTCCAATTTGTGTTCTATATAGGTTACACTGAAAAAGATTATCAGGAATTTTTGGGCGAAGCATAGACCTTGGCATTGACCTTCTATTTGAGAGTGTTGAGCCTTTATAGGTACTCAGGTATATATATATATAACTTTATGTGCTTTAAATAAGTTCTTGGTTGCACAATTTTGTGGAGATGGTGTGTGATATAACTTTGGTGCATCTTCTATCATGATGTGTGATTAAACCATTGGTTTTTAATTGATTGCATGTATCATCATATGCCTAGATACCCGTTCAAGGCTTTCTCATTAGGAGAAAGTCTTGAATAGTCCCCGGTTGGGACTATTCTTGAACGTTTACTCTCACTTAGGTGGTGAATGTATGTCAGTTTTTTCGATTTTAAGGAACATCTTGGCTTAGCATTTCTTGGATCACCATGTTCTCTGGGTACATATGTGGGTAAGTAATTACCTACGTCGTATACTTGGAGAACTGGGGGGAAATGCTGCCGGATTTTCCTTAAAATTGGAAATCTGATATACATTCACTAGTGAGAGTAAACGTTCAAGGATGGGTTAGGTTGGAGTGATAAGGACCCTTTGGAAGCATATATGCATTTTTGTATCTATATGAATGTTATATGCATGTTGTGTGTTTGAATTTGATTTGTATATATAATAGATGTAGCAATTATACATTATTCGTAATATGTTGCCATGTTTAGAGACAATTTACTTAATGGAGAGGGATCGTGGATGGATGTATGGTAGACGTGATACATTGGAATTCTTTAATGGGGTTCAAGAGTTCTGCGAGACGGCTTCATCTTATCAGCGCAGAATGGGTTTCGAGTGCCTCTATTGTCCTTGTGTTGATTGTAATAATGTGAAGGTGGTCAATAGTGTTGATATCATTAGAGATCATATAGTTTGTCGTGGGTTTAGGGTTAAATATCATGTGTGGATTTGGCATGGTGAAGAAGGAGAGTACAATAGGGATGTTATTGGGTATGATGTGCATGATGATAGAAGCAATGATATCCGTGTGGACGAGGAATACAAGAATGATGAACATATTGATGATGATGGTTCTGAGGAGGGATTTGAGGATGATCATGTGGATGAGGTTGAGGATGAAGGTGTGGATGAGATGATGCGTGGTTTTGAAGTTGGCGTGTTTGAGTCATTATCGGAGGCTTCTAAAAAGCCTTTGTATCCTGGGTGCAAAAAATACTCCAAACTATCAGCCGTGCTAACTCTTTTTTAACATTAAGTCGAAGCATGGGTGGACGGACAGTAGTTTTACTTCCTTGTTGAGCATGTTAAGTGAGATGTTGCCAGATGGGAATGAAATTCCTAAGTCTTACTATTACGCTAAGAAGCTCATATGTCCATTTGGTTTGGAGTATAAGAAGATACATGCATGTCCTAATGATTGTATTCTTTACCGAAATGAATATGAAAAATTGGAGGAGTGTCCAAAGATGCAAGAAGTCGCGCTACAAGCGCAAGAGTTGCAATGCTGGTACGAAGGGACCTCCTGCTAAGGTGTTGTGGTATCTTCCCATAATTCCTAGGTTTAAGCGCCTGTTCTCTTTACCAAAAGACGCTAAAAACTTGAGGTGGCATGCAGAGGGAAGAAAGAAAAACAGAATGCTGAAGCACCCAGCCGACTCCCCGCAATGGAAGAACCTTGATATGAAGTTTGGGGAATTTGGTGATGAAGTCAGAAATTTAAGGCTTGGTTTGTGCACGGACGGGATGAATCCATTTGGCACTCTTAGTACCCAGCACAGCACATGGTCGGTACTTTTAGTGATCTACAATTTGCCTCCTTGGTTGTGCATGAAACGGAAATATGTAATGCTTTCACTCTTGATATTGAGGCCAAGGCAACCTGGAAACGACATTGATGTGTATCTTGCGCCATTGGTTGATGATTTGAGAAAGATGTGGGATGAAGGGGTTTCCGTGTTTGATGCTCATAATAATGAGATGTTCACATTGCGTGCAGCTTTTATGTGGACCGTTAATGATTTTCCTGCATATCGCAACTTGTCTGGGTATAAGAATAAAGGGAAAAAGGCATGTCCCATTTGTATTGATGATACGCCAAGCAGACGCCTTGATCATTCTTTCAAACAGGTGTATTTGAGGACAAGAAGGTTGCTCAGGCGCGATCACCCGTACCGTAGGCAGAAAAAGGCTTTCGATGGGACGGTGGAGGAGGGGACTTCTCCTAGGCCACTGACTGGTGAGGAGATTTACGCTCGGGTCAAGGGTGTACGAACAGTATTTGGGAAATCTGAAAAAGCGGCGGAATCAGTTTCTATCTTTAAAAAAGAATCAATCTTTTGGTTGCTCCCGTACTGGAAAGAACATTACGTTAGGCACTGTCTTGATGTAATGCATATAGAGAAGAATGTGTGTGACGCTCTTGTGGGAACGCTGATGAATATTCAAAACAAGACAAAGGACGGAAAGGGTGCACGTTTAGATTTAGAAAAGATGGGGGTGCGTCCGGAATTGTGGGTTCAGCAAAGGGTTAGTAAGGGAAAGGAACAGGAAAAGGAAAAAGAAATGGGTTCGAAAAAGGGAAAGGGGAAGAGCAAGGGAAAGGGAAAGGCCGCGGATGCGTCGAAGAAGAAAAATGAGGGAAAAGCCAAAGAGGGGAAGGCCTATTTACCTCCGGCTTGCTACACATTGTCAAGGGTAGAAAAACGGATATTTTATGAATGTCTGTATGGCATTAAGGTTCCATCAAGGTACGCATCTAACATGAAAAGATTTGTATCCTTAAATGGAGAATTGAAGCTGACAAGTATGAAATCCCATGATTGTCATGTTCTGATGCAAGTTTTTCTACCAATTGCAATACGTGGTATTTTGCCAAAGCACGTGAGGGAAGCTATTACAAGCCTCTGTTCGTTTTTCAATACAATATGTAGCAAAGTGCTTGATCCTTGTACCCTTGATGCTTTACAGGCGGATGTGGTTGTGACTTTGTGCAAATTTGAGATGTACTTCCCGCCCTCGTTTTTCGACATAATGGTGCATTTGATTCTTCATTTGGTGCGTGAGATTAAGTTGTGCTGTCCAGTGTTCATGAGGGGTGCTATCCTTTTGAAAGACACATGGGCACATTGCAAGATAAAGTTAGGAATCGGGCTCACCCGGAAGGAAGTATGATTCAAGGGACCGTGGCCGAGGAGATTGGTAATTTTGTGGCCGACTATATAGCCGTTGCTGAACCTATTGGTATTCCTACTTCTCGACATGAAGGTAGACTTGATGGTCATGTCACAATCGGGTCAAAACAAATGTCACCTGATCGAGAGCAGTTCTTACAAGCACACCTTTATGTGTTGCACCATGTTGCAGATGTTCACCCATATTTAGACGAGCACATGGCTAGTTTGCGTGATGAGTTTCCGTCAAAAGGTGAAAGGGCACTGATGCAGTTGCACAACAAGAAGTTTGTGAGTTGGTTTCGTGATCGAGTGATGGGTGGAATGGATGAGAGTGTCACAGCTACAGTAAGGTGGCTTGCTTATGGTCCTAGGGATGATGTTCGCTCATTTGAGGGATATGACATAAATGGGTACACATTTTGGACTGAGCGTCAAGATTTGAAATCATCCTCGACCCAAAACAATGGTGTAACGGTTGTGGCATCGTCAAGGAAGTTTGCAAGTGCTAAGGATAAATCACCCGTTGATGCAGAGTTGTCATACTACGGTCGAATTCAAGAAATATGGGAGCTTGATTATTGTGACTTCACGATTGCTCTTTTCCGATGTAAGTGGGTTGATAATATCAGGCGTAACGTCAAATTGGGATATGTGCGCGCAAAATCCCCATTACGCTTCGTATGAGCGACGTTCCTACAGGCTTGATTGACACGTTTTGGAATGATACCAGGGTAAAGTTTATGGATTCCACATTATTTATAAACAATTTCAATTTATTGTTATGTTATGGGCAAACTAATAATGTTTGTTATTTGTGCTTGCAGAGTCTATTTAACATTCCAAATGAGTACGCCAAGCGAAGGGTGTTTGAATCCTTACTTGCGGCAAGATTCAGAAGCTTCAAGTGTAACTTAGTTCGTCGGTTTATCACAAAGAAACTTGTGAGGAAACCAAAGAACAAGAAAGGAGGTGGCAGTGATGATGATGTCATCGATGAAGAGAAACTCCCATGGCAAATATGGCCTAGCATATCGAAGGATGATTGGGACGCTTTCGTTCTTCAAAAATGTAAAAAAGAAGAAATTGTAAGTTTAAAGAACTCTGATGAAAATTGTGTTGTAATTTATCGTCTTTTTTATTAGAAATGAAACTAACATGTCTTTTTATGTAGGAAATGAGGGAGCAGAATTCCAAGAATGCATTGCAAAAGCAATACCACCATCATATGGGGGCAATGACGTATGATGAATGGAGGGATACGTGGGTGAGTGAAGGAGTATACCCCACTGCGCTTCTAGGGTCCTCCACAGCGCCGTCTGACTCCACGACCAGTACTTTGGTGAGTCGTGCTGGGGATTTCTTTTGCTCTATGCATTCGCGGGACAAGAAAACCGGAAAATGGTCCATCAAGGCTCCGAAAACCAAAGAAATGACAGATAAGCTAGTAAGCAACTATGAACTAGTGAACTACATTATTCATTTGCATGTATATCACTTTATATAAACACTTACTTCATGTTGCCATTTTGTTTTTGCTACAGCTTGAGTACACTAGAGAGCTTGTTGAAGGCAAGCTCGTCCCGACGGTAGAGAAGGACCCCTTCACCTTGGCTATGGGAAATCCCTACCATCCGGGACGGGTATTAGGTGTTGGGGGGAGCTTGCTAGGATCGGAGAAGGTAATGGGTCCCGAATATACCAAATCTGGAAGATCCCGAGCAAGTGTGAACTCGCCACAGAATTTCGATGCCACAGTGGCATCAATTAAAGAACAAGTGCGCAATGAGATGCGCGAAGAGTTCAATGCATGGACGAAGCAAATGAATTTGCCGACCTTGCCCTTTTCCTCGACAAAACCGGCCGACTCAAGTAGCCACCCACGAAGAGAAGGAGAACAGGAGGTAAATGCACGAGAGGGGGTACATGATTAGAATTCAACTTTATAAGTTTTGATATGTTGAGTTACGTGGGTATGGTTCTAATTAATGTTTCACTATCAATACACTATTGCAGATTGGAACTCCTTCACATGCGAACTCAAGGGGGCTTGATACTCCGACACCTCATCACTTTCCTATTCTATAGGTGATTTTGTGCTTACTTGTTTGGATAATGATATTTGTTTTTGGATTGTGTTGTGAAATGGTTAAGTTGGCTGTGAAATGGTCAAGTTCGCTGTGTTGTGTTGTCAGTATGCTTTGTTGATGTGATGTGTTGTTGTTGTTTGCTCTTCCTTCTCATTCTCCTCTTCCTTCTCCTTCTCCTCATTCTCCCCCTCCTTCTCCTCCTCCTTCTCTTTCTCCTTCTCCTTCTCCTTCTCCTTCTCCTCCTCCTCCTCCTTCTCTTTCTTCTCCTTCTCCTTCTCTTTCTCCTTCTCCTTCTCCTTCTCCTTCTCCTTCTCCTTCTCCTCCTCCTCCTCTTTCTTCTCCTTCTCCTTCTCTTTCTCCTTCTCCTCCTCCTCCTTCTCTTTCTTCTCCTTCTCCTTCTCTTTTTCCTTCTCCTTCTCCTTCTCCTTCTCCTTCTCTTTCTCATTGGGAAGCGGAGAAGGTAGGAGAGGCTGCCAGAGAGGTTGCAGCAGCTGTGCAGCACTGCAGCAGCTGTGCAGCCTGCAGCTGCTGCCCTTCGCGCTCGGGTTTTTTATTTTTTTTTGCACTCGTTTTGGTTTTTTTTTTTTAACTAGCACCTAAGATACTTAGTTATGAATATTTATGGCTTGAAACAACCTAAAAAAAGCAATTTCACAAGTTTTAGGTTCATTTAGAGTATTTACGGCTCGAAATGGCATAAATGAGTTCTAACTTGCCCATTTTTCATGATTTTAGCTCAATTCTTGATTTAACTCCTATATTATACCTAAGATACTTAGTTATGAATATTTATGGCTTGAAACAACCTAAAAAAAGCAATTTCACAAGTTTTAGGTTCATTTACAGTATTTACGGCTCGAAATGGCCTAAATGAGTTCTAACTTGCCCATTTTTCATGATTTTAGCTCAATTCTTGATTTAACTCCTATATTACACCTAAGATACTTATTTATGAATATTTATGGCTTGAAACAACCTAAAAAAAGCAATTTCACAAGTTTTAGGTTCATTTACAGTATTTACGGCTCGAAATGGCCTAAATGAGTTCTAACTTGCCCATTTTTCATGATTTTAGCTCAATGCTTGATTTAACTCCTATCTTAAACCTAAGATACTTAGTTATGAATATGTAAATGAAGTATCTTCGTAATTGGTGCAGGAAGAGAACCGTTGTGAACTTCTTCACCCGGGCGAATCATATGATGGACCTTTGAATGTTGTTGCCTATGGTAGTGCATAACCGGCCGAACAAGGTACGGCCCATCTTCGACCTCTTCTGCCTGAGCATTATTCTGTCGGGATCCATTCTGTGGTTCCCGGGTCCGAGGACATCTTAATACCTGTGCCCGTGAAGGAGGATGAGTTCACTACACTCTGGGTAACAAAAGGTAGTTTTGTGCAATGGCCATCTGCTTGGATACGGTTGATGAACCAGGTAATTAAGATTTAGATTTCACGCTTTAATCTTTTCTTCCCAAGAGTTGGATGGAAATCTTTTCTAACCATTTGTGTGATCTGTCTTATTAGCCATCGAGGAAAAGCCAAACGCCAAAGAAGAGGGTGGAGGGGCCAAAGTACAGGAGTGAACATGGCTCGGTGAGTGGAAAGGCGTTGATGAAGAGCCCTTCACGAGGTTCAGCTACGCAAGCTACTCCATTAGTTGAAGACACGGTGCTTCAATCGCTATCTCAGGAGTTAGCTTATTTGCACAACCGTGTTTGCGTGTTGCCTAATGACAACCCCATCCAAATTCAACTTCCTAAGGAAATGTTCCATTACGATGATGATGCAACGGCATGGCTATTCAAAGAAGATGTGAAGGAATTTCTAAGTGGTGTAGTGCTTAACATTTCCCTCATTCAAATATCCATGAGGTAATTCAACTGGTACTCAATTTATGTTATTCAGTTTAGTGGTGTTTTTCATTTGGTTTTCGATTAACATTGTGTTATCATGCATGCAGAGCACTCCAGGAGCAAATATGGGAGCTTGAATCTCCTTGTCAAGTTGGGTGGTTGTGCCCTGAACAGATGTCCACTGCTAGAATCTTAGGCAACTCCGCTGACGTGTTGTACTATGCTGAACGGGGTATCAGGCAATCAGTGAGTGCGGGAGACAAGTTTATATTCGTCCCATACTATGAGGAGTACATCTGATTATGCTAGTCAAGTTCATTTGGGTTCCCAGTTTATTTGTTGTAACAGGATAACTATTAATTTGTTTGTCTCGTGTGTAGTTATCATTGGACCCTACTTGTGATTTGTGTTTCCAGTAGCACAATCTTCTACTTTGATTCTGCTCGGTTACCTCAAGTAAGAAAGCGCCTCGTGAGGTCCATACTGCAAAAGTAAGCATCTAATTTGTTTCACTTCTTGTTATTCATTTTCATATCTGAACTCATATGTATTGATTATACTAGTCAAATTTGAACTTATTACTTTGATTTTTTGTAGTACCATGAAGAAGATAAATCCTCGATCTCCTCGAGGTCCTACATGGAAAGCACCCAAGGTAATTCACCCATGATGTTGTGATTTTCTTACTTTACAATGCTTAAGATGTTGCTTATTTGCTATGCATTTTGATTCATGTGCTTTGTTCCTCATGCTAGTGCGCACAACAGGAAAACCTCTTACTTGCTCTTTTCTTGTAATCTCAAGCATTAGTCACATTTAACTAAGTGATAATGACATTTTTTAACTTGTTATGAGTTCAATAGACATGAATTGTAGAAAATAGGCATCATAGTAGCCAAAATGGCCTTACTTGAGCCATTTTGGTTGAAATTGCGTCCCAAAACCTCTTACTTTCTCTTTTCTTGTAATCTCAAGCATTAGTCACCTATAACTAAGTGATAATGACATGTTTTAACTAGTTATGAGTTCAATAGACAAGTTTTATCGAAAATAGGCATCCTATTAGCCAAAATGGCCTTACTTGAGCCATTTTGGTTGAAATTGCGTCCCATAACCTCTTACTTGCTCTTTTCTTGTAATATCAAGCATTAGTCACCTATAACTAAGTGATAATGACATGTTTTAACTAGTTATGAGTTCAATAGACAAGTTTTATCGAAAATAGGCATCATAGTAGCCAAAATGGCCTTACTTGAGCCATTTTGGTTGAAATTGCGTACCAAAACATCTTACTTGCTCTTTTCTTGTAATCTCAAGCATTAGTCACCAATAACTAAGTGATAACGACATGTTTTAACTAGTTATGAGTTCAATAGACAAGAATTGTAGAAAATAGGCATCATAGTAGCCAAAATGGCCTTACTTGAGCCATTTTGGTTGAAATTGCATCCCAAAACCTCTTACATGCTCTTTTCTTGTAATCTCAAGCATTAGTCACCCATAACTAAGAGATAATGACATGTTTTAACTAGTTATGAGTTCAATACACATGAATTGTAGAAAATAGGCATCATAATAGCCAAAATGGCCTTACTTGAGCCATTTTGGTTGAAATTGCGTCCCAAAACCTCTTACTTTCTCTTTTCTTGTAATCTCAAGCATTAGTCACCTATAACTAAGTGATAATGACATGTTTTAACTAGTTATGAGTTCCATAGACATGAATTGTAGAAAATAGGCATCATTGTAGCCAAAATGGCCTTACTTGAGCCATTTTGGTTGAAATTGCGTCCCAAAACCTCTTACTTGCTCTTTTCTTGTAATATCAAGCATTAGTCACCTATAAATAAGTGATAATGACATATTTTAACTAGTTATGAGTTCAATAGACAAGAATTGTAGAAAATAGGCATCATAGTAGCCAAAATAGCCTTACTTGAGCCATTTTGGTTGAAATTGCGTCCCAAAACCTCTTACTTGCTTTTTTCTTGTAATCTCAAGCATTAGTCACATTTAACTAACCCCAATTATTATTAATTCACTTCTACTAACTCACGTTTTGTGTATTCTAAGTTTTGCAAGGGGCAAACGGGACAGCCATACACGAGCGAGGAACTCCATGTAATTCGGGAGATGTTGGCGACCTACATCACATTTAATTTGTAAATATCGTCATACATTTTTGTACTATATCATCTCTTCATCAATCCTAGCCTTAGGTTACTAATTATGTACTATACATGAAACATTTTTTCTAATTTATATCATCTCTTGCGATTGTTATTATTAATTATTTATGTTTTGTTATTAATAATACTAATTATTGTTACTATTATCATAATAATTATTATTATTATTACTATTATAATAATAATTATTATTATTATTAATATTAATATTAATATTATAATAATAATTATTATAATTATTATTAATGTTAATATTATAATACTAATAATATTGCAGCAAAAAAAAAAAACAGGTCAATATTAGTGCAGCAAAAAAAAAAATTTATACAGGTCAATGGCAACGGTTAACCGTTGCCAATATTAAAAAAAAATTTTAAAAAGTGCACCAATTATTTTTTTTTTTTTAAAAAAAAAAAAAGGGTGCATTGTATTTGGCAACGGTTAACCGTTGCCAATTGCTTGCGTTGGCAACGATTAACCATTGCCAATTGCTTGCGTTGGCAACGGTTTTGAACCGTTGCCAATTATTTTGGGATTTGGCAACGCTCAAATACGCAACGGTTCAAAACCGTTGCCTTTGGGGGGGTTTGAACCGTTGCCAATTTGCTCTTTTCGTGTAGTGTATATAGGTTCGAAGTTTAGCCGCTTCAAGAAGTCTAGATGGACATATAGACTTTAATGAACTTATGAAAGATACGGACACATTGCTGTTTAAAAGTGTCAAGTGATGAATGATTCTATTTATCTTATGTATACTTCACCTTCGAATGGTTGGATATATCTGTGTGATTCAATCCATATGGAAATCATGGGATATGATCATCGTTAAGTGAGTTGTACTAGGTGTTAATTCAATCCGAAGGGACATTAACATTGACGCATAAGATGTGGCTAAATGATAGATTTGGAGAACGTATAAAGAAGACACTCTAAATGGGGGAGGATTGTTAATAATTTAAAGTGTCGGAGTGGAGCGTTCGCTCTATGGAATCGCGCTCGCGCCAGCTAGGCGCGACCCGCGACAAAACCGCGTATAAACCGCGATGAGTTTCTGGAAAATCTAGAAAAGTTTGGAGGCGCGCCCGCGTCATGGCATGGCGCGACCCGCGCCCAAACCGCGCATAAATCACGCTAAATTTCTGGAAAATCGAAGTTTTTAGGCAAAGAAGGAGGCGCGCCAGCGCGAGATGGTGGCGCGCCCGCGCCTCTTCACTCGCGCCCGCGCCTCTTCGCTCGCGCCCGCGCTTCTTGCCGTTTTGCGGTTTTATACGACGGTTGATTCTATTTTATATAGAATGAGTTTTTCGAAAGTAAGAACATACAGAACATTATTCTCTCATCTTCTCCCCAACAATGCTCCATATTTTCTCTAAATTTTCTTGCAAACTATTTTGAGAAAACTTCTTCATTTTAGCCTTTCTTGTGAATCATCCATCGGTTTTTTCGATTCTTTGTGCCAAGAACGGAAAGTGCTGTCAATTGTATCTCAAAGGGAATTTCCGGAATAACCCTAGCTCCGTGTGGGGGAAATTAATCCCTTTAGGAAAGTATTCATACGCCTTTGACAGTGCATCAAGATCATAGTCTCAAGGGACGTTGCGATTCTCATGTTCATGTGTGGTTCTTCGGCTTGGAGTTTTAGGCAAGTGTAATTAATCTTCTTACTAGTGTTTTTCTTTTGAAATTTCTGTAATTTCTTAGATTATAATACTTGATTGAAACACCAGTGTTGTGTTTGTTTAATTACATTACTTTGTTTTGTAATTATATCTTTAGGTTTTGTTTCCCACACATTTTATTAAGTGATTTCTAGTTTGAAATTCACTGTAAACCTAACAGCGTTTGAGGTAGCGGTTAGCGTTTTGACCAGTCAAAACACTACTATAAAAAATTTGAGAGTGTTTGGCAAGTTAGCAGTTTCAGTAGTGGTTAGCGATTGAGGTAGCGTTTAGGTAGTTTTTCTCAAACGTTAAAAATAGTAGCATTTAGAAGTAGCGGGTAGCGTTTGACAAATTTTTATTACTTTTTAAACAATATTTATATGAATTTTTATGTATTTTTTTGTTGCAACCGCTACTTTTGTCAAACACTCATACTATCAATCGTTACTTTGATAGCTAACCTCTACCCACTACTAATTGACAGCTACTCGCTACCTTAATAGATACCCGCTACTCGACCGCTAAAAGCTACCCGCTATCGCTACTTTTGCCAAACATGACCTAATAACATCTAATAAAATTAATCATAGGGTTGTTGATCAAGCCCCGCTTGTAGAGTGCCTAGCAACATACTACATAATTAAAATATACTAATGTCTATGCATCAAAAAAATATATATATACTAATGTTTAATGACTACTCTCGTATTGGGCTTGTACAATGGATTACAAAAACAATATGATAAATTAGCTTGAACTCATGGATGAATAGGCACCCAAGAGAACATGATTACACACATTGTCTGAAAAAGTGTAAGGAAGGTTTTCCACGACAAAGGGCAAAGGCAATGCAAATTGCATTGTGAAAAATAATTCGATCAACATAGGGGAGGGCACAAGCGTCCAGAGGGTGAACGAGGCCATCGAAAGGGATTAAATAGCCTCAACAACAACAACAACAAAAACAAAGCCAAAGAGAGTGATAACCCTTGCTCCTTTGACTCTGCTACGAGCTTTGAGTCTCGCTATGCAACTGGAGAAGGACACATGAAGGTACTCCAAAGGTTTTCAGTATTCCAACCAAGTAGAGTGGGAAGGCCGAGCAATAGGGATATGTAGAATCGAGATGGTGAGGTCTTCACAATAGGATGTAGAATGGAGATGGTAAGGTGTTCGCTCAACCTTCCACGAATCCACAATTCTCATACAAGTTAAGATTAGCATTGTGATAAATGAACTAGATCAATCAATTTGATGATTGTTTCAGCATTAATTATAACAGTGGGGTAAAATCTCAAGATGACAACTCCAAAGTAAGGGCATACAGTTTCAAAACATAGTAAATCATCTTGTTATATCAACGCTACCACCTTCAGAAAGTATAAAAAACGGCCTATTTTTCACTACTGAACAACCAGATACCCTCAGACAGAAGCAGATACAGCAGCAGCATTTGCATCTGCAACGGCCTGATCTTTTATGGATTCACGCCAGGCAAATTCACGAGCTCCATCCTTATCAACAATTTTGATCACAAAATTAGGTGGAGCTACAACAAGCCTAGTCCTGATCTCCACTATGCAATCATCAACCAGTTTGATGGCCTCATCAACTGACATATCACTACGGTAATGCCTGTCCATCATGGAGAGAGCAAAGTAGGAACCATAGCCGAATGCTGCCTTATCTACCTTGTGAAGAGTCGCTATGTAGTCAATAAAGTATAATGATGGTCCAGTTTCTTGGTCAAAACCAGCTAGAATTATGTTGACTGAGTATGGATTCTGCAATTAAACAATGATTAATGTCAATAGAGCCTACAAGCAATCAAAGTGGAAATCATAAGTTCAAATAAGCCAAATAAAGGGAAGGAAGCATTATGGAGGATGGAGTTTGGAATAGAGGAAATCTGATCAGGGGAATAACAAACTCGAGACAAGTACTGTAATATTTAGAAATTCTCTTTTAAAAACAATAATTACACCTGAAGTAATGAGAACTTTATGAAAAAAGTTCTAATTCCAGCCTAATTTTAAAGAGAAAGGAAAAACTCCTGAATAAATCGCCAATACTAGAGCTGAAATCCTATTTTAAGCTTTCAAGGGAAACCCTAATTACTACTAGTAGTCTACTACTACAAACAACCAACCAATTAAAAAATAAAAAAAATAAAAAAACTGAGTTGTTTTCATCATTAAATTCAGTTCAAATCTCTTCGATTCAGATTCTTCTTAATGTTTTTATGGTTCATATCAAAATTACACATAAATCCGAATTTCAGTAGCAGAAACCTTTTCAATTAAATGGGTAGCACATATAGTACACCGTAGATGCTCGGAGAGCCTGAGGTACATTAGCATAAACTTAAAACTAAATATTGGAGCACTCAAATAAAGTCAAAACATAATATAGAATTGCATAGAACTAAGCAAACTTGGTGGACAGTGAAAGTTGAAAATCATGAATAACTGCATCTTCTAACAAAATATTGATCAACAATGTGATTTATAGCTGCAGGAAATGAAACAAGTTCAACCAAGCATAAAAACAATACGAAGTACAATTTTCAAGTGTTTGGCGTTTGGTGAAAGAAATGAGGGGAAATTAATAGTTTACTTCACTAACTAACAAAATCATAGTTATAACTTAGGTTGCTTAAGGTTATGACCCTTAACTGTATGTGGAAATACGTCAATCTTCCTTTGCCTAATAGTCTACATTAACTCACAGTTTCGACTTAATTTGCTTAAGGTTATGACCCTTAATTGTGGAAATATGTCCATCTTCCTTCGCCTAATAGTCTACATCAACTCACTGCTTACAACTAAACCAGCCAAACCTTGCTTGATGAACCAGGATATGTTCATAATCACCCTTGTTTCGGATGAAAACAATCGAATCTCGGAAGATCCTTTTATCTTGAGGGAACTTGGTCTCGGTCCGAACGACGCAGGAGCCGAGGGTTTCCTGCACAACAAATACACGTAAACTAGCCTCGGGGGGGACGCCGAGGAAGGCCCCTCCGATGCTTAAGTCAGTATATTAGAGAGAGAAAGCTGTGCAAGAGTTTAGTTGCTTGAGGCTTTATTGTCTTACCAAGAATTGACCAAATTGTTGGCTTTTATACCTTGGCTAATGAAGGAGGCGGATTGGGCCCGGAAGTCAGTTGGGCTGGGCCAAGCTGATTGGGCCGTTGACTGACCTTGACATGGCTTTGAGGATGTTGATTTTTGACTTTAGCACATTTGGAGAGTTGAACCTTAACCTTGGGCTTTTAATTGGATCATTCAGTGACCAGGCCCAATTGGACTAAATTGGACCCAAACAACTTGCCCCCCAGACCCGATTTGGAAGGATGACGGGTCGGGTTTGATTTAATCAGAAAAGGAGGGAAGTGAATGATTTGTTAATCCAAAAATGTGAATTTAAACCGTAATTAACCCATGATTAATGAGATAACAACAGTTAATGTGGATAATTGCGGAAGTTGGATGGGTAGTGGGCGATTTAACTGCAAGGTCGTGTGTTTAACGGTTACTTAGTGGGGTGCTTGAGAGAAATTGAAACGCAGACTCCTTGAATTCCCATTTCTGGAGATATAAATAGAGGCGCGTCTTCTCTCCCCACTCATTCATCAACACAAACCCAGAATTCTCAAGAACGCTCAAGAGCCCGCATCAAAACTTCGCAAATTCCCCGAGCATTAAGCTTAGAAGCTGAGACTTGTCACTACCAATTCGTAAATCGGCGACTTTTGCTTCAGATCAAGGTAAATTCCTTTGATTTTATTTCATTTTTCTTCGACTTTGCACTCTTTCCCCTTTTTCGACTTTTTCCTTCGAAATTCGTCAATGGTGAGGGGAGTTAGAGGTGGAGCCCGTGCTCCAAGAAGAGCAAGGCTAATCCCCGATCCCAGGGACAGGATTGGGACCTGGAATGGACGAAGGACAGAGTCTGACCCTGCTGAAGGGGTTAGGGCGACTCCCATTTCTTCGGCTCCTCCTCAGAGGGCTGAGGGGGTGAGCGCTTCAGGACGGGATGATGAAGTTCCCGCTGTCCTTTGGGATATCCTCCCAGGGTTTTCAGAGTGGGAGGATGCCGAAGTAGCTTCGGCCATGATAAAGAACCGCCCCTACTCATGGTGGGTGGAGAATGCTGATCAGTACCGGTTTGCCGAGCAAATTGAGTTGCACTACGGCATTTTTGAAGCTGATGGATATTGGTGCCGAATGCCCTCAGCATCCGATAGAATCCATCGTCCACCCCCGGGGTATGTGGGGGTGTACACGAGACAGCTTCAGTATGGGCTGAGGTTCCCTTTGGACGTTTTCGTCCGAGACTTGCTGATCCATTACAACATTTCCCTATGTCAGCTAACCCCCACCAGTATCCGAAGGGTGATGACATACTTATGGGTCTGCAAGTTCTTCAGATACGTGCCGAACCTGCACTGCTTCAGAAAGCTCCATCGGCTAGTGCCAAATATTCAGAGTGGGCACGGAAGCCATGGCTCTGGGTGGTATCGGATTGAGTCTCGGCCCCCGTTCCTAACCATGTGGCCGAACGACTCTTCAGACAAGGACTGGAGAGGTCAATGGATTTGGGTTAGGGCACCCACGGAGCCGAGCCACCCTTACGTTTTCAGCGCTCCCCGGTATCTTGCCGAGCCGGATCCTGATATGGGAAGTTTAGGTCCTCCCGAAGATAGCGGGCCAGACCCGAACCTTAATCAGCAGAACATCTTCGGCAAGCTGCCGAACCGGGGAGGCAGCGGCCGAATGCAGCATATCCCGGAGACTTGGCTCCCCGATACGCACTATGTTTTCCAAGAGAATATGCTGGCAGCTGTCGGCCTCAGCCGAAAGTTTAGGGATGGTAATCTTCTTCGGCTGGGGCCGAGGCCTTTTAATTATCTCTTTTCTTCTTTTATTTTGCTTTCTTGTGATGTGCCGAACTAACTGAATTGACTTCTCCCCTTTTCTTTTTCAGAACGGGACGAGACCAACGTCGGCATTGATTACGCTCGCCTTGGCGTCAACCGAGAACGAGTCGTAACTGATCGGGCTCCCCCTATCACTGAACCAAGGCGCCGAGAGGTTCACCTAGACTCTTCCCACTTCCAAATTGAGGCTGTTGCTCTGTATCAGAGGCAGAAGCCTTGGTGGAAGAAGAGAGATCCCTTGTTTCAGCTGCTGGAAGAAGAAGCTGAAGCTGCCCGTACAGCCGAAGAGGTTGCACGGGTTATTGAAGCTTGTGAAGGTGGAGAAGGGTCCTCCAGAGTTGCTGAAGAAGCTGCGGCTAGGGCAGCTGAAGAAGACGAGGCTTTGCTGAAGACCTCGGTGAGCCTTTAGACTTAACTTTGTCTTTCTTCTTTTTTTTTTTTTTTTTTTTTTTTTTCACATTCTTCCCCCTGCCTGCCCTTTACAGTCTGAAGAGAGCAGCAGACACAGGGAAGGGAAAGCCCCTGTTCGTCCCGAAGACCAAGTACAAGAAGAGTCTTCAGACTCGGGTATGGACGAGCAGCCGCTTCAGAAGAGGCGCCGAAGAATGGCCATCATCGGCCCGCATGACTTTCAGCGGAGGCCGATGACCATCGGCGTTGAAATAAGGGAACCCGAGGAAGGCAATGGATCGCCGAGGGTTCCCCGGCCACCGCCTCAATCACCCCCAAGGGCCTCTCCGCCACCCCCCGAGATGGAGGTGGATCAGAGAACTCCCAAACCTAAGGGAGAGGTTCTGGAAGAAGCTCGAGAGAGTGCCGCCGAGGACAAGGATGGAGACGCCGTGATGCCCAGTGCTGAGGGTTTCACGGCGGACATTGCCAGAGAGGTTGGGGCCTTCGTCCTCACACCTGAAGAAGAAGAGGTCACAATAATTGACTCTTCTGAGAAGGAGGAGGACGTTGAGCCACCCAAAGCTAAAGAGGCTCCATCGTCATCCTTCCCTTCCTTCCAGACGCTGCAGTCTGGAGAAATGGGTTTCTCGGCCCCCCGAATTCCAGTCCCAGACCACATCTGGGACCTCATATGGGGTCAGAACCGAGAAGGTGCTGCAGCCTACTTCGGCGATTTTGCTGGCCTGTCCGAAGTAGATAGGGCAAGGATTTGGTCGCTGAAGGCCACTGCTGGGATGGGCGAATCCAGCAGATCAGTTCCTGACCCTGCCAGGTCCAACCAACTGCTGATGATGCAGGTAATTCTCCTTGCCTTGATTTCTTTCTGAACTCAACCTTTCAGCTATTATTTTTTACTTTTTTAACTTGTGCCCCTGTTTTCAGTTCGTGCACAATCAGACTCTCACTGTAGAGCTGATAGATTCCCTACAAGATAGGGTGGACGCTGCCGAGCACGATCAAAGGGTAGCCGAGGAAGAGCTAAAGCTTGCTAAGCTGAAGCAGGCAGCAGCTGAAGAGAAGCAGCAGAAGGCTGAGGAGTACGAGAAAAAGGCTGCTGAAGCCCTCCAGACCTTCTGCGACGCTATGGAGAAGGAAGTTTTTCCCCCACTGATGGAAGGGGAAAAATTCCTCCAAGAGCACCTGGGGGTGGACATCTCCAAGTTCAAGGCTGCTATCGAGAGCCGAATCCAAGGAGCTGCTGCACAGGCTGAAGTGCAGCATCAGCTAGAATCTCTTGAAGCCAGCAGAATGGCTGCTGAAGAGATGCTCCAAGCTAGGGATGTCCAACTCTCAAGGGCTGCTGCTGCTGCTGAAGCTCAAAGAGCTAAGCTACAAGAGGCTGAGGATCAGCTCACTGCCAAGAAGGAAGAAATGGTCCAAGTTCTGGCCGAGGCTTCCCGGGTTCAGCAAGAGTTTACCGAGCTGAAAGGCTCCTCCTCCAAGCTCGTCGATGAGCTGAAGAGATCCGAGGAAGACTTGGAGGAGACGAAGAAGAAGTTGGCCGATGCTGAGGCTCTACTCAAAGTCCGTATCTATACCCAAGAAGAGTATGAAATGGGTTTTAGAAACGGGTTCAGAGTGTGCCGAAGGGTCTGCCTTCATGCTGAGCCGAAGCTGGACTGGTCCAAATGTGCTGAATGGGTCCAAGATCCCGAAGACCCTCACATGAAGTATGCCACTCCAATCGAAGCTGAAATCCTTAAGGCTGAGGAAGCCGAGGAAGAAGCTGAGAGGATGGAGTTGGAGGCTGAGCAGAGGGAAAGGGAGGCTCGGCAAAGTGCAAAGCCTGCTTCTTCTGCTGCTGGAGCTGAGACCACCATTGGGCCCAATGAAGCTGATCAGTCTGATCCTCAGGCTGAAGCATAGGAACTCGGGCAGTCGTCTTCAGAATCTTGCGGTTCATCATGCGCTCAACTTTAGACTTGCCGCTTTCTGAATTTTTGCCTTTTGTTTTTTTTTTGCTTCAGCTTGCCTTATCGTACAACAGCTTATTATATTTTTATTTTGCCTGTACGTATTTCGGCAGCTGTTACTTTCCGCTTGTGGGCGGCTGCCGACTATTTTTGTAATTCAACATTTTTATTTCAAAGAAGTTCACTTTCTCAGCTTTCTTGTGTATTTTTTTTCTCTTCGCTTTACCAGTCTTCGCACTTTACTGCTTTCTTTGAATGATCTTTCAAATATTTGCTAAGTGCAGAACTTCGGCTAGCGAGAATCATTTCTGCTGAGACTTCTTTTTGCCGTTTGTACTCGGATGTTTTCAACTTGTGAAAAAACTGACATAAGTATCAAACTTCGGCTGAGCTGAAGGGTATTAGATCAGTTGTGCCATTTCTCTATTTCCCTCTGCCCCCCAGAAATCTGAAGATGAGGTCTTCTGAATTCTGGAATGGCTGATAATTTTTCTCGGCTAAGCCGAGGATCTTTGAACACTTTGCTTTATTTTCTACATCTGTTTTTAAAGTACTGATTTCCCACCTGAGAGTTTTCACTCTAGAGATGGTACTCTTGTGACACTTTCTTCAATTCATCCAAGGGAACAACTATCCGAAACACCATGCCGGGGCAGCAGTTTATCTGAAGTACGAGGCATCATCATGCAATACTTCAGAGTTGCAACTACCACCCGGAACTGATTCATCCGAAGTACAAGGCATCACTATGCAATACTTCGGGGCTTTATCAGTTCCTATTTTTTAGGCTATGTTTCGGATAAGTCTATGGCCTTTTTGCCCAAAGGAACAGATTCTCCGAAGTACAAGGCATCACTATGCAATACTTCGGGCTTGTATCTTTTTTTTGGCAGGTTTTACGGCTTGCCGAGGTACAAGGCATCATTATGCAATACCCCGGACAGCGCCGAATGAAACCTTGAATTTTTGAAAAACCGTAGAAAGCATAAAGACTTAAAGAATACACGCAATCTGAATGAATACTGGCTCGATGGCCTTTTTATAAACAAAATCAGTGTACTTACATAGATTGTACTATCCGAAGGATTTACACATAGTATTTTTTGAGCACATCGGCATTCCAATGGTTTTTCAGCTCGGTGCCATCCATTTGTTTGAGTCTGAAGGTACCGGGCTGAAGCTCTTGATAAATTTCATAAGGTCCCTCCCAAGATGCTGAGAGTTTGCCATGAATGCGACTTTTTTGAACAGCTGCAGCATTCCTCAAAACTAAATCCCCAACTCTGAGATGTCGTTGATAGACTCTTCGGTTGTAGGACTTGCTCATTCTGAGCTTGTGTGCAGCCATCCTTTCTCGGGCTAGATCTCTAATCTCGTCAAGGAAGTCGAGGGACTCTTTCATGAGCTGCTCATTTTCCTCGGCTGAGAAGAGATTCACTCGTAGGCTTTCTGAGCCCACTTCCACTGGAAGCACTGCTTCGGATCCATACACCAGCTGAAAAGGTGAATGCCCCGTTGCCTCCTTCTCGGTTGTCCGGAGTGACCAGAGGGTTCCCGGAAGTTCCTCTACCCACTTGGACTTTTGATCCTCTACTCTTTTTCTGAGAGCGTTAAGGATCTGTTTATTTGCGGCTTCGGCTTGGCCATTACTCTGAGGGTGGCAAACCGCGGAGTAAGCCAATTTTATCCCGAATTGATCAGTGTATCGGCGCAAGGGCAGGTTGTCAAACTGTCTGCCGTGGTCGAACACAAAAACTTTTGGGATGCCGAACCGAGTTATTATGTTCTGCCAGATGAACTGTCTGACAGTTTGCTCAGATATGCTTGAAGCAGCTTCCGCTTCGATCCATTTGCTGAAATAGTCGATTCCGACTATCAGCCACTTTCTTTTGTATGGGGCCTCGGGAAAGGGTCCCAGAATATCCAACCCCCATTGTGCAAATGGAAGAGGATTAAGAATTGGCTGGAGATCTAGGCATGGCCGATGGATTACCGGTGCAAATTTTTGGCATTTCTCGCATTTTCTGACCATGTTCTTTGCATCCGAGATCATTGTAGGCCAAAAATACCCTGCCCTGAGAGCTTTGTGGGCTAAGGTTCTCCCTCCTATGTGGTTTCCGCAGATGCCGAGGTGAATCTCTCGGAGAATATAGTCGGCATCCGTTGGACCCACGCATTTCAACAATGGAGCGGAGAAGGATTTTCTGAGGAGTTGGCCGCCGAAGACGAGGAATCGTGAACTGATCCGCTTTATCTTGGAGGCCGAATTCCTATCCTCGGGGAGCTCGTCCCTGAGTTTATAAGCCAGGATGTCATCCATCCAGCTCGGCTCGAGTGCAGCGCAGCAGATTGATATTGCTTCGGCTACACTCTTTTCTCGGCGCACCTCCACATAGACAGAACGGCTTAACTCAGTCAGAGTTGAGCTTGCAAGTTTGGAGAGTGCGTCCGCTTGAGCATTTTGACCCCTTGGGATCAGCTCTACTTCGAAAGATCTCAGCTTCGCAATTGTCGATTTGATCCTTGTGAGGTAAGCTGCCATTGAAGGCTCTTTAGCCTCATACTCCCCCCGGATCTGATTGGCGACCAGCTGAGAATCTGTCTTGAGGTAGACATGCTCGGCTTCCAACGATATGCACAGGTCTAAGCCAGCAATGGCTGCTTCATATTCGGCCTCGTTGTTAGAGGCTTTGAATGAAAATTTTAGTGCATACTCGAAGGTTTTGCCTTCGGGAGTGGTAATGACGACCCCTGCCCCCGAACCGTTCACGGTGGAGGACCCATCCGTGAAGACGGTCCAGATTTTCCTCCTTGCATCCAGAGTCTCCTGATAGGAGCACTCGGCCAAGAAGTCTGCCAAGGCTTGCGCCTTGATGGCTGTTCTCGGCTGATAACCGATACTGAACTCGGTGAGCTCGAAAGCCCACTTTGCTAGTCTACCGGATTTTTCAACCTTGCCGAGGACTTTCTCTAACGGCTGATCAGTTAGAACCGCTATTTGATGAGAATCAAAATAGGGTCGCAACTTCCGAGCAGCCACCACCACTGCATAAGCCACTTTTTCTAACAATGGGTAGCGCGTCTCGGCATCCGTCAGGGTGTGGCTGACGAAATAGATCGGCTGTTGAACTTTTTCTTCTTCCCTTAGCAGCACCGCGCTTACCGTGGCTGGACTGACCGCCACGTATAAGTATAGGATGTCTCCTACGACTGGCCTTGCCAGTGTTGGGAGTTGAGCCAGGTGTTCACGGAGCTGCTGAAAGGCTGACTTTTGTTCGTCTCCCCATTCAATGCCTTTTGAATTTTGGAGCTTCAGCGCCTTGAAGAAAGGGAGCCCTTTGTCTGAGGCTCGTGAGATGAACCTGGACAAGGCAGCCATTCTCCCGGCTAGACGCTGAATATCCCTTTTTGTCTTCGGCTCGGGGAGGTCTAAAGCAGCTTGTACTTTGGCGGGGTTTGCATCAATCCCCCTCTTGCTGACCATGAAGCCGAGGAACTTGCCTGACTTCACGCCGAAGACACATTTCTTCGGATTCAGCTTCATTTTGTATTTTCTGAGGGTGGCGAAGGTTTCGGCTAGGTCCGTGACATGATCTTTTTCTTTTATGCTTTTGACGATTGAGTCGTCAACATAAACCTCCATGTTTCGGCCTTTTTGCTCGGCGAAAACCTGATCAACCAACCTCTGATATGTTGCCCCCGCATTTTTCAATCCGAAGGGCATCATTCTGTAATTGTACAACCCGGAACTTGTTATGAACGCTGTTTTAGCTCGGTCCTCGGGGTGCATGAAGATCTGATGGTATCCCGAGAATGCGTCCATGAAACTGAGCAGAGCATGCCCGCTTGTCGAGTCGACCAGTTGGTCGATCCTCGGCAGCGGATAGGAGTCCTTGGGACATGCCCTATTCAGGTCCGTGAAGTCAACGCACATCCTCCAGTTACCATTTGCCTTCTGAACCATTACAACATTGGCCAGCCACTCCGGATACTGACAGGGTTCAATGAACCCAGCATCTAGGAGCTTATCGACCTCAGCTGCGATGTTCTGGTTCTTTTCGGCGGAGTAGTTCCGCTTTTTCTGCTTAATGGGTCGACTGGAGGGGTCGACATTAAGCCTATGGGAGACGAAGTCCGGATCAATCCCGGGCATTTCTGCGGCTGAGAAGGCGAACACGTCTCCACTGGCCCGTAGGAGTTGGACGAGTGCCGCACGGGTGTTTGGCTCCAGTGACGACCCGATGCTAACACATCTGTTCGGATCTCCTACGGTCAGTTCTATTGACTCGGTCAGGTCATCCGTCTCCATGCTCTTAGAGTTGGATTCCTCGAATTCCGGCCTGCTATCAATATTAGCAGACTTTCCTGACCGCGGCTGGCCATCAGAGTCGTTCGGCTCTGAGGCGGAGTCAGCCTTTTGGCCCCCATCAGATTTCTCGTTGTCTGGGGCTTCATTAGCCGAAACGTCTGAGCCTCTCGGCTTTTTGGCGTTTCGGTCCCGGTGCTTTTCCTCCCCATCGCCACGGTCGCCTCGGCGAGACGTGGATGGCTTGAGGTGATTGCATCGGCGGGCTTCTTTTTGACTGCCCTTTATTTTCTCGGAGCGTCCCTCGTCTGAAACGTATATCATGATTTGATGATACGTGGAGACGACTCCTTGAATGCCGTGAATGAGGGGTCTCCCCATGATCACGTTGTATGCAGATGGAGCATCTACGACCAAAAATTCGGCCATGATATTCCTAGCTGCTCGGCCTTCGCCGATGGTGACAGGAAGTGTAATCTTCCCGTCAGGATACGAGGAAGAGCCGTTGAATCCAGACACCGGGTAGGGTGCGGGGGCCAGGTGCTCGGCTCCCATCCTCAGCTGGTCGAACGCTCCTCGGAAGAGGATGTTCGCCCCGCTACCGCCGTCGACGAGGGTCCGCCAGACGTTGCGGTTGGCGATGCCCAGAATGATTACTAGTGGGTCATCGTGGGGGTATACCACCCCCTCACAGTCTTCGGCTGTGAACAGGATGTTCGGCGCCGGTGACTGGGACTGCCGAAGCTCAGCCTGATGAATCTGATGGGTTAGACCCCTCAGTTGGCGTTTGGCTGTGCCTCGCGAGATTCCCCCGGAAATAACTAGGATGTCGAGGGACTCCTTGCCCTGAGGTCCCTTATCCTTCTTCCGAGCGAAGTTGAGGTCCTGCCGAGAATCTTTTTCAGCTTTTTTCTCCTCGCGCCTGTCCGCGAGGTATTGGCTCAGGTACCCCTTGCGGACCAGATCCTCAATCTGGTCCTTCAGCTGGACGCAGTCCTCGGTGCGATGTCCGGGTGAGTCATGGAACTCGCACCACTGGTCCTTTCCCCTCGTCTGATGCCAGGGAGGCAACGGACGAGGTTTTTTGAATCTCCCCTCGTCCTTCGTCGTGCTGAAAATCTTAGCACGGGGAAGGGAGAGTGGAGTGTATGAATCGTACCTTCCCGTGTAGGGAAAGTGTCTTTCCTTCTTCGGCTCGGCAGCAGAGGACGGTTCTGAGGCCTTAGCCTTCCCTTTCCTCTGCGCCGAGACTTCGGGCTGCTGCCCTTTCGGCTTCTCAATTCTCGGACGAGACTGAGACCTGGATCTGTTCCACTCCTCGGCTCGGATGAACCTATCCGATGCTTCCAAGGCTTCCTCCAGGGTCTGCGGGGGATGCATGACCATGAAGTCCAGGAACTTTCCAGCTTGGAGGCCGTTCCGTAGCGCGAACACGGCCAGGCCTTGATCCAGGCTTGTGATTCCGGATGACTCGTTGCTGAAGCGAGTCAGATAGTCGCGGAGGCTCTCGTCCTCCGCCTGCTGCAGACTCATTAGCTCTGCAGTGGTCTTCTCTCGGCGGTTGGCCGTAGAGAATTTGCTCTTGAACTTGTTGGAGAGGTCGTTCCAACCGGTTATGGAGCCTTCCTTGAGCCCTTTGGTGATCCAGGATTGGGCAACACCTTTGAGGGTCGTAGGAAAGTATTTACACCAGGTAGCCTCAGACCTCGGGTTCAGATACATGTGCCCCTCGTAAGAGGCAATGTGATCCTTAGGATCTGAGGTACCATCGTAAGTAATATGTGCCGGGATTTTGACCGTTGGCACATGCTCTTCCAGAATCCACTTCTGGAAGGGCGAGTTCGATGGAACCATGACCGCCTTCCCCTTGTACCCAGCCTCAGGGACCTCGCTCCCTCCTCTCTCAGAGGTGGAAGTGGTTTTCGTCCCCGGCTGAGACAAGGTTGGGTGGGGTCCGGTATCCTCTGGGAAGGTGAGGCGGCTATGCACACTCACCTCCCTCGAACCCAAGCGTTCGTGAACGCTTTGGCGGGCGAATTCCGGGTCCTTGGAGGGCCCCATGGAATTCTGAGCTTCAGAGTGGTCAGAGGGTTGAGGGTTCCTCCTCCTCTCCTTACTGGAGTTTCGGGTGTCCCCTCGCCACCTCTGGCCGAGCTCTCTATGTGGTGGAACTTGTCCACCATCATCCTGACCGATCCTCCTTTTCAGGTTTCTCGGCTGGTGATCATTAGGCATCTGGATTGGAGCCCCTTGAGCTTTAAGGAACTCCATGCAGATGGCCACTGCTCTGGCCACTTCCTCGGTGGAGGGTCCGGAGGGAGGAGTCTCCCGCGGATGTGACCTGGATTGCACGCTATGGCGCGGCGGGGAGTTCCTCGCACCTGAGCCACTCGGTCTCGGGGATGGCCCCGGCTGCCGAGTGTGGTGCGAGGTGTTCTCCTCCTGGAGGCTAGGACCTCTTGAGGCTTCCCTTTCCGGAGAAATGGGGGCCTCCGATTCGGAAGAGGCTTGCTCCGGGGAGGGATAAACCGGCTGGCGTTCCCTCACCGTAATCTGGCCTCCTCCCTTCTTAGCCTTCTTGGAACTCTTTCCACTCTTAGTCATGGCGACTGCCGGAGTGTTTGATGACTGACGCGAAATTTAGTAGCGTTCCCCACAGACGGCGCCAAATTGTTTCGGATGAAAACAATCGAATCTCGGAAGATCCTTTTATCTTGAGGGAACTTGGTCTCGGTCCGAACGACGCAGGAGCCGAGGGTTTCCTGCACAACAAATACACGTAAACTAGCCTCGGGGGGACGCCGAGGAAGGCCCCTCCGATGCTTAAGTCAGTATATTAGAGAGAGAAAGCTGTGCAAGAGTTTAGTTGCTTGAGGCTTTATTGTCTTACCAAGAATTGACCAAATTGTTGGCTTTTATACCTTGGCTAATGAAGGAGGCGGATTGGGCCCGGAAGTCAGTTGGGCTGGGCCAAGCTGATTGGGCCGTTGACTGACCTTGACATGGCTTTGAGGATGTTGATTTTTGACTTTAGCACATTTGGAGAGTTGAACCTTAACCTTGGGCTTTTAATTGGATCATTCAGTGACCAGCCCAATTGGACTAAATTGGACCCAAACAACCCTTATGCAGCACTTTATTTTCCGAGTAAACCTAAAGGACAGCAATCTAATGTAATTCACAGCATACGAACCGCCTTGTCGAACAAATACCCAAATTCAGTAATTAAGTCCGCAACAGTTGTAACAAATTCAGGTTCACTAAACAACACTTACCCTACACAAGTAACCCTTATAATACTGATCGAGTAACCTGAATAGCACTCATGAACTCATGAAATAACCCTTCTAGAACTGACCAAGTAATCCGTATAACACTAACGAAGTAACCCCTATAATAGCTGGGACACATAAAAAGAATTTGTGAACCCTAGATAGCATCTCTTCAAAAGCTAAAATACACACGCAACCATCATACAAACATTCAAATGAAATTGAAAAACCTCAAATTTACGAAAACCCAGAAAATGTACCTTTCTTAAGGCAGTAGCAAGTTCACCCCGAGTGAAATTAGCAGCGGCAGCAGTAGTCAAAGGGATACCATTCCTGAACTGATACAAAGAAACATTCTTCTGAACAAACTCCGTAAATTGAACTCTGAAAATCAATCAATCAAACAAAAAATTCAAATTCAAATTAAACGTCACAAATGAACAAATTAATTTTGCAAAAATGGAAGAGATTGGACCTATCGCCGGCTTCGCCACTGGCTCCCAAGAGTTTGTGAGAATCGAGCTTCATGATCTTGTCTTCGTTGGTTTTGTGCACCAAAATGCTGTTCACCGCTGATGTATCTGCTGCAATAATTGCGAATCCATTGCCTACTAATCCGAAAACACACTCCATTGTTGATCGATCTTTAAATCTTGACAAGTTTGATTTTGTGAAAATGAGGAATTAGGAATTTGGGTTTATTGTTTTTTCGTTTCGATGTGAACTCTGTTTCGTTTCGAATAAGGGAATTTGGTTCATGTAGGAATTAGGGAGTTTGGTTCATTTGTACGAGTATTTGATCTCTGGGAGAAACAGTTGCCGTGTATCTCGGGGGTTTAATGGTCAATTCACAATTTTGTGTATGGCCGTATGGGTATATTGGGAATGTATCAACAGTTACAACATGGTAAACGGATGTTTATGTTTGACTAACGGTCTTCTTAACGATAGTTGAAACGAAACCCTATGAGAGAGAAAATTCGAAAATTTGATGGTCTTTACTGGTGTGAGAGAGAATACTTGGGGCGAGTATATAGTTTGATCATAGTAGGTGCTTAAACTGTGGTTGTTCTCACAGGTCCTCGGACTTGTCGTGTGATAACACGATAATTTACGTATTTTATACGCTATATTTATGTGATATTTGTCGTATTTTCTTCCTGCATTTAATTATTTGAGCTTCATTTTACTATATATTTTGATTATTGCTCTCCTCAAGTTGTTTTCCTTGTTTTGTAGGCTTTTTGCTTGAAAAGTATGTAGAGTTAGCATGGAAGTTGGATTCAACATGTTGGAAGAGCTATAAATCATAAGGGACAACCTACTCCGCAACTTGGTTGCGGTTTACCATGACTGACCGTAGCTTGCTTGTGGTGCACTTCACAAAGTAGCAAGAAACGCAAGGATGGCAGTCTACTCCGCAGCAGTACCGCGGCTCGTGGCCTTGTACCGCAGCCCAATTGCAACAACTTAATTATTGACGAGATTAGCTCTATTTTTGGGGTTTTAAGAGTCCTAATCTTAAGTAAAGACGACTACTATTTTCCGAGTATATAAATAGGTTTTTACATAGTCTTTTATTTATCACTTACACAACACATTATTTTTGGAGATTTTTGGTATTACGTTCTTCTAATCTAGGGTTTTGTTTTCTAGATTCAAGATTTCTAATTAAATTCAAGTATTGATTTCTTCTCTCAATCCTCTCATTTTTTATTATTGTTAATTATGTTTTCCTTATCAAATATCAATCTTGATTTCATGAATATGTGTGAATAGTTTTCCAATCTGAGATTTGGCAGAACCCAAATATGATTGATGCATGCATGAATTAATTCTTTAAATTCTCTAATGATAATTGCAATTGACATGCTTAATTGATTGTGCTTATGCCAATACTAGATTAGGGATAATTAGTATTGTTATTAATCCATTGTTTTAATCGCAACTGGAGTTGAGTTTTGGCGAGTTAAGGGTTTGAAGTTCTTCACGGAAGTAGTAGATTGGATAATTAGGAAGCTAAGTATTCAGTTTAATGTCCATTATTTGCTTGATTACACAGAAGTAGGCTTGATAGTTAATTTGGAAAGTCATTGATAACTCGGAAGAGACCTTTAGTATTGTTTAGGGAATACTTTTCCTCATTGATCAATTAAATTATACGTTAGGGGTAAAACGACTATTGCATTAATTGTATTCGTGGTGATGCTTGATCTTGGATGTTTTTAGTACTTTATTATCATATTATTACTTAGATTTAATTGTTTAAATTAATTAGTTCTTTAGTTTTTAATTTTCACTGTTATTTTAGTTACTTGCTTAGTATTATTTTAAGTCTGTTTAATTAGTCAAACCATATTCTATTGGGATTCGATCCTTACTTACCTATCTACATAGTAGTGATCTTGTTAGGTTATTTTTGTTAGGTACGCGACACACCTATCAAATTTTGGCGTCGTTGCCAAGGACTAATGGTTTCATTCTAGTTATTCGTGATTCGTTTTTAGTAAGCTTTATTTGTTGCTTCGGCTATTGTCTTTTGTGTTTTTGATACTCTGCTTTTAGTTCTTTGTTGTATGCACACTCGACGTTCAGGGTCAGACGATTTAACACCATTTGATTCTGAAATCGAAGCTACTGCAAGGAGACGAGGAGGTAGAAGAAGTAGGAGAAATCAAAACAATAGAAACATGGTCAACCTAGGAACAAAATCTCTTTTAGAGTATGATATTCCTGATACAAAACTGGACTTCTTTCTAGTATTTTCAGACCACCTGCCACTGCTTAGAGCTTTGAGTTGAAGCCTCAATTTATTCAATTAATCTCCAACGATTCATTTATGGGCTCAGCAAATGATTGTCTAGTGACTCACATAGACAATTTCTTGGAGAAGTGTGATACTATGAAGCTCAACGGTAGACTTTTGCCTTTTTCATTTCTCACTACGGGATAGGGAGAAGGAGTGGTTACGTGATGAAGGTGCTGACTCTTTTGATACTTGGGACAAGCTTGTCAAGGCCTTCTACTAAAATTCTTGGGGAAAGAGAAGACTTCGAGACTAAGGAACGAGCTAGCTACCTTCCGTCAATCTGATGATAAGTCCTTATATGAAGCATGGAGGAGGTTCAAGCAACTTCAGAGACAATGTCCTCATCATGTTATTCTCGAATGGATGTTGACCTAAACCTTTTATAGTGGCTTAACTCATGAGTTCTGAATATATGTTGATACTGCATCTGGAGGTTCTCTTGGACTAAGAACCCAACTGAGGCAAAGGAGCAAATTGAGAATATGGCGGACAATGACAATTATCATCCAAGGGGCCGAAATAGTGTGAATAAAGGAGGAAAATTTGATATTGATGCTTTAACTCTTTTGACTAGTTTGGTGCACGCATTGACAAGCAAGTTTGACAAGCTCCAAGCTGGATCCTCTTCTGGCTCACCTGAAACTTGTCAAATGTGTGGTGTACAAGGTCACATTGCACCTGAGTGTCCACAAACGCAACTGAGATGTCAATCGAGGAAGCTAATGCATTCGACACTACAAATTTCAAAAGGTCGTATGACCCTCATTTGAACACATATAATGAAGGTTGGAAACATCATCCAAATTTCTCTTACAAGAATACCCAAGTTCAACAAAAACCGCCTCCACCACCACCTTGATACAACAACTATAATGTAGTTTCTAAGATTCAGAAAAGGATTCCTCTATGAACGGGTTGACATCTAGTTTCCAAACAAGACCACCCCTAGTTCAACAATCTATGCAACCACGTTCGCAAAAATCCAACCTTGAGCTAATGATGGAATATTTCATTACCTATACAAACAATTCCATCCAACAATTACAAGCTCAAAACAAGTGTAGGGTTTCGTAGTGACCCGACACTACGCGGAAGGAAACCCACCAAGACCCGCCCCTTAATCAAAGCAATTAAACAAGCATCGTAAACTTAATCAAACAAGATTAAGGACAAGAATTATACCTTTGACGCGTGCTTCGCTCCCAAGGAGCTCTTACTTCAAAATCCCGAAAAGACGAGATCTCCGACGGATCGTACCCTCGATCCGACCCGAGCGTCCTAAGTCTTGAAGGTTAGTCAAGACTCGGACAAAATTAACTATGAGTTTTACGAATCAAAGGTTTACTCTTTTCTAGAGTTGCATTTTTAATTCCACTCAAGGTTGTTTCAAATCCCAATACCAAGCTTGGTATTTATAGGGAAATGATCCCTTGATTTTTCATCCTCCACCAATGTGGGAGAATGAATTTTGCTAATTAATTTATTTCTAAAATAAATTATTAAACAAAACTAATCACAATGCAACAAGTGTCAAATAGAGAGAGAGGGTTAGGTGAGGACCATGAATGGGTGGGGGGACCATTGCCTTGTTCCTCAAGGCCTTGCCCATGTTTGGTCCCCACCCCTCACCAAAACCGTCACCCTATGCACAGCTGGGCTGGCAGCCTGCCTTGGCTGCCAAGGCTGCCAGCTGGCGCCTAGCACCAAGGCTGGGCAGCCTGCCAACTTGTTGTGCTAGCAAGCTGTGCTGGCACGCACTTGCCTAGCACGCATCAGCCCTAGCACGCTGCGAGCTGCTGGGCGCTGGTGCTGCTAGCTTAGTGCTGCTGCCTAGCACTCCCTCGCACACACTCTCGCACCAGCCCTCTCTCGCATAGCCCCTTCTCGCACATCTACCCAGCCAGCGCACCATGCACGCAAGGCTTACCATGCGTGCTGCTAGCGAGCCACGCATGTTGGGCTTGGTGCTCGTTGCTAGCACGATGTGCTTGGTCTTGCCATGCGAAGGCACGCACGCAAGCACACGCACATGCATTGCTAGCCATCCTCGCACTAGCACATGCCAGTGCCCAGCACTTGTTGTGGCTGTGCTTGATGCGAGGCACGCACACGCACACGCACATGCGCCAGTGCCTAGCACTGTGATGGCTGTGCCTGGAGTGTGCGTGTGGTCCTGCCATGTGCTGATCTGCGATGGTGCCAAGGCATCATGCTAGGGCTGCGACAGCGCCTAGGCATGATGCCAGGGCCTGCGATAGACTGCCTAGGCTTGCGACAGTGCCCAGCCATCCTACCTAGGCCACGCATGGTGCGCCTAGTGATGCGCATGGGCCTGCGATGAGTGTGGTGGCTTGCGATGGCTACCATGCGCACCTAGGCACCCACGCTAGCATGCGATGGGTTGCCAGGGTGTGCCTAGGCTGCCATGGTGCCTAGCACACCATGGTGCGCCTAGCACACCATGGTGCGCCTAGCACACCATGGTGCGCCTAGCACACACATGGTGCACCTAGGCATGCTGCGAGCTAGCCTAGCCTTGCTACGGCTACGCTCATACTTGTTGCTTGTGATTTTGCGACGCTCGGTATCGACGCCCTAGGCTCGATTTCCGACGTCTGTATTCGTAAAACTCTGTCGACTCATTAAATCCTTTCGGATTAATTCGACGTCTCAGATCGGAGATTCGATTGGGTTCGACCCGAAGGGTTCACTTAAGATTAAGTTGTAACATCAATTGTACCTTGATATTACTGATCGGAAGCGGCCTCCACCTAGGCATTCCGATCACTTGACCTTACTGAAGAATTACCTCTGTAATAATTCTAAACCCTCTACCGGAATAATACACTTGTTGAAAGGACATCATTCCTTTCAATCTCCCACTTGTCCTTCCGGACAAGTGTGCATATTGTGTATAGCTCATTTCCTTTGTCTCTTAATGTTTCTTCGTGAACTATAAGGTAAGATTCTTTGTCATCCTTATTACGTTTAGAAGTGTTTCTCGATCTCCGAGTTCGACTGTCAATAAGCAGATGATTTCTAAAATCCATCTGAGCATGGCCATGCATTTTACAGTCTCACTCTTCGAGCGGCCTTTTAAACAACAAAACATTTTCCCTATTGTTAGTAGGGGGACAATCCCAGTCTTATATTGTAAGTTCTTCTTACTAAGAGGACATAGACTCCCAAGTGTTCCCGTTATGATCCCCAGTTACGGCAGACGTTAGGAAACATCAAAGAGCCTAGTACTCAAACAAGAAAACTTCACAGTACTCATGGTCTTAGGAAATAAGTTCCGATAGCCATAATGAGAAATGTACTTATGACAAAATTTAATTTTCTTAAAGTACTCTCATAGGTCTTATCCAGTACAGTTCCAAACTGTACCTGTGCAAATGATTTATGACCGTCACGTCCTCGCAGCACAAGAAACGATGCTGTAAATCATACTACACACTAATCTGTTGCGGTCATCAATCGTCCACCTGTTAGATGACCTCGATTAGGGATACTTTTCGATTTAATATTCAATGTTCACTTAACAGGTGTTTCTTTATCCAAGACATGGTCTTGATACCCTGTTTTGAATATTTCCGTAAATCGAATGGACTCATTATTTAATTCTAAACCACAATTAAATAATAATGGAGTGAATGATAATTTTGCACAAAAATTAATTACTCCATTAATGAATGGTTTTAGTACAGTGTCTTACATTAAATCAACCCGTTTGATTAAAACACTTGTATAGGGAATATCAAAGCCAATCTCCTATATGCTTGATTCCCATTGCCTCAACGTGTTTGTTGTGCTTCACTTGAGGCAAAGGTTTAGTCAAAGGATCGGCCACATTATCATCCGTGCCGATCTTACAAATTCTGATTTCACCTTTGGATTTCCATTCCCTTATCATGTGAAATCGCCGTTGCACGTGTTTGACCTTCTGGTGTTCTATCGGCTCCCTGGCCTGAGCGATAGCTCCATTATTATCAAAATAAAGGTCTATCGGTCCCTTGATTGAGGGTACAACACCAAGTTCACTGATGAACTTGCGAATCCAAACAGCTTCCTTGGCAGCTTCCGAAGCGGCCAAGTACTCGGCTTCAGTTGTAGAGTCTGTAGTGGTGCTCTGCTTGGCACTCTTCCAGCTGAACGCTCCTCCATTCAGACATAATACATATCCCGACTGTGACTTGAAGTCGTCTCTGTCAGTCTGGAAGCTAGCGTCGGTGTAACCTTCAACAACCAGTTCTTTGTGGCCTCCATACACCAGGAATTTATCCTTATTCCTTTTCAGGTACTTAAGGATGTTTTTGGCCGCAGTCCAATGCGCCTCTCCTGGGTTCGATTGATATCGAATCGTCGCACTCAGGACATACGATACATCCGGCCTTGTACATATCATGGCATACATGATCGATCAGATTAGCGAAGCATATGGGATCTGGTTCATTCTTTCTCGCTCAACAGGTGTCTGCGGACACTGTTTCTTGCTGAGAGTTATGCCATGGGACATGGGTAAATGCCCTCTTTTGGCATTTTCCATGTTGAATCGAGCCAGTACCTTATCAATGTAAGTACTCTGGCTTAATCCAATCATCCTCTTAGATCTATCCCTGTAGATCTTGATGCCAAATATGTATTGTGCCTCTCCTAAATCCTTCATTGAAAAGCACTTTCCCAACCAGCCCTTTACGGACTCCAACAATTTTGTGCTGTTTCCAATGAGCAGTATGTCATCTACATACAGGACTAGGAATGCAATATCACTCCCAATAACCTTCTTGTATACACAAGACTCATCTGGATTCTTGATAAAACCAAACTTGCTGATGGCTTCATCAAATCGCAGATTCCAACTTCTGTTGGCTTGCTTTAGTCCATAAATGGATTTCTTCAGCTTGCAAACCTTTCCAGCGTTGCCTGGATTGACAAAACCTTCTGCCTGTGTCATATACATAGTTTTTTTCCAAAATCCCATTAAGGAAGGCGGTTTTGACATCCATTTGCCATATTTCGTAATCGTAATATGCAGCAATCGCTAGGATAATCCGGACGGACTTTAGCATTGCAACTGGTGAAAAAGTTTCATCATAGTCAATCCCGTGGACTTGTCTATAACCTTTTGCCACCAGTCTAGCTTTGTATACCGATACATTTCCATCTTTGTCTGTCTTCACTTTGAAGATCCATTTGCAACCAATGGGTGTATAACCCTCGGGCAAATTCACCAAGTCCCAGACTTGATTTTCAGACATGGAGTCCATCTCAGATTTCATGGCCTCTTGCCATTTTGCAGAGTCGGGGCTCGTCATAGCTTGCTTGTATGTCGCCGGCTCATCACCATCCATAACTAGGATGTCCTGATCATCAGTTAAGACAATACCGAGGTATCTGTCTGGTTGAGATCTTTGCCGTTGCGACCTACGTAGGGTAATCGGTTGAGCATTTACATTGTCTGTTTGACTCTGACCAATCTTCTCAGATGCTTCCAAAGTATTTAGATTGTCAGTTTTGTCAGGTTGACATTGTTGCTCGTCCTCTCGAACTTCATCGAGTTCGATTTTCCTCCCACTTGTCATTTTGGAAAGGTGATCCTTCTCCAAAAAGACACCATCACGAGCAACAAACACTTTGTTCTCGGATTTATTGTAGAAGTAATACCCTTTGGTTTCTTTTGGATATCCCACAAAGAAACACTTATCCGATTTGGGGTGAAGTTTTTCCGAAATTAATCGCTTGACATATGCTTCGCATCCCCAAATCTTGAGAAAAGACAACCTAGGAGGTTTCTTAGTCCATAATTCATATGGAGTCTTTTCAACAGCTTTTGACGGAGCTCTATTCAGTGTTAGTGCTGCTGTTTGTAGCGCATGTCCCCAAAACGAGATAGGGAGTTCACTAAGACCCATCATTGATACCGCTGTAGGGTTTCGTAGTGACCCGACACTACGCGGAAGGAAACCCACCAAGACCCGCCCCTTAATCAAAGCAATTAAACAAGCATAATAAACTTAATCAAACAAGATTAAGGAAAAGAATTATACCTTTGACGCGTGCTTCGCTCCCAAGGAGCTCTTACATCAAAATCCCGAAAAGACGAGATCTCCGACGGATCGTACCCTCGACCCGACCCGAGCGTCCAAAGTCTTGAAGGTTAGTCAAGACCCGGACAAAATTAACTATGAGTTTTACGAATCAAAGGTTTACTCTTTTTTAGAGTTGCCTTTTTAATTCCACTCAAGGTTGTTTCAAATCCCAATACCAAGCTTGGTATTTATAGGGAAATGATCCCTTGATTTTTCATCCTCCACCAATGTGGGAGAATGAATTTTGCTAATTAATTTATTTCTAAAATAAATTATTAAACAAAACTAATCACAATGCAACAAGTGTCAAATAGAGAGAGAGGGTTAGGTGAGGACCATGAATGGGTGGGGAGACCATTGCCTTGTTCCTCAAGGCCTTGCCCATGCTTGGTCCCCACCCCTCACCAAAACCGTCACCCTATGCACAGCTGGCGCCTAGCACCAAGGCTGGGCAGCCTGCCAGCTTGTTGTGCTAGCAAGCTGTGCTGGCACGCACTTGCCTAGCACGCATCAGCCCTAGCACGCTGCGAGCTGCTGGGCGCTGGTGCTGCTAGCCTAGTGTTGTTGCCTAGCACTCCCTCGCACACACTCTCGCACCAGCCCTCTCTCGCATAGCCCCTTCTCGCACATCTACCCAGCCAGCGCACCATGCACGCAAGGCCTACCATGCGTGCTGCTAGCGAGCCACGCATGCTGGGCTTGGTGCTCGTTGCTAGCACGATGTGCTTGGTCTTGCCATGCGAAGGCACGCACGCAAGCACACGCACATGCATTGCTAGCCATCCTCGCACTAGCACATGCCAGTGCCCAGCACTTGTTGTGGCTGTGCTTGATGCGAGGCACGCACACGCACACGCACATGCGCCAGTGCCTAGCACTGCGATGGCTGTGCCTGGAGTGTGCGTGTGGTCCTGCCATGTGCTGATCTGCGATGGTGCCAAGGCATCATGTTAGGGCTGCGACAGCGCCTAGGCATGATGCCAGGGCCTGCGATAGACTGCCTAGGCTTGCGACAGTGCCCAGCCATCCTAGGCCACGCATGGTGCGCCTAGTGATGCGCGTGGGCCTGCGATGAGTGTGGTGGCTTGCGATGGCTACCATGCGCACCTAGGCACCCACGCTAGCATGCGATGGGTTGCCAGGGTGTGCCTAGGCTGCGATGGTGCCTAGCACACCATGGTGCGCCTAGCACACACATGGTGAACCTAGGCATGCTGCGAGCTAGCCTAGCCTAGCTACGGCTACGCTCATACTTGTTGCTTGTGATTTTGCGACGCTCGGTATCGACGCCCTAGGCTCGATTTCCGACGTCTGTATTCGTAAAACTCTGTCGACTCATTAAATCCTTTCGGATTAATTCGACGTCTCGGATCGGAGATTCGATTGGGTTCGACCCGAAGGGTTCAATTAAGATTAAGCTGTAACATCAATTGTACCTTGATATTACTGATCGGAAGCGGCCTCCACCTAGGCATTCCGATCACTTGACCTTACTGAAGAATTACCTCTGTAATAATTCTGAACCCTCTACCGGAATAATACACTTGTTGGAAGGACACCATTCCTTTCAACAAGCTCATTGAAAATCAGATAAGTCAACTTGCTTATCAAGTTGGCTAATCTTTAAAGACTCTGGGCACCTTTGCGGGTCAAATAGAGCAACCACCAAAGGGGCATATGAATGACATGACCTTAAGGAGCGGGAAGCCGTTAGAAGATTCTCCCGTAAGGGATCCATCAAAGAAGGTTATTGAAGAGGTTGTCAGAAATGATAAGGTGACTGATAGTAGTATGATCGAGGAAGAGCCAAAGGCAATGACTCCAGCACCACTTGCTACATATGTGCCACAAGTTCTTTTCCCGCGAAGGTTTGCTCAAGTTAAGTTAGAGAAAAAGTATGGAAAACTTCTTGATATTTTGAAGAAACTTCACATCAACATTCCATTCTTAGATGCAATATTTGAGACGCCCTCTTATGCAAATTTTTTTAAGGATATGCTCTCTAATGAGAAGAAGCTAGAGGAAAATGTCATAGTTGCATTAACAGCGGAATGTCATAGAAGCTAGTGTAGTGCTACTTTGCAAAATAGACTTCCTAAGAAACTAGGCGATCCATGTAGCTACTCAATTCCGATGAAGCTTGGGGACATAGAGATCAACGAGGCACTGTGTGATCTTTGGTGCAAGTGTGTCTCATGCCGCTCTCTATTTACAAGAAACTTCAAATGGGTGAACTAAAGCCTACGCGCATATCTTTACAGCTTGCAGATAGGTCGGTTAAATTTCCTTTGGGTATACATGAAGATGTTCCTCTTCGCGTGGGAAAATTCTTTATCCCATGAGACTTTGTTGTTATGGAAATGGAGGAGGATGCATATGTCCCTATTATTCTTGGTAGACCATTCTTAGCCACTGCGGGTGCAATCATTGATATGAAGAATGGTAAAATCACTTTTGAGGTGGGTGACGAGAAAATGGAGTATTCACTTGTGAATTCTATGGGAACTCCTTCCATGGGAGAAACTATTTGCCAAGTGGATGTCCTTGATGATTTACAACATGAGCAACTTCCCCTGATTAAATCGGATGATGCACTTAGAACGTTGTTAATGGGAAGTGGCAATGAAAAATTGGGAAACAAGTGAGTACACATGGCTACTTGAGGAAGCAAAAGCCAATCCAATCACCGCTCTAGTGAAGGAAGTCCTTAGTTCATTGGGTGTTAGGGAGAGTACTACGCCTCCTGAGGTAGAGTTTAAACCCCTTCCCTCTTCTCTTAAATATGCATATCTTGGTCCTAATGATACATATCCTGTTAATGTTAATGTTGCGCTTGATGACACACAATAGGAGCAATTGCTCAATGTTTTGAGAAAATATAAAAGTGTTATTGGGTACACCATTGATGATATTAAGGGTATAAATCCCTCTTTTTGTATGCATAAAATAATTCTTGAGGACGATCATGCCTTCTCTATAGGACCTCAAAGACGAGTTAACCCAAACATGATGGAGGTAGTTAAAAAGGAGGTTCTTAAATTGCTTGCTACAGGAAAAATTTACCTTATCTCAGATAGTACGTGGGTTAGCCCTATGCAAGTAGTTCCAAAGAAATGAGGTAAGACCATTGTCAAGAATGATAAGGGTGAGCCAATCGCCACTAAAATTGTTACATGTTGGCGAATGTGTATTGATTATAGAAGGTTGAATAAGGCTACCCGAAAGACCCATTTTCCTCTACCATTCATTGATCAGATGCTTAAACATTTGGCTAAGCATTCCTATTTCTGCTGCTTAGACAGGTGTTCTGGTTTCTTTCAAATTCCTATCCGTTCATGCGATCAGGAGAAGACTACTTTCACATGCCTCTATGGCACCTTCGCCTATCAAAGAATGCCATTTGGATTATGTAATGCTCCAGGTACGTTCCAGCGTTGTATGATGGCAATTTTCTCAGGTCTTATTGAAAATTCAATGGAAGTTTTTTATGGATGAATTTTCCGTCTACGGAACATCTTTTGATGTATGTTGTCTTGAAAGTTTAAAAAAGGTGCTCCATAGATGTCAAGAAGTCAATTCTGAACTGGGAAAAATGTCATTTTATGGTGCAATATGGAGTTTTTCTAGGTCATGTGGTATAGGGGTATTGAGGTTGGTAAGGCAAAGATAGAGGTCATGCAGGGTTTTATAAATGATTTATTAAAGATTTTTCGAAAATTGTTCGACCTCTAACTGAGCTTTTGGCCATCGATGTCCCATTTGTATTTACTGATGCTTGTCTTGAGGCTTATCACAGGTTGAAGGATGCTTTGATCTCTGCTACCGTTATGCAACCCCCAGATTGGACCCTACCATTTAAGATTATGTGTGATGGTAGTGACTATGCGGTAGGAGCCGTTTTGGGGCAACAGAAGGATGGAAAACTTTATGCTATTTATTACTCTAGTAAAACTCTTAATCCTGATCAAATGAATTATGCCACAACTGAAAAAGAAATACTAGCACTAGTATATGCAATAGACAAGTTTCATTCTTACCTTGTTGGTTCAAAAGTGAATTCATACAGATTATGCGGCACTTAAATAATTGATGAGTAAAAGTCACGCCAAGTCGTACTTGCTTCTTTGGATCCTTTTGTTGCAAGACCATGACATCGAGATAAAGGACAAGAAAAGGACTGAAAATGTCATTCCAGACCACCTCTCTCGCCTCCTCCTTGATAAGGGGGATGGAGACAACCTCCCTATTAATGATTCTTTCCCAGATGAATAGCACTTTCTAAAATTGAATCACCTTGGTATGCTGATTTAGCCAATTTTTTGTCCACAGGTACATTGCCTCATGGTTACTTATCTCAACAAAAGAAGAAATTCTTTTACGAGGTGAGGAGACATTTCTGGGAGGATCCATTCTTATACAAATTATGTGCGGATGTAATGATTAGAAGATGCGTTTTGGAGGATGAGGTAAGCAAAATTATTTCTCATTGCCATGACTTACCTTGTGGTGGACATGCAGGTCCTACGAAAACGGCCGCGAAGATTTTATAATTTGAACTCTATTGGCCAACTATGTTCAAGGACGTGTACTCATATGTCAAGGCGTTTGGTCGTTGTCAACGGACCGGTAGTATTTCCAGGAAGCACGAGATGCCACTCAACAACATACTTGAGGTCGCGTTGTTTGGTGTGTAGGGGAAAGATTTCATGGGACCATTCCCTTATTCTTATGGAAATTGATATATTTTAGTGAACGTTGACTATGTCTCCTAGTGGGTTGAAGCAATTGCTACTCCAACTAATGATGCTTGAGTGGTAAGTAAGTTTTTCAAAAAAGTTATTTTCCCTCGTTTTGATTTACCACATGTATTGATTAGTGATAGGGGAACACATTTCTTGGAGTATCGATTCGAAGCAATGTTGAAGAAATATGGAGTACAACAAAGACTTGGGATTGATTATCATCCACCAACTAGTGGTCAAGTTGAAGTGTCCAACCGAGAAATTTTATTTATCTTCGAGCTGAGAAAACGGTTGCAAGGACAAGGAAGGATTGGTCGGGTAAGATTGATGATGCACTATGGGCATACCGAAGGGCTTTCAAAACGCCAATTGGTACAACTCCATACAGACTTGTGTATGGAAGGCGTCCCACTTACCCGTCGAGCTAGAACACCGAGCATTTTGGGCTATTAAGAGTTTAAATTTCGATGCTCAAGCGGCGAGTGAAAAGAGATTGTTACAATTAACTGAGCTAAATAAGCTCCATCTTGAAGCTTACAAGAATTCCAAGTTGTATAAGGAGAAGTCAAAAAGATGGCATGACAAAGGTCTCATACATCGAGAATTTAAGGAAGGAGATCAAGTCCTTCAAATCAATTAATTCAAGATTGAAATTATTTTCCTGTAAACTTCATTCTAGGGTGTCGGGTCCATTTAAGGTTTGTAAGGTCTACCCCTACGGTACTATTGAGCTATGGAATTCAAACAGGCCAGGTACTTTCAAGGTTAGTGGTTTGGAAGTTCTTGATCGGCTTTGTAGGTATGCCTTCTGAAAACCTTCACGAGACCATACTCGTCCTTTGGCATAGCCTAGGGGTTTAAAGGGCTTGTTGCATATGCTAAACGCAATCGTGATTCCTATGACAGTGAGTATTAGGATTTATTGCTTTCTAGGTTAGTTTAGGTTTGTTTACTCGAGGATGAGTAGAAGTTAAGTGTGGGGGAATTTGATAACACGATATATTACGTATTTTATATGCTATATTTATGTGATATTTGTCGTATTTTCTCCCTACTACATTTAATTATTTGAGCTTCATTTTACTATATATTTCGATTATTTCTCTCCTCGGGTTATTTTCCTTGTTTATGTAGGCTTTTGCTTTGAAAGTATGTAGAGTTAGCATGGAAGTTGGATTCAATATGTTGGAAGAGCTATAAAGCATAGGGGGGCAGCCAAGTCCACAACTTGGTTGCGGTTTACCATGACTTACGTAGCTTGCTTGCGGCGCACTTCACAAAGGAGCAAGAAACGCAAGGATGGCAGTCTACTCCGCAGCAGTATTGCAGCTCGCGGCCTTGTACCGCAGCCCTATGCAGCCACTTGGTGGTCACTCCGAGGTCAACTCCACTTCGAGTCGTGTTCGGGTCGGGTCGAGTTATTTAGGGTTCGTGTCTTTTTAAGGTTAATTTTCGGGTTGCGGGTCGGGTCATTTGATTTGGGTAATTCGGGTCGGTTAGGTGCCAGGTCTAGCCTTGGGTCATTAGGTCCGGCCCAACCCGACCCATATAGTAAATAACTGAAACAATAGAAAGCATAATACAATTGATAAATTTATAAGCCCCTAGTCTATTGCAAATCTCCACTTATAACCCAAACCAACCCAACCCAAAATACCAAATACAAGATTAAAAAAAAAAAAAAAAAAAAAAAAAAAAAAAAAAAAAAAAAACAATTGCCAGTATTAATTTTCCAACTACCGTTCATTGTAACTATTAATAGGGAACATGTGTTTTTAAAAAAAATGAAAAAAAATAATAGGGCACAATCAATGGATTCCTGTCGCAAGCCTACAAATACTCATCGAGTCAAAGTAATATCAATTGTAATATATATATTACAAACACATACTTCCTCCGTTCTATTAATATTGAAACTATGGACTTTTTGGGCTATTCATCACTCTTGTTTGACCATATAGTATGATTTATTCATTAAGAAATATATAGTCATGTGGGATCTTGTTGGATTCGTCTCATAAAATACTTTCACAATATCAACTTTTTATAATTTTACTCTTACAAAATAATAGATATTTAGCATATAAAATGTGCTTTGGGATGCGTAAATTCATCTTGTTGCAATATTAATAGAACGGAGGAAGTATTTGTTTATACATATTACAAACACTTATGTGATATTTACAAACACATATGTGCTGATATTACCAATATAAATACACATACACATACTCTGCTATATGTGTATTTATGCATATTCTCATGATATTATAATGTAAATATGTGTAATTGATATGATAATGTGCATATGTGTTTGTAATATCAACAAATATCAATACAAATACATACTCTGATATTGTGTATTTGTGCATATTTGTTTGTTATATAAAGAAATAATATTAGCATATGTGTTTGTAATATCAACAAATACTAATACAAATACATACTTTCTTAGGCAGAGCTTATGGTGAAAACTTTAAACAAACAATCTTAGCCATTGGATGTTCACTAGATAATCTGATGGTGTGAAACAACCCATAGGATAAGGTATATAGATTTTGGTAACATTACATAAAGGTAACTATATACAAAAATAAGGTAATTATATTGATTTGACAACATTTCATTAAGGTCACTATATATAAAATTAAGGTAATTATATCAATTTGACAACATTTACACAAAGGTCACTACATACAAAAATAAGGTAATTATATCAATTTGACATTAGTTACATAGAGGTCACTATATCTAAACTTAAGGTAATTATATCAATTTTGACCACATTAAAGTAGAGGCTGCTATATACAAAAATAAGGTGACTATATCAATTTCGACCACATTTACATAAATGTTACTATATAAAAAATAAGATAAGTATATCAATTTTGATAACCCCATTTGGAGGAGGAATCCAACGCCTTGGCCTGGTAGGGGGGGCAGTACCTATATGTTGGGGAGGGTTCTTCAGCTTTTCGCACTCCTCTGTCCCCGTAGCACATGAGCCTTTAAGACAGCAACTGAAGTTTCTTTCTCCTAGAAATTTTCACATTTTTATCTTGCCAAATCCTTCACATTAAGTAGATACCTCTGATGTTCACGGTTTCATCCAACTTACCCTAATTTTCAAACAATTCACACGGAGAGCATGTGTGCACCAGCATCCTCATGTCATCACAATTGATCTTCTGCCAAAGCTATTTTTTACTCTTACACACTTAAAGAAGGCATGCTGCTAGGTTTCTTGTTTGCTTCCACACCATGGAAAGAGGTCAATATTAGTGAGATGACGATATTTAAGCAGCCTTCTGACAGGGAGTGTTTCTTTACAAAAATGCCACAGAAAACTTCAGCCTTTCGGGATTATGTTCATCTTCCAAACCTACCAACAATAAAATGAGGATTAATGACCTATAAGGGTTGTAAACACTTGTGCATGTTACTAAAGTAATGGACAAAGCCATCAATAAGAAGTATATTACAGAATTACAACCTTTAGCTTTGAAAAAACTCCAAATCAAACATGGTGATCCTATAAACAAATTGAACAAGAGAATTTTGGATCCAATCTTAAATCAATCTACTGTAATACCAAACTATACACAGTAAATCAACTCACTAAATTTACTCAATTCACTTCAATTAATTGCCATAACATCACCAAACGGTTAAAAAATAACACTCTAATTAAGCGCGATTTTGTAATTATCAACCAAATTTACAAAATCAACATTTACAAAACTTGATATAAAGTCTAGCTTGACTTAAAAAGAACGATTCAATTATAATTCTCAAAAACCCCCCAAATTATTCCGCAAATACCTAAAATTAACGATTGCAATAAAAACTAGCATAATTCTATAATTAATTAGGCTTCCAAGCATCTATCATCAAACTTAGAGAGAAAGTTTTTTTCGCCATTTTCTTGGCTTTGTTCAGGGGTTTTCTGCCATGGAAAAGGAAAGAATAGGAAAGGGAAGAAATCCAGGAACACTAGATCAAAGAAAAAGAGGAATTCGGGTCCTAAAACTCGTGGGTGTACGGACATCAAGAATTCTGCTCCAATGGCGGATGCAATTTTTGTTGAGATCTGGCTGGATGATGAGTGCGCCAAAGAGATCCCTATTAAGCAAGTTTATTCGCCTGATAAAGGGGTGAATAGGGAGCAGATGAACCAATGGTTGAAGGTGATTGCGGGTGTTCCTCCTGAAACCCCTGTTTTACCCAGAGCAGAGGGTGTGAGTTCCTCCTTTGATTCGGCCAGGTTTGTGAATCCTACCCTTCTGGTAATGATTAAAGATGTGAATTCTTGCAATTCTTCTGGGTTTGTTGGGCGGTTGAGCTTTAATGGTGTGAGTAATTCTGCGAATTCACCCCCAATTTTTTCTTCCCCTGTTTTAGACAACCCTTGCTCTAATGGTAAAAAGAATTGGAGTGAGTTGTTTAAATGCAATACTGATGATGGTTTGAATTTTTTTGGGAATATTAATGGTAGTAATTTCTGCAAAGAGTGTGGAAACTGTAATGGGAGTAGGGTGCAAATTACATTAGATGATGTCCAATCTGAGATTGATTTCTGGAATTCAGCTATTGTTTGTTATGTTTTGAGCTCTAGAGTCCCTCTGAGTGTTATGAATAGCTTTACTCGTAGAATATGGGGCAAATTTGGGATTGATAGGGTGTCAGCTGTGGACAATGGGGTGTTCTTAGTCCGATTTCAATCTATTGATGGTAGAGAAAAAGCAATGGAAGCTGGGCCTATCTTCTTTGACAAGAAACCAGTCATAGTCAAGAGATGGGAGCCTGGTTTAGATCTAAAATCAGAAGCAGTTCATGATGTTCCAGTGTGGATCAAACTTCATCATTTAGACCTGAAATTTTGGGGGAAATCAGCATTAATGAAAATTGCTAGCATTGTGGGAAAGCCTATTAAAACTGATAGGGCTACTGAAACAAAAGATTTGGTTGGATATGCCCGGATTTTGGTTATGGTTAGTATAATAGGTGAGTTGAAAGAGGAAATTGAATTTAAAGATGAAAATGGTGTTGTGATTACACAAAGTGTCGAGTATGAATGGAAGCCCATTGTCTGCTCAGTTTGTACAGGAATGGGTCACTCAGGGGATCATTGTCCAATCATAAGGTAAGAGCCAGACATCATGCTAGGCAGCAATCTCAGACTGTGCCAGTGAAGGGTGTTTTTCCCCAGAAAGTCTAGAAACCTGTCCAAAAGCTGCAGGAACCAAAGTAGATTGTACTCAATGTAAATGTGCCTATGAGAAACAGATTTGACAGTCTATTGGAGATGGATGATAAGGAAAGAGATCATCAAGGTCATCCTAGTGTTCAAAGAAGTGGTAGTAAGCAGAAAAAGGTTATGGAAGGATGTGTGTTGTTTAATGGTCTGGAGGAGGGAAAGTTCTTCCATAACCTCCATGGATAATTGGGGTTTTTGGAATGTTAGGGGGTTAAATAGCTCAAATAAAATTTGTGATGTTCTTTGGTTCCTTAGATTTCACAATCTAGCTATTTGGCCTCCTAGAAACAAAAGTAAAGGCAAAGAATTTTGGTAAAGCCTTTACTAACTTTGGTAAGGATTGGGGTGTGATTGCTAACTACAATAAACATCCTGCTGGTAGGATTTGGATAGTTTGGATGCCTAATGTGTTTGATGTTTGTGTGATTCGAGTAGAGGTTAAGCTTGTTCATGTATGGGTTACTCATAAGATTACTCAAAGATCTTTTTGGTGCACTATGATATATGGTTAAATGATCCTGCTGGTAGAGAGGACTTGTGGAGGCAGATTTCTGAAATTGCAGGTTCTATTGCTGAACCTTGGGTGCTAGGTGGTGATTTCAATAACATTTTGAACCTAGAGGACATATTGGGGTCCCCTTGTACTTTGGTTGAGGTAGAGAATTTCAGGCAGTGTCTAAGATCAAATGCGCTTGTGGACTGGAAAGCAGGAGGCATGTTCTTTACCTGGAACAATAAACAAGAAGGCTGTAATAAAGTGTGCACTAAAATTGATAGAATCATTGTCAATAAGTTTTGGCTTGACTGCTTTACTGAGGCTGCTACTACTTTTCTCCCTGAAGGTTTGATGGATCATTCCCCTTGTTGTGTTAATATGCAGTCCTCTATGAGGAATATAAAGAAACCTTTTAGGTTTTTTAATATTTGGGTTGAAGCTCCTGAGTTTAGAAGGTCAGTTCAAGATGCTTCGGATTTAGAGGTTCAAGGAACTGATATGTATAGGGTAGTTTAGAAATTGAAGAAGGTGAAGAAGGGATTGAGGGCTATCACTACTGGATACTTCTCTGATATAGAGGAATTTGATGTTGTGGCAGAAAAGAAATTGGCTGAAATTCAGGAAAAATTGGATAAAGACCCTATGAATATGGATCTAATTGAGTCGAAACATAGGGCAAGGGAGGTCTACAATGCAGCTCACGAAACCAGATACAATTTTTTGAAACAAAAGGCCAAGGCACATTGGCTTAAAAGGGAGGATGCAAATACTACTTTCTTTCATGACTGTATTAGGCAAAGGAGAATACATAACAGAGTTTGTAGTATTCAATCAGGTGATGGTGAGGTCTTTCAAAACCCAGATGATGTTGCTAAGGTGTTTGTGGAATATTATAGGGGTCTTCTTGGCACTGCTACCAGTAACAGTCACCCTGTGCATCCTGAGGTTATTGTAGCTGGGCCAGTTTTGACTGAGGATCAGAAGGTGTCTTTGTGCAAGCCTTTTACTGATGTTGATGTTCAGGCTGCTCTTTGGAGTATAGAGGATGAGAAGGCTCCTGGGCCAAATGGTTTTACAAGCAAATTCTGTAAGTCTGCTTGGCATATAGTGAAGGAGGATGTATGTAAGGCAGTCCTGGGTTTCTTTGTTCATGGTAGGCTGCTGAAGCAAGTGAATGCTACTACTTTGACCCTAGTTCCTAAGGTTGGGAATGCTTCTCAGGTAACTCAGTTTCATCCTATTTCTTGTTGTAATGTTTTGTATAAGCTAATCTCTAAGTTGTTAGCTGCTAGATTGAAGGAAGTGCTGCCTGATATAGTTAGTGTAAATCAAAGTGCTTTTATCTCTGGGAGGTCTATCTTGGATAATATCATGCTCTGCCAGGACATTTTAAAGGACTATAATAATGTAAGAAAGGCCCTTAGATGCACAATTAAAGTAGACATCAAGAAAGCTTATGACTCCATTAACTAGGTTTTTATCAAAGATATGTTGTATAGCCTTGGGTTCCCCTGTAAGCTTGTAAACTGGTTGATGGAGTGCATCTCCACCCCTTCTTACTCTATGATGCTCAATGGTGGGTTGTTTGGTTTTTTCAAGGGTGCTCAGGGTATCAGGCAAGGAGATCCCATGTCTCCTCTCATTTTTTTTCTGTGCATGGAGTATTTGAGTAGGCTGCTGAAAAAAGTGGGGTAGAAGAGAGGTTTTGCTTTTCATCAGAGATGCAAGCCTATGAGACTGAATCATCTCATCTTTGTTAATGATTTAATGCTTTTTTCTAGAGGGGATAAGTTGCCTGTTGACCTGTTATCAAGAGCCCTTAAGAGGTTTGCTAAGGTTTCTGGCTTACAGGCAAACACTGATAAAACTTCAATCTACTTTGGGAGCATGGATGATAATGAGAAGACAAGTATTTTGGATATGACTAATTTCAGGGAGGGTAGCTTTCCTTTTAGGTATCTTGAAATCCCCCTGAATGCCAAATACCTAAAAGTGACTGATTTTTATTAATTGACAAATGTTGGCAAGAATTTAGTGTTGGTCTACTAGACACCTGTCCTATGCTACTAGAACAGTTCTTATCAATTCTGTCCTGTTGAGCCTTCACACTTTTTGGGCTCAATGTGTTTTGTTACCAAAAAATGTGGTTGAGAGAATAAACCAGCTATATAGAGCTTTTTTGTGGGATGGTTCTGCTGTCCTCTCTTAAGTCCCCCCAATCTCTTGGGACTGGATTGCTAGGCCTAAAAATGCTGGTGGCTTAGGTATTAGAAACTGTTCTCTATGGAACAAGGCTGCTTTGGGGAAGTATGTATGGAAGGTTGCAACTAAAGAAGATTCTTTGTGGGTTAAGTGGGTCCACTCTGTCTATATCAAGAATAAGATTAGAATGGCTACAAACCAAGCAAGTGTTCTGGTTGGGCATGGAAGAAAGTCTGTAGAGTAAAGGATGGGATGGTTGAAGGTTTTCAAGACTGTAAATGGCTTGATTCATGTTATACTATTTCAAATGGATACAAAAGGCTACAAGGTCTGAATCCTAGAGTCAACTGGACTCCCTGGATTTGGAACAATTTTAATATTCCTAAACAGGCTTTCATTGCTTGGCTTGCTGTTCATGGCAGACTGAAGACTAGGGACAGGTTGATCAAGTTTTCAGCCTGTGTGGATGGGGCCTGCTTACTGTGTGGGGATGCTGATGAATCCCATGACCACATGTTCTTTGACTGCAACAACAGTAAAGAGTGCCTGATGATCATTTGTCCTTGGTTGGATTTGGGTGTGAGAGATTACTCATTAACCTTAGTTTAGAAGCATTGGAGAAGGATCACCTGTGGTTCTGTCAAGAGGAAGCTGGTGTTGTCCGTCCTCACTGCTCTGGTATATCACATCTAGCACGCTAGGAACACAGCTTTATGGCAGAAGGCTGTTATGCATCCCCGGAAGCTTTGTAAAGTGATGTGTAATGAAGTTCTAATTCGATGTCAGCAATTAATTACTAATTCTTAGAGTAGGTCGGATTGTAAATGGCTTATGTTTGTTAAGGCTAGCATGCCAATATAAGTTGGCTTTGTATTCTTGTATGCCTTTTTTTTCCTAGGTTTTGCTTGTTTTTTTTTGTAGTTTGGTGTTTAGTGGTTTGGTCCCTGTTTGGGACTGTTGTAGTCATGATAAGGGTCTTTTGTGACCTTTTTTTGGTAATAAAATATTACTTACCAAAAAAAAAATCTATAATAAACATAAAAATAAAATCAAATCAAAATCAAGAGTAATTAGTTAGGAATTAAACCTAAGCAGCCTTATAAGCAGCAATAGTTTCTTCAGCAGCTTTTTTCCTCTCATCACCAGACAAAAACTCAGCCAAATACCGATGATAATCCCCCTTCATCTTCAAATAAAACACCTTAGATTCCGTAGCCGTAGCAGACAGTATAAGATGATTATCCAGTAGCTTGAAAATCGAAGCGCAGACATCAGAAAGCTCTTATTCAACTTGATTTAACAACTAGTAAAATCAATTAAACAATTAACCTAGTCAAAATATAAAAAAATTGACGAAATCAACAAAATTGCTGACTAGATAAACTCAGAAACACAATGAATATATTTTAAATTACTGAATTTCAGAAATAATTTGTTGAGCAAAAAATTTGAAAGCAAAAAAAGATGTAATGATTAATTAAAAAACTAGTAAAAAAAATCAAAAGTAAAGAAATTAGAACTATGAGTTGTTGAGATGCTGCAAAATCATAATAATAAAAAAAAAAGTTACGCATAAAAATCAGGGAAAAAAACTTCATAATCAAGCAAAAATAACAAAATTACTAAAATAATGCAAAATTAAAAATGACTAACTCACATAATAGATTGTTGATTAAGAAATTGATGAAGAATCGAAGAAATTGCAACTGGATTTCCAAAGTTAACATGAATTTTGGAAGAAGATTCGAGAAATTAAGAGAGAGAAGGTAGGAAAGCGAAGAGGGAGGAGAGAAAATAACGTGTGAAAATTAATGGGGATAGATAAATTAAGAGATGCCTGAATATATGGGGAATGGGATAGATAAAGATATTACTACATCAATTGGCATGCATCTAATCTCAGCCATTGATTTTTATGGATGGTGGAGATTATATGTTTTTAGTTTTCAGCTTTACACTTGTTTTCACATGATCCACTCCCTAAATATATATATATATATATATATATATATATATATATATATATATATATATATATATATATATATTTTTGAAATGCAGAAATGATATACTGTATTTATGCCATATACATTTGCAATCTAATCAAATGAAGAAATTTTACTTTACGAGTCCTTGCTTATGTAAGTCAATAATGACCATATGTCACCTGTACATATTACAAACACATATGTGCATATTACAAATAGTGTATATGTATTTGTCTACATCAACAAATATGCACATTATGCATATTATAAATCATAAATAGTAATTGATGATTTGTTTGAAACATCAACAAATAAAAATTCATATGTGCTTATATGTTTGTAATGTCGTACGAATTTGTTTCTAATACCGTTCATTTGTGTTTGTAATATCAACAAACATATTTACATATTCTAGACTTACATATTACAAAAATATATTACAAACAAAATATGTTAATATTACAAATAAATCAATCATCACCATCATAAGTTAGATAGATCCCAAAACTCCGACTAACCCACCATCACCTTATCTCTTACACAAAAAAAAAAGTCAACCCACCATCATCAGATCTGGCGCCACTCTCAATTCTAATGAGGGGGGAGGGAGGAGGGATGTCGAGGGTTAAGGTTCGCTGGGTGGTCACGACGGGCGGTCGAGGTAAGGGTGAACGAGTGTGGGGGTCGGCCGACGGTGGTGAGTTTCGGGCTGTGGTGTCTTAACACAACTATGTGGGCTAAATCCCTACGGTTTTCTGAAGTTTTTTTTAAGTCCCTACAGTTTTCTGAAGTTTCTGAGAATATTTGAATAACCAGAAACTGGATTTTTGAATATTTAAGAGTTTTTGAACAATACTTTGACATGCACTGATCAACACATTATTAGCAAATTTCAATTATGAGGATTTTGGTGGTAGTAATTGGGGTTTTTTGGAATTATTTTGTGATTTTTGTTTGATAATTTTTTTGTTTGCTTCATTTTTTTGTGCAAATTATTATACTTCAGAGTTTGTGCAATTTTGATAATTTTGTGCCACGCGTGCACTGATCAACACATATTAGCAATTTGTTCTTGTCACTTCGTTAGTTTATTCTCTTGGGTGATTTTAATATTCTTCGAATCAGGTTGGTTTTTTATTTTAATTTTTTTGAAGTTGTAATTGTTAGTTGAAGTTTTTATATTGTTAATTGAAGAATTGAAGTTATGAAATGGTAGATTGAAATTGTAAACACAACTTATATGCATTTTGATTTGATTGAATTAAAATTTATGCTTTTGTTGTGAATATAATTTATTAACTATGCGTATTAAACCCTCCTGAATTATCTTTCAGGATGAAGTGTAGTGGGAGTAAAAGGGAAATCGAATTTGATATAAAAAATAAAAATAAAAAAAACAAATGTTGAAGGGGTATTGCTAGAGTCCTTTAAAGTCGCTCATCATGCACTACAAGATAACTTGAAGCCTTTAAAGTCACAAACTTGTGTTGCATTAGATATTCATCGAAAAACATTATCATGCATTTAAGTGCAAAACATGGGTACTCAACCTGATATAGTTCTGATCTATATTTGGTATATTATCTTAGTTTTTTGTACTAACTCTAATATGATACAGCGTGGGGTGAAAAAATGTATAAAGTTTGACTATCCTGATTTGCTGAACATTACAACTATCGATTATAGCCATTTAACTTTTTTGTAGGATGATGAACAAATGTACCAAACATCTGTACAAAAAAAAACTGAAGCGAAGAATAGGAAAATTGTATCTAATATTTTATCTACTTTTTTGTTAATTTTTACAGTTTTGTCCCGATGTTTTTCATACTTAATTTTTGTTTATGATTGTGTTAGAAAATTGTCTCCATTTGAGTCTTATTATCTTAATGATGCCTCAAAGATGGACACATCAGTGAGTCTTCAAGACAAATTATGCTAATTATTAAATTTATATGAACTCACATAAGTAGATAAGTTCAATTTGTCTTTGTTTTTTTACATCACATGTAACTGGTCTAATTTTTTAAGTTCTCCGTCACTTTCAAAGAATATCCAATCAAATTTTGGGATCCACTAGTAATTTACCTTTTTAAATTCTGGACTCATTTTTTGTGCTTAATTCATGATAATATTGTTTTCATTGTAATACTTTTTTTTTTTTTTTGGTTATTATTTTTCTTGGAGTCTTGGGAAGCCAATATAAAGAATTTTACAAAACAATACAAGTTAAATCATAGTATCTTCGAGGATGATTTAGATAAGGTAAACTCGAAATCAAATTAGTAATTGACCCTTTATTTTGTGCTTTAGGAAGTTTATATGTTGAAGCTTTTTTTCCCCTTTCAGATTCTTATAGGTGTACTGGATGGTGATCACTTCTTTAATATCCACATTCATGTAAAGGAGCGAGAGATCTACATACTAGATTATGTGGATAATGGCACTTCTCCAATCTTTTATCGTGCGCATATCATTACGGTGGTACTAATCCATGTCCATTTCTATTTTGAATTGTTCGATATTTACAAATTGATATTACTTAAGCACTCATGTATTATATAATTAGGTATTGCATACGCATCACCACCACAATGTGAAAATGAAGCTAAGTCATGGAATTTTTTTTACTGTGACGGGAATTGTAAGGCAAAATAATTCGTATCATTGTGGAGTTTATATGATTTAGAATATACAGTATTGGGCAAGAGGTGAAAAACTGTCTTTTACAATGGTATGCTTTGTATTTTTATTAAAATTTAGGAATCTCAATACTACTATCTTTGTGCTAACATAAATAACTAACAAAATCTTGCATCAGTCTAATGCTACGAACACAAAGCATATCATTTTATGGGAGATTTTGCATAACAAATTGGTTTTCAAGGAACTAATTTTTTTTTTCCTATAAAGTAATGATATATGTGATTTTGATTTGTGTATGAGTTTCACGTTTAGGACAATGGTTGACTTTAATTATCTGTAATGAATTTTCAATTCAGTTTTCTACCGTTCAAGGAGAATGAAATCTAAGGTGCGCATAAAATATGAAATCTTGTGCAAGTGGAGTAGATGTTCAGCGAAATTCTATTTCAATTTGTAAAGTTACATTTAATGTATAAGGCTAATTTCACAACAACTTTTTTTTTTTTTTTTTTTTGTGAAACCACATATGTGTTTGTACTACATATTATAAACACGTGTTTTTATTGATATTACAAACACATATGTGTTTGTACATATTACAGACATGTATGTGGTGATATTACAAACATTTATACACTTATGCATATACACACATACTCTTTAATATGGTATATGCACATGTCATGTGCATATGCACAAATACACATATAATTGATATTATAACGTGGATATGTGTTTTTAATGTCAACAAATATCAATTCAAATACATACTCTAATTATTGTGTATATTTGTGCATATTTACTTGTAGTATCAAGAAATAGTATTTGTAATATCAACAAATACTTATATGAATACATAATTTGTTAGGCGCATGGGAAATTAATAGGGAATTTATGCATATATTCATAGGGGTGTTCATAACCAGGTACCCAAGTTCTCGTGTACTCGACCTTCCAAGTACCTAGAGTCTCGAATAGTAAATCAGACAGCCCATGACCCGACCCGGTAAAACCGGGTACCCGACTGTCAGGTACCCGGTTTTGCCGGTTCATGACATAGGTAGGGACAGAGCCACATGGGGGCTGGTGGAGGCCCGGCCCCTGCGACCCACTCTATGGCTCTTTAGTTTACTGAATCATGCCCCATACCTATAGAATTAAAATAACATTTGCAAGTCTTTAATAGTCTGAATTGATAGCTCACTTGGTTGAAATGCTTTTAATTATTCCATTTATTTGCATTAGTCGGGAGTTCGATATGATGCTTGTCACTTACATATAGTCTTATACTATTTTTGCTTTTTTACCTTGCATCACTCTTTTTTTTTTAACTTACGAAATAAAGTATTTGTTGTTGACATTTCCTTAAATGAGAATTTTATTGTAAGCTTATATAAAATTTAAATAGGATTCTTTCCAAAAAAAAATAAAAAATTTAAATGGGATAATGTTTTAGATTTTGTTTTGGATTTTTTTTACCGTTTGGTAATTATGTTTTTATTTTTCATCGGTTGGTGATTGAGGGGTAATTCCGGCCAAAAAAAAAAAAAAAAAAGGAGAGCAACAAAAACTTAATCACTTGTCAAATACCTTGGATTAAAAGCAAGTATTAAATTTTTGTTTGCATAACTACTCCTATTTCTGTTTGCGCACTTTTACCCCTTCCACACACGTATTTACTCCAAGAAGATTCCTTCATAAAAATAAAAAAAATTACTCCCAAAAGACTCCTTCATAAAAATTAAAAAAAAAATTACTCCAAGAAGACAAAAGTAGATCATATTTCTTCTTCAAACTTCACTCTTAGGGTAGTTGATCTGCAAAGAATCATGTTTTGGAAAGGTTGAAAAAAGGACTTCAGCACTTGAAAAGGTAATTTATGACTTCATCTCTTTTATTTTGTTGTTCGTATTTAAGAACATCGTTGGTACTGTTCAAACTGGTAAAAATTAGGGTTTATGTTTTGTCGAAAAAATTGAAATTCTTCCTGAATTTGAGGTCGAATTTGGTGTTTGATAATGAAATTTCGTTTTTTTACCTTTAGATTATTGTCGTATGACTCTTAATTTGCAAATGCATGGTTAAATTAGGTGGGTATTGTTTGGGGGTAAAATACCCCTAACAAGCGGACCACTGTCAACGCGACATGTGTCCCGCTAGCTTGCTGACACGTGTCACCAAACCCTAGAAAGAGATTGATCATCTTCTCTATAAAAGAGGAGCCATCCTCATTTATAAGGGGACAAGATATAAAAAACACAATACACAATATAGAGAACATACATTGAATACACATTCAATACTCTCAAAAACTAAGCAATCCTCATTGCAGAACCCTCCTGACTCAGGAGGGGTTATTACTTTCCGCACTATACTCCTCAAACACGTTCTAACTGGATCGTCGGAGGCGGAAATCCCACCCTCGGGAGTCTCCGTTGTTTTGCAGGTACGGGAAGCCGGAGGTCAGTCTCGGTGTTGTAACTCTCCCGCAGGACACATCAAAAAACCCGGAAACATGTATCTTGAGTTTGGTGTACTTAGAAGGGTAGTGTGAACAGTGGCAAATCTAGGATTTTTGAGATGGTACGTCACCATCAATTATTGATCACATATGTAAGTATAAAAAAAATTCAGTTTTAATTCATAATTGATTTCAATCCAAAAATTAAATAAAAAAAGAATTATTCTACAACCAAATTGTTTTCATTCCAAAAATAGGATACAACAATCCATACTACAATCTAATAGTACTTAAAAAAACCATCATAAAAGCCGAAAGTACTACAAATAACATGTAACAAACAACTAGGTTTCACCCATTACTTTTAATAGTAGCATAAAAAAAAGAAGTAAATTTACCTTAGAGACCGGTTGTTTATATAACCGATCTCTTTGACCCTCTTAATAGTACCAAAAAACTAAAATGACCTTAGTGACCGGTTGTTTAAAAAACCGGTCTCTTTTAATTAAAAAGAAAGCAATGGGAAATCGGGAATAAAACAAGAAAACAACTGGTCTCTTATAAATAAAAAGAAAGCAATGGGATATTGGGAATAAACAAGAAAGCAGCGGTGAATAATGCTAGCATCTGGGACTCTAAGAGACCTCTTTGATTGATTTTTTTTTTTGAGCCGGTGATGCACGTGCATCAGTGTACACCAATATAGTTCTGCTCCTAAGTGTGAAATAAAGTAACTGTACTTAGTTTGAAAGAATCTAAGGTTTCATGTGAAAATTTGAGTTAATTGGCCTAAAAATGGCTAGTTCTATTATTTTGTATTTAAATTTTTGTAATATATCCCAACGGCTAGTACTATTTTATTCAGCTTTTAAATTCTTTTCAGGATAAAAATAATTAATATTCAGACAAGTGATTACATTTTTGGGGAAGGTGATTAAGTTTATGTTGGGTGACTAAGTTATTTGTTGTGTTCAAAGCAAGTTAAGAGATGCTCCGGTGAATTAAGTGTCGGGTTTTTCTAACTCAATCACTAAAGGGTGAAAAAAAAACTTGATCACCATTTGTATACTTAACTCACTTTTTTCCCTAATATATAATTCTTCTACTTTTTTTTATATACTTGCAACACTCCTTTTTGACACACTATTTGAGAAAGTGATTAAACTAGGTAAACGAGTGAATAAAACTATAAATTTTAAACTGCAGTAACTTATCACTTTCTTATTATCCATGGTAAAATTTTGTCAATTAAATTGTTTGTTTACATAGTCTAAATAATTATCTTATAGTGTGCGTGTCAAAGTCATGGGGTTGCGAGTAAATAAAAATGAAGTAAAGTATATATATATATATGTGTGTGTGTGTGTGTGTGTGTATAAATATACATATATATGTGTGTGTGTATATATATACATATGTGTGTGTGTGTATGTGTGTATATATATATTGCAAAAATGAAGGTTATTTATCTATTTATCAACTATTTTTAACTCAATATGCTTATATAATATTAGTGTATCGGTCGAAAAATTACGGACGCTTGTGTTTCTAAGAATGATCATGTGTCAGTCATATACATTGCAATCAAATGATATGCAAAAATGATATATTGTACATATGTCATATACGTTGCAATTAAGGATGGCAATGGGTGGGTTGGATGCGGAGGATGCTACCTCCATACCTATACCCGCCAAAAAATTTTATACCCATCCCCGCCCCACCACCCATGGCGGGTCCAATACCCACATCCAAACCCGCTCCATGTACATTGTAGGATCCATCCCCGCCCTACTACCCACTTGGATATCCATACCCACCCATACCCGCCCCAAACCTGCTGTCATAAATCAATAATGATATGTTTATCACAAAAATGGCAATTATTCTGTCAAAAAAATGGCAGTTATATAACACTGACGACAAAATTAACACTACAAAGTCCACCACAAAATTATAAACTCATTAATTATTCAATTTTATACTTAGAAAAATCCATAAATCCAAATCTATTAAATTATACAAAGTTATAAAATTATCAATGCATGAAAAATCAATCGATCACCCCGGTTACTTCGGTATCACTTTCATCTTCTAGATTCCTCCAACCATTTAGGATGCTGCACTTCCTTCAACTCACCTACAAAAATATATATAACTCATATTAGTAATTTTCATATGCTATACAATTAGAAATTTCAGTACGATAAATAATTACTTTTATAATTGGACCAAATCCAATGTTGAGTGTAAATCAAAGCTTCTACTGTTTCCAGTAAGTCGACTATGATAAGGATCAAAAACTCTTCCACTAGTACTAAAAGTAGATTCGGATGGGACTGTAGAAATTGAAATGGACATGATATCCCTTGCTATTTGTTGAAGAATAGGATATGTATGTGCTTCCATTTGTCTTCCACCAATTTAAAATATCAAAATCATCAACAAGAGGGACATTTTTATCACTTAAATACTTCCCTAATTCTGATTTTTCATTGCTTTTACTTTTATCTTGTTGCATAAACTAAGAAAATTCTTGCATATAAGCATCTCCTTGAACCTTGCCACTCAAATAACCTGATGACGACGGGTGACTACTAGAAGCTTGAGTTCTCCTATTTTTAGACCCATATATATTCAACTACCAATTCACTTAACAGATTTCTAATTCTTTCAACCTCCTTATCAACATTCGAAGCATCATATATTTTCCCAAAATAAAAATGAATAAGAGCCATCTTATATCTCGGGTCAAGTATTGTTGGCACTCCGATCCCATTAGAGCATTGACACCAACCCAATACTTGTCGTATTTTTCAAGCATTACTTGTGTCATAACTTTCACATAATCATAAGGAGATGAAAGCCAACTACATAAAGCAAGTCTAAGAGCACACACCTTTGGAAAATAAATGTTTTCAGTTGGATAATTTGATGCAGAAAAGTCATGAGTAAGATTACTAAACACTTCCAATTTTTCACATATTTTTTCCACCTTAATCCAATCCTCCGAAACTGGTGGATTTTTATATAAATGATCTCTAGCACTCAAAACAACAAACACCTCTCTATACTTGATAGCAATGGTAAACATTTCATAAGTAGAGTTCCACCAAGTCTTACTATCAAGTACTAACTTTCTTTTAAAGTCCGGGACTAATTGTCTAGCCACTTGTTCAAATTTTTGGATCCTTTTAGGAGAAGCCGTCCAAAATGAAACACTATCTCTAATTCTTAGAACACCATCAGAAACCACTACATTTAAACCTTCTTGAATGATCAAACTTAATATATGAGCACAACAACGCATGGGGAAAAAATGACCATGCAAAATGAGTGAACCATAAGAAAATTCTCTAAGCAACATATCCATCATTGCATCGTTAGTGGTGCAATTATCAACAGTTATGGCAGACAATTTAAAATTAAGGTTCCAAGATTGAATGCATTATTTTAATGCATCTACTTATACTTATGTTGTATGAGAGGCTAGGACATGACAAAACCTACCAAATGTGTCACATTATAAGACACTAAAGCAAGGAAAATCATAATAACTAGATCACAATTATTATAATGTAGCATAATGCAACACAAAAAGTAAAACCAAAATAATAAGCATGTGTTTTACAGCCACATAAATGATAATGTAATTAAAAAAAGGGAATTTTCTCAGTGGTAGCCATAAAGAATTGCACATTCTCAATGATAACAAATTATTTTACAAATTCTCCAAAATAGCATTACTTTTGTTAATTTTCCCTAACATGACAATATTTTTGTATTTAACCACAAATTAACTTAATTAAACAATAATTAACAAAAATAAAAAAACCAGCCACCCTATCCCCACCTTCGCCACCCTGCTCCCCACCCTGACCACCCTCGCCGACGCTCTACTACACCTGAAAGCGCGTGTTGGAGCCGGCGACACCTACCTCAACCCCGACCAACCCCCCTTCCCTAAACCACCTTAACACCTACCTAAAACCTTACCCTCCCTCGAACAACACTCCCTCCTCATCGGCTGACGCTAAAACCCCCTCCCCGGTGCTGGCGAACACGATTCGCCTCACCCCCTACCGTCTCCACTCCTTTTCCCCCCTTTAACCACCACTCGAAACCCTTAAACCCCCAAATTAAAAATCTAGGGTTTCGAATTGGGTTGGTAGGGTTTTAGCGTGGTTAAAGGGGGAAAGGCAGTGGAACCGGCAAGGGTCGAGGCGGGGTGTCAGCGCGCGGTTTCAAGGGTAGTACGGCACTGACGGGGGTGGGAAGCAGGGTGGTGGAGGTGGGGGCTGGGTGGCTGGTATTTTTTTTTTTTTTTGTGAAAGAATTCTTTTTATTTTTATTAATTATTAAGTTCATTCCTTTTGAATTAATCTAATTAGTTGTTATTTACAAATATATTTTCATATTAGAGAAACTTATCAAAAGTAATGCTATTTGGGAGAATTTTTAAAAAAAATTGTTACCATTGAGAATGTGCAATTTTACATAGCTACTAATGAGAATTTCCCTTACAAAAATAGCATACACAATAACAGGAGAGTTTTAAAAAGAGTAAATACCTGATGATACGACTTTGTAATTTCCAAAAATTGTCGATAAAATGAGCAGTTACAGCCATATATCCTTTTTTTTGTTGCTAAATGTCCACATATCCATATTCAAAGCAATCCTACTTGTTTCGGGGTTTCCTGATGTCCTGCGGGAGAGTTACAATTCCGAGACTGAAACCGGACGCCTGTACCTGCAAAACAACGGAGACTCCTGGTGGTGGGAGCTCCGCCTCCAACGGTCAAGTTAGTACTTGATTAAGGAGTAATTAATGCGCAAATTAAAGTGATTGGGTCTCTCTAGGTGAGAGTGTTTAATGTGAGTTTTAGCGTAATCTGCTTTGTTAGCGTGATCAGCCTGTTATCACTGTAATCCCCCTTAATGAGGATTAAGGGAGGTATTTATAACCTCGGGAAACGTGCCCATCCTAGGTTTAGGTTAACCTAGGGCTGATTGGGCTTCCCTAGGAAGTTGGGCCTGGGTGGCCGGTTTCTCCATTAGGCATGGAGTATGCCACGTGTCATGACATAATAGGTCCAAGGTGGACGAATAAGCGTGTGCCACGTGGCAAGCCCTGACAGTTCCAACTGGGGGACACTTGGCAGGACCTGATTGACCCACGTGGCGCATTCCGATTGGTGGGAGCAAAATCCCCTAATCATTTGCCCCTCACAGGTGGCACGTGACTGGTCACGTGCTACCTGTGACAGGTGTCGCACTATAACAGGCGACGGCCTGCTATAGGTGTCAGTCGGCGAAAGGCCGAGAGATTTTCCCGCCCAAATTTTGAATTCTGAAAGTGACCCTTCGCCTTCTCACTTCGCCTATATAAGGGAGTGTTGACTTCAGTCATTTTCACACTTGAGAACTTTGTGAGAGAACATTCGGACCCCTGAACTTGCTCTGACAATTTGGACCTTTTCTGCCTACCGCCTGTTCTGACAAGCCGACTGCAAAGGATTTTCAGAACTTCATCAATCGTCACTCGTTCAGGTAACTGTCGGTTCTCTTACTCTTAATTTTCTTTTTATTCTATTCTTTTTTGAAATGGCACCACGGAAGCACACGACACGACCTAGGTTAGTGATCAGCCGGTCACCGGGGACGGCTGAATCTAGGACTAGGAGTGCCGCCTGCCCTTTTCCGGACCCATCTTTGCCCTTTATACAAAGTCTGACTGTATCTGTGTCTATGCAGAGCATGATGGCCAGAACAAAAAAGACTGCCAGGATCTCAAACTCAGACGGCTCCTCCCACAGGGTGCCGATTAGTGAAACATCTGACCAGGCGCCAGATGTGGAGGTGAAACAAAGCGGCTTGGAAGCCGGCAGTTCTGAGGGAGGAGTCAAAGTGACCCCTTCCCATTTTTCAGTTGACAATTCTTCTTTCTCTCCTGCTCCTTTTAAAGGAGAGGAGGCGGGCCCCTCCGGGAGAGGGGAGGAGTCGTCCTCTTCGGACTCGTCAGAGGACGATTCCGAGTCTAGCTCTTCTGGCTATGCTTCTCTGGACACAGAAGAGAAAAACAGTCGCCTGCAAGAGGCGAGGCTTTCTCACGCAGTTGAGAAAGGGGACGATTGGGCGGAGCCATCCGCCTCTTACCGAGAGCAAAATACCCCCTACTACTGCACGGTACCTCGGGGCCGGATCACAGCCATGCAAGAGAAAGTGGAGAGCTTTATCGCAAACCACACAATGGGCCCCGGCTTTTTAGTGTTCGTGCCGGATCCAGAAGACACAGTCGTCTGGCCGGCTGGTACCAGTTATGATAGCGCCTGCTTTGGTTGCTACGAGGCGGCCATCAAGGCTGGGCTGCGCTTCCCACTACATCCGGCTGTTCAGCGGATCTTGGATGGGTATGAGTTGGGGTTATGGCAGTTAGCCCCGAACTCCTGGGTCAACGTACTCGGCTATGTGGCCGGGTGCGAACTGCACGGGGTGGAGCCGAGCTTCGAGGCTTTCGCCCACATGAACTATCTCAGTCGGACCCCTAAGGCAGGCGGTACCGGCTGGTATCAATTGACGAGCCACAGGGGCTACCTCATGACGAGAGGTAAAGCAAACAAATAGAAGGACTGGCGGAGCACCTTCCTCATCATTGAGAGTTAAGACACAGAGCTGAACAAGCGCTTCAACAGGAATCCGCCCCTTCTTGCAGGCGGCCGCAGCATGCCGCCTGTTCCCCCCAAGGCTAAGAAAGAGATCCTAGATAAAGGACTCTTCAAAGTAGAGTCGAAGGTGAACTCTACTTCAGGGGTACGAGAGCAAGTACCCCTGCACTGCGTCCCGAGCTTCAAATGGCTCTACGACGAGTACTTTTTGGACGCCTGTGGCCTCAGTAGTCGGTGCTCAAGAGGTAGCCGGCCTGTCGAATACTCTGTTGTTTCATGCATTTCTTGTTATGACTTGTATTAACTTTGCTAATTGTTTTTACAACGGATGCCATGAGCAAAATTACCGCCTCCAAGACTGCGCCGGCCATGTTGCGGGCCTCCATCATGCAACAAGCTTCAACCGACTCCCCCAAGAAGGGGGCACCCTTGGTGGGCTTCGAACCTTTCACCCTCTTTTTGGAGTTGTTTATGCATATACTGACTTTTTTCTTCTTTTTTAGATGGGCGCTCCAAGAGCTTCTTCTTCCCAACAGCCGGACCCCAAGGCCCGGAGGACGACTGTTGCGAGCTCTCCTGGTTCTTCCAGGAAACATGCGGCGGCTGAGAAACAGCCGGCCACTTCTTCTAAAACTCCAGCTGGGCCGCCTAGAAGTATGAAGTTATCCTTGTAAATTTTAGACTTGCTCCCTTTTTTACTAGGTCTAATCCGTTTGTTTATGCTTGATGCAGCCGGCCCTCAGGAGCCTGACTTAGTAGAGGTGGCCAAGTCTATGATCAGGGTCGTTCCTCCAGCTGAAAGGGAGGCGATCAGGGGTGTCGGCACTCTTGACCTAGACGGGATTGCAGGGGTCCTTGCTGAGGTACACTTAGCATATTTTTGAGTATTTGAATTCCAGGACGCCTGTTTTCTTTTTTGTTTGGAAACTGACGCATGTTCCCCTTTTTACTTAGGCCCTGCTCCGAGTGAACGGCCTTCGCAAGCCGCTTGACCGGAAGAACAAAGAGGTAAAGGCTGCAAAAGCTATGGCCGCCTCTGACTGTGATAAGGCAATGTTTCAAATTGCCCAAAATGAAGTTCTGACCATTGATATTCTTTATTATCAGGCGCAGGCTGCCGCCGCTATTCGGGCTCAGTTAAAGGCGGCCCAGAAGAGGAATGGCGAGCTGGAGGCGACCATCAACAATCTCAAGGCCGAGCTGAGACCTCTTCGCCTAAAGATGTACTCATACGAAGCCTTGGAGAAATCCTTGGCCAACGTAAAGGAACGCCTGGTGACCCAGGAGAAGAGTCTTACTCAGGAGCTCTCGGAAAAGTCCGAGCAAGAAAAGAAAGAGCTGGTCCGGGAGATGATGGAAGACTCTGCTCAAATCCAGCGCATGACTTGGGGCCGCCTCTTCCCCAATGCCGACTTTGCCTCATGGGAAAAAACGTACCGCCAGTGTTCTGATACATATAATCAAGAGATCCTGGCGGCTGCTGAGGAAGAGGCGTTGGAGGAAGCGTTGGAGGAGGAGGAGCCGGTAGTGGCGCTTGTACCGCTTGGGGGTAATGCATCAAAGAAGGATGCAGCTGAAGCCGAGTCCAGCAAGAAGAGTGCTGACCAGGCGGCAGCTGCTAATATTGAAGACCTACCCCCTTCTTAAGCTTAATGTCTTCTTTCCACGGCCTGCGTGTCGTTTGTTTTGTATTTACCCGGCCAGGGGGTCGGGGCTCTGAATATTTTGTCGGTCTTTAATGACCGGCTTCTTTTTAATGAATTTTTTTTTGTTTTGCTTCAAATTTTTCTAAGTATTGAATATTCTGATATCCAATTGTTCACTATACCGACTGTTTTACATGGCCGATAGTTGCAGACAGGTACGGATAGTTAGTCACGCCGCCTATGCCCCTGGACGACTGGTTGTCTGTTTGCAGGCTAGACGGCGGCCATTTATCCAATCGGTATTCGAACTATTTTAAAGACTGGATCCTTTTTAGGCAGGCGGTCCTGTCATTTGTAAATTTAACCAAGTAGGAAAGTGGTCTGACCAAGTAAACATGATTGTTACCTAGTTGCCAAGGAACTGAGTAGTAGAGGTATCAAGCGGTGGGTACCGGTTGTTCCCCTTTATTCGCCAATGTTTGTTGGCTTTTAACTCATAAGTTGTTAACCTAGCAGGAGTAGTGGTTGAGAGCCCCTGTTTGCTAAAAACAGGCGGGCGACTCATACCTTTTAGGCTCCATACTAAGTTTGAGAGAGAGAGTGACTATGAGTTAACTTTGGAGTTACTCAGTCGCCGTCACTCCTGCTTGAGTAGTAAAAATACCAGGCGGCGGAGGCCGACTGAACCTTTTGATTCGCCAATGTTTGTTGGCTATTAACTCAAGAGGTAGCTAACCTAGCAGGAGTAGTGGTTGAGAGCCCCTGTTTGCTAAAAACAGGCGGACGACTCATACCTTTTAGGCTCCATACTAAGTTTGAGGGAGTGACTATGAGTTAACGTTGGTGTTACTCAGTCGCCGTCACTCTTGCTTGAGAAGTAGAGGTACCAGGCGGCGGAGGCTGACTAGACCCCTTGATTCGCCAATGTTTGTTGGCTATTAACTCAAGAGGTACCCCCTGCATTTATCCCAAGTAATACAGGCGGTCATCTGACTCAGATGTCAACTGCTACCACTGGTTTGGTTAGTGATAGAGTTATCCTTGTCTCAAAAACGGCTACGTGGTTTCCCTTGGGGACAGTCATATAGGTGCCGTGTAATTAGTTTATAGAGCAATGTTCCACCCAAAAGGGAGCTGCTCTCTGCGACGAATTTCATCCGGAGGGATGCCGCCGGACGCCTGCTATGATGTTGGGACAACTCGTATTAGTATTGAAGATTGGATCAGTTGGCTTGGCGCCTGGTCTGATCATTCGGCCTGTGGCCTTGGTTAGTTCTTGGTGAACGTAGGTGCTAAGTAAGAGGAGGGTATCCGCCTGTTTAGGCACAGGGTCGGCCAGGCCCTAATCCTTTTAGCTAAGTATAAGGGGGGTGGCTGTGTGTTTGGAACCAGTCGGCCCTCTTCTATGGAGAGTAGCCGACTATATGTCCAGACGGCATGCCCCTATGGTGGTAGAGTAAAATACTCAATGGAGAGTAGCCGGCTGTAAAGGTACAGGCGGCATGCCCCTCTGAAGATAGAGTGAAATACTCAATGGAGAGTAGCCGACTGTAAAGGTACAGACGGCATGCCCATCTGAAGATAGAGTGAAATACTCAATGGAGAGTAGCCGACTGTAAAGGTACAGACGGCATGCCCATCTGAAGATAGAGTGAAATACTCAATGGAGAGTAGCCGACTGTAAAGGTACAGACAGCATGCCCCTCTGAAGATAGAGTAAAATAATCAATGGAGAGTAGCCGACTGTAAAGGTACAGACAGCATGCCCCTGTAAAGATAGAGTGAAATACTCAATGGAGAGTAGCCGACTGTAAAGGTACAGACGGCATGCCCCTCTGAAGATAGAGTAAAATACTCAATGGAGAGTAGCCGTCTGTAAAGGTACAGACGGCATGCCCCTCTGAAGAGAGTAAAATACCCAATGGAGAGTAGCCGACTGTAAGGTACAGACGGCATGCCCCTCAGTAAAATACTCAATGTAGAGTAGCCGACTTTTTGTTAGTAGGCGTGCCCCTCTTAGTACAAAATTGAATATTATTAAGTATGCAAACTTTTATTAAGTAGCCCTTCACTTTTTACATCATTCAAAAGAAATATGATCATCCGGCAGGGTACCGTTTGTCAGATATGCCCTGATTGGATCCATCCAGGTTGAACTTCTGTCTAGGATGCCTTTCTCTTCTTGCCGCCTGCTTTTTGAACAGGCGCACTCTCCTTGACATTGTCAAGGTCTGTTTTTCCACCACTTGACCCAGTGGCCATAACAGTGGGTTTGACATCCGAAAGATATCACTCTCGGGCCATCTTCTGATCTCCCCTTAGGGACCCGACTGTTCCATTATCCCTCTCAAACTTGAGCAACATAAGAGATGGGATTATAACAGCCTTGGATTTATTCAGGGTTGGTCGTCCCAGAATCATGTTGTAGGCCGAGAGTTCTTCTACTACCAGGAACCGGAATACCATGTGTCGTCCTTCCCCTTTTTCGCCCAGGCGGATGGGTAAATCCACTCGTCCCAGTGGGTGGACGACTCCTCCTCCAAACCCTACTAAAGGGTGGGATGTCGGATGTATGCAATCAGTCTGATATTTTAGTTTCGACAGACATTTGCTACTGATGAGATCTGAGGAGCTTCCGGTATCTATGAGGATTCGGCCAACTCTCTGGTTGGCCACTTTACATTCAATGACGATAGGGTCGTCATGCGGCCCTCTTACCTCTCCTAGGTCTTCTTCAGTGATGACAATCTCAGGAAAGGAATATTTGGAGGGCCGTTCTTGGTGAACAGAATTTACATCTAACCGTCTGATGTCTTTGTTGCCCCTAATAGTGGGGCCGCCTCCTGAAAAGCCGCCTGCAATGGTGTAGACGACTGCATCATCTGTATCGGAGATGTCGGCCTGTTGATTCTTTTTGGCCGACTGCTTTTTTGAGGAAGTGTTCCCCGTAGATTTCTTGACATAAGTGTCAAGATCACCTTGCTCAGCGAGGCGGTCCAGATACCGCATGAGACTGATGCAATCATTGGTGTGATGACCAACATCTTCATGATAAGCACAGAATTTTTCTTGGTTCCGGTTGTTTGCAGAACCCTTCATGGGAACCGGCTTCTCAATTGAGATCCGTCCCTTGATTTCCTTTAGGATAAATTGGCTATCCTTGTTAAACGCATACTTTGGGGAGTATGGTTTGAATTCTTTTTTCTTTTTCTGGGCCGGCTGTTTAGAGGAATCAGCCGCCCAGACCTCTTTTCTCTTCTCATCTTTGTTTGACGACTGTTTCTGTCGTCCTTCTCTTTTGTCGAACCTTTTCCCATCCGACTGTTTTATCGTACTACAAAGATCAGTCGCCTGTATATAGGCTTCTGCTTCAATCAAGGCCTCTTGAAGAGTCGCCACCCTCTTTCGAACCAAATCAAATTTGAAGGTCGACCCGTCTTTGAGACCTCTGAAAAAGTCAGTATAGGCTACTTCATCCGGTAACCCTTGAATCTGTATTCTCATCAGGTTAAACCGCCTGATGTAAGAACGAAGCCCCTCCTTCTCGCCCTGCTGAATTGTTTCCAAATCAAGGGTCGTTTTCTTCGCAGGGATGTTCATGGCGAGTTGGAGGCAAATAAGTAAGCAAGCGTCCTGAAGCTATTTACACAACCAGTCGGCAGGTTGCCGAACCATTGCTGTGCGATTCCTTTGAGAGTCGCTGGGAAACACTTGCACCAAGTGGGATCATCCAACCCTTGAAGGTACATCAGGTTGGTGAATGCCATCAGATGGTCTTCTGGGTTAGTACTGCCGTCATAGGCACCTACTAGTACATTTTTCACTTTGGCCGGCTGAGCGGCTTCAGTAATTTTCTTGGAGAAGGCCGACGGCTGTTCACCAAGTCTAAGCAACCGTAGTTGCCAGTCCATAGGTTAGACGTTTTTTGCTGCAGGTCCACCAAACGGAGGTGGCTGCAAAAAATTACTGTTGTTGCGGCACAAATGGTAGGTTTGGTACCGCCTGGTCGCTATGAAAGCCGGACTGACGGGAGGTGCCGCCTGACTGACACTCATGATACGACTGAGTATGCCTCATCGAAGCATTTCGCAAACTGTCTTGAAAGTTTGAAGTAAAGGTCGACTCTGACAATCGGTCACTCTTCTCCTGCTCTAGCAGTAGCCGAGCATCTGTGAATGTTTGCTTTGACCCGTCCGCCTGAATATGACGAACAGGTTTCCTATTTCCTGTAGGATAACGGAATTTTGTGAAATCAAGGGCAGGTGGCTCCCGCTTCCTAGATTTAGGATGAGGAGTCGCCTCTCGCCCCTAAACTGGCTTCCTCTTCAGTGAAGTGGAGGGTTTCTTGGCCGACTGCTCCTTGACTGGAGCAGGCGGCTTCTTGTTGATCAACTCTTGAATCTCTCCCTTGAAGTCCCTCATGAAGGTCATGAGTTCGTTCCTTGTGATGGGAGCAGACCCATCAGTCGCCTGTTGCCGAACAGGCGGTGCGCCTGCTGGCTCGCTTCCTGTTTGAAGATGCTCCCGTTCCTTCCTTTCGGTATGACGGGTACGTCGGGCCCTTAGGGTCCCGTCTGAAGCTGTGTGAGCTTCAACTTCAAATTCATCCTCAGTATCGTGGTCCGACTGAACTTGAGGGTCGTCTAGGGGACGCCTCTCTTCAGGAGTCGGTACAGACTTGGATGCCATCTCAGAAGTACTCTCCCCACAGACGGCGCCAAATGTTTCGGGGTTTCCTGATGTCCTGCGGGAGAGTTACAATTCCGAGACTGGAACCGGACGCCTGTACCTGCAAAACAACGGAGACTCCTGGTGGTGGGAGCTCCGCCTCCAACGGTCAAGTCAGTACTTGATTAAGGAGTAATTAATGCGGAAATTAAAGTGATTGGGTCTCTCTAAGTGAGAGTGTTTAATGTGAGTTTTAGCGTAATCTGCTTTGTTAGCGTGATCAGCCTGTTATCTCTGTAATCCCCTTTAATGAGGATTAAGGGAGGTATTTATAACCTCGGGAAACGTGCCCATCCTAGGTTTAGGTTAACCTAGGGATGATTGGGCTTCCCTCGGAAGTTGGGCCTGGGTGGCCGGTTTCTCCATTAGGCATGGAGTATGCCACGTGTCATGACATAATAGGTCCAAGGTGGACGAATAAGCGTGTGCCACGTGGCAAGCCCTGACAGTTCCAACTGGGGGACACTTGGCAGGACCTGATTGGCCCACGTGGCGCATTCCGATTGGTGGGAGCAAAATCCCCTAATCACTACTCTTTGCTTTCCTCACCATTGTAATGACATTTTCCCTCTCAATCTCATATCTTTTCAATATGTCCTTAGTTGTTTTGCGAGATGGTGCTTTGAATCCAAGTTGAAGTGTGGAGGAATACTTTCTAAAACCAAAGTACTCCACCATGCTAAAAGGGTACTCATGAAGAATTATCATCTCTGCTAAATCTCTTCTTCTATCTTCTTTGCGGAATCATATGGTGTTAATGTCATTGTGTTTTGTTTATCATTAGGATTAGCCTTTGAACCAAACAGCTTACTTTGTCAAATATCAACATATTTTCTTTTAGGACAAATCTTCGTATGATCTTTCAAATGACTTGTACCTGATTTTTCCCCACTAGCAAGCAATTTTAAGCAATAGTTGCACTCTGCCTTTATAGCATCCCCTACTCGCTTCCTCTTAAAATTAGGCCAAATAGATGATGTGTGTCTACTGGTTAGAGGAAGAACAGAAGGATTAGTGGAAGGATTCTCATCGACATGATCAACATTTGGACTCTCTTTGACATCATCATCATCTACTGTAACCGAAGTACAACTTGTAGATGTTGATGGCTTAAAGATATTGGGGGTAGCATTTTCACTGTTTGATGTCATTACTCCTTGAAACAAATGAATATATATATATGAGTTAAATAAATAATCGTTAACATAGACTAATTATATGCAAATATCTACTGTAACCACTACACATAAGCACTACAAAACAATGTCTGACTTAGTGACATTCATGCTTTCAATATTATTTATTCCACCAAATAATCACATGATAACAATACAAAAATAAAACAAATTAAAGGAAATCATCTCTGAATCACTAACCTACTGATTTTTCACGAGCTAAAAATCTACTGTGTTTACTAACTTTGTACAAAACTTTTTTAAATTTTTATTCTTAATTAAGTTCCTCATTCTAATTGGTAAAATTATTTCAACATTTCTCAAATTCTTACACTCCTATAAATTGACTACTAATACATACAGAGTAAAATCTAAATAGTGGTTTAGTGGGTAGTATAATTTGTCTAATATAATCATACTAATCATCAGATCTAAACCTCTTAAATTAAAAAAATGCAACATCAAAATAAACTCGACAATTAAAATTACAAAGAGTTGATTCCATAATAGATTAAGATGAGTTTGTTCCATAATAAATTAGAATCAAATTTAATCATAACAAAATAAATACGACAATTAATAGGGAGATTAAAAGATAAATACCTTGGGGAAGAATATGAACTGAACAACAATGGTGATTGAGGCAAGGTCGTAAGGAAGAAGATGAATGAGTGAGGTGTGAGCAGAGTGACTGACTTTCAGATTAGAGAATAGAAAGAGAATGAAGATAGCGGTTGTTGAGGAAATGGAAAATTAGGTTAATCATTCTTACTGTTTGCATGTTTGGGCATTTAGGTGGTTGGGCCTTTCATAATTAATATATTCTACACTCTTCTTAGGGCGGGTATTAGGCGGGAATAGGGCGGGTCTAGGCGGGGCGGGTTTGGAGCGGGTCTGCTATAACATCCATACCCGCTCCACCACCCATGGCGGGCACAATTTTTACACCCATCCTTGTAGCGTCACCCGCCAAACCTCCCTCCATATTCGCCCTATTGGGGCGGGTCACCCATTTGACCCGACCCACTGCCATCCCTAGTTGCAATCTAATTAAATGCAAAAGTGACACTCTATATTTAGATAAATAGTCTAGTAACGGTTTTTTCACCATATACCCCTGAGTTTTTTGTTTATTCACCTTATACCCCTGAAATTTTTCAAATTTACCATATACCCCTGAATTATTATAAAAATTCACCATATACCCCTAATGACAACAAGATGAGTGGTATTTGGTTAATTATTCATCGAACCCCCATCCTCGAAACCACTCCTCTCTTTTTTCCAACCCCCGATACTACTTCAAATCTCCATAATCACATCCGTATGATTAATTTTTAAGATGAAAATAGGAAATTTGGGTGGTTTTGGTGGTGGGAAAAAAGGAATGTGGGTGATTTTGGGGGTAGGGGAATATATTTAAGGTGGTTTTAGGTCATTGACCCTAATGACTGACAAAATTTACAATCATTAGTCATCAAGGGTATATGGTGTATTTTTGTGAAAATTTGGGGGTATATGATGAATTTTAAAAAGTTTATGGGTATATGGTGAATAAACAAAAAAACTCAGGGGTATATGATGAAAAAATAGATCTAGTAAATATAAATCATGGGTCCTTGCTTGTGTAAGTAAAAAATGACCATTTGCTACCTGCAACACTAACAAAGTATGTGTTAGGATAGATGATTTGGAAGGAAAAAAAAAGTGTTTGATAAATTTATATTTTAGTATTATACACATTATATTATCAACAAATAATAATTGATGATATTACTATGATGTGCATATTTGATAATATTGTAAGACGCCTACAACACTTATAGAGTATGTGTTTGTATTTGTTGATATTATTATGTGCATATTTGATAATGTTGTAAGGCGCTAAAACACTAACAAAATATGTGTTTGTATTTGTTGATATCAAAAAATATGCACATTATAATATCATGAATAATAATTGATTTGTTTGAAATATCAACAAATACAAACACATATGTGCATATGTGTTTTAGTATCGTACATATGTGTTTATATTATCGTACACATGTGTTTGTAAAATTAACAAACATATATGTACATAATTTAAACTTACAAACACATATTGTGTTTGTTAATATGCACATATGTGTTTGTTGATATTACAAACATATATTCAACCCAGCCAAATTAAAACTAACAATCGTTAATTTATTCTGCTCATTAACCTCATTCGTAACTACATTTCACAACTCCAAGTCATACCAATCTTGGTACTTATCAAATGGAGGGTGTCCTAATCTAGCCATTAAAAATTGATCGAAAACGTCATAAACATCAATATCCAATGGAAAGCCCAGCAAAGATTAACCATTATCAATTAGTGACGTACATATTACCAAATTACATGCAACGCAAAAGATGTAAGACTTGAAAGCAAGACAATTGCCTGCAATATATCGATAGATGCAGCATGTATATATACTGCTTGCAGTAGATACTAAATACTTCAAAAACCCTACAAGTATCAGCCTCCTTCTAATCTATGACCAACCTTCGAGGGGGAGTGATTTTCGCACTCCCACAATTAATTTTCTAACTACATTTCCTTTCATCACCATTTCAGTTTGCTCAATTAAATTGGAGTGCAAATATAAACTATATGGGAGTGCAAAATCATTTCCCGCCTTCGATGACTACATTTAGTATGTTAATAGCCATTTACACCCGATTCCGAGCACTATTGAGGATAAGTTATAAAGTATTAGACTTCGCGGCACTGCAAGCCACTAGTACAGCATCATAAATCACACAAATCTCATTAGGTTTCAATAGCACATTTCATTGTTGATAATTCAATCTAACAAATAACATTTACTAGCAAAGTAGCAATGGACTAGCTTCAACAAATATCATGATTACTAGTTTCTATATATAATCCACTATTGTAAGCCCATATAACAGAGAAATTAAACATACTTGTTCCATTGTAAAACCTAGAATAATTGTTGTAACAAGTCAAATAATGAATACTTATAACAATCAACAATGAAGTTAGAAACTTTTTCACACAATTTAAGCAACAAATACAAAATCTATAGCCTCAATGCAAAAAACTCACAATAAAAATTCATCAATTCACCACTTAATTGCATCAACACAAAACAAAAATTACCAGCCATATTATTCAAACCAAAAAGACCCAATTTTTAATTCCCAACTTTAATTAGATCAATTCATACAAAAATAACCCAGAAAATAGAAGAAGGGTTACTCTCACATTTTTTGCATTTTCTCTCTCCATTTTTTTCGTGTTATTTAATTGAGCTTTGGTATCAGCTTTCACAAATGAAATATACAAAAAAAAACTAGTAAGGCTCAAAATTAACCTACATTACAAAAAAGAAGACCTACGCTCACAATTGAAAACTTACGCTCACAATCAAAGAACTATAAAACATGAACAATCATTCAATTTTTTGACCGCGTAAGAGTAAAACATGAATCCTTCAAAAAAACAAAAAGAGTAAAACATGAATTACAAGATATAACAACTTAAAGATTCGTACCAAATGCAAAACGAAATAATTAATAGTTATTTGAGCATAAACTAAATAATAATCGAATCAAACTAAATTCTTGCATATTATAAAAACAATAATAAAGGATTAACACGTGAAATTTTGATTTAAATGCTTAATTATTTCCTAACCCAAAAAGATGTTCATCAACAAAAACCCTAACCCTCATTTTCCTACAAATCAAAACAAAATTCCTAATTAACTTTAATTAAGGAAACAAAAAATAAAAAAAATATAAATAAATAAATAAAACATTACTTTTCAGTTCAAAAAGTGGAAGACGAATGAATAGGAAGACGAAGCAGGAAGAAAGTAAAACTAAATTTTGGTTCATTTTTTGTTGTCTGTGTTATTTTAGTAAAACGAAATGAAAATCAATTGAAGAAATGAATTTGGTCATTTTTTGGTTGAAAGAATTAAATTCTCAATTAAAGAAATGGATTTCAACGCTGATGTAAAGGAGTAGAGGACTAAATAAAAGAGTGTTGATGTCAAATGAACTAATGGTGGGTTAGGACAAAGATTATTGATGAATTTTGACGGTTCATTTTAATTGGGAAGGGTTGAATTTGTTTGGGTTGAATTGTTAATTGGGTTAAATTGTTAATTTAAATTACAGGCTGGATCGAATTTGATTGGGTAAAATTCGTTTGGGTTGAATTACAAACACATATGTGTTTGTTGATATTACAAACATTTATGCACAAACACAAATGCATATGCACATATGCACAAACAAATATGTATATATACAAACACATATACATATATATGAATATGTAATATTATATGTGTTTGTATGTATGTGTTGATATTAAACATATAATATTATATGTTTGATATCAACAAATACATATACATATATAATATATACTAAGGTTCTTACCGAATCCCTCCCTTATAGAGTGTGGATCATGTGAAAACAAGTCTATAGCTGAAAAAATGAAAACAGACAATCAAGACCGTAGATTATGACCCATCAAATCTCACGGCTGAGATTAAAACACATATTCTCGCTCAAACCCATAACCCACCGTCCAAAATTTTCTCTCTCCTCAAACTTGCAAACCTCTTATCTTTCTCTCTCCTCAAATCCCAAAATTAAACACAAATTGCTGGAAATTGAAGAATTTTTGTTCAAATTTCGCATAAACAACCTAAATTGCTCAAATCAGGTACGTTTTTTTTTTCCGATTTTGTTCAAATTTTCATGAAAAACGCATGATGTTCAACTAGATTTTGTGATTTTTCAATTTGATTTTTCCGATTTTAATTTTTGCGATTTTTGTGATTTGATTTATGCGATTTTCCGATTTTTAATTTTCGATTTTATTTGGCAAATTTATCAAATTTTTTTTCCTGCGATTTTGTTCGATTTCTTGTGCGATTTGCGTGTTTTGTTCATCAATTTTGTTTGATTTCTAGTGCGATTTTTCGACTTTTTCTCATCAAATTTGTATATTCTTTTTTCCATAATTTGATTAGATTTCAGATTTTTAATTTTCGATATCATTTGGTAATTTTATCAAATTTTTTTTCTGCGATTTTGTTCAATTTCTGTGCGATTTTGTGTGTTTTGTTCATCAATTTTGTTCGATTTTCACTGCGAGTTTGCGACTTTGGTCATCAATTTTTTCGACTTTTTTTTTTATCAATTTTGTTCGATTTTGTTTGATTTTGCGATTTCCTGTTCGATTTTGTTCAATTTTGTTCGATTTCCTGTTTGATTTTGCTTAGTTTTTGTTCGTTTTCATTTGTGATTTTTGTTCAATTTCCTGTTCTAAATATTCCTTATCAAGATTTTGCTAACAATTCCTTTTCCGTTTTTATTTGTGATTGCAGACAAATGCATAAAGACTGCGTCGCAGAATACAAGGAGCTTCACCATGGGATGCATTCTGATGCCTTCACAAATGAAATTGGTTTAAGGAGTTTTATGCAGAAAGCGATATACTGCTTCATATGGTGTTTTAGGAGTATAAGGTAAAATATTAAGTAAGCAATATACTGATGTTAGTCATGTTACATGCTTATTGCTGAACTTATGTACTATGAGTAGTTGAGAACACCACATGTTTTCCATGTGTTGTTTTTTACATACAACGATCCAGTTGCATGTTTGCTTTGAAGCGTCACATTTGTCTGTTGTTACCTTGAAATCTCTTTTAAGCTTCTTTAAAGTTATGAGAATGTGAATGTCGAATGGTCGACCTCAGTTCAACACGTTATAGCTGGCTTTGTTGCCACAACTTCACTACTTCAAAATGAGATAATTGATTGTGTTGGAGAAACTCTAAAGTAACTATTTTAGCACTAGTACTAAAGTAATTAACCTGTTTAATTTCTTTTGCTCTTGGTCTCATTAGCCTCGCCCCTAATCACATTTCAACCTTGATCTTGTGCATTGTGGTCTTGTTCAACAGGATAACATTCACCCCAACCGTCCAACATTGCAGTATGGCGATTGTTATTGGCTTGTGCCTAAGAGTTAAGCTAAAGCATTACTTTCCTCCTCATTATAAGGTGAGTTGTTTTGCCTTATGAACTTGTAAACCTGATTGATTTATTTGGTATGCTTGAAATATAATCTGAGAAGCCTTTCGAGACTGCCCATTTCTGTTCGTCATGCCATACAATAAATACAAAATGTATAGACCAACTCGAGTGAAGAACAAAATCTACCCTAAGTAACTGGTGGGTTGATACTGGTAGCTCAGATATAGATACTTCCACTCTCTAATTGTCATTTGTCTTATGTTTTTGTATGCATCACATCTGCTAGCTAGTGTGCCAGTCTGCCATAGATTGAAATCGACAGCTCATTAACATATCCAACAAGAAGAATGATGTCTTACATTGTCATCTAGTCGTCTTCAGTCCTTGAGTAATCTGAAATAAAACCATGCTGGTGATCTGGGAGTAATTATTTCTAAAACTGTTCGTTTGGTTGTCCTTTGAGTCATACTTTTCGTTCAATGTGATTTCGAGCTGTGTAAGGGGAACCATGATATTCTGGCTCTTGTGTAATGGGGACATCGTGATTTTCTCAGACGAATAATACAAGTATTGTCTTTTTTACACAGGTTGACATCAAAGTATCCCCTGGCTCTTATGCAGATGAAGGATCAGGTGAAGCTTGCAGATTTCTGAAATTCCTTTGTTTAATTGAGCTTAAGACTAAATTTTTAGCAAAACTCATTTATCCTGATTACTGATCTGGGAGTAATGATTTGATTACTGATCTGATTTGTTTTATTTGTCCTTTGGGAGATTGTATGTATGTATTCCTTTTGCTCCTTTTTGGTCTGGCATGTAATACTATCTATAGGTTATTGAGTAGGCCTCTGTGGGGTTTTAATGTGGGGTTTTAATATACTAGAGCTGTTGAGATTGTACAATGCTTTCAAGACCATTTATAGGTTGTATCAATTTTTCCCTTTGATCTCCAATAACTGTTGATACTTTATTCTCATCTTGAAATATGCAGGGTAAAGGACATGTTAGTTAAATAGTAGAAGCGTGTCTTTAGAAATTTATTTCTAGAATTCGAGTATGCTAGTTTGCGTTATTGCGAGCTCTATCATGCCTGATCTTACCTTGTCAGCTGGAGTTAGTGTAGTAACCTTCTTCAGCCTTTGTGAAGATTTATCTCTGATTGTATGATTTTTGGTGCCTGCCTGTTCAATATCTACATTTTGTTGGGATTCCTCATATACAGGTGGCTTGCTCGTATCATGATATCCTGGTATGCTTTTATTTGCCTCTGCTTCTGTCCTTAAAACGTTGATCTTGTCAAGCTTGTTTTGCTTCAGTTTGTATGATGTTGGTCTGTGATGTTGGTATGCTTTTATTGGCTGTTTTGGCATGTTGAAAGCCTATTAGCTCAATTGGTCGAGCACCGTGTAATCACGGGATGTAGGTTCGAATCCTACATAGACTTTTTTAATACTTATTTTTATATTTATTGACCTCTGGGTAAATGATGTCAAATTGATATAATTACCCGAAGTTTATATATAGTTACCTTATTTTCGATATAATAACCTTAGAATTATTGAAATGTTGTAAATTTTGTTTCAGTCACCTTATTTTTATATATAGTGACCTTTATTTTTGTATATAGTGACCTTTATGTAAATGGTGTCAAAAACTCAGTCGATATAGTTACTTTATTTTTGTATATAGTGACATTAATGTAAATGTCGTAAAAATTGTTATAGTTACCCTATTTTTGTATATAGTGACCTCTATGTAAATATGGTCAATATTGAAATAGTTACCCTATTTTTGTATATAGTGACCTTAATGTAAATATTGTAAAAATTGATATAGCTACCCTATTTTTGTATATAGTTACGTTATTTTTATATATAGTGACTCTATGTAAATATCGTCAATTTAGATAAAGTTACCTTATTTTAGCATGTAGTGACCTTTAAAACGTTGCGTTTGTAAAAAAAAAAAAAAAAAAAAAAAAAAAAAAAAAAAAAAACTTTAAAACGGTTGAATTGATTATATGTAAGGTTGGAATGATCTTAGGGCTTTAGAACCGTCTGATCTTTTGTGCTAGTAATGAATGACTAAGATTGCTTGTTTTAAGTTTTCACCATAAGCTCTGTTTTTAGCGGAACCTCCCCGTATATATATATATATATATGTATGTATATATATACCAAATTCAAGCTTTGATCACATATTTCGCTCAAAATTTCGGTCACAATCAACAATCATTGTTCATAAACTTGCACTAAACAAGTATAATTTGGAATTTTGAGTACATTTTTTGCAAACCCCTAGATTGACGCAGTTCGTCAAATTCGTGTACTTTATTTTTTTAGATTCATTAGATGGTCATTGCTTATGTTTATTATATGTTTGGATTCGTTGTTTTTGTCTAATCGTATTTCAAATTCGTCATTTTTATTGTTCTAATTTGAGTTTGAGTATAGTACGTTGTTTATGTGTTTGAATTCAATAAATTTGTTGTTTTCGTTTTTTCACTCTAAATGTCTTTTGTGTTGTTCTAAATCTGAATTAAATACATATTCGCTATTTGTGGGGATTTAACTATTTTTGTGGTTAGTATAATGTTAGGGATTCTGTATTTGGAGTAAATTTGTTCAACCTTTTCAATTTTTGATATTATTTTGTTTTTTATTTACATTGTTTTTTATTTGGTTTTAAAATTGCAACAATAATTTTGAAGTTTAATCAGAAGTTTCTGAAACAACTTTGTAAGATTAATGGTTTATGTTCTAAATTAGATGCTTTTGATCTAAATTATGGGCGTATGATCTAAATACTTGCTTATGTTCTAAATTATTAGCTTAATATATGCACTCTTGTAGTTTTGGTACTTCATTAGTTGCTTATATCATATCATTGTTATTGGCTTATTTTTTTTTCATTGTACTACTTAAAATGCAACTTTTTTGCTAATATACAAGAACAATTGAAAAAGTAGATTATATAAGAACATAGGAAATAATTTAGAATATAGTAAAAAAAAAATTAGAACATAGGTGGAAATTAGTTAGAACATAGTAAATAAAAAAGATTAGAATATAGGTAGAAAAAACTTTAGAACATAGGAAAAACAATTTAGGACATAAGAAAAGTTTTAGAACATAGGCAGAAAAAAGTTTAGATTATAGGGAAAAAATTTATAACATAGGGAGAAAATTTCAGAACATAGGAAAAGTTTTTGAACATCAGAAAAGATTTTGAACATAGACAGAAATTGATATAGCATAGGCAGAAAAAAAAAATTAGAACATGGGTAGAAAAAAAAAACTTAGAACATATGAAGAATTTTAGAGCATATAAAAAAAAAATTATAACATAAGAAAAATTGTAGAACATGGGTAGAAAAAATTTAAAACATAGGGAAGAAAATTAGTAATGTAAGCTGAAAAATTTTAAACACAAGGAAATAAAAATTAGAACATAGTTAACAAAAAAATATAGAACCTAAACTCTACTTTATGTTCTAAATTGTATACCTTATGTTATAAATTTAGAACATTTGCAGAAAATTTTATAACATATGCCAAAATCTATTAGCTCAATTGGTAGAGCACTATGCAAATGCATAGAGGATGTAGGTTCGATTCCTACATAGATTATCTCCCAAAAAAAAAAAAAAAAAAAAAAAAAAAAAAAAAAAAAAAAAAAAAACCTTTGAAAACTTCAAAAGTAAACCATGCATAATATAACTCATAAAAAAAAAAAAATTGGTACACTACAAACTTCAAAAGTAAACCATGCATAATATAACTCCTTTAAACTCTCATACAAACTCTCATCTCCACATTATAAAAATGAACCTACGTGGGATTTGAACCCACATCTTTTGTGCATATACACAATGCTCTACCCGTTGAGCTACTAGGCTAATGTATAGTATTAAACATTTGAACCAAAAAAATTACTAAGAAGATTGACAGCAGGTGTGTTCATTATATTAGCTATACTGTCATTAATAGTCCTGTAGTGCAAATTAAGGGAGACAAAGACTGCTATCCCATGTTGAGACCAATGTTTATCAAGCAAACTTTGACAAAACATAACTAACTATAAACAGTAAAGGCTCAAAGTATAGTATGCCCAAGTATGCAAGTAACTGATCAGCTATCAAAGTCATTCTATTTTCAAGCCTATTCACAAATGGTACACTACAAGCCAATAAATCATATAGATAGGATGAGTATAGGATGATTCATCATTCGAACCACCGCTCTTGAGGATCAATCAAATTAATCTAGTAACCCTCATGGTAAATTTAAGCTCCAACACATTATCCTCCAGCATCTTCATAAGTATTTGATGATGTAAGGTAGTTTGATATATTCCATAGTTCAATCTCAATCAAATGTTCAACAGCCAGCTTAGTTATCTCCATAATTTTGCAAATCCTAGAGGCCCCCAGCAAACAGGATCATATAAAAAAATCTTCCTTCATGGGCATTATTTTTATTAAATTAAGAATTGGCCAGATAGCCTGATCGGGAATATGAATCAACCATAATGCTCAATTTGAAGGCTTATTAAATAATTAGCTATGCTCTAATAATAAGAGAGACCCTCATCAATATAACCAATGTGAGTACAAGCACAAAGAACTCCAACAAAGGTGACTCCGTAAGGTTGTACCCCCGACATTTTTCATCTAATCAATTAAAGCTAAGGAATCTGAGTCATAACTATATCTCCAATATGAATCAAATGGAATAATTCAATAAAATAAAGCAAATTCAGCAAAATATCATCAAAATAAATCAATCACAAACACAAAACTTAGAAAAGTTTGATGATGAAATTGAAAAAATCAAACACAAACTGATAAAATTAAGCTGAAAAAAAAATCAAACACAAACTGATAAACAAAAGCCAAAAAATTTGAACACAGTAGAAAAAACTAAGCCGGAATAATCAAACACAAACTGATAAACTAAGCCAAAAAATAATCGAACACATATTGAAAATTTTAAGCCGAAACAATCAAACAAAAACTGATAAAATTAAGCAGAAAAAAAATCTAACACAATTGAACAACTTAAGCAGAAAAAATCAAAAGAAAATTGAAAATTTAAGCCGAAATCCAACCCTAATTGACAAAAATTAAACCGAAAAAATTGAAAAAAAAAAATATTGAACATTATACATTGAAATAATGGATTAACATGAAGAAATTGATAAACTAACCAAACTTTGATGATGAATTTCTGCCGAAATAAACTAGACAGAGAGAGAAAGGTAGCTGCTTGAAATATTAGTGAGAAATATTGATGCGTGAAAGACGAAGAACAGGGTGTATGATTGATGCGCATATTTACAAAAATGCCATTACTATGGCTGTATTTTGGGTGGTTGGATCAGATTTAATCAACAGCTCTGATTGGTTCTTATATACAAGAGGAGTTCTTATATAGCGATGGATTCTTACGAGATCCTTCCTATATATATATATATGTACGGGGAGGTTCCGCTAAAAACAGAGCTTATAGTGAAAACTAAAAACAAGCAATCTTAGCCATTCATTACTAGCACAAAAGATCAGACGGTTCTAAAGCCCTAAGATCATTCCGACCTTACATATAATCAATTCAACTGTTTTAAAGATTTTTTTTTTATTTTGACAAACGCAACGTTTTAAAGGTCACTACATGCTAAAATAAGGTAACTTTATCTAAATTGACGATATTTACATAGAGTCACTATATATAAAAATAACGTAACTATATACAAAAATAGGGTAGCTATATCAATTTTGATCATATTTACATAAAGGTCACTATATACAAAAATAGGGTAACTATATCAATTTTGACCACATTTACATAAAGGTCACTATATACAAAAATAAGGTAACTATATCAATTTTTAGAATATTTACTTAGAGGTCACTATATACAAAAATAGGGTAACTATATCAATTTTGACCATATTTACATAAAGGTCACTATATACAAAAATAAGGTAACTATATCAATTTTGACCACATTTATACAGAGGTCACTATATATAAAAATAACGAAGATCACTATATATATAAATAAGGTAATTATATAAATTTTGACAACATTGACCACATTTTTATAGATGTCACTATTTACAAAAGTAAGGTAACTATCATCAGATAACTTCTCCTTCTCCGGCCTCCTTGTCATCAGATAATTTCTCATGCTCCTACTTGTCATCAGATAATTTCTCCCACTCCTCCTTGTCACCACCAAAGGAGTAGTCCACTGGCTCCAAACCCCGGCAGTCAAAGCTCGTCAAACGGACAAACTTTCCAGCTTCACAGTCATCACCTGTTAGATAGCGGCCAGATTTTGGTATCATTGTAATAGTACCCTCCCTGCCACAGAACTTGCACTGAAATAATGAAAGGGTGATTGATTAGCAACAAGCCAAATGACCCTCATTTTTGTTCATTCTTTTGTGAGAAATAGAATCTGAGATAATTTTTCTATGAAGTAATTATGTCCGTGCAGTGTAACAATCTAGCAATGCTAGTAATTGACATACTATTTGTAAAATTAAAATTGCACAACAAAATAAAAGGCAGTAAAGCAATACAGTAATACTCAGCATACCACTAATTTACAATTATATCAAAAATCAAAAGGAAGGTGTTTTGTAATACCTCATCTAGTATCTTTCCTCTGTAGCTGGTTTTCCACTAGTCCTTGAACCCTAGACCTCTGGTTTCAAGAATCTAGAAAGCCACCACCAGAGCCAAAGAGGACTAGTGAACCAAACACCAATATCATGCATTATATACTTTATAAACTGTATAACTTTTGCCATTATTAGGCATTAGTAAACCTGGGCACGGGCCGGGTTGGCCCGCGTGCCGCCCGGCACGGCCCGCCGTTCGGCGCAGCCCGGCACGACCCGAATTCAAGCACGGCACGGCACAAAGTTCAACTCCCGTGCCACGGACAGGGTTGAGAATTCCCAGGCACGGCCCGGCACGAGCACGGGCATGGCCCGCCGTGCTGGCCCGTCGTGCCGGCCCGCAGGCACGGCCCGCGGGCCAACGGTAATGTTACCGTTTATTCTATCTCCTTAATAAGCCAAAAAAACGGCTAAAAAACGGCTAGTTTTTTGCCAATTTGCTCCCCAAAAATTCTATAAATACTCACCTCCATTTCATTCCCAAATCACAAAATCACAATCTCTTCTTCTTATCTCTTATATTCTCTAAATCTCTAATAATCCTTATTTTCTTAAATTCTCTAATTATTCTCTTAAATTCTCTAATTATTTTCCTAATATCGGAAAAAATTAAAAAGTTCGTAATCGTAATTAGTGGAGCGTTGAAGCACGGTTGTAAGATCTAAACTAATCTTAAATTTATTATTGTTTTATTGTTATTATTAGAATAATCTTGTTTAATTATTATTGTTGTTAATTGTTATTGTTGTTGTTATTAATTATTATTATTGTTACAATTGTTGTTATTATTTATTTTTGTTGTTATTGTTATTGTTATTGTTATTAATTAATAGTATTGATATTTTTATTGTTAAAATTGTTGTTATTAATTATTATTATTATAGTTAACCACTTTTTATTAAAAAATTAATTGTTAATTATGGCATCGAACAACCCATCATCTAGGTCTAGGGGGAAAGGCCGACTTATCCGTAGTAGTAGTTTTAGGGAACCACCAAATACAACGAGCCCCCAAATTACGAGTCAAACCAATGACCCCATTTACTTCCCCCCGGGCTATGAGCCATATAATACGTCGGGATTTCCAGCACCACCACTAAACCAATTTCCACTACCACCATACCAATTTCCACCTAATTATATCGGTGATCAACAAAACTATTGTTCTAGCCAAGGTAGCCAAGAAAGTACCCGAATTCCCTCCGGTTCTACCCCTTCTACTGCCACTCCCACTAGTCCCACTACTAACCATCACACACATCATGAATGGTTAACCGAAACTGAGATGCTACTTTTGAAAAACCGAAGGAGTGAGGTATGGCGTTATTTTGTCCTAAGTAAAGATGGTGAACAATGGGCAAAATGTAAAACATGTAATAGTGTATTCACGGCAGTTACCAAAAACGGGACGGGACACTTATCTAGACACATGAAAGCTTGTGCAAAACCAGCTAGTGATCCAACCCAGCCCAAAATTTTCCAATTCCATCCATACGGCTTTACATACAACTATGAGAGGGATAGGGATGAACTAGGAAAAATGATAGTACACGCCGAACAACCTTTTCTTTTCTCGGAAAGTGACGCATTCAACACCTACATTAACAAAGCACTACAACCCCAACATAAAAGAATCTCTAGGAAAACCGTTCGTTCCGCCGCAATGAAAAATTTCCAAGAGTACAAAGTCCGGTTACAAGCCGAATTGAGTAACCTTAACTGTAGAGTATCTTTAACAGCCGATTCTTGGGATAGTGGTTATAAATATCACTATTTATGTGTGACTTGCCATTGGGTAGATGATCAATGGATGTTACAAAAAAAGAATAATACATTTCAAAATGCTGGAATACCCACACACCGGCATTAACATGGCACGAGACATTCTTGCTATCCAAGTTTCCTCCGTCGCCTCCGAACGAGCTTTCAGCGCATCCGGAAGGGTTTTAGACGATAGAAGAACAAGTCTAAAACCCGAAACACTAGAAATGTGCGTGTGTTTCAAAGATTGGTTGGATGCGGAAAATGCTCACAAGACCGTTCTTACGACCACAACGACAACGAAGAAGGAACCTCCGCTTCCGGTTCGGGTTCGGCTAATTCCCAATCTATGCAACTAGCCGATGACCTTGAAGGCGAAGGCGAAGGCGAAGACGAAGACGAAGACGAGCAAGAAGAAGGAGAAGATGAATAGCAGTGAGCTTTCTCGGGGTGGGACATGTGCTTTTGCCGCGGACGCCCCTTCTTGTATATTGTACGATTTTAAAAATATCAATTTTATCATTTTCCAATTTTTGTTTAATACCATCATTGTATGATTTTTATCATTGTTATCATTGTACAATTTTCTCAACTCAAGTAATAATAATATAAAGTACGCATTATTCACATCCAAAGTCCAATTTGCCTTTTTTCCCCGTTTTGTTACAATTTGTAAATTCATATTAAAAAAAATAAAATTATACCAATTACTAATAAATCATAAACATTAAATTTTAAAGTAATAGTATAAAGTAAATATATAAATATAAATATTGAATATACAAATTATAAAACATAAATATTCAACTTATAATTATAAAATTCATAACTTAATAACTTATAACTTATAAGTTATAAACTTATAAGTTATAACCTTATAAAACTTATAATTATAATTTTATAACTTATATACATTATAAACTTATTAATTTATAATGTTGTCATAAAAAAAAAATAAATAAAAAAAAATAAAAATAAAAAAAAAAAAATTATTTGAAAACTGCACCAGCCCGCAGGCCGGCACGTGGCCGGCACGGCACGAGCCCGCCAGGCACGAGGGCCGTGCCGTGCCGTGGGCTGGCCTGTGAAAATGGCCGGCACGGCACGACACGAAATCCTGGGCCCGCCGGCACGACGGGCACGGCACGAACCAGCCTGTGGCCCGCCAGGCACGAACCGCGGCGGCCCGGCCCGACACGGTAGTGTGAATCAAACACCAATATCATACATTATTTACTTTATAAATTGTATAACTTTTGCCATTACTAGGCATTAGTGAATCAAACACCAATATCATACATTATATACTTTATAAACTGTATAACTTTTGCCACTATTAGGCATAGCATAACTTCAAGCAGTAGTAGTAGGGTCAATTCAAATACAGGTGGGGTCATACTTGAGGGATGGTCATCTTTTGGTAAGGCTGTTAGGCTAATTTCACTTTCTAATCAACTTCAAATTAAAAGGCCATAACTTATTGTGTTCTTGTTGATAGGAATTGCGTTAATCCATTTTAAATCAGGTTTGCTTTGGTCCATTGCAATTAAAGCCAGCAACCTCTCCAGAGTACTTTCCATGCCTTCCAAATCACTTGGAATTTTGTCCGCCACAGTTGATTTCAAAAGTTCATCTGCCAACAGCAATAAAGCCAATCAATTTCCAATAAACCAGAATATATAACAAGTAAATACAAATTAGCATTGTTAATTAGGTGGTTTCATTATTTTGACAAAAATATATATCAAGTGCTTGTGCCTACATCCAACCCTCTCAGCTTCTGACATCCGAAGCTCTGCAGGAATTTCCTGAAATTGAGCAGCAAGCGGCTGGTCTCCAAGAGACAAACTAACAGAAACAAAGGCTTTTATTGTTGCCTCTCCATTTCTGAATGTAGTATCCACAGATAATCACAATTTCAATTTACAAGAAATGACAACAACATTCTGACCTATTCTCACTTCATCAAGTAACCCAGGAACATAAGGTTTTTGCCATTGAACAAAAATCACAAATGAAAACGAACAAAAACCAAGCGAAATCAAACAGGAAATCGAACAAAATCGAACAGGAAATCGCAAAATCAAACAAATCGAACAAAATTGATGAAAAAAAGTCGAAAAAATTGATGAGCAAAAGTCACAAAATCGCACTGGAAATCAAACAAAATTGATGAACAAAACACGCAAATCGCACAAGAAATCGAACAAAATCGCAGGAAAAAAATTTGATAAAATTGCCAAATAAAATCGAAAATTAAAAATCTGAAAATCGCATAAATCAAATCACAAAAATCGCATTAAAATTGGAAAAATCAAATTGAAAAATCGCAAAATCTAGTTGAACATCATGCGTTTTTCATGAAAATTTGAACAAAATCGGAAAAAAAAAAAAAACGTACCTGATTTGAGCAATTTTAGGTTGTTTATGCGAAATTTGAACAAAAATTCTTCAATTTCCAGCAATTTGTGTTCAATTTTGGGATTTGAGGAGAGAGAAAGACAAGAGGTTTGCAAGTTTGAGGAGAGAGGAAATTTTGGACGGTGAGTTAGGGATTTGAGGGAGAATATGTGTTTTAATCTCAGCCGTGAGATTTGATGGGTCATAATCTACTGTGTTGATTGTCCGTTTTTATGTTTTCAGCTATAGGCTTGTTTTTACATGATCCACACTATATATATATATATATATATATATATATATATATATATATATATATATATATATATATATATATATAGAAATAGGATCATATGAGACCACCCCTTATGTGAGAACCCTATTATATGTGAGGACATATTACAACCGTTGGATTAATTGCATCCAATGGCTACAATTTATTCCAATCAAATGTAATTTTAAATACAATTTTCCAGCATTTTCTCTCTCCTCCTTCATTCGAGGCGCCATTTTTCTCTCTCCTCCTTCAATTTCTCTGCTCCCTTCTTACTGTTCTCTTCCTTTGCTTTGATTCTTCATCAATTCTGCTTCTAACTTCATTGATTCTTTGTCAAGGTAATTTTCGTTGATTTTAGTTTGATTTTCGTTGATTAAAGTTTGATTTTTGTTGATTAAAGTTTGATTACTTAAGGTTTTTGTCAATTTTTTGCGATTTTTGGCGATTTTCGTGCGATTTTTGGGGATTTTCGAACTTATTAGTTGATTTTATTTTTAATTTTGCTTCATTTGTTTATTTAGGGTTCTTTATAGTGTAATTCGAACTTTTATTTATAATTTCTGAGGTTATGAATGGTTAAAGAGATTGATTTTGTCAATTTTGGTACTTGCATTTCACTAATTTGTGCTTAAATTTTGATGCACACTAAGTGTTTGACAATATTCCCCCAATGAATCCTATTATTTTATCAATTTCAAATGTACTTTTTTAAGTATCTATTTAGTGAAGGACTACCAGTTAAGATGCTTTCGGCTACATACATGTCTTAGACAAATCAGTTGAGGGATTTGATTAAGTAGCTAACTTTTGGTTGAAAGTTATGAAAGCAAGTAATGTTGATTGTAGAACAAAATACAATAGAATATTTTGATGCGGGTGTTGATTGGCTATTACTTTGTTATTTAAGCCTCAAGGTTGTTCTAATTTTTGTTTTCGATATCCCAATTAATCTAGTTTTCTTGACTGTTACCTTATACCATGATTTTTCTAAGAGACAAAGAACTTCTTGTATAGGGCTGCTTTTAACTTTGGTTGGCATTGGGGAAGGACATTCTGTGAGTACTGGCTGAAGTCTTAATACTAACCTTATTGTCTCTTTTTTGAGTTTTGACTTGAAATTGATATATGCAGAACAATTCTTTGAGTTGCTTCTTATGTTGTGCTGAATTATGGCTGCTTGGTCGAGCTACGGGGTCCATCAAATCTTGAACCATTGGTTCATGCACTGAAGTCCTTCATTCCACATGCTTCCATCTGTGCAAAGAGTTTTGTAGTCAACTCATCTTCAAATGCTCAATCTTCATTTATTAGAAAGGTATATAATATTCTTGATGATACTTAATCTATTTTATATGGTAGAAAATTAAGAGTTGTTATGCATTATATTATTGTTATATCTAAGTTATTATTGTTTCTTTATTTTAATACAATTATCAATTATAATGATCAGGAGGAACTTCAACTTGCATTATTTAAGAATAGTATGAAGAGAAGCCTTTTTCTGGAAACAGAGTATGTGTTTCCTTTTAGTTGTTAGATGTTGATGTCCCATATTTCATGCAAGAATTTCCAATCTAAGTATGTGTTCACTTGTTCTTTTTCCTTCGGTTTGCATAATACTGAAGTATTTTTTACCTTACAAGACAAGTTGAGCAATATTTATTAAGTATAAAGTATTACTTTAGGATTCAGAAAACTGGACAACCTTGTAGCAATTCGAACTGTGGGAATATCAGTGTTTGATCTGATTCATTCACTGATTGCTAGGTGTCACGTTTCGTTTTGGCAGTCAGATTGATATGGTGGATTTTATTACTATCTAGGGCCTTGTATACGCTGACAAATTACTGATTCACTACTGTTTTTGTTATATGCACTTCCCAGTTGTTAATTTTGTTTTTTATTTTTAATTGTATTTTTTTGGGCAACTAACTATTTGCTCATTTGCTAAATAAGCAAAAAAGTGATTGCTCATTTCCCAAATGATCAAAGAAATGTTTGCTTATTTTCCAAATGAGTAACTAATTATTTGCTCATTTGACAAATGAGCAAATTAATGTTTTCTCATTTCACAAATGAGCAAAGAAATGCTTGCTGATTTAATGAATGATTAAAGAAATGTTTGCTCATTCGACAAATGAGCAACAAACTATTTGCTCATTTTACAAATGAACATTGAATTTTTGCTCATTTTACAAATGATTCTTGCTCTTTGTCAAATTAATGCTCATTTGTGAGTGTGTTTGAATGTTTAAATACGTTAGCCTACTAGCTCAAGGGTAGAGCATTGTGCAAATGCACAAAAGATGTGGGTTCAAATCCCACGTAGGTTCATTTATGTAATCTGGAAACACAAGTTTGTATGAGAGTTTAATTGTAACAAAGTTTATTCAGTTATAAATCATTTCAAACCATTTTTTTGCTCATATAATTTAGTACGAATTTGATTTATTTTTCTAATTAATTTTGTTTATAGAGATAACCTATGTAGGAATTGAACCTACATCCTCTATGCATTTGCATAATGCTCTACCAATTGAGCTAATAGGTTTATCATATGTTTTAAATCATTTTTTATGTTATAAATTGTTAATTAGCTCATTTGATAAATCAACAAAGAATTGTTTGCTCATTTGATAAAATGAAAAAAGAATTGTTGCTCATTTGATAAATGAGCAAAGAAATACTTGTTGATTTAATTAATATTATAGAAATGTTTGCTCATTTGACAAATGAGCAACTAACTATTTGCTCATTTGACAAATGAGCAACTAAGTTTTTGCTCATTTTTTAAATGAGCAACTGAGTATTTTCTCATTTGACAAATGAGCAGCTAATTATTTACTCATTTGACAAATGAGCAACTAACTATTTGCTCATTTTCTAAATGAGTAAAAAATTGATTGCTCATTTCCCAAATGATCAAAAAATTGATAGCTCATTTCCAAATGATCAAACAAAATGTTTGCTTATTTTGCAAATGAGTAACAAATAAGTTTTGTTGCTTCTATCAATAAACAACTCAACATACCAAAACATGCATTATTTATCCAATAACATAGGGTTCAATTACGTTTGATTACATTAATAATTCATTAATTTAGCATAATCCATACAACACAACAATCCAAAATTACAACAACTACGGAAATAATGGAATTGATGATATACATTGTTTACCTTAGATACTACTGTCAAGGGCAGTGTGAACTGAATTGTTATCAAAATTCACCATTTAGGAATGATCTGGTTGACAAGGTGCTTTAAAAAAAATCAGGATGGATTAGAATTATAGAATGATTCGATGCTTCAAATTTGATGTTTGTCAACATAAGTAAAATTAGGGTGGTGTACAACAATTATTACATCCTACTCAACCAATAAGAGTATATAAAAATCTATTAATCTACTGTAATTCAGGCAGAGCTGTTTTAGCCCCGCTATGGGTCCGAGGCCAAATCTCTAGCCATGAACGAATTCGACTCTAGGGCAGGTTTTAGTTGACGGGTCTTGTACTGTTGTACAAATCAAATTTAGAGTTGGTCCATTACACTACCATCAGAAATGACAAATGAAACCTTTACAAAATAAAAACTTAAAAACGAAGCAAACAAAACATGGCTCTTTTTTGAGCACCTCGAAAGTTTCTAAACCAATGAGGTGCCTGATTAATCTATATACATTGTAATTAACTTAAATAGGTGAATTCCAATATATGGCTCTAAGTTTTAAGATATAAGATCCAGTCACAGAAGCACAAAAGGAACCGAAAAGAAAAACTGGAGTATAAACTGAATACAGGACAGCTGATTCTCTGTTCATAAGCATGCTAATGCTAGGTATTGAATCTAGTAAAACTCACAATTTGAGACCACTTCAGGAATATAACATGAACATTCATACCATATCACACAGACATTTTGACAATAACAACAAATTTGATTTAAGTCAAGCGAAGAAAATTACTTCTTATGGAGGCTTGACACTTCACTTTATAATCCAAAGGAAGACATTCTTGTACAACAACATCAGTCAGAATTACAAGTTGTAATTATCAAGCCCCAAATCTCGTAGAGCATCTGTTGCAGCAGCCTTGCAATTCTGATGACTTTCTTTGGCCTTTCTGATGATCTTCTCAATGCCATTGTCAAGCAAAATTTTTCTGCAAAAGGCGGCAGATTAAAAATTTTAGTCAATCCCTTAGAGTTGTCTCTTTCAAGTATCAATGAATCGGCCAATATTATAACACATGATGAAGTGTATAGTAGTTAATCTATTGTTACTACCTCCCTCAGAAAAACAAAGAACGTGGTGATCATCGTTCTACCAATATGGAAGCAACTCCAACAAGTGCTTCTGATACAATACAAGTTCAGGGTCTTTCGAATTCTACCAATTTAGCAACTCCAACAAGCACTTCTGATACAATACAAGTTCAAGGTCTTTTGTATTCTACCAATTTAGCAACTCCAACAAGTTGCTTTTGATACAATACAAGCTCTCCCAAATGCAAGTTATGCTATAACCAATGCTCAAAGGTCAGGAAGTACTCCAAGGCAACAACCAAAAAATGTACTCAACCAAAAAAATCGAATTACTTAAATCGAACTAAAAAATCTGCAAAAATAAATTAAAAAAAACGCATTAAAAACGCAAAAATCAGGAAAAAATCAATAAATGTAAAATCAATGAAATTGGCATATAAAATCGCACAAAAATTGAACAAAAAATCAGATTATGGAATCGCACAAGAAGTCGAAAAAATCGAACAAAAATTAAACAGGATACGCACAGGAAATCGAACAAAAATCAGAAATTTTTTTTGATGAAATTGAAGCTAAAAATCGATATGATAATCCAAAGTAGAACTAATATCGAAAAATTTGATCATAAACGCTATTTTATTCGTAGAATTTGAAATAATTATCCGAAAATAAGATCACTCAATTTGAAAATTTTAACGAAAATCTGAAAATAAAGAGCATGAAATTTGAAAATTACTAGCCAAAATTAAGAACATCACTTACTTGTTTATTATTCAATGAAGCTTGTTGATTCTTGTTGTTGCTGAAATCTGACATAAATTGAACGGATTTGTGCTCACGATCCTTGAATCTCATTGAAATTCGTAAAAACTGTGCATGCAAATATACAATTTCAACAGTTACAAGAATTTATCAAGGTTCTTTTTTCGTCGAATGTTGGTAATTTGGATAGGATCCATTGATGATGATGTTTGTAGATTGTAGTTGTAGAAATTTTTGGAAAGGGTTTTATAATGAAAATCGAACGATTTTTCTCTCTGACAGTTTTCGCTAATTTTTTTCAGAAATGGGGAAGTGGGTTTGAATAGTGGTGATTAGAAAGGGAACTGAAGTGGGTTTAAATGGCATTAAATGCGGAAACATGTATTTACTGATTTTGTCATTACTATGCGCTTTTTCATCCGTCAGATCTATTTAGTTCAATGGCCCAGATTTGGTCTCATATAAGAGATGGTCTCACCTAAGGGGATGGTCTCACCGGATCCCGACCCTATATATATATATATGCATATGCATATGTGTTTGTAATATCCATGAATACATAAATTTGATCAGGTCTAGTTCTTGTTTTGATATTTCGTTTGTCGCCTATTGCTTCTTAACATGTTTGTTTTATCAGTTCTTCCTTTATTATAAAATTAAGCAAGAATTTCTTGCTTGTGAATGGCTTTAAGCCTTGACCCTTACATCTGATAATGTAATTGACAATTTCTTTATGATTTTATTTTAATACCTGTTATTGATTATGGATTTTGTTTCTTGACCATTAATGACCAATTTTTTGTTGAATTATTGAGAAATCTGAATTTTAACACCGATCTAGTTCATGGATTTTGGCTTTATTAAAGCCCCGACCCTCTAATTTTCTTTATGATTATTGCAAATTCTCAATTAAGAATTTTGTACCTTAGTTTTGTTTCATGTCCATTTTACTTCGGTTTTATTTTTATTTTATTTTTTATGTTTATTTTCTCTTCTTCTTCTTCTTTAAATTGGACTGGGATATTGTGCATGTTCGTTTTATGATGCTTTGGCTTTGGTGTCTCATCATCGTTGTTCTTCAGTCGTCAAGGAAACTTTTTCAGTAGACCTCCCCGTACGTCTATACTACATTTACCGCATAGATTTATCTTTTATTTTTAAATTACATTTTAGATACATTTATATATTTAAAATACTACTAGAAAAAACAATATATGATTGCATAATAATCTCATACGAAATCTATTAAGTACATTATTTTATCATATCATATAAAAAAATTATTTAAATATATATATGTATGTATGGCAGCCTACCATATAAAACAAAATTAGTTGACATTATAATTGAAAAGCCTGCACTCATTATAACTCTATCATAAAACCATAAATTTTGTATGATACCAAAATAAATGACTGTAATAATACGTAGTATCATATAACTCTACTAAATAATCTCTTATATGTAGTATATATCATATTATATGTACACGTATCTATTGAATTTTTGGGAACTAGATTAAAATTTCCACAAAATAGTGAGAAAATATCAAAATATATTATATATAAGTCTATAAATTTCACTAAATATTCTTAATACTTAATAAATAGCTTAAAGACTATGTAAAAATTTATTATTTCTCTAAGATTTTATCTTAACTTACGATTTATTTATTTATTTATTTATTTATTTTTTGTAGACAATGCAAATTATTTTATATAAGAGAATATACTGTACGTAATACATTACCAATAATAATCCTTTCGTAACAGTAGTCCAATTATATTTTATACTTCATACCATATAAGAGTACTATAATCTTTCAAAAAAAAAAAAAAAAAAAAATATAAGAGTACTATAAATATGAGAAGAAAAAAAAAGATATCATTCCTTACTAAATTCCATTACTACTTAAAGTATATATACAAGTTGCAAAGCACCACATAATACTCTGTCGTACAAATCTAGAGTATTATCCTTAGTTTATTGCAATAAAATAATGTTAGAAAAATTACTTGAAATAAAAAATTATTACAAATTCAACTTTTATATACTAATTTTATTATTTTTAAATTATTAGACATGCAGGTAAGTGAAGATGAATTGAAGGATCACACTTTAGTTGAAATTGAAAAATTGCTTCAACGTACTGGCCACAGCCTTAAACGGTTTCCGCCAATGCCTTATCCAGATGAAACTTTAGTCTCTGATGGGCTTAATAAACTTATTCAAGAATAGCTTTGTTATGATAGAGTTTCAATGGATATTGAACATATCAGAAAAGATTACTTTCATGTCTCACCGATGAGCAAAAAGGGGTTTATGATAAGATAGTAGGTGCTCTTGATGGATGTAAAGGAGGCATTTTCTTTCTTTATGGGTATGGCGGAACAGGTTAAACTTTCATGTGGAGAACACTCTCTGCTGCTATTTGACGACAAGGTGACATTGTACTTAATGTTGCATCAAGTGGGATTGCATCTTTTCTTCTTCTCGGAGGTAAAACTGCTCATTTTAAATTTGCAATTTCCATAAATGTAAATGAAGACACAACTTGTAACATCAAGCAACGACCTCCCTTGACGACTCTTTTGATTAAGACAAAACTTATTATTTGGGATGAGGCTCCAATGGTTCACAAGTTTTGTTTTGAAGCTTTCGATAGGAGTTTGAGGGATATTATGCAATTTTCTAATCCACAAAGTATGGAGCAACCCTTTGGTGGCAAAGTTGTTTTTTGAGGTGATTTCCAGCAAGTTTTACTAGTCATTCCGACAGGAAGCCGAGAAGATATTGTTTTTTCAGCCATCAACTCTTCGTACTTATGGGATTTTTGCAGTGTACTATCTTTAACACGAAACATAAGACTTGAAGCTGGAAGTTCAAACTCGAATTCACAAGAAATCAAAGAGTTTTCAAAGTGGATATTAAGAATAGGGGATGGTAAATAAAGAGGGAGAATCTAATAATGGAGAGGCTACCATTCAAAATTCGAATGATATATTGATTAAAGAAGTAGTAATAAGTCCTATTTCATCCATTGTTGATAGTGTTTATCCATTCATATCACAAAATATGGATAACCCTTTGTACTTTCAAGAGAGAGCTATCCTTTGCTCCAAGAAATGAGTGTGTAGAGGAGGTTAATGAGCATTTATTGTCCATGATTTCAAGAGAAGAGAGAACATATCTTAGCTCTGATAGTATTTGTGCATCGGATAGAAATACAAGGGATCATCAAGAGTTATATACACTAGATTTCTTAAACAACATCAAGTGTTCTGGACTCCCGATTCATACTCTGAAACTAAAGGTTGGTGTCCCGGTTATGCTACTTAGAAATATAGATCAGCCTAATAGTTTCTATATAGAACCAGATTGAAGATTACTTAATTGGGTAATCATATAATAGAGGCAAAAATAATATCAGACAGCAACATTGGACATAAGGTATTTATTCCTTGCATGCTCTTAATTCCAACAAATACAAAATTGCCATTACAAGAAAAATACCTTTTCATAGCGATTATTTTAATATTTCGTATTGATTGTAATTGTAACACAAAAAAAAAAAAAAAAAAAAAAAATCCCAACGAATGGTTATTCGATACAATATCCGCCGTTCCCATAGCCTTTAGTAGTGTTTTTCGCTTTCGCTGGGGTTGTCCTCATTAATCGATACGGAAAACTACATTCAATCATGGTCTATACACAAAAAAATCCCTACATATACTCTATACAAGATTCGAACATGCAACCTTAAGCTATAATATTAAATGTTTTTTCCAATAAGTTATGACATATTTTATGTTCTCTTTGTCAAACAAAATTGTAAAGTCTGGTGTAAAAAAGGCTTTTTGTATCGATTTTTGGGTTTTAGTGGCGATTGTAAACGATACGCTTTTCCATAATTTTATAAATGTGCAGAATAAAAGTGAATAAATATTATTATGTTTTTCGTGTCGATTTCAGATGGGTTTACTATGTCAATTGTAAAATGACACAGATTCCTTTACTATTTCACAAACATATGTGCATATTGTAGCGAATGTACAATCGCTACGAAATAATCGCTACAGAAAGACAATTTTCTTGTAGTGTGCCGTTCAAGTTTCAACGAAGGCAATATCCATTGATGGTTTGTTTTGCAATGACTATAAACAAAAGTTAGGGACAATCTCTTTCACATGTGGGTCTTATCTTCCAAGGCTAGTCTCTAGTCACGGTCAATTATGTGTCGTGATTTCAAGAGTTATAACGAAAAGTGGACTGAAAGTTTTGATATGTGATAAAGAAGGCCGGACATTTAATACTACCCACAATGTAGTATACAAAGAAGCATTTTAAAAATTGATACAATGAGGTACTATCTATTTTTTACATTAAGTTTGTGATTTTTTTATTATTTTTTTAAAAAATATTACTTTAGTGCGGCCATCGTTAGTTGATTTTAAAAAACTATTACTTAGATGATTTGACAAATTGGAATCTCAAATGCGTCATAAAATGTAGACCTTCAATTAGTGCTGTCAAATTTCAAACCGAAACCGTTTAACTGCCCGAAATCGACCGACCCAAATGAGAACCGAACCGATTAAAAACCGATTTTTTTGAAACCGAAAACCGACCCGAACCGTATTTTAGTAAACCCGAAACCGAATCGACCCGATTAATGTTAAACCGTATAAGAACCGAACCCATTAACAAACTGAACCAAATATAAACCGAACTGAAAGAAAACCGAACTGAAAAAAAAACCGAACCGTATCTATCCCGAAACCGATTCCAACCCGAAACCGTTTAAACTGGCAAAAAAATCGTTCACACCGGACCGTTAGCAAACTGCTACCCGTTTGCACCGAACCATTTAAAAACCGAACTGATTGTAAACCGAACTGGTTATAAACCGAACCGTTTATGAACCAAACCACTTCTAAATCGAACCGTTTACCACTACAAGAAATCAGGAAAATAACGACGGATTTCCGACGGAATTCCGTTGTAATCGGTTGTCGCAATACCCTTTGTCGGAAAAGGGTTCGTTGGAATAGATTTTCAAGCTCAACAAAGTCCGTCGGAAATTTCCGATGGATTGTATTCCGCCAGAAATTTCCGACGGAAATTCCGTCGGAACATTCTGATAAAAAAACAAAAAAAAAAGGGTTTGCCCCGCCACCACTCCTTTCTAAAATCACCTTAACACCACCGCAACAAACCCCGCCCTCCACTAAAACCACCACCGTAATTCACCCTACCCACCACCGCAATTCTCCATAACCCGACTTATAAAGACCCACCACCACAACCCATAACCAACCCGGATCCACCTACCTAACCCTAACCCAAAGCCAGATCCACCAACCTAAACCTAACCGAAACCGTAACCCACCCACCTAACCCAAACCCAAACCCAAACCCCAACCCAGGTCTACCCAACATTGCAATATACTGTCACAACATTTAGTAAACCTTAACTTCGAACAGTAAATGTTGAACTATCATCCTGTCCAACTCGAAAATCATAAATGTAAAAGGAATTTCAATGACATAACATTTCTCAGTAATTCGAGCTCAAAAACTTCAAATTCAGCACAATTTTAGAAGCTCAAACAATCTAGCAATACAATCACACTAAAACCACCAGAAAAATCCTTAATCCAACACTACAACAAAATCAACAAAAACATCAAACATGTAAGAATTGCAAAAGTACGCAATACTCAAGCTCAAATCAAGCAATCAAACAAACAAAATTAAGTTGAATTCAGCATAATCTGAGTAAAATAGAGAGAAATTACAGTGAAGAATGAACCGATTTGGAAGGAAGAGGAAGAGGCAAACACAACTTCTGGCGACGAGACCTAGCACGACCAAATTGACGACAAAACGGGAAAGTTTACCGATGAAAGGAGAATTGGAGGATCGAGACCAAAGATAATTGGAGTAGAGCAAAGTTAGGGTTCTGAAATTCTTGGATTGATCATTCTCTTGCGAAGGTGATGCAATTTCCATGGAGTTTCTCGATTCGGAGTTCATGGCTTTGTTTTGGCGCCGTTGACGAGTACAACCGTTTCGCCGGAGTAGTTCTCAACTTGTAACTGAGCTATAAACTGAATTTGATCACTCAAAAACCTCGGAATTGGGTTTACAAGGCCAAATTTGACCATGAAAACTCTAGATCTAGAGTTTTCATGGTCGAATTTGACCTTAAAACCGTTATTTTGCACCATTGATGTTGATGTAGAGTCTGTGTTGGTGTTTTTCACGACGGTGTTGTGGCATCTGGTTGTTGATAGTGTTGGCGGTGGTAGTATAGTCGATGGCGGCGTGGTAAATCAAAAGAGGGGGGAAAGAAGATAAGGAAGATGAGAAAAGAGAGAGGCGAGAAGAAGAAGAAGAAGATGAAAGAGAAAGGGTTTCATGTAAATCTAACCATTGATTTTTTAATCTATGGTTTAGATTGGTGATCTGTGTGTGTTGTGGGAGAAAGAATCTAACCATTGATTTTTTTAATCTATGGTTGAGAGTGGTGATCCGTGTGTGTTGTGGGAGAAAAAATCTAACCATTGATTTTTTAATCTATGGTTGAGAGTGGTGATCCGTGTGTGTTTGTGTGTTGTACATTCATCTACAAAAATATTATTCCCTCAATTCTTTAGTATTTTTTTGCCCCATTTGATCGGGATCAGTGCCCAAGACACGTATTAAAACATCTACTAGTATATATCTTTATTTTCATACACGTAAAAATTATAAAAACGTTATATTAATAAAATGTATAAATAGATAAATTTAAAAAGACCACTAATGAGTCTATAACTTTGTACTAATACATACGAATAACGATGATACGAATATTTAACTATGAGATGGTTAGATGCCATGTGTTAATAATGTGTACATATGATCGATTGAACTAATCAATATTACCTTGTTAATTAGTCATTAGTGTTTTCTTTCATTATACAAATCAAAGCACTTTGTAATATCTTCATAATTTCATGAAAATATATAATGATAAACGAGTCATAATTATCAGTCTTGTTGACTAATCAAGTATCGAATTACCAAATTGCAAATTTCCATTTCACAAGAAGTCAAAAACTCATCAAATCATGATTATGATACTATGCGTAGTATATAAATGATTAAATAAGAAGCATATAATAACCTAATTGTAAAACAATAATACATTAATACACTAACTCTTATAATCTAATTCGTAATAAACTAGTAAAATCAGTATGACTAAACTTGAAACAGAACATAATATGTATTTATAAAATCAATGAGAATTTGTTTATAATATGATGCCTAAATAAGAAATGATTCGCGACATGCCGACTTTATATAAAACTTGTGAACGCAAAAAGTTAGCAAGTACTATCAAATTTCAAACCTAAACCATTTAACTGCCCGAATCCAAACAACTCGATAAACAATTTATTTTTTGAAACCGAAAACCGACCCGAATCGTAATTTAGTAAACTTGAAATGGAACCGATATGAATAACGTTAAAGTGGTTAAACCATCGAAGAACTGAACCAGTTATAAACTGAACCGAAAAAGAACCGAACCAGTTATAAACTGAACCAAAAAAGAACCGAACTGTTTCTAACCTGAAACCGTTTCCAACCCGAAACTGTTTGAACCGGGATAAAAACCGTTTACACTGCACCGTTAAAAAACCGCAACCCGCCTGCACCGAACCGTTTACTACCCGGACTGTTTACAACCCGAACCGAATTAAAACCGCTTAAGAATAAACCGAAACCGAATCGAACCGCTAACTATTTAAACCGAACCAAAACCGACCCGTGAGACAATTAAACCGATTCCAAACCGACCCGATTAACTACCGAACCGATTTCAAACCGAACCGAAACCGAACTGTCAAACCGTTTTGACAGTGCTACCTTCAATATATGATTTTAACAACTGTTATGTTGTTAAAAGAACCATTATTAGATGAGTTTACTGTCTAAAAGTAACATTCTAGAATTGAACAGGCAAAGAAGTTTAACTTTGCAAAAGATAATCAGGGAAATCAATAAAAAGTTATGAGCATTTCTTTTAAGAAAAAAGGAAATGCATTACTTAGTTAATAATAATCCAGCAGTACAAGATTAATAGGCTTGCTAGCAAACCTATAACTAATAGGGGTCCTTCCACCAAATCCAAAACATACCACAAGCTATCAAGTTTACATCTAATCTATTACAGAGATAGTTAAGCATAGGTAAAACCTCAGTTTCTGCTATCAATGATGTCGTTATCATAAGCATTCCTTGCGCAGGGAGGAACAACAGGATGATTCTTGATGGGCACCTCCATATCCATCGCAAGCTTGGCTAAGTAATGGGCTACTTCGTTAGCCTCTCTTGGGACATAGTAAGTGCCTATTGTATAAACAGATGCACTTCAAAAAAGTTCATTAATATGAGATTTGAAAGAATGCCTATGGTGTTTTTTTTTTTTTTAGTCTTTATAACATTCATTCTTATATTACCAATTTTTCTTACTTTGTATTTGTTGTATTATTCATTCTTATATTACCAAGGTTTATCATAGTGATAGACAAAACTTGTTTATCTAGTTGCAATTTGGTGATATTTGTCTTGGTATTTGTGTTATACTATCTTTTTATTCATTTGAGCTGGAAATGAATATATTCACGGGAAGATGTAATGTTGACGATGTCAAGTGTCTTTTTGTATCTTTCTCTCTCCTCTACTCCCATGTCTACCATTAACAAGCAGCTTCAATGGAGAAAATGGAGCAAAGACCACCATTAACAAGCACCTTCACCATCATTTCCGACGACTTCGGCGGCGAAGGTTCAACGAAAACCCTAAGAATATTATAGAAATAAAGGGAATAGTCAACACTAAAGGGTTAGTGTTTGTAATCTTCTTGTGAGCTTTCCTTCTTTTATTGTAATACCCCGTATTTTTATATGTATATTAATTTAAAACAGTATTTTATGAAGTATTTCAATAATTCAAAATGAATTAGTTATGGTATTTAATAATTTAAAAAGGTTTATCTTAATTAAAAATCCATTTTATTTATTTATTTGGTTTTGGAAATATTTTAATTCATCAATTTAGAAGCTTTGGGGCACTTTGGATTTATAAAGGAGTTTTAAAGTTAAAAGGATTTTTATTAAAGGCAATATGCCAATTTGGATGGGAATGAGAATCATTAAGGTTAAAAAGGGAAATTAAGTTTGGAGGGTTTGAGATGAAATATAAATACCCATCTTATGAGCAAGTTAGACTTTGCCCAAGGTGGAGAATACCCAAAGGTAAACTCTATTTCTCTTTCCTCTTATTTTTCTCTCCCCTCTCCCTCACTAACACTCACACACACACGCACACTAGGGTGGCCGACTGCCACCGCCACTAGCAGCAGTAGCCGCCGGCGTGGAGGGCGGCAACAGCCCCCTCCCCCGTATGTGTATGCGTGCAGTTGTGTGTATATATATATATAAAAAAAAAAATTCTTCTTTTGTTTTAATTCAATCTAGCTTTGATTAATTTTTGTTTTTGGTTATGTGTGATGATTTTATGATGTTTTAATAATGTTTAATATGTATATAATTTTAAGATTTGGTTTTTGAATTAAAAAGCCCCAAATTGGTAAACCCTAGGTTTGTAAATTGATGTTTATTGATGGAATTTTATTGTAGTTGATTTAAACTATTGAAATTAATGTTTTTAAACTAAATTACAACAAGTTTAAGAGTTGTTATAATGCTGGAATTTTTATGTAGAGGCTAGAATTATGTTCTTGAAAGGATTTTTGATTACCCATTGATTGGGAATAAAAGTAGGAGGTTTTAATTAATTTTCAGCATATTTTAGAAGGTTTAAAAGTGTTTTAAAGGGTGTATATATTGCTCGAAATTTATTATGAATAGGTATTAATGTCTCTTTGTAATTTTGGGTTGTAGGAGACTTCCAAGTGAATGATTTTGTATAGCCATGACGATTTTGAGATTATATTTGAGGTACGTTTGCGTGTACTCGATAATTATTTAAGTGTGTAGAAGCATGCTAGACTTTGTTTAATTAATTCCAAGATAGTATCATGATAGGTATTGGTTGGAATTGTTGAATGGATTGATTTGGTGATTAATATGTGAAGCATGAATTATTTGAGATGGATTATTGATGGAATTCATGATGTTGGAATATTGTATATGGACTACACTTTTATTATTGGCATGATCAAGAGCATGTTTAATTAAACTAAATGTTTAATTTGGTTTGGATTATGAAAAGGGAATTTTATTATGGTTTATATAATTTTTATTGATGGATGGAAAAAGAGCAATTTAAGTGTCTATGTATACGAGGATTCAATTATATTTTGGTGCCTAAGTGCACTTAAGGTGTTCCAAACACCGAGGGATATGATTTGTGGTGCATTATGCGCTTAAGGTGTTATTTAACGCCGAAGTAGTTTAAAAAGGTTCAACATTAAATTAAATGTGGTCACTAATTATTTGAGAATTAAATTGGTATGTTTGATTGCTTGAATGATTTATGATGATTGATTGTGTTATGGTTAAAGAGTAATCACCAAGTCTAAAATATGTAAACAACGTAAAGTGAAAGAGATTACGCACCAAAACTCTTGAACGTATATACCTTGAGTATGAACGTATGAGGGGAGTTGTGGGGTTTTATATTTAACCATAGCTTCTAATGGGAGTACAATACGCTGTATTCCTTTTATTATTATGCGCAGGAATTCCACCGCTTACGAGTGGTTCTTTTATATTGGCACGGTTGCTCTCGTGTTAGTACCCCTTTATTGGGGCAGGTTCGGGGGGAAACTCGTTCGATGAGTAATCAAATTAAATAAGCAATTAATTCATTAGTTAGTGGTGTTGTATGTTGTATGCTTGTAAACAGGTGCATTAAGGTAAGTTGTGTGATGCTAGGATGAGAGCATGTTAGTGTGTACTGTTGACGCTTATGTACTCAACATTGCTGATTGTGTGTTTGTATGTTTGTTTGGCATTGTCTTTATCTTTGGCCCTACAATGACCCATTTCTAATGGCGAGTGGGACAAAGTAAAGAGAAGCTTTTCAGGTGATGAAGCATATTCATGATGGGCATGAGTGAAGAGCGAATCCTGTTTAATTTCTATAAGAATATGATGTGTTTTGTTTGCTTTGATTATTATACATTTGATTGTGAGACTAACGCAATACTTTTAAATATTCGTTTTAGGTTTTGAAAAGGGCATACAATGGTTCCAAGTTGTAGGGTGACTTCGTTTGACTTTAGTTTGACTTAACTTTCGTTTGGTTTAACTTTTAAGTTGACTTGTTTTGAATGGTTTTAAAGTGAGTCTTCCGCTGTGTGTCTATGATAATTGTCTTAGCCGTTATGACGGTGGCGGTAATGTCTTAGATTTTCCTATTTCGTATTTTAAAAAGAGAAAAACATGTATTTTAAAGGAAAGGAATTTTAGGGTGTTACAATAGTCAACCCTAAAGGGTAAGTGTTTGTAATCTTCTTATGAGCTTTCCTTCCTTTATTGTTCTCCATTGAAGCTGCTTATCTAAAGTACTGATTTTGGGCGTGAGTCTGCAATTGAGTTGACTTAACTCTTGTTTGTTGTTGGGCTCAAAAATCAAAATGATTATGGGTGAAAATAAAAATCAGCTCATCAATAATCTATACTATGATGAGGAAGATTAGGATTAACAAGGGGTTGGAGCTAATATTCTGGTGAGAGATGGAATGCGGTGACAAGAGAGATGTTGCCTTGATATTAAAGCCCAAACGGATGACACAAATTTCTGTTACGACTCTTTCATCCAAGTTAAACTCAAAATTATACTTTTACCCCTAACTTATAATTTACAAAGACCAATATAGCCCTTGATAAACACCAATTGTTTCTCATTGTTATAAACTTAAATTTGCTCATTGTTGTTGGGTTTGAATTATAAAAGCACTAATAGATTAATTTGGACAAATCCGAATAATTTGAATCATAAAAAAAGAATGTCGAAAGAGTCAGACATAGCTTTTGCGTTTATTTGTTGACTAGTTGTTGGTGATCCCTTGTAAGTTGTAACTATTGTATTTTTGCAAGTTTCAAAAATCTAGCAAAAAAGTAGTAAGATTTAATCTTTCAAGAAATAGTTACCAATGCAATAATTGTAAAACCAAATGGCTTTATTGTGAAATCATATTCTCAAATTGCATTATAATTAATCATTAATTTGTATACAAAATTAAATACGAAACTTATATGAAATTATAAAAATTACATTTTTACATCAAATATGAAATTATAAAATCCATCTATACCAAATCTATTTATCTTAGAGTACAAAATGTCTAATCATTGCAAATAATATAAAACAGAGGTAGTATGTTATAAATAATGGCCCTATGACATCAAGCAATGTCATACTACAAATATAATATCACTAATATTTTTTTAAAAAAAACTCTTCATTTCTTTTCAAGTTCGAGTTTTCCTTTTTTGCCACCTTAATTTACAAAGTATTTTTATTCTATAAAAATTTCAATTCGACCCTAAATCGGCCGATTTCGACCGATAGTGGCCGAAATCGATGGTCATTTTTGGGAATTGCGTAAGTTTTGGGTAGGGAAACAGGTGACGGCTAGCCTTGAGGCGGGGGAAAGGGAGGGGGCGGTTTCGGTGGCTGGGCTAGAGAAGGGGTATGTTGGAGGTGGGGGCAGGCGGCGGTGGTCACCTAGGTTGGGTGGGGAAAGGGTGTCGGTGGTGGCGGTGGGTGGTTGGATTAGTTTTAGGGTTTTTATATTTTTTTAATTTATCATTTTTTTAATCAATAACATGGCATTGTGGACCTTACTTAATGGATTTTTTCGATAAAAACTATTAAGTGGTGGTAAAATCAACTTTATTTTTTGCGTTAAAGTAAAATATTTATTTTAGTAGTGGAAAAACCATTTTCATGCTTTTTATATTACCAATTTTCCTTACTTTGTATTTGTTGTATTATTCATTCTTATATTACCAACTTTTCATGCTTTTGTATATGTTGTATGTAATCTAAGTATTCATACTCCTTTGCAGGAATAAACTAGTGTTTAGCCCGGACGATGCTCCTGGTAATAAGTTATATATTATTGTTTTATAGTTCTCATGTATTATACTTATTAGATAGATGAATTTGTCAGGCCTTTCGTCCATACTTATTGAGTTTATTCTTTGAGTATCTTAATTTTTTTTTTAAAAATTGAACCTTATGCACTTATATACTTTTTTTTTTACATATTGATAACGTGGTTGGTAATTGGCTTAGATGGTTAAATAGTCATACTTCTTATAAGAGGTTGTGTGTTCAACACTTTATATGGAGTAATGTTGGTTTCTTTGGTGACATGGCGTAATAGTTAGGATTGTTAAAGGTGACGTGGCATCATGAGATGTTGGGAAGCTGACGTGGCGTAATTAAAAAGGGTCTATGTGGCACATACATCGAAGTTTTTAGGAATTCCTTTTAATATATAGTATAGATGCCAGCTTATTTTCAACCTTATTAGAACTTCTATTGCATTGTCAGAGACATTTGTTATTCAATTTGGTTTGTGGTCGATGTTGTCATCTTTTTGCATTTTCATAACTACTTAGCTAGATCATATGGAGTACTTTTGGAGCCTAAAGTTAATTACAAGTTAAAAAAAGGAAAAATTGGTTTTAATAATCCCAACTTTTGATTATTCTGGATTAATCCTAACTTATGTGGGCATCTTGATGCGAATCAAGAAGCTAATTCTTTTGAAAGATCTAATGTACTTTTAGATGGTCTAAAAAACTCCATTATAGGCTGCCCAAACAAGGAAATAATCAAGGAAAGGTTCAATAGCTTAAATTGGAAAGAAAGAAGCATGATTTCCAAGAACGAAGAAGTTGCGCAGTTCACTTTCGGCGACGATACAGACGGCCACGCGCCGAGATGGTTCCCACGCGCCTGCCTTCCGGCACAGGACTGAGCCAATATATAAGGTGGTGTGGCGCGTGTCACAAGTGGTGGCGCGTGAAGTGGTGTTCAGGCGGCGATATGAAAAGAATGATTTCTTTTCCTTAGTTTTATTTTGTGAGTCTTTACTTAGGTTTTTGCTTACAAGTTTTTACCTTTCACTTGAAAGGGTTTTTCTTATTTTAAGCACTTAGGATTTCTAATTGCATTAGGAATTGTTTTAGCTTAATAAGTTCCTAGATTGATTAGGACTAGTTTTAGCTAAGCAAGTTTCTAAGTTGATTAGGATTTGTTTTTAGCAAAGTGAGTTCCTAAGTTGATTAGGAATTGTTTTTAGTCTAGTAGGCGTCAATAATAGCTTGGAGTGCAAGCTTGAGTTAGGATAAAATAGGCAAGTTTTATCTTAAGAGTAGTTAGAGTTTAAGTCGGATTAAATAACTAAATCAAAGTTATCTAAACTTGATTAAGTTATGCAATCCGTGGGTTTTTGATAGGGGATTAGAATTCTAATTCAAGTGGGATTAGGATAGTTGATTGAGTCTATAAATATAGGGTTGTAATCTTCGAATAATATACAAGTTTAATCATACATTCATAATAATATTTCTTATTGCTTTTGTTTAAGTTGGATTACTTAAATTCTTGATTGATGGATTCCAATTTGCTGTTTTGTTTGTTTTAGTTAAAACAATCACCTAGGTTGATTAATTAGGTGGATTCTTGATTAATTAATCTAAGTTTCTTGCTTAATTCTTGGTGAATTTTCTGTATAGAATTAGGTTAGATTCATATCTTTGTGAGGCTTAGTTTTCGGACTAAAAATCACATCACATCTTCTAATAATAATCTGAACTTTTATTTTTGTTATAAATAATAGTCCCACAAGGGATCAACAAAAGCAACAAAAAAATGTTCTGATTAATTAAGAAAGATACCTATATAAGTTGGGATTATTCAAGAATAATCAAAAGTTGGATTATTTAAAGAAAATCGGTCAAAGTTAGGATTATTAAAATCAATTTTTCCTTAAAAAAAATCCTTTTTCTATTATACAGTCTACTTGAAAAAGAGTCTTAATTAGTATCATGCACAATTATTTTTTTTCTTTTAACAAATATAATGCCATGTCTTTATTGCTAAACTAGCAATTAAATTTATTCGTAAACTGACGATTAAATTTGTTCATTTGCTTCAATTCAGCGATTAACGACTGATGTCGACTGCGAATAGGACAATGGATTTTTTGATGAGATATTGGCTGGAGTTAATGATGAAATTGGACTAGACATTACTGACATAATCACAAGTTAATTGCGGTGTGTATCTTGCTTAAATACTCTATGAAATAAATTAGATAAAGGAAAAATTCATGGGAATAATCCCACCTTTGGATCATTCGTTTTTAATAATCCCACCTTTGGATTATTTTTTAATAATCCGACCTTTGGGTGCCTTTAATTTTTATTGGTCCCATTTGACCAGAAACCGGTTAACCGGTCAAAATTTTTCATGTTTTTTAAAATTCATTTTCAATTTTTTTTTTAATTCATTTTCAATTTTTTTTAACTTAACAAAAAAAAAGAATATCAACCCCCTTCCTCATTGATTCCGGCTGCCAGAATCCCCGTCCGGCGACCCCTCTCATTTCCGCCACTCCCTTCCCCTTCCCTTCCCCTCTCTTTCTGGGTGTCGTGTCACCGTTCTTCATGAACGCACCTTCTAGGTCTTCAATTGGTCCAAGATTGAAGATGCTCCTTGCCAAATTGCTGCAATTAAAGGTTGAAATTGCTGCAATTGGTGGCGAATTGATGTTTACAGGTGGCAAATTGATGTAGTTTATGGTGTTGTTGGTGGGCGAAGCTAAGGTGCGGCTAGTGTGATGTTGCGGGAGTTGTGGCTGGTGATGTTGCGGTGGAAGTGGTGTGGTTGGTTGTTGTTGTTGCTGCAGACTAGCGTTGGGCTGTTTGGTAGGGGTAAGGTGCGTGAGATGGTGGCAAGCTGGTGCACTAGTTTGAAGTTGTTGTTTGTGGATGGTGTGCAGGTGGTGATTGGTTGTGGTGTGGTGCGGCTCGGCTCGGTGGTTAATGCGGTTGGTGGCTGGTGGGGTGGGGTTCCTTACTGCCGGAGGTGGAGGTGTGGTGGTGTTGGTTCGTGGTTTCATGGTGCTCGTGGTGGTGCTGGGTGGTTAATTTAATTTTGGTTTTTTTTTACTTTAAATAAATTTAATTTTTTTTTACATTTTTTTTGACCAATCACAGGCCGCCACGTGTCGTAACCTGTTATAAAAGGTTACCTGACCTGTTGGAACCAATAAAAATTAAAGGCACCTAAAGGTCGGATTATTAAAAAATAATCCAAAGGTGGGATTATTAAAAACGAATGGCCCAAAGGTGGGATTATTCCCATGAATTTTTCCTTAGATAAATTGAAACATTTTTAAAGCGATTGGCGGTCAACTACCTTTAGTTCACCATTCTACTTTATTTATATTCTTACTTTATTTAATCAGTTTATGTTTACGTTTTGTATTATTCATAATTTAATTAGGTCTCCGATATTCATTGCATATCTATGATATTTTTCTAATCTATTTTATTTGTTATATAGCTATATAATTAATGAATAATTTGTTCTGGACTTAGTAAAGTGAACAGGGTTAGCAGGGATAAAAAAAAAATAGGAAAATTTGTCGGAAAAAATCATTTAAAAGCACTATTTTGCAAAAAAAAAAAAAAAAAAAAAAAAAAAAAAAAACCTTTTAAAAGCTTTTTGGTTAAAAAAATCACCACGTGCATTTTTTTTTTTGTGTGAGTAAACTTATTTCCTTAATTACCCTAATTAACTTAATTACACTCTAAGTTTCTCCCATTTCTTCCAATTAACCTCTAGTCCACCAAATTACTAAATATTTAGATTTGATATATATTATGAAACCACCACCCCAATCACCAACCAACCACCCCTCCCCTTCCTCCTCCTTTTCCTCCTCCCTTGGTAACAACCCCCTCCCCCACCGGACCCGCCGCCCAGATCCCCCCAACTCCGGCGACCACCTCCACTGTCGACTGGCCCTCCCTTTCCCCCTTATCCCCGTCGGCGACCACTACCCCCCTTCGAATTTTTGGTTCTTATTTTACTCAAACATGCTCAAATCAAGTCCAAATCAATTGCAATTTGCTTCTAAATCACCCTAGGATCACATACTCACATAATCAAAGCCAAAACAAGCATCAATTGCAAACAAGATGCACAAAATTATAAACCCCCAAATCGATTTTCTAGGATTTTTCAAAATCAAGAAGGTGGTGGTGGCCGGCGGGGATAAGGGGGAATGAGAGGGTCGGCCGGCGGTGGAGGTAGGTCGCCGGAGGTGGGAGAATCTGGGTGGCGGGTCCGGTGGGGGAGGGGGTTGCTGCCAGGGAAGGGGGAATGGGAGGAGGAAACGGAGGGGGTGATAGGTTGGTGGTTAGGAGTGGAGGTTTTTTATATATATAAATTGAATCTAATTATTTAGTAACTAGTATGTACCCCGGGCTATGCCCCGAATTTCCTCCGCAATATATATCCTTATGCCTTTAAAAATTCTTACATTAATTGGCTACTTATAAATTAATTATAAAGTAATAATCTTTTTTTTTTTTTTTTTTTTTTTTTTTTTTTTTGAAAGACGATTTGCTATTTGAATTTTAATTCTGGTGGCAATGCCTGATTTGTTTATTGAATTTTAAAATAAAATTTTTATCTATATGCCAAATTTTAAAACATACCATTGATAAAAGCATTGTTATGTAAGAGGTATATATCCCTTTTGATTTAGAATATTTTGACGTAGGATAATATTGATTTTTGTAAGAGCAATATATATATTATAGAAATATATACAAAATATGAGAAAAATATTCATGTTATTCGAATTTTCTAGTCATGGATTAATAATCACTTGACAATCATACCTTAAAATAAAAAAATATAGTACTTCTGCTCATACAGTTGTGCGTTATAATTTTTAAAGTATATTATAAATGGATTTATTTTGAAGTACTCTTTAACACGAATATTATGATATAAAAATAAATTATTAAGAAAAATAAATTAAATTATAACTTTCAAATTTAAAACTTTTATACCTGTTAATAAAATTAAAGTCGCATGTGTAGAAATTGAGCGTCACAGAGTGTGTGTGAGTGAGTGTAAGTGTTAGTGTGTTGTGCAGAAATTGAATGTAAATACTTCGTAAGTTTCGTTGAGCAAAGGTTAGAGGGTTTATATAAGCATCAATTTGTTTTAATTAGTTTCATCATATGAATAGAATTCTTATATTAGTTGAATTAAAATAAATTAAATTACATAGGATTTTTCTTACGTAACTCAATAGGAAGTGCCTACTTTTTGTACGTATCTTATTATTAATAAAGAGAATGATACGAAAACTCTCTCTTTAATTAATTCTGCTACTTGATTAATCCGATCAAATGTCCTTAAAAAAAAAACAATGTTGCATAATAGTATCTAAAATTATTTTGCTATAATCTTGATTGTACATCAACTTAAAATTGTAGGGATTTACTCACTTATGTCATAACTTAGGATGCTTATGCGCTTAAAATAGATTTATTGAAAGTTAATTATGATTATTCAAAGTTATAAAATATTGGTATCTTATCGAAAATAAAACTCTAGACCAGCAATTTTATCCTAAAAATCTATCCAAAACTTTTTGAAAATAAAACCCTAAGATAAGTGTGTATATATATATATATATATATATATATATATATAGGGGAGGGATCCGGTAAGAACCCCTCCTTATATAAGAACCCTACTTATATAAGAACCAATCTCAACCGTAGGATTAGATTGATATGAACGGCCACGATTAAAACAAATCACAAACCCTCAAACTCAAATAGCTTTCACTTTCTCTCTCCTCAATCTAAATGTTTGTGAGTTTCTCTCTCCTCAAAAGCGCCAGAAGCTGCACTTCGAAGAACTTTCAACAATTTTCGTTCATTTTCTCGGTTAAAATCAACAAATTGATCATAAAATAAGTTAAATTTCACAAATTAAGAGCAAATTTTGGCAAAATAACTCTAGATATCACAATATCCCTGCTAATACCACAAATGCTACCATGGCTGATGCTCTTGCTTCGCTTCCTACAGTAAGTTTTCGCTGAATCTCGTTTTCTAGGGTTTGATGATTGTTATACTTTGAACTAGAATCAATCGAAACTAATTTGGAGATGTTAGATTTTTTTTTTTATATTATATATATATTTTGTTGATCGGTAAATGTTTGAATAATCGGTGAATTATTGTGTGTTTCAAATGAATCTAGATTTCAATAGTTTTGTGAAGACTGAATTGAACTGAATGTGTAGATGTTCTAGAAATTGATTAATTTTAATGTGCTAATAATCGAAAATCGCATACTATAATTGTATGAATAAGAATACTAATCCGGATTTACTTTAGTTGGATGGTTATGTAATGTTATGCTGATGGATACTGTAATAGCAAGTTGGTTTTCACAACATAGTTTGGGATTAGATCAGTTAATTTATGCCGATGTTGAATTTGACTAATCTAGTTTCTATTGATTCATTATTCAAGTTCAATAGTTGAAATTATTTATTAATTGATTAGATGTAATTTGCAGCATTAGTATACTTAGTTTAATTGATTAGCATTATTATATTTTGTATCAATGTTTTAAATTATATGTTCGATTAGTTTAATTGATTAGATTGGTCTTTTGTAAAAAACGTGGAAATAATTTAGCACATGATATGGCTTACTTCCAACCTCAGGAGCTTGGCAACGATGTAAAAAATTTAAAACATCAGGAAAAAAAAAAAAAACTTATTTAGAACATAGGAAAAAAATAATTTAGAACATAAGTAGACTAAATTTAGAACATAGGAAAAAAAAATTTAGAACATAGGTAAAAGAATATTTAGAATATAGGAAAAAAAAAAACTTTAAAACATAGGTAGAAAAAATAGGAAAAAATTAGAACATAGGTTGAAAAAATTTAAAACATAGGGGAAAAAAAAACTTTAGAACATAAGTAGACTGAATTTAGAACATAGGCAAAAGAATTTAGAACATAGGTAAAAAAATATTTAGAACATAGATAGAAAAAAATTTAGAACATAGGAAAAAATTAGAACATAGGTTGAGGTCGAGGGTGAGTAATGGTGGTGCGGTGGTTAGGAGCAGCGTGGGGTGCTGCTGAATGGTGATTTGGTGGTGCGCGGTTGAGTCTGAGTCTATTGAGGAACTGCATAGGGTGTTGTTGTCCAGTGCCCAGTATTGGAGGTACGATCAACTGGGCCAACGCTACGATTGTTTGGGGTGGATATTTGTAAAGCTCCAATTGTGATTAGTGCAAATGTGGTGGCCGAAGCGGCGACCGAAAATGGATGTGGAAATGGGAAGAGGTCAAGGGAGGTGGAGTTGTTGACCATGGAGTCAAGTAACAAGAAGCAGATGGTGGTTGCTGCCTTGTGACATCTAATTAATTGATTTTGTTTGTTTTTTTTTTTAAATTATTCTAGTTGATTAATTATTTAATGTGGAGATAGGTGTAGGATGCAGGTGGTGCAAGTTGAAATATGTAAATTAGTATAACAACCCACAAAAAAAAAAGGGCAAGAACAAGAAAGAAAAAACACAGCTGAAGAGAGTTGGTTATGTTTTTATGTAAACTTTGAAGAAAAAAAAATACAAAAAAATAGTATGAAAGGAACGAAAGTTCAAAAGCAATGGGAAAACTGTCCCTCCTTCTTTATCTGCATGATATGTCAATCAAATTTTTAGATCATCAGAAAAAAAATTTAAAGCAAATATTTAGACCATAGGTAAAAATTTAGAACATAGGCAAAAGAAAAAAAAAGTTTAGAACATAGGTAAATGAATATTTAGAACATATGAAAAAAACTTTAGAACATAGGTAGAAAAAATTTAGAACATAGGAAAAAAAATTTAGAACATAGAAAAAAAAATTTAGAACATAGGTAAGAGAATATTTAGAACATAGAAAAAATTAGAACATAGGTTGAAAAAATTTAGAACATAGGAAAAAAAAAACTTTAGAACATAAGTAGACTAAATTCAGAACAATGGGAAAAAAATTTAGAAAATAGGTAAAAGATTATTTAGAACATAGGAAAAAATAAACTTTAGAACATATATAGGTAGTAAAAATTTAGAACATAGGAAAAAAAAACTGTAGAACATAAGTAGACAAAATTTAGAACATAGGCAAAAGAATTTAGAACATAGGTAAAAGAATATTTAGAACATAGGAAAAATAAACTTTAAAACATAGGTGTAGAATATACGAACAACTTTAGAACATAGGAAAAATTTGGAACATAAGAAATGATTTGCATCATAGTAAAAAATTTAGAACATAGGAAATTAGAACATTGGGAAAAAAAAAATTAGATCATAGGAAAAAAAATTGGAACATATGAATTTTTTTTTGAACATAGATAGAAAAATTTAGAACATAGGGAAAAAGTTTGGAACGTAGGAAAACTATCTAGAACATTAGAAGAAAAAAAATTAAACCACGGATTTTTAGAACATAGGAAAAAAGTTTTAGAATATAGACTAGAAATGTAATTTAGAACATAGATAGAAAAAATTTAGAATATTGGGAAAAAAATAAGAGCATAGAAAATAAGAACATAAGGTGAAAAAATTTTGAACATAGGATAAAGTTTGGAACATAAATAGAAAAAATTTAGAACATACGGAAAAAAAATTAGAAAATAGGTAGAAAAAATTTAGAACATAGGATAAAATTTAGAGCATACGAAAAAAAATTTAGAACATAAGAAATAAATTTAAAACATAGACAAAAAATTTGAACATAGGATATATATTTAGAACATGGACAGAAAAATTTAGAACATAAACAATAAAATGTAGAACATAGGAAAATAGTTTTAAACATACATATATTTAGAGCTTAGATTGAAAAATTTAGAGCTAAAGCAATAAATTTTAGAACATGTGCGACTAATATTTAGAACATATGTTAAAAACCTATTAGCTCAATTGGAAGAGCACTATGAAAATGCATAGAGGATGTAGGTTCAATTCCTACATAGGTTATCTTTATAAATAACTAAAAAAACTTCAAAGTTTTTTTTTTTAAAAAAAAAGAAAATCCAATAAAACAAATTAAATTAGCACTAAGTTATATGAGCAAAAAATTGGCTTGAAATGATTAATAACTATAGAAATTTTTTTACAAGTGAACTCTCACCATACAATGCTCGTCTCCACATTACACAAATAAACCTACGTGGGATTTGAACCCACATCTTTTGTGCATTTGCACAATACTCTACCTATTGAGCTAGTAGGTTAATGTACAAGGTCAGCTAGACATGGACTTGTGCCCATTGTCAGTGAGAATTAGATCAACAAATATATCCAAATAAATAGGACAGTAGTTCAAATTCTCCTTTGGTCGTTATTTGTTAATGTACATTCTTAATAGCCAAGGTAAATCAACACCTCTACTCGTCCTATTCAAATGGCTATGTTTTTACAGTTATCCAAAATTCCAGACTACTTTCAGTTAACAGCAAATCCAAATTTTAAAATGCAGAATAAATGTAACAGAATTTAAGATAGATTGAACCAGCAAACAGAGATTATTCCCTACTCCCTATGTCAGATTGCTGGGGCCATGGATCGGTGATTCCAGTGGCAGTGACATGCATCTGCTATCCCTATGTCAGATTGCTAAGATAAAGTAGCATTCCCAACTCCCAAGCCCCCAATGCCCAGGCCAGGTCCAAGGCGAGCCCTGAGGTTGATGTGGCTTAGGCCAAGCAGCTTATTCACACTGCTTCCATTTTCAGAGATGCAAGTGATCATATAGGGCGGCCTATGAAGCAATTTGGGTTAGTTTGTAACTGATGCACGAGGTACCTTATGAGAAGTTCAGTATAATGGGCTGCTCAGTTAACTCTGACGTTCTCAAGGCATGGTGCTGCTCTTACTTTGGATGAGACTGTTTCTCTAATATTGTTGTATGGATCATTGTGCAAATATTAGGAAACTATGGAACAAGATGTGCCTATATATGTTTCATGAATTTTTTTAAGAACATGTAATTTCTGTGTGATCAATGTGTCTAACTTAGTATCTGATTGAGGCAACCTGCTATGTTTTCAGAACATTTTTGCAGGAAGCATCAGTCTTTCCAACACATTTGTATTTCATACAAAGAAAATGAGGATTTTGTATATACATATTCATATTAGAAACGGAGAGGATGCATTTTAATCCACATAAAATCACAATGCATGGACTCACTTGTAGAAGCTGGTAATGTCACATACATGATACATTGCATACATACAGACATACAGTTTACTTGTAAATGTAATATCAACTCTCCCTTGCTTCTAAATGCTGTCAAGTAAAGATCGAATTACAATCCGATTTGTAGTTTAGAGACAAAGTCAACTAAGTTTTTGTAAGGTCAAGCTTCTTTTTCTGATGTATTCTGCATTCTAAAAGGAGTTCAACAGGCAACGGAACATGACATTTGCGCTTATCATTCGGATGGGAACATATAGAGAAAACTTTAGAACATAGTAATGAAACTTTAGAACATGTAAGTAAATTGAAATTAAAGCATTAAAAACAATAAAATTATATGAATGAGTAACACAGGAAGAAGGATAATTAGGTTGAACACCATCTAAATCCATCAATATGCAAAAACCTAATTTAAAAAACACAAATTATATCAAAAAAGCAACCAGAAATTAAAATCCATTAAAAATCAAAAATCTAGAAAAAAAAGGGATAAAATCGAAAACGAAGTTAAAAAACTCAAGCAAAGGAAAAAAACAGAAAAATCTGGAAATGAAAAATCGAAGAAGAAAGAGAAAACTAGAAAACGAAATTGATGAAATTAATGAAAAAAACTCAAGAAAATTCGCAAAAAAAAAAAGAAAAAAAAACAACTTTAGAACATATATAGAGTAAACTTTAGAACATAAAGGGAAACTTTATAATATATAGAGTAAATTTTAGAACATAGAGAGTAAACTTTAGAACATAGAAGTTTCACTTTAGAACCTTTATAACGTAGAGAGAGTAAACTTCAGGACATAAAAGAATAACTTTAGAACATAGTGGATTTGATCCCATGTGATATTAAAAACCCAATTTTTTGTTTATGAACTAGTTGTCCTTGTCCTTGGTCTTAAAACCCGAGCCATCATTTGGCTTTCCCTCTTATGATCTATCATGAGTGCTATCAGTTTAACATTTGTAAGTATTTGAGTTGGAAGGGATGACAAGCTATCTAGGCTATCTCATTATCTAGTAGGGGGTTAGTGCACAGGTAGTTGATTTTCACAGCAACGTTAAAACTCAAAAGTTGGTTACTTATAGGTGTTCTAAGGTCTTACGGAGAAGCTAGCTTATTGATAAAACCAGGTTAAACATGTACACAAGGAATCCATCCATTTTGAAAGATTATGACACAGTATTTTAGAATAAATATACTTGTATGATCTAATAATATCTCCTTATGTTCTCATTATTTTTGAATATTTTTAAAATATTTATGCTTATGTTCAAATTATTTCTTCTAAATCCACCATATTTTCTGCTTTGCTCTAAATAATTCTTCTCTCCTCATCAAACACATACGGAGTACGAAGCAAGTAAAATTGAACAATTTAATTAGAAATTTTGGTAAATAAAAAGTATTAAATTCTGAGGAATTTTCCTACATTTCTTACCAGTCATACAGCTAACACCAAAATCTTTAAAAATAATGCTTATTAGTAATTAGTAATTAGAATCCTGAGCTATCGATAGGTGAGCAATAGCCTCAAAATGCAATCACTAAAATGCACAAAATTCACACAATATCATCCGAATGACCAAATATATGATTAAACCAAACAAAATCATCAAATTTTTGATAAAACATCACATAATCACACTTAAAACACTTTAAAGTACTATGAGAATCATTAATGGTTCAAGCAAAGCAAGAAATTACATTATTCAATCGGAAATTCACCAAAATTTAAAAAACCTCAACCAAAATGAACGAAATTTGATTAGAATATGAGAAAAATGCTCCATAACTACCAAAAGTCACATCAAAATCAAAGTAAAATGCACAAAATCATATCAGCAAGACAACAACCATCACAAAAGCTAGAAAATTCATGAATCATCCAGATTAACCAAAAGAGAAAAATCATAATCACAGATTTTGATAAAAATCGGAATTACAATCTGAATTCGCAATAAAACCGGAATTATATATATATAAAAAAAATTGATACTTACAATAATTGATCTAAAAGCTGAGAAAATATCTGATTAATTTTCCGCCACATTGATGTGCTGAGGAAAGAGAGATAGGGGGAAGCTAAGAGTTGTACAAAGAGAAAGAACGAAATTAAGAAAAAAAAAAGGAAAAGGGATTGTATAATTTAATCCAAATTACAAAAGTGCCATTATTAGGGCATTGTTTTGAACGGTTAGATCACAACTGATAAAAGGCTGAGATTAGTTCTTACATAAGAATGAGTTCTTATGCCTTCCTCTCTCTCTCTCTCTCTCTCTCTCTCTCTCTATATATATATATATATATATATATATATATATATGGATCTCATTTTAAGGAACTTTTAAAAACGAATTTTATGATGGAAATAGTAATGAGTTATAAGATATTTATTAAAAGTTATAATTAATTTTGTATATATGAAGTATTATATCAATAATAAAACACTATAAACCTTTTTATCTTATAAAAATCTATCCAAAACTCGCTTAATACACTATACAACATTTTTATCTTAAAAAAAAAAAACTATCCAAAATTCTCTTATTTAGCATCCTATGTGTCACAATAATACCTATTTGTCGCCTACGTGGCTCGATACTATAGCGAAAAACTGGAATGCCAAGTGTCGATGTCTCGTGGTGTGGCTGCGAGATCGACTTTATATATTAGTGACTACTTTTGTGCCCGGGCGATGCCCAGATAGTTGATAAAAGTTTAGGATAAACTTTTCGGATTGAATGTTAAATACGATTATATAATCCCTTTTGATAATGCAGGATATTTAGACATACTGAATGAAAATATATTTTATTGAACTGAAATTATTATTTTTAAACTAAAAGTATTTTTACCAAAACAAAAATTATTTTTCATGATTAAAACTTATTTTCACTAATTCTCTATTGTTTTTGTAAATAAATTAAATATACTATAAATGGATCTTATTTTAAAGAATTTTTTAAAACGAATTTTATGATGGAAATAGTACAGAATTATAAGATATTTAATAAATTATGATTAATTTTGTATATATGAAACATTAGAAGTATATCGATGATAAAACTCTACAACTTTTTTATGTTTAAAAATCTATCCAAACTTCGCTTACTTATCATCATATGTGTCACAATAATACCTATTTGACGCGACCCACTTGGCGTAAAACTGGAATGCTAAGTGTCGTTATCTTGTGGCTTGACTGCGAGACCGGCTTTATTGATTAGTGATATGATATGATATATAATTTATATGATTTGGTGGGTTAGAGGTTAATAAGAGGAAATTAAAGTGTAGTTAAATTAATAAGAGAGTAATTAAGGAAATAGGTTTTCTCTCGCAAAAAAAAAAAAAAAGTGTTGATTTTTTTTAACCAAAAATCTTTTAAAAGGGATTTTTTTTTTTTTTTTTTTTTAAAAAATGGTGTTTTAAAAAGCTTTTTTCTAACAAATTTTCAAAAAAAAAAAAAAACTAATAAAATCTATACTAGTCTCTATTTTCTCCGGTCTTCCGTGTCGTTTTTCTACCACTTCACTCCAAACGAATTGTCTCAAATTCTTTAATCCGTTTGCATATTTTCACTGATCATACAAATTCACATGGTAATATATTCCATTTCCCACCTATCAACAAATTTAAGATCATCGTTGGTTTTTCCCTCAAAGTATTATCCTGTTATGGGCAACGTTTCTGAGCGGAATCAACCCAGTAAGTCTTCCAACCGATTCTCTTTTGCATTACACATTTTTTGCGGTTTTTATTTTTATTTTATGTATTTTTTTTTAATTTAATTTTTTTCAGGTTCTGCTAAAAGGGTTGCTGTTGTTGGTGCTGGTGTTAGGTAATTTTAACCCCCCTGCTACAATATTACTTGTATGTCTTTTAAATTTGTTACCAATTTATGTGATAAATGCAATGCAAATTGGTCACTTTCATTTTGGCATGGTAATATGTTGAAAAGCATTGTAAGATTATACTGAATAATCAATTTTTGTTCATGTAGCCGACCCCAATTATGGGATTAAGACTTTGATTCTTTGATTGATTGATTGATTGAATATGTCGAAATGAATTGTAAGAATTTCCCTTTATGTATCTTCAAAGAAATGGAATGGGGTCATTTTTTAGAGATGGATAAACTATTTGAATGATTAGTGTATTGTTTTGATGGAATTGTAGTGGACTTGCTGCGGCGTATAAACTAAAATCGAATGGTTTGAATGTGACATTGTATGAAGCTGATAGTAGAGCTGGAGGGAAACTCAAAACTGTTGTAAAGGATGGTTTGATCTGGGATGAGGGGGCAAATACTATGGTAATGTTTGTGAACAATGCCGGGTCTTACGCTTTAGCTGACACTTAATTTCTGGACATGGGTTCAATTATATGCTAATTATTGTGGTTATTTTGGGATCGTCTACTGTGCTTACAGACTGAGAGTGAGGAGGAAGTCACGAGTTTGTTCGATGATCTCAAGCTTCGGGAGAAACTACAACTTGTAAGTCTTCAAATTTAGAGTGACAAAATCTTTATGCAGAAGATTGGAGTGGCCTTTGTTTCTTATTTGCAGCTTGGTATATCTTTAGAATGCTTCCTAGTCTGTTTCATGGTTAAGTTTCTGAAAGCGTTATTTGGTTGTTAATTCTGTCATAGCCAATCTCACAAAACAAAAGATACATTGTCAGAGATGGTCTTCCAATGCGGGTTAGTTTGCTGCTTTTGGATTTGATCACTTTAACTATCTAACTCTGGAAACATGATGAAGCATGAGGCAAGTTCCCTCCTCTGTATCTTATTTACAGCTGCTTATTTTTGATGCAGTTGCCTTCAAATCCAATTGCACTGCTGCAGAGCAATATCCTTTCAGCACAATCTAAGGTAATTATATGTTAATGGGTGCTTGATGCTGAGAATTCTTATTATTTCCTTATATTTGGTGTGTCAAATATGCAATAAACTGTGGGTTTTTTTTTTTTTTTTTTTTTTTTTTTTTTTTTTTTTTTTGGATTGCATAGCTGTCTAAGAGGTTGCGTCAAAAGGAAAAAACCTTGAGCTTTTTTATGTGTTTTTCAGAGTGGCTGTTTGTCTAAGAAATTTGGAAGGGAGGATGTGTGAATGTAACTTTAATCATTTATTTTGTTGACAAACGGTCATTTGCTTCTTACTCAGCTACAAATTATGCTGGAGCCTTTTCTTTGGAAAAAACACATTGCTACTCAGGATTCTGATGACCATGCTCATGAAAGGTAACTTTCCATCCTTGTTTAAACATTAGTATAATATTCTGTTGCTAAAATTCAGGAGAATTATCATACCTCACTTATAATGATCTTGAGAGCTGAACATACAATTCAAACTCCTGGGTTATTTCCCTGATCAATTTCAATATAAAATGGACTTATTTGCTAGATTTGCTATTTATTGAAGTACAATGATGTACTAGCATCAAAGTAAGAGCTTGATTGTTAAGCTCTTATGTAAATTCTTTCTAGTCAATTGTGATGTATGACCATCTAGGATGCACGGACACTTCGTCCAACAGCCGTGTCCATGTCCGACACCGTGTCGGACACCGACACTCGTTCGACACACGACGGACACACATAAAAACTGCATCCGGTTTTTTAATATATTTAGACATTTTGAGACGAATCGTATCCTACTATGATACGATCCGGTTTGCATTTTGATATGTCACCTCATCTTTTTAACTTTTTTAATTAGAAAGTTAAGGTAAAGTATGAGAGAAAAAGGTAAGAGTTATAATACGAGCGCCTTCAAAACACATTTCATAGCACATTATTATATGTGAATTAGGAGAATATTATTTAGCTATGGTAAGTGACTTGTTTTAAGGTTAATTATTTATGTTTTGCGGAATAGGTTGTCAAAATCTTGTTTTTTTGATATATTATTTGTCTTGTTATTTGCCGTACCCGTGTCCCCTATTTTTGAATTGCCGTTTTTCCGTGTCCGTGTCCGCATCGGTGCAACCTAGATGACCATTGGATTGACATAAATGTCTATTTTTCTGCAGTGTGGGTGAATTTTTTGAGAGACATTTTGGGAAAGAGGTATAGTTATGGTGAATTGACAGATGCTTCTCTTCTGCTCTAATATTGCTGATACTTTTTTATTTTTTTCCTTTTTTGTGTGTGCAGTTTGTTGATTATGTAATTGACCCTTTTGTTGCGGGTACAAGTGGTGGAGATCCCCAATCACTTTCTGTGAGTGAACTTTTCTGTTTCATTTCTTTCCAATCCTTTGGAGGTTATAAATGAATTTCATTCCAGTTGTGCAGCCAAAGATGGATATAGCCTTTAATTTATAAAAAAACTTTTAGGTCCCATGCTATACACTGATACTTGTACTCATGATTGTTAAGAGTGGTAGATCTCAATAGAAGCTTAAATTTGGCCTACATAGAATCTGTTAGACGTATCAAATTTGTCAATATAAGTATGTTTTATTTATTTATTTATTTATTTATATTATATTTATTATTATTATTATTATTATTATTTTATTTTTATCTTTTCTGAAGTCAATATATGGAACTGCTCTTTGTGTTAACATAGTATATTTTATGCAGATGCGTCATGCGTTTCCAGATTTATGGAATATTGAGAACAGGTGGGGACCATAAAAGCCTTTAGTGTGTGTGTTAGGCCATATGTTAATTTTACTTTCAGATTTTCAATGTCTGTTTATGTTTCCACTTCGCTTAATTTTCAAATTTATACTTTGCATTCAAGATCCTATGTATGTTGATAAACTTATATCACAAATAAATCAAATGAACTCTTTTATGTTAAACATAAGCTCTTACTGTACAATCTTTTCATCTCAGCTTTTCTTAACATCTCACTCAACACATACATTAAAAGTCTTGACAGTGTTCAATCTTGCGCAAGTTTGCAACAGCTGAGAGATTACTTGATCTCACCTTATTCTAGTGCATTTAATCATAATATTTGTGTTCAACCTGGATTATTTGTACTGAAAATCAAAGAAAATGAAAAACATAATTTATTGTAACACCACTCTTCAACCCCTACCACGGCCCTTCACTTTTACTTCCCTTTTATGCAATTGTGTCACTTGCATGCTGCTCAAATTAAATTTCTTATCACGCCTCTGGTTTGTAGATGTGATGCAGTGATAATGAACTTGCTTATAATTGTATGGGAAAATATGTGACCAGATTTGTCTAGAAGTGTATTTAATTAAGACAAAAAGCTCTTGCACTCTTAATTTTGGCTCTCTCTTTTTATTATCAGAATAATAATCCTTATTGCCTCCAATTTTTAAAAACTTTGGGTGCTGGGAATAATACAGATCCCTATTGCTCATGTTTTTGTTGAAGCAGGGATGTGGAATTATAAGGGGGAAAAGACGGGGGAGAGAAAAAGGGGAGGGGAGACGATAGATTTAATTGCAATAGGAAAGGGATGGGAACTTAGAATTAAGGGGTTAAAATAATTCTATCTAAATATCATCTCTGTCTAATATTTTATTTGAAATATAGCCTTATGGCATGCACTTTAAGGAAGCAATTAGAGTTGGTAGATGGACCAAATCATCAAGAAAACTAAAACACTGGTAAGGAGGAAGGGTATGGGTATTAGTTATATAAATTATTTTGATAAAGTGGTTTGTTTACCTTGTGTAATCTCCTTCAACCTAGTGCTTGTCATTGGGATGTGTTGCAAGAAAAAAAAAAATAGGAAGTAACTATTTTCCTGCAATGTTAGATGATAAGTTATTATTCATTTACAAAGATGACTCCATGCAATATGCTTCGAAGTTGAGTTTGGAAATATATTTTTATGGCCAACCAATAGTTTAACTTTGAAATGGGTTATAGCTATTGAGTTTACACACATTAGTGGCAATAAGAAGTGAACATCAATATGCTGGAATTTTTTTTTTTGAAAATGTTTTCCATATTTGTCGGTAAAAACAGGTGAAATGACATACTAACAACAATGGCCTCAAGTAGGATAAAATATAATTATTTTTAAGGGTAAATAAGATTTATGAAGGTTGCATAGTGGTATAATTGTTGTTCTTTGTGTAAGACCATTTCTTTTTCTTCCCATGTCATGTGTTCAAACTTTTGAAATCGTGTTTGTGATTTTCTTCCCTGGATGGAACATATTTTTGGTGATCCCTCGTGTCTAATCAAATGCTTTTTCTTATATCTCATTCTAGAATTTTCTATTTCGTGTTTGTGGCTGATTAAGTAGAATAATTCAAGTAATTTTCAGCCGACCGCAATTAGTATTGTTTAATGTATTGTCAGCTGCTAGTCCTCTATGCACGCGATGCCTACTTTGATGTATGAGTATCAATACTGAATTAAAATAGCATTTAAGCTATGATATTATTTTATTTTGTCAATAACATAAACAAACATGCCGTTGTTTTGCTTACAATCAGAGTAATCAAACTAACATAAGAACATTGTATTTGAGTATTTGGTAATCATTTATTTTTTTAATTTGCACCAATTTGCTTGTTAGCCACATGCACTTGTTGGCCCACTCAACTTCTTATACGTACTCAGTGTTTCAAATACATACTTAACACTGTATAACTGTTGTGGATTAGAGTCTCTAATTTGTGGACGTATAACCCAAAAGTAATTCTTAAATCCAAAGGCTAGAGAGAATTCTGATCCCTTGGTAACATAACATATTCTAAATTTGATCTTTCATCCCATAGTAATCACAAATCCCACATCTTAGATGGCAACAGTCTAATTATAATTGAACATACCTGGTGGTGAATTGTCGTTAAGCAGAGTAGTGTGGCAATCTTGTTTTCAACGATGTAAAGTAAAAGCGTCAATCAGTGGATTTATTACTAATCTGTTCAAGAATGAAATGTAAAAAGTTAGACTGGTTGTTTCCTTTAAATTGTTCAATGAAGGAATATATTATCTTGGTTGATTGCTGTTTCTCATTTATTCTTTTTAGTTGTCAGTTTAAGCATTTTTTATTTTTTTATTTTTACACTGATTGATGTCTTTGGGTTAGATTTGTTAAATTGTTTTGTCAAATAATATGGGACATAATGGGTATTTTAGGGGACTCCACCACCTCTCCCTTCACTTATATAATAGAGATTTGTTATGAAAAGAATCTGAATTGTAGAACATGGTTTTGGCTGTGGAACTGACGAGTCCATTGCAAGTTTGTTGTCCAATTTAATTTGTTATGTGACCCATGTCTTATCAATTGTCTGCATGAATCCTTTCATTAGGTTTGGTTCGGTGATTGCTGGATTTTTTCAATCTAAATTGTCATCCAAGAAAGAAAAGAGAGGAGGATCTAACAAGAAGCCACGTGTACGTGGTTCATTTTCTTTCCAGGGTGGAATGCAGGTATTCACATCTAGGTTAAATTTTATCTTTTGTATTACTTCTGCCAAAATATATCAGGTTTTGTTAATTATCTGCAATCACACACATCAACCTTTCAATTGTTTTTTTGGTTAAAGTAGATTTGCTTCGCTTTACTATTGTTTGTAATTTGGGATATGTTGATATAACAAGATAGTGTAAGAACTTCATTGAGTTAAGAAAAAAATATTACATGAGAGGACCAAGAGTCCTTTCTCTTAGTAGAAGGTCGATAAAGAGGGTCATTTAGATTTTATATTTAAAAGAAGAAGTCCCAAAAAGGCTTCCAAGGCATGGGGGTGTGGAACTGTAGAGCGGCCATAGAAACTAGATCTAATGAAGTGACTTGGCGAGAGATCCAACTTCAAAACATTATTGACAACACCCATAAAACTGCCCGGTAGCATTTCAAACTACATTCCTTACCCTGATATATTGAGAAAAAAATAGAAACCTTTAGGTGTGTAATAAAGGAAGCCATTCCCATGAATTATTCCTTTAGGACTTCATAATGTTTGTGCCATCAGATGAAGCAATCTTCCACTTGCAAAAATAAGTAATGCACAATTGCACCATTTGTAAGTAAAACACAAGTGAGCTTGGAAAGCAATATTTTTTTTTTTTCTTTTTCTTATATCTTTGAGTTTGCTGTTTGATTTATGAATGCCGGTTTAATAAAATCCTTGACCTTTTAGGGAGTGTAGATTTCTTGACGTGTAATTATAAAAGCTTCTTAGTGTAACCTTTTGTCCTTCTTAACATAGGGGCTGTCATTTACACCCAGAAAGGGGTATGGAGAATAAATGATCTATCCAAAAAAAAAATGTTACACAATTTATCCGCAAAATCTTGAAAGGAAAGTCCAGATCTGGCGTTCTTAGCACTCTGCTGCAGCCTTTGAAGAGTTGCAGTAGGAAGCTTTATCCTCAAGGATATGTTGGTTGCTCCCTAGAAATGTCAAGCAATTCGTCTTTCCTATAGTCTGTGTCCAAGACACAAGTAATCTTTAGCCTTGTGACGTTGAAAGAATTCTTCCCATGATAAGCTGAAGATAGAGGGATTCCAAGGACAAAAGAGCCTGAAGTGAACAAGTGATCGTTTATGTTTGCTCATCATTTATGTGGATAATTGTTTCTTGCCCTTTTTTCTTCTTACCTCCTCCAAACAACCTTTTCATTTTCATTTTGTCCTAGGTAAGGGAAGGAAAACTAGACTCAATTAACAACCAACACCATCACAATCTCCTTAACTTCAAACCCCTAATTAAATCAAGTACCTGCTCACAACAACAATAATATTCCAACACCACAAATTCAACACCAACAAGCTTCAACTAAATAACCCAACTCACAATCACGCCATCAACCTACAACAATTGCTAAATTGTAAAACCTAATTATGCAATTTCTTACACAATTAAGCAAAAATATACAATTATAATTTAAATTTGAAGAAGATTCCTAGGGTTCAAGAGGGATAGTGAAGAAAGGATGGAAATGGTACAAAATAGAGTATGAAAATACTCTAAATTCTTCAAATTTGTTGCAAATTACCATTTTTTGCTTCAAGTTCTTCCTCCTTGCTCAACCTTCAATGGTGGTGAATTAGGGGTTTTCTTGTTGTTGCTCCTAATGTTTCAAATTGAAGCAGGAATTCCAGAAAATTTTGGAGCGGGCGCTCTCACTGCCATGCATGCCCGCTCCTAGTTGTCTTGGGCAACTCTTTGACTTTGCTTTTCTTGAGTAAAGTTGCTATTGTCCATTATACCTACAAACATCAACAAACACATAAAAAAAAAAAGGGAGGACCAATGCTACTATCAAGGCACTAAAATGAGTTAGAAAAAGGGTTAAAAAGAGAATAAAGACTACAAAAACGGATTTAAAACTCTACAAAAGTTAACATAAAATCTACTTTTCAATTGTGTATTAAATGTGCACATGAATCTAATTACTGTGATCACCTTGATTAAGCAACAAGATCACTGGGAACCTAAAACTGTTGTTCAAATTATCTTATTAGGCGTGATTTTTAATTACAAGTCTTGATTAAAACATGCAATGTAGGCGAACAAAACAATAAATAGAATAAATATATGTAGAAATTTTGGAAGCTACTTGATAATCAAAGGAACAAATAACGCATGCTAAACATGATACTAATAGATTATTAATAAAACCTTAGGCGTGATACTAACGTGATTAATATAAAGCTTAAACATGATATTAATAATTGAAATCAAACCTAAACATGATGCTAGTAATCAAAGCAGTAAAAATAATAAGAGTAAATCAATTTAAGAGAATTAAATAATCACTTTGAATGTACAACCTTGAATACGACATCATGAATAAAATGTTAGTAACTTCAATAAAATATACAAACTAAAATAAATTAAACTAAACTAAACTAAATTAAATCAAATTAAATTGAGCTTAGATTGAAACTCTCAAGGTGATCCACCTTTCATGCCAGAGCTTTGAGTGAAGTATTGATGTCTAGGAGCATTTGAAGAAGGAATTGTGAAAGATTTGAGAGATGAAAGATTAGGAAAACAAGAATATTAGAGAGAACGTGAGCAGAAAACTGTGCCCATAACCCACGAAAGGCTACGATATTTATAGGAATAAAACGGGAAAAAGATAGAAAATACATCGCCAAAATATCAAAACCATCGCGCCAAGTCAGCATCTTGCGCGATGCGATAAAACTGGCGTTGTGCGACAGAAACGTCATGTGGCGCCAGGTTTTGGCTCGACGCAACAAATCTGTCGTGAGGCGGCAGAACGCAAAACCCAGAATTTCATTAATTTATCCCTTTACGCGTTGTGCTGTGGAAATTTATCCATTTTACCGATTTTGTAAGCGTTTGGGAATTCTAGAAGTTCGTTTTAAACTCCGATTGTTTTGTAAATTGGACAATTTTTAAATTGGGCTTAAGAATAAAAATAATTTAAATGGTTTGGGCTTGAAATAGAAATAAGTATGGGCTAGATAAGTAAAATGGATTGGATTTAGAAATAAAATTAAGTACTCCTTTATTTCAACACTCTACTTGAACCAAATGGCGATGAAATCATCAGGTTTCGGTCGGGGAGACATTTTTAGGTGCCTACATATGCCTTTTTAAAAAAAATATTTATTATAGTATATAAAAAAAATAACTTCCGTTTCACATTATGTGCAACAATTGGGTATTTTTTGTGAGACGTAAAAAATTTAATTATTGCACATAATATGAAACGGAGGTAGTAATTGTTCTATTTTATTTTTGTATAAGATTCGTTTCGTTAAGTATCATTAGACAATGGTATTTTAGCCATTAATAAAATTGTAGCATAGATTTTGATATTATAGTAGTCTCTATCAAAGGTTGCTTGTCAAGCTTGCATGTAAGGTGTTTTGTCTTTGACATATGACTCTGAATAATTGCATAGAAATTGTTTACTTCTATACTGATTAGCTTATAAAACCTTTTCTGTTTACTGATCACTTTATCTTCTATAGACACTTGTTGATACAATGTGCACACAGTTTGGTAAAGATGAACTCAAACTTCAGTGTAAGGTGCTGTCGTTGTCACACAGCCCTAATGAGAACCCTTCATCAGAAAATTGGTCTGTGTCTTCCATGTCAAACAACAACATCCAAGATCAACAATATGATGCTGTCATTGTGACTGTGAGTTTTTGCTTACTTTGTTTGCTCTTATTGCATGTATTTCTTTTGACAAACATTGTGATTAGCTTTTAGCAATGCTATCTAGATTGAAACAATGCTATAAGGTTAGAGGGGAATGTTTCAGGGATTCAGGTCTATAAAGGATTGATTGAAGTTCAGTTATGTGGTAAGTGTAATTCATATAATAACTGGAATAAATTGAACTCAAGAGAGGGGATTCGATATTTAGAAGATGCACTAGCAGTCTCAAATTATGCATGGCTCTAGCATGCTATCCTACTACTGTTCCTCTTCCTCCGAAAGGAATCTCAGAAATTTAGGAACTCAAGAGAGGGGATTCGATATTTATAATATTGACTTATATTATCTAGACTTTTTTTGTAAATTTTTTTTTAAGTGTGTTCTTAACCTTATCTTCACTCATCCAAACTCATCTTAACCTTATCTACCTTAGTTATTTTTTTGTAGAATTGCACAGTCGTTGAATCAAATCTAATTTGGTGGACCAAAACAATTCCTTGCTGGCTAATTATATTCAAACTGTTCATCAAATAAAAAATTGTATGTATAAGATTGGTTACATTTACAGCTGGCTGAATAACTAGACCCATTTAAAATCTGATTTTTTTTTAATTTTTCCTTAGATATAGCTGTGGTCTTATGAAAGGGTTTTGTAATGAACCTGCTTGAGCTACAAAAGCTTCCAGTGCAAGAGGAAAGTAACTCATGGAAGAGATAGAGGACAACATGGGAGAAGAAGACAACAATAGCTTATTAAGGTGCCACCAGTACTTATCAGTTTTTAGCACTAGAATGAAACAACATGAATTAATGAATAGTGGTACACTTTGGCAGCTAATGCTTTAGTCAATGAAAGAGAGTGTGTAGAGAGTAGAAGATCATGTTAAAACTAATAACCTTAAGCTTCTATGAAGCTACTCCTCTTTTGGTAATCAGAATTTTATATTAATCAATTGAATCCCACATTCAACCTAAAACTAGTTTATCACAATGTCGTTGTCGGCCTCAAGAAGGTCGAAGATGTTGGGACATATTGAGCTAGGCGCAAGATCAAAGAGAACAACAAGAGATTGACTGTATCGTAGCAACAGTAAAGACTAAGGTGGTGGAAGCCGGCCACCAATTCTAAACAGATCAATATTTTACCATGCTTTCAGCAGAGACGAAGAGCAACAAAGAAGCTATTGATGGAGCAACGAAGAAAATAGAAGGACGCATCAATCATTTCCGATAAATTGGCAAGAGGGGGCGAGAGGTATTTCAACAGGAACTCCGTGCTATAGTGTAAGGGGAAAAGAAGTCGAAAGAACCTAAAAATAGGTCCAGTGACGGATGACCGGGGAAAGGAGGTCTATTTTGAGACAAATGTATCCATATAGTGTGTACAAGAAGAGGCAGTGGGCGGTGGCCTAAGGAAAGACCCGATGATAGAATCATATGGACTGATATTCACTTTGATTTCTATTGTATGAGAGGAGGAAAAGTTGGAGGCTATAGTGGTGCTGATGAACGGAACCACATGTAAGTGGTTTCAATGGGAGCACAAGGGCCTACTGGATAATATGGGAGCACAAGGCTATAGTGGCTTCGTTTTAAGAGTTGGGTGGGGTTGATAGAAATTGGAGTGGTTTGAAAAATTAAATGTGAGGAGTGGGATTGGTAAGCTGGGTATGAGAGAATTTGTTGTGAGCTAGAAGTTTCAGTAATGTGCCTTGTCCAATTTAAGAAAATTGAGCCCATTTCCTCCCTTTTCCCCTTTTCAGCAACCAATGAAACGTTTTGGTATGAAAAGAAGGACCCACAAAGTCTTACCTCAACCATTAGATCATTATTTTGGTAATTGACAAAAATACTCTTACTAGCATATTCCATTTCTGACTTCTTCTCCGAGCCAACAAGAGACCCGAAGCTTCTGTCATACTCTTCTCTTTCTAGGTTATTCTGGAAACCACCAAGCAACAACCATTCAATTATTTCACCATCAATTCCGCCGCTCACAACCATAATCACCGCTGCCACCAGAGAAATCACCATTCCTCACCCCAATACTTCTCAGGTCACAAAATTTCAAGAAACAGTGGAGTATGGGAGAAGCCACAATGAATCTTTTGATGACTTGGAGAGAAGCATAATTCCAGAAGAAGTTAGTAAGGGTATTTGTGTCATTATAACGGATGTGGTAAGAGTTTGTGGGTCTTTCTTTTCATACCAAAAGGTTAAATTAGTTGCTGAAGAGGGGAAAAGGGAGGAAATGGGCTCAATTATCGTAAATGGGACAAGGCCCATTTCTAAAGCTTTCAGTTCCCAACCTATTCTTTCATACCCAAGTACCTATCCCACTCATCTCATTTAACTTTTCAGCCCACTCCAATTTTTATCAGCCGTACCCAACTCTCAAAAGGAAGCCTTCCTTCATGTCCCTTCCAGCCTATGTATGACACATGATGGAGGACCAATACCCATCTTTAAAAGGCGCCGCTGAAGCGATAAGGGTTATGCAGTGCCTAGGTGAGCCTAAGGCGCGCCTCAGTGCCCCTCTTTGAAGTGAGGTGCACTATATAAACAGTTAAAAAGATTGGCAGAAATTTGCTTCAGGTGGGCGCACCTGGTGCGTCTTATTGAAAACGCCTCGCGTGGCAAAAAAAGCGCTTACGCCCTATTGCCTTGCGCCTCAGCGCCTAGGCGCGCTTTTTCAAACACTGCCTTAGTCCCCATTACTGTGTATATATTTTAGAATCTACTACCTGATGACTACAACCGGCCCATTAATAACGCTCTCAATCCTTGCCCTTATAAATCTAAGACCAACACCACCAATTCAACCCATGTCTTACTTCCATTACGGGAAAAATTCTCCACTGCCGAGTTCAAAACCTCACTGATGCAGGTTCTTGGTTACGATTGTGACGACAAGTTTGACACAACTCATCATTGCCACTTCCAGGTATCAAGTGCCGACTACTATCCACATTGAGGACAAGGTGAAATTTGGGTGGCGGGTAATGCAAGGAATCAATATTTGGGGGAAAGCATATTAGTCATAGTCTATTAGTAGTAGCTTGGGGAATAAGCTAGAGGTTTGTTAGGAGGGGTTTTTTATAAATAGGCCTCATTAGGAGGAAAGAGGATATGTTGAATATTGGGTGGTTTATTATTGGGAGAGAGTGAGCATCTCAAAAGCTCATACTTAGAAGAGAATCCACCTCTCGAAAGTGGAATTATCATTCAATTTGCTGTAATTCTCATCTTAATACTATAATCATCAATTTCCTTCTTATTTGTTGGTGCTGAAAATTACGTCACTTCCTAGCAAATGGTAATGCGAGGAATCAATATTAAGAGAAGGGCATGATGATCATAGTCTATTAGTAGTGACTTGGGGAATAAGCTAGAGGTTTGTTAGGAGAGATTTTCTATAAATAGGCCTCATTAGGAGGGAAGAGGAGAGGTTGAATATTGAGTGGTTTATCATTAGGAGAGAGTGAGCCTCTCGAAAGCTCAAACTAGGAGGGAATCTACCTCTCGAAAGTGGAATTATCATCCAATTCACTGTAATTCTCATTTTATCAATATAATCATCATTTTTCTTCTTATTTTCTGCCATTGTTAGAGCTGTCAGTTCCTAGCAAATGGTATCAAAGCAGTACGGTCCCTGGTGAAGTCGAGCTCCGGTGAATAGTGAATTTGATGATGTGTTCTCACAGCTAGAATTTAAGGCGAGAATAGATGAAATTACAGAGAGTATGTGCAAGAACATAGAGAAGATTTTTGATAATGCATTTTCTCGGTTTCGACTAGAGTTAGGTCTAATTCAAGAAGGGCTCAAGGAGGAAGAACGTCAAGTCAGTGCTAAGGAGCAGTGAGCCACCACTGAATTTTCATGTGGTGAGGGAGAAATTGCCACCACTGAATTCTCATGTGGCTAGGGAGAATTTGCATCTCCGGAGGAAGTTAAGTATGGTGTTGTAGGAGGAGGAGGGTGGTTCAAATCTGCTGGTGGAAATCATGGTAGTATCACCGACGACGGACTTGTTGGTGGTGTTCACAACAAATTTGAGAGAAGTAGATTGGGAAATGACCTCGATAGTGTATCATGTGGTTCGCTAGGAGGAGATTTCAAGGGGGGTGGTGCCAATGGTAGTGGTTAGGTGGCAGTCCCGGTAAGCTGGCTAGAAGAGGTTGATTCTCTCCTAGTATGAGTTTTCGAGAGGCTCACTCTCTCCCAATGATAAGTCACTCAATATTGAACCTCTCCTCTTCCCTCCTAATGAGGCCTATTTATAGGAAATGTCTCCTAACAAACCTCTAGCTTATTCCCCAAGTCGCTACTAATAGACTATGACTAATATGCCCTCTCCTTAATATTGATTCCTTGCACATACTCAATCTATACCTCCATTTACCAACAATATATTCGTAACTTGACTCATTCCCCATCCACATCCAAACAATGATTAATGAAAGGCAAGGTAGCATTTTTCTTCCTTGTCAATATCTGAATGATGATTGAAAAAAGGCACCCATGAGCACAATTCAAATCTAGATACAATCAAAGTGATGCAGAACCAGAAAACTTTAATGAAGGGGACCATTTTTATAAATTACTGTTGTGCTTCTCACCGAGTATTTTGAAAGTTGGAATCTTTAAAGAAAAATAGAAAGGTCATATGCAATTTCTAGGAAAAATGAAAATTAAAAGAAAGATAGAATATGAGGATAAAATGTATGAATGGATTAATGTTCCTTTTAAAGCAAAGAAAACAATGTAAATGGTCTTTGCAAGTATTGAACACACCTCAACAAAAAAGTTCAAAACTACTTAAACGCCAAAGTACACAACTTTGACAAGTTTAGCACCACATTTTATCTCAACAGTTAATATATTTTATCACTTATAAGGGTGGCCATGATTACTCGCAGCCACCCCCTGATTCCGCCAATGATAGGCTACGTAGATAATTCATATGGGAGTTGAATATGGCCGGTCTTGGCAACATTTTCCATTATCTTTTCTTTATCTTCTCAATATTATGACATAAGAGTTTATATTTTTGATTCTTTCATTTACTTAATCTTGTTCAATACTTTGATGGTTGATAAAAACATGCAATCTTTATTTAATTTTGGGAATTTTTTACTCATGCTTTATAACTAATTCATCACTATGGGTTACTTGGTATCTTTTGTTTTTACTTTATTGAGAGTGAAAAGTTTAGTCTTATAATCTACATAGCAGCTTTTGCATGAAAAGTTTCCACCTTGGTTGTAAAATTTAAATTTCCATAATACTTACATTCTGTCTCATTATGATCTCTCTACTTTATGTTTATATTCCTCTAGTCTAAATTGACCTTTGTGTCTGTGTACCTGTTAAATGGAACCTCGCTTTTCTCGTCATGTATTCCTCTCGTCATGTGTTCTCTACTCTATGTTTTTCTATTCTAAATTGACCTTTGTGTCCATTTAAAGTTTTTATTAGTTCATGTATTTCAAAGCTACTCATTGTTTGATTCTATAATTTCTATGATAGGCTCCCATCAGCAATGTCAAAGAACTAAAGATTATACAAGGTGGAAATCCATTTTCTCTTGACTTCATTCCAGAGGTATGTATTTTCATTGTCGTTAAGAAATTTGAGGGATGACATACTTGTAATTAATTTTAATTATGCCCTGATGCGGTGGTATGACATTGCTTCCTCACATTATCTTAGTAGTAATAAATAAATGGAAAAATTGCAAAAAACCACCTTTTATAACAACTTTTTTTGTAAAAAAACACCTTATAAATTTTTTTTTGTAAAAGCACACCAAAACCGTTTTTATTTATTTATTTTTTTTTTTTTTTTTGTGATAGCACACCTTACCCTGGTTTCCGACCTTTGACTTGGTTTTCACGTGAGGAGCACGTGTTCCGGTCACTTCCCCTTTTTTACTATTTTTCACCCTTTTTCCCTCCAATTTACCCTCTAATTTACCCCCCTCTAATTTAACTTTCTCTCTCCTCTCTTCCCTCATTACTTCACTATGTCTTCCTCAGATCACCATTACTACTCTGCAAGGTAGGTCTGCCATGGCAGGGGCAAATTGAATGCTCCAATTCGTTGGTTAATTCTGGCCAAGTGAAAAAGTTGTAATTTTTCTCTCTCCTCTTGTTAGTCAATTTCTACTTTTGTAATTCCCTAATTTGCTCCGTCCTTTTTTCTTTGTGTCTGCCATGGGTAAAGGTAAAAAAGGCAAGCTTGCTGCGAAGAGAACGCGTGGAAGGTGGACCAAATTACATTAGTCCTATAAAAGTAACCCCAAATTTTAATTCAAACCCTAATCTCTAATTTGGGGAATTTCGAAAACAAAACATCACGAACACGAAATTTCAATAATTAAACCAACATACCTTACTCGAAATTAGTTTAATTGGAGCAATTCACGCTTAAAAATGGAGTTTCCTTCGTCAATGGTGAGTAATTGGGGATTTGATGGAGAAGAAGGGAGGAGAGAGAAAGTTCAGTTGGAGAAATGGGGTAAATTGGAGGGAAAAAAAGGGGAAAAAATAATAAAAGGGGAGAGTGACCGGAACACGTGCTCTTCACGTGCAGGTCAACACCTGAAAACCAAGTCAAAGGTCGGAAATCAGGGTAAGGTGTGACATCGCAAAAAAATAACGGTTTTAGGTGTGCTTTTACAAAAAAAAATTTATAAGGTGTTTTTTTTACAAAAAAGTTGTTATAAAAGGCGGTATTTTGCAATTTTTCCTAAATAATTTATAGAACTTACCTAGTTGTTGTGCTCTCTTTCCAGCATATATTATCATGGAAACTGATAAAATGATGGTACTTGTGTTCTGATATGGGTGCTTTCATTGAGACCAATAGATTTTATGAACCAGTTTGTCATAGGAGACCAAGCCTGAATAATTATAATGATGGGCCTTTTGGAGCTTATAAAATCAAGTTGAGAGAAAACACATAACCTGTCTATCAACCAACTGAAGAAGTGGTTTTCTTATTCTCTCCTTCGTCTTTTTGCCTTTAGTGAGAAATCCAAGCTTAAATGGTGGAAATAAGTTTGTATTTCTCTAGAGAAGTTTGAGGGTCTATAGGCCTATTTTTGATGCTTACATATGCTTATAGCATCTTTGATACTACAATAGTTGGTTCTATATATTTTTTTATAGTAAAAAAAATATATAGAACCAACTATTGTAGTATCAAAGATGCTATAAGCATATGTAAGCATGTAGAACCAACTATTATAGTATCAATGATGCTATAAGCATATGTAAGCATCAGAAGTAGTTGGTTCCGTGTGTTTAGTAAAAAAGGCTTTTTCCATGTGTTTGGCAAAGAGCATATACTACTGCTGAAATGAGAGGAACACCTTGCTGCAATCTTACCAAACTACTCCTTTGGAAAGGAACTGGTAGTTGTTAATGGTGAAATGTGTTGTTTCTGGTTGTATATTGGCCATTAATAGCTAGATGCCTATTCTATGTGCTTTGCGCTAACATGCTTATTGCCAAACAAGGCCATATGGCTTTTTCAGGTTATATTGTTTAAGATCATTTAGTTATTATTTGACTTGTTAGACAAGAAAATCTTATATAGGAGATTATTGTATTTATACAAGAAAAATCAGCAGACTTTTGAAACCAATTCCCCATGCCTGAAGCAATCTATTTATCATGTAATTGAACAGGGGTTTCTATTAGTTTCCTTAATAATATGGGTCTTTGCTTTGATGATCAAACCCCACGATTGATGCCACTTAAGTATATAAAATGACATGTCAAATAGTTACTAGGTGAAATAAAGTAGATTAAGAGATTTGATGACCAATTGTGAGCCATAGCCTTTAACGTACTTTACCACAAAACTAGTTATGGTCATGATTATGAGGAATGCGGACTTTCCTTATTATTTTTAGTGGTTATGATGTCATGATTCAAGAATCAAGACTCAAGACCGTTGCTATGCAAGTGGCAAAATGATTAATAAGCATACACTTCAACTGTTTCCAAAGATAATTGTTAGTAAAAGGTTTTAAGCATAGTAAATTAGTAATTAATAATAAAGGTGTATGTGTAAAATCAACAGTTTTGATTTTTTTTTTCTTTATTAATTTGGATAGATAAAAGATTATTGTTCTAGTAACAGCATTATAAGCAGATTATGTTGGATGGATCACTGAGCAGACTATAGTGGATGATGATGTATGAATTTTCAAACCAGTTTTTTGTAAACTTGTAATAGTTTGTCTTATAAAAGCCAGATTTTGATCCTTTATGTGAACAATTTTATGGTTGAATGGTTCAAAGATGCTTATTGATGGAATACATCTTAAGTTTGAATGTAAGCTTTCCACAAAATTGCGTAAAGTTGTTGGCATTGGCTTAGATGGTAAAGTATTGGTAAACGAGTTCAGCATGAGGACAAGGTCTCCTCACTAATTAATTTAAACGAATTTACAAATATTTATGCTTAACGTTTCTAAAGAAATGCTGATTTATTTGGCTAAATTTATACCTAACTTTTCCCCTTAATTCTAATTATAAAAAAATTCTCATAATACATATCAGTGTATATAGTAGAAATAGTAGCATCTTGTATATTATGATCCTACCTCACATGATTTTTATCCTTTTGAAATTTTTGGAAGTCTGTCTTTTGTTGAAAATTTTCTTTCCATAAAGTTAGATTGGAGCTCTCAGTATCTAGAAGTAGAAGCACTGTTGGTAGAAAGTCAACTTCATCGTTAAAATGTGGCTATTGATTGATTCGTTAGCATAATTAATTTACCTTTCGTCTTTAGGTATTATATTGTGATCTCATTGATCTTTGTTGTTTATTGTAAATTCTATTATTATTCTCCTGGTTACTTATGATATGGAGGTCTTTAATTACATTGTGAAGCATTTTATTAGCTTATATTATGGATCATAAAGCTTTGTTCTTTTTCCTCACATGTTTATTGTTGATGGGGGCAACCTGATACTGATTTTGTCCTTTATGCAGGTGATTTGTCTACCCCTCTCTGTTATTATTACTACATTCAAGAAGGCCAATGTGAAGAGACCTCTTGAGGGTTTTGGCGTTCTTGTCCCATCTAATGAACAGCATAATGGACTGAAGACTCTTGGTAATTTTCTTATTTGCTTGTATAGCTAATCATATATTCGACTCTAATGCTAGTTTCTTAGCATCTCAGGTACTTTGTTTTCCTCTATGATGTTTCCTGATCGTGCTCCCTCTGATGTGTATCTATATACTACCTTTGTTGGAGGTAGCCGAAATAGAGAACTTGCAAAAGCTTCAAAGTATGAGGTTTTATAATGTTTGTCATGTCTGTTTATTCTTTTACTGTTATTGCCACTTTTATATGACTGCCTTACTAATTTATTACTTTTGATTTGTTGATTATAGGGATGAACTAAAGCAAATAGTTTCTTCTGACCTCCAGCAGCTGTTGGGCACTGATGCTGAACCTAGTTTTATGAAGTATTGATATCTTTCACACACCATTACATGATTTGTGCTTCTTATTTGTGACTAATCATTGAAACTAAGACCTTGCACTTGTTTGGCAATAGTCATTATTACTGGAGCAATGCATTCCCTCTTTATGGTCGCAATTATGACTCAGTTCTAAGAGCAATAGAGAAGATGGAAAGAGATCTTCCCGGAGTTTTTTACGCAGGTGATCTGTCCTTTCTTGTTATTGTTAAGTTCTAGTGCAGTTGGCTTATCTATCAAGAGAATAGACTTGTTTCAGCATAGTGAGTGTTTTCCAAGTTGTATTTCATGCAAGCTTGTGGCAGAGGTAGAGAGTTTTTGTCTGCTCAAAGGAGAAATTTTGTGCTTTTTGTCGCTTGAAGTTCTGATTGTTTCTGATTCATAGTATGAAACATCGAAGTGAATGGAAAAGAGACAGCTAGAATTATCATCTACTCTTATTATGGTAGTTCTACCTTCTATTATTATGAAAATTTAAGTCTTGTAATTTTTTCTCTGTGTTAATGTTTTAGGTAACCATAAAGATGGACTTTCTGTGGGAAAATCTATAGCTTCTGGATACAAAGCTGCAGAACATGTTATATCTTATCTTGACTCTAAATTAGATGCCAAGATGAAGACTCTGTAAGTCATTTTTATAAGTCATTTTTATAATCATATAGAATGACATCAAAAAAATTACATTACTTCCCATTAATGTATACAAACTAGAATAGTGTTTAACTCGTATCAGGATAGTTCTGCCTTGTATTATTATGAATATTTAATCGACTATCTTGTTACTAATTCTTTTTTATGTAACTGTTTTAGGTAACTGTAAGGATGGATATCCATTGGGAAAATCTATAGCCTCTGAATACAAAGCTGTGGAACTTGCAATATTATATCTCGACTACGAAGTGCAAAATGGATCCCACTAACGGTTGACTGTAGGATAACGGCAAGGTCACTATTGATACATAATTGTAGTTGAAGGCTATAGTGTGTAAATTTCAAAAGGAGAGGATACAGCTTGGAAAAGTCAATACTAGAGGGTTATAGTGTAGAATTTCCCATCAATTTTGACGATTCTTGAGAATTAATATCATGTTATGCTCGTCTTTTGGTGATAATGTTACATGGTGGATCTAGTGGTGGTTAACCTTAACCTTATCCTAAATTAATCTCGACAGAAAAATAAATCAGTAATTACCTTTTTTTTTTTTTTTTTTTTTTTTTTTTTTTTTTTTTTTTTTTTCCTCCTCACAAGTTAGTACTTATGAATTTAGAAACACAATTATTTATCGAAATTTATTGTAAATAATCCCGCTTAGCTAAAATGGTTTTGCCCTTAGAAATAAGGGAAGGATAAAAATTCGCTATCTCCAAGGACCACAATACGTAGTATTTAATTTTCCTATCTTATGGTTTTAAAAGAAAAATCAATACCTACAATAAGTACTATGCAAGTAGAATTACTACATACTGTACTAATTAGCAAAATCATACTTCCTTCGTTCTTTTTTACTTGACCAACTTTGACTTTTGCACTATTAATCACCTCTCCTTTGACCGTGTTTTGTGAAAATAATGTAAGCAAAAACATATTCATATTGGATCTTTTTGAATTCGTCTAAATAAGTACTATCATAATATATAACTTTCATATTTTTTTTTACTTATGTAGAATTAAAGTTATTGATCGTTAAAGTTTTGCATTGGCAAGCGTGATAAAAGAAACAGGTCAAGTAAAAAAGAAAAGAAGAAGTACATAATAGCTAGAAACTCAAATCAGACTCTCATATTTATCCCAAATTCTCAGAAAAAAGGCAGGTGAACGTTAATTATTGTAAGACGGGTTAAAGTTAACTTAAAAGTATATAAGTTATCCTATATATCACAAAAGTTATTTTTTTTTAGTAATAAATTTTATCTTATAAAAAACTTATCTGATATATAAAGCTAAACTTTTAGCAAGCGCACAAGAAACGACACTTGACATTCCAATTTTTCACCAAGTGTCGCGCCACATAAGCAAATTATCATATTATACTTTGTCACCTTTCACGCTAGATAAGCAAATTTAAGATAGATTTTTTTAGGATAAAAAAAGTTATTTAGAGTTTTATTTATGATAGGATTTCTAAATTCCATAGGAATAAAATAGGTTGTAACTTTCAAGAAATATCTTATAAATAATATTCGATAAAATTTTAGTAGGTCACAATATATCTGTTCAGGAAAAAAAAAAATATTAGAGTTTCATTGTCTATCAAATCAAATAATAATTGGTATGAATAAAAATTCCTAACCAATCATCTTTTAAAAAAAATACTTATAATAGTCAATCGTCTTATAGTGTAATGAAAAGAAAAAGATGATGAGGTGATTTGTGAGGTTTAACAAAAATGAACCGTATCAAGAAACAAAAATTGACAAAGGGAAACAATTTTATTACTACTCCATGGTTGGGGATCAAACTTGGGTCACCTAAATGACAGGTCCGAATACTTACCAGTTACCACTATACTACAACGGCCTTGATGAAGCTGTTAAAGATTTCAATACAATTGTTTGTGTATGGAAGTTCAATGGTTCTTAAATGAAAATTGAGAACTTAGTGTATAGTTGACTTTTTTGGTGGTATTAGTTTTTTTACCAACCAATTTTCACGAAAATCATGCAAGAAATAAGTAACACCACTATTAGCAAATCTGAGGTTAAGAATGTCTTCTTTTAAAAGATTATGCTAAAGTCTGTACAAACTATATTACGAACTTAAAAAACATTAAGCAAGTTTATATGTCACGAGGGATCATATAACAATAATATTTCATATGTACAAATTAAATTAAAACTTTCAATAAAAATATATTTTATAAGTCTGCTATAGAGTATTTTTATGTAATGAAAATTGTTTTAAAAGATAATTAAAAATGAGATCCATTTAAGATTATTTAAATCAACTAATAATAAAAGGTTCTCAACCTTATATGATTGCTATTTTGTACTAATTTTTTTTTTTTTTGTTTTTTGTAAAGACATTGTAAATATTTTGTATTATTAAATTAAATCAAGATTCGCAAAAGTATGAAGACTTAGGGGGAAATGAGTCATACATAAAATATTTCAAATTTATATCAATCCCTCATTTAGCTACCATATGTTATAGTCGTATTACCCGCCTATCAAACATGAGTACAATTAAAGACATTAGAATCACAACTCATACTAGAAATATCATTCAATTACATGAAATAGGTTCAGCTCCAAATTGATTTTTTCGAATTGCTTTGACTATGCTACTTGCGTCATTTTCAAGAACTAATAGATAGCTCAAGGTCTTTTTCAAAATCACCCACAACTTTATGAGCGGTAAAACTATATTTTTGTTTTACAAGTATGTTGTCAAGTGATTATTAATCCATGAGTAGAAAATTTGAATAACATAAATATTTTTCTTATATATAATGTATATTTCTATAATACATATTGCACACTTACAAAAATAAATGGTATCCTACGTCAAATTATATTAAATCAAAAGGGATATATACCTCTTACAACAGTGTTTATCTTAATGATATGTTTTAAAATTTGGGATACAAATAAAAAGTTTAATCTTAAAATTGAATAAATTACCCGGGCATCGCACGGGCACAAAGCTAGTAATGTATTAGATTAATCATATTAGCCTTTATAGTACTTAATCATGATTCTATAAGACAGTATGCATTAAAATAAAAATTCAAACCAACGACAAATTAAAAGTTAACCTTTAGAGGATGCCTGGATTACAAGTAATCATTAGGGGGTAGATATTCATGCACTAACTATTCAAGGGGAGGAGATGTGGTGGACAAAGTTTTCAGGAGCTAATATATATCAGGTTTGGGAGTTTTAATGGGTTTATAAATTCCAGCCCATTAAGAGCACTCCCAATGATGATAAAAAAATATGCTCATGGGTATTTTGGGTGGGCAAAAAATATACTCATGCATTACAATGGTGATCAAATGAAGAAATGCAAAAATATGCTCATGAGCATTTCTAAAAATGCCCAAGACTTGGGCAAATTTGAGGATGAATAGTGCTCTGGTGGGCCTCACAATTTGCAATGGTTATATTTTTTGTAATGCAAATTGTGAAATAAATATTTATTAAAAAAAAATTAAAATTACCAACGGTCATAAAATTTAATTCTCTATAAATAGACATGCATTTTGGTATATTTTGGTATTTTCAGAAATACCATAAATCCTCCATATTCTTTATTTTAACGATAAAAACGACACAAATAAAAAAAAATAAGTTACACAAATTTAGACTAGTTTTTATTTATTTGGAGTAATATTGTTAAAATATAAATGAAATTAATAAATAAAGAAGTGTTGTGTAGGAGAGAGAAAGTAATGGTGGGGTATTGAAAAAGTAAGAGAGAGAGAGTAGTGGACAATCATATTTTTTGCTCACCATTGGGAGAGAAATTGTGAAAAAAAATTTGCCCATGGGCATAGATTTGTTGAGAGAGAAAGTGGGTGGACATTTTTTTTGCTCACCATTGAGAGTGGTCTTACCAAGTTTGGCTATATTCCCCTACTATATATTCAAGGCAACTTACGTAATATTTGTAATAACATACTCTTTTCCTTTTTTTTTTTTTTTTTTTTTTTTTTTTTTTTTTTTTTTAATGTTGAAAGGAAAGCCCTTTTTCCATTTTATTTTTCTAACGTTTCTTTTATGAGATTTTTTTTCCCAATATGTAAAATTATTTTAGAAAATAAACATTAAAAAGCTAAGAAAATAAATTCATAATTAGTACTTAAGTACCTTGAAATAGTCAAATAGACAATTAGCTAAAAAGTAGCATCAACATTATTAGTACATATGTCAAAATTAACAAATTTTTAGGCTCAAGCTTGATGTATCAGCAACATTGACTCCTAAAGACCACCCTTCTCTAAAATCATAGTTAGAAAATATATTTCTTGTCATCATCCACCAAGTCTCGAAATATCACAATATCATCTTCAGTCATCTTAACACACAAAGAGAGAGCATTAGCCGTAGAAATACTAGGAACTTTTCCTAATTCTTCATGCAATCCAACCATGATATTTTTTGGCCCTTCGAGAATAATCACCAACTTATTAATCTGAGCATTGCTATTCTCCAACATCTTTCCCATCATCGACTCCAAATTTTTTTTGAACATTTTGAATTTCTTTGTTGGTTGTTCACAACTTTTTCTTAGTTGGCTTCTTGGATGAACCCTCATCTATAGTGCTCTTACTAGACCCTTCAGTCAACACATCATCATCGTGGTTTGTAGACGATACTTCAGCAGACTTTTTTTGATGATGTGGCATCATATTGGGTGATGTCTTGGACATTCACTTGATCATCTCTATCAAGAGGCATTGCAGCTTTCACTCTAGTTGCTCTATATTTTGCAAATTCTTCCTCAAGATCGTCAAACTTTCACTCTAGTTGCTCTATCTTTTGCAAATACTTCAATTCCTCAAGATCGTCAAACAATGGGAATGGTTTTCGATACAAGCCCTTTGCTTCTTTGTGAGACTGTAAATTTATGGTAGAAAACAGAACAAAAATAAACTCAAAGTTAGAATGTTATTATTAAGTTAGAAGATAAACCAAACACAGTCAAAGCATCTTCAGGCAGGGGGTGCAGGGGATAGGAGAGGGGCTGTGCTGGAAAGGGGTGCAGGTTCAGGGAATGCGTGCAGGTGCAGGGAGGTGGAGGGCAGCTTTAGGCTTATAAAATACTCAATTAACATCAACCAACAGAACATTATTTCAAAAAACAAAACATTATTTGTAAAACAAGAAAATTTACCTTAGCCCATCCTTCAAACAAAGTACGATCACCCGAGACCATTTTCAAAGTGTCATCCCAGCCGAAACCACTACCTTTATGCTTGATATCCAACAATGCATTAAACCTTTTCTTCAAATAAGATAGCCTTGAATCAATGTTTGATGCTTTTAATCCTGCTTCAGGCATCTTCTCTCCAAATAGCTTCTCTAAATGATTTAAGTAACCACTTTTAAAGCCACCTTCGCCTTTCCATTTCCCATCGGAGTTCATCTCAACCAAAAACTGACCAACAACTCATCTTCTTCACTAATCCATCTCCTCGGAGAAATCCTATCACTCATTTTTATAAAACTAAAAATGCAAAGAAATAAAATACTTAAGCAAGTAGGCAATATATATAGTCATAGAACAAATTATATTATCAAGCATTAGGGGTTCATAAATTAGATACATTAAAGCTTCATTTGATTAATAGTACAAAATATAGTCAAATATTAAAAAATAAATAAAAAAACAAAATAACATAAATTTGTCACAAAAATCATTTAATTTATCCTCTATGAAGTTCCCAATTATCAAACATTTGATGAGCAAGGTTATCTCTCTAAATAGTCCACGCATTAGAAGTCTCAAGGACATTGAAATAATCGTCATCACCGTCATCCATGAATTGTCTTCCGAATTCGGTATCTAATAACAGCTCAAGTGGATCAAAGCGCATTTCTCTACGAATGAGGTTATGGAGAAGACAACAAGCGCTTATAATATCAGCATGTGTTTCAATGCCATAAAAACTACAATTTCTAAGTATTGCCCAACACATTTTGAGTAACCAAAACATCTCTCAATTACGTCTAGCACATGAGTGTTTCATGTTGAAGTACTCTTCCGGAGTAGTAGGTTGATAACCCTCCTTCCACTCTTTAAGATGATACCTTTGACCTCTATATGGGGCAAGAAAACCTTCTTCATTTGTGTAACCAGCATCAACCAAATAACAGGTTCCTAAAATATGGTCAAAAGTTTGACACAAATCAATTATATTAAATCGAGCTTAAGTTAAACTCAAAAAGTAATATCCTCACCACGAGGGACTTTAATAGCGCCCCACCACTTCTGGTTGTTTTTTAATTTTTTTTTTTTTAAAAACAAAACCTTGCCACCGTGAGCCGTCCTTCCCTCCGCCGCTGTGGCCGCCAAGTTCTTACCTTGCCGCCTCGACATTGCCGTATTTTTGGGTGATTAGAGTGTGGGTATGGGTTAGATTTTTTTTAGGTCTAGGGCAATAAGGTAAATTCAATATAGATTTGTGGGCTTTATGTGGAGATTTGCGGGCGATGTTTAGCAATTCTGATTTTTTAACCTGTAAAATATAACGTTGAGGGGGGGGGGCGGTGGGGGTGGGGGGAGGAGAATAATGTTTTACCCCTGTTTTGGGAGGAATAAATTACGGGCCTAAATTACTACCCTCAATCCAGGTATACCAAAAGGTCCATAATAATTAACCCAGAAAGTATTATGGGCTATTACCCTCAATCCAGGTGGGCCCTTAAAGGGTTAAAGTTACCATAACAATAGTTAAATTTACCCTTAAACTGACCGTTTTATAATAAAATTAACGTACACGCACTTGCCTTACACAAGACTTATTATTGCATATTTTTATGGAATTTTTGTTTTTTTAGTACATATTATTGAAGTCTTATCAAACATGCACCTCTTTTCAACTGTATAATCCCAAGGGTAATCCAGTGTAGAAACATGACTTAATTCGGAGATTGTGTTATTGAAGTCTTAGTAGATATGCATCTCCTACCAACCATATAATCCCATATGTGTAATTAAGGCTAGTATCGTGACTTTACAATTAAGGGTTGCTTGGTCCTTTAAATTGAAATAGATTTTTATTAAATCTCATATTAGAAAGGTATGGATACTAATCTTATATAAGGTCGTTTAATTTATATATGTTGACATGGTTTCTACATCAATGAATGGACTTAATTGTGAATCTTAGGAGATGAGATGATTATGAAATTTTAGAAATTAAGATGTGGTAGAGTTTGAACCCTTTTGGTTTGAGGTTTCATGTCTAAAAAGTTTAACCAAATAATACAATGGATATGATGGATACAAACTCGTCATCCCAACCTATGATGAGAAGATCTAACCAAATGTTCCACCAACATCTCCTTGCATCGATAAATATATAAGTAGAGGTTGTAGACACGTGATTGTGTCTCCCCAAAACTCAAATCTGGTGATGAGTACCTTTCACATCTTTGTTAATGAGTTCTGTAAAGTGTTGAAGAGTCTCACAAAGTTTCCTTAAGCCTTGCCATATTTCTAACCACACCAAAAGTGTTTTAATCCAAAATCATTCATTTCGTGTCTTTAAATCCAAAATCATTCATTTCGTGTCCTTAAACCCAAATTAAAATCATTCATTTCGTGTCTTTAAATCATTATTTTCGTGCCTTAACCTTTTAAAAATGTCCAATATGATTTTTCTCGGTCGATTATCCCAGTCCAATTATTTTTTTAGCTGATTTGAAAATAGGAAAAGAGACCTCTATTTTTCTAGGTCTACCTTAGCTACGACCCAATGATTATGAGGGTCAAAATATTTTCCTAATCCTAAATCAGTTAGGAACTCCTAGAATCCTGTAGAAGGTTCTAATTTATCCTTCCCGAAAAGATAAAGATCAAAGAGTTCGAGATTGAATAAAACTTCTCCTTTGATAATCCTCAACCTATTCAAATTCAAAGACGTTTGGAAATATTGTACGATCCTAATTCCATTAGAAATGAAACTCCGTAAGAAGTCTTTTATCTTTTAGAACCAGTGCGCTAAGCCAGAACCAACACATGGCGATAGCCCCAACGCGGCGCGTCAGACCTAGCGCGACGCGTCAGAGTCAGTTTTACTTCCATTCAAATTTTGATCTTTTTCTGATCGTTCGAATCTCTTTTTTCCCTATAAATAGAGGTCTCTTTTCCTATTTTCAAATCAGCTACAACGCTCATAAACCAAATTAGCAACAATGCCCATCAACCATTATCCACAACAATCACCAATATCCCTCATCAATCATCAATAATTCTATTAAGAATTTTAATTCCTAATCCTATGTTCTCGAGCCTAAACAAATCATCCTAACACACATCCTTGATATATCTAAACACTAAACACCATACCTCCTTCGCGAGATTTGAATACTCCAAACCATACTCGATATTGTCTTCGACCTCGACGTAAAAAGGTTGATATTTTTGAGGGTTTGGAACTCAAATATATATTTATATTCATTTTTAATTTAGTTTATTATTTACTTTATTGATTTTCTTGAAGTTACTAACGTGTGTATTGATTTTATAGCAAGAAGGTCAAAGCATCAAAGTAAGTAATCTAATTTCTCTTTTGATTTTGAATAGAAAGCATGTTTAGGATTATTGATTTTGATTACTAGTATTATGCTTTGAATAATATATTGATCTTTAATTACTAGTATCATGCATGTTTAGGATGATTTAATTGATTTTGTTATTAGTAACATGTTAGGATTTATTATTAGTCCGTTTAGTATCATGCCTAGGATCTTACTACTAACAATGATTTGATTATGATAATGATTGTTATACTAATCATAAGTTTCTTGATTATTCATGATTTCATTGCTATTGCTTGATCACACCCTTTCCTGCAAGTTTAAAGGGGATTTGTACTTCAAATCACGCCTAATAAGATAATTAATAATTTGATTTAGACTTAATATGATTTTAATTCAAGTGATCACCAATATTAGATTTGATTGTACATTAATAATAACCAACGTAGATTAAACAGGTTTAGGGCTAACCTAATTTATGTATGTTGATTGAAAAGCGTGCATGAATATTTAAGAATTAAGTAGAGGCCTATTTTAGGGCAGGGGTTTGGCTTCTCTTAGGTCAAATTCGTACTATCATCCCCGAACATCCAGCCATAGTTTCAGACCACTATGGAGTTAGCAATCACTGTAATTGTGAATGGGGTGTAACCTTGACACTCATAAACGGTTTACAAGTTCCTAAAACTTGTTGGTGATTCTTTTCTTTAGCTTCTTTTCTTTGAAACTCCACTATGCATAATAGCATGACCCACATTAGGGCTCAAAGATTAAGTTTGAAAAATTCCCTACAGTTTTTGGCGACTCAACTGGGGAGGATCTCTAAATTGATTCCCAATTTGTTTGGCAATTGATTAGAGTAAAAGGATGAGACTTGAAATATTCTTGATATTTATGTGCGTAATTTTGATTAACATTGTTGCATAAGCATAAAAACATAGGAAACACACATAGGAAAGGTTGGAAATATTTTTCACAACTAAAGTAGAAAAGACATTGCGAAAAATCGGAAAAAAATACTTAAAATAGAAACTGCTGTAGAGAGTTAGAACCATCGCATGGCATTAGTGACTAACGCCACGGGAAAACACTGTCGCATCGCGACAATGCTGTCGCCGGACGTTGGACCCTGCTGTCATGCGATACAATCTGGCGATTTTGCGCCAGCTTTCTGTTTGCGTGTTTCGCCTGATTCTAGTACGGTCTCGATGATTTTACTTCTAGATTAAGTTTTATCGACCTTTTTGAACCCATATGTGTTTTACATATGGTTTTAGCCCTTGGGAATTCACGCTTCGTCCACCCTAATAAATGCTCCGTGCAATAGTGGGTGCATCTGAGTTTGTTGTATTCACCAAACCATGGAGTTAAGTTTAACTCGCGGGTCTCACCCATCGTGCCAACCCTTCTAAGGTAAGGTTTTCGCGTGATGCATCCGGATTCTTAACCATGAACCCTCTTGGACACCATAATCATTGACTTTAGAGAACTAGAGCCATGGTTAGGTGGCAAACTGATTGCATCATTGTAAACACCTGATTGTGTCTCCCCAAAAACCAAACCTAGTGATGAGTACCTTTTACGTCTTTGATTTATCGAGTTAGGTGAAGAGTTGAAGAGTCTCGTGAATTTCCTTTAGCCTTAACCATTCCTAACCTTTCCTAAAATGTTTTAAACCCAAAATCATTCATTTCGTGTCCTCTTTATAAAAGCGTCAAAACCAATATATTTTGGTCCATATTCTCGGTCAAATTGTGTAGTTGGGTGGGGTTTGGAATGAGCTTTTCAATGATATATTATAAGCCCAAATCCAACTTAAAACGATAAGTTATGGCCAAAATACTAAACCAAGCCCAAACTGACCTAGGTCCACCTTACTTACAACCCAATGATCATGTGGAGGGTCCAATACCTTAATCCCAATCCTAAACCAATTAGGATTCATTAGAAACTTCTAGAAGTCTCTAGAAGGTTCTAATCTATCCTTTTTGAAAGATAAAAATCAAAGAATTTGAAATTGAATAAAACTCCTCTTTTTGAAAGTCCTTGTTCTATTCGAATTCAAAGATGTTTAGATATGATTTTTGTGCCTCATAATTTTTTTCAAAATGTTATATGGTTGGATAGCCCTTGAAATTATATTTCTTTCGATATATCATAATCCCAATTCCGAGCTATAACGAAAAAGATATGAACGAAATACCAAACTCTATCCAAAACTGACGCTATCCCACTATTTCGTTCATATCTTTTATTCTACAAAATATTTTAATCTTATTCTAATTGTTTTGGAAAGTATACTTCTAGTTCTTTCCAACAATATATTAACAATATATTATTTATCTTATTCTGATTTTTGGATCAAAGTTATGATAAAACCAAAACCGCAAAAAACTGCGGTCTATCGCGCTGCGATATTTCCAGCGCGCCGCGATACTCCTATTGCGCCGCGATGAATCCTTTTTTATTCCGAATCAAATTCTGACTCTTTTCTGATATTTTGACCTTATTTTTTCTTATAAATAGAGGTCGTTTCACCCATTTTTCAATCATCAACAAGCTTGATCACCAACAATCATCATCTCTTTCCCTCTCTAAGCTAAAGTTTATTCTTTCCCTCTCTCTCTTGATTTCTAGTATTAGCCTAAACACATCCTTGATCCTTCCTAAGCAAACACCATACGTCCTTTGCGAGATTTGAATACTCCAAGCCCTTCTCAAAGTTGCCTTCGACCTCGACGTGAAAGGTTGATAGTTTTGAGGGTTTAGTCCCAAATCTATATTTCAATAATTATTTGATTTATTTCTTTCTTGAAGTTACTAACATGTGTATTGTTTTGATAAAAAGAGATACGAGGCATCAAAGTGAGTAATTTGATCTCCCTAATGTTTATTCCTTTGATATAGAAATCATGCTTAGAATATTATTTTAATTCCTAGTATCATGTTAGGATGTTTTATGATTTCTGGTATCATGTTAGAGTGTTAATTAATATTTATAATATCATGTTTCTAGTATCATGGCTAGGATCTTGCTAATTACGCTATTGATGATATTATGTTGCTTGATTGTTCATGATTTATTGCTATTGCTTGATCACGCCCTTTCTGCAAGTTTAAAGGGTATTTGTACTTCAAATCACACATAATAAGATAATTAATAATTTGATTTAGGGATAATATGATTTTAATTCAAGTGATCTCCAATAATAGATTTATTTGTGCATTAATAATCAACCAACATAGATTAAACAGGTTTAGGGCTAACCTATTGTATGTATGTTGATCGGAAAGCGCACATGAATATCATAAGAATTAAGTAGAGGCCGATTTAGGGCGGGTTCAATCTCTTTTAGGTTGGATTCGTACCATCATCCCCTAATATCCAGTCATGGTTCCGGCCACTATGGAGTTAGCGATCTCCGTGATCGTGAATGGGGTGTAACCTTCACACCCGTGAACGATTTACAAGTTCTTAAAACTTTTTGGCAACTCTTTTATCTCTAGATTCTTTCCCTTTGGATGCCACCATACTCATGATCACAGTGGGGCTCAAAGTTGATGTTTGAAAAATTCCCTACAATCATATTGTGCCTACTTGACTACTTGTGCATATATTAGTTGTGATTAAACTAACCCTTTACTTTGACTGGTTTCTTGTACATATATCCATGTACTACATAAACATACTAACCAGATACTAAAAGACTTTGCTTTATTAATTTGCTTAATTAAAACGAACCTAAAGTATGAATATGCTCGACCTAGAAGACCGTAGGCTTAAACCTTTGAAAGAACGGTTGAAAACAGATCACTGTGACGCTTCAATTTTGGCGCGCCACTTTTTATTTGTGGCGCAGAACGATGGTGACCATCGAGTTACGACATGATTGTCGTCCCACGATGGAACCATCGCCATGCGACAATTCTATCGCTACGCGATAGTTCAGTCGTTTCTTCCTAAGTCTTCATATTGAGTCTCACTATCATGATTAACCAATTTGATGTTAATATACAGTCTTTCCCTGGTCTTGTTTTAGTTATACCACATGTCTAGTCGCATGGTCATGACACGAGTCTTGTAAATAACACTTACACTCACGAGTCTTCGCACACACCTTATACATATCCTTTTCACCCCGTGACCATGTCTTAGGTCCATGCATGAGTTGTCCTTTCTGTCATTTGAAGTTGTGGCTCCGTTCTATTCCTGGAAATTCCCACATCTTTCCGTAAATACACCTTCTCTCTTAAACACTTTCCACATTCACTTAATTTCCTTATACACATATATCCTCCTACATGATCTCCCCATACATATCTTTCTCAGCTCCCTCATATACTATAATCTTTACAATAATTCCTCATCCATGCATGTTGAATCGAGTTTGAGTTATGTGATTGATAGTCAGTGTCCATCGTTTCCCTTTCTACAGCGTTTGGTCAAGGAAAGAGGGTCGATTAGTTCGAGACAACTCCTACATACAAGAGATCTTCTTTAGGAACACCGTTCGTAGGAAGAAGAAACCAATGGCGGCCAGCAAGGAAGACGTTGAAAAATCCAAAAAACTATGGATAATCTAACTGAGCTTGTCAAAGGACTCTCCATTCGAATGGAGAGAGTTGAAGAACCAAAGAAACAAGTTTCGCCTGAGACCATCAAGCGCATCCAAGAGACACTAAGTCATGTTTCCAATGGTTATTAGTATCTTGATATGAGTACCAAAAGAATCTCATTAGCTAAGGAACTTTTTCCGCAAAAGTTCTTTACCACTGACATTCCTAACTTCAAACCCACAGATAGCCCTCACTTTCATTTAAGAGTTTTTAAAATAGTCATGAAATCAAGAGGATTGACAAGAAGATCTTCCCTTCAGTTTTCTCTCTTTCTTTGGAGCTAGTGTGCCAATAATAGTACTTTTATATGGACTCTGAGAAAACTACTACTTGGGATGGTATCACACATGCCTTCATTGATAAATAAAAGTATAACATCCAAGTTAAAACTGATCACAGAGAGCTCGAAATGTTGAAGCAAAGGGACAATGAAGGCTTCACCGAATTCTATACTAGGTGGAAGGAAGTTTCTGCTACAATGATTAAGGCCCCAGACAAAAAGGACTCTATAAGAATGTTCATCAAAAACTTTAAGACGAGTATTGTAAGCACCTAAGATTCTTGGGGTTGACCACCTTTAAGGCAGTCTATGACATAAGTATTAACATTGAAGATAACCTCTTGAAAGCTAAGGCTAATGATGATGGTAACAATAGTAAGAGCAGGAAGATTTCGCTTCTTCCCATCAAAATAGTAACTACATCAACAATAGTGATGACGATGAAATCTGGGCCCTCGATAAGGATAGTTCGAAAGCCAAGAAGACCGAGTAATAATGAAAGAGGCATGAGGCGCTTTGATTTTTTAGGATATTCGTGATTTTTCTTTCTGTTCATTAGTTTCCCTTTCCCTCAATTAGTCTAGCATAAACACACTGCATCTTATTTATTTGATTTATTTCATGAGTTTGTTTTTACCCCTTCCATTTCAATAAAACGAACATCTATTTCCTTGCATATGATCATTGCGTTTCTTAAAAAAAAAAAAAATCCTTGCCGAACTAAGCACAGGGTATACCAGTGATTTGAGGCGCCTCTTATAGCCATATTATATCACCTTTACCTTTTTAATTACATGATCCTTTCTTGATAAATCACTTTGAGCCTCGTCTAACGATAAACCTTCATTTTTTCAACCCACATATACCTAACCTTGGGATGGGATGGTGTGCAACTTATGCAATTTTTAAAGACAAATACAAAAATCTTGAGTGATTCAACAAAGTCTTAAAAAAAAAGCAATAAAAGTTTGCAAAAGGGGCAAATGTTCCAATGTTTTTGATATGAACATGTCTCAGATTGCGTTTCTTATCGAGTGCTTGGCACCGCGTGGCAGATAAACATGAGTGCCAAATTAGTGATAGACCGCATGATCGGGATTGCCCACACTCAAATACAAATCTCAAATGCAAAAATAAAAACAAGTTCAATAGTGAGAAAACCACAAGCATACAAATACCATGATTCAAATGCATGGTTGTACACCTTGGGGGCTTATTTTGGGTCTTGAGCCTTTATACCCTTCTCCTTTAACCTTTAGCCTAACCCCGTTACAACCCTTAAAAGACTTCTTTGAGGTGTACACATACTTGTGCGAGGTTCGGCTAGAGCTACGTTCGACCAGCTAATTCCTAATGGATACGTAAGCAACCTCACATAAGGGTGCGACCATAATATATATTCACCATGTTCAATTCATCCACACTCATGCATGTTCATATCAAGGGATCTCCAATGCTCATCCCTATCCATTTAGAGGTAGACTTGGGGGCTTGATCCCTACTTCATTAGCCTACCTAGACTAAGAGTCACCATCATTTAGCTTTTCTCAAAATATTTTTCCACGCCCTTAGCCTTTGCAGCTTAACCTTAGTGTCACTGTCACACACATCAAAAATACGTAGCCAAATAATCCTTCCCTTAGGAACCCTTTGTCATGAAATTCTGATATGACTCTAAAGCATGCCTTGTCACCTTAGAATCACGCAATATCGTCATCATCGCGTCCCAAAGTATAAGGTACTTAGCCTCCGCGCCTAAGTCACTAAAATACTTTCTTCATCAATTTAGATAGTCTAGGATGATACAAATCCTTCCACCATGAGATAAAACATCAACGCATACACTTGATTAAGCTTATTCGACATGCATCATTACTCGATTAATTCTTTTCATCATTTTTCCATTTGGGGAAGTTCAAAAAATTCGTCTTTCACCAACACTTTACCCCTTTCACCTACCTTCATTCATTTTTCACGTCTTTCTTTCCGGGAGAAAGTCGGTACCCTCCACAAAAATGTCGGAAATTTTTTGCTTTTCTACATTTTCGAGTCACATGAGCACAATCACAACACAATGCACACACGAGTCATGCACATTGAGTTATGTCGTGTCACCACATCGAGTTGAGTTTACACACACGAGTCGTATGCATGATATACACATTGAGTCACATCACATCGAGTTGAGTTGAATATGAGTCAATACACAAGAGTCAATAAATAAGAATAAACATGAGCAAAGTCCTATAGTCCAAAGTACAATGCAGGTACACTAATTCCCTGGCGGACGAGTAACCTTTAAAAATGATTTGAGGTGATTCGATAGAGCGCAAATGAGCAAACAACACAAGAAGCAGAATGCAAATAAAGAAAGAGAAGAAGAAAGAGCTTAAAACTGGAAACACGACTTCAGCGCGGTGCGATAGATTCATCGTGGCACGATAAACTTGACGCATCGCGATATAATTGTCGCTGTGCGATACATGCTGACGTGGTGCGTCAGACTTGAATTCCTGCAGAATAATCCTATTGGACAATAGCTATCCACTTAAGCCTCGTGATGAGCAATTGATTTTTTCCAGAAGCCTCGTGATGAGTAATTTATCAAAAATCTTGATTTGATTGATGGTCGGCCCATTGACGATCACATTTGAGCGATGATCGGCTTGATTACGATCACCTTGATTAAAGATTGGCATAATAACAAATTGATTAGAACACATTTGAGAAGTGGTCGACCCGATGACGATCACATTTGATTGATGATCGACCCGATTATGATCACTTTTGATTAGAGATCAGCTTGATGACGATCGTATCTTTATTAATTAATATTTTAAAAGTGATCGGCCCGATTACGATCACATTGAGAAGTGTTCGGCCCAATTAGGATCACATTGAGAAGTGATTGGCCCGATTATGATCACATTTGAGAAGTGATCTGCCCGATTACAATTACATTGATTGGTGATTGGCCCGATTACGATCACAATTTCCAAAGATGGTTCGATAAGATTATCTAAGCGAGATATAACCGTTGGAGGAAGATTTCTACGGAAATCAATTTGGGCTTGGTAAAATCTTGAAGAGTAAATAGGTTTTCCAAAGCGTGAGGAACTATCACTTCCAAAGCGTGAAGACGAGAAGATTTGAGAAGATGGCTCAAAGCGTAGCGGTCTTAGGCACCACTCCCTGAGAATGTGGAGGTAGTTACCCAACTTGAGAAGATGACTCGAAGCGAAGTGGTCTTCGACAGCGCTCCCTGAGAATGTGGAGATTGTCATCCCTGATTTGAGAAGATGGCTCGAAGCGTAGCGGTCTTCGACGACGCTCCCTGAGAATGTGGAGGTTGTCACTCCTTATTTGAGAAGATGGCTCAAAGCGAATCGGTCTTCGACAGTGCTCCTTGAGAATGTGGAGGTTGTTAAACAAAACAACTTTGATTCGACAAGATGTCACCTAGAGACGTGTGCTCGGCAAACCCAGATACGTGTTTCTTTCCCCTTAACTCCTTTATTTGTAGAACTAATATTTTCTACAAATATCGGTGTTGAAAGAATGATTTAGGATCGCAGAACGATCTAAAATCATCCTCCATCCCCATCGACTTACTTTGACTAGCGTTTTCAAAACTTACGTTTCCCCAAATTCAGTCAAAGTGGGGGCCTCTGTAGACACTTAATTGTGTCTCCCCAAAATCCAAACCCGGTAATGAGTACCTTACACATTTTTGTTAACGAGTTCGGTAAAGAGTTGAAGAGTCTCGCAAAGTTTCCTTAAGCCTTGACCATATTTCTAACATTCACCAAAAGTGTTTTAATCCAAAATCATCCATTTCGTGTCGTTAAACCCAAAATCATTCATTTCGTGTCCTTAAACCCAAAATCGTTCATTTTGTGTTCTTAAATCATCCTTTTCGTGCCTTAACCATTAAAATACGTCCAATCTGATTATCTTGGTCCATTATCCCAATCCAATTATTATTTAATTCGATGGGGCTTGAAAAGAGCTTTCCAATAATATATATTATAAGCCCAAATCTGACTTAAAATGGGTGATATATGACTAAAATACTAAACCGAGCCCAAATCGAGCCTAAGTCCACCTTAGCTACAACTCAATGATTATACGAGGGCCAAAATATTTTTCTAATCCTAAATCAGTTAGGAACTCCTAGGATCCTGTAGAAGGTTCTAATTTATCCTTCCTGAAAAGATTAAGCTTAAAGAGTTCTAAATTGAATAAACTTCTCTTTTGATAATCCTTATCCTCTTCAAATTCAAAGACGTTCAGATATATTTTACGATCATAATTCCATTGGAAATAAAACTCTGTAAGAAGTCTTTTATCTTTTAAAACCAGCACACAACATCGATACCAACGCACGGCGATAGCCCTAACGCGGCGCGTCAGACCCAACGTGGCGCGTCGAAGTCATTTTTACTTCTATTTAAAGTTTGATCTTTTTTTGATAGTTCGACTCTCTTTTGTCCTATAAATAGAGATTGTTTTCCCCATTTTCAAATCAGCTGCAACGCTAATAAACCAAATTAGCAACAACGCCCATCAACCATTAGCCACAACAATCATCGATATCCCTCATCAATCATAAATAATTCTAAATCCTAATCCTATGTTCTCGAGCATAAACATATCATCCTAAAAAAATCCTTGATATATCTATACACTAAACACCATACCTCCTTCGCGAGATTTGAATACTCTAAGCCATACTCGATATTCTTTTCGACCTCGACGTGAAAGATTAATATTAATGAGGGTTTGGATCCCAAATATATTTCTACTCATTTTTTAATTTAGGTTATTTTTTACTTTATTAATTTTCTTAAAGTTACTAACGTGTGTATTGATTTTATAGCAAGAGGGTTAAATCATCAAAGTAAGTAATCTAATTACTTTTGATTTTGAATAGAAAGCATGCTTAGGATTATTGATTTTGATTACTAGTATCATGCTTACAATAATATACTGATATTTGATTACTAGTATCATGTTTAGGATGATTTAATTGATTTTGTTATTTGTAACATGCTAGGATTTGTTATTAATCCGTTTAGTATCATGCCTAGGATCTTACTACTAACAATGGTTTGATTATGATAATGATTGTTATACTAATCACAAGTTTCTTGATTATTCATGATTTCATTGCTATTGCTTGATCATACCTTTTCCTGCAGGTTTATTAGGGAATTTGTATTTGAAATCACGCCTAATAAGATTTTTAGTAATTTGATTTAGACTCAACATAGTAAAAATTGGTGGCAATGTCAATCGAAGCTTCCAATCATAGTCTTGTTGACCAAAATTGAACTTGATAGCCATTACCTTCTCCTTTCCTTTGTCTTTGATTTACTGTAAATTCATGCATAAAAAGTTAGTTAGATTATATTCTTAGAAATTTAATAATTTTTTGAAATTATTCATAATATTGTTTAAACAAATTTGAGTGCAAAACTATGTAAAAATTCCGCCTTGTGGTTTAGCTAAGGTTAGGCTTTTCCCTTCATGGTGGAGGAAAAAAAAACCAATATTGAAAGAAAATCCTTTACATATTTAATGAAAAAATGATAAAAAGTACCACTAATATTACATACTTATCATATATATAAAAAAGAAAAAAAATTACACACCTTTGGTTGTTTTGAACAAACTATGCAGGTAATTCACTTATTTGATTTTCTTACAACCATGAAATTATTATTTCGTTTTTTCTTCTTCATAGTGCTTACTTTGAGCAACTAAATAAAATAACTAGGATAATAATTAAGAATATGATATGAGTGATACAAATAAATGTAGAAGGCATTATTTATAGCTAATTTTTTTTATTTTTTTTAATTTTTTATTTTTTTATACAGTTAAGATTTAAGTTTCATAATATTTTAATGTGTCTTTCGATAATTAAATTGAGATTGTGAAGAGTGCCATTTATGACACTCATAGGGTAGATTTCTTCTTTACTTTATGCTCGTTTTTAGCCATTTTAGTCGTGTTTTCATGGAATAATGCTTGCTTTGCGTGCTTGTGTGTGTGTTTAGAGAAATGCGTGCTTTTAATGGTTTTCTTGTCATTTAACGCATTTTTTGGTTATTCTCTCGCTTTCTGTTTTGTTTGACTTGTTTTGTAGGTGTGGCGGGATTTTCCGAGGCTCAAATGTCGAGGAGGAAGCCCAACATGAGCTTTCAAAATCAATGAAACCGAGTCCGAGAAGTTAGAAAGCAAGCAAGCTAAGTTAGCCTGAGCTACTCCTTGTACCAAGCAGCCGAGCAACAGTTACGAGGTAGGGTGCAGCTGCGGGCTTGGAACGCCTCCACCACGAGCACGGCTCCTGCCACCATGGGCGCGCAGCAACGAGGCAGGGAGTAGTCGCGGGCTTGAACCACCTTCACCGCGGGCACGACCCTGTTGCCCTATTCCCAAACCCATTTTTCTGCGGGCGCGACTTTGGGGGTTTCGTCTAATTTTTACTCGATTTCGCTCTTCTTTTGGGAAAGATATAATAGGGGGTCATGCCTCCCATTTTAGGAACCTTTTTTCCAGATTTCATTTTTCTAGTTTTAGGAGAGTTTCTCTCTCTAGTTTTAAGCTTAGTTTTAGGAGTAGTCGTAGAGAGAGAAAGTGAGGTATTTCAATGGTGATTTGAGAGATTGAAATGCAAGGGTGACAATTGTATTGAAGATCTTCTCAATTATCAATGAGCATTTCTTACTCTCTCTCCTCTTTATTGCTTTCTTTAATTTCATGTTGTTTGATTTAGTTTTGTTGCTTAATTCTTGATTAGATTAGTTGTTCTTCATGTTTTGATTGATTCTTAATTTCATTTACTTGCTCCTTTGATTTGATTATGATTGTTAGAGAGTAGTTATTTGTTAGGGATGGGTAAAGCATGTATGATTGATGGATTGAGATTAATTTGGGAATTTGAGTAGTACTTGTGCTGTAATTAAATTGATTGATGGAGGTTTGCATGTTGTTTAGTTTGATTGGAGTAGCTAACCATGATGCTTAACTTGATTGCATGATTGCATTGATTGATCGACATGACCACTTGATATCCGTTTGATCATAATTGGTTGAGAATTTGATTATGTTTCTTCTTATTGTTTAGCACTAGAGTAATCTAGGTTAGAGAGTATGAGGATGATTAATTGAATGCTCCTAATTGCTCCTACTATTTGTCTTTACATTGCTTAATTCCCTAATTAGCTTGATTATAATGAATGCATGTTGATCCCCATTCCCTAGTGTTTCATTTGTTTGTTTCTTATTTTGGTAGTTGATTAGGTTTGGTTACTCTATCCTTCACCTACGACTTTGACTTAGCTTAGGCGCACATTATAAAACTTGAGCATAACTGTTCCTAGTGGTTCGACCCTTGACTTACTTATATACTTGTATTTAAGTTTGTTAATTGATTATAAATTTTGTTTGACCTTAGGGAGGATTAGTCAACAACCTAGTTCACCCTACATCAAGGGGAACACCTATTAAGTGAACATTGAATGTCAAATCGAAATATATTCCCAATCGAGGTCATTTGAAAGTTGAACGACTAATGACAGTGTGAGATTAGTGTGTAGTATGATTTATAGCACTGTTTCTTGTGCTCCAAGGACAAGAATGTCATAAATCATTTGCACAGGTATTGGTTTGGAGCTATACTGGATCGACCTATGAGAATACTTTAAGAGATTTAACAAACGTCATAAGTATATTACGCATTATGGCTATCGCAACCTCTTTCCTTAACCATGAGTGTTGTAATATAAGTTCTCTTGTTTGAGTACTAGTCCGCTTTAATGTTGTCAAACGTCTTCCGTACAAGGAAATTATAATGACAACACTCGGGCGGCTAGGGCCTCTTAGTAAGGGAAGCTAACATTGCAAGACTGGGAATGTCCCCCTATTAACCATAAGGAACATGTCTTTGTTGTTTACAAGGCCTCTCGAAGAGCGAGACTGTGAAAATGCACGATCATGCTCAGATGGATTTTAGAAATAATCTGCTTATTGACAGTGGAACTCGGGAATCGAGAAAAACTTCTGGATATAATAAGGATGATGATGAATCTTACCTTATATTTCATAAAGAGACATTAAGTGACATAGGAAACATGCTATACATAATCAGCACACTTATTCGGAAAGACAAGTGGGATATTGAAAGGAATGGTGTCCTTCAAACAAGTGTATTATTCTGATAGAGGGTTCGGAATTAATTAGAAAGCTAATTATTCAGTGAGTTCATGTGATTGGAATGCCTAGCTGGAGGCCGCTTCCGATTAGTAATATTAATGAATAATTAAAATTACAGCTTAATCTTGACTGAACCCTTTCCGTCACACCCAATCGTGTAACCGAACCGAAGTGATGAATTATTCCGAAGGATTAAATGAGTCAATAGAGATTTTATGAACTAAGACGTTGGATACCGAGCTCAGAGCGTCGATGTCGAGCGTCCAAAATCGAGTCGAATTTATGAGTCGACGAGACGGAAAAATCAGTCAAACAACAAGTCAACGCACGTGAAAATCGTAGCCTCTATGTGGCCCAGCCAATCGAGGGCTAGGTAGGCTAGCATAGCTATTGTTTCGGGGTTTTCTGATGTCCTGCGGGAGAGTTACAATTCCGAGACTGGAACCGGACGCCTGTACCTGCAAAACAACGGAGACTCCTGGTGGTGGGAGCTCCGCCTCCAACGGTCAAGTTAGTACTTGATTAAGGAGTAATTAATGCGGAAATTAAAGTGATTGAGTCTCTCTAGGTGAGAGTGTTTAATGTGAGTTTTTAGCGTAATCAGCCTGTAACTCTGTGTGTAATCAATGTGTTTTTTCTGTAATCCCCCTTAATGAGGATTAAGGGAGGTATTTATAACCTTGGGAAACGTGCCAATCCTAGGTTTAGGTTAACCTAGGGCTGATTGGGCTTCCCTCGGAAGTTGGGCCTGGGTGGCCGGTTTCTCCATTAGGCATGGAGTATGCCACGTGTCATGACATAACATGTCCAAGGTGGACGAATAAGCGTGTGCCACGTGGCATGCCCTGACAGTTCCATCTGGGGGACACTTGGCAGGACCTGATTGGCCCACGTGGCACATTCCGATTGGTGGGAGCAAAATCCCCTAATCATTTGCCCCTCACAGGTGGCACGTGACTGGTCACGTGTTACCTGTGACAGGTGCCACACTATAACAGGCGACGACCTGCTACAGGTGTCAGTCGGCGAAAGGCCGAGAGATTTTCCCGCCCAAATTTTGAATTCTGAAAGTGACCCTTCGCCTTCTCACTTCGCCTATATAAGGGAGAGTTGTCTTGAGTCATTTTCACACTTGAGAACTTTTTGAGAACATTCGGACCCCTGAACTTGCTCTGACATTTTGGACCTTTTCTGCCTACCGCCTGTTCTGACAAGCCGCCTGCAAAGGATTTTCAGAACTTCATCAACCGTCACTCGTTCAGGTAACTGTCGGTTCTCTTACTCTTAATTTTCTTTTTACTTTTTTTTTTTTGAAATGGCACCACGGAAGCACACGACACGACCTAGGTTAGTGATCAGCCGGTCACCGGGGACGGCTGAATCTAGGACTAGGAGTGCCGCCTGCCCTTTTCCGGACCCATCTTTGCCCTTTATACAAAGTCCGACTGTATCTGTGTCTATGCAGAGCAGGATGGCCAGAACAAAAAAGACTACTAGGATCTCAAATTTAGACGGCTCCTCCCACAGGGTGCCGATTAGTGAAACATCTGACCAGGCGCCAGATGTGGAAGTGAAACAAGGCGGCCTGAAAGCCGGCAATTCTGAGGGAGGAGTCATAGTGACCCCTTCCCATTTTACAGTTAACAATTCTGCTCCTTTTCAAGGAGAGGAGGCGGGCCCCTCCGGGAGAGGGGAGGAGTCGTCCTCTTCGGACTCGTCAGAGGACGATTCCGAGTCAAGCTCTTCTAGCCATGCTTCTCTGGACGCAGAAGAGAAACACAGTCGCCTGCAAGAGGCGAGGCTTTCTCACGCAGTTGAGAAGGGGGACAATTGGGCGGAGCCATCCGCCTCTTACCGAGAGCAAAATACCCCCTACTACTGCATGGTACCTCGGGGCCGGATCACAGTCATGCAAGAGAAAGTGGAGAGCTTTATCGCAAACCACACAATGGGCCCCGACTTTTTAGTGTTTGTGCCGGATCCAGAAGACACAGTCGTCTGGCCGGCTAGTACCAGTTATGATAGCGCCTGCTTTGGCTGCTACGAGGCGGCCATCAAGGCTGGGCTGCGCTTCCCATTACATCCGGCTGTTCAGCGGATCTTGGATGGGTATGAGTTGGGGTTATGGCAGTTAGCCCCAAAGTCCTGGGTCAACGTACTCGGCTATGTGGCCGGGTGCGAACTGCACGGGGTGGAGCCGAGCTTCGAGGCATTCGCCCATATGAACTATCTCACCCGGACCCCTAAGGCAGGCGGTACCGGCTGGTATCAATTGACAAGCCACAGGGGCTACCTCATGACGAGAGGTAAAGCAAACAAGTGGAAGGACTGGCGGAGCACCTTCCTCATCATTGAGAGTTCAGACACTGAGCTGAACAAGCGCTTCAATAGGTGGAACAGGAATCCGCCCCTTCTTGCAGGCGGCCGTAGCATGCCGCCTGTTCCCCCCAAGGCTAAGAAAGAGATCCTTGATAAAGGACTCTTTAAAGTAGAGTCGAGGGTCGACTCTACTTCAGGGGTACGAGAGCAAGTACCCCTGCACTGCGTCCCGAGCTTCAAATGGCTCTACGACGAGTACTTTTTGGCCGCCTGTGGCCTCAGCAGTCGGTGCTCAAGAGGTAGTCGTCCTGTCGAATACTCTGTTGTTCCATACATTTCTTGTTATGACTTTAATTAACTTTGATGTTTGTTTTTGCAGCTGACGCCATGAGCAAAATTACCACCTCCAAGACTGCGGCGGCCATGTTGCGGGCCTCCATCATGCAACAAGCTTCAACCGACTCCCCCAAGAAGGGGGCACCCTTGGTGAGCTCCGAACCTTTCACCCTCTCTTTGGAGTTGTGTTTATACATATACTGACTTTTTTCTTCTTTTTTAGACGGGTGCTCCGAGAGCTTCATCTTCCCAACAGCCGGACCCCAAGGCCCGGAGGACGACTGTTGCGAGCTCTCCTGGTTTTGCCAGGAAACATGTGGCGGCTGAGAAACAGCCGGCCACTTCTTCTAAAACTCCAACTAGGCCGCCTAGAAGTATGAAGTTGTCCTTTTAAATTTTAGACTTGCTCCCTTTTTTACTAGGTCTAATCCGTTTGTTTATGCTTGATGCAGCCGGCCCTCAGGAGCCTGACTTGGTAGAGGTGGCCAAGTCTATGATCAGGGCCGTTCCTCCAGCTGAAAGGGAGGCGGTCAGGGGTGTCGGCACCCTTGACCTAGACGGGATTGCAGGGGTCCTTGCTGAGGTATACTTAGCATATTTTTGAGTATTTGAATTCCAGGACGCCTGTTTTCTTTTTGTTTGGAAACTGACGCCTGTTCCTTTGTACTTAGGCCCTGCTCCGAGTGAACGGCCTTCGCAAGCCGCTTGACCGGAAGAACAAAGAGGTAAAGGCTGCAAAAGCTATGGCCGCCTCTGACTGTGATAAGGCAATGTTTCAAATTGCCCAAAATGAAGTTCTGACCATTGATATTCTTTATTATCAGGCGCAGGCTACCGCCGCTGTTCGGGCTCAGTTAGAGGCGGCCCAGAAGAGGAATGGCGAGCAAGAGGCGACCATCACCAATCTCAAGGCCGAGCTGAAACCTCTTCGCCTAAAGATGTACTCATACGAAGCCTTGGAGAAATCCTTGGCCAACGTAAAGGAACTCCTGGTGACCCAGGAGAAGAGTCTTACTTAGGAGCTCTCGGAAAAGGCCGAGCAAGAGAAGAAAGAGCTGGTCCGGGAGATGATGGAAGACTCCGCTCAAATCCAGCGCATGATTTGGGGCCGCCTCTTCCCCAATGCCGACTTTGCCTCATGGGAAAAAACGTACCGCCAGTGTTCTGATACATATAATCAAGAGATCCTGGCGGCTGCTGAGGAAGAGGCGTTGGAGGAAGCGTTGGAGGAGGAGGAGCCGGTAGTGGTGCTTGTGCCGCTTGGGGGTAATGCATCAAAAAAGGATGCAGCTGAAGCCGAGTCCAGCAAGAAGAGTGCTGACCAGGCGGCAGCTGCTAATATTGAAGATCTGCCCCCTTCTTAAGATTTATGTATTCTTTCCACGGCCTGCGTGCCGTTTGTTTTGCTTCAAATTTGTCTGAGTATTGAATATTCTAATATCCAATTGTTCACTAGACCGACTGTTTTACATGGCCGATAGTTGCATACAGGTACGGATAGTTAGTCACGCCGCCTATGCCCCCGGACGACTGGTTGTCTGTTTCCAGGATAGACGATCAGTCGGCCATTTATCCAATCGGTATTCGAACTATTTTAAAGACTGGATCCTTTTTAGGCAGACGGTCCTATAGCATTACTCGAAGAGTCGACTCGTAGTGTTCTATTGGAAGAACAACTTCCGCACCATAAGTTAGGAGGAATGGAGTTTCTCCAGTCGCCCCTTTTTTAGTCGTCCTAATGGCCCAGAGAACATGTGGTAATTCATCCGCCCATAAGCCGCCTGCTCGTTCAATCTTTTTCTTGAGACCGTCTGAGATGATTTTATTAAAGGCTTCTACCTGGCCGTTTGCTTGTGGACGGCCGACAGATGCAAAGTAGTTTGCAATTCCTTGGTCACCCAACCAGCTTTTGAGAACAGGCGTCTCAAATTGGGGACCATTATCAAAAACCATAGACATGGGAACCCCGAACCGAGTGATGACATTTTTCCAAATGAATGAAATTACATCCTTCGTCTTGATTCCCTTTACAGCCTCCGCCTCTACCCATTTAGTGAAGTAGTCGACGGCAACAAGTATGTACCTCCTTCCGCCTGTAGCAGGCGTATATGGACCCAGAATATCCATGCCCCACTTAGCAAACGGTAGTGGGCTATGAATGGTAGTGAGGTCAGTAGCCGGACGGTGAATTAGTTTGCCAAACCTTTGGCACTTGTCACATTTTTTCACCATCTCCATTGCATCTGCTTCTAAAGTAGGCCAAAAGTAGCCCTACCGCCTTGCCCGTTGAGCAAGCGTCCTACCGCCTATATGAGAAGCACAGTAACCAGCGTGAAGATCGTCTAGTATATCTCGTCCCTTTTCTGGAGTAACACACTTTAAGAAGGGTTGAAGGTACCCCTTTTTGTGAAGTTCTCCCTTTATTATTTCAAAACTGGTGGCTCGTTTTTTCAGTGTTGCCGCCTGTTGATGATCATCCGGCAGTGTACCGTTTGTCAGATATGCCCTGATTGAATTCATCCAGGTTTAGCTTCTGTCTAGGATTCCAATAGGGTCTTCCTCGATGCTTCTCTTCTCCATTACTTCCCAAAAAACAGTTCGAGGAGTATCAGAGGAGGCGGATGATGCTAATTTTGACAGTGCATCCGCCTGGTTGTTTTCTGATCTCGGCACTTGGATCAGATGGAAATCCTCAAGGGAGCCGACTTCTTGTCGGACCGCCTGTAAATACTTGATCATTGCCGGATGGGTTGCTTCGTATTCGCCATTGTACTGACTCACTATCAATTGTGAATCGGAACAGGCGTCTATTTTTCTTGCCCCTGCCGCCTTGCACATGCGGATCCCGGCTAGTAAAGCTTCATATTCTGCCTCATTGTTTGAGGCCTGAAAACTGAAGCGTAAAGCATACTCGTACCTGTCGCCCTCTGGCGACTGACATATGACGCCTGCTCCGCAACCATTTGAAGTAGAGCTTCCGTCCACATATACCTTCCAGACTTGGTCTGGAACTTGAGAGTCAAGAGGACGAGTCATCTCAACAATAAAGTCAGCAAAGGCTTGCCCCTTCACTGCTTTTCTAGGCTCGAAAGTAACTTCGAGGCTCTGTATTTCTATGGCCCATTTGATCATTCGGCCTGACGACTCCATGATGGTCAGTGGCCGCTTGATAGGTTGGTCTGTATACACGACGACTGCATGTGCCAAAAAGTAGGGCTTCAATTTTTTAACAGCCATGAAGAGTGCAAGACCAAATTTCTCCCCTAGGGGATACCTCAACTCGGCATTTTTCAGTACATGACTGACAAAGTAGACCGGGAGCTGACAGCCGTCTCTTTCAGCAAGGAGAACAGCGCTTAACGCATGATCAGAGGCGGCTAGGTACATGTAGAGTACTTCTTTGGGCAAAGGGCTGACCAGCCTCGGCAAGGAATGCAAGTGAACTTTCAATTTCTGGAAGGCGGCCTCAGCATCCGGCCCCCATTCAAACCTTGCCTTCTTCTTAATTGCCTGGAAAAAGTATAGGCATTTGTCGCCTGATCGGTTTAGAAATCTTCCCAAGGCCGCTTGACAACCTGTTAACTTCTGAACCTCTCGGATGGTACGAGGCGACTCCATGTCGATGACCGCCTGCACCTTCTCAGGGTTCGCCTTTATTCCTCTCTGATTGATAAGGAATCCGAGAAATTTCCCAGACTCAACTCCAAAGAAACATTTCCTGGGATTGAGCATGACATGGTGCCGCCTGAGTGTGGCGAAAGTTTCTCGGAGGTCCGAAAGATGATCTTTCTGAAGTTTAGACTTGACAATCATATCATCAATATATGCCTCGACATTTCTCCCAATCTGATCAAAGAACACAGTGTTTATCATTCGCTGGAAAGTGGTCGGGGCATTCTTAAGACCAAACGGCATGACCGTGTAACAGTATAACCCCTGATCAGTCACGAAGGCCGTCTTCTCCTGATCTTTCTTCCATAAAGGAATTTGATGGAAACCAGAGTAGGCGTCCATAAAGCTCATCAAAGCATGGCCGGCTGTTGAGTCGACCAGGTTATCAATTTTAGGCAGAGGGTAACTGTCTTTGGGGCACGCCTTGTTTAAGTCTGTGTAGTCTACACACATTCGCCAGGTGCCATTCGGCTTTTTAACAAGCACCACATTTGCAACCCAGCCTGGGAAGTAACATTATCGAATGAACCCTGCATCAAGTAATTTTTTAACTTCGGCGGCTGCCGCCTGACTTCTTTCTTCGCCATGGTTCTGCTTCTTCTGCCGTACTGGCTTATTTTTCGGATCCACGACCAGTTTATGTACCGCCAGATCAGGACTAATGCCTGGCATTTCATGGACTTCGAATGCAAAGATGTCCTTGTATTCTTTCAATAGTTTGTGAAAGTCGTCACCAAGGTCTCTCAGAGCAGTTGTCCCAACTTTGACTGTTCGATCAGGACGTGAGTCGTCTAAGATCAGGTCCGTATGCTCACCAGCCGGCTGAGGGCGGAACTCATCCGACCGCTCCTCTGCCAATGATTGCTATTTTCTTTCTTTTCTTGCGGCCCCTGTCTGGGATGCCTTTCTCTTCTTGCCGCCTGCTTCTTGAACAGGCGCACTCTCCTTGACTTTGTCAAGATCTGTTTTCCCACCAGTCGACCCAGTGGCCATAACAGTGGGCTTGACATCCGAGAGATAGCACTCTCGGGCCATCCTCTGATCTCCCCTTAGGGAGCCGACTGTTCCGTTATCCCTCTCAAACTTGAGCAACATAAGAGATGGGATTATAACAGCCTTGGAATTATTCAGGGTTGGTCAACCCAGAATCATGTTGTAGGACGAGAGTTCTTCTACTACCAGGAACCGGACTACCATGTGTCGTCCTTCCCCTTTTTCGCCCAGGCGGATGGGTAAATCCACTCATCCCAGTGGGTGGACGACTTCTCCTCCAAACCCTACTAAAGGGTGGGAGGCCGGATGTATGCAATCAGTCTGATATTTTAGTTTCGACAGACATTTGCTACTGATGAGATCTGAGGAGCTTCTGGTATCTATGAGGATTCGGCCAACTCTCTGGTTGGCCACTTTACATTCAATAACGATAGGGTCGTCATGCGGCCCTCTTACCCCTCCTAGATCTTCTTCAGTGATGACAATCTCAGGAAATGAATATTTGGACGGCCGTTCTTGGTGAACGGAATTTACATCTAACCGCCTGATATTGTCTTTGTTGCCCCTAATAGGGGGCCGCCTCCTGAGAAGCCGCCTGCAATGGTGTAGACGACTGCATCATCAGTATCGGAGCTGTCGGCCTGTTGATTCTTTTTGGCCGACTGCGTTTTTGAGGAAGTGTTCCCCGTAGATTTCTTGACATAAGTGTCAAGATCACCTTGTTCAGCCAGGCGGTCCAGATACCGCATGAGACTGATGCAATCATTGGTGTGATGACCAACATCTTCATGATAAGCACAGAATTTATCTTAGTTCCGGTTGTTTGCAGAACCCTTCATGGGGACCGGCTTCTCAATTGAGATCCGTCCCTTGATTTCTTTTAGGATAAACTGGTTATCCTTGTTAAACGCATACTTTGGGGAGTATGGTTTGAATTCTTTTTTCTTTTTCTGGGCCGGCTGTTTAGAGGAATCAGCCGCCCAGACCTCTTTTCTTTTCTCGTCTTTGTTGGACGACTGTTTCTGTCGTCCTTCTCTTTTGTCGGACCTTTTACCGTCCGACTGTTTTCCCGTACTACAAAGATCAGTCGCCTGTATATAGGCTTCCGCTTCAATCAAGGCCTCTTGAAGAGTCGCCACCCTCTTTCGGACCAAGTCAAATTTTAAGGTCGACCCGTCCTTGAGACCTCTGAAAAAGTCAGTATAGGCTACCTCATCCGGTAACCCTTGAATCTGTATTCTCATCAGGTTAAACCGCCTGATGTAAGAACGAAGACCCTCCTTCTCGCCCTGCTGAATTGTTCCTAAATCAAGGGTCGTCTTCTTCGCAGGGATGTTCATGGCGAAGTTGGAGGTGAATAAGTAAGCAAGCGTCCTGAAGTTATTTACACAACCAGTCGGCAAGTTACCGAACCATTGTTGTGCGATTCCTTTGAGAGTCGCTGGGAAACACTTGCACCAGGTGGGATCATCCAACCCTTGAAGGTACATCAGGTTGGTGAAGGCCATAAGATGGTCTTCTGGGTTAGTAGTGCCGTCATAGGCGCCTACTAATACATTTTTCACTTTGGCCGGCTGAGCGGCTTCAGTAATTTCCTTGGAGAAGGCCGACGGCTGTTCACCAAGTCTAAGCAACCGTAGCTGCCAGTCCATAGGTTGGACGTTTTTTGCTGCATGTCCACCAAACGGAGGTGGCTGCAAAAAAACTGTTGTTGCGGCACAAACGGTAAGTTTGGTACCGCCTGGTCGCTATGAAAGCCGGACTGACGGGAGGTACCGCCTGACTGACTCTCATGATACGACTGCGTATGCCTCATTGAGGTATTTCGCAGACTGTCTTGGAAGTTTGAAGTAGAGGCCGACTCTGACAATCGGTCACTCTTCTTCTACTCTAGCAGTAGCCGAGCGTCTGTGAATGTTTGCTTCGACCCGTCCGCCTGAATATGACGAACATGTTTCCTATTTCCTGTAGGAAAACGGAATTTTGTGAAATCAAGGGCAGGTGGCTCCCGCTTTCTAGATTTAGGATGAGGAGTCGCCTCTTGCCCTTGAACTGGCTTCCTCTTCAGTGAAGTGGAGGGTTTCTTAGCCGACTGTTCCTTGACCAGAGCAGGCGGCTTCTGGTTGATCAACTCCTGAATCTCTCCCTTGAAGTCCCTCATGAAGGTCATGAGTTCGTTCATTGTGATGGGAGCAGACCCATCAGTCGGCTGCTGCCGAACAGGCGGTGCGCCTGCTGGCTCGCTTCCTGTATGAAGATGTTCCCGTTCCCTCCTTTCGGTATGACGGGTACGTCGGGCCCTTAGGGTCCCGTCTGAAGCTGTGTGAGCTTCAACTTCAAGTTCATCCTCAGTATCGTGGTCCGACTGTACTTGAGGGTCGTCTAGGGGACGCCTCTCTTTAGGAGTCGGTACAGACTTGGATGCCATCTCAGAAGTACTCTCCCCACAGACGGCGCCAAATGTTTCGGGGTTTTCTAATGTCCTGCGGGAGAGTTACAATTCCGAGACTGGAACCGGACGCCTGTACCTGCAAAACAACGGAGACTCCTGGTGGTGGGAGCTCCGCCTCCAACGGTCAAGTTAGTACTTGATTAAGGAGTAATTAATGCGGAAATTAAAGTGATTGAGTCTCTCTAGGTGAGAGTGTTTAATGTGAGTTTTTAGCGTAATCAGCCTGTAACTCTGTGTGTAATCAATGTGTTTTTTCTGTAATGCCCCCTTAATGAGGATTAAGCGAGGTATTTATAACCTTGGGAAACGTGCCAATCCTAGGTTTAGGTTAACCTAGGGCTGATTGGGCTTCCCTCGGAAGTTGGGCCTGGGTGGCCGGTTTCTCCATTAGGCATGGAGTATGCCACGTGTCATGACATAATAGGTCCAAGGTGGACGAATAAGCGTGTGCCACGTGGCATGCCCTGACAGTTCCATCTGGGGGACACTTGACAGGACCTGATTGGCCCATGTGGCGCATTCTGATTGGTGGGAGCAAAATCCCTTAATCAGCTATGGCTGGGCAAGCTGGCTGAGCAGCCCTGCTAGCAAGGCATGGCAGCATGCCCGAGCAACTATCTGGAATTAAATTAGATTAAATTAAATTAAATTAAATCTTAATTTTTCTTTTTACCAACTATCCCACATTGAAAGATGATGAGAATTCTAGGGGAGATTTCCCTATAAATACCTATCATAGGGTATTGGGAATTTCACTTGAGTTGGTGAATTTTAAGGGATCTCCTAAAGCGAGAAAACCTTTGTTCGTATACTCTAAGTTGTTTTTGGTCTAGCCCCAACTAAGCTTCGGGGTAGGGACCGGTTACGGTTCGGTAGCGAGGGTGTGAGCCGTTGGAGGTTCTCGTACTTGCGGAACTTGAAGCTTTCAAGTCCGAGCTTAACAGTTGAGCAAAGCACGCTACTAGGGTGAGCATTCTTTCTCTCTCGTATCTTATGTTTATGTTTATTTGCATGCTTATATTTATGTCGTAATTATTATGCATGCGATCAGATTATCGGGTTTTGTTTCTACGCGATGTCGGACTCTGCAAAATCCAACAGAGCCACGGTTAGGTTGCAAACTCATTGCATCATGTTGTGACTACTTGACTACTTGTGCATTCCTTACTTGTGCATACTTTATTTGTGATTAAACTAACCTTTTGTGTTGACTTGTTTTTGTAAATAAAGTCTTAACAAACTAACCAAGGACTAAAAAGGACTTTACTTAATTAATTGGTTAATTAATTTGAACCTATGAAGTCTAAACACACTTGACTTAGCAAGACTATAGGCTTATACCTTCGAAAGGATTACCGAAAACAAATTAAATTGACGTTCCATTGTTTTGGTGCGAAAATTTAGTTAGTGCCGCTAAACGCCAGGCTTATCGCGCCACGACAGATGCAGTGTTTCGCGACAGTTCCATCACCACGCGATGGTTCAGTTTCTTCCTTTCCGAGTCTTCATGTCGAGTTTATTTTCCATAATTAACCAATTTAATGTATAAACAAGGTCTTAACTTAGTCTTTGCTTAAGTCTAATCAAATATTTAGTCCCATGGTCATCACACGAGTCTTGAACATGTCACTTTCACTCGCAAGTCAATGCACACACTTTTTATTTTCACCATGACCATGTCAAGAGTCTTGTGTGCATTTTTTTCGTCATTTTTTTTGAGGGGGGGTAAGTCGGATATTATCCTCCCAACATAAACGACGTTGCTGAAAAAAATTAATTTGATCCCCATACTTTGATTCCTAAAATATGCACCCATTTTTTTCTCTTTTGCTTTTCTAACCCAATAAAAATACGAGTCAATTCGAGTCAAGTCATTAAAAGAGTCAATGGTTTAATTTTACGGTGCTTGGTCAAGGAGAGAAAGGCGTTTAATCAAGGATAACCCTTTCGTTCAAGTACTACTCTTTGATAAACCGATTCGACAGAGAAGAAAGTTCGTAATAATGACCAATCAAGAAGATTTCGAGAAACTTCAAGAAACTGTGAATGGACTTGCTGAAATGCTCAAGGGACTGACCACTCAAGTCGAAGATCCTAACAAGCAAGTACCCATTGAAACCATCAAGCGCATGGAGGATAGCTTGAGTCAAATCTCCAATGACTACAAGTACTTTGGAATAAGCTCTAAGGGAGTCTCAGTGGATAAGGAACTTCTTCCGCAGAAGTACTCATCCAATGACATTCCTAAATTCAAAGCTACTGACAACCCTTACTTCCACTTGAGAGCCTTTGAAACAATCATGGAGATCAAGGGGATTGACAAGAAAGTTTTCCCCTCGCTTTTTCCGCTTTCTCTTGAACCAGTATGCCAATAATGGTTTGTTTCCATAGGCACTGAGAAGATCGCTACTTGGGATTCGATTACACATGCTTTCATTGATAGATACAAATGTAATATTCAATTAGAAACCGATCATAGGGAACTTGAAATTCTTAAACAAAAAGAAAATGAAGGTTTCATTGACTTTTACAATAGGTGGAAGGAAACTTCCGCTAGGATGATTGAAGTTCCAAGTGAGAAAGAATCTATAAGGATGTTCATTAAGAACCTCCAAGAGAAGTACCAAAAGCATTTGAAATATCAATGCAACCTTAACACTTTCAAAGGCGTCTATAACATAGGCACTGAAATTGAAGATGATCTTGCAAAATAGAAAGCTGCTAACAATAGTAACAACAGTGGCTGGAAAGGAAAGAAGAACGACAATCCTTCTTCTTCCAAAAACACCCACTCTAGTAACAATGTTAGTACCTTTAATCTAAATGATGTCCTAGCCATGAATAATCAAGGGAAAACAAAGCAATTTAGAAGAGAGTTCACCCCTATTAGGATGAGCTATGATACCACCTTTGATAGACTTCATGCCAAAGGACTAATTACTCCCATTGGACCTATGCAAGATCCTCCTCTTGAAAAGAGACCATCCAATTGGAACCCAAATGCACAATGCAAATATCATCAAGGTAGGGGCTTCTCTACTGAAAGTTGTTGGAAATTACAGGAAGCCATCCAATACTGGATCGATAACAATAAACTTCCAGTGCCTCCTGCTAGTAAGAAGATAAGCATCAACAATTCTCCACTTTCTGATTCCTTGGATATTTCTCACGAACAGGATCCAATAGATCCATCACTACTTATTAAATCAGTTGAAGATCCTTCCATAGAAGAAATTCATACCATTGAAGAAGAAGAGGAGATTTCTTCGATTCCATGACTGACTTTCAAGAAGAGACTACCAATGAAGACATTGCTAGTACTTCCCAAAATCCTATCAATGCAGATATAAATAGCCTTCTTGATGCTCTTCAAGAGTTAAGTCTTGAACTTCAAATTATTTACAAGAAGGTAAATAGGATAGAAAACAAGCCTATCCCCAAAAGAAGATGTGACCCCTCTTCTTCCTCTTACAAACCCAACACCATTGGCAGAAGACCATTTACCTTTAACGTTGTTAAGCAGCAAGTGAAAAGGAGTAATAGGGCTTACATACCCATAGGCACTACTTATGAAAGCTCCTTTGACATGCTCCTCGAAAGGGGTATGGTCAAGCCTCTTGAGTCAAAGCCATTCGAGTCCCTTAAAATAATGGACAAATTCTACTGTAAGTACCATCAATCTGGAGGACATACAACTGAAAACTATTTCAGGTTGAAGGAATATATCCAAGGACTCATAGATGATGGAAAACTTTTTATCAACATCCCAATATTAGATAGCAGTAAAATTTGGGACAATGATGCCAATATTAATGGAATCTAGGACAATGATGATGAGGATGTATACCTCAAAGATATGGTAGAATCACCCCTTGCTGCACTTTACCCTGTTGAAGACAATGATGACATTTGGGATGAGGACTCCCCAATCACTGTATTTACAAGGTCTGGGAGAGTGCAACCACCAGTCACAACTATACCCATACCTAGAACTCAACAAGTTCCAGCACCCATTATAGAGGACAAGGACATTGTCAAGCAACTCAAAAAGACTAAGGTTGAGATGAACGTTTGGAAACTCCTAGCTTCATCTCATGAACATAGGATGGCGGTGATAGATGCTCTAGCAAAAGTAGGGATAGATTCCGAGACTACTCCAGAAGGGTTGGCCAACTTCCTCACAAGTGACCTCCCTAGACCTAATAATTTGATTACTTTTTCTGACAAAGACTTACTACCTGAAGGTGATAGAGACAACAAAGCCTTGAACTTCATCGTGGTGTGCAAGAGAATGAACGTACCAATGACCCTTGTAGACAATGGTTCGACAATAAATCTATGCCCACTTCGCACTGCAAGGATGTTAGGAATAAATGATGAAGACTTAACTCCATCCACACAAGGTATAAGGGCCTATGACAATAATCGTCGCCAAGCCCTTGGAACCATTACTATGAGTGTCACCACATGAGTTATTAAGCATAATACTACTTTTCAATTAGTAGACATTAAGGCTTCATTCAACCTGTTATTGGGACGCCCTTGGCTTCATGACCTTAAGGTCGTCCCTTCATCCCTCCATCAACAAGTAAAGACTGTAGTCAGAGGAATTCCTATCACAATAGATGCTTCCCCCATGAGAATCAAAGCGATTGATAAACCAATCATTCATGTGGGGCACGATGAAAATGACAAAGATTTGTGGGGCTTTAACACCGAAGAGGTCTCTTTATCGAAGAAGATGAAAAGACCCCTCTTGACTATAACCCCCACTCAAATCTCGTGGTCAACGCTATCCTTAAAAGACAAGGGCACTTTCCTGGAATGACCTTAGGAAAGAAGAAAGGAATAGCTAAACGAATGGGACTACCTGGCCTCCCTAAAATGGATACTTTTGGACTTGGCTTCGAACCAACTCTAGAGGACCTTAAGCGAGCCCGGGAAAAGTCCAATGCACGAAGAAAAGCTTGCACCTAGAAAGATGCAATGCCAATGGAATCATACCCTCTCACTTTAAATGGATAGTTTATAAAAGAGGGAGAAGACTACACATGCTGCGAATTCCCGTAACCACTTGTTAGGAATGGGATACGCCAGCCGGTGTTCGAAAGTTTTCTAGATTGCAACTTTCTAGACGAGATCCCTACTCCTATTTATAGTGAACAAGCACCCCCATTCTTCGACTTTAACGTCATGAGTCTTCTCTTTGGGTACGAGAAAAATGAGCCTTAGGGCGTTGACGACAACTCCGCGCTTATACAAACCGTGCTACAAAGTGAAAACTTTGACCCCTCTAAGCTCATCACTCCGGTAGAAGGACTACTTAAGGGATGGAACAAGACCGTGAAGGTGACTACACCAAGTGGAAGGAAGATATCCATAACCACAGGAGAAGGACCTATGTTTGATGAGTCCGAGTCGTCTGAGTCTGAGTCTGAGTCTGAGGCTGAGTTTGAGTCTTCTAAGTCGCTCGTAGTTCCACCCCCCTACTTTTTAACCTAGCTTAACACCTACCCCTAGAATAGTTAGTAGCCAGGTCTTAGCGGACCTTTCTCTTTTCGATGTAATGATTCAAGAGTTTAATAATATGAATTCTTCTGCTTACTCCTCGTGTTATTCCCTCACCCAAGATAACGAGCATTGCTTTACTAATAATGAAAATGACAAAGAAATAACTAAGGCAATGGAATCACTTGAAAATAAAACAGCAGTAATTGAAGAAACTGAAACTGTTAATATCTCAAAAGATCCCACCATTAAAAGAAAAGTTAAAATTGTCTTAACTCTAAATCAAGAAGAAAGAACTAACTTAATAAATCTACTTGCATAATTCATTGATGTCTTTGCTTGATCATATGAAGATATGCCAGGTTTAAACAGAGAAATCGCTCAACATACTATACCACTTATCGCGGGAATGAAACTTGTAAAACAAAAGTTATGTTGAATGAAATCCGACGTAGCATAAAAATAAAAGAAGAAGTTCAAAAACAAATAACTGAAGGTTTTATCAAGGTATCTTTATATCCAGAATAGGTCACCAACGTGGTACCAGTTCCCAAAAAGGATGGTAGAGTAAGAATGTGTGTCGATTACAGGGATCTCAACAAGATTAGTCCAAAGGACAATTTCCCTCTACCACACATCGACATTCTAGTAGATAATACAACCAATCATGCACTTCTCTCATTTATTGATGGGTATGCAGGTTGCAACCAGATTCTCGTGAGCAGAAGAATACATGGAAAAGACTACTTTCATAACACCATGAGGCACTTACTGCTATACGGTAATGCCATTCGAGTTGAAAAACGGGGGTGCCACGTACCAATGAGCAACAACTGCCTTACTCCATGGCATGATGCACAAAGAATTCGAGGTGTATGTGGACCATATGATCGTGAAATCCAAGGATCGCCCTAACCACCAAGTAGCCTTGAGAAAATTCTTCGAAAGAATTCGAAAAACAACATGAGGCTCAATCCCACCAAGTGTGCATTCGGGGTTACCTCAGGGAGGCTTCTAGGCTATGTCATTAGCTTTAGAGGAATAGAGATAGATCCACTAAAATTAAGGCAATCATGTCCATGCCACCGCCCAAAACCGAGAAGCAAATTCGAGGTTTTATTGGCCGGTTGCAATACATAAGTAGGTTCATATCAAAGCTCACCATGATATGTGAACCAATATTCAAGAAACTCAAAAAGAATGTACTGGTAGTATGGGACAATGAATGTCAAGAAGCCTTTGATAAGATCAAAGCCTACCTTGCCAATCCTCCTGTACTGGCACCAACACTCCCAGGCATTCCTCTTTGCCTATACTTGACAGTCACTAAGGTAATAATGGGGGCTTTGCTTGCACAAGAAGTAGAAGGAAAGGAAAATTCCATCTACTATCTAAGTAAGAAGATGCTTGAATATGAAGTCCACTACACACCTCTTGAAAAGTTGTGCCTCGCACTTATGTGGGCCACAACTAAGTTAAGACATTACATGCTAGTCTATACAGTCCATGTGGTATCTTGAATGGATCCTCTCAAGTATCTCTTTGAGAAATCCACACTTAATGGACGAATATCAAGATGGATAGTCTACTTAGCTCAATTTGACCTAAGGTTCATGCCTCAAAAGTCTATCAAGGGATCCGCAGTCTCACATTTCTTGGCAAACTTCCCAATTAAAGACTCAACACCGGTACAAGAAAACGACTTTCCAGACAAGGAGTTAATGGTCACTGAGGATGATACTTGGACATTATACTTTGATAACGCATTCGACCAGAAAGGATGTGGCGTAGGAGTCTTACTAGTATCACCTAAAGAAGAGCATGTCCCAATCTCAATAAAGCTTGACTTCGACGTCACCAACAATGCTGCAGTGTATGAAGCATGTGTGGTAGGCCTCGAAACAGCCTTGGAATTGGGAGTCAAGAAACTTCGAATGTTTGGAGATTCATCTCTTATCATCAACCAAATTTCCAAAAGATGGAAGGTGAGGAGTGAAATCCTAGCTCCATACCAAACCTATTTTGAAACCCTTTCTTATTAACTTGAAAAGGTAGAATACACATGCCTTGGCAAGGCTAGCCTCGATAGTTAGAATTCCAAAGGAAATTGAGCAAATGCCTTTAACAATAGAGAAAAGGCATAAGCCTGCTTATATTCAAGCTATTGAGGATGAAGGAGAAACCCAAGGAGAGGAAGAAGAACCATGGTATACAAACATCCTCAATTATGTCAACAAAGGGGAATATCCACCTAATGCTGACAAAAGAGCGAAGCGCACCTTAAGACTCTTAGCCCCACAATTCATACTCATAAACGATGAGCTTCATAAAAGAGTACCTAAAGGAAGAGCCCTCCTATGCATAGGCAAAAAGGAAGCTTAAAAAGCAATGAAAATCATCCACGAAGGAGCATGTGGAACACACATAAATGGCAAAATACTAGTTCAGAAAATCATGCGCTAAGGCCATTACTGGACTACCATGCAAAGAGATTGCCATCAATATGTAAAAAGATGTGTAAAATGCCAAATGTATGCTAATTTGCAACATGTTCCACCATCTCTCCTTTACACTTACACATCTCCATGGCCATTCTCAACTTGGGGAATAAATATTATTGGACAGATTACTCCCCCTGGAACAGGATGTCATGAATAAATCCTCGTTGCCATAGATTGCTTCACCAAATGGGTTAAAGTAGCATCCTATGCGAAACTCACCGCAAAACATGTGGCACTCTTTATTGAAAGAAACATCATATGTAGATATGGAATCCTCCATGAAATGATAAGTGACAATGGTACTCACTTTCAAGCAGAGCGTGAAGACCTACTTAAAAAGTATGGTATTATACATCACCACTCCTCTCCATACAGACCTCAAGAAAATGGTGTAGTGGAAGCAACCAATAAGAATATAAAGACAATCATAAAAAAAATGACAGATAACTACAAAGATTGGCCTGACAAATTAAACTTCATTTCGCACTTTGGGGTTATCGCACGTCAATCTGTTCATCCACAGGAACTATGCCGTTCTCCCTAGTCTATGGAATGGACTCCGTACAACCTGTAGAGCTAGAAATGCCTTCCTTGCGCATAGCATTGGAAAGTAAGCTTGATGAAGTCGAATGGACAAGGGCAGGATATGAAGAGTTAATTCCACTCGATGAAAAATGACTAGAAGCCTTACATCATGTCCAATGTTATCAAACTCGCATGGCTAGACACTTTAACAAAAAGGTCTAGACAAGAAACATCAAGGAAGGAGACTTGGTGTTAAAAGCACTTAGAAAAAATTTCCTAGATCCAAGAGGCAAATTTAGGCCTAATTGGTCTGGACCATACATTGTTAAAACTATCCTATCTTGAGGCGCATCTAAGTTAACAGATATGGATGGTAATGAATTCTCGAACATGACAAATCTTGATCAACTCAAGAAGTTCTACCCATGATTGAATTGAGTTCTGTACTCAAGAGAGCTACGTTTGGCCTGATTCCTTAACAAGGATACGTAGGCAAACCTTCCGTAGGGTGTGGCAACTTTAAATTTTCAAAATCTTGCCCTTTTACACAACAAATCAACTCGGAATCAAGAAGATCGCAAAAACAAAATTTAACGTGCCGCGATAGGATCATCGCGCCGCGTTAGAGCCATCGCTATGCGATAACCCCAACGCGCCACGACAAAATTATTTTTTTCCGAGGCAAACTGTGATTAATTGCGACGACTTCAGATTATTTCGAGATTTTTTCGACTTCCGTAGTCGTATTGTTTTCGATATTACTAAGTTGTTTCCACTGCTTGAAATATTATTTCTAATAAGGGAATATTATAATTAATAAAGTTAATCTAATTAAAAGCTAAAAATTGCATTAATAATTGAAATTGAAAATACATTATTGATGATTTAAAAGCTTGAAAATATTATTAACTTGGAAATTAAAATTGTCTAATAACATTAAAAGTAAAGCAATGCTCTAATCTTTATTCTCCTTTCAAACCCTTTTCCAATTCTTGTCTGAATCCTCTTCATCTTCTAGCTCCTTTACCAATAGAGAACCATTAGATGATCGAACCGAAACCTTAGAAGTAGAAGTTTCCCCTTTAGCAAAGACCCCCACCTTCTTCTCAACCCAAGCCTTCTTTTCCTTTTCTATAGAAGTATTAGCCTTCCTTTTTCCCTTTACCCTCTACATCATATTTCTTCTTAGGCATGATAGGAGTCTTGAATTCAACTTTTGAACCTAGAAGATCTTTAGGAGGAACCTTCTAGTTCCCTAAGCGGTCTGATCTTTTATGTTTGTCTTCTCTACACCCTTAGAAGTTGTGTTTCAAACCTTGTTTTTATCCTTTTGATATTGACCAAGTAACCATTGTTTAAATTCTCTAGACAATGGGGGAGGGACTCTACTCGAAACAACATTCCATAAGGGTCTTCTACACCAATAATCGTCAAACCTTTTAACATTCTTTAATACAGGATGCTCATAAGGCCGACGATGATCACCAGAAGGGATGGTTTGAGCAAGGTCATACTGCGTCATTACTCTAGAAGGGTAGTAAAAAGTCAACTTTGACAAGCTTGGAATACGGCAAGCAGGTTGGGTATTGATTCCAATCATCTTTTCGATCTTCCACCAAGGAACAACCCATTTAATGGAGAAGTCGCGAGCTTTAAAAATTCTACTCCACTCCCGGCATCCCATCTTTAAAGAAAATCGTTTATTCCTTCTCACAAGGCAATTAGGAGTGTACTTTTCGATGTTATCAGGAGGACTGATCAATCCAAGTGTTTCCATTAGCCAAATCTGCAAGAATAGAAATAAATTATTATTATTTTACAAAGTTAAATATTTTTTTACTTTTGTAATTAAACGTATTGATTTTCTACCTGTAATAATATTGGTGATCCTCGAATTGGTGCTTTGGGATCCTTTTTCAATTCATCTAGACTTAGCATTGTTTCTCCAACAATTAAAGGAATTGGATTCCTCCCATCATCAATTTTTTCTATAAAAGACGCTAATATAGCTTGACCCATGTGAATACTACCACTAGTAAGCAAGAACAGGCTAAACATGCAGAAAAGAAAAGCTCTTCTCCTATATATGTGAAAAGAATTAGACTTAGGATTGTTAAAGAAGAAAGACGCCAATTTTCTTAAATCAATTTCTTTTCCATGAATTATAGTATTTAAATCGGTCTCCCTAAGATTATAAAAACACTCAAAATATTTATAGTAATATTCACACACTGTGGGGATTACTGCAAGATTAAAAGAGGGAAAACAAAAAATAGCACCAAATTCTTTCGACAGGGGGCTAATTTCATCATTGCCTAGACTAAAACAGTGAGTGTTGGGGTCCCAATATTCTATGGCAATATGAATAAATTCACTATCAAGATCTACCCCTTTAATGCGCAATAGACCACTCATGTTGAGAAAATCAAGTTCTTTCCACTCACTAGTGGTCAAAGACTGACACCACTCACGAGTGATTTCACAGAATTTTCTAGGCATGACTACAAAATTATGAAAACTAGAAGAATTTAGAAAGCTAATGACTCGAATTGCACCAAACATGGAGAACTTGGGGGCTTTTTATAAAATCAAAGAAAAAATTGAATTGCATTCGGACTGGAATTTCAAGATCCATTGCGCCGCGACAGAGTTGTCGCGCCGCGGCAAATTCATCGCACCGTGACAAAACCTAACGTCCACGACAAAGAAGACGTCCTAATTAATCCTCTGATTTGATTATGACTCGAATTTGTACTTGAATTTTTCCGGATTTCATCCAATTTTTCTCACTTTTCCCACATATAATTCACCTTTTCCTATGATGACTCAAACTTTTGATTTAATCCTAATTTATTTGGGGAATTTCTCAAGTTAATTTTAAACTTATTTTTGCCTCATTTTCTTTTTTCATTTTTTCTTTTTGGGGGAGAAAGTAATAATAAAAATGATGGAATTTTTACGTAAAATTTATCACAAAATAACATACGCACATGCACATAAATAATTGTAAAAATTGAAAAAGGCTAAAAGAGTACATAAATAGATAAAGATCAGACTAATATATACATGAGTCTAACATACATACATAAGAGTCAATAAATGTATAATACATCACAAGCAAAGTCCAAACACATTCCAAAGAAAATGATGTAGGAAACAGCTATGGTGATGCAGGACGTGGCTCTCGAGGAATACCCATCACATTGTAGAAATACAAAGACCGCGAGGTCAACGCCCGACCAGAATCAGTACCTCCAGTCGTGGGGATCATGAGTGTTAGAGCTGTCCACTGAGTACCCCCATGAGGACCGTACTGCTGAAAACTCCCACCAACAAAAGGAGTAGGTATAGGCTGCTGCGACGACGAGCCAACCTCGTATGTCCCACCACCGAACAGAGATGACGAACCAGCTGCAAACGTGTTTGGGACCACGTGAGGTTGTACCATCGAAGTACCATAACCAGGTGGAACCATATCCGTCGACGAAGAACTGTCACCATCATCAGCCGCTGCCTGGCCAGGCACCTCCTGCCTACCTGGGATCTCTACAGAGGTACGCCGACGCATTGCTCCTGCCTCTCTCAAGCCCTCTGGCGTCGAACGAATATGTGGTCGAGGACCAGGCTGAAAGAAAAATAAAGTGATGCAAGTTAGTCATTGTAAAAAAAAAAATAAAAAAGAAAATGCATAACGACATACTGGTGCAACATCCTCCGTACATCGGCACGATGCCCGGTGACTCCACCTCGCTAGTTGGTAACGACAAGCATCGAGGGCAGCTGCCATCCACGTAACCATCTCGCGAGAGAATTGCGAAAAATCAGACAGGATTAGAAAACGAGATGATACATGCACCAAACAAAGGAAAAGGTGAGAACTCACCCATGTCTGCGAACGGTGGATGGACCGCTCCACCAATCGCCACTCCTCCGGGGCTGGAGGGATCGTCTCCTCGATGGGGCCACGAACCCCCTGATAGAGAATGGACATGCGTGGGGGCTCGAACTCCGCTCACCAACTCCTATAAAACAATCCAACAATTAAGCGCTGTTGTGGGCTACAGAAATGATAAAGTGGCTAGTAGAGATTTACAAACCTCCTCACGGTAAGGAGGGGGAGCTAGTCGAGGGAGCAGCTCTCTCACATAAGAGCGGTCTGAATAAATATGCCTCCGCCAATCCACACCTATGGCACCATCGATGGCATACACCCGGAGTCTCTCCTGACCATCATCTGGGCAGGAGGATCCGCAGGGACTAGAGGAACGGCTGAGTTGTGTACTGAAAGGCTAGCCTAAAATCGCCTAAGTTAGCCTATGGACGATATCGAACCTCAGAACGCTACAACGAAAGGTATAAGTCAGCAACTTGTCAATGAAAACCAAAAGAAACAAAAGATAGGAGTATCCTTACGTTAAGAATAACAACCCTGACGGCGATAGCAGAAGTGAGACCGGCACGGTGGTCATACCAGCTGGCAGCTATTAGGAGCCTCTAGTTCGAGGCCTCGCCGGAACCAGCGAAGGGAAGTATTCGTTGAGCCAAACTTGCGAGAAGTCAAGAAATCTAAGAATCGATAAACATCGAGACTAGAATGAAAATCACAAGATCATAGGAAGGCATACCTCTACGACCTTCCAAAGGTCAGGAACAACAATCTCTGTTCTACAATGCCGTTGGCAACACGCCAACCATAGTCCTAGGAGTAGATCAGCATAGCCAATACTGGCCCATTCGTACGTGGCGACTCGCTGGAGGTCGCACAACATAGAGAGATAACATAGCAAAACACGGCTTCCCCTGTCAGGAGAAGAGGTCCCTAACAGGAGAAGAAGAACAAAAATGCGAACCTGCTGCTCCAGGGTTGTTGCATCATCAGCAAAAGTTTCTACCAGTAGCCGTTATGGATCGTCCTCATGCTTGAGGCCTTATCCCTAGCCTCAGCAGCAACCCTATGTGAAACAAGGCCCAGCAGCTCTAGGGCCTCAGGAGAGGCTAGACTGTACAGCTCATCCGCGGGAAGTGTAGCCGGCCGAAACTCAACTCTGCTGATGATAGAGAAGTCGAGTGGGGTGATAGTCATCTCACCCCACGGAAAGTGGAAAGTGTTTGAGGTGTCCCAGAAGAACTCCAGGGCACCCCGAACGATAAAACGACTCTCCTAGAAAGAATGGAAGGTCGCAGCAACCTGTAAGATGGGAGTCAACCCACAGGACTCCCAAAGCCCTCTCACCACCTCGTTTCCAGCGATGTGTTGGCGCTATACAGAAAGAATAATGTTGTTGCCCGAACCATGAAAACGCACATGCTCCTCAGCAAAACCCAGCAAAACACGCTCGAAGATGTGGTGAACCGGCTAGTAGAAGCGTCGTCTCCATCCCCAATAGGCTCATCTTCTCGGTGAGACGAGCAGGAGCACAAGCCAGAGCCTCAACGTTGAGCCATACTATTTATTGTTTCCATAAAAACAGTAAATTAGTGGTTCTATATTAGCTAAGTTCACCTAGCCTATGGTAATGTGTTCGTCAAAACAGAGTACAAAAATTCAAAAACAGCGCATGATTTTGATTCGCACAACAGAAATTTTGAGCACCAAAACAATTTCTTGCAAGCTTATGACAAACATTACAACAAATTCAGCACAAAGAGCAAACAAAATCATGAAGAACAAGCCACATTGTACTCACAAACCTAGAATGTTCAACAATGGCAAAATACTCGTTTCTTCACCAAATCAAGTAATTCTAGTCTCAAAACGTTCACAATACAATTTACAAATACATACAAGCAATTTCATGGCGAGAAATTCAACCAACATCGAGCAAAGCAACGTAAGCATTTTTAGATTTTTCGCAAATTTGCAAGATAAATGCTCAAAATTCACCCAAAGCAAGAAGAGTTTGAGCAAAACTTACATGGATCGGTGAAGTAGAGTGAACATGCAACAATCTGAGATAAATTTGAGAAAATTCGGTTGAGAAATGACCAAGATTGAGCGACTTGAAGTTCCGCGAGCGAACGACGAGCAACAACGATGAAATGAAGAAGAAAAGGGTTTAAATTCGCACCATGCGAATTCACAGCGTGATAAACCTGTCATGGCACGACAAACTTGTCGCCGCACGATAAACCAAATTCTGCTTGCGTCATCTTTTGTGGGTCCCATAATTTGACTTGATGGACTACATTTATCCATTTGAGCCTCTTGATGCCCAATTGAGTCTTTGATTTTATTAGTAATTAGCGCGATTAAAATCTTGATTGATGATCGGCTTGATGAAGATCACCACATTGGTTAAATACGCCTAAGCATTGGAAAAGCACGATTGAGCATGCTTAAACATTGGCAAAGCATATTTAAGAATGCCTAAGCATTAGCTAAATACACTTGATAAAGCCTAAACATGGGCTAAGAATATTTGATAAGCGCCTAAGCGTTGGCTAATAACATTTAAGAGCGCCAAGCATTGTCTAAGCATGTTCACCTAAGCATTGGTTGAGCATATTCAATACGCCTAAGCATTGGTTAAGTCCACCTAAGCATTGGTTGGGAAAATTTCATTACACCTAAGCATTTGTTAAGTCCGCCTAAACATTGGTGGAGTATATTGACTTCTACGAAAATCAATTTGAAGCTTGGTAAAACCTTAAGAGATGGGGTTTTTACGATAGATTTTCCAAAGCTGGAGAGGATACCACTTCAAGGAGTGAAGGCAAGAAAATTTGAAGATCACTAAGCATTGTGATCTTCGACGACGTTCCCTAAGATGTGGAGGTTGTCTCCCTAAGATTTGAAGACCGCTAAGCATTGTGATCTTCGAATTTTGAAGATTGTTAAGCACTACGATCTTCGACGACGTTCCCTAAAATGTGGAGGTTGTCACTTTAAACCAAAGGTGGCTAAGCACTGCAATCTTTGACGACGCTCCCTATGATGTGGAGTTTTCCAAGCAAAGCAAGTTCGATTTAGAAAATTAATGTTACGCCGAGATCTGTACACGACGGTGCAAGATACGCGTTTCTAATTCCTTTATTTGTAGAACTAACGTTTTTTGCAGGTATCGGTGTTAGAAAGAACGATTTAGGATCGCAGAACGTTCTAAATCATTCTCCGTCCCTATTGATCTTGCTTTGACTTTTGTTTCTCCAAACTCAGTCAAAGTGGGGGCTTCTGTAGACACCTGATTGTGTCTCCCCAAAAAACCAAATCCCAGTGATGAGTACCTTTCACGTCTTTGATTATCGAGTTAGGTGAAGATTTGAAGAATCTCGTGAGATTCTTTTTAGCCTTGATCATTTTTAACCTTTCCTTAAAGTTTTAATCCGAAATCATTCAGATTCATGTCTTTGAAAATCATTCATTTCGTGTCCTCTTTATAAAAAAGTCCAAACCAGTTTGGGTCCATAATCCTGGTCCAAATATTATTTAGTTGGATGGATCTTATTTAGTTGGATGGTAAAAAAGAGCTTTCCAACGATATATTATAAGCCCAAATCTGACTTGTAACGATAAAGTTATGGCCAAAATACTAAATTGAGCCCAAACTAAGCCTTACTTGCGACCCGATGACCATGTGGAGGGTCCATTAACCTTAACCTCATTCCTAAATCAATTAGGATTTATTGCAAGCTTCTAGAATCCTCTAGAAAGTTGTTTTCAATCCTAAATCCCTTAGGATTTATTATTAGCTTCTAGAATTCTATTCTAATTTATCCTGTTTTTGAAAAGATAAAGATTTAAGAATTTTACATCGTATAAAACATCTACTTTTCAATGATCCTAATCCTGGTCAGAATAGAATACGTACGAATATTCGGTTAACCCAATCCGATTGGGCATAGAATTTCGTACGGATTCAGTCTTTCAAAAACCATCGCGTCGCGACAAGGCTGTAACACCCCCAAATCTCTCTCTACGTAAATTGTAGAAAAATACGTATAAATACCGTAGAGATAGGTTTGGGCGTATTATGTCGCGTATAACGCAAGGCTTATACCAAAAATACTTTTGCAGCGGGAAACTTTATTCTTTATTAAATAACCATAATAAAATTCGTTCATAATTTGTGACACAAAAATGACTCAAACTTTTCCTAGCTAGGTGAAATTTCCCGTGGACTCCCGTATGCATCAATCAATTTCCACCTGAAAAATTCACCTGTTAACCATAAATGATAAACAGGGCAAGGCCAAAACGAAAGCACGTATTAGCAAGTATGCTAAGTAAGTCATGTGTAAGATAAGTAAAACGTAATTTAAATCATTTACGTTTAATTAATAAAAGAAATACCAATGTCGTATTCAAATAGAACTTTTCAATCCAATTCTTTTAATTCAAGTAAAACTCAATCGAATCATACCAAACCAATTCCTCACTAAGTGTGCACACCCCCCAAGTGGTTTACTTTATAATCAAAGGCCAAACTTGAGGAAAGACTAGGTCATGCAAAGTCCATAGTCTTCTCTAAACCATTCCCTAAGTGGGATTCAATATATCGATTGATTTATTTAAAAACTCGTCTTTAAAAAAATCCATCACACTTACATAACAACAAACTTGCAAATCATTTCCAATAATTTTCCAATCACAATTTAAGGTCCTTTTGATTTAAATCCAAATCATTTAATTCAATCTGACAAAATTTCATAATTTTAATACGGAACATAATATCATAAATTCATACGAACATAAAACATGATTTAATACGGAATGTAATAAAATATGATTTGATACGGAACATAATAATTTATAGTCTCATAATAAATCATAGTTTTATACGGAACATGAATTATAGTTTCACAAATAAAATTTCATACGGAATAAATTATAATTTCATACGATCATAAAATGTAGTTTCTTAATCAACTTTCGAAGGTATCAAACCACATAACGTACCTTGATCAATCACGAGCGATTTCACAACTACTTCTCTAAATCACGAGCACCCTACACATAATTATAACCTTAATTAATATAAGGTTATCAAATAAACACAACAATTTAATTAAACTACCCTATATGTGCATGAAATAATTAATTATCATACATAAAATAATTTTCTGTTTTATAATTTTAAAGAATTTTCTGTTTTTATAAAATTAATTTGTATAAGAAATAATATTTAGAAAATGGTTAATAAAATAAATTTAAGAGGAAAGGAGGGATTGAAGGAAGGTGGAGGAACCAATGCAAGGGAGGAGCAAGGGTGGCTGTGGCCGGCTGGAGTGGCGGCTGCTGGTGGCTGCTGGCGGCAGCAGGTGGTCGCCGGTGAGGGTTGTCGCCGGTGGCCGGAAAAATGGAAGGAGGGAGAGGAGGAAAACCGTGAGGAAGAGGGGAAAGAAGAAGAGAATTCTTGAGGTTTTTGGTGTGATTTTTGGGGTGTATGAAAGGGGTACTTATAGGTGTTTAGGGGATGGGTTTATGGCATTTTAAGGTTTATAATTTATGAAAGTTTTTGATCATGAAATTCCTTTTGGTAATTTTTAAGCTTGGAGTGCAAGGATGACATGGAATAAAATATTTTTAGGTTTAAGAATGGAAGTAAAAGAAATTTAAAGATTTTATTTTTAATAAAATAATTTAAAATCTTTGTAGAAAAACCATGAATGGCCGAAAATATTGAGCAAAATATTACTCAATATTTTCGGACCTATCATGTTAGTTTAGGGATTTTATAAAATAATTTATTTGTCAAAAACTAAAGATTTAATAAGAATAAAATCAATTTTTCTTGCTAGATTATTAGGGTGGCCGAATTTGGACAATACTAAGGTATAAAAATCATATTTTTAATTATATAAAGTTTAAAATATTATTTGATAAATTTTGGAAATCATTTTATTTCATAAAAATAATTAATTTAGCAAATAATTAATAAAAATCAGATTTTTAATGTATAAAAATCCAAAAATATTCTTCATTAGATTAGGAATTAATTTTATTTTATGAAAATACTTTTATTTAGAGAAAAATCAGATTTTTAATTAAAAAAATTCAAAAATGATGTTTATTTAGTTTTAGGAAATTAATTTCATTTCATGAAAATAATTAGTTTAGCAAGATATTAAGTAAAATTGGATTTTATTGGGAAAATCCGAAATTATATTTAAAAAAATCAGATTTTTAAATTCGAAAATGCCTCTAATTTTATTAATTAATACAGTTTTGTTTTATTATTTATTTAATCAAAATACTATTTATTAAATATTTAGTTTATCCATTTAATTAAAATAAATGATTTTGGCGCCAAAATTCAAATATCATTTTGGCTCCAAAACTGAAATACTCTTAAGTTAGAAAATACGTCGAAAATACGAGACTAAATACTCTTTAATTTAGAAAATGCCTTTCAAAAATTCTGGGTATTACAGTCTACCCCCCTTAAAAGAAGTTTCGACCCGAAAACTATGCAGAGTGATGAGGAAAGTTGAAAGAATTTCTTCTTTGAAAATAGCTTTTAGTTAATTAATTTCATGCACATGCTAAACATTCTAACTAGACACAGCCTATTGCTAACTTAGAGGGTTGGGAACAGGTGCGCGCGAAACTCTATCGCATTCTACCCCCCTTAAAAGAGTTACGCCCCCGTAACTTGACTACTAACCTCCAGAAACAGATCTGGGTAGCGTTTCTGCATCTCGGCTTCGGCTTCCCATGTTGCTTTCTCAACCTTGTGATTGGTCCATAACACTTTCACAATTCTCACATCTTTGTTTCTTGTACTCCTGACTTTAGTATCCAAGATTTTGACTGGTCTTTCTTCATAAGTCAGATTTTCGTCCATTTCTATGTTCTCGGGTTGTAGTACGTGAGTCACATCAGGTATATACTTTCGGAGTTGGCTCACATGAAATACGTTATGGACCTTTTCTAGCTCATTGGGTAAGTTCAACATGTATGCCACCTTTCCGATCCGTTGGGTAATTTCGTATGGTCCGATGTACTTTGGACTCAATTTTCCTCTTTTCCCAAATCTCATAACCCCTTTCATAGGTGACACTTTCAACAACACTTTCTCTCCTACTTGATATTCTTCTTCTCTTCTCTTCGAATCAGCATAGCTTCTTTGCCTATCTTGGGCTGCTTTCATCTTTTCTTGTATCAATTTTACTTGTTTAACCATGTCTTCAATCATATCTGGTCCAAGTATCATCGTTTCACTGATATCACTCCAACAGACTGGGCTTCTACATTTCCTCCCGTATAGGGCTTCGAATGGTGCCATCCCGATACTTGCATGGTAACTATTGTTGTAGGAGAACTCAATCAAATCCAGGTGGTCTTCCCACGATCCTTGATATTCCATTACACATGCCCTCAACATATCTTCCAATGTTTGGATGGTCCTCTCGGTTTGTCCGTCAGTGGCAGGGTGGAACGCCGTGCTCATTAGTAGTTTCGTCCCCATTTCTTTTTGCACACTTTGCCAAAAGTTGGATAGGAATCTCGAATCCCTGTCTGACACAATGTCACTTGGCACCCCATGGTACTTGACTACATACTTAACATAGGCTTTTCCTAATTGCTCCATGGACCAAGTATTTTTCATGGGTATAAAGACCGCTGTTTTCGTCAATCGATCCACAATTACCCAAATGGTGTCATTTCCTGCCCGAGTTTTGGGTAATGCCCCAACAAAATCCATAGAGATGGAATCCCACTTCCAACTAGGCACTTCTAATGATTGGACCTTCCCTTGTGGTCTGCGATGTTCAATCTTTACTTTCTGACATGTCAGACATTTAGCCACAAATTCTGCAACCTCTCTCTTCATATTGGGCTACCAAAACATTTTCTTCATGTCCTTATACAATTTGTCCCCTCCGGGATGCATTGAATAAGGAGAACTATGAGCTTCTTGCATCAACCTTTGCTTAATGTCTCCACGGTGCTGTGGGACGCACCATCTTCCCTTAAAACGAAGTCCACCATCTTCATCAATGGTGAAATCCGATACCTGCCCTTCACTCATTTTCTCTTTCATATTTTTAAACTTTTCATCCTCCGACTGACTATTCTTAATTTCCTCGAAAATTGTCGGTCGAATAATCAAAGCGTTCAACATCCGACTGACTTATCTTTGCTATACCACCTCCAAACTCATCTTTTGGAACTTGTTACACAGTTGGTCCGGCAATATCATCGCATATATCGATTGTCTTGACTTCCTACTTAAGGCGTTGGCCACTACATTAGCCTTACCCTCATGGTACTGGATTAGCAGCTCATAATCCTTGATGAATTCTAACCACCTTCTCTGTCTATTGTTCAATTCCTTTTGGATGAAGATATATTTTAGGCTCTTGTGATCGGTGAAAATTTTACAAGTTACTCCATACAAGTAATGCCTCCAAATCTTCAAAGCAAACACTATGGCAGCAAGTTTCAAGTTATGCGTTGGGTAATTCTGCTCATATGTCTTCAGTTGTCTTGAGGCATAAGCAATAACTCTTCTAGCTTGCATCAAAACACATCCTAACCCAAACTTTGACGCATCGCTGTACACTTCATACTCCTTGCTTTCATCAAGTAATGCTAACACAGGGGCTGATGTCAGTTTTTCTTTTAGGGTTTGAAATGCCTCTTCACACTCAGGAGACCAATTGAACTTACATTCCTTTTTCATCAAGTTGGTCATTGGTCTTGCTATTTTCGAAAAGTCCTTTATAAACCTCCGATAATACCCGGCCAATCCCAGGAAACTCCTCACCTCTAACACATTCTTTGGGGCTGGCCACTCCTGTACAGCTTGGACCTTAGCTGGGTCAACCGAGACTCCTTCCTTAGAGATTACATGCCCCAAAAAGGCGACTTCCTCTAACCAGAACTCACACTTAGAGAGTTTGGCATATAACTGATGCTCCCTTAGTAATTGTAACACTTTCCTCAAATGGTCTTCATGGTCCTCCTTACTACTCGAGTAAACCAGAATGTCATCAATGAATACCACTACAAACTTGTCCAAATAGGGTCGGAAGATTCGATGCATCAGATCCATGAACACTGCCGGCGCGTTTGTCAACCCAAACGGCATTACTGTGAACTCATAATGGCCATAACGGGTCCTGAAAGCAGTCTTAGGAATATCTTGCTCTGCAATCCTTAACTGGTGATAACCTGACCTCAAATCTATTTTCGAGAATGTTCCTGCTCCCTTTAATTGGTCAAACAAATCATCGATCCGGGGTAATGGGTATTTGTTCTTGACGGTGACATTATTCAACTCACGGTAATCAATGTATAACCGTAAACTCCCGTCCTTTTTCTTCACAAACAATACTGGAGCTCCCCAGGGTGAGGAACTGGGTCTAATGTATCCCTTTTCAAGCAAATCTTCCAATTAGGCCTTTAGCTCTTTCATTTCAGCTGGGGCCATTCTGTATGCAGCCTTGGAGATAGGTCCAGTTTCAGGAACCAAGTCAATCGTGAATTCCACATCTCTTTCTGGTGGCATGCCTGGTATTTCATCGGGAAATACATCGGGAAATTCTTCCACAACAGGTAACTTTGTATCACTCTTCCCTTCTTCACCCCTTATCTCTTGGAGGCTACACATGAATAACGGATACCCTTTCTTGAGACACTTCTGAAGTTGTAAAGCCGAAATAATCCTTATTCCTTGACTTTTCCCTTCCTTCCTATAAGTCACTCTGGTCTTTGCTGGGCCATAGAGCGTGACCTTTTGTGCTGAACAATCTATCTGGGCTTTGTACTTCCCCAACCAGTCCATTCCCACAATCACATCGAGGTCTTTGAGATCGAACTCAATTAGATCCGATGGAAACTCTACTTCAGAAATAGTTAGGGGTACATTCCTAAAAAGTCTAGAACACTCCCTAACTTCCCCTGTTGGAATAGCTACATCCAAGGAGACTGACTCTGGACTTTCTAACTGGAGACTTTCTATTACTGTCTTAGAAATAAAAGAGTGCGATGCACCCGAATTAAATAAAACTTTCACAGATAAAGAATGTATAAGAAAAGTGCCAATTACCACATTATTGGAAGTCTCAGCTTCACGGCTATTCATTACGAAAATCCGTCCCTTTGAAGTGTTTCCACCATTGCTGATTCCAGTGTTCTGGGCAGGTCCGCTAGTTTGTGGGGGTTTTGGGGGATTCCGTCCATCCTGAGCCTTTCCATTCTTCAAATCTGCTTCCTTCTTGAAACACTCGTACTCTCGGTGTCCCAATTTTTGGCAGTATCGGCATGTCACTTTGTTGCCTGCACAGTCCTTCCCCGGGTGGTCCTTCTCACATCTCTTACAGAAGTAACTTCTCTTATTTCTCTCCTTGTTCTCTCTATTCTCACCACCATGGTTTGAAATTCTCCGAAAATTCCCCTTAAAGTCCCTCTTGTCCCCATGATTCCCATTCCCAAAACTCGCATGGTTCTTGGGCCTCTTATCGCTCCCTTGGGGTTGATCATTGGACTTTCTTTTCTCCCCATACATGCTCCCTAGTTCTATTCTCTTGATCCCATACAAATGGGCGGCTCGGCCATACACCTCATCTAGACTCTCGAAGGTTGCCCCACCTAGTTTTCCTTGCAGATTCCAAGTTAACCCCTGCTCGAACCTTTGTGCTTTGATAGCCTCTGTTGGTACTACTTCTGGTGCAAACCTCATCAACTCTAAGAACTTAGAATAGTACTCACTCACAGTCATAGTTCCCATCCTTAAGTTAGTGAACTCCAAACATTTCTGTTTCCTCAAATGATCAGGATAGAACTTTTTCCTCAAGGCTACCTTGAAATCCTCCCAACTAAAATTAGGGTCTACCATCAATTCTTATTTCTTTTGGGTCCACCATAGGTCATCTTCTTCCTTTAAGTAGTATACAGCATTATTAACCTTCATATTGTCTGGACAGTTGATTGCATCAAACAACTTATCAAATTCTCGGATCCAGTTTTCAAGACTAGCTGGGTCCTCTTTGCCTAAGAAAAAGGGTGGTTTGGCTGCAGCTACACCCTTAAAGACTTCACCAAATGTATCCCCCTTTCCTGAACCCTTCCTTTGGTTTGCTACTTGGGTAATGTTTTCAGCAAGATCGGTTAGTTTCTTAAGGACCTTGCCCATATTGGAACCAGCTTTCTTATTCTTTAACTTTAAAGACATACTTTCCTGATGTTCACATTTGAGAGAAAGAAGAAAGAAAAAATTAAAATTCATTCATATACATAAACATAGAGGAAATCAAGCAAATACTTTATTATTATTAATTAATATTCGAGTACACTTTATTATGCATATAATTTATCGAACAATCATAACATAAATCATTTAATTGATCACTCCTCTTCTACTAGGTCAAACTCTTGATCTTCATTGTTAGTCTTCTTGTTACCATTGGGCTCCTTCAAGTAGGTTGGTACATAGTCACTGTAGTTTGGGGTTTGGCCTGACTTTGGATTTGGGTTTCCTTGAGGGTTTGGGTTGTTGGGTTGTGGAGGAGGTGAAGAGTTGGAGCTAGAAGATGATGAGAATCCATGGACTCTAGGCCTTTTTAGAATTCGGGCTTTTGTTTGAGGTTTTGGATGTTCACGTGGTATAGGTACATTGTACTGAGAAAAGTGGGAAGGATGAGGGTAGTTCTTACGCCATCCGAGTGGTGGAATGGATTCATCATCAGAAGAGTCAAAGTCTCCCTCATACTTTGGGTAAGAGAAAGGAAGTTGAGCATTTAGATAACGGAGTTGGTCAACCTCTCTTAATCTGTGGTGAGGGGTAAGTTTAGGTGGCTTGACGGACTTCCTCTTAGGTTCATAGTTACGCTCCAAATAGTGTAGGTCATTCTTGAAATGGGTCAAGGTGGCTAGCCATTTCCTTCATGGTGATGCCTCTCATTCCAAAGCCTATCCTCCTTAATCACATCCACGTACTTCTCAAGTAGAGGGTAGTACTTCTTAATCTTGGGTAAGTGGGCTAATGCCAACAAAACTAGCCAAGGAGGTTGAGTAAAAACTTCAAGGTTGTACTTCTCATAATAGTGTAGAGATAATATTGTTATTCCAGTCACAAAGTCGCTAACACTGATTGCATCAGTTTTCAAGTAGTGAATGTTAAAGTACTTCCTAATATCATCCAACATCTGTTTAGAAAACAATAATTCAATAAGTATTCATACCAATGTTCACAAACATATAAGTTTAACATATATGGGCCACATATATACTCAAAAATCATGTCCATGGACTTCTTCAAAAATTCATAATATACTTATCTTATATGCACACATAGTCTTTGAAACTTAAAAAAAAAATTCAATTCATTTTCTTTTGAAATTAATAATGTACTTGATTCATGATATAGGATGGTCGAGCCCGCGTCTCCCAGGTAAGTTACCCACAGCGTCGGGGAGATCCTTGCCTAGACAGAGAGGCGTACCCATTATAGGCCTCGTTACGAGAACCCGATCAACCTTTTCTCAATCATCTTTCCAAAGAAGAAAATAGGGTTTTAGGAAAATGGTTTTTTTTTTTTTTTTTTTTTTTTTTTTTTTTTTTTTTTTTATAAAAAAATGCAAAACTCTATCCTATATGCCCAACTTAAGTCTACCCATCCAATTTATTTATTCCACTTTTAATCTTGTTTTAAGACCCGACAAACTGATACCACTTTGTCACACCCCCAAATCTCTCTCTACGTAAATTGTAGAAAAATACGTATAAATACCGTAGAGATAGGTTTGGGCGTATTACCGCCGCGTATAACGCAAGGCTTATACCAAAAATACTTTTGCAGCGGAAAACTTAATTCTTTATTAAATAACCATAATAAAATTCGTTCATAATTCATGACACAAAAATGACTCAAACTTTTCCTAGCTAGGTGAAATTTCTCGTGGACTCCCGTATGCATCAATCAATTTCCACCTGAAAAATTCACCTGTTAACCATAAATGATAAACAGGGCAAGGCCAAAACGAAAGCACGTATTAGCAAGTATGCTAAGTAAGTCATGTGTAAGATAAGTAAAACGTAATTTAAATCATTTACGTTTAATTAATAAAAGAAATACCAATGTCGTATTCAAATAGAACTTTTCAATCCAATTCTTTTAATTCAAGTAAAACTCAATCGAATCATACCAAACCAATTCCTCACTAAGTGTGCACACCCCCCAAGTGGTTTACATTATAATCAAAGGCCAAACTTGAGGAAAGACTAGGTCATGCAAAGTCCATAGTCTTCTCTAAACCATTCCCTAAGTGGGATTCAATATATCGATTGATTTATTTAAAAACTCGTCTTTAAAAAAATCCATCACACTTACATAACAAAAAACTTGCAAATCATTTCCAATAATTTTTCAATCACAATTTAAGGTCCTTTTGATTTAAATCCAAATCATTTAATTCAAACCGACAAAATTTCATAATTTTAATACGGAACATAATATCATAAATTCATACGAAACATAAAACATGATTTAATACGGAATGTAATAAAATATGATTTGATACGGAATATAATAATTTATAGTCTCATAATAAATCATAGTTTTATACGGAACATGAATTATAGTTTCACAAATAAAATTTCATACGGAATAAATTATAATTTCATACGATCATAAAATGTAGTTTCTTAATCAACTTTCGAAGGTATCAAACCACATAACGTACCTTGATCAATCACGAGCGATTTCACAACTACTTCTCTAAATCACGAGCACCCTACACATAATTATAACCTTAATTAATATAAGGTTATCAAATAAACACAACAATTTAATTAAACTACCCTATATGTGCATGAATTAATTAATTATCATATATAAAATAATTTTCTATTTTATAATTTTAAAGAATTTTCTGTTTTTATAAAATTAATTTGTATAAGAAATAATATTTAGAAAATGGTTAATAAAATAAATTTAAGAGGAAAGGAGGGATTGAAGGAAGGTGGAGGAACCAATGCAAAGGAGGAGCAAGGGTGGCTGTGGCCGGCTGGAGTGGCGGCTGCTGGTGGCTGCTGGCGGCAGCAGGTGGTCGCCGGTGAGGGTGGTCGTCGGTTGCCGGAAAAATGGAAGGAGGGAGAGGAGGAAAACCGTGAGGAAGAGGGGAAAGAAGAAGAGAATTCTTGAGGTTTTTGGTGTGATTTTTGGGGTGTATGAAAGGGGTACTTATAGATGTTTAGGGGATGGGTTTATGGCATTTTAAGGTTTATAATTTATGGAAGTTTTTGATCATGAAATTCCTTTTGGTAATTTTTAAGCTTGGAGTGCAAGGATGACATAGAATAAAATATTTTTAGGTTTAAGAATGGAAGTAAAAGAAATTTAAAGATTTTATTTTTAATAAAATAATTTAAAATCTTTGTAGAAAAACCATGAATGGCCGAAAATATTGAGCAAAATATTACTCAATATTTTCGGACCTATCATGTTAGTTTAGGGATTTTATAAAATAATTTATTTGTCAAAAACTAAAGATTTAATAAGAATAAAATCAATTTTTCTTGCTAGATTATTAGGGTGGCCGAATTTGGACAATACTAAGGTATAAAAATCAGATTTTTAATTATATAAAGTTTAAAATATTATTTGATAAATTTTGGAAATCATTTTATTTCATAAAAATAATTAATTTAGCAAATAATTAATAAAAATCAGATTTTTAATGTATAAATATCCAAAAATATGCTTCATTAGTTTAGGAATTAATTTTATTTTATGAAAATACTTTTATTTAGAGAAAAATCAGATTTTTAATTAAAAAAATTCGAAAATGATGTTTATTTAGTTTTAGGAAATTAATTTCATTTCATGAAAATAATTAGTTTAGCAAGATATTAAGTAAAATTGGATTTTATTGGGAAAATCCGAAATTATATTTAAAAAAATCAGATTTTTAAATTCGAAAATGCCTCTAATTTTATTAATTAATATAGTTTTGTTTTATTATTTATTTAATCTAAATACTATTTATAAAATTTTTAGTTTATCCATTTAATTAAAATAAATGATTTTGGCGCCAAAATTCAAATATCATTTTGGCTCCAAAACTGAAATACTTTTAAGTTAGAAAATACGTCGAAAATACGAGACTAAATACTCTTTAATTTAGAAAATGCCTTTCAAAAATACGGGGTATTACAAAGGCTGTCGCACCGCGATAAGCCTGTCGCGTCGTGGCAAGGCTATCGCGCCGCGATGGAACCTCTTTTACTTGGATTCAACTTCTGACTCTTTTTCTAACCCTCCAACCCTCTTTTTCCCCTGTAAATAGAGGTCTTATCACCCCGTTTTTAATCACCAACAATCCTCATCTAATCCTCTCTCTAAGCTAAAAGCTTTTCTCTCTCTCTTCTTTCTTAACTTCTACCCTTAGCCTAAACATCCCAACACATCCAAATACACATATTTTGATGCTTTTCCCAAGCAAACACCATACCTCCTTCAGGAGCTTTGAATACTCCTAGCCAATCTCATAGTTGCCTTCGACCTCTACGTGAAAGGTTGACAGTTTTGAGTCTTAGGTCCCAAATCTTTATTTCAATTCTTATTTGGTTTAGTTTTTTTAATCTTTCTTGAAGTTATTAACGTGTGTGTTGTTTTGATAGAAAGAGATACGAGGCATCAAAGTAAGTAATTCGATTACTTATTTATTCCTTTGATATAAAAATCATGTTTAAGATATTATATTAATTCCTAGTATCATGTTAGGATGTTGATTTGGATTCCTAGTATCATGTTAGGATGCTTAATTAATATTTCTAATGTCATGCTTTCTAGTATCATGTTTAGACTAATGTTTTGATTATGTTTTTTATTAGTGACATGCTAGGGTTTGTTATTAATCCATTTAGTATCATGCCTAGGATCTTGCTAATCATGTTTTAATCATGTTTTGATTATGATGATGATTTGTTGTGTCAATTATTATATGTTGCTTGATTATTCATGATTTATTGTTATTGCTTGATCACACCCCTTTTTGCAGGTTTAAAGGGAATTTGTACTTGAAATTACGCCTAATAAGATATTTAATAATTTGATTTAGGCTTAATATGATTTTAATTCAAGTGATCGCCAATAATAGATCTATTTGTGCATTAATAATTAACCAACGTAGATTAAATATGCTTAGGATTAACTTATTGTATGTATGTTGATCGGAAAGCGCACATGAATATCATAAGAATTAAGTAAAGGCCGATTTAGGGCGGGTTCAATCTCTTTTAGTTTGGATTCGTACCATCATCCCCAAATATCCAGTCATGGTTATGGAACACTATGGAATTAGCGATCTTCGTGATCGTGAATGGGGGGTGTAACCTTACCACCCGTGAACGGTTTACAAGCTCCTAAAACTTGTTGGCGACTCTTTATCTCTAGCTTCCTTTCCTTTGGACGCCACCGTGCCTAAAAGCATGATCACAATGGGGCTCAAAGTTGAGTTTGAAAAATTCCCTACAACCATAACCTTTCACACTACAAGCAATTTATTTGCAAGAATGCGAAATTTCATGTTTATGTGAAATTAAGAGCTCACCAAATTAAGCAACCAATATGACTTCACAAACATGCTTAATAAGGAGTAAAATAGTAGAAGATTAATGGTATAATCAAACACATACAACAATTGCATGTCATAATTAATCAAGGTTTAAAGATTTAAAATTTTTTCGTTCAAAACGAACACTAGTAGAAAAAATGAAATAGGCAACCCCCCTTTAGCACCGGTTCTTGAAAACTGGTGCCAAAAGAAATGGGCGGGATTGAAAAATTCGGAGTTGGCACCGGTTCCAACCAAAACCGGTGCCAATCATTTAATTAGCACCGGTTCAAACCGGTGCCAACTTATGTTAAAAAAAAAAATAAGTATGACATAGAGTTGGCACCGGTTCGCCTTAAACCGGTGCAAACTATGTTAATTAGCACCGGTTCAAACCGGTGCCATATTTGAGGAAAAAAAAACCCGGGTTAGGTTATTCGTGCGTTTTTCTTTTTCAATTCCTTTTCCTCTGTAAATTGCTTCTCCTTTCTCCTTATACCTTTCCCCATTTCCCTCTTGACTCCACTACTTCCACCACTACGCACCCCTTTCCACCGCCACCATACTCTATCTTCATTCTTCACGGCATCAAGGCGATGTGACGGTGGTCGCGATTGGTTGTTGGATTTTTAGAGTTTCAGGTGGCAATTTGGTTGAGTTTTTGTTATTTTAGTTTTGAAGGGCTTTGGTTGATTGTGGTTATGGGTATCCGATTTTTAGTTGTTTTTAGATGGATGTTTGGTTGTTTTTAGATGGATTTTTGGTTGTTTTTAGATGGATTTGTTGTGGGATGCAATTCCTTGGTATTTTTGTTGTGGTTTTGAATAACTGATTGGTTGAACTCTTCACTCTGGTCTACGCCTCCTCCTTCTTCGTTTGCTACCACCATCTCTCTCCTCCGCCCATCGTCCGCCCTCCGTCGCCGGTTCGACCTCCATCCCCACCTCCTCCTCCGCCGGACTCCAATGGCAGTTCCACTTCCTATGCTTCTCCTTCTCCTTCTCCTACCCCCGAGGAGATCTCTCGCCATGCTCAGCTCTCACTCGATGTTCCTCTCTCTCTTCTTTCTTTTTCAATTCAATTCATCACCAACAACTCCTAACCTAACCTAATTTGTTGAATTTGTAAAGCTGTCGAAGAAGATCTTCAACATCAGAGAAATCAGGAGGTTAGCATCCATGGGTCTTCCTGATGCTCCTGCCATCCGCTCTACTGTTTGGAAGGTTTCTGTCTCGCTTTCTATTCATTTCATACTTTGAGTTGATTACTTACTTAATCGGAATTGAAATACCTAAAAATATAAATTTCAATTGCAATTGGCAGCTTCTGCTGGGGTATTTTCCTAGTGATCGAGCAATGTGGCCCTCTGAATTAGCCAACAAGAGGTCTCAATACAACCACTTCAAGGATGACCTCTTGATGTCTCCTGTATGTCCTCTTCTCTCTTTTCTTTTTTTTTTCTTTTTTTTTGTCTTTGTTTCCTTTCACTTTCAATTTTGCTTCGCGCTTCTTTCATGTTAATTATTAGTTTAATGATCAAATTTAGGGTGCATCAAAAACCACCTCTAATAGAACCTCTTAACATATTATGTTTATGAAATTTTGTCTACCGTTTACCCAATTGTAGATAGTAGATATAGTCTCATAAGAGGAATCGCGGTGATGTTGTATTATGATAGTATATGCATATATGGCTTTCTGTTTAGGTGAACCTCTTAACAAGTATACGCAACTTGTTGCTAGCATTTTTAAGTTTATGTTATGTTGTTATTGATTGACTACTGTCTTATTTATGCGCCCTCTGCCATTGCTTGAGGCTCTTGGGAGAATAAGTTAAGTGGCCTAATATTGTAATGTCAGGTTCTTGCTGACAAAGCTTATCTTGTTGGTGTGGAGCAAAAAGGTATTAAAGTGGATTCTTTTGGAATAGAAGAATCTCTGAAAGAATTGGCTCAACTAGCTGACACAGCAGGTCTTCAGGTTGTTGGCTCTACTTATCAAAAGTGAGTATGTCGTGAAGGAAATGTCCGTCGATCAAGTGTAATCACTAATTATAATTAGGACAAATATGGAGATTAATTATAATTGGTTATTTAGGTAATCATAATGTTTTGCTAGAAACCAATTGTGATTTGTGAACTAATGCGATTAGTTTACTACTAATAATAATCCGGTCCTATGAGGTCACACATATGAGTATATGATTGAATTAATATGCATGAAAAGCATTAAGCCTAAGAGATGCGATTATGTAAAGAGGTGCGATAGTCTATTATAAATATTACTAAGTGACATAAATGAAAATATACATTTATCATTAATCACAAAACCTCTCTCTCAAATATCCTCTAGTAAAAGCAATAAGGAATTCTTCATTATTCCGTACTAGCATACGTGGAAATTCAATCATTGCCCGTGGACCAATATTAGAGGAACGACAATTGACATTCTAACGATCTCTTATTGAGGAAAGAAGTGCCCTCTTACTTTGTGGAAATCACGCATCGAGGGTATGATATATTACTTTATGTGATCGTATTATTTATATGCATGAGATCCTGTTTTAGATGCTAAGAAATAATTTCTTGAAATTCCGCTAAGTGCATCTATATTCCTACAGTGGTATCAGTTTGCCTCTTGCATATAATAATATGATTATTATTAATTCGATTAATTTGTTGTATACTGTTAATTTTAATTTCATTAAGGGAAGTAGGGGTGAAAGTTCGGTTTTCGGTTTGGTTTATGGCCCAAACCGAAACCGAACCACTCTAATTCGGTTTCGCGATTTTAGAAACCAAAACACACCACTTTACTTTAGAAACCGAACCAAACCAAACCGAATAAATTTCGGTTTCAAAACAAAAAACCGAACCACACCGAATTGTTTTTGAGCCTTGTTTTTTTGGGCTTTATTCTGCTATTTTTGATATCTTAAAGCCTTAAACAGCAAGGAGCATGTAAATAGAGCATGTAATACATTAATAGCAAGGGCTTAAACAACATAATAGATTAATAGCAACCTGAACATGTAAATAAAGCAAGGCAGACAGGCAGTAGGCCCATTAGCAATGCATGTCAAGTTGTCAACAACTCAACATCACAACATTCACAAGTCACAACAATAAAACATTAAAAGTTCTAATTCAAAGTTCTAACTTCTAAGAATTCAACACTTCATCCAAAAAAAAAAGTGTTCAACATTACAACTACAGCAGTAGCATAACAATATCAGCAGCAGCAGCATAGAGGGAAAGTCGGCAGGCAGCAGCATAGAGGAAAGGCAGCAGGCAGCAGCAAGTTAGCACAGCAACAACAAATTAGCAAAGAGCCCACATCAGTCTATTATTTGCACTTCATCAATATCAGCATCACTAATTGCCATATTCTTCAAATCTATCATAATTCATAACAAAAATAACCAAGTTAATATATATATAGATAAATGAAAATATGTATATTTTGATTAGATATTCTTATATATTACCTTCTTCAAGCAGCTCAACTTCCTCTAAACATTCTTCAATACTTGGAAATTGTGAAGCACGTAACCAATTTTGAGCACAAACAAGACCTTCTACAACTCGGGGAGTTAATGAGCTCCTAAACTGATCTAGAACTCTGCCACCAGTGCTGAATGCACTCTCTGAAGCTATTGTCGAAATAGGGACAGCTAGAACATCACGGGCAATTCTCCCCACGGTAGGAAACCTTGAACAATTGAACTTCCACCAGCTCAAAATATCAAATTCACCTATATCATCTGCCGTATCCTCCTCCAAATATTTGTCCAACTCTATTTTTGCATCTCCATCTTTCTCACACTTGTGTTTCTTATACTTACTCTTTAAGACTTCAATCTTTTTATGTTTGGGAGACAATGGAGTTTTGTCATCCTTACTTGAAGACACTTCCTCCCTATTCACATCATTAGATGAAGAAACACGATACTCCTCATACAAAGCATTCAAAGTTGCCTTCACATTATCAACCAACTTTGATGCAACAATAGGATCATAAATTTCAGTTATCATCCACTGAACATAATCAAGCTTATAACGAGGATCAAGGACAACGGCAATAAAAATCAAGAGGTTTATTTTTTCTGGATCACCCCAATACTTTTCATATTTTTCTTTCATTCTACAAGCCATAAGACACATATCCGGATCATCACTTGAAACCAAATCTTTCAAAAGTACAGCAACACTCACCAATTCATGAAAAAACAAATTGGAAGTGACATATAAAGAGCCAGAGACATGCAAGGTCAGATCATAAAAGGCTTGTAGAAATTCAAAAAATCTTCTCACATTATTCCAATCATCAGAATCAGGGCTACCCTTACCATCCCTCTCATTCAAATCAACTACATAGTGGGGGTCTTCCTCAGAATACCTCTCAAAAGCATCCTCAAGTTCAATAGCAGCATTCAACATCAAATAGGTGGAGTTCCACCTAGTAGGCACATCAAGGCACAATCCCTTTTTTGTGTTGATTTTTTCATCTAAGACACATTTTTTAAACCTTTGCAACCGAATCATTAACAATTTTCAAACCATCAGAAACAACAAAATTGACAATGTGCGCAACACCACGCATGTGAATGAAACGACCCTTAAGAACCCCAGTTTTCCATCCATTTATTTTCCTTCTCAAATACCCAATTGCAGTATCATTTGAGCTAGCATTGTCAACAAATATGCACATGATATTTTCAACCCCCCAATCAAGCAAACACTTTTCAATTTCTTTGCCAATATCATCACCCTTATGACTAGAAATAGGACAAAAATTCAGAATTCTTTTGTGTAATTTCCAATCATTATCAATGAAGTGGACAGTGAGGCACATGTAATTGATTTGTTGTATTGAGGTCCATGTATCAGTGGTTAAAGAAACTCTTGAATTACACCTCTTTAACACATTTTTCAACTTTCGTTTTTCAGTTAAATATGTTTCAAAACAATCTTTGGCTACTGTAATGTGAGAAGGAACATTAAATCTAGGTTCCATTACACCACAAAAGTGTCTAAAACCTATACCTTCTACAAACTTAAATGGAAGTTCATCAACAATCACCATAAATGACAAAGCTTTTCTAATACTACCAGCATCAAATTTGTGGTATGTCAACCCACTAGTACTACCACTTGGTACTTTATCACTTTTGAATGAAAGCAAACTTTGTTTTGAATCTGTAGGGGTGTTTAAGGGATACTTACGACATCGCGAAATATGAGCCCATAACACACTGGTGCCGTTTTTCTTTGCCCCACACTTGTAACTCATTCCACAATACTTGCAAATTGTCTGCCTTCCAGAAGCCAAATCTTCTTTAATAAAGTGCTCCCAAACTTCAGAGCGCTCTTTCATCCTCTTCCTTTTTGCGCCCTGTTCTTTATTCTGATTTTCTGAGACTTGGTCAGTCTCATGTTCAGACTGAGGCTGGTCAGGAGCACCACCCACATTGGTTGCCATTGGTCTAAGACATAAATAAAACCAAATTAATAGAGCAGAATGCAGAATGCACAATGCATCAGAACAACATCACAACACAGCAGAACAACATCACAAGTTCACAACAACACAGCAGCAAAAGTTCACAACACAGCAGCAAAAGAACAACATCACAATCACAACACATGCATCCATGTAGTCTTAACCATTTCTTTGAAAATACAGTTACATTTCTTTGAAAATGTACACTGTAAATAGCTATGAAACTAATACAGAGTGTATTTGCAACTACTTAGGCCTAGTGTAGCATGTAGACTGTAACAAAGTATTTCGCAAATAAAACATAAACGAACATTGCCTCACAAACAACATCACAATTCACAAGTTCACAATCAACAATCGAGTGTATATTCACCCAAAGATACTAGAGAATTCAAGGGAAGGAACAACCGAACAGATCTGAATTTTTTATTAAATTGTACATGTAAATTGTAATTTTATCATGATTCAAACTCATCTTTAATAATCATTTTCGTAATTAACACTACTCATAATTAAAACCTTAAGAAATTAACTTTCATTTTCCAGATTTGAACCAAGTAAATGCTTAATCGCAAATATGAAAAATTACCTTTAGACGGCATGACGGTGGAGGAATGGACGGTGGATGCTGGACGCCTGGACGGTGAACGGTGGTGGAATGGACGGTGGAATGGATGAGAGTTTGAGACTTAGGGTAAGAGGCTGAGAGCGTGGAGGATTCAGACTTTCAGAGGAAAACGCAAATAGATTAGGTTTTTTTTTGGGTTTATATACTTAGGGTAAATTGGGCCTAATATTTCGGTTTTTTCGGTTTTATTCGGTTTTTCGGTTTTCAATTTTCTCAGACCGAAACTGAACCGAAAACCGAATTTTTTTTTTTAACAAACCAAACTGAACCACTTTAGGAAAAAAACCGAACCATATTTCTTATTCGGTTTGGTTTTCGGTTCGGTTTGGTTTTAAACCGAATTTGTTTCACCCCTAAAGGGAAGGAAGTATCGTATTATTGAAATTAAAGTTAAAAACCCCAAATTAATTAGTATGGGGATTTTGCTTTTCTTTGTCTTATAAGCCATTTCGCCATGCCCAGAAGCCACGAATTTCAGATATTCGTTGGCCATGGAGTAAACTCAGCCACGAATTTCCGAAATTCGTTGGTCAAGGTGAACTCTGGCGATGAAGGTAGGCATATCGGGTTGTGTCGAACTGAAATCCGGTGGTTATAAGTTATCTCCGCCACGCCCAAAGCCACGAATTTCAGAAATTCGTTGGCCATGGAGTACACTCCGGCCACAACTTTTAGAGTTTGGTGGTCAAGGAGTCAATTCCGGCCGTTTGCGTGGCTGCAATTAAGTTGCGCAACCGGCTGAACGTGATTGCCGTTGGCTGGAACCGTTCTGGCCGACGATTTTCTTCATGCCTCTTCATGGCGGTTCTTGGCTGACGGTTGATTATTGTCGTTTCATGGCTGTTAGATGAAATTTCATTCATGTCTGTTCATGGATGGAGTTTCAATCATGGAGTTTCATACTTTCATTCATGTCGTTTCCTGTCTTCTAATAACAAGTAATATGCATGTGGGCTGCTTTTGTTCTGACATGTTATTTTGTTTCGGCTAAATTTTAGTAATGGAATGCTTTTTCATTTTGTTAACGGCATGTTTTATCAATTTTAATTTGATTAATATGATTAATTAAATTAAAGATTGAATGCTTTTTTAATTAAGTTAAATGGCACGTTATGTTTTGAATATTAAATATCTTATTATGCATATTATTAATAATTTGTGATCTTATTAATATTTGTATGCATTTTATAATATGTGATATTATGTTTGCATGTGGTGACTAGTATGGCCCAAAATAGGATAGAAAATACGGTCTGCGTACCGTTGTATTTTTGTAAATATGGTCTGCGCACCGTTTGTATTTTTGTAATTTATTTATTGCTTATTTAAATTAGAATACAATTCAAGAGTTATCCGGCAACGATCCACGATGAATCATGGATGAAGATTCGCGTCTTATCATGGATGGAGACTATGAAGATAGACTTTTTATTTTCATAGAATTAGGGGCCATACTAGGATCACAATTTTATTGCATTTTATCTTACTTATTTAAATTTACGTATGTTGCTCTTATTTATGGTATAAGTTCTCTAGTAAATAAATCAACATAGTAAATTGGGTCCCTAAAAACAATATTGAGATATGTTTTTCCAAACAGACACCTATAAAGCCTTTGATCATAAGTAATAGGTTCCGCCAAAGCAGGGTGTTGCATATAATCTCGGGAATATAGGGTAATATTTATGAAATTTTACAATTCACTGTTTGGTTTTTCTTAACAAGATTATCAAAAGACAAAGTTTTGGGTCTTGAAACATAGAGATGGAAACAAAAGTTGTTCTCTATCGACCAAGAATTATATGAGATATAATTAGTAAAGGTTGTTTACTTACCAATAAAACATTAGATTTTATACATAGGGTCAAAGTCCGCTAAAATTTATTATTTTAAAGGATCTTGGTATTCACATTAAATATACGAGACAATTTTAAAATCTGATAAGTAGCTTTGAATTGTTCAAATTTTGTATGCTACTATGATAAACATATAATTAAACTTTGCTATATTTCTATTGTAGATATCATGTCTAGTAACAACAACAACAATAGTCCTAATTTACGTTCATACCTTGAGAAGGATAAGTTGAATAACACTAACTTCCTTGATTGGGAAAGAAACCTAAGAATTGTTCTTAGGGCCGAAGGAAGAGAGGATGTCCTTGACACCCCTATACCAGTTTTGACAGCCACAGCATCAGATGCTGAAAAGGCCAGTCATAAGGTTGTTAAAGACAAATCAGTGTTTGTCACATGTCTCATGCTAGCTTCCACGGAACCAAACCTTCAAAAGAAGTTTGATGGTATGGATGCTCATAGCATTATCTAGCAACTGAAAAAGGTGTTTCAGAAGTAAGCAAGGATAGAGAGATACGAGAATCATAGAGAGTTGCTTCGATGTGTGCAAAAGGTCGATGAACCAGTGGGAGAACATGTTTTCAAAATGATGGAAGTGTTCCAGAAAATGTCTAAACTGGGAATGACCTATACCACTGAAATGGCCACTGACATAATCATGATGTCATTGCATGATGGATTTCAGCAATTTAGGCAAAACTTTAACATGCACAATAAAGTGCAAACCCTAGAAGAACTGCACGGAATGCTTGTCACTGCTGAGATGGACATTCCAAAACCCAAGAAAGAAGTTTTTATGGTACAAAAGGGTAAGGGGTTCAAGAGGAAAGGGAAGGGCAAAAAGATTGTTAAAGGAAAGGGCAAGCAAATTGCTCAGACTAAGACATCTAATAAGCCCAAGGGCGATCCAAAAGCGGATGCCAAGTGTTTCTATTGTGATGGAATAGGCCATTGGAAGAGAAACTGCCCAAAGTGTTTGGAAGATAAGAAGACAGGCTCTTCAGGTATCTTTGTTATAGAAGTTAATTTAACAACTTCTACTTCTTGGGTATTTGATCCCGGTTGTGGTACTCACATTGTTTCGGATGTGCAGGGCCTAAAAAGAAGTAGAAAGCTTGCTAAAGGAGAGGTAGAACTGCGCGTTGGAAATGAAGCAAGAGTTGCTGCTTTGGCAGTTGGAAAAGTTCAAAGTAGAGCACTGTAGCAGATTCTACAACAAAAGCTGAATATTTAGCAGCAGTTGAAGCGGCCAAAGAAGCCGTTTGGATTAAGAAATTCCTCATTGAGTTGGGAGTTGTGCCTACCATTGTGAATGGTATTGATTTGTACTGTGATAATAATGGTGCAATTGCTCAGGCAAAAGAACCAAGATCACATCACAAATCTAAGCATGTGGAAAGGAAATTCCATTTAATCCAAGAAATTGAATCTAAGAAATATGTCAGAGTTTGCAAAGTTCATACGGATAAGAATGTCGCTGATCCATTGACTAAACCCCTACCACAGCCAAAGCATGAAAGTCACGCTAGAGCTATTGGAATCAAGCATGTTGGAGAATGGCTTTAGATTATGTAATTGTTTTTCATAATTGTAAAGACATTGAATCATGTAATATTTATGTTTATCAGTAAATTATTCATATTTAATTATGGTTTAGAATTAAATAAAATGTTCAAAGTAATTGTAATTTTTATAGGTTGTCAAATGCGTGATTTGACAAATGAAACCATATTAGGAGAACATAAATTATAAATTACTATTGTTCCTAGTCTGAGACATTAATGAACATAAATGGCTCAATCAAAAGACTAGTATGTGGATCGATTGATAGCTCAGTTTCATGAGCTATAGGGACATAGAGATGTTTAGTTGACTACATAGATATGCATTGTGATGTGTATGGAACAGACCAAAATTAAAATAAGATTTCAAACTTATATTTAGTGGATTCCTCAGACATGAGAACAACATTCTTCCATGAGATAATTAGATGTCCTTGATGATGTCAAACGCCGTGCCGTAAAAGGAGGTAATAAAGGAAGCAATCAGGAATGCTTAAAGTTTAGTGGGAGTATTGGTTGGACAAGAATGGATAAGTCCTCCTATTTTTTAATGGGATTGGTGTCTTGGCCTCTTGAAGAGTTAGAAACTAAAAATGCATGGCCGTGCTCAAGTGGATTAAAGGTTTAATCACTTGTTTCTACAGTTCCCAAATTGCTTTTGCTGCTGTGTGGCTGGGCTTATGTGAGCTGCTATGTGTGTGGTGCGTGGTGGATGGCTGCTGGCCATGCTTGTGCGTGCTGCTGGGCAGCGAGGCAGCAAGCCCCAACAACCCAGCCACTCGCCTGCTAGCACCAGCAAGCGTGGCATGCGTTGTTGGGCATGCATGCCAGCACCCAGCTAGGAGACCATGGTGCGCATCCCACGATTTTTGGGTGGGTTGATTTCTTGCTTGAATTGGGCTATCGGTTTTTGCAAAATTTTGCCGTTTTAATTTTATTTAATTATTTTAACGAGGCTAGGCCTCGATTTTTCCGGCCTTTGCAAAATTTTAATTTTTGACAAAATTTGGGTTAACCGGCTTAATTAATTGGATTAATTAAGTTGGATGCGGAATTTAGTGGGAGCTTCGTTAATTGCATGAACTAATTGCGTCTTAATTACATAAAATGTTAAACAACTTTGACTAGTTTTAATTAGGTGCGTTAATTGGATTAACCACCAAAGTTAGTTACTAGTTCACGCGCGTTATGGATTGTTACTTGTTTTTCGTTGTAAAATGCATGGGCCATTCACATATAGTGAATGGATTAATGGAAGATGATTAGGGGATTTTGCTCCCACCAATCGGAATGCGCCACGTGGGCCAATCAGGTCCTGCCAAGTGTCCCCCAGTCGGAACTGTCAGGGCTTGCCACGTGGCACGCGCTTATTCGTCCACCTTGGACCTATTATGTCATGACATGTGGCATACTCCATGCCTAATGGAGAAACCGGCCACCCAGGCCCAACTTCCGAGGGAAGCCCAATCAGCCCTAGGTTAACCTAAACCTAGGATGGGCACGTTTCCCAAGGTTATAAATACCTCCCTTAATCCTCATTAAGGGGGATTACGAAAAAACACATTAATTACACACAGTAATAACCGGCTGATCTCGCTAACAAAGCAGATTACCTACATTAAACACTCTCACCTAGAGAGACCCAATCACTTTAATTTCCGCATTAATTAGTCCTTAATCAAGTACTAACTTGACCGTTGGAGGCGGAGCTCCCACCACCAGGAGTCTCCGTTATTTTGCAGGTACAGGCGTCCGGTTCCAGTCTCGGAATTGTAACTCTCCCACAGGACATCAGAAAACCCCGAAACAGAAGATATATTGTTTCACAAGTTTCGTGAAAATGGCAACTAGTAGGGCCCGATTAGGATAGTAAATACGGACTGCGATCCGTTATGTATTTTTGTAAATCTAAATACGGTCTGTGTACCGTTGCGTATTTTTGTAACTTAATATTTAGATTAATCCTAGTCGTAGTAGCTAGTAATTTTATTTTGGCAAAGATGTCTCAAGACGGAATTTCTATGAAGACGAGCCAAGATGAAGACTCTTAAAGATTTGAAGATTTCAAGGGGTCATGCTAGTTGCCAAATGCAACTTATTTCATGTTTTCTATATATAATTGTTCTTATATATGTGAATGATATGTTAGGTGCATGTTTAGGATTTCAAATGTTGCGATGATTAATTAAGTTCACTTAAATCAACCAACATAGGACCCTAGGTCCCTAAAATATTGAGCTAAACTATGCCATTCCAAGAACAACACTTACCGAATTAATGCGCGTATGTGATGGGCTAAGCCAAAGCGAGGCATCACTACTTCACTAGGAACGTAAGGTATACTAGGTATACAAGTTGTCTTGGTTAAGCTCAACGATATCGGTAAGGAGTTCTTAGATGTCGTGGCAATGGAGATAAAATGTCAAGGAAGCATTAGATGCGACGTTTTATGATCGGCGGACAATAGGTCGTTAGTTTACTATCTTAGTTCAAAATTACAATTTGTATCTCCTATCCTAACTCTATCAAAATTCCTTTAGATAGTGGTAAGGTAGGGTCGATTCCCAAGGAAACGGGGATTTAGCACAATTAAATTGATGTATAGGATAAATTGCTAGTAACAAAGAGTGTGTTGAGATATAGTTGTGAGAAATGCTATAGTCAAACTATCAACTAATGAGTCTAACATAAACTAAAACAAGGGATAAGAAAAAGCACTACTATATGCAATTCAAGGATTAGATTCAAGAGATAACAAAGGAAAAATCACTAGGGAGAGGGGGATTCAGTCATGAACAATGAATACTAATGAAAATCGATAAGGAACCAATTCTAGGAGTATAAACTCTACCTAAGATAGTTCATTCTCATGCAACTACTCAAGTAAATCGATGAAATCATTCACACCTAGATTAAATCATTCTCATACATTCAATCAAGGGCTAGACTCTTGGGATTAGAGGTGCACACACTAACTCCAAGCATATTTTAACTCAAATCATCAACTCAAGAATAAATCCCAATCAACAATCAATAGATAATCAAATACACATGATTTTCACCCCCATCCCTAGTTAAAAACCTAAGCTAGGAGAAAAGGAAAAGCCATAACAACTAACATAAGCATATATTCAATATCAACACAACCTAGCATGATTCTAACTTGAAGGGAAATCAAAGAAACTAATAAAGCTTTAATATTTATGAAGGAAAACTCAAGTAAGAACAATAAAACTAAGGAAATCAAAACTAAAGAAACAAAAGTAAAGATTGATATTATAAAGATGAAAGATTACCAAATCATCAAAGTAGTAGCAACAATCCACAAGAAAGCTTGAATATTTGATTACAAAGATTAAACCATGAAAGATAAGTGTTTTTCTCTCTCTAAGAATTGTTTCTCATGTCAATGGAATAGTTCCCTACAAAATTCAAGCCATGAGGTATTTATACTCTTCTCTAAAAATAAGGAGAAATGGGCACGAGAGAGGGCTCTCCAGCCAGCAGCCGCGCCCTCTCCAAGCTTGGTGCGAGCTTCGCTAGACCCGCAGTGCCGCGCCCGCGGGGTAAAGTGTCGCGCCTGCGGCTGGCCATCTCTTGGGCATCTCCACCTTGTATGCGAATTTTGCTTGAAGCCCTGTCCGCGCCCGCGGCCATCTGTGCCGCGCCCGCGGCCTTAAGGTGCTGCGCGCCCTCTCCTTCCTGGCATCTCCACTCCCTTGGCAAGCTTCCTAGCAACTCTATTTCAACCGTTGATCCGAGAATTGGCCGCGAGCGCTAGGGACTGTCAAAACACACAAAAAGGTAATGAAAGTAAAAGAAAAGACGGAATTAAAGAGGAAACACGATAGGGAGCTAAAGTAACTCAAATCGAGATAAAATGAGTAAGAAAAGGCATGAGCAAGCGACAATTCCAGGGGAAATCTCTAATGAAATAGGGTGAAATGGTGGCATAAACGCCACACATCAAAATTCCCCACACTTGCCTCTTGCTTGTCCTCAAGCAAAACCAAAAAGAAAAAGATAAAACAAACACCACAAAGATGAACATAATATGGCATGGCTTTGGAAAAACAACATTAGATTTCAAAATGGACAATTGCTTTGTTCGGACTCAACCATGATAAACAACATCAAAGAATATTAGCCATACTCAACTGCATGATGCATGCACGCCTTAAGATGCTAAAGAATGCAAGAGTCAAGTCTAAGCCAAGCATAGAGAACTAATGAGTCATCCTCCTCCCTAGTCCCCTCTAAAACGGTCCGCGTTCCACCCACTAGCTTCAAATCGTCCCCCTAGGTGGCTCCTCATGATTCCACGAAGGAACCGGAAAAAGAATTAATTGAGGAGGTAAAAGATCATCCCGACATCTCATCTATACAAGCTCTTTCCATAGGGTTGAAAACCATCTCCCTCCACCGGTTATTGACCACGTACTCCTAAGGTCAAAGGGGCTTTACACGGGTTGTAATGACACGGGTTAAGGTAGAGGTCGGAAGAACAATTTGAAATAGTGGCGGTAATTCCTAAATGAAGCAAGAGGAAGGGCAACTCTCAAGATCAAAACTCAAAACACAACAACAACTCAAACGATCATCCAAACATTTTGATTTCATTCGCATCACTAACCTTATTCAAGGATTTACAAGATAGATCAACTTCTCATTTTCACAATATTTTTTTTTTTTGGCAACAATCCCCAAGTTTTTCTTGCATGTTAGACTTTTCATCACAAGACTTTGCTCCAAACCAATTTCAAAGAAAATCTTGCTCATACTCACTACACTCTTCGTACTTGCCTTACAAGCCCAATGCTTCACTGACTAAAAGGGTTGGTAAAACTTAGGTCGTTAAGCTTGTATTGGGGTTGAGACAAGAATGGGAAACATAAGGCTCAAATTGGTTGGCAAGGAGGATGATGCAAAAGAGAAAATCAAATTTGTAACTAAATAGAAGAAAAAATAAATGAAAATGAGAAATGGTGCCCTTTTCCTCCCTCAAAAGTCCATGGTCACGATCTTGGGAGCTAATAAACAACACAAGGATTCAACCATGCATAGATGAGGATCCTAAAATCGCCACTCAACAAGTTGATGAAGGCTTGAACAAAATGAACCTCACTAGGGATAAGAAGAGTAAGCAACTACCAACTAGGGGGCTTCAAATCCACCATGAGGAGCAACTCCATCTTACCACAAACCGTGAACTAAGGGTTCAAACGCCATCACTAGTTCTTGCCCTTGCTACCTTGACTAAGACTCGACTAATTCAATCAATAACAATCTTGAGATGTGCATCTCATCATAAGGTTAAGTATAAGGACAAACATTCTAGGATGCACCATCACGGAGATAGAGTCCAAACGTAGCAAGCAAGTTCCAAGATACTACCATATCATCATGCCATAACTATGCCTATCACACAAACGAAAGAGGAACAAAAGAGGAAAGGAATCAAAAGTGTTCATACAAGAGGCGTAAAGATTCAAATTAATCCCAATCGACATACAAGTGATCGTTCGGTATCAATACCAACGATCCCAGGTTCCTTAGAACCGCATGCAAACATCCTCGAACCATTCAACTCCTTCCTAAGCTAAATCCTAAACAAAACACAACACGAGAAGGAAAGATCTCACCCACGTCTCTTGAAGAAAGAATAAAGCAACCATGCAATTTACCGTGTCTCCACATGTCGCTTCCAATTTCTTCCAAGCTACAAGAGAGAGAGAAAAAAAAAACAAGACAAACACTACAAAGAAAAAGAATTTAGTACTAAAGAGAGGGAGAAAATCCATGAACTCAATCATTTGGGTATGACCTACCACCCAAAAACATACCATCATCAAGAAATCATCATCATCATCATATCATCATCATTATAGAAATGGACCTCATAGACACCAAACAACAACAACAATGCTACCAACATACCTAAACCCAAACCCCCTAAAACGTCCCATGAGTTCTAGGTGCTTTTCCCCCACACTTAACTAAAGCATTCCCTAACACTCTCCTTTGACTCAAGCACCCCCCCCCCACACTATAGTAAAGCATCGTCCCCGATGCTTGACAAAAACATGGAATAAAAGGGAGGGGCAACAAAGGGAGGGAACAAAAAGAACAAGGGGGAAACTAATGGACACTAGGGCCGGCACCATCGTTATCCGCATTCCAAATGTCGTAAGAGAAACCCGAGGGGGGCCCATAGGGGTCCCAACCTCCGGAGTAGCCAGGTGGCCACCCATAATGACCTTTGAAGAGGTCAAGTTGGGATGCGGATAATTGGTCATATGGTTCGGGTTGGACAAGGGGTGCGGGGTGAGAGGGATCGACATAGGGGTAGTTAGGATCACCCCTGTAATCACTCCCACCCGAAACCCGGTAATCATAATGACCAGACTCATCGGGGAAATCGCGCCTAGGCACATTAGGGTCTGAAGACCCTTTCCAATAGGGGTACGTAGGTTGGTTGTCACCCCCCCAAGATGGCACGGGCCCTTGTTAGGCCGGCACATATGGATAGTTAACTGGGGGGGCGACATCCCCTCTACGTACACTCAAATCATACAAAGCGTTGGTTTGGTAAGAAAGGTGTTGGTGGGAAGCAAACATACCTTGCATGCCAAGTTTCATGCTTTCCATTTGTGCCCGCATTGCTTCCATTTCCCGTTGGTACCCGGGATGATCGTGTTGTTGTTGTTGATGGCTACTTTCTTCATGTCGTTGTTGTTGTTGCCCTAAAGGGGAAGCTCTTATCACCTCTTCATCTTCTTCGGCCCAAAACCCTCTCCGGAGTCCTCACCCAGTTCCATCCTAGCAGAAGGGAGGATTCCCAAGTCTTTTTTGACCCACCAAGGGTGACTAACCCCTTCCCTCGTGTGGGAAGTGAACCTTGGCTTAGGGAGGAAGCAATAATGCTCATGTGAAACAAGTAAGCTCCATGTTCGTCCTCGATCCTCAGTATCGGCGATGAATTTCATGGTCTTTAACTGATCCAGGTCGAGCCAAATGTCGCTCCCATCACTCTTCCCCACGGGGGTGCAGGACTCCAATTTATCACCGTGGCCAAACTTCTCGGCCAACCTAGTTATCATCCCCCCCAAAGTGAATCTCCCCCTTCTTTGTACCCGAGAGAACACCTTCAACACACTTAGTAAAGAGATAACCGAAGTTCATTCTGTGCCTAATATCCGGCCTTGTAGCAAGCCATAGTATCTGAATCTCCTCCGTGGTAATTTTCCCCAAATCCTGCTTGTTGAAGACCATATACCCAAGCAATCTATGTAGAAGGCGCATGGCTGGTTGCATAATTTGGTTGGCTAGGGAATATTTGGAGTTGAAGGCATTCAATCTTGTAAGGACTTTCCACCAATGAATGGGCTCATAATCATGGAGTCCCTCATGCTCTGGGAAGAACATATCTGCATCTGGGTTGAGGTCTAACAGTTGGTTGAACTGTCGAAGGGAGAAAGTTTCTTTTTTATTGAATAGCTGGAAAGAGATGTTGATTTCCCGATTTCCGGAGGCATGACATTCAAAAGAGGCAAGGAACTCAAGGGTTGGCTCTTTGTAGGTTCGAAAGGCACTTGTCATGAATGAGCCTAGCCCGAGGTTGTTGAACAGGAACCAACAATCCTCGTCAATGCCGAGTTTGGTAGTGGTAGGTTAATGATAGTGTTTAGTTGGTCTCAATTTTCGATTTTGAAGGTTATCATATCTAGCTTTGTGATTCTTGTCGTGAAATTTGATGGGTGGTAGTGGTGGGTTGAGTTGCTCAGTTGGGTCGGGGGTTGCGGATGATGAACCGTGAGGTTCTTTCCCGCTCTTTCTTTTCTTTGAACCAAACACCGTATTTACCCACACTAATATGAAATCACCAAGAAGATCACCTCACAATTTACACCAATAATCGACTACAACAACTTTCTAAACCAATCGAAAACCACCAAGAACACTTCCAAATAATCACCAATAACAACTCATAACCAGGAAATCTATAAAGGGAAGACAACTATAACAAGAAATAACTCAAAAATCAATGAAGTTAGGATGATAGATGAGTACAACCATCAAAAATTTCAACATGAAAATTCACAAGCAAGAAGTTTTCTCAAACAAGCATACCATTCAAAATCAAAGGAAATAGACAGTAAGAAAGAAATATATACCAATAATGGGTTCCAATGATTAACTCCTACTAGCCATTTGAAGAAGAAGAGAAGCCCACCTCCAAGATCCCTCAATGAAGAACCCAAATCCCACACAAGGAGTATAACCGAGATTTTGGGGTTTTTGATGGTAGAAATTGAGATTTTTGTTGAGAAACTTCAAGAATAGTGAAGAAATTTGATGAATTTTGATGATTTTGGGGAAAGATTTGATGAAAAATGAGTTGGGGTTTGAAGAGGAGTGAAGGGTAGAGAGAGAGGGAGGGGAAAAATCTGGAAATTTGGGGAAAATATTTTCGAATTTTAGGAGATGAGCCCGATTAAAAATCGCAAATCGCAGTGCCGCGCCCGCGATTGTCTAGGTCGCGCCCGCGGCTGGGCATCTCCCAGCCATCTCCACCTTGCATTCGATTTTTGCTGAAAGCTCTTCCGCGCCCGCGGATTCTCATGCCGCGCCCGCGTCGACCAGGGTCGCGCCTGCGGCTTAGGCCTCCGCGCCCTCTCCTGGGCATCTCCCAGGCATCTCCATCTTCTTCAATTTCTTGCACCAAGTAATACCGCGCCCGCGGGGCAAGATGCCGCGCCTGGGGGTATGGGTGAAGAGGCCTCTCCTGGGCATCTCCCAGCCATCTCCACTTCCTTCACTTCTAAACCCTTTAATGCATTCTAATCAAGATTGTAGGTCAAGTACCCAAAGATTCAAGCACCTATATGAAAAGCAAAACACACACCATAAGTGAACTAAGAAAAATCATCAAAAAATAATCAAGCACAACAAACACGAAAATCAAAGAGTTGAGAACTTGGGTTGCCTCCCGAGAAGCGCTTCTTTAAAAGGTCATTAGCTTGACCGTAATGCATCATCATCAAGCAAGTGGCTTAGGATCCGGCGGATCGAGCCTCATGCACTCGATTATGCCAACTTGGTCATTGCAATGGTAGAGCTTCAATCGGTGGCCATTAACCATGAACTTGTTCCCCTCCGCCTCTAACTCAAAGGATCCTTAAGGAGTAGTCTTCGAAATTGTGAAAGGCCCCGACCACTTGGATTTTAATTTTCCGGGAAACAACCGAAGCCTTGAGTTGAACAAGAACACTTTGTCTCCAACCTTGAAGCTCTTGTTCCTTATGTGCCAGTCGTGCCATCTCTTAGTCCTCTCCTTGTAGAGCCTCGAGTTCTCATATGCATCGTACCGAAGCTCCTCAAGTTCGTTAAGCTTAAGCAATCTTTTCTCTCCCGCTAAGGACATGTCCATGTTAAGCTCCTTGATCGCCCACCAAGCCTTGTATTCCAACTCAACTGGCAAATGACAAGCCTTCCCGTACACCAACCTATAGGGGGTTGTGCCTATGGGGGTTTTGTACGCCGTCCTTAGAGCCCAAAGCGTATCATCGAGTTTGAGAGACCAATCTTTTCTGGACTTGTTGACCATTCTCTCAAGGAGGTTCTTAATCTCCCTATTTGATACCTGCACTTTTCCTTGAGTTTGGGGGTGGTAAGGTAGACGGACCTTGTGATGAACCCCATATCGTTTGAGGAGAGCTTCGAGTTGCTTCTTGGAAAAATGAGAAGCACCATCACTAATTAGAACTCTTGGAACCCCGAATCGCGGGAAAATAACCTTCTTAAGGAGCTTGAGCACAACCTTGTGGTCATTGGTGGGGGAGGGTATAGCTTCGATCCACTTGGTCACATAGTCCACCGCCACCAAGATATAGAGATTGCCACAAGAAGAAACAAAAGGCCCCATAAAGTTGACTCCCCAAACATCAAATGGTTCGACCTCTAATATATTTTGTTGGGGCATTTCATCTCTTTTGGTTATGCCCCCACTTCTTTGGCATTTGTCACACCTTGAAACGAACTTATGGGTGTCTTTGTGCATTGTTGGCCACCAAAGAAGAGATTGGGAGATCCTTGCCACGGTCTTTTCAACTCCTCCATGCCCTCCACACGGCATTGAATGGCAATGTTCAAGAACTCCTTCTATCTCGTGATCCGGAACACATTTCCGAAAGAGGCCATCTCCACATTGCTTGAACAAATAAGGATCATTCCAAAAATACCTCCTCACTTCTTTTAAAAATCTCTTCTTTTGTTGAGAGGTAAACTCCAGGGGAACAACTCCACATGCTAGATAGTTGGCTATGTCCGCATACCAAGGGCTAGGTGTCGAAGCTATAGCCATGAGGGTTTCAAATCCCACCTCATCATTGATAGGAACATCTTCCTTATTCTCAAAGGAAGCCTAGACAAGTGATCCGCTACATAGTTCTCTGCTCCTTTTTTATCCCGCATCTCAATATCAAAGTCTTGTAGCAAAAGAACCCAACAGATGAGACGCGGCTTTGCTTCCTTTTTGGTCATGAGATAACGAACCGCTACATGATCCGTGTACACGATCACCTTGGAGCATATAAGGTAGGATCTAAACTTATCCATGCAAAGACAACCGCTAGCATTTCCTTCTCCGTTGTGGTATAATTCCTTTGAGCTTTGTCGAGTGTTCTAATTGCATAGTAGATGACACAAGATCTCCCTTATTTCTTTTGACCAAGCACCGCACCTACTGCAAGATCACTAGCATCGTACATTAGTTCAAAAGGCAAGCTCCAATCCGGAGCTTGCACAACATGAGAGGAGATGAGAGCTTCCTTGAGTTTTCGAAATGCCTCAAGGCAAGCCTCATCAAAATTGAACACAACATCCTTTTTGCGTAACTCGGTTAAGGGCTTGGCGATTGATGAAAAATTCTTGATAAACCTCCGGTAAAAACCGGCATGCCCTAGAAAAGCTCTCACTCCCGTAACGGAGGTAGGAGGGGGCAACTTAGCAATCACCAAAACCTTAGTCGAGTCAACTTCAATGCCCTTTTTTGATACTTTATGGCCTAGGACAATATCTTCCTCGACCATAAAATGGCATTTTTCCCAATTCAACACTAAACTCATCTCTTGACACCTTTTCAAAACTTTTTCAAGGTTAATAAGACATGTGTCAAAAGACGAGCCACCAACACTAAAATCATCCATAAAAACTTCAATCTCATTCTCAAGCATTTCAGGAAAAATGGAGGTTATGCATCGTTGGAAAGTTGAGGGAGCATTGCATAACCCAAATGGCATTCTTCAGTATGCAAATGTCCCATATGGACACGTAAGTAGTTTTCTCTTGATCATTTGGATGGATAGGACTTTGGAAAAAGCCGGAATATTCATCCAAAAAGCAGAAGAAAGCATGATGGGAGAGTCTTTCTAACATTTGGTCCTTGAAGGGGAGAGGAAAATGATCTTTCTTAGTGTTTTTGTTTAACCTCCTATAATTAATGCATATCCTCCACCCGGTCACAGTCCGGGTGGAGATTTCCTCTCCTCCTTCTCCCTTGACAATGGTCATTCCACCCTTTTTGGGAACCACGTGAACCGGGCTAACCCACTTGCTATCGGAGATAGCATAGATTATACCCGCCTCATGCAATTTCAAAATTTCTTTCTTGACAACCTCTTGGAGGTTGGGGTTCAATCTCCTTTGAGGCTCAATGGAGGTGTATTGATCATCCTCAAGGTGGATACGATGCATGCATAAAGAAGGGCTAATACCCTTGATATCATCAATGCTATACCCTATCACATTTCTATACTTTCTCAAAACAACAATCAATTTTTCCAAATCAAGACCATTAAGGGAAGCATTGACAATAATATGGTATTCCCCTTCATTTCCAAGGTAAGCATATTTCAAAGAAGGGGGAAGGGGTTTGAGTTCTACCTTGGGAGGAGGCTTAGAACTCTCCTCCAAATTTTCCTCCTCATGTTCTAGCTCATCATGCTTAGGATCACTCGCTTCCTCCTCTTTGGCTTCTTCAATGGCCATAGCAAACTCCCTTGCTTCTTTAGAGAAGTACTCTTCCTCACATGTGAGAACTTCAACCATTGGATCTTGACGACTCATCATAACCCTTCCCAAACGATCTAGCTCTTCGTTGACAACATCAACCCTATAACACTTCTCAACCATGGGGGTCTTGAGTAGCTTAGAGAATTCAAAGACAATTTTTTCATCGGTTACCGCACATGTAATGGTATTGTTCTTGCAATTGATCACCGCCCCCAAGGTCTTAAGAGCTTCGCGGCCCAAAATCAAAGGTGTATCCACATCTTCTTCCATATACATCACTACAAAGTCACAAGGCACATAGATATGCCCAACTTGAATAGGGACATCTTCAAGCTCACCACAAGGTAGCTTCACCGATCGGTCGGCCAATTGAATGGTTTTTCTTGTGGGGATCATCTCAATGATAAGATTTTGGGCAATGTATAGAGGGATCAAGCTAACACTTTCTCCAAGGTCGGATAAGGCACCCCTAGCTTCCATGTTCCCAATCTTGACCGGTAAGGTGAAGTTTCCCGGATCCTTTTGCTTCTTGGGCATTTTGTGTTGAACAAGTGCACTCACTTGATGTGGAAGAGTGATGAGCTCATCATTAAGCTTCCTCTTGTTTGTGAGAATGTCTTTCAAGAACTTGGAGTACGAAGGCATTTGTGTGACAACCTTAATTAAAGGGAGGTTAATGTGTAAGTTTTTCATCACACTTAGAAACTTTGCAAATTTTTCATTCAATTTTCTCTCCGCAAGCCGACCGGGAAAAGGAACCGGTCCATCAAGATTTCTAGCCTCACTAGAAGTTGAGGGTGTCACCGCATCCTTAGACTTCTTTTTCTCCATACTCTTCTCTTTCTCATCAACCTTCTCTTTTTCAACTTGTTTATCTTCACTAATCTTCTCTTCTCCTTCCTTCTTTTCCTTGATATTCTCTTCCTTGGGACCCTCATAAGATGTACCCGATCTCAATGTGATTGCCTTGCAAGAGACGGGTTTCACAATGTTGGAAGGATTGGTTTGTGATTGTCCGGGCAAAGTAGAAGATGAGTTGAAAGGAACCCTCTTGGCCAATTAAGCTAGTTGTGAATCAACCATCTTGTTATGATCCTTGACTTCTTAGGGTAGTTTCCTCTTGGGTTTTGGTTTTGATATTGGTTTTGGTATGGAGGAGGGTTTTGGTATTGAAGGTTGGAATTGTATGGTTGTTGAGCTTGTTGGTTCCATTGTTGGGGTTGGTTTGCAAATCCGGTTGGTGGTTGTCTTCAAGCTACTCCTCCTCCATTTCCCTGAAATCCTTCTTGCCTTGTGTTGTAAGCCGCTACATGCTCCGGGCTTAAACCTCCACATTAGGATGTATCATGGTTTGTGCCACCACAATTTTAACAAGAGAAAGATTTAACTTGGGAGGAGCTTGCACCATGACAAGGGTTAAATCGGTCGCTACAATCTAACTCTCAATCAAACAATACTTATACGAACACCCTATAACCAAGTACAATGGCAAATAAAGGTTCGGTCCACGAGGAACGAGAGTAATTGCAAATCAATCTTAAACCTAAGCTAGTTCGAAATCAATGGAAAATGGTGTTCTAAAATACTACTAATAAGATTGAATAAATCAATAAACTAAGACACTAGGGAGAACGGGAATCCGCCTAACCATTGGTAACTAAGCAACAAGGAATCACAGAGACAAACGGGATATGCAAAGACTATAAGTCTGATCAATATCATGTGATAGGAAGACAACGGGCAATACTAATCTTGGATTTCTCATGCACTTAACATTACTCGATACATAATCAAACCACATTCAATAATGAAATACTCAATTCACAATCTCTTGTTCAAATCAAGAGATTCATGCAATCAAATTCAAGATTCTAGGTTAGCTACTCCTATTATAATGAATTAACATGCAATCGCATATAATCAATTTAATCACAATCCGTTTATCAAAATCAATCCTCAATTACATAGATTACCTAGGCCGGGTTTCATCCCGAAACCCTAGCTAGGAGACTACTCACACATATTCATAATCAAAGCAATACTGAATTCCAAAAGCATAATAGATATAAACATGAATTCTGATCAAGGAATAATAAAGCTTGATTAATAAACAATAATGAATAATACCAATTGTATTGATGCGAATCAATGGAAAAGTTCAGAACTTTGATATCCGTCGTCAATGAATAATACAAAGAATCTTCGCAAATCTTGCTTCAAATCAATCCAAGAAAACTAAAATCTCTAGAAATATCTCTAAGAAAACTAATGAATCTCTAATACTAAGAACGTTCTCCAATAACTCTCTACAAAGGCTCTCAAAACTATCTCTAAAACTGTCTCTGGAATCCTCTTAAATTTGGGCCTTATATACGTCTTCTAATTCGGAGAAGTCAAGCGCGCAGTTAACCCTGGATCAGCACGGCCGTGCTAGCTTGTCAGTAAGTAAACCGAATTTCTTCTTCGAATTGGCACGGCCGTGCTAAAAATGGCACGGTCGTGCTGAATATGCTCTAGCACGGGGCTCATACTGAAGCTGACACGGGCACGGGCAACATCTGGCACGGCCGTGCTAATGGCCTGCACGGCCGTGCGGGTGCGTGGATACTGACACGGCCGTGCTATTGGCTTGCACGGCCGTGCTGCCTTGCCTGGGGTTGCTTGCTTATAGGCCAGCACGGGTGTGCCTATGGTAACACGGCCGTGCTGCCTGTGCTATGTAATCAATGCACGACACTTGAACTTCCTTAACTCCTCGGACTCCGGTCAAGGCTAGCTCGGTTACGCATCAAGGGCTCGGGATCCGATTAAACTCGGTTGATATTACCTGAAAACACATCAAAAACAAACCGAAAACCCGTGAAGCACGTAATATGGGGAACGTAAGCATAACAAGGTAATAATCGGCCAAAGCGGCCCCAAATGCATCCAAAATCATCCTAAAATATGCTCTAAAGCGCGCCCTAAAGTGCGCTTGTCAAAACCCCCCAAGCTACACTTTTGCTAGTCCTCGAGCAAAAACCAAGGGAAACACACACAAGATCAAATAAACTATGCCATTGCGAACAAATCAAATTAAGCACGGAATGAAATCAATGGATCCTACTTAGAACAACCATGCACGGAAGGAAAACTCACTCAAACAAGCAACGAGACACACAATCCAAGACATCGTTGATCAAATGAGAACAAGACCTAAACCAAGCATAGAGAACAAAGAAATCATGCTTCCCTCTAAACCCGACCAAACCGGCCACGTCCTCCCCTTTTGCTTCAAATCACCACCCTAATTGGCCCCTCGTGATTCCTCGAAGGAACCGGAAGAAGTGATGTTTTGAGGAAATAACAAAGGTATCCCGACATCTCGATTACGCATAATCTTTCCATAGGGTTGAAAGGTATCTCCCTCCACCGTTTGAGAACCGAACACCTCTAAAGTCTAAGGGTCTTAAAAGGGTTGTAATGTATTGGAAATGGGTAAGGTAGGTGAAAACAATTTAAAAAAGTGGGGTTAATTCCTAAATGAAGCGCAAGAATCACAATTCTCAAAAACAATAGTTCAAAAGATGTAATTCACTTTCCACAATCTCATTGATTCACATTCTTACACATCCCAAATTATCCATATAATACACACTCAAATGACCTCTTTCAAACTTCAAAACTTTATTTATGTGTCCTTTCCTTTTTCACAATTCGGACGGCTTTTCTCTTCTTCTTTTTTTTCTTTTTTTTTATTGATGGCAAAATGACTTTCACATTACATATTTACAATTAGGCTCACTTTCACACCTGCTCAAACCAACTATCAAACTTTATTTCTTGATTAGTAAACAATAAGCTCAACAAACCTATCTAGGTAAACGCTTCACAACTAAGGGTTGGTAAAACATTGGCCATCGGGTTTGTAACACGGTTAACCAAGAATGGAATTAAAGCTCAACATGGTTAGCAAGTAAGATGATGTAAAAAGAAAATCAATTTGTAACAAAACAAAAGGAACAAAATAAGAAAAATGAAAAATGTGCCCTCTTCCTCCCTTAAAAGTGTCAAGTCGGTCTTGGGAGCTACAAGTCAACACAAAGATCGAAACATGCGTAATCAAGGATCCAAATATGCCACTCAAGAAGAATGATGAAGGCTAGAACAATAAAACCTCACTGGATTCAAAAACAAAGCAACTACCAATTAAGGGGATCAAATCCACAAATGGGAAGCGACTCCATCTTACCACAGCCCAAAGGCATAGAGTTTCACATGACAAAAGTGTTATAACCAACTACCTTCGCCTAGACTCGTCTACATTGATCAACAATAGACTCAAACTGTGTATTCATCACTGGCTTAAGTAGAAATAGATATTCCACACACATTCATTCACGTTTCGAATCCAAATATGAGCATTATTCCAAAAGTTTATGCAATTAGACAAGTTTATCACGATCCAAAAATATAGGAAAAGACTATGAGGAAAATCATATAAACTAGACTACACATTCTCATAACAGAAGCTTTTCCTATATTGCACACAAAAACAAAAAAAACTAAAGGAAAAAGGGAAATATTTCACCAAATGCTTCTTGAAAACACACTAAGACAACATGAGATGCGGCGAAGCTCCTAATGCTACCTCCATGAGTCTTCATATCTGCACAGGTTAGATAGAAACAAACCAAAACGAAACCAAAAGAAACTCGTTTTATTTTTTATTTTTTTATAGGAATATGAAGAAAAACAAGGGAAAATCAACAAGGAAACCATTCCCCCCCCCCCCAAGCTAGTATAGACATTGTCCTCAATGTCAGGCATCGAGAGACTACCTAGAAGGCAAAAAGGGAAAGACAAAAGTACCTCATTGACTGGGTCTCGGGTTGCCTCCCGGAAGCACTTCTTTAACGTCATTAGCTTGACGCAACACATGGATTACAGGTTACCCATAATCAATACTTTCCATTGCAGTGGAGATAAGCTCACCATTCTTATTCTTGACAATAGTCACCGCCCCTTTCTTAGGTACTACAAACACAGGGGAAACCCTTCCTTGATGTGTTGGAAGGGGTTTAAGCTTTACCTTTGGTGCTTCATTAGCCTCCTTTGTAGTGGCCACATCTAATGCATCTAGAAATTGCTCCTCCATGTCCCTGTTTTCCTTGTTCTCATTCAACTCAAAATCATGATTAGTATAGAATAATTCGTTACGCATATCAGAGACAATGGAATCAACAGTGTCAACCATCATGCAATTATCAGAATTAGAACAAGGATATTTCATAGTTTTATTTAAATCAAAATCTAAAACCTCCTTTCCTACTTTCAATGAAATCTTGGCACCCTTTACATCAATAAGGGCCCCCGAAGTAGCTAGGAAAGGACGTCCTAGAATTATAGGTATATGAACATCCTCATCCATATCTAGGACCACAAAGTCAACAGGTATGACAAACTTCCCCACCCTTAGGGGAACATCTTCCACTTTACCCTTTGGAAATTTGATCGATCGATCGGTTAATTGAAGGGATATGTTAGTGGGAAGAAGTTCTCCTATATTTAATCGTTGATAAACAGAATATGGCATGAGACTAACACTAGCTCCAAGATCACACAAAGCATTATCAGTATTCATTTTGTTTATAGCACAAGGGATTGAAAAGCTACCCGGATCTCCTAACTTAGGAGGCATTTTGTTCATTATTATAGCACTACAGTGTTCAGTGAGGTTAACAGTTTCTACCCCTTCACAGTTTCTTCTACCACTCAATATATCTTTTAAAAACCTAGCATAGTTAGGAATTTGCTTGATAGCATCAGTGAATGGTATAGAAAGGTGGACTTCTCTCAAGGTCTCTAAAAACTTCCCGAATTGGGCATCTAGCTTATGTCTCACATATTTTTGGGGGTAGGGGAGTCTATGTAATAAGTCGGGTTCATTGGTTTGTGCTCCCACCTGTTCCTTTGGGACCTCATTAATTTTATCTTTTTCTCTGGTCCTCTCATCCTCACTTCCTACAACATTATCAGTGATAGGTGGAGTCACAGGTTGGATCCTAGGGGGTACTACTTCATCGCTCCCCCTCAATGTCTTTCCACTCCTAGTGGTGATAGCATTTGCAGAGTTTTTAGGGTCAATACCTTGAGGCGGTAGTTTTGAAACTCCAACCCCATCTTTTATAGCACTAGCCAACTGAGAAATCTGGGTTTCAAGCATCTTATTATGTGTCATCACTTCACTAAACTTTTTATCAGTGGTGGACATAAAAGTGTTGAACATTTTGGCCTGGGACTCCATCATTTCCTCCAAGCTAGATCTCTGTGGTGGTCCATGAGCATAATAATTATCATTTGTAGCTCGGGAACCACGCACATTAGATTGTTGGGGATTTTGATTAGAGTACCCCTTATTATTATTCCAGTTTCCCCTATTATTAATGTCGTTTCCCCCTTGATTGAATTGCCCTTGGGAATTATGATTCATTTGATTACCCTGTTGGTATTGGTTTTGATTTCCAAAACCACCATGTTGATTATAGGGTCCTTGGGAATTTTGGTCCCTTTGGCCCCTATTTCCCCACTGGTTTTGATAATCAAAATCATTACCTCCTTATTATAATTGTTCCCTCTTTGATTAGGTGGAAGATATCTATTATTGTCATTCCTAGGTCCGTTATCATAAGACATAGCATTGACCTGTTCATTATTATATCTATTACCATCATTATTATTAGGATCATATGAGGGATCAAAATTACAAGCATTAGTATAATGATCATAAGACCCACAGTTTTCACAAAAAATACATCCTACAGGCATATTAGAAACGGAAGGATTAGGATTCATACCTCTCCCCTTAGATTGGGAGGGAAGATCTTGCAATGGCACGGAATCGAGCTTGGCTTTAATCACTGACATCTCCTTCTCGAGGTTCGTAATTTGTGATGTCAGGTTGCTAATGGCATTGAGGTGGTCCACTGAATAGACCGCTCCTCCACTCTTGTTCACAGCATCTCGCTCGCCGTCTTGCCAATCCATGTGGTGTCGTGCCACATCTTCGATAATATCTATGACTTGCTCTTCAGTTTTGTTCATTATTGGGCCACCTGCTCCCGCATCCAAACTGGTCTTCCCTTGAGGACTCAATCCTCCATAGAAAATCTGTAAAACTTGATATGTTGGGATTCCGTGGTGTGGGCACTCTCTTTGGTACTCCTTGTACCTTTCCCATGCTTCATAGATCGACTCCCCACTCCTTTGCCGAAACCCTTGAATCAAGGCTCTAGCATCGGCCGTCTTCTTTTGGGAATAAAATCTTCCCAAGAATGCTGTCGTGACATCATCCCAAGTGTGTAGAGAGTTCGGCTTCACCTCCTTCTCTAACCATTCGAGAGCTCTCCCAATAAGTGAAAAGGGGAAAAGCTTCAATCTCACGAACTCTTGATTCACCCCATTAACCTTGATGGTATTGCAGTACTTCTCAAATTCGTTCAAATGAGCCAAAGGGCTCTCATGCTTGGCACCACTAAACTGCCTTCTCTCGATGAGGGTGATCATAGCCGGCCGGATCTCGAAATCATTGGCCTCAGTAGTGGGTGGAGAAATCCCACTTGAAGCTCTATACGCCCCAGGAGTTCCCAACTCCTTAAGAGGTCGTGGTGCTGGCCGATTAGGTTGGCGCGGTATGTCTGCCATTGGAACCTGTTGTGTGTTGTGTTCCTTTCCTTGAGAGTTTGATGACGTCAATCGAGATTTACGATTGCTCTTCAAAGTTCTTTCGATTTCTGGATCGAAGGGTATTAATTCTCTCTGTTTAGACCTGCGCATACACACTAACCAAACCAATTAAATAGCAGGGCTACAAGTGTAGCCAAAAGGGAAAAATCTTTTTGTGCTTTTTTATGATGAACTAGACTCAAGAAATCAAAAAGCAATTAACAAACACCGTTCCCCGGCAACAGCGCCATTTTGACAAGGGTTAAATCGGTCGCTACAATCTAACTCTCAATCAAACAATACTTATACGAACACCCTATAACCAAGTACAATGGCAAATAAAGGTTCGGTCCACGAGGAACGAGAGTAATTGCAAATCAATCTTAAACCTAAGCTAGTTCGAAATCAATGGAAAATGGTGTTCTAAAATACTACTAATAAGATGGAATAAATCAATAAACTAAGACACTAGGGAGAACAGGAATCCGCCTAACCATTGGTAACTAAGCAACAAGGAATCACAGAGACAAACGGGATATGCAAAGACTATAAGTCTGATCAATATCATGTGATAGGAAGACAACGGGCAATACTAAGCTTGGATTTCTCATGCACTTAACATTACTCGATACATAATCAAACCACATTCAATAATGAAATACTCAATTCACAATCTCTTGTTCAAATCAAGAGATTCATGCAATCAAATTCAAGATTCTAGGTTAGCTACTCCTATTATAATGAATTAACATGCAATCGCATATAATCAATTTAATCACAATCCGTTTATCAAAATCAATCCTCAATTACATAGATTACCTAGGCTGGGTTTCATCCCGAAACCCTAGCTAGGAGACTACTCACACATATTCATAATCAAAGCAATACTGAATTCCAAAAGCATAATAGATATAAACATGAATTCTGATCAAGGAATAATAAAGCTTGATTAATAAACAAGAATGAATAATACCAATTGTATTGATGCGAATCAATGGAAAAGTTCAGAACTTTGATATCCGTCGTCAATGAATAATACAAAGAATCTTCGCAAATCTTGCTTCAAATCAATCCAAGAAAACTAAAATCTCTAGAAATATCTCTAAGAAAACTAATGAATCTCTAATACTAAGAACGTTCTCCAATAACTCTCTACAAAGGCTCTCAAAACTATCTCTAAAACTGTCTCTGGAATCCTCTTAAAGTTGGGCCTTATATACGTCTTCTAATTCGGAGAAGTCAAGCGCGCAGTTAACCCTGGATCAGCACGGCCGTGCTGAATTTGGCACGGCCGTGCTAGCTTGTCAGTAAGTAAACCGGATTTCTTCTTCGAATTGGCACGGCCGTGCTAAAAATGGCACGGCCGTGCTGAATATGCTCTAGCACGGGGCTCATACTAAAGCTGACACGGGCACGGGCAACATCTGGCACGGCCGTGCTAATGGCCTGCACGGCCGTGCGGGTGCGTTGATACTGACACGATTGTGCTATTGGCTTGCACGGTCGTGCTGCCTTGCCTAGGGTTGCTTGCTTATAGGCCAGCACGGGTGTGCCTATGGTAACACGGCCGTGCTGCCTGTGCTATGTAATCAATGCACGGCACTTGAACTTCCTTAGCTCCTCGGACTCCGGTCAAGGCTAGCTCGGTTACGCATCAAGGGCTCGGGATCCGATTAAACTCGGTTGATATTACCTGAAAACACATCAAATACAAACCGAAAACCCGTGAAGCACGTAATAAGGGGAACGTAAGCATAATAAGGTAATAATCGGCCAGAGAGGCCCCAAATACATCCAAAATCATCCTAAAATATGCTCTAAAGCGCACCCTAAAGTGCGCTTGTCACACCACTAGTGACATTGGTGTTCAACTTTGCGAGCCCCTTTGTCAAAAGCTCAATTTGATGTTGCAATTGATCAACTTTCTCCAACTCATATTTTCCACCTTGCTTTGGCGCATTCCTCCTTCTACCTCCCCAAGAGTAGTTTTTAACTACTTCTTCAATTTTTGATTCGACTTGATTTTGAGGGACTTTGATCAATTGTCCACCCGCCCCCGCATCCAAATTAGCTCGAGACATTGGTTCCAAGCCATCATAGAAGAACCTCATGAGTAAGCTTTGATTGTATTCATGGTGAGGACATGCTTGCACCAACTCTTTAAACCTCTCCCAAGCTTCAATAAGGCTTTCCTCCGCCTCTTGTTCAAAAGATGCTATCTTCCTCCTCATGTCGGCGGTTTTCTCTTCGGAGATGAACCTTTTCAAAAATGCTTGGACAATTTCCCTCCATGTTCTGAGAGAATTAGGCTTGACTTGCTTGAGCCACTTCTTTGCCCTCCCCGCAAGAGATTGCCGAAATAGGTGCATCCGAATGTATTCTTGAGAAACTTGGTTGGTTTGTATCATGGCACAAAGTTCAAGAAACCTATCAAGATGCTCAATGGGGTCTTCACTTGGCGAACCCGAGAATCGCTCCGCTTGAACCATTCGAGTGTATTGAGGATGGAAGGTGAAGTTAGTTTCTGTGACGGGTAGCAATATCCCACCGGTGAGCTCATAATCCTCCGGATTACCGAACTCTTTAAACATCTGCTTGTTGTCCCGCCATTTCGTCACTTTGGGAATGTGAGGAACAAGAATCACTCTCACTATAAAAAATGGCACCAAAACCTCGTCCCTCTTCTTGATAAATTCTACGGACTTGTCTCAAGGTGCGGTCAATTTCGTGATCAATGTTGTGAGTAGGTGGTCCTTGAGATCTTCTTTGCATTCACCAAAGCTAAGCAAACAATTAGCAATGACTAGCAAGTGGAAAAAGAACAATACCAAAAGCAACAGATCCACTAATAACACAAATTAAAAGTGCAAAACAAACCGTTTCCCCAGCAACGGCGCCAAAATTTTGATCGGCGGACAATAGGTCGTTAGTTTACTATCTTAGATCAAAATTACAATTTATATCTCCTATCCTAACTCTATCAAAATTCCTTTAGATAGTGGTAAGGTAGGGTCGATTCCCAAGGAAACGGGGATTTAGCACAATTAAATTGATGTATAGGATAAATTGCTAGTAACAAAGAGGGTGTTGAGATATAGTTGTGAGAAATGCTATAGTCAAACTATCAACTAATGAGTCTAAAATAAACTAAAACAAGAGATAAGAAAAAGAACTACTATATGCAAGTCAAGGATTAGATTCAAGAGATAACAAAGGAAAAAGCACTAGGGAGAGGGGGATTCAATCATGAACAATGAATACTAATGAAAATCGATAAGGAACCAATTCTAGGAGTATAAACTCTACCTAAGATAGTTCATTCTCATGCAACTACTCAAGAAAATCGATAAAATCATTCACACCTAGATTAAATCATTCTCATACATTCAATCAAGGGCTAGACTCTTGGGATTAGAGGTGCACACACTAACTCCAAGCATATTTTAACTCAAATCATCAACTCAAGAATAAATCCCAATCAACAATCAATAGATAATCAAATACACATGATTTTCACCCCCTTCCCTAGTTAAAAACCTAAGCTAGGAGAAAAAGAAAATCCATAACAACTAACATAAGCATATATTCAATATCAACACAACCTAGCATGATTCTAACCTGAAGGGAAATCAAAGAAACTAATAAAGATTTAATATTTATGAAGGAAAACTCAAGTAAGAACAATAAAACTAAGGAAATCAAAACTAAAGAAAAAAAAAGTAAAGATTGATATTATAAAGATGAAAGATTACCAAATCATCAAAGTAGTAGCAACAATCCACAAGAAAGCTTGAATATTTGATTACAAGGATTAAACCATGAAAGATAAGTGTTTTTCTCTCTCTAAGAATTGTTTCTCATGTCAATGGAATAGTTCCCTAAAAAATTCAAGCCAAGAGGTATTTATAGTCTTCTCTAAAAATAAGGAGAAATGGGCACGAGAGAGGGCTCTCCAGCCAGCAGCCGCGCCCTCTCCAAGCTGGGTGCGAGCTTCGCCAGACCCGCAGTGCAGCGCCCACGGGGTAAAGTGCCGCGCCCGCGGCTGGCCATCTCTTGGGCATCTCCACCTTGTATGCGAATTTTTCTTGAAGCCCTGTCCGCGCCCGCGGCCATCTGTGTCGCGCCCGCGGCCCTAAGCTGCTGCGTGCCCTCTCCTTCCTGGCATCTCCACTCCCTTGGCAAGCTTCCTAGCAACTCTATTTTAACCGTTGATCCGAGAATTACCCGCGAGCACTAGAGACTGTCAAAATACAGAAAAAGGTAGTGAAAGTAAAAGAAAAGACGGAATAAAAGAGGAAACACGAGAGGGAGCTAAAGTAACTCAAATCGAGATAAAATGAGTAAGAAAAACCATGAGCAAGCGACAGTTCCGGGGGAAATCTCTAATGAAATAGGGCGAAATGGTGGCATAAACGCCACACATCATTTTATCAAACCAAGAGTAGCTTGGAGCTATTAGCAATTGAATTGCTTACCCTAAAATATTAAGTGTTAAGACAAGCTAAATCATGCTTAATCACTTTTTTATTTTTGGGATCTTGGAATCATTTTATTCTCGCCTAAAAGGGACTAATGTTAATGCGTAGATAAAATTCTCAATAAGGAAAATTTGCATGAACGCTTTAGATTTCAAACTTATTGGTTTATGAATGATTTTTCCTTTCAAATTCTTTCAATTGTAGAAACATGTCTGCAAGTAACTCAAACAACAACTCTATGTGCTCGGAACTCCCCGACAAGTTGGATTTTAGCCTTAACTTGGTCAACTTCAAGGAATGGGAGGAGGAACTCAGGAAAACTCTTCGAAATTGTTCCTTGGAGTACACTCTTGATACTCCCATTCCAAGCTTCTTCTCTAAGGGAATCATGAGCGATGAGGCTCATGATAAATGGTCTTCCGATTACAAGAAAGTCACGCATCTAATGGCTAATTCCATCCCGGAAGATTGGAAGGAAAAGCTCTCCTTCTATTTTCCAGATATTTTCCTCAAATCATTGGAGGATGTTGTCAATATAAGAGTCACCAAGAGTGAAAATGGCAACTATGACGGACTCGTGTTTGATTTGACTAGGTCACTCTCAAACATGAAGATAAAGCTACCGGATGTGGGTTGTCTTGCTTATGAAAAGCGCCGGCTTTGGTCAAGGGTCTACCATACCAAATTGAGACCCGGCATGCCCTTGCGACCTCATGTGCTTGGAATGACTAGGCTCTTCAAACACATGAAGCTTCTCGGAATCTCATTGGAGGATGATATGGCGGGGCATATCTTGCTTGCTTCACTCCACTCGGGCTATGATGCACTTAGAGTGCATATAGCTGCGGGAAAGGAGACACACTCTTTAAAAGAGGTGGTGCAACTTCTCAGCCGAGCCACCGCTTATGGAGTGACCGAGAGGCCCTTAAGAGCAAGGAAGAGGGAGTTCAAGAACAAGGCAAGGATGCGGTGCTTCTATTGTGGTGGGCAAGGCCCCCACAAGAGGGAATGCAAGCTCTTCCGAAAAGAGGAGGAGGAGTGGAATGTGGCATCTGCCTCAGGAACCAAGTGAGAGGGTATTGGATACCATGTGCATCAACAAGCGGACGACAAAGATGGTCTTTTGATCGTGCTTGTAGGCACATTTATTATGTCTATGACTTGTAATTAAACAATGGTTGTTTCTTATGCTTTTGAACATACTTTTGATCTATGGTGTTGGACACCAAGTTATTTTGATCACAAGACTTAATCAATGGTTGGTTTGTTAAAATGTCTTGTTTATACTATAAAATTGCATATGTTTAGACAAATTTATGATACCTCCAAAAGGGCGAAGACCATCGAGTCGAATCAAACCTACTTGTGGCATTGTCGTCTTGGCCACATTAACGTCAAACGCATCAAGAAACTTCTTCAAGAAGGTATTCTTAACTCATTCGACTTGGAATCGTTTAAAAATTGTGAAGGATGTCTATAAGGAAAGATGATAAATCAGCCATTCTCCAAGTTGGGAGAAAGGGCAAGTGACTTATTGGGTCTAATACATACGGATGTATGTGGACTAATGAGTACACCCGCAAGGCAAGGTTATCGATATTTCATTACCTTCACCGACGACTATAGTAGATATGGTTATGTATACCTTATGTCAAACAAATCTGAATCTATTGAGAAATTCAAAGAATTTCAGAGTGAAGTTGAAAATCAACTTGGCATAAAAATAAAATCACTTCGATCGGATCGAGGTGGCGAGTATTTAAGCCATGAATTCGACGATCATTTGAAAGAAAATGGTATTCTTTCAGAGTTGACACCTCTCGGAACTCCACAATGGAACGGAGGAATCGAACCTTGTTACACATGGTTCGATCAATGATGGGTCTTAGTTAACTTCCTATCTCTTTCTAGGGACACGCACTTCTAACTGCGACACTAACACTGAACCGTGCTCCGTCAAAAGCTGTCGAAAAGACTCTATATGAATTATGGACGAAGAAACCTCCGAGGTTGTCTTTTCTTAAGATTTGGGGTTGCGAAGCATATGTCAAGAGATTAATTTCTAACAACCTTCACCCAAAATCAGACAAGTGTTTCTTTGTAGGCTACCCAAAAAAACCAAGGGGTATTAATTCTACAATAAATCCGAGAACAAAGTGTTTGTTGCTCATGATGGTGTCTTTTTGGAGAAGGAACACCTTTCCAAAATGACAAGTGGGAGGAAAATCAAACTCGACGAAGTTCGAGAGGTAGAGCAACAAAGTCAACATGACAAAACTGACAATCAAAGTGCTTTAGAAGCAGCTGTTGACATTGGTTAGAGTCAAACCAACAACGCAAATGCTCAACCTATTACCCTGCGTAGGTCGCAACGGACAAGATCTCAACCAGACAGATACCTTAGTATTGTCTTAACCGAAGATCAAGACATCCTAGTTATGGATGGAGATGAGCCAGCGATATACAAACAAGCTATGACGATCCCCGACTCTGCTAAATGGCAAAAGGCCATGAAATCCGAGATGGACTCCATGTCTAAAAATCAAGTCTGGGACTGGTTAATATGCCCGAAGGTTACACACCTATCGGTTGCAAATGGATTTTCAAATTGAAAACAGACAAAGATGGAAATTTATCTATATACAAAGCTAGAATGGTGGCCAAAGGTTACAGGCAAGTTCACGGAGTTGATTATGATGAAACCTTTTCACCAGTTGCAATGCTTAAGTCCGTCTGATGGATGTCAAAACCGCCTTCCTTAATCTGATTTTGGAAGAAATTGTGTACATGACACAGCCGGAAGGTTTTGTTGATCCAAGCAATGCCGGGAAGGTATGCAACCTTAAGAATTCCATTTATGGAAGGCAAGCAGAAGTTGGAATCTACGATTCGATGAAGCCATTAGCAAGTTTGGTTTTATCAAGAATCTAGATGAATCTTGTGTCTATAAGAAGGTCAGTGGGAGTGACATCGCATTCCTAGTCTTATATGTCGATGACATATTACTCATTGGAAACAACACTAAACTGTTAGAGTCCGTACAGGGCTGGATGGGAAAGTGCTTTTCAATGAAGAACTTGGGAGAGGCACAGTACATATTGGGCATCAAGATCTATAGGGATAGATCTAAGAGGATGATTGGATTGAGCCAAAGTACTTATATAGATAAGGTACTGGCACGATTCAACATGGAAGGGGCCAAGAGAGGGCGCCTACCCTTGTCCCATGGCATAACTCTCAGCAAGAAACAGTGTCCACAGACACTTGATGAGCGAGAGAGAATGAGTCAGATTCCATATGCTTCGCTTATTGGATCGATCATGTATGCCATGATATGTACTAGGCCGGATGTATCGCATGCCTTGAGTGCTACGAGCCGATACCAATTAGACCCAGGAGAGGCGCACTAGACTGCGGCCAAGAATATCCTAAAGTGCCTGAAAAGGAACAAGGATAAATTCCTGGTCTATGGTAGCTGTAATGATTTAGTTGTTGAAGGTTATACTGACGCGAGCTTTCAGACTGATAGAGACGACTCCAAGTCGCAGTCGGGGTATATATTATGCCTTAATGGAGGAGCGTTTAGTTGGAAGAGTGCTAAGCAGAGCACTAGTGCAGATTCTACAACTGAAGCCGAATACTTGGCAGCTTCGGAAGCAGCTAAGGAGGCAGTTTAGATTCGTTAGTTCATTGGTGAACTAGGTGTTTTACCCTCAATTAAGGGTCCAATAGACCTCTATTGTGATAAAAATGGAGCTATTGCTCAGGCCAGGGAGCCAAGGGAACATCAGAAGGTCAAACATGTCAAGCGGCGATTTCACATGATAAGGGAATGGAAATCCGAAGGTGAAATCAGAATTTGTAAGATTGGAACAAACGACAATGTAGTCGATCCTCTAACTTAACCTTTGTCTCAAGTGAAGCACAACAAGCACGTTGAGGCAATGAAAATCAAGCATATTGGAGATTGGCTTTGATTTCCCTGTATAGATGTTTTAATTAAACTCGATGTCTTAATGTAAAACACTATGTTGAACAATTCAATTTTGGAGCAATTAAATTTTCTGCAAATTTACGATTACTCCATATCTACTTAATTGTGGTTTAGAATTAAATAATGAGTCCATTCGATTTTTGAGAATATTCAAAACAGGGTTTCAAGACCATGTCTTGGATAAAGAAACACCTGTTAAGTGAACATTGAATATTTTAATCAAAAATTATCCCTAATCATGTTGATGCTTTCTAATTTGTTGATTACTCTTGTTATTAGCATGATTAGTGAGTAGTTCCCGATGGTTGTGGTTTAGTTGGATCTTGAGCATGTCTTAGGGTTGGAATTGATTTGTTTGTGATTAAAATGCTTTGTTTTCCATGTCTTACCAATTATTGCATTTGAGGGGCCCATCAATTGTTGTAGTTGGGTGGATTGAACTAGGTTATGGAAATAGCGTGACCTAGGAATGTCCATTGAATGATTTTCTTGATTTGTACCTTGATTCGGGTAACTTATGATGATAGTGTAAGTTGTGCTTGAGTTAAGAAATCAATTAACCCCGATAGGTGGTTAGATTGTGCTTTAAATAATTGACATGAGTTTCTTAGTTCACGTTTCAATTCAATTTCATGCTTGATCATGTTTGAGTGAATGTTATGCCTAAACCATTTCCATTAGTGCTTTATTTATTGTTTTAGTGTCATTAGACTTTAGATTACTTCCCCCTATCCTGGACTAGCTGAATTGTTGATAACATTTGGTGGTGTTTAATCGTTCTTTGTGGTTCGACCCCTATGCTTACCTTATACTCGTATTAGGTTTGCTTAGGTTTTATAAATTGTATTTGATCTAGGAATAGACAATTAACGACGCGTTTATTCCCTAATCAACTTCACAAAGTTCGAAGAATAGAAGGTTAAAGGTTTGAGATCAGAGAGTGAATTGGTGATGAGATTGGGTGAAGGACACGTTGAAGGTTTCTATGGTTTTTCCAAGCATTCGAGAGTTAGTTAAATTGTACCGTTTGATTTCGTTAAGACACAAAAAAATTTGAATGGTTTGGCAGAGTTTGTTTTTAGAGAAATCGATTCCCAATTGAAATAGAGTGGCACAACCTTAAACGCAACGTTTCAGGGCTTAATTTATCAATTGGAAATCCAGCGATGAAAGTAAGGAATTACTAAATTACCCTTTGATAAAGTTTATCAGATAACACTGTTGATAGCTTTTATAGGGTAATTGATGAGAAATTTCCGAAAATTATATAATTTAAAAGTTATCAGAGCATTTATGTCAACTTATAAATATAGGTTGGGATCATTATATCACTTATACTTAAAGCACGCAAGGTGTATCTTCTCTCTTCACAAAGATCTTTTGTCTGAAAATTTACTTCAAAATCTTCCTAAAAATCCTCCTTTTACCTTAGTTATGGAGAGTTCAACCTCTAGCACAGCTGAGTTTCACCCCAAGGGAAAGACAATAAAAGTTGGTCTAGATATAGATGAACAATCAATGGAATTCCTTGAGATAGAGAAGTTTTGCTCGGATGAGGACAGCAAAGAGCTAAAGGTGTTGGCTTTGGAAAAGTGGGATGCTATGGAGAAGGATGCCAAAAAGGCAGAAGATGTTGAGTTTCATCGCCAATCTGTGTTTGGCAATGCACGTTTTGGTTTTAACCCTGATCTGGCGTTAGGAGATGAGCTAGTGAGTAGGAAGAAAAGCCACAAGCGAAGAAGGGCTGAAGGTGTGCCTTCAAGGAAGAGGCGACAAAGAAGGGCTAAGAAGTCTCCACCAAGAAGTTTGGGGAGGATGATGATAATTGAGCAAGGAGATAGCTCCGATTTGTCCTCCAACATGTATGAACCAGCACACAAGTGTCCTAGAAGCCCCAATCACACTTATTCTTTTTAGAGAGTTCGGAAACTCAGAAAGTTATGAGCTTACGAGAGGCATTCTTCTACCACCCACCGAAACAAACTTCACGATCCATCCTCAATACACAAGGATAATTCAATCCGAGCAATTCTCCGATGCTTCAAGTGAAGATCCAATTGAACACTTGGATCGATTTCTCGAGCTATGTGCAATGATCCAGACCAATCAAGTGAGCCAAGAGTACATCCGCATGCATCCATTTCGTTAATCCCTCGCCGGAAGAGCCAAGAATTAGCTAAAGCATTTGAGGCCAAACTCTCGAAATGGAATGTCATCCTCTTACCCGACCATTTCCTTGGATCTACTAGCAAAAGAAGAGTCACCTTCACTATCAACTATTTCCACAAGACCTCTAGACTCTTGGAAAAGCCTTCTCACTTGTCTTAGAATTCGATCAATCTCGTGGTCTAAATTATGTATGGGTGGCCCTTGAGACCTTCTTTGCATTCACCAAAGCTAAGCAAAGGATTATTAATGACAAGCAAGAGTAAACAATCCAAAAATAAAAACAAATAGGACTCTATAAGAACACGCATAAGTATGCAAATCTGATTAATCAAGGCTGAGGTTTGCTTGGTTCGATTTCACTTTGTCCAATTGAACTAACTTTTGGCTAAGGGTTTAAGTACTCAAATATAATTTGTTGCATGTTCTTAGTTATTTTGAAACTAAGTAGTTGAGCATGTTTTTTATCATGTCTTAACTCTTTGAAGATTTTAATCTTTTTTTATGTCTGATCTTGGCCTTGTTCAAATTATGTGATCAATATAAATTATAAATAATTTGTTATTTTGATCAAGCGATACAATTGAATTATTGTGATTATACCAACACAAATATACTTTTAATTTTTAAAAATTAAAATATATGGGTTGTAATTATAATTAATTTCACGACTTACCAAGTGACAGGCAACCGTATTTATTGACATTTAAGTGAAAAGACACTTCTAATCTCCAAATAAAAATTAAATGATCAGTAAAAAATACTAAAATTATTAATTTGAAAGTGGGATTTGCTATGCAAAATCGGCCGTGATGGTTTAGTTCCAATTTCACTCCCCTTAATGTAATTTTTGGATAAACCACTTTCAAGAAGTTGGAGAGTTTCGTGGTTTCACCACGATGACTTGAAGTAACGGAGGATTTTAACCGTCAAGAGAGTGACGCAAGAGTAATTATAAATATGAGTAGTCACTTCACTCAAAATCTTCCTTCTTCACTAAGTCAGTTTTATTTCTCTCTCTTGATTTCTCTCTATAAAAAATCCAATTTGTTAGAGTTTTTCAACCACTCTCTTAAAATCAAAATTTGAATTTGCCATGGAAGATCTTTTGCATCCCATTCAAATGCTGCACATTGGGCCTAATGGTGAAGTTTATGGAGTTGGCATGTTTTATGTTGACAATACGCTCCATTGGGCCTAATGGTGAAGTTTTATGGAGATAGACCCGCCATTTTAGAGGATGAAGATGGACTTGCTGGGCCTAGTGCTTTTCATGTGGGTGCAAATGCTGATCTTTTGAGGAATTTCATACTTCCCCACCATAGGATGGGCCAAGGAGATCAGAGCGATCTTTCCTCGTACTTTTGACAGGAAATTGGAAGCAAGGACTATCCCTTATCTCAAGTCGTATTACGAAGTGGAAGTCACTAGGGGTACAGAGGGGGAGATGCACACCTTGGTGTATAAGTGTGCTTGTTAATTATGGTATGAATCAATCTTTGAGCACCATAGGATCAACTGGCTCCTTACAGAGCCTAGCAATGATGAATTTGAGGATTATCTCGATGATCCTGAATTGCTGAATTGTGTGGCGACACTCCAGGATATTAAAGGGCATCTCAATAAGTATTCTTTCGGGTGTACTCCGATGGGAATATTTGAACCACTGACTATTGGGTCCCTAGGTGTCGTGGGTCTAGGAAACTAGTCAAATTATACCCTAACCTTTACACTAAAGAGTAGTATAGCGGAGTAGGGATCGTATCCACAAGGAAGTAAGTGAAAAGAATTGGCTAAAGTCAAATTTTCTAATCGAGGGTCTAACTTTTTGGTTTTTGTGTATGAGAGACAACTACAACCTATAAACAAGCAAATAGAACACTAAAGAAGAAGATAAAACAGGAAGTGAAGGCACTAGGGAAAAGGGATCAAGCGAATTAACGAGACGAGTACAAACATAATAATGAACATGGGCATTCTCAATCAATTAGAGGGGGTGTTTCCTAACTATCTAGGTCTCTCCCAAGCACACTACACAATCAAGCAACCAATCCCGGCCAAAGACACGTGATCAACTCAAGGAGGCTCACATCTACATTATTAGTTCTTTTCCAAGCAACTAAGAAGAGTAGCAATTAAATCATGCATTCAATTAGCCAAAAAGAAAGAAAGCATTAGGCACACCTCAATGAGCACATCTAATCTACCAAGCAATACCCAAAACACCATTACATAAGCAGTAATCAATCGCAAACAAACAACCATGAATAATCTAATTGATCAAGCCAATAGAATGGAGACATGTTCAAAAACCTAGGTCACTCCCGCACACTCAAGGTAATCAAACTCTCAACCCCGCCTATAAGGTCGTGGCCAACTAAGCGATGAAATTCTTCTACTAGGCTAGCTCACTTCCGCACGACTAGCATAATAGCAATCAAATCATGAAATCAATTGGCTAGAAAGAAATCAAGCATTAAACACATCATTAAAGGTGGGCAACGTGCCGTGCCGGGCCGCCGCGGGCCGTGCCCTGGCGGGCCACGGTCTCCGGCGTGTCGGGTCGTGCCGTACCACCGTGCCGAAGGAAGCGTTCCGTGTCGTGCCACCCAAAATCGCAGGCCAGCCCACGGCACGGCACGGCCCACGTGCCGAGCGGGCTCGTGCCGGGCTGGCCTGCGTGCTGGCCTGCCGGTGGCCTGCTGGTCTGCTGCCTGTGCTCTTTTTTTTTTGAATTTTTAATAGTTTATAACTTGTAATATAATCTTATATTATTATTTTTCTAAAATAAATTAAGTTTAATATTTATGTTTTATTATTTTTTATATTTAATATTTATATTTATATATTTAGTTTATACTATTACTTTATAGTTTAATGTTTATAATTTATTATATTTATTTTTGTATTATTAATTATTATAACTTTTTTTTTGTTATATTAATTTACAAATTATATAATGGGAAAAAAAAGGCAAATTGGACTTTGGATGTGAATAATGCATACTTCATATTATTATTACTTGAAAAAATTGTACAATGATAAAAATCGTACAAGGATATTAAACAAAAATTGGATAATGATAAAAATCGTAAAATGATAATATTGATAATGATAAAAATCGTACAATATACAAAAATTGTCTATTCTTCTTCTTCTTCTTCTTTTTCGTCTTCGTCATCGCCTTCAAGGTCATCGACTAGTTGCATAGATTGGGAACTAGCCGAACCTGAACGGTCGGAAGCGGAGGTTCCTTCATCGTTGTCGTTGTTGTCGTAAGAACAGTCTTGTGAGCGATTTTCAACATCCAACCAATCTTTGAAACACACGCACATTTCAAGTGTTTCGAGTTTTAGACTTGTTCTTCTGTCGTCTAAAACCCTCCCGGATGCGCTGAAAGGTCGTTCGGAGGCAACGGGGGAGACTTGGATACCAAGAATGTCTCGTGCCATTGTCGCCAAAGTTGGATGCTTCGTGCTTTGTTGTTTCCACCATGCAAGGAGGTCGAGACTGTTTATCTCATCGTCGTCCATGCCCTTCGTGAAGTCGTAACTCAGGTACATTTGCAACTCCGAGACATCGCTTTGCGTTCTCCTAATTGATGAAGCACCTGAAAACCTTCAAATCAAGTTAGTAGCTTGTGAAAATAAATGTTTGGCCTTTTTACTTACGTTTTTGGATGGTTGGGAAGGGCCTGAGCGAGGAACGGTGCCATATTTGGTTTCATAAACTTTAAATAAAGCAAAAAAACTGATCCTTCACATTACTCTTATAGGAATCTACATTATCGTCAAGAAGCATGCATTGAAAATAAATGTCAACTAACATAAATGTATTTTCATACTTTTGCCTAAGATCTAATATGGAAGCAAAAATATAAATCAAAGGAATTTCACTATAATATTTACGCCACTTTGTTTCCATTGCTGCAAGATACTGATCATAATCACTTTGGTTGCGATGATCAGGGAAAAGTTGGGCGAGTAAACATGCATTTGAAAGAAAGTTTTGAGCACAAGGATTATAAACAGAAGAAAAACAACACGTCATGTTATATAATAACTGTAAAAATTGCATATATTGTTCATATTTATCCCAATCATCCTCATATATAGCATTGTTTGGAAATTTTTGGTTGTAAAAAATTGTCAACGGATTCTTGTACTCAATTGTCTTAGTTAACATATCATAGGTGGAATTCCACCTAGTTGAGCAATCGGTTTTGCTTTTTATTGCTCTTATCTTTTGTTTTCTTAGAAAACTCTTCCATTCTTGGTATCTCATGTTTGAGCTATTAATAGACATAATAGCATCTCTAATTTTGTTGTAGTATGGACCAATTGCTCTACTTCTGATTAGGGGATTTTGCTCCCACCAATCGGAATGCGCCACGTGGGCCAATCAGGTCCTGCCAAGTGTCCCCCAGTTGGACCTCTCAGGGCTTGCCACGTGGCACACGCTTATTCGTCCACCCTGGACCTATTATGTCATGACACGTGGCATACTCCATGCCTAATGGAGAAGCCGGCCACCTAGGCCCAACTTCCGAGGGAAGCCCAATCAGCCCAAGGTTAACCTAAACCTAGGATTGGCACGTTTCCCGAGGTTATAAATACCTCCCTTAATCCTCATTAAGGGGGATTACACACATTAAACACTCTCACCTAGAGAGACCCAATCACTTTAATTTCCGCATTAATTACTCCTTAAACAAGTACTAACTTGACCGTCGGAGGCGGATCTCCAATCATCCGGAGCATCCGTTTCTTTTGCAGGTACAGGCGTCCGGTTCCAGTCTCGGAGTTGTAACTCTCCCGCAGGACATCAGAAAACCCCGAAACATTTTGGCGCCGTCTGTGGGGAGAGTACTTCTGAGATGGCATTCATGTCTGTACCGACTCCTAAAGAGAGGCGTCCCCTAGACGACCATCAAGTTCAGTCGGACCATGATACTGAGAATGAATTTGAAGTTGAAGTTCACACAGCTTCAGACGGGACCCTAAGGGCCCGACGCACCCGTCACACCGAAAGGAGGGAACGGGAACATCTTCAAACTGGAAGTGAGCCAGCAGGCGCACCGCCTGTTCGGCAGCAGCCGACTGATGGGTCTGCTCCCATCACAAGGAACGAACTCATGACCTTCATGAGGGACTTCAAGGGAGAGATTCAAGAGTTTCTCAACATGAAGCCTGCTCTGGCCAAGGAACAGTCGGCTAAGAAACCCTTCACTTCAGGGAAGAGGAAGCCAGTTCAAGGGCGAGAGGCGACCCCTCATCCTAAATCTAGGAAGTAGGAGCCGCCTGCCCTTGATTTCACAAAATACCGTTTTCCTACTCCAGGAAAGAGGAAACCTGTTCGTCATATTCAGGCGGACGGGTCGAAGAAAACATACACAGATGCTCGGTTATTGCTAGAACAGAAGAAGGGTGACCGATTGTCAGAGTCGGCCTCTACTTCAAACTTCCAAGACAGTCTGCGCAATACCTCGATGAGACATACTCAGTCGCATCATGAGAGTCAGTCAGGCAGTACCTCCCGTCAGTCCGGCTTTCATAGTGACCAGGCGGTACCAAACTTACCATTTGTACCGCAACAACAATATTTTTTGCAGCCACCTCTGTTTGGTGGGCATGCAGCAAAGAATGTCCAACCTATGGACTGGCAGCTACGGTTGCTTAGACTTGGGGAACAGTCGTCGGCCTTCTCCAAGGAAATTGCTGAAGCCGCTCAGCCGGCCAAAGTGAAAAATGTATTAGTAGGCGCCTATGACGGCACTACTAACCCAGAAGACCATTTTATGGCATTCACCAACCTGATGTACCTTTAAGGGTTGGATGATCCCACTTGGTGCAAGTGTTTCCCAGCGACTCTCAAAGGAATCGCACAACAATGGTTCGGCAACCTGCCGACTGGTTGTGTGAATAATTTCAGGACGCTTACTTACTTATTCACCTCCAACTTTGCCATGAACATCCCTGCGAAGAAGACGACCCTTGATTTAGGAACGATTCAGCAGGGCGAGAAGGAGGGGCTTCGTTCTTACATCAGGCGGTTTAACCTGATGAGAATACAGATCAAGGGTTACCGGATGAGGTAGCCTATACTGACTTTTTCAGAGGCCTCAAAGACGGATCGACATTCAAATTTGATTTGGTCCGAAAGAGGGTGGCGACTCTTCAAGAGGCCTTGATTGAAGCAGAAGCCTATATACAGGCGACTGATCTTTGCAGTACAAAACAGTCGGACGGGAAAAGGTTCGACAAAAAAGAAGGGCGACAGAAACAGTTGTCGAACAAAGATGAGAAGAAAAGTAAAGAGGTCTGGGCAGCTGATTCCTCTAAACAGCCGGCCCAGAAGAAGAAAAAAGAATTCAAACCATACTCCCCAAAGTATGCGTTTAGCAAGGACAGCCAAGCTATCCTAAAAGAAATCAAGGGACGAATCTCAATTGTGAAGTCGGTCCCCATGAAGGGTTCTGCAAGCAAGAAGAACCAAGAAAAATTCTGTGATTATCATGAAGATGTTGGTCATCACACCAACGAATGCATCAGTCTTATGCAGTATCTGGATCGCTTGGCTGAGCAAGGCGATCTTGACTCTTATGTCAAGAAATCCACGGGGAACACTTCCTCGAAAAAGCAGTCGGCCAAAAAGAGTCAACAGGCCGACATCTCTGATACAAATGATGCAGTCGTCTACACCATTGCAGGCGGCTTCGCAGGAGGCGGTCCCACTATTAGGGGTAACAAAGACAATGTCAGGCGGTTAGATGTAAATTCCGTTCACCAAGAGCGGCCCTCCAAATATTCATTTCCTGAGATTGTCATCACCGAGGAAGATCTAGGAGGCATAAGGGGGCCGCATGACGACCTTATCGTTATTGAGTGTAAAGTGGCCAACCAAAGAGTTGGCCGAATCCTTATAGATACGGGAAGCTCCTCAGATCTTATCAGTAGCAAATGTCTGTCAAAATTAAAATATCAGACTGATTGCATACATCCGGCATCCCACCCTTTAGTAGGGTTTGGAGGAGGAGTCGTCCACCCAGTGGGACGAGTGGATTTACCCATCCGCCTCGGTGAAAAAGGGTAAGGACGACACATGGTAGTCCGGTTCCTGGTAGTAGAACAACTCTCGGCCTACAACATGATTCTGGGACGACCAACCCTGAATAATTCCAAGGCTGTTATAATCCCATCTCTTATGTTGCTCAAGTTTGAGAGGGATAACGGAACAGTCGGCTCCCTAAGGGGAGATCAGAGGATGGCCCGAGAGTGCTATCTCTCGGATATCAAACCCACTGTTATGACCGCTGGATCAAGTGGTGGAAAAACAGACCTTGACAATGTCAAGGAGAGTGCGCCTGTTCAAGAAGCAGGCGGCAAGAAGAGAAAGGCAGCCCAGACGGGGGCCGCAAGAAAAGACAGAAAATAGCAATCATTGGCAGAGGAGCGGTCGGACGAATTCCGCCCTCAGCCGGCTGGTGAGCATACGGATCTGATCTTAGACGACTCACGTCCTCACCGAACAGTCAAAGTTGGGACGACTGCTTTGCAGATCCCGGGTAACGATTTGCACAAACTATTGAAAGAATACAAGGACATCTTTGCATTCGAAGTCCACGAAATGCCAGGCATTAGTCCTGACCTGGCGGTACATAAACTGGCTGTGGATCCGAAAAAGAAGCCGGTAAGGCAGAAAAAGCGGAACCATGGCGAAGAAAGAAGTCAGGCGGCAGCCGCCGAAGTCAAAAAACTACTTGATGCAGGGTTCATTCGGCAATGTTACTTCCCAGACTGGGTTGCAAATGTGGTGCTTGTTAAAAAGCCGAATGGCACCTGGCGAATGTGTGTAGACTACACAGACTTAAACAAGGCGTGCCCCAAAGATAGTTACCCTCTGCCTAAAATTGATAACCTGGTCGACTCAACAGCCGGCCATGCTTTGATGAGCTTTATGGACGCCTACTCTGGTTTCCATCAAATTCCTTTATGGAAGAAAGATCAGGAGAAGACGGCCTTCGTCACTGATCAAGGGTTATACTATTACACGGTTATGCCGTTCGATCTTAAGAATGCCCCGGCCACCTTCCAGCGAATGATAAACACTGTGTTCTTTGATCAAATAGGGAGAAACGTCGAGGCATACATTGATGATATGATTATCAAGTCTAAGAATCAGACAGATCATCTGTCGGACCTCCGAGAAACTTTCGCCACACTCAGGCGGCACCATGTCATGCTCAATCCCAAGAAATGTGTATTTGGAGTTGAGTCTGGGAAATTTCTCGGATTCCTTATCAATCAGAGAGGAATAGAGGCGAACCCTGAGAAGGTATAGGCGGTCATCGATATGCAGTCGCCTCGTACCGTCCGAGAGGTTCAGAAGTTAACAGGTTGTCTGGCGGCCTTGGGAAGATTTCTAAGTCGATCAGGCGACAAATGCTTATACTTCTTCCAGGCCATTAAGAAGAAGGCAAGGTTTGAATGGGGGCCGGATGCTGAGGCGGCCTTCCAGAAATTAAAAGTTCACTTGCATTCCTTGCCAAGGCTGGTCAGCCCTTTGCCCAAAGAAGTACTCTACATGTACCTGGCCGTCTCTGATCATGCATTAAGCGCTGTTCTTCTTGCTGAAAGAGACGGCTGTCAGCTCCCGGTCTACTTTGTCAGTCATGTATTGAAAAATGCCGAGTTGAGGTATCCCTTAGTGGAGAAATTTGGTCTTTCACTCTTCATGGCTGTTAAAAAATTGAAGCCCTACTTTTTGGCACATGCAGTCGTCGTGTATACAGATCAACCTTTCAAGCGGCCACTGACCACCATGGAACCGTCAGGCCGGATGATCAAATGGGTCATAGAAATTTAGAGCCTCGAAGTTACTTTCGAGCCTAGAAAAGCAGTGAAAGGGCAAGCCTTTGCTGACTTTATTGTTGAGATGACTCGCCCCCCCGATTCTCGAGATCCAGAACAAGTCTGGAGGGTATATGTGGATGGAAGCTCTACTTCAAATGGTTGTGGGGCAGGCGTCATATGTCAGTTGCCAGAGGGCGACAGGTACGAGTATGCTCTACGCTTCAGCTTTCAGGCCTCAAACAATGAGGCAGAATATGAAGCTTTACTAGCCGGAATCCGCATGTGCAAGGCTGCAGGGGCACGAAAAATAGACGCCTGTTCTGATTCACAATTGATAGTGAGTCAGTATAATGGTGAATACGAAGCAACCCATCCGGCCATGATCAAGTATTTACAGGCAGTACGACAGGCAGTCGGATCCCTTGAAGATTTTCATCTGACTCAAGTGTCGAGATCAGAAAACAACCAGGCGGATGCACTTTCAAAATTAGCATCATCCGCCTCTTGTGATACTCCTCGAACTGTTTTTTGGGAAGTGATGGAGAAGAGAAGCATCGAGGAAGACCCTATTGGAATCCTAGACAGAAGCTCAACCTGGATGGATCCAATCAGGGCATATCTGACAAATGGTACCCTGCCGGATGATCATCACCAGGCGGCAGCGCTGAAAAAACGAGCAGCCAGTTTTGAAATGATAAAGGGAGAACTTCAAAAAAGGGGGTACCTTCAACCCTTCTTAAAGTGTGTTACTCCAGAAAAGGGGCGAGAGATACTAGACGATCTTCACTCTGGTTACTGTGCTTCCCATATAGGCGGTAGGACGCTTGCTCAATGGGCAAGGCGGCAGGGCTACTTTTGGTCTACTTTAGAAGCAGATGCAATGGAGATGGTGAAAAAATGTGACAAGTGCCAAAGGTTTGGCAAACTAATTCACCGTCCGGCTACTGACCTCACTACCATTCATAGCCCACTACCGTTTGCTAAGTAGGGCATGGATATTCTGGGTCCCTATACGCCTGCTACAGGTGGAAGGAGGTACATACTTGTTGCAGTTGACTACTTCACTAAATGGGTGGAGGCGGAGGCTGTAAAGGGAATCAAGACGAAGGATGTAATTTCATTCATCTAGAAAAATGTCATCACTCGGTTCGGGGTTCCCATGTCTATGGTCTTTGATAATGGTCCCCAATTTGAGACGCCTGTTCTCAAAAGCTGGTTGGGTGACCAAGGAATTGCACACTACTTTGCGTCTGTCGGCCGTCCACAAGCAAACGGCTAGGTAGAAGCCTTTAATAAAATCATCTCAGACGGTCTCAAGAAAAAGATTGAACGAGCAGGCGGCCTATGGGCGGATGAATTACCACATGTTCTCTGGGCCATTAGTACGACTGAAAAAGGGGCGGCTGGAGAAACTCCATTCCTCCTAACTTATGGTGCGGAAGCTGTTCTTCCAATTGAACACCACGAGCCGACTCTTCGAGTAATGCTATATGACGAAGAGGCAAACTGGGAAGCCATGCGCCTGGCATTAGACTCACTCCCTGAAAGGAGGGGCAATGCTGTCTTGCGCCATGAAATTTACCGCCTGAGAATGACTCGATCATACAACAAAAAATTACACAGGCGTCCACTCAAAGTGGGGGACTTTGTACTTAGAAAAATGGAAGCAGTTGGTAGGGCTAATGAGTCTGGCAAACTAACTCCCAACTGGGAAGGACCCTACCGAATCTATGAAGAGGTCAGGGACGGTACCTACCGTCTGGAAACACCAGACGGCCAACCGTTGCCTCGAACTTGGAATGTAGATAATCTTAAGAAATATTTCTTTTGAATGATGGAAATAGTCGAGGACTGCTTAATAAAAGTTTGATGTTTTATTCAATTCTGTACTAAGAGGGGCATGCCTACTGACAAACGATTGGCTACTCTCCATGTTTAATTTTCATTTTTTCCTAAGAGGGGCATGTCTACTGACAAACAGTCGGCTACTCACCATGTTTAATTTTCATTCTTACTTAAGAGGGGCACGTCGCTTGTTCCACACAATCGGTTACTCTCCCAGAACACAGTTCACCAAGAACTATCAAAGGCTCATATGATCAGACCAGGCGCCAAGCCAACTGATCAAAATATAATAATTCAATTCGACTTGTCCCAACGTTATAGCAGGCGTCCGACGGCATCCATCCGGATGAAATTCGTTGCAGAGAGTAGCTCCCTTTTGGGTGGAACATTGCTCTATAAAATCATTACACGGCACCTATACGACTGTCTAACCAAGACAACCACGTAGCCGTTTCCCGGACAAGGATACCTCTCACTTAACTGACTAATCAGGTCAAACAAGTGTTCGCAGTAACCATCCGTGTCAACCGACCGACTGAACTACTTGGGATAAAAACAGTTGGTATCTTATGAGTTAATAGCCAACAAACATTGGCGAATAAAGGGGAACAACCGGTACCCACCGCTTGATACCTCTACTACTCAGCCACTTGGCGACTAGGTAACAATCATGTTTACTTGGTCACTCCTTAAAAATTTAGTATGAACTAAAAAGTTGTTCATACAACGCCTGGTTACACTAGATTAAAAGTGGCGGGGAACAGACGGCCTGGACCGACTAGAGTCTCAGGCTTAAAAACACAAACAAGGCAGGTAGGAAACCACCTTCCTACTTGGTTGAAAAAATCCATTCTTTAAAGTGGCCGACTGATCGCTTAGCATGGGAACAAACAACCTCTCGTCCAGGGGCATAGGTAGTGTGACTAACTATCTCTCGTACCTTTCCGCAACTATTGGCCATGCAAAACAGTCGGTATAGTGTGCAATTGGATATCAGAATATTCGATACTTAAACAAATTTGAAACAAAACAAAAATGAAATATTTTGGCATAAAAAGAAGCCGGTCATTAAAGACCGGCCAAATATTCAGAACCCCGGCCCCCTGGCCGGGTAAATACAAACAAACGGCACGCAGGCCGTGGAAAGAAGACATAAATCTTAAGAAGGGGGCAGATCTTCAATATTAGCAGTTGCCGCCTAGTCAGCACTCTTCTTGCTTGACTCGGCTTCAGCTGCATCTTTCTTCGATGCATTACCCCCAAGCGGCACAAGCGCCACTACCGGTTCCTCCTCCTCCAACGCCTCGTCCTCAGCAGCCTCTAGGATCTCTTGATTATATCTATCAGAACACTGGCGGTACGTTTTTTCCCAGGAGGAATAGTCGGCATTGGGGAAGAGGCGGCCCCAGGTCATGCGCTGGATTTGAGCAGAGTCTTCCATCATCTCCCGGACCAGCTCTTTCTTTTCTTGCTCGGCCTTTTCCGAGAGCTCCTGAGTAAGACTCTTCTCCTGGGTCACCAGGCGTTCCTTTACGTTCGCCAAGGATTTCTCCAAGGTTTCGTATGAGGACATCTTTTGGCGAAGAGGTCTCAGCTCGGCCTTGAGATTGTTGATGGTCGCCTCCAGCTCGCTATTTCTCTTCTGGGCCGCCTCTAACTGAGCCCGGATGGAAGAAGTAGCCTGCGCCTGATAATAAAGAATGTCAATTGTCAGAACCTCATTTTGGGCAATTTGAAACATTGTCTTATCACACTCAGAGGCGGCCATAGCTTTTGCGGCCTTTACCTCTTTGTTCTTCCTGTCAAGCGGCTTACGGAGGTCGTTCACTCGGAGCAGGGCCTAGGTAAAAAGGGAACATGCGTCAGTTTCCAAACAAAAAAACAGGCGTCCTGGAATTCGAATACTCAAAAATATGCTAAGTATACCTCAGCAAGGACCCCTGCAATCCCGTCTAGGTCAAGGGTGCCGACACCCTTGACCGCCTCCCTTTCAGCTGGAGGAACGGCCTTGATCATAGACTTGGCCACCTCGACCAAGTCAGGCTCCTGAGGGCCGGCTGCATCAAGCATAGACAAACGGATTAGACCTAGTAAAGAAGGGAGCAAGTCTAAAATTTACAAGGACAATTTCATACTTCTAGGTGGCCCAGCTGGAGTTTTAGAAGGAGTGGTCGGCTGCTTCTCAGCCGCCGCATGTTTCCTGGAAGAACCAGGAGAGCTCGCAACAGTCGTCCTCCAGGTCTTGGAGTCCGGCTGTTGGGAAGAAGAAGCTCTTGGAGCTCCCGTCTAAAAAAAAAAAAAACACTCGGTCAGTATATGCATAAACCCAACTCCAAAAAAGAGAGTGAAGGGTTCAAAGCTCACCAAGGGTGCCCCCTTGTTGGGGGAGTCGGTTGAAGACTCTTGCATGATGGAGGCCCGCAACATGGCCGCCGCAGTCTTGGAGGCAGTAATTTTGCTCATGGCGTCCGCTGCAAAAACAAATAGCAAAGTTAATAAAAAGTCATCACAGAAATGCATGGAAAAACAGAGTATTCGACAGGCCGGCTACCTCTTGAGCACCGACTGTTGAGGCCACAGGCGGCCAAAAAGTACTCGTCGTAGAGCCATTTGAAGCTCGGGACGCAGTGCAGGGGTACTTGCTCTCGTACCCCTGAAGTAGAGTTCACCCTCGACTCTACTTTGAAGAGTCCTTTATCTAGGATCTCTTTCTTAGCCTTGGGGGGAACAGGCGGCATGCTGCGGCCGCCTGCAAGAAGGGGCGGATTCCTGTTCCACCTGTTGAAGCGCTTGTTCAGCTCTGTGTCTGAACTCTCAATGATAAGGAAGGTGCTCCGCCAGTCCTTCCATTTGTTTGCTTTACCTCTTGTCATGAGGTAGCCCCTGTGGCTTGTCAATTGATACCAGCCGGTACCGCCTGCCTTAGGGGTCCGGCTGAGGTAGTTCATGTGGGCGAAAGCCTCGAAGTTCGGCTCCACCCCGTGCAGTTTGCACCCGGCCACATAGCCGAGTACGTTGACCCAGGAGTTCGGGGCTAACTGCCATAACCCCAACTCATACCCATCCAGGATCCGCTGAACAGCCGGATACAGTGGGAAGCGCAGCCCAGCCTTGATTGCCGCCTCGTAGCAGCCAAAGCAGGCGCCATCATAGCTAGTAACAGCCGGCCAGACAACTGTGTCCTCTGGATCCGGCACGAACACTAAAAAGCCGGGGCCCATTGTGTGGTTCGCAATAAAGCTCCCCACTTTCTCTTGCATGGCCGTTATCCGGCCCCGTGGGACAGTGCAGTAGTAGGGGGTATTTTGCTCTCGGTAAGAGGCGGATGGCTCCGCCCAATTGTCCCCCTTCTCAACTGCATGAGAAAGCCTCGCCTCTTGTAGGCGACTGTTTTTCTCTTCTATGTCCAGAGAAGCATGGCCAGAAGAGCTAGACTCGGATTCGTCCTCTGACGAGTCCAAAGAGGACGACTCTTCCCCTCTCCCAGAGGGGCCCGCCTCCTCTCCTTTAAAAGGAGAAGGAGAAAATGTAGACTTGTCAACTGTAAAAATTGGAAGGGGTCACTTTGACTCCTCCCTCGGAACTGCCGGCTTTCAAGCCGCTTTGGTTCACTTCCACATCTGGCGCCTGGTCAGATGTTTCACTAATCGGCACCCTGTGGGAGGAGCCGTCTGAGTTCAAAATCCTAGCAGTTCTTTTTGTTCTAGCCATCATGTTCTGCATAGACACAGAGACAGTCGGACTTTGTATAAAGGGAAAAGATGGGTCCGGAAAAGGGCAGGCGGCACTCCTAGTCCTAGATTCAGCCGTCCCCGATGACCGGCTGATCACTAACCTAGGCCGTGTCGTGTGCTTCCGTGGTGCCATTTCAAAAAAGAATAAAATAAAGAGAAAATTAAGAGTAAGAGAACCGACGGTTACCTGAACGAGTGACGTTGATGAAGTTCTGAAAATCCTTTGCAGTCCGCTTGTCAGAGCAGGCGGTAGGCAGAAAGGGTCCAAAATGTCAGAGCAAGTTCAGGGGTCCGAATGTTCTCTCACAAAGTTCTCAAGTGTGAAAATGACCGAAGTCAACACTCCTTTATGTAGGCGAAGTGAGAAGGTGAAGGGTCACTTCCAGAATTCAAAATTTTGGCGGGAGAATCTCTCGGCCTTTCGCCGAGTGACACCTGTAGCAGGCCGTCGCCTGTTACGGGGTGACACCTGTCACAGGTAACACGTGACCAGTCACGTGCCACCTGTGAGGGGCAAATGATTAGGGGATTTTGCTCCCACCAATCGGAATGCGCCACGTGGGCCAATCAGGTCCTGCCAAGTGTCCCCCAGTTGGACCTCTCAGGGCTTGCCACGTGGCACACGCTTATTCGTCCACCCTGGACCTATTATGTCATGACACGTGGCATACTCCATGCCTAATGGAGAAGCCGGCCACCTAGGCCCAACTTCCGAGGGAAGCCCAATCAGCCCAAGGTTAACCTAAACCTAGGATTGGCACGTTTCCCGAGGTTATAAATACCTCCCTTAATCCTCATTAAGGGGGATTACACACATTAAACACTCTCACCTAGAGAGACCCAATCACTTTAATTTCCGCATTAATTACTCCTTAAACAAGTACTAACTTGACCGTCGGAGGCGGATCTCCAATCATCCGGAGCATCCGTTTCTTTTGCAGGTACAGGCGTCCGGTTCCAGTCTCGGAGTTGTAACTCTCCCGCAGGACATCAGAAAACCCCGAAACAACTTCCATCCTGTACACATTAGTTAAGAACATGGCAAACATATCTAGTATGAAGTGCGTCACCATCTAATATTACATCGGTCAAGTTTTGTTTGACATAATTAGCAGTATATGTCATTAAGGTTGCATTGTCAAATGTCATAGACATGGTTTTTTCATGAAGGTTGTATTCATTTATTGCTTCCATTAAATGGTGAGCAATGTTAATACCGATGTGGAGGTATTCCAGCATTTTGAAATGAATTATTCGTTTTTGTAACAACCATTGATCATCCACCCAATGGAAAGTCACACATAAATAGTGATATTTATAACCACTATCCCAAGAATCGGCAGTCAAAGACACTCTACAATTAAGTTTACTCAATTCGTCTTCACTACTAGAAAACAGCTAATCAACGACGAAAATAATCCCTCGTAATATCCTGAAATTCTGTCGGAAATGCCAGTTTCCGACGGAATTCCGTCGGAACACACCGTCGCATTACGTTTTGCAGGAATTTGGTTATATTCCGAGGGAATTTTCGTCGGAAAGGTCCATTCCAACGGAATTTCCGACGGATTTTGTTCTGTCGGACTCAAGTTTGACTAAATGGGAAAGTCCACTGAATTCCGTCGTTGTTACAACCTTCCGACGGAATATTCCGTCGAAAACAACTATGCTTCCGACGGAATTTCCGTCGGAAAGTTTAATAAAAAAAAAGACACAACAACCCACACCCAGAACCACACCCACACCCACACCCACCACCCCTAACCCGCCGCCCCACCACCCACCACTACCCAGATCCCTTAACCCACCCCCACCACCGTAACCCACCCCACCCCTTAACCCACCGTAAACCACCCACACCCTTAACCCCACCCCTTAACCTACCCACAACCCACCGTAACCCACCCCACCTCCAAAACCACCTTAACCCACCCACAACCCACCGTAACCCACCCTTAACCCCACCCCTTAACCCACCCACCGTAACCCACCCTTAACCCCACCCCTTAACCCACCCACCGTAACCCACGCCACCCCCTAAGCCACAACCCCCACCCCACACCCCTTAACCCACCCCACTAACCCTAACCCACAACCCAAAACCCACCCACAAACGAAATCCACCATAACCCACCCCACCTCCCAAACCACCACTGAAACCACCAACATCACAACCACCACCATAAATTTAAAATAAAATAAAAAAACAAAAACTGAAATTACAACAAAATTAATTAAAATTAAAAAAAAAAAGACACATACCTTAATTCGACCACACAAAACCTCGAAATTGGGTTTACGAGGTCAAATTCGACCATGAAAACTCTATATCTAGAGTTTTAATAGTCGAATTTGACTTGAAAACCATTTGTTCTTGATGTTGTTGATGTTGATGGCGAAAATGACGGAGTTTGACTTTAAAACCTCGAAATAGCGTTGTTGGTGGTGTTGTGGATGTCGGCATTGGTGGTTAGTGAAGAAGAACGAAAGAGGAGAAGAGGAGGGAGAAGGAGAATGAGAGGGAGAACGAAAGGGGGGGCGTAGAGGAAGAGAAGAACGATGGAGAAGGAGAGGAAGAGGAGAAGGAGAAGGAGGAGTGAGAAAAGGTGAAATGAGGAAGAAGGAGGAGGAGAGAGAAAAATGAAACGGTGAATGAGAAAGAATAAGCGGCTGGTGAAGTGGTGAGGGTCTTAGGGTTTTTTTATGTAATTATATTCCGTAGGAAAATTCCTACGGATTTTATTTCCGTAGGAAGTTTGATGTTCCGACGGAATTTTCTGTCGGAATCTTCCGACGAATTTTATTTTCGTTGGAAGTTTAATGTTCCGACGGAATATTCCGTCGGAAAGCCTACATTTTCCTACAGATATATATATTCCGTCGGAACTTTCCTACGGAATATAAAATCCGTCGGAATTTTTGATTTTTCCGACGGAAATACATGTCCGTCGGAAACTGTCCGTCGGAATTCGACCTATTCTAATAGTGCTTGTAACCGCATTTTGTACTCTAGGAAGTTTTTCATGGCGGCGGAACGAAGGGTTTTCCTAGAGATTCTTTTATGTTGGGGTTGTAATGCTTTGTTAATGTAAGTGTTAAATGGGTCACTTTCGGAGAAAAGAAAAGGTTGTTCGGCATGTACAATCATTTTCCCTAGTTCATCCCTATCCCTCTCATAGTTGTAGGTAAAGCCATGTGGATGGAATTGGGAAATTGTTGGTTGGGTTGGATCACTAGCTGGTTTTGCACAACTTTTCATGTGTCTACTTAAGTGTCCCGTCCCGGACTTGGATTGTGCCGAGTATATATTACCACATGTTTTACATTTTGCTCTTGTTTGGGCTTTATTTAGCAGAAAATAATGCCATACATCACTTTTACGACTTTTGATATTTATCATGTCACTTTCGGTTAACCATTGCTCTTGTGTGTTTGGGAATTGGGTGTTTGTAGATTCGGGGATTTGTTGGTTAGTAGTAGAACCGAAGGCATTTAGGGTGTTGGCTACCTTGGCTAGAATAGAAATTTTGTGGGTAAAAGAAATTAGGTGGGAATTAATCGAATTGTGGAAATTGGTTTTGTGCGAATCCGGGCATATTATTCATGTTATAAGGCTAAAAACCGGAAGTACCATCGTGCCTAAATTGTTCAAAGCTAGGGGGACGTTACCGGGGTCATTGGTCAGACTTGAAATTGGGGGGGGGGGGGGTTATTGGATTAGGTGATTCCCTAGACCTATTACCACTGGCTTTCCTAGATGATGATGGGTTGTTCGTGTTTGGTGATGCCATAATTAACAATAATAATAATTAATAGCAACAATTTTATCAATAATAATAACAATAATAATAATTACTAACAACAATTATAACAATAATAATAACAATAATATAACAATAACAATAACAACAATAATAATTGATAACAATAATTATAACAATAACAATAACAACAATAATAAATTATAGATTAGTTTAGATTTTACAACCGTGCTTCAACGCTTTCCACTAATTACGATTACGAACTTTTAATTTTTTTCGATATTAATAAATAATAATTAGAGAATATAAGAGAATAAGATATTAAGAGAATTAGAGATTAAAAGAAGAGATGCGTTGAATAGTGATTTGGAAGTGAATGAAAATTTGGTATTTATAGGCAAAGAGGGGAAAAGAATCGTTAATGGTCGTTAGAAAGAGGGGAAGAGCAACGGCCATTAAGTAACAACGGCTATAATTAGAGCCGTTAGTGGCGTGCCAGGCCGGGCCGGCACGCGGGCCAAGAGGCGGGCTCGTTCCGGGCCGTGCCAGAAATTCGCAAATTCTATCCGTGGCACAGCCCACGGCACGCCAGGCGACGACAGGCCGGGCCAGCTGTCGGGTTGTGCCGTGCCACGCCGACTTTCGTGCCGGGTCGGGCCGCCCGCAGGCCAGCCGGGCCCGTGCCCAGATTTACACATCATCCTTAGTTCAATCTATCAACAATCTTAATTAAATTATCAATAATTGTTCAATTTGCATCATTAATCACCCATCATCCCTAACTCTAGCTATTACGCTACTCAAACATGATTATTGACAAAATAAAAACAAAAATAAAGAAAAGAAACTAAATCACAAAATAATAACAATAAACCAAGACTAATCTAAGAAAATAAAGCAAAAACAATTAATCAAAGTAAAACAATTAGAGAAAGTAATAAATAAAGCAATAAATGATAAATGAAGCCCACCCAAACAAATCCCCCCCCCCCCCCCAAACCGACCTTCCTCTTCCTTAATCATTTAGGCTGCTTACATTCACCATTATCAACATCGCATAATCATAATCAAACGGCACAAACTTCACCTCAAGCCGACCTCAAATCATAGCCATTGATTGAATATTGCTTAAGCATTCACGAGCAGTTCACGTGTATTTTAATGAAAAATCGGAGCGGCCACGCAAAAAAATCGGAGCGACCGCTCTAAACTTTCTGCCTCAAATCAACGAATTGGATTTGTGCGGAGCGCCCGCTCAGTCTGTAAATCGATTTTAGCTAATTTGTGAGCTGAATTGGAGCGGTTTCTGTTCGAATTGGAGGTGGTGGAGGCCAGCACTGCTGTCGGTGATGGTTGTAAGGCGGTTTTGCCGGCTGACGGTGTAGCTGCGGTTGTTGTGCCGTTATAGTGCTGGTGAAAGGTTGTGGACTAAAATTGGTGATGTTAGTGCGGTTGCTGCTGTTTGTAGAAGCTGTGGTGCAGTGGTTGATTTATGCGGCAGCAGCTAATTGGTGTGGGGTTGTTGGTTATGATTGCAGGGGTGCGGTTGGTTTGTGGATGGAGCAGGGGAGTGTTTTGGTGAGGTGGTTGTGGTGCTTGAGTGGGAGAATTGGAGGAGATGCTGCTGTTTTAGTGTGGTGGAGGATAGGTGAGGGAGTGGTGATGGTTAATGGGCAGCAACAGGGGCATAAGTAGGAGTTTTGTTGAACTTGATTGACTCGAGTCCTGAACTTTCAATGCAAACCATTTGACCTTGAAATCCGTGCTTTGACCCTAACACGTAACTACACACCAACAAAACCGAGGAGAGAAGTAGGGACAAAAACTAAAATAATAAAATGAAACGAAGTAAAATAAAATGCTTAACTAAAATAAATAAGAAAAAGAGAGAAGTGAGAATTTATTAACTAAAACTACGAAATTATACTAAAAATTATTAAAAACTACAAAAATACTCAAAATAAAGATTAAACAAAATAAATAAGAAAATGAGAGAAATAGGGCCTAAAACTAAGGAGATTATTAGAAACTAAATCTAAAAACAGGCCTAGAAATACCCTAAAAGTGACATAAAAGTCACTTATCAATTGCTGGAGTATCGGGCTGCCTAATCTCGGGCTGAACAGCTAGAGCCTCCGTCAGCACTACTGGAGGACCTGCAAGAGAGAGAACATAAACTACCCTCTGGGGTGGTTTTGAGGAACCCCCCTACGATGGCTAAGTAAGTGTTTGCCTTTTTAGAGAGTAGAAAGCTTAATATGCTTAAAGAGAGAGAGGGAGAGAGAGAGATTGATCAACCCCTTTTATGTGGCATATGTGGGGGTATTTATAGTGTATGATAACCCTAATTCCAGTGTTTAGCCTGTGGCCGACTTACTCTGATCGGGATGGAAGCCGAAACTTTTGACTGACTCACCTTGGTCGAGCTAGGAGCTGAAGCCTGTGACCAACTCACCCTAGTCGAGATGGCAGCCGAAGCCTATGTCCGACTCACCCTGGTCGAGCCCTCAGCCGGAGCCACTAAGGCCAATGGGAGCCGACTTAGGCGACCTTTAGACTCAGCGATCTCACAATAATAGTCAAGGCACGCCATCCCTAGAGGGACCGAGAGTGGGAGATAGTTCAACAGGAACTGCCCTGTACAACTAGCTCTTCAAGAGATGGTGTTTCGGGGTTTTTTGGGAGATGTCCTACAGGAGAGTTACGTCACCAAGACTAGCTCCTCGTTCGACTGTACCTGCAACAAACGGAAGCTCCGGTTGTTCGGAGTTCCGCCTCCGACGATCAAGTTAGTACGTTTACGGAGAATAAAATGCGGAAAGTAAGTAAATCTTCCCGGTTCCCGAGATTAGGTATTTTCTCTGATGTGAGAGAATTGATTGTGATGTAATAAATGAACGTTGTCCCCAAAATGGGGTAAATGTCCCTATTTATAGGGCATCGGGAATAGTGTCTTTACGTAGGTCACTTGACCTAGATTTGGTGGGCTGCGCTGCTTTTGTGGTTTCTCGGGAAATGGGCATTGAAAGTCGTCATTCCCTTTGAATATCAGTATTCCACGTGTCAAGTCCAGGTAGGTCCATTTGGATTCCTCGTAGGGTGACACATGTCACACTTTCATTGGTCCACGTGGCTGGGGTAAAATTCCCCAAATCAGATGGTATGAGGTAACTCATGCCAGCTCTTTTGGTCATCACTCACCAGCTCAGCAGGAGCTATCCAATACAACTAGCCCCCAAGAGATGGTATGAGGTTACTCATACCAGCTGAGGTAGTAACCTTATCAGTAATTACTTAATAGGTTGTCTGACTAAGGTTCCCTCTATACAACTAGCCCCCCAAATCTTAGGAGTGCTTCTGCGGTTTTAAGACTTAGAGAGATGTGTTGCCAGGTGATAAAGTTGTTACTGTTGTTTACGTAAAGGACTCTAATTACAAGCTTGAGAGAGGAATTTCATTTACTCCCGCTGAATACTGAAAAATTACGAGTTGGAGCAGGGATTTTTGACTACTCCCGCTAAAGTTTGAAAAAATTTTAGCTGAAATCGGGCGAGTAATTTTGATCATTCCCCGCTTAATGCTGAAAAATTACGAGCTAAGCTTCGGCGGGAATTTTAAACACTCCCCGCTGAATGCTGAAAAATTACGAGCTGAGCTTGAGCGAGAAATTTTGATCACTCCACGCTGCAGGCTAAAAAATTATGAGTTGAGCTTGAGCGAGAAATTTTTATCACTCCACGTTGCAGGCTGAAAAATTACGAGCTGAGCTTAGGCGAGAAATTTTGATCACACCCCGCTGCAGGATGAAAAATTACAAGTTGAGCTTAGGCGAGAAATTTTTATCACTCCACGCTGCAGGCTGAAAAATTACGAGCTGAGCATTGGTGAGAAATTTTGATCACTCCCCGTTGCAGGATGAAAAATTACAAGTTGAGTTTAGGCGAGGAGTTTTGATCACTCCCCGCTACAAGCTCAAAAATTACAAGCTGAGCTTGAGCAAGAAATTTTTATCACTCCACACTGCAGGCTGAAAAATTACGAGCTGAGCTTAAGCGAGGAATTTTGATTGCTCCCCTTGCTATGGTTGAGCATGTATAAGTGTGCTCATTTTGCACTTTCTCAGAATTTTGAAGGTTTATTATCATTCTTTAACCACTCACTCTGCTAAGTGAGGGCTTATTCTTTTACTACTCTACATGCTAAGTGAGTGCTTATTGTTTTACCGCGCAACTTGCTGAGTGAGGGTTTGTCTTTATGCCACTCACTTTGAATGGTGATGGTTTAATGTTATGCCACTCACCTTGAATGGTGAGGGTTTATCTTCATGCCACTCACTTTGAATGGTGAAGGCTTATCTTCATGCCGCTCACTTAGAATAGCAAGGGCTTGATTTTATGCCACTCACCTTGAATGGTGAGTTCATGCCACTCACTTTGAATAGTGAGGGCTTATCTTCATGCCGCTTACTTAGAATAGCGAGGGCTTGATTTTATGCCACTCACCTTGAATGGTGAGGACTTATCTTCATGCCACTCACTTTGAATAGTGAGGGCTTATATTCATGCCACTCATTTGAATGGTGGGGGCTTATATGTTGAGGAATTAAGTGGGCGGAACGAAGAGAGCCTTGGTGCCATTCCACTCAGGGGCGGATTTACTGTGCACCGAGGGTATGCAAGTGCATATCCCTCGTGTAAAATAAAAATAAAAAATAAAAAATAAAAAATAAAAAATAAAAGAGAGCTTAACTTATCACGTGAAATTAGGGGTAAAAGGAAGTTTGAAACATTAAGTAAATTAAAACTTTTGGACTTTTCTCTGACAATACAATACCCTAGGTTAGGCTAGGTTGTAGACTTTTAGAACCTATCGAATTCCTTTCCTAATAATAAAAAACAACCATTGCTTTTTAGTTGAAGTATTCTTGATTTCTTAGACAATTACGGAGAAGTTACAATACGAGCCAGACGCCACTAGGCACTAGCAGCCGAATTTTATTTTTATACTTCGTATCATTCAGGTACGATTACAATTCGTACGAAGTTTTTTTATTTTTATTTTTAATTTATAGCTTCAATTGTATAATTTGGGATTTGAAAATTTGTTAATTAGTAGGAATAATTGTTAATTATTTATTTGCTTTCATTATTACGGAGAATACGGACTATTTCTATTGTGTTCGAATATATTTTAATTGCTATTCAATTGTGCATAGCCTATTTTAAAATCCTAGATACGTCATTGATTCCACTCTATCCTTTTTGCTCTGTAAGAGTGGTAGCGAGAAGTACCTAAGAGATCCTTGGTACCACTCACTGTTTCTCTGCAATGTGGGACCGAACAGCTATGCTCCTGCTCGCTACTTAGTTCAGGGTGCAAACTTTGAACTAGAGCTGACGAAACTAACAAGACATGACACCATGACATGACCCGGACACGAAAAATCGAGTTAATTTAAAACACGGGTATGAACATGACACAACACGATACGACACTATTTTGAGCTCTAGAATACTTATCGTCCCCCTTCACAGAAGCGAAAACAGTGAGGAGTTGTTGCTGCTTGTTGTTGTAGATTTTAATCTTTCATCTGGTTAAGACCAAGTCTTCACTGCTTTCAGTGTAACCTGGTTAAGACCAGGTCTTGGCTGAATCTTGACATGTTCTAGCTGGACCTGGTTAAGACCAGGTCTTGGATGAATCTTGACATATTCCAGCTTGACCTGTTTAAGACCAAGTCTTGGATGCATTCTTCTATTTTAGCCTCATTTTGAGCTTGAAATTCCTTGGCTCCCCACTTTAGTGAGCAAGACTTGATATCAAGTTTCTCACTTTGATGCATGGAGCTCTATATTAGTTGTCGCTTGACTAGGCGCTCTTTTTGGCACTGTCGCCCGATTAATCCTTTCTATCTGTTATACACAAATATTTTGCATAAAAGGACATTTGTGTAAATAAATTATAGAGAAGTCAATAAACTCCTCTTTAAAGGAACTTTTAAGGGAAGAAGCGGTGTTTTGAAGCAGGATCAACTGTTGTAGGAGCCGGGTTTATCAGTGATATGACTCGGAGGGAGTCATCCCACATAACTAACCTCGAGACAGAGTGTTGTAGAGTCGCTCCCCTATAACTAGCCCCCCCAAGTCTTTGAGGTGCCATGACTGTTCTAAGACTTAAAGCAGACTGTTGATTCTTGGCAGCGCGGAGATGCAATGGCTATTCCACCAAAACCTCTAATTTTTCTGTTGACCAATCCGATTATTTCAATTTTCTGCCAAGGCACCTGATTACTCCGCTGAAAATTCTGATATTTCTACTGAAAAATCTTACTACTCTGAGTAATCTTACTACTCCGCTGAAGTTTAATTATTTGCAGAAACATCTGATTTTCCGGCCTACTGAAAATTTCAATTTTTCTACGGAAAAATCTGACTGTTCTGCTGAAAAATTTTCTAAGGAAAAATCTGACTGACTTGCTGAAAAAATCCGATTTTCTGTTGAAAAACCTGATTTCTCTTGCTGAGAAATCTTACTGCTTTGCAAAAATTTCAAATTTTCTACTCAGAAGTTTACTACCTTACTGAAATTCTTATTTTTCAGTTGGAAAAGCTGATTGCTACTCGCTAAGATTTTGTGAGAACATTGATTTTTCTTCTGGAAAATCTTACTGTCTTGCTGAATATGTTGAATTTCCTACCGAAAATTCTGATTTCCGCGCCAAAAAATCTGGTTGGTCTAGTGGAAAATTTGAATTTTCTACTGAGAATTCTGACTATCTTCCTCTTTGTTGGGTTCTGATTACTTCTCCCTTGACAACCAGGGACTTGTTACTTGAACTGATTAAATTAAGTTTTATACAGATTACTTGCAAGAGCAGCCCCAAGATTTCCATATTACCTTGAGCTTTTGAGTATTTCGTCTTCTTCAGGCTTTCAAGGTAATTTCATGATGCGTAATCTTGCCTCTAACTGGGCTGCTGCAGCGACTGTTGTAAGATGCTCTGTGTAGGGCTCGAAGCTTGGCAAATTGGCGAAATTTGTTGCATAGAGGAGCTTAACTTTGAACTTCTTAGTAGAATATTATTCAACAGCTCTTTGCTCTTCCATCTATCCTCTCCATGCTCCATGTTATATAACTTGGGCGTAAGAGCCACTATGAGCGGCCTGCACATTTTTAATTTGCAAAACTTTGAGTAGCTCAGCTGTCATCTTGCTTGATGGGCTCATAAAATTCTACAATTTGCAATATCTAAAGTGCTCTGCTGCTCTAGATCTCTAGAGATGATACTCCTCAAACTAGACGCGTTTGAATGTACCAGGTTAGCAGTGAATTGCTCTAGGTCATTCTGCCTTCATCCACACACAGTGCTGCTGCAACGACTCTTGTTAAACACCTTGCGCTGAACTCAGAGCATCTCAAGCTGAAGAAGTGGCGATAAAATTTCTTGTACTTTTCATCATCAAATATTCATTTTTAGTTTTTCCTTCTTGTCTGAAATGGACAGTCTTCAAAGAATTGTCAAATTTCCCGTTCACAGCATGTGGATCGGCTTTCCCTTCATATTTCTGCTCATTTGGCCTCATTGCTTGTGCTATAAGTCCTACTGCCTTTGAAATATGTGCCATAAACTTGCTGATTCAGGTTGAGCTTGTTTAGGCCGCATTTTGAATCGTATTGCTATTGATGTCCAGTCCGGCTGTGCTTTTTCTTCAAAGACTTTCTGAGCCGGCACTCCAGCTAGACTATTATTCCGTGCATGGAGCTTTTTCATGAAATCTGAAATGATTTGAGCTTTCTGATGAGTCTATTTTATATATATTTTTATTCCCCGTCCCGCGGTCATATTTGTGCTTATTTGAACTCTGCGGAATTATTTTTATTACTAATATACGTTTTCTATTGTTTTTGTAGAGTTGGTATTATTTTGTAGGAATTACAGATTTATAATAATTCCAAAACTTATTGAGCCACTAAGAAGATATTGGACTTTGATCGTATTTTATTACCCTTAAATTAGGTTCGGTGATTAAGGGCCTGATTAAGTGAAGAAATCATGAAGTACATATAAATAATGATCATTGAAGACAAGAGACCAACGTTGTATTTAAGGCCCAAGAAAGGAGCCCAATGCTAGTTGCTGCTATAGGAGTCCGGGCCCGATCAGGCGAGAGTTAGTTGGAAACCTAAGCCAAGAAGGTACGAACGAAGTGCCCATCACACGGCTCACCAACTTGATTTTCTGCGGAAACCTTATATCCAAACAGGCCTGGAAAAAGGTTTTGGGCTGATGATGTGCTTTGTCGGTTGTGCGTTTTTGGGGCTTTATTATATAATGCTCATTAGTGGGTGGATTTGGGGGGAGGTTAGATTTATTCTTTTAGTTTTTAGTTTTGCTTTCCGCAGCTTTTAATTAGATTTTTTTATTATTTTTTTACTTAGTTTAGTTTTCACGCAACAGTTGACTATAGCTTTTATTGTTTTATGATTTTCGTTATTTAGCTTTCTTGTTATTTTCATTCAATCTTGTTTTAGTTTTAATTATTATTATTGTTTTTATATTATGCTTTATTTAATTACTTTAATTAGTTTAGATTTAATTATGCACGATTAGTTTAATTCTAGGGTTTTTGGGGATTCATGATTAATATGAAGGGATGATTTATTATTGTTGATTGTTAATGTTTTGGGTTAATTTACTATTGATTGTTATAATTCTATGCAATTAGATTTGCGCAGGTTTAATTGTATAAGTTATGCAATATTGATTCGAGATTCGACAGATGAGAATTGATGTTTAAGCTTAGTTTCAATAGGCAGGTTAATTTATAAATGATTAAGTCAAGATTCGAGAGACGCGATTTAATACCGATAGATTAATTCTGTGATTATAATACGTAGGGAAAGCCCTTTATAATCTGGTTAATTTATGCATTGATAATTGATTGTTATGTTTTATCCCGGAGTATTAATTATTGGTAAACCTATGACCCTAGGACTTTTATTATTGATTATTTCCCTTAGTTTAATTATTGTCATAGTATAATTCTCACAATTCTTACTCGTTTCTTGATAATTTAGATTATAATAATTTATTAGGAATAATAGGACATTGTTTCCCAATGGATTCGACCCTGCTTCCCTATCTATTATTAATTAGTGATTTTAGGAATTACTTTTGATTAGGTGATACGACTTTAGCATGTCACTTTCACATTTTTGTATAGAAAATCATGAACTGTTGGTTCAGGCCAAGACATATAGACAACACCATTCTAAGCCGAGTGACTGTACTACAAAAATCCTAGTCGTCGAGCTTTCGAATTTACAAGATATAATCACCAAAGCTATTATTATCTGGGCTTGCTGCAGCAGTTCTTCCCTTTATCTGTATTGTGGGAGTGCTCTGGAAATAAAATGAATTGGCTCTATGTGCTTCCAATTTCTCCAACTTCTATTTATTATTTATAATATAGCTCTGTGTGCTTCAGACTCCACACTATTTTTTAAACCTTCAAACTGATCATTTGACTGTAATTTCTGAAGCTCGGGTTTTTGTTTCTATACTATCTTGTTACTATCAAATGAGTTTGCCAGTAACTTGCTAAGGATACCTCGCCCCGTGTGGTATATCTGGAAATTCTGACTTTTAACACATGCCGCAAAGCAATCTAATCAGGGGCTTATGAACACTTCAACAACAATTATCAAATCCTTAGGAGGAACTTGCTCTTGCATTCCTTTAATTTCTTCATACCGCTGACAAGACCAAGTAGCTTGCGGTACCCGATTGCAGAAACGTTTTCTAGCAAAACGTTTTCAAAGTATTTGAATCCTTGCATTGTGATCTTATTGTATTCATAATCACTGCTCGTTGCAGAACTCGTATCATCTAAACTTGTGCTTAGGAAAATTTTCATGAAGCTCATGAGTAGCTTGAGGTAAGAAGGCGCCACTTTAATACTTTATTATCCTCCTCAAACTGCAAGCCCTGAGCATAACATGACCAGTCTTCTACTGCTAAACAGTTGCAGTACCACTAAGAGTGCGGTCATGCTTTCAAAAGTGAGTTGATGATGACGCTCAGAGAATAGGCAGTAGATCCATCCTTTCTCCCTCAAAAAATGCTATGGAATATTTACTTTGAGTGAGGATGTAACCAAAAGAAGATGGCTAGGATTACTTATGAGCTTTAGCTAAGTAGAACATTTTTATTTTCTGAGCTACTGTGTGCCTGACCATCAGCCACATGATGGCCTGCCTTGTGCAGCTTGTGTTGAAGACTTTCAACTGTCCGCGCTCTTTGCAAGTTGAATTTCATGCAGAGCTTGAGAGTGTTGAATTGAGCAGCTACGGTGCTATATTAGGAGGTAAGGCGATTAATCAAATCAACATTTGTACCTCACGTAACTGTCATATGCACAATCACATATGAAACTAGATGGAAGTCCGTGCGATGCACTGTTTTTTAAACTAAGATTTTTAATTATTTGATTTATTGTATTTAATAATTTCAGACAAAATTACAAAAGTTTAATATTTTTTTTTTACTATAATTTATAATGAATTTATTAAATATAATAAATTGTAAATATGATATTTTTTTTTGTTATATAAAATCTTCAATGTGAAATGATAATTTTTTAATAATTTAAATCCTAATCATTATTCATTGTTTTACCATATCTTTTATTTCGATAGAATCACCAACCTTGTCCACAAACAACCTACTACATCAATGGATAAATTGAACCATGAAATGTTAGCCAAACTGAATTGATATAAATTAAATCCTTACATTTATATAAAATAAATCAATATATTTACCAATAAATGAAAAATTGTTGCGATATAAAATCAAATCTATACATTGGAATTTTTTCATCATCTCCAAAAATAACCAAAGCCATCGATATATTAAGTGTACAACATCTAATCGTATGTCAATACATAAACAAATTATCATTAAGTATCCTAAATAAATACAATGTAACTAATAATTACAAATATAAATTTAAACATAAGATTTTAAAAATTACCCTGACATTGATGACCTAAAACTAACACAAAATTACTAATACAAAATTCGCTTGATGGGGCTTTGTATTGATACGAAATTTTATTTGTGTCGTATGATGTGTTAGATCTGCATGTAAAAAAACATTTAGTAAATAAAACATAAACATATAACCGTTGAGTATCCCAAATTAATACAATGTAAGTGATAATTAGAAATACTAATTTAAACATAGGATTTTAAAAATTAAGCTAAAAATTACGTGACCATTGATGACAAAAAATTAACGCAAAATTACTAACACAAAATTCACTTGATGGGGTTTTTTTATTGATACGAAATTTAGGTATCACAAATTTTAGTTTAATTATAATTAACGAACAATTTGCATTTCTTATCATAAATACTATCAAAATTATCTTATAATATAGGTATCAAACTTTATTATCAGCGTTTATCATTTAAATATTTTTTAGTATATTTTTTTTGAATTTCTTATACTCGTAGTATTGAATTAATAAAGTTATCTTTTCCTATATTTTTACTTTATTTTTTTCATTAAAATAATTTAATTCATGGATTATAATCTACGTGACGTTAAAATTTTAGATATATCAAATCTAATTCCTTACTTTTATCTAGGTGTCGACATAATTTTTTAATTCAAAATAAAATAAAAATCTTTCTTCTTATTGGTCGAAATAAGTATATTTCTTACGTGGCGCTGCGAATGCTCTCTAAAAATGCCTACTTTATTTATGTATATTAGATTTGCTGAAGATCAACTTTATAATTGTTTCTCATTGTCGCGCTTTTTCATTATGCATTTTCCACTTATCGCGGACTTTGACATAATATGAGCTTTCACACTCTAGGTGTAAAGCTAGATATGAGTTTCCTTAAATCATGAACGACCTTGCAGAAGACATTTGGTGGTCGAATATAACCCATAGGTTCTTGCGGGAGCTGACATACTTCTTACTCTCACAGCCAATTTAATCTCTGCCAGAAAGAGATTTTAATACAATCTACTTGCTTTAGCTTGTAGTTGTTTGATGCTTTCCAGACCTTATGAGTATTTGCTATGTGACCGTTTTGTAGCTAAAGTCACTCAGTATACTCTAGCCCGTGCAAGTTAATCCACCAGTTCTACTTCTACTCATAATGATATGCAACAGTTGTCTTCAGCTTGCATATTTAACATCTCAGTTGTTCAAGGTAAGCATAGCTACGTAGTTCATAGTAGTCCACAACCAATTATCATTCCTAGACCTGTGAAATCAGGATCCTAAAGGTAAAACAAATCGGTCTGGGTCGGCCTCACAAGCAAAGTTTACTAGCCGAGGTCCTCATTCATTACGCAAGGGATTTTGAATCTCTGTTTAAGTTGCTCTGCATTATTCTGAACTTTTCACTTATTCTAAATTCTGATGCAACCAGCTCTCACATTCTAGACCGAGCATAACATTAGCTATCAGCAATTGTTCCGATGTTCGCTTGTCGCTACTTCAATCTCTGGATATTATAACAATGTAGTAATTTTGTTTTTATATTACTCAATGAATCTATGAGTTCCATCCCGTCATCTTGACACATAGTATAGCAAATCATTTATTTAGTTATAGAGTTCGCATCCACCATATATGCCTTTGTAATTTACCGCTTGCTTGATCATCTTAGCAAATAATCTTTGGTTTCTAAAATGGCCAAAGTTTTGAAGTATATATTTTCGATCGTTGTGAAGATCTTCCAGGGGAAATTTCCCTTACAAGCACCAAAATCAGCCAAACAAACTTTACTTGGGAGCTACAGCCGCGAGCTTCAGAGTTTACAAGTTTCACTCATCTGAAGAATCGCAATTACAGTAGTAATGTTGTTTTCAGAATACCCGATGAAGGCACGAATTCAAGGCATAGCATAATCGACCCTTTACTCTGCAATTGACCATGCAACTTTATCATGCTGATTGTATCCTATCACTCAGCATTTGTTTTTACCAAAAACAAGAGCCATAGGTAATGGACAGTAACCTACTATGTAACAGTTGATATGTTCATTTTATATAGAGATTTACCCCCGTCCCTTGGTCATATTTAGGAGTATTATTGGTTCTTCGGAGCCACTTTTATTAATAATATGCGTTTTCTAGTGTTTCCGTAGTTGTCGTATTGTTTTATAGGAAATTGCAGATTTGAAGCATTTTCCCGGATGTATTTGAGCCACTACAAGCATTGGAGTAGGATCGCAGTATTATGACCATATTGCGTAGCCCAAGACTACGTTGAAGCAATCAAACCGGTGATTAAGGGCTCGGTGAAGAAGAAGAGTTTGAGGCATTGCACTGAGTCTTAACGACCCAAAGAGGAAATGCGAATTGGGCCAAGAACATAGCCTAAAGGAGAGAGGTCCAGCTTGCCCGAGAGCTCGCCCGACCGGGTAAGCCCTCACCCTGAGGCGCGCCCGGCCGGGCGAGGCATATAGAAGAAGTATTGCTTCGCCCTGTCTCGCGCCCGACCGGGCGCGAGTGAAGAAGATATCAGCAAAAAGATGCGCCCGACCGGGCGCGTGTTTCTAAGAGGAATTTCGGCAATTAACTTTGTTTTTATTTAGGATTTTTAAGCTTAAGTATAAATACGTTTTTAAGAAGTGACGAGGAGGTCTTATTTTTTATTTTAGTAAAAATTCCAGATTTTCGTTTTAAGCTTGGGTTAATACTCTTGTTTTCTCCCTACACTTTTGATATAGACAATTCATCATTTCCGTTTATTTTGGTAACGATTTCTTCCCCTTTTATTTTCAGTAATTTAATTGCTTTGATTAATTATGTCTTGTTTAATTGCTTTTCTTAGTTTAGATTTAAAAAAGTGTGAGTAGTTTAATTCTAGGGTTGTGGGGATCCATAAATAATGTGAAAGGGTAGTTTATTATTGTTGATTGTCAATGCTTGATTGATTTTCTATTGATTGGTTTAATGCTATGCAATCAGATTTGCCAATTTAATTGTATGAGTTATGCAATATTAATTTGAGATTTGAGAGATGAGAATTGATGTTTAGGCTTAGTTTCAATAGGCAGGTTAACTTATAAATGGTTAAGTCAAGATTCGAGAGATGCGATTTAATACCGGTAGATTAACTCTGTGATTAGAATACATAACGAAAGCCCTTTATGGTATGGTTAATTTATGCATTGGTGATCGATTAATGTGTTTTGCCCTATAATACTATTTATTGGTGAACCTATACCTTAGGCTTTGATTTATTGATTTCTCCCTTATTTAATTTGCTTTACTTTAATTATTTTCCCTAGTTTAATTTTCATATAACAACAATTCGGTTACTTAATAGTTTAGATTATATTAATTATTTAGGAATAGAAAGATTTGTTTCCCTGTGGATTCGACCGTACTTCTCTAGCTACTTTAGTTAGAGGACTTAGGTAATTCTTTTGATTAGGTGATACGACTTTACCCTGTCAAAATTTGGCGCCGTTGCCGGGGAAACGGTTTTATTTTTATTCCTAATATAATTTTTTCTGTAGTCTAGATTATTTTCTTTTGTCTCGGAGAACGCAAGTTCTTTGAGATAGTTTCTCATTTTTGTTTGTTTAGTTCTGTGTTTATGCCCAGGAGTTCTAGATCAGGTTACATTCCATTTGATCCTAAAATCGATCGTTCTTTTCATAGACTGAAGAACCTTTTTAAACAGGTACGAGCTACTTCGGAGGGGATACACCTTTGGAACCCCCATCTGATTCTAGTGACACAGAAGTTTCTTAAGAACCAGAATCAGTGATGGCTCAACCACCTTACAAGCTCAGCGATTATTCGTAGCCGACCCCGGCAGATTTTCCACACCTTGCTCCTACACCCAATCTCTAGGGAGTAAAATTCGAGATTAAACCCCAGTTTATTGCCATGATCGAAAGGAAGCAATTTAGCGGAGCTAAGGGTGAAGATCCAAATCTTCACATCTTGGATTTTTCCCAATATTGCAATACTATTAGGCAAGCTAGGATCACGCAGGACCAAATCAGGGAGATTCTTTTTCCCTTTTCTTTATGTGGTAAAGCTAAATTGTGGTACAATAGTTTGAATAGAACTGCACTTGGTATTACTAACTGGGATACTCTTGCTTTAAATTTCTATAATAAATATTACCCTGTAGAGAGAACAGTTTTATTAAGGAGTTCAATCCAAAATTTTGCCCAACAAGCTGATGAAAGTCTATATGAAGCTTGGGAAAGATTTAAGGATTTGCAGAGAGAATGTCCCCATCATGGATTAGCGCAGTGGCAGATAATCCAAGCCTTCTCGACGGGCTTGGAAATGCATCTAGATCAATTCTTGACTCAGCGGCCAATGGTAGATTTATGAATCTCCAAGTAGATCTAGCAGGAACAATTATAGAAGAGATGGAAATTCATAATTCCCAATACGGGAATCCTAGAGGTTTTGCAAACAAGGGAATGTCGATTCCGTATCCTTTGTGCAAGCTCAATTAACCTCTATTTGCCAAAAATTAGATAATATTAGTACTGCTATTTCTACTTCTGTAGCTAATGTTTCTACTATCAATAATACTAACGATGCTTTCTACGAAAATTGTGGAATTTTAGGTCATTGGGCACAAGATTGTAGGAGTTCCATGGAGCAAGTTAATGCCTTCCAAACTTATAGGCAAAATAACCCATACTCCAACACTTATAATCCTGGTCTCCGGAACCATCCAAATCTTTCTTACCCGAGTACCAATGTTCAAAACCCTCCACCTCCACAACAAGCACCACAACAAACACAGCAAAAATATTATCAACCACCCAACCAAAGGACCCCACTACAAACTCCACCTCCATTTACTGACCCTGCCTTGTCAGAAATTAAAACTATGTTGGCTAGTATGCAAAAGCACATGCAGAGTAGGGATGCACAAATTGATTTGATCTTAGCTCACAATAAAATCATGGATAATCAAATCGCGCAACTTTCCTCTACTCTACAAACTCGCCAGCAGGGAGCCCTACCATCACAACCAGTACAACCTACAGATCATGCAAATGCAATTACTCTAAGGAGTGGTTCACACTATGATGGGCCTCCTATGCCCAAGGATAATGAACCTGTTTTAACAAAAATTGCTAATTCTGATTCCGTTATACCAAATGATTTTGTTATTGACCCTGCAAGGCTACAGGGTAAAACTAACATTTCTGATGATACATTGCAAGGTACAACTCCCAAGAAAATTACAACTCAAGACAAGAGTGGAGATGTACAGAAACCAGTTATCAAAGTACCATTCCCTAACAGACAATTGAAGACTAAGTTGGATAAGCAGTTTGGTAAGTATCTGGAGGCTGTGAAAAACTTGCAGATAACAGTTCCTTTCACAGAGTTAATTACACAAGTTCATGCATGTGCTAAATTTATGAAAGATATTTTGAATAGGAAGAGAGCCTTTAATGAGGTAGAGACTGTAGCTTTTATAGAGGAATGTAGTGCTTTATTACAAAATAAATCTCCACCTAAATTAAAGGATCCTGGTAGTTTTTCTATTCCCCTTCATATTGGAAATGTGTTCATTGATAAAGCATTATGTGATTTGGGTTCTAGTGTTAGTGTTATGCCATCGTCTGTGTGTTCAAAGCTTAATATGGGTGATTTAAATGTTACTAACATTACTTTGGAAATGGCAGACCGTTTTGTTAAATACCCTTTAAGTATTCTAGAGGATGTCCCTGTTAGAGTTGGTAAATATTTTATCCCTGTTGATTTTGTTGTTTTAGACATGGTTGAGGATACACAAATTCCAATAATATTAGGTAGACCTTTCCGCCGCACTGCAGAAGCCATTATTGATGTAAAAAATGGAAAACTAACTCTATTTGTCGGAGATGATAATATCACTTTTAATTTATGGAAGGTTTTGAAAGGTCCTATGTTAGAAAAAAAATTGTTGTAGTATTGATGTGATTGATGTTACTTGTGAAGATAGCTTACCACAGGTCCTTGCGAGGGATCCCTTGGAGGAAGTACTTTGTGGTGATTTTGCTACAGGTGATGCTGGTATTTGGAGCAGTGAGGTGGATGGTATAGAGAAGGCTCTCGCACTTGAAGAACTTGACCCTAAGGAGAGCAAGAAAGTAGTAAAATTGTTCAGGAATCAAAACTTGCAGAGGTTAAGAAACCTGAACTAAAACCTCTCCCTTCTCATTTAAAATATATATTTCTTGATGAGCAGGAATTACACCCTGTGATCATTAGTACTGCACTTGATGACCCACAAACTTCCCAACTTGTTAAGGTTCTTCGAACCCACAAAAAGGCAATTGGGTACAGTATGCACAGGATACACTTAGAGGACAATCACAAGCCATGTATTCAACCCTAGAGAAGGTTGAATCCTAACATGCAGGATGTAGTTAAGAAAGAGGTTATGAAATTACTTGATGCAGGTATTATCTATCCTATTTCTAACTCAAAGTGGGTGAGTCTTGTACAGGTAGTTCTTAAAAAGGGTGGGATGACTGTGATTAAAAACGATAACAATGAATTGATTCCCACTAGAATTATAACAGGGTGGCGTATGTGCATTGATTATCGTAGATTAAATATTTCCACCAAGAAAGATCACTTCCCTCTCCGTTTTATTGATCAAATGTTAGAAAGGTTAGCTAATCATAAATTCTTTTGCTATCTAGATGGGTACTCGAGATTTTTCCAAATTCCGATTCACCCTGAAGATCAGGAAAAGACCACATTTACATGCCCTTATGGTACTTTTTCATATCGTAGGATGCCCTTTGGTCTATGTAATGCCCCCGCTACTTTTCAAGGTTGCATAATGAGTATCTTTTCTGAGTTCATGAGTCTATCATGGAAGTCTTTATGGATGATTTTAGTGTGTATGGGTCTTCAGTTGATACATGTCTAGCTAATCTCACTAAAATTTTATAAAGATTTGAAGAATGCAATTTGGTCCTAAATTTGGAAAAATATCACTTCATGGTGACAGAAGGAGTAGTTCTTGGTCATATTGTATCTGATAAGGGTATACAAGTAGATAGAGCTAAGGTTTCTGTGATTGAGCAATTACCTCCACCAGTTAATGTTAAGGGGGTTAGAAGTTTCTTAGGTCATGCGGGGTTTTATCGTCGTTTTATCAAAGATTTTTCTAAAATTGCTAAACCACTTACTCAGCTTTTACTCAAGGATGCCCCATTTGATTTTACTGACGAGTGTCTTGAGGCTTTTAATAGGATTAAGCAGGCTTTGATATCCGCACCTATCATATGTGCACCCGATTGGAATCTTCCTTTCGAGATCATGTGTGATGCCAGTGATTTTGTAGAAGGAGTCGTGCTAGGACAAAGAAAGAACAAAGTTTTGCATGCTATTTACTATGCAAGTAAAACTTTGGATGAAGCCCAAGTTAATTATGCGACCACGGAGAAGGATTTTCTTGCTGTGATTTATGCTTTAGAAAAATTTAGATCATATCTAGTTGGTTCTAAAATTGTTGTTTTTACTGATCATGCAGCCTTGAAATATCTAATAGCCAAGGCGAAAACAAAGCCTAGGCTCCTCCGTTGGGTTCTCTTGCTCCGAGATTTCAATGTGGAAATTAAAGACAAAAAGGGAGCAGAGAATGTTGTTGCAGATCACTTGTCGAGGATCAGGTATGATGAGGGAAAGGATTCTTTTCCTATTGATGATTCTTTCCCTGATGACCACTTGTTTACAGTTGTAGAGCAACACCCTGGGTATGCAGATTATGCTAATTATTTGGTGGGTGGTACTCTACCTTCTGATATGTCCTACCAACCAAAAAAGAGGTTCCTTTATGATGTAAAACATTATTTCTTAAAAGATGTTTCGTGAGTGTGCAGATGGACTATTTCGCAGGTGTGTTCCCGAATGGGAAGTCAACGGTGTACTTAAAAGATGTCACAACTCACCATATGGTGGACATCATGGTCCCACAAAGATAGTTGCAAAGATCAATGAGTCGGGTTTCTATTGGCCCACCATGTTTAAGGACTCTCACTCCTTTGTTCAAGCTTGTGACTCTTGCCAGAGGACCGGCAACATCTCGCGGCGGCACGAGATGCCTCAAACTGGTATTTTGGAAGTTGAAATTTTTTATGTTTGGGGTGTTGATTATATGGGACCTTTTCCCTTTTCAAAAGAGAATCGCTATATCCTTGTCGCCGTTGACTATGTATCCAAGTGGGTTGAGGCCATTGCCACACTTACCAATGATGCCAAGGTGGTCCATAAGCTTTTAAGATAACCATTTTTCCTAGATTTGGAGTCCCTAGAGCCGTTATTAGTGATGGAGGATCTCACTTTCATGAGAGGAAGTTAGATACCCTTCTCAAGAAGTATAGTGTTTACCATAGGACGGGTTTAGCTTACTGTCCCCAAACTAGTTGCCAAGTTGAGGTTTCTAACCGTGAAATTAAGGCTATTCTAAAGAAGGTGGTAGCAAAGTCTAGGAAGGATTGGAGCGATAAGTTATATGACACTCTTTGGGCATATAGAACTGAATTTAAGACCCTCATTGTTACTTCCCCCTATAGAATTGTGTATGGGAAAGCATGTCACCTCCCAGTGGAATTAGAGTATAAGGCTTATTGGGCAATTAAAGAGCTCAATTTGGACGCTAAGTTAGCGGGACAGAAGAGGCTACTACAACTTAACCAACTAGATGAGTTTAGGTTGATGGCCTATGATAGTGCACGTGTCTACAAGGAGAAGACCAAGAAATGGCATGACAAGATGATCCTTCCCAGAGAATTCAAAGAGGGTGATAAGGTTTTGTTGTTCAATGCTAGACTTAAACTGTTCCCAAGAAAGTTAAAGTCAAGGTGACCTTGCCCTTTCACTGTTAAAAGGGCAAAAAAATTCGGTTCTGTGGAGTTATATGATGAACATGGTGGTGATTTTAAGGTAAATGGCCAAAGATTGAAATTATACCATGAAGGGGCTACGATTGGTGCAGTTGAATTACTTCACCTAATTGATTCCATCTCATCTTGACCGACATATGGTAAGAAGGTCGTGCGGGACCTAGATAAACCAATGCTTTGCGGGAGGCAACCCGTATTTTCTTGCTTTTTAGAATAGTTTTCCCCTTATTTTTGTCTTTTGAGAGAAAGAGAGGAGGAAATTTAATGTGTTTTAGAGTATTTCGTACAGGTTGGAGAAAAAGAGTTAGCCAAATTTTGAAGAAAGAAGAACAACTGGACTCATAATGCTATAGCGCGCCCGACTGGGTGAGCACCCGCCCGACCGGGCGCGACAGGAAGTCTGTATACAAGTAATTTTGCCCAACCGGGTGAGATCCGCCCTACCGGGCATGAGAGGAAAAAGGATTTTGGCCTACAAATCGCCCGATTAGGCAAACATTCGCCCGACCGGACAAACATTCGCCCGACCGGGCGCGAGAACAAAGATCCAAAATAAGTCAATTTCGCCCGACCGGGCGCGAGAGGAAGCCAAATTAAAGTCTTAGGCTCGTCCGACCGGGCGCATATCCGCCTGACCAGGCGCGAGCCCAACAAATTTTAATTCGCCAGATCGCCCGACCGGGCGCGCCTATATTTTCCTCTGTGACTTCTTCTTCTTCTTTCTTTCTTCTTTCTTACTCTTTCCTCCATACATTCTCTCTCTAAAATTCAAAATTCTCTACCTTCTCTCTAAGATCCCTCCTCAAATTCTCACTCAAATTCAGAAATTTTTACATATTACTTCTCCTCTCTTTGCCCTCTTTATTTCTATCCTAATTTTGTTTGTTTTTGAAACAAAAAAATTGTAGTTATATTTTCAAGATGTTTGGAAAGAGGGCAAGAACACAAAGGGGACGTGGTTCGAGTGCACTGGTTGACTCGGAGCTACAACTACCTCAGTGGCCGACGATCAAGATTACAACTTCGCAACAATGTGAACGACTCATCAACCTCTACGAACGGGAGGTAAATCCTTCTCGGTGGTTACACCGAGACACCCTTCAATCTCTAGGTTTATATGAGCATGTTAGAGGTTTTATGAACGATATTAGCATGCGAAAGTTTGTAGATATGCACTATCCCACATATCAGGAATTAACATGCGAATTTTTATCCTCTTTAAATGTGGTTCAATCAAATAATGGCCCTAATTTGCATTTCCGGTTGAATAATAGAAATGTTAGTTTAACTTATGCGGAGTTTGCAAATTTATTTGAACTTGATCCTCTTCCCCCACCCAATGGCATGAAGATTAAAAGGTCGATGATATATATCTTGCTTTGCCGAGCAAACCTTGCCCAAATTCACAACATGCTAGCACACTTCCTTTCCACCACCCCGTCCCTAAAATCTTCCAAAGATTTTTGGGGACTTGTTTTCTAGCTCGTCATGAACCTCACAACAACCAAACCAACGAGCTAGCTATCCTAGGGCATTATGTTTATGGGTACAGGAAATTGAACATTGCTAGATATATCATCACCCATTTGAGTAGGCACGCCAATGCCTGTAGTAACAATGTCAAGACCCCTATCCATTGTGGCGGCCTAATCACTAGGATAGCGATTAAGAAGGAGGGGTTTAATGAGTCTAGATACGAGGGGTTGACCAACTGTGGGGGGGATACTCTTATGAACTTGTCGTACTTCCAATTTTTGAACTGGGTTAAGCCTAATCGTAGCAAAGTCCTAGAGTGGCATGTAAGGGTTGGGAAGGATTACACACTCGTTTTCCCTCTTCCTAACCCCGAGTTGAATGCCTTTCCCCCTGGGCAAGATTCTTACACTTATGATATTCTACTTGCCCATGCCCAGGGCTGGGCACAACCCCGACCACGTGCACCATCACCACCACAACTACACCTTGAGGTACCACTACCACCACCCCATGTGCCTCAGCCACCCCCGCACCAGCCTAGGCCAGACCACGAGACTATTTAGGACCTACAGAGTATAGGTTAGGCTATAGGTAGGATAGAGGAGACTCAAGGGGAGCTTAGGGCACAGGTAGGTGACATTAGGAGGCTAGTTGGTTCCCATGACCAGATGGTGGGCTATGTTGAGCGGAACACGGGTCGGGGACTTTATCCCATGTATGACGACTATGCTCGTCGTGGTGCTATTCCTGCTGACTCCCTTTACCCTGAATGGTTCCAACCACCACCCCAGGGATACGTGGATCGCGACTCCCATGGTATTTACACGGACTACTCTTCATTCTCTAGCTACGGCCAAGACTTTCCTTTTGGGGGGATGGGGGGTAATGTTAACCTTAATTATTTTGGTGGGAGTTCTTTTGGTGGTGCAGGTGGCTGTGGCGGAGGTTTTGGTGCGATGGATGAGGATGGTTGTGATTAGCCATGCTGCGGCTAATTCCCGAGTCAATGAGGACATTGTCTGATTTTGGCTTGGGGGAGATTTTTGGATGTAGGTATCTTTCTTTTCTCTCTCGTTGTTTTTTTTTGGTGTGTTTAGTATAGCTTTATTGCTTTCTAGATAGATTTATTGCTTTGAAAAAATTGAAAAAATACAAAAAAAAAAATACGATCCAATGAATGATAAATCATGCTTCCCTGTGCCCCATACATGAAAACTGTTTTGATTCTTAGTATATGATGATGAGTATTGTGGATAGGTTAGCCATGATTTGATGTTTGATTGCTTGGATGCCCTAACATGCGTCAATTTTGCCCAACTACTTGTGAAAATAGTGATTGACTAGTTGATATGGTTAGGAATGTGTGTCAGTTCCTGGTATGTCAATGAAGTTGAGTATTGGTTTGCAACTTTGAGTAATGTTTGTATGACTCATTATTATGCACATTGAGGAGGACGAAGGCATTTGTTTTTTCAGGTGGCCTTTAGATAATATTATATACATTTGTTCCTTTCTTGCTACCCATGTTGTTACTTGTGCCCTTTTATTATTTATTTAACCACATTACAAGTCTATTTAAGCCCCATTGGTTACTAGTCCCAAGCTTGGCTTGGGGGAGCTAATAGTGAGTGAGGTGAGGGAGTTGTTGTGCGCACATAATATGCACAATGTAGGTGGATTTGAGAAGTTATTTGTTTGTTCTTATTTTGTGGATTGGAAAGAAAAATTGTTGTTCAAAGTTGAAAATTTCCAATGTGAGATAAAAGGGAAAAAAAAAGCAAAAGAAAAAAAAAATTGTTTCAATGTTCAAGTTTTCTAATGAAGGTTGCTAAAAAGAAAAGAAAGAGAAAAATAAGTTTCACGAAAAAATGAGAAAGGAAAAAAAGAGTTCAAAGTTTGTTTATTCACTCGATTTTCTCAATGTTATATTTTGTATATATGAGTGAAATTGTAAGTGTTGGGAATTTTTAATATAATTGGATGTTTGGTGAATTTTTGTTAGAGTTGAGTTGTGTTGGAGATGATTGGTCATTATTTATTTTTGACTTTGGTTTTTTTTAGGATTTGACTCCCTTAAGCATGGCTTTACTCTCACATTTTCCCAATTATTTCCTACCCTTTACCTAAGCCTTACATTACAACCTTTGAAGACCTTCCGACCTTTGTGCATAGAGTTGTATGAATGTGAAATTAGTTGTTTATCAATGCAAAGAATGATTTGATATATTTCGAGTCAACTACTAGGTTGAGTGTATGTCTTTTAAACACACGAGTATTGTGAGTTTGGGAGCGCATTGTTCACATTAAAGGGGTTGGATGGAGAGTGATCGAATACATTTTATATCCTCCACATAAAAGAGTGAAGAGTGCGTGAGCACTAGTCTTGAATTCCATATACACTTGTGGTTTGCTCTATTTGACAATTGTTAGGAAGGATGAGTAGTTGGATGGATTTGATTGGTTGACTTTGATGCATATTTGTTAGATTTTCCTTGAATTGGTTATGCTTGGTTTTAATTGATTTTTTGGTTTGAAGTATTTGTTTTATTTGTTCATTGATGAGCTCTTTGCTTTGGAACAAGCAAAGGTTTGGCTTGGGGGAGTTTAATATGTTCATTTTATATAGAGATTTACCCCCATCCCTTGGTCACATTTAGGAGTATTATTGGTTCTTTGGAGCCACTTTTATTACTAATATGCGTTTACTAGTGTTTCCGTAGTTGTGGTATTGTTTTAAAGGAAATTGCAGATTTGAAGCATTTTCCCGGATTAATTTGAGCCACTACGAGCATTGGAGTAGGATCGCAGTATTATGACCATATTCCGTAGCCCAAGACCGCATTGGACGATCAAATCGGTGATTAAGGGCTCGGTGAAGAAGAAGAGTTTGAGGCATTGGACAGAGTCTTAACGACCCAAAGAGGAAATGCGAATTGGGCCAAAAACATAGCCCAAAAGAGAGAGGTCCAACTTGCCCGACCGGGTAAGCCCTCGCCCTGAGGCGCGCCCGGCCGGGCTAGGCATATAGAAGAAGTATTGCTTCGCCCTGTCTCGCGCCCGACCGGGCGCGAGTGAAGAAGATATCGGCAAAAAGACGCTCCCGACCGGGCGCGTGTTTCTAAGAGGAATTTCGGCAATTTACTTTGTTTTTATTTAGGATTTTTATGCTTAAGTATAAATACGTTTTTAAGAAGTGACGAGGAGGTGTTGTTTTTCATTTTAGTAAAAATTCCAGATTTTGGTTTTAAGCTTGGGTTAATACTCTTGTTTTCTCCCTACACTTTTGATATATACAATTCATCATTTCCGTTTATTTTGGTAACGATTTCTTCCCCTTTTATTTTCAGTAATTTAATTGCTTTGACTAATTATGTCTTGTTTAATTTCTTTTCTTAGTTTAGATTTAAATATGTGTGAGTAGTTTTAATTCTAGGGTTGTGGGGATCCATAAATAATATGAAGGGGTAGTTTATTGTTGTTGATTGTCAATGCCTGATTGATTTCCTATTGATTGGTTCAATGATATGCAATTAGATTTGGCCAGGTTTAATTGTATGAGTTATACAATATTAATTCGAGATTCGAGAGATGAGAATTGATGTTTAGGCTTAGTTTCAATAGGCATGTTAATTTATAAATGGTTAAGTCAAGATTCGAGAGATGTGATTTAATACCGGTAGATTAACTCTGTGATTATAATACGTAACGAAAGCCCTTTATGATCTGGTTAATTTATGCATTGATGATTGATTATTGTGTTTTACCCTGGAATATTATTTATTGGTGAACCTATACATTAGGCTTTGATTTATTGATTTCTCCCTTATTTAATTTGCTTTGCTTTAATTATTTTCCCCTAGTTTAATGTTCACATAACAACAATTCGGTTACTTAATAGTTTAGATTATATTAATTATTTAGGAATAGAAAGACTTGTTTCCTTGTGGATTCGACCCTACTTCCCAAGCTACTTTAGTTAGAGGACTTAGATAATTCTTTTGATTAGGTGATACGACTTTAGCCTGTCAACAGTCTTCTTTTCATCAAGTCCGACAACAATATTATGCTTTAATTTACTGTCGTGGACTAACTAATGACTTACGCCATCTCGAAGACTCATTTATAGTGCTAACTTTTAATGCCCAGCTCTGACATTTCTCTTGGGCATTTTGTCAAACACCTACTATGCATATCCCTATTCCTCATGTTTTGAGTACGTTTTTTATAACCGTTTCCCTTCTTAACATCTAGCTCGAATCTACTAATTACAATTTGGTCATGAAATATTTATCCATGCTTCATATGGAAAGAGTCATACTACTAGCCGAATGCAAAGAGGAAGCAAAATCGACATGTCCAACATTGAAGTCATTCATGCAATTCTACAGCCTATAATTCTTAATCATGCAATTTCACAAGTATGCAGGCTTAGATTTCATATATATCACGGCTATTACCGTTTTTCCCACATTTCTCGCTAGATAAATGCAGTGTGCTTAATGCTCAAATTTGTGCACAAATAAACAGTGGGTTGTATATCACGGCAATACTCGAAGATAAAAATAATATATATATATATATATATATATATATATATATATATATAATGCAGTGTGCTTAATGCTCAAATTTGTGCACAAATAAACAGTGGGTTGTATATCACGGCTAATACTCGAAGATAATATATATATATATATATATATATATATATATATATATATATATATATATATATATATATATATATATATATATATATATATATATATATATATATATATATATATATATATATATATATATATATATATATGTAAGGGTGAAAAACGTTGCCTGTTTTAGCAGAGTTGAATTTGGTTACGGAATGCATGGCAGCTCAAAGTTCAAACTACAAAGATGGAGCGGTGCTCCTACTTCCTTCAGAGTTCATGACGGAGCTGTGCAAAACCCCATTCGCAAAACCTCGGTGGCTCGCGAGCTACTTTGCTCTTTGTCTTCTTCTTTTTTGTTTATTTATTGGTGAAGATGATCCTCTTATTCCACTAGATCTTGTAAATTGGTTAATCTGATTTTTCAGTTGTGAGTTGGTGTTTTTGAGCTAGTTCTGGTTGAATATGGGAGAAATATGAGATCTACCATCAATCGCCACCTCAATAGGCAACGAGATAAACTTATTGTTCGTTCTCTCACTTGCTTGCCCTTAAAACTCAGCCGGCTAGTGCTTCAAGGTCAGGTTTGGTTCTCCCCCTCCTTCTAGCGCCAATTATTTCGGGTGTACTCCGATGAGAATATCTGAACCACTAACTGCACTGCTGGAGTCTCGGGCTGCCTACTGGGATCTCGGGCTGAACAACTAGAGCCTCCGTCAGCACTACTGGAGGACCTGCAAGAGAGAGAACGTAAACTGCCCTCGAGGGTGGTTTCAAGGAACCCCCCTTTGATGGCTAAGTAAGTGTTTGCCTTTTAAGAGAATAAAAAACTTAATATGCTTAAAGAGTGAGGGAGAAAGAGAGAGATTTATCAACCCCTTTTATGTGGCATATGTGGGGGTATTTATAGATTATGATAACCCTTATTCTAGTGGTCAGCCTGTGGTCGACTTACTCTGATCGGGCTGCAGCCGGAACCTGTGACTGACTCACCCTGGTCGAGTTGGCAGCCGGAGCATGTGACTAACTCACCCTGGACGAGCTGGCAACCGGAGCTTGTGACCGACTCACCCTGGTCGAGCTGCCAGAGCCTGTAACCGACTCACCCTACTCGAGCTGGCAGTCGGAGCCTGTGACCGACTCACCCAGGTCGAGCCCTCAGCTGAAGCCACTATGGCCAGTGGGAGCCGACTTGGGTGACCGTTTAGACTCAGCGGTCTCACAATGGTAGTTGAGGCGCAGCATCCTTGGAGGAATCGAGAATGGGAGATAGTTCAGCAGGAACTACCCTATACAAGTATATCATTGTATATATTAAGCCTTAAGTCCTGTTTTAAAGAGCATACACAATTCAAAACTTCTAAGTTATAAAATGCTCTAATTTTGTAATTATTCTACTTCTATAAATATTAAGTAATGTTTATATTCTATGTTTGGTATTTGCAGAGTTAGACATACACAATGCATTAAATTTATGTTTAAAGAGTCATAATTTTGTTGGTTTCAAACGCCATCAACCACCCAAATTAGGGGGGCATTTGTTACACCCAAAAATCAGATTTTTAACTTTTTAGTAACTTTCTTGACTTTGACCAAGTAAAATGGGTCTTAGAGTCAGCAAAAGCCTTTGAGCTGAACTAGTAGAAGCATAACAGGAAATTGGGCTAATTATTGTGCAAAGGCCCAAAGCTAAAGCCGATTTGGAAGCAAATGGATATTTTTAAGTTTTAAAATGAGTTAGCGCCAAGAAAGCATAACCACACAACAGTTATGGGAGTCAGCCATAATCGCTCCATTTTTCCTATAAATAGAAGCGTGAAGATCAAAGGAAGACATCAACAAACAACTCAACCACAAGCATTTCATTTCTTTTAAGCTTTCTTCTTATCTTTTGTAGTTTTCCCTTGGCTTAGTAGCAAAGCGATAGTGTAGTTTATCATCTAGCATGTATTGAAGATCGTTCGTCTTTTCCAATTGTATGATCATTGAGGTAACCTCTCCTTCAACTTGAACAATTGTAGACCTGACTCTATTCTTTCATTAATGAAATGCATTTGTATCTTTTGTCATATGTTTATCTACTCGTTTCTTTAGCAATCTAACTTGTTATAGCTTACTTATTTTTTTGTTTTACGTTACATTAGCAAGGTTATCAATCTTTGAAATCGGTAACTCGAGGGGCAGCCCCCTAATACTCTAGAACAAGATTGAGTATTTAACTTGTTGGTAAAGAGCAATACTGCTAACGATATTTTTATGATGATGATTGTTATATTGATCATATATTGCTTGATTATTCATCATTTATTACTATTTCTTGATCACACCCTTTTTTGCAGTTTTAAAGGAAATTTGTACTTGAAATCACGCCTAATAAGATAATTAATAATTTAACTTAGGTTAATATGATTTTAATTCAAGTGATCACCAATATTAGATTTGAGTGTGCATTAATAATCAACCAACATAGATTAAGCAGGTTTAGGGTTAATTTGATGTATGTATGTTGATCGAAAATGTAATACTCCGTATTTTTATGTATTTTATAAATTATTTAATTAGTTATAAAATATATTTTTAAAGTACTCAAGTATTTTAATTAAATATTTAAATGGCTAAAGTATTTAAAATATTGAGTTTTATAAAAGTATAATTTATTTTGGGCTAAACGTTTATTAATCGTTTGAGCTCGTTTAAATAATAGTACGTAAATAATCCTTACATACTCCTTGTGGACCAACCCATTTCATTTAAGTAAGCCCAATTCTTTTATTTGAACCTTTGTGGGTCAAATATTTCATAACTAAAGCCTATTTTTTTAAGCCCCCCCTAGTCTTTATTCCCCACTCTATAAATACCTCTCAATACCCCAAAATTTTCCCACACAAGAGATCAAAAATCAGATTTTGGGGTAAGTAATCTTTTCTTTTCTTTTCCCTTAATTTTCTTTTCTTTTCTTTTCCTTCTTTTCTTATTCTTTCCTTTTCTTTTTTTATATGATGTTGTACGTGAGGGTTTTGGGAGAAACAAATCCCCACCTCACGCTACCTTGCACCACCTTGCTACCGCCTCCAACATCCCGCCGGCGAGCCACCTCCGGCCGCCCAAAAATCGCCGGCAACCACCCCACCATGAGCCACCCTTATCTCCCCTCTTATTTTAATTATTATTCCTATAATTATATACTATGGATTTTAGATTTTAATTATTGAAACGTGATTAGTATGTTTTATAATTGTGTTATAATGATTAAAGATTATAAATTTCATATTGTAAAGTGTTTTAAATTATGATTTTTATAAAGTATTAAAAGTTAGGGTTTTAACTATTAAAGTGTTGATTTTTAGGGTTCTAATAATCAATTAAACTAGGGATTTCATTCCTATTGAATTTATAAAGATTTATTAAACATAAAAATGAATTTTCGGTAATCAAATTCCGATCTCCGTTCTTAATTATTTTTAATCACGTTTTTATCCCACTGAGGTTGTAACTCGTCCGAGTTTTACAAACAAATAGTGTTTTCCGTGTGTAAACAACGTTCTAATCATAATTCACTACCTTTGGTAGTAAGCACCACCCTCTCGTGGCCAAAATCAGACTCTAAATAGGGTTTTCGGACAGTTTTTTTTTTCGACGAAGGTTTAATGATTTAGAAATAATTTTCAGATTTATTTGATGGATTTAAATTTTAAAGAGTATGCTGGAATTTTTATATAAACACCATGAATGAGTTTTTATTTTGTGGTTTTAATTACCCACTTAAAGAAAGAGTTTTTAAAGGTTTTAAACCAAAATTTCAGCTTATTAGAGAAGGCTTAAAGTGTTTAAAAGTTGCTGGAAATTTGTGTAATCAAGGAAGTAATTGAGTTTATGTATTTGGTATTGTAGGAGACTTTAAGTTGAGTAATTTCTAGCATTGTGGCTAGTTGGAAAGATGATTTAAGGTACGTTCGCGTACTTGGTAAAGTAGTTTAAATGTTTAGAAGCATGCTAGGCTTTGTTTAATTAATTCCAAGTAGTATCATGATAGGTATTGGATGGAAATTATGACTTGGATTGATGTTAGTGTATGAAATGTGATGTATGAAATAATTATGGTGATTTGTTGATTGGAATTAATTATGTTGGAATGTTGGTGTTGAACCATACTTTTATTATTGGCATGTTAGAGAGCATGTTTGGTTAAATTGGATGGTAAATTTGGTTTGGAATATGGAAAAAGAATTTTATTATGGTTCGTATAATTTTATTGATGCTATAAGCATGAGAAAAGAGCTATTTAAGTGTCTTAGTACACATGGATATATTATATTGCAATGCCTATGTGCACTTAAGGTGTCTCTAACACTGAGGGATAGGATTTGAGGTGCCTTATGCACTTAAGGTGTTTATACACCGAGGTAGTTAAAATATTTAATAATAAATATTGTTTGTCACTAATAAATTAAGGATTTAATTGGAAACTTGAATGGTTTGAACGATTGATGTATGATTGGTTGTGTTGTTTTTCATGAGAGTCATCACCAAGTTTAAACCGGTAAATCACGTAAAGTGCAAGAAGGATGAGCAATAAAACTATGGATTTGTGCACATCTAGAGTAATGACAAATAGGGGTTGGGGTTCACGGGGTATTAGCCGTGTACTTTTCAAAGGCCGTCTGATCTACGAGTCTCTTGTTTTCAAATACTTTTTAAATTATAATGAGTTAGATGAGATCTCATACTAGCTATGGCCACGGAGTCGCGCCCGTTTGCCATTGGATGTTTATTAATGTCTTCCGAAAGGAGGCATAGGGTTTTCTTTATTAATGTTCCGGAATGGAGCATAGGGGGACAACCTGGTCTATTGCTTAATCCAATCAAGTTAATGAAATAATCAATGCTATTTAGTGAAATCTTAGTAATGTTAACAATTGAGTCATGTGTCCGAGTCAATGATTATTTTGTGTGTGCTTGTAAACAGGTGCATCGAGGTAAGTTATATGTTGCTAGGATGAAAGCATGTTAGTGTGTTTCATTACGCTTATGTACTCAGCTTTGCTAATTGTGTGTGTTTGTATATTTGTTTGGCCTTGTCTTTACCTTGGCCCTACGATGACCCATTTCTAATGGCGAGTAGTGGGGACAAGTAGAGAGAAGTTTTTCAGGTAACGAAGCATAATTATGATGGGGCATGGGTGAAGAGTGAACCACGCTTAGTTCTCATAAGAACATGATGTGTTTATTGTTTTAAGTTATTATTTATTTATATTGATTGTGAGACTAACGCTAAAAGGTTTTTTTTTTACTGGGTTTTGAATAAGGGTCGTTATGGTTCCAACTTGTAAGACTAAATTTGGGTTTGATTATTAGTTTAGAAACTTATATTTTTTTTAAACTAAGTTAGTTTTCCGCTGCTGATTTCTGAAACTAGCCTTAACGTTTTAACACGTGGCTGTAGCACACCAGTAATTCTCACACAGGTTATTTAAAGTATTTACAGGTTATAAAGGTTTTACAGGTTATTACAGATTTTTTACAGGTTAATACAGGTTTTAAAGAGAGAATTATTGTGGTGTTACAAAGTGGTATCTGGGAGCTTTGGTTACGATTTTAATACCACTAAAATTAAAAACGTGTTTTGAAGTGTTTTGTTTTAAACTTGGCCAAGTGCTTATTTAATTAAGTTATTTTAAAAGTGAGTTATTTTAATTCATGTAAATTTTGAGAAATAATTTAATTATTTATTTTAAAAAAAAAAATTAGTCCAAATTTATTTATTTATTTATTTTCCCCAAAAAAAAATCCGAAATTTTTTAGGTCCGAATTTTCTTCTTTTTTTTTCGGAATCGAAAAGCCGAAATATTTTTTTATTGTATAAATATCCGAATTATTTTATTATTTTCGAAAAAATTTAATTTAATAAAAATAAGGAGTCAAAAATATTATTTTAGTTTGTTCATTTTAAGGGATTAAGGTATGTAATTATGTGTTAATCGCTTTAAAAGCATGTGGTGAGATTGGGTAGGAGAAGGAAGAGCATATAGGCTAGAATTTAATTTCTTTCCTATGTGCATATGTATATTTTTATATAAGGTGTTCAAGCATGTTACATGACTAAGTGTTAAGTGATGAAAGCATGCAATATGTGAATTATTATTATTATATATGAGCTATCAAAAATGAATGATTGAACACCTAACTTAAATTCCTGTAAGAACTGTATTACATTGTTTTGGAAAGGGGTTTTCTATTGGTAGTTAAGCCCGTTATCTTGCAAGATCCTTGAAGCTAAACCTAGTGAGTTTCTTTGATGAGAATTTTGAGGAATGTAAAAGGATTATGAGAACCAATTTCCTATGTTAGCATGGTTTTCTTCATTGTTCTTATCTGAGATGAATATTTTGGAAGAAATAATGGGATGCACACTATCACATAGTTGTGAGTATAATGTTTTGGGATAGTTTGTTGTTGTGATACCTTGCCTAGCTATTAAGAGTGAGTACTTTAGTTTTGTTTACTTATCCATTGAGACACCAAGGTATAAGAGTAAAGAGATCGATACTAATGCTTAAAGAGCTTGTAATTGGGAAAATTTGTGATCTTATATCCATTTTGAGGAATATGTTTTGTCTTTAAGCACGAGTTTGAGCTGGAATCGAGATAGCAAGAGTCCATGAGAAATAAGCATAAGAATTGTATAGAGATGATTAATGATGAAAGTTATTATATGAGCTAAGGGATACTCAATTCGAATCAGTTGGAGTTTGAAATTGTGAACTTAATGATTTATAATTCTTGATGACCATGAGTATTTATTCCGAGATTGAGAATTGAGCATATTATTTTAGTAAATCATTGGAGTCTTGGAAATTTACAATTTTATTGAGATATTGAGGACTTTCGACTTGTTGAACGTAGAAGATATTTTCACATGTTATGTTGAATGAATGTTGATATAATTTAACCATGGATTATTTATAAGGTAATTGAAGTTGAGATTAATTGTGAATCATAAAAGATTTATTCAAGGAATGATTATAAAGAAGCATTATGATTCTACCAAGGATGGATTGAAAAGAAGTACCTTACTTCTAAAGTCGAGTTAAGTGGAGTTACGGGGGCGTAACTCGTTTTCTTTAAGGGGGGGTAGAGTGCGATAGAATTACGCACTTATTTTTCCTTAATTTGGCATCCTAAGTGCTTTGTCATTAGTTTTACAATGATTTTGTTGTTAAGTTTGATTATTTTACACACTAGGATGTGTAAGTCTATTAGTAAGGATGAATTTTACACTATTAATAGTGTGAGTTTGTTAATTAGTTTAATATTTTACCCAATGTTTTGTGTAAGTTGTTAGAAAGTTCGTTATTTTACACACAAGTTTGTGTAGAAATGAGTAAAAGAAATATAAGGTATGAGTCACAAAAAGTACAGCAACTAAAAGTATTGAGAATTTTTTTTTAAGATTTTAAGTATTTATTTGTCTTTAAAAAGTTTTTAAAATTTTCGTACCTAAGTTTCGGGGACGAAACTTCTTTTAAGAGGGGTAGACTGTAATACTCCGTATTTTTATGTATTTTATAAATTATTTAATTAGTTATAAAATATATTTTTAAAGTACTCAAGTATTTTAATTAAATATTTAAATGGCTAAAGTATTTAAATTATTGAGTTTTATAAAAGTATAATTTATTTTGGGATAAACGTTTATTAATCGTTTGAGCTCGTTTAAATAATAGTATGTAAACAATCCTTACATACTCCTTGTGGACCAATCCATTTCATTTAAGTAAGCCCAATTCTTTTATTTGAACCTTTGTGGGTCAAATATTTCATAACTAAAGCCTATTTTTTTTAAGCCCAACCCTAGTCTTTATTCCCCACTCTATAAATACCTCTCAATACCCCAAAATTTTCCCACACAAGAGATCAAAAATCAGATTTTGGGGTAAGTAATCTTTTCTTTTCTTTTCCCTTAATTTTCTTTTCTTTTCTTTTCCTTCTTTTCTTATTCTTTCCTTTTCTTTTTTTTTATGATGTTGTACGTGAGGGTTTTAAGAGAAACAAATCCCCACCTCACGCTACCTTGCACCACCTTGCTGCCGCCTCCAACATCCCGCCGGCGAGCCACCTCCGGCCGCCCAAAAATCGCCGGCAACCACCCCACCGTGAGCCACCCTTATCTCCCCTCTTGTTTTAATTATTATTCCTATAATTATATACTATGGATTTTAGATTTTAATTATTGAAACGTGATTAGTATGTTTTATAATTGTGTTATAATGATTAAAGATTATAAATTTCATATTGTAAAGTGTTTTAAATTATGATTTTTATAAAGTATTAAAAGTTAGGGTTTTAACTATTAAAGTGTTGATTTTTAGGGTTCTAATAATCAATTAAACTAGGGATTTCATTCCTATTGAATTTATAAAGATTTATTAAACATAAAAATGAATTTTCGGTAATCAAATTCCGATCTCCGTTCTTAATTATTTTTAATCACGTTTTTATCCCACTGAGGTTGTAACTCGTCCGATTTTTACAAACAAATAGTGTTTTTCGTGTGTAAACAACATTATAATCATAATTTACTACCTATGGTAGTATGCACCACCCTCTCGTGGCCAAAATCAGACTCTAAATAGGGTTTTCGGACAGATTTTTTTTTTCGACGAAGGTTTAATGATTTAGAAATAATTTTCAGATTTATTTGATGGATTTAAATTTTAAAGAGTATGCTGGAATTTTTATATAAACACCATGAATGAGTTTTTATTTTGTGGTTTTAATTACCCACTTAAAGAAAGAGTTTTTAAAGGTTTTAAACCAAAATTTCAGCTTATTAGAGAAGGTTTAAAGTGTTTAAAAGTTGCTGGAAATTTGTGTAATCAAGGAAGTAATTGAGTTTATGTATTTGGTATTGTAGGAGACTTTAAGTTGAGTAATTTCTAGCATTGTGGCTAGTTGGAAAGATGATTTAAGGTACGTTCGCGTACTTGGTAAAGTAGTTTAAATGTTTAGAAGCATGCTAGGCTTTGTTTAATTAATTCCAAGTAGTATCATGATAGGTATTGGATGGAAATTATGACTTGGATTGATGTTAGTGTATGAAATGTGATGTATGAAATAATTATGGTGATTTGTTGATTGGAATTAATTATGTTGGAATGTTGGTGTTGAACCATACTTTTATTATTGGCATGTTAGAGAGCATGTTTGGTTAAATTGGATGGTAAATTTGGTTTGGAATATGGAAAAAGAATTTTATTATGGTTCGTATAATTTTATTGATGCTATAAGCATGAGAAAAGAGCTATTTAAGTGTCTTAGTACATATGGATATATTATATTGCAGTGCCTATGTGCACTTAAGGTGTCTCTAACACTGAGGGATAGGATTTGAGGTGCCTTATGCACTTAAGGTGTTTATACCCCGAGGTAGTTAAAATATTCAATAATAAATATTGTTTGTCACTAATAAATTAAGGATTTAATTGGAAACTTGAATGGTTTGAATGATTGATGTATGATTGGTTGTGTTGTTTTGCATGAGAGTCATCACCAAGTTTAAACCGGTAAATCATGTAAAGTGCAAGAAGGATGAGCAATAAAACTCTGGATTTGTGCACATCTAGAGTAATGACAAATAGGGGTTGGGGTTCACGGGGTATTAGCCGTGTACTTTTCAAAGGCCGTCTGGTCTACGAGTCTCTTGTTTTCAAATACTTTTTAAATTATAATGAGTTAGATGAGATCTCATACTAGCTATGGCCACGGAGTCGCGCCCGTCTGCCATTGGATGTTTATTAATGTCTTTCGAAAGGAGGCATAGGGTTTTCTTTATTAATGTTCCGGAATGGAGCATAGGGGGACAACCTGGTCTATTGCTTAATCCAATCAAGTTAATGAAATAATCAATGCTATTTAGTGAAATCTTAGTAATGTTAACAATTGAGTCATGTGTCCGAGTCAATGATTATTTTGTGTGTGCTTGTAAACAGGTGCATCGAGGTAAGTTATATGTTGCTAGGATGAAAGCATGTTAGTGTGTTTCATTACGCTTATGTACTCAGCTTTGCTAATTGTGTGTGTTTGTATATTTGTTTGGCCTTGTCTTTACCTTGGCCCTACGATGACCCATTTCTAATGGCGAGTAGTGGGGACAAGTAGAGAGAAGTTTTTCAGGTAACGAAGCATAATTATGATGGGGCATGGGTGAAGAGTGAACCACGCTTAGTTCTCATAAGAACATGATGTGTTTATTGTTTTAAGTTATTATTTATTTATATTTGATTGTGAGACTAACGCTAAAAGGTTTTTTTTTTTACTGGGTTTTGAATAAGGGCCGTTATGGTTCCAACTTGTAAGACTAAATTTGGGTTTGATTATTAGTTTAGAAACTTATTTTTTTTTTAAACTAAGTTAGTTTTCCGCTGCTGATTCCTGAAACTAGCCTTAACGTTTTAACACGTGGCTGTAGCACACCAGTAATTCTCTCACAGGTTATTAAAAGTATTTACAGGTTATAAAGGTTTTACAGGTTATTACAGATTTTTTACAGGTTAATACAAGTTTTAAAGAGAGAATTATTGTGGTGTTACAGAAAAGGCAGCATGAATATCAAAAGAATTAAGTAGAAGTCTATTCAGGGCGGATTTGGCTTCTCTTAGGTCAAATTCGTACCATCATCCCCGACCATCTAGTCATGGTTCCAAACCACTATGGAGTTAGCAATCTTTGTGATTGTGAATGGGGTGTAACCTTCATAAGCATGAACGGTTTACAAGTTCCTAAAACTTGTTGGTTTTTCCTTGGAGCACCGTCATGCTTAAAAAACATGACACACATGTGGGGCAATGAAAAATTCCCTACAAGGATATTGATGGATATTTGGAAAAAAATTACATGTAAGAGTGAGGGTAGTCTCACTAATGCTTGGTACTTTTTGTTTTCTCATATATGTTGATTCCTGCACAAATCACGACGTCGGGAGTTGTAATACCTGTAGACACCTAAAAATGTCATCCCAAAACCAAACCCGATGATGAACAACCTTTCACCATCATTATTGGTAGGTTTAAGTATTTAATCTTCCATATTCAGTTCAATACATTTCATAAACCAACCCATTCTTAGCCCATTTCCCCAAACCATAAATTATTTTCCTCTTTTCGTATCGACATCACAAAACCGAGCTAAACTGATTACTTGTCCCTATAATTTTGATCCAAATTTTAATTTTTTGGATAGGCCTTGAAATAAGCTTTCCAACGGTATATCATAAGCCCAATTCCGATTTAAAACGAAGAAGATATGAGCAAAACACTAAAACTCGGCACAAATCGATACCCTTTCACTAAAACGACCATATCTCAAAAAATACAAAATATTTTAACCTGATTCTAATTGGGTTGGAAATTAGACTTAAATATCTTTCCAATGATATATTATATGCTTTATTCCAATTTACGGATCAAAAGTTATCAAAGTTTTAAAAATGCGTAAAACCTGGAAATTACCGCGCCACGGTAAAAAATACCGTGACACACTGACACGGCAGACATTGTCGTGCCATGGCAGAAATTGAAGTGCCACAAAAATTATTTTGCCCCGCAGCGCTTTATTCTTCTGCGGTGCCTCATTTCTGAAAGGAATGGTGTCCTTCGAACAAGTGTAGTATTGCGATAGAGGGTTCGGAACTAATTAGGTAAGCTAATTATTCAGTCAGGTCAAGTGATCGAAAGGCCTAGCTGAAGGCCGCTTCCAATCAGTAATATTAATGTATAATTAATATTATAGCTTGCTCTTGACTGAACCCTTCGGGTCACACCCAATCATGTAACCGAACCAAGGTGACGAATTAATCCGGAGGATTAAATAAGTCGATAAAGATTTTACAAACTCAAACGTCGGATTCCGAGCTTAGAGCGTCAAACTTGAACATTGCAAGTCGAGACGACTCTAGGAGTCGACAAGACAAGAAAATCATCAAATGACATATCGTGCTAAAAATAGCACGAGACCTAATCATGCCTCGTATCAAAGGCAACTAGGACCGCAAGCACTAGGCCACCGTGCCATAGCAGCCATCGCAAGGCCCAGCTAGGCTGACCTCTTGCGGGCTAGCTGGGGCAGCCTAGTGGCCTGCGCACCATGGTATCCCTAGCTGGTCTTGCCTAGCAAGGCCAGCAAGCAACTGGCGCTTACGGTGCTACTGCAAGGGCCTACGCTACTGTTGCTTACGGTATGCGCATGGACATGCGGCTAGTGCGTGGGCTTGCGGCAAAGGTTAGCAGGCTTAGCCTTGTGGTGCAAGGCTGCCAGCAAGGCCGGGCAACTTCCCTTTTGCTGACCGGGATAGTTAGGGCAGCATCTTGCCTTGTTCTCCAAGGTCAAGGTGATCCTCCCACCTACTCTCTCTTGTGTGTTGACACTTGTCATTTGATTATTGCTCATGCTTTTAATTTAATTTATAATTAAATTAATTCATGGATTTTGACATTGCACCAATTCTCCACATGGAAAGATGATGGGAAATCTTGAGAACAATTCCCTATAAATACCAATCATTGGGTATTGGGAATTTCACTAGAGTTGTTAAACTCTAAGGGATCTCCCAAAGTGTGAGAAAACCTTAGTTCGTAAACTCTAAGTAATCTTGGTCTAGCCCCGTCTAAGCTACGGGGTAGGGGCCGGTTCGGTAATCGAGGGTGTAAGACGTTGGAGATCTTGCATTTGTGGGGATTGAAGTTTTCCAAGTCCGAGCTTGATTAGTGAGCGAAGCACGCGTCAAGGGTCAGCTTCTTTCGCTCTCTTCTCTTTATGTGTTTGTGCTTTATTTATTTGCATGCTTTTGTTTATGTTGTAATTATTATACATGCGATCCGGTTTTCGGGTTTTGTTTCCGTGCGGTGTCGGACACCGCAAAACCTAACAATTTCTAGGGTTTCGGACCTCACCCTTCACATTTCCTCTATAAATACGAGGCTAATTTCACAGTTTTGGGACACCAAATAATTCTCTCTTTCTCTCTTATGCTCTAGCCTAAATACCTGCCTTCCCTATTCTCACAATTCATTTATTAAGCACTCCCCAAAGTCCGTACTTTACCCGAAATTCCATACTTAAACCAAGGCGTGAAAGGTAGAACTGTTTGAGGTTTGGCCCTAAATCAACTTTACTTGCATTTTATTTAATTTCCATTATTGTTTATTATTTTCTTTGAAGTTACTAACGTGTTTATTGTTTTATAGTTGTAAGCAACAGCAATCAAAGTAAGAAATCATGTTTCTTTTGTTCCCATTATATTTCTAACGGTTTTTGTCTTATATTAACCATTTATTTTATGGTTAAATTGCTTCCAATGTTGATGTTGATTTTGTATATTGTTGATCACCGTATTGCATGTTTAAAGGGAATATGTAATTGAATATGACAACTAATAAGATAATTTGGACAACCGGTTTAGGTTCCTATTTAATCTTGTTGTTTAATCAAGTGATCACAATATTTTAGAAATATATGTTGCATTAACATTCAACCAATTTAGCCTAATATTATTTTGGAGCAAATTGAATCTTTGTTTGTATGCCTTTAAGATCGCAAGAAATACTTTTCACAATAAGAATCGACTAGAGGCCAATACGGGCAAAAGTGACTCCTTGGCTCACTTCGTAGCATTGTCCCCGATCCTCCTATTGTGGTTCTGAACCACGTGGAGTTAGTAATCTCATGGATTATGAATGGGGTGTAGCCTTCACAGGTCAATCGTTGTTGCCTATCGTTGTCCCTTTATCGTGGTTGCCTTATAATGATCCGTGAACGGTTTACAAGTTCCTTAAAAACTTGTTGGCGGCTCCCTACTTTTCTTGTCCCTAATCGTATGTTAATTCCCACTTCATATGAGTGCCAAGCATATTCACAACATGCTAGCGCGCTTCGAATGATGCCTACGATACCCCATAATTATGAGAATTATTTTTCTTAATCATTGTAATTTAAAAAGGGTATCTTAGTAATTTATATTATTTGAATATAAGAGCCAAAATAAGAATTCAAATTTAGACGCCAAAATATTGGAGTAGATATAAATATTTTTATGACTTTTGGAGTTTATAGCCTTATTTAATGATATTTGGATTTTAATTAATTTTATAATTTATCAATTAATGATATTCCAAAAATTTGTTTACCTAAATTACGTAATATGATTTTGTGTATTATGACTTTATAAATTAATTTTAAGATTTTATTAAATTAATTTTGGATTAATTAAATCTAATTATTAATAATTATATTAAAAATTTCACAAATTAATTATTAATTTTGAAAATTATTTTTCTGATTTTCAAAGTGATATTAACTTTTGGAATCAAATTTAATTAATAATTTTGAAATATCTTGAGCTTTTAACTATCTTTTTACCTTGCAAGTCAAAATTAATCATTTTCGGTTTATAAAAATTATCTAGTTTTGAATTCTTGGTCATGATAATTATTAAATGATATCTTATTAATCCTAAATTTTCAGATTTTATAAAGTTTTTTCAAATTTTTAACTAGTTAACCAGATTTTTTTTTTAGTTGTTATTTATTAAACGAAAAATCTTGCGTGGACCTGGTCCACAATAATATTATTGTGGATCCGTGACTTATACGCACGTAACTGACATTATATTGAACATAGTAACCTTTATTAAAACTTGTGTAACTTTTAATATTATTATGAACCTGGAGTATGACGTTACGTTGAACATAGTATCCTTTATTATTCATATTGACCACTACATAAAAAAAATAAAGATTAACCTCTTATAGCCTTTATAATAACGAAATGACTTTATTTCAACATAATAACCTTTATTTTAATATAGTGACTTTTTGTTATTAATAAAACAAGCATAGTGTCTCTAAAAGTTAGTGGTCCACAATAAATTAGTGTGAACCAAGTCCATTTGAGAGTTTTGATAAACCCTTGTATTTTCCTAAATTAAAAACCAATGTAAATCCTATTTCTTTTCACACTTAAATTCATTCATTTTCACACTTTATATTCTATCTTTTCATACCTTAATTTACTAAATGATATACTATTGTATTTTCCTAATTAAGTTTGAAAAAAAAATATGTTATTGATAATCTTATTTCTATTCACACCTTAATTACTATCTTTTTCTAATCATGAAACCCCAATTTCATACTCTCTGAACACTATAAATACCCCCTCTACTCCTCTCATATTATTCACACTAAAACTCAATTCTCTCCTCTCTCTTCTCTCTTATTTTCTTTTCCATAAACCCTTTTTGACTTTTCTTAACCTTTTTCGTAAGATAATTAGCCCGTATACATTTAAATCCAGTTTTTGGGAACTTTTGGTCATTTTTAGCATTTTATTGTTTCCCAGAAAGTTGTTCCTCTCGAAAAATACTTGAGTTTAGGTACATGGATTTCCCAATTCAGAGTTATATTCTAGGAGATATGGCCTCTGCAAGTTCTTTCTATCATTTCCAACACGAAATCAACCTTTTAATCCTATTCCTTTAATTCTACGATGGTAACTTTATTAAGTTTTGATCTTTAAACTTTATTTAAAACATGATTATAATGTTGTTTAGTAGATCGTTTGTGATTGTAATTGGTGGGATAATAATCCTTGAAGGATGAGGTACGTATAGATGCCTAGACTTTTGATAAAGGTTTTTTTATATATGTATATGTTTGAATCATTGTTTGTATGAATGTTTGGATGCATTGTTTAAAGGATTGATTTTGAAATCATGTTTGAATTAAATTTGAATTTAGTTATGATTAAAGGAATTGAATTAAATTTGCAGCTCATTATGGGCCTGAGTATTTAACATTTATTGTCCCTCTACCCAAGACTTGTTAAGTAAGCCTATGAACTTTGTATGATATGGTCTTTCCTCGAGTATAGTTTGACTTGCTTGAGGGATGCACACTTAGGAGAGGGATTGGTTTTTGGAAAGTTTTTATCTTTAAATATTCCTTTGTTTGGAAAGCCTATATTTAATTTGAAAATTACAAATTTGGAAAGTCTAATTTTTGAAAGTGATGAATTTTGGGAAAGTTATATTTTAATATGTTTAAATTAATATAACTATTTCGGAAGCATGTTTGCCTAATAAAAGAATTTGACATGTCTTGCATTTATATGTACTTAGCGTTTTTGCTAACACGTATTCTTGTTTATTTTTGATTCGCCCTGTTTACCAATTTTGGTAAGCAGTCGTGATTTCAGGTGGAGTCTATGTGCTGCATCATGCATCGGGAGTTTGTGATGGATCACCTAGTTTAGGATTTCTTTTGAAATTTCATAATGAGTTTGTACTCACCAACTTTGGTCAAGTGTTTAATAATATAAAGTTAGTTTTGGTTTCCGCTGCTAAGTTAGTTGGTTTGAGTTAGCCATACGTTTTCATGTGCCGGTTATACGCCCAAGTCTATCTCTATGATATTTTATACGTATTATTCTAGTATTTTCGTAGAGGGAGATTTGGGGGTGTTACAGGAGCCCTATAACTTGTGCCCGAAAAACATTTTTGAATAATTTTTACGTCTAAATTATGCTTGTTAGCGTGGCACACTAGACTAGAATATCCGCAAAGATCAATTTTTGCTATAATAATATATGATTTTTAGTGAAATTTATATTTGTTTAGGACTTGGATGAGTTGTAAACTGGTCTTTGCTTTACCATGAAAGTGTTCAAATGAACCGAGATAAATGGTTTGGGCTTATGAAAATAGTTAGGGCTAATGAAAAAAACTAAATAGGTTCGAAAATGCAAATGGGTTAAGTTAACAAGATTATTTAAGTAATTATTAGCTACACCCATGTGTAGCTAGAGGAGCTATGCCGCATCCTAAACGATAGCATTTTACTAGTTTTTGTTAAAGATTTTACTGATAGAAGGTTTTAATCAGTGAACATCACTCACAATAGTGAACTTGCTCTTTTAGGCAAAGTTCCTTATTAAAATATTTTACATGATGAACTACTACACAAATTATTGTACTGATTTTGCTACAAATTATTGTACATGAATTACTCATGTGAACTTTCACATTTGGCATTTCTCAACACTCCCCCATGAATGTTCACATGAAATGGGGTGTGATTTGACTTATCAAAACCCTTGCTAGGTAAAAACCCTATGGGATAAAACCATAGCTAGGGAAAAAGAGTACAACGATATTATTGTATTATATGCTTTGGTATACTTCCTCGTTAAAAACCTTGTCAGGAAAAACCCAGTGGGATAAAAACCTGATCGAAGGAAAAAAGATTGCAGTGCATATAATGCTCCCCCTGATTTCAACATAGTTCACGAAGATGTCGCATTCCAATTTGTGAACTAATTGCCAAATTTCCTGGAAGGAAGTGATTTGGTGAACAGGTCGGCAAGGTTGTCACAAGACTGAATTTGCTGGATATCTATTTCCTCATTCTTTTGCAGATCATGTGTGAAGAATAGTTTTGGGGATATATGTTTTGTCCTATCTCCCTTAATATATCGTTCAGTTACTTGAGAGATGCATGTTGTATTGCCTTCAAAGATGGTGGTTAGATTTTCCGTTATTGCTTTCATCCCACACTCTTCTTGGATATTATTAATCATCGACTTCATCCATACACATTCTCGTCCTGCTTCATAAAGGGCTATCAACTCTGCATGATTTGAGGATGTCGTAGTCAATGTCTGCTTTGTTGATTTCCATGATATTGCAGTGCCACCATAAGTGAACAGATATCCATTTTGTGACTTGGCATTTTGAGGATCCGATAAGTATCCAGCGTTTGCATACCCAATGAGAGCAGCATCTTGTTTCGGTTCATGATATAAACCAAGGTCTTGAGTCCCTCATAGGCATCGGAGTAAGTGTCGGACTCCCTTCCAATGTCTGTATGTCGGTGCATTGTTGTACCTGGCTAAAAAGTTCACAGAGAAAGCTATGTCAGGTCTAGTATTGTTAGCTAAGTACATTAAGGCCCCAATTGCACTTAAGTATGGTACTTCTGGACCCAGAATTTCTTCATTTTCTTCTCAGGGTCTGAATGGATCGTTTTTCATATTCAAAGAACGAACAACCATTGGGAAATTGATTGGAGTTTCTTTGTCCATGAAGAATCTTTTCAAAACTCTTTCTGTATAGCTTTATTGATGGACAAAAATACCATGACTCAAGTGCTCAATTTGCAATCCAAGGCAAAATTTAGTTTTTCCAAGGTCTTTCATCTCAAATTCTTTCATCAAGTATTTTGCAGTTTTCTCAAGTTCGTTTGGGGTTTCGATGATATTCAAATCATCAACATTAACTGCAATAATAGCGAATCCTGATTGTGATCGCTTTATGAAAACACAGGGACTAATTTGGTTGTTGTTGAACCCTTCTCTCACAAGGTATTCATTGAGACGATTATACCACATCCTTCCAGATTGTTTCAATCCATAAAGTAACCTTTTTAGTTTTATGGAAAGTAATTGTCTAGGCTTGTGGTTTTCTGGTAGTTTTAGTCCTTCGGGGACTTTCATGTAAATGTTTGTATCGAGTGACCCATACAAATACGCAGTCACTACATCCATTAATCGCATTTTGCAGTCCTTTTGTGACTGTCAAACTTACCAGAAATCTTAATGTAGTTGCATCAACCACTGGAGAATATGTTTCTTCATAATCAATCCCTGGAATTTGAGAAAATCCTTGGGCTACAAGCCTTGCCTCATATCTAACTATCTCATTTTTCACATTACGTTTTCTCACAGATACCCTTTTGTATCCAACGGGTTTACACCTACTAGTGTAAAAGTTATTTTTCCGAAAACTTCTCGTTTTTCAAGTGACTTCAACTCAGTCAGCATTGCCTCCTTCCACTTTGGCCAATCACTCCTGTGTCGACATTCTTCTACTGTTCTTGGTTCAACATCATTTTCATCAGACACAATGTCGATTGCGATGGAATTTGCAAATATTTCATCCACGATAACATCTTTCCTATTCTAGTGAGTCTTGGTAGAGACGTAATCCATTGAAATTTCATTGTTATCGACGTTTTGAATATCTTGTTCATTCCCCGTAGGGTTGTCTTCTTGTTCGTCCCCTTTTGGATTATCATCATTTTGTTTACTTTCATCCACATTTGGTCTTTCTTGACCTTCTGACGGGGGAACATCATTAGTCTCATTTTCTATTCCATCCAATCTTTTCAATTTCCTTGGTTTAGAATCTTTTGAACCAAGTGGTCTCCCACGCTTTCTGCGTGCTTTAGATTCATTCTCAATGGCCTTATTATCAGTTGGGATTTAAGTACGTGCAGGGGCATTTTCTGCTGGTATATGTGATTTTGTCACCTTCTTTATGTCTACAAATGCATCAGGCAATTGATTTGCAACACTTTGTAAATGAACAATTTTCTTGACTTCTTGTTCACGCATATTTGTACGTGGGTCTAACATCAACAGTTGTATTGCATTCCAAATAAGTTCTATTTCTTTCTTGCGTGGGTCCACTTTCTCTCCCCCTGAGGCTGGGAATACTGCTTCATTAAAGTGACAGTCACAAATCTAGCGGTAAATAAGTCACTAGTCAATGGTTCAAGATATTTAATTATAGAGGAGGATTCAAACCCAACATAAATTCCTAACCTTCTTTGTGGACCCATTTTTGTTCGTTGGGGTGGAGCAATGGGAACATATAAAGCACAGCCAAAGATTTTTAGATGTGAGATGCTTGGTTCTCTGCCACAAACAAGTTGTAGTGGTGAGAATTTATGATAAGTTGTAGGTCTCAATCTAATTAGTGCTACTGCATGTATTATAGCATGTCCCCAAGCAGACGATGGTAATTTTGATCTCATTAATAATGGTCTTGCAATCAATTGCAATCTCTTAATTAGTGATTCAGCTAGACCATTTTGTGTGTGAACATGAGCTATTGGGTGTTCAACCTCAATTCCGATTAACATACAATAATCATTAAATGTTTGGGATGTAAATTCCCCAGCATTGTCGAGTCTTATTTTCTTTATTGTATGATCTGGGAATTGTGCTCTTAATTTGATAATTTGGGAAAGTAATTTTGCAAAGGCAACATTTCTGTTTGAAAGCAGACTGGCATGTGACCATCATTTAGAAGCATCAATTAAAACCATGAAATATCGAAATGGTCCACATGCCGGATTAATTGGCCCACAAATATCTCCCTGAATTCTTTCCAAGAATTTTGGAGATTCAATAGCAATTTTGTTCATAGATGGTCTTATTATTAATTTTCCAAGTGAACATGCAGAGCATGTCAATTCATCCGATCGAGGAATTTTGACATTTCTTATTGAATGTCCAACTGAATTTGCTATTATTCTTTGCATCATCCCAGTTGATGGATGTCCCAAATGATCATGCCATAAAATAATCAAATGTTTGTCATCTAACTTCTGGTTAGATATCATATTGATTTCAACGGGCCGTATGTTTATACGATATAACCCCGAAGAGTATGCTGGAAATTTCTCATAAATGTGTTTCTTTCCATATTTTCCTGTCGTGAGGCATATTACTCCTTTTGACCCGTTGTCATTGTTTCTAAATGATAGTCATTTTGGCGTACATCTTTAAACTTATGAGATTTCTTCGAGATTTACTCGAGAATAAATCATTATTGATCATCAATTTTGTTCCATTTGGAAGCATTATACAAGCCTTTCCAGATCCTTCAATTAATTTTGCTGACCCGAAAATAGTGTTTACATTTGCCGGAAACAACTTTAGTTGTGAAAAATATTTTCTTTCCTTCAAGATAGTGTGCGTTGTTCCACTGTCCAAAAGGCACTGATATTCGGGACCAACTTCAGGCATATCCATATCTTCATAAATATGAGATTAGTTTAGAATAATATCATACAACCTTTTATTGATGATAGAAATTAAAAATACATGACTAGGCATTTAAAATATAGTACATAACATAAAATACATTAAAACATAGTATATGTTACATTAGTAGATGGTTTATCTAAGCATTGTTATTTTCTACAAAGATGAAATCATTTCCAATTTCAACATTGTCCATGAAGAAATCGGACACATCAAGGGTAGGACATGGAGCATTTTCTTCATTAACATAATTTGCTTCTGCATTTTTCTCTTTGCCTTTTACAGAAGCCTGGTAAAGGTCTACCAAATGTTTGGCCGTACGACAAGTACGTCCCCAATGCCCTGTCATGCCACATCTGTAACATGTGTCTTTTCCCTTTGAAGAAGAAGTTTGTTTGTGGCTTCCAGATGACTGTCCCGTCTGTTTTTCAAGATTTTTGAAATTACTGTTTCTTTGGAAATTATTTCTACCACGTCCTTGGCCTCGTCCGCGATAATTTCCACGGCCATTGTAATTTCCACGTCCACCTCTTCGTGCAGCATTTGCCTCGAGTGGATAAGAACTTGTTGCATTTGCCTCATGATGAGTGGCCAAAGTCCCAGTTGGACTAAGATTATGATTTTTCAACAAAAGATCACAATTTTGTTACGCAACAAGCAATACACTCATTAATTCATCAAACTTTTTAAAACCTCTTTCACGATATTGTTCTTGCATGAAAGGTAGTGAGTGTTTTTTCAATCATTTGCTCATCGGTGACTGGATGATCACAGTATCTCAATATAGATTCTATCTCATGTATGGTTGAATTGTAATCAATTACAAATTTGAAATCCTGGAACCGTAAATTTGTCCAATCAAATAATGCCTCAGTAATGAGCACCCTTTTGTGGTGTCCAAATCTTTCATTAAGGCAATCCCATAATTCTTTGGGATCTTCAACCATCATGTACTCAGTTTTAAGGCCTTCATGTAAATGATGCCTTAGTAACACTAAGGCTTTTGCCTTTTCTTGTTCAGTTATAGGTTTTTCAATCGTCATTGCAGAAGTGGTAGTATCAGTCGTTTGACCAGAGGGACTTTTATTATCTTTAACAGTGTGCTCCAACCCTTGAGCTTTTTAAATTCATCATGGCATCCACTTTCCATTCCAAAAATTTCTTTAATTTCTAGATAAATCTAGGATGCTGAATTGTCTTTTCATAAGATCTTCCATTTCAACTACAACAAATTATGTGATAATTAGTTTATAATAATAAATCATATGTACAACACATATGTTTAATTCTTCCATATTTATACTTTGTTAATGAAACACGTGATAATTAAATTTATTTAACAGTAATAAACCATAAATAATATAGTTCTTTCTCCCCCTTGGTTTATTATTGGGAGGAATTATATAATTAGGCAAAAATAAATCATATTAGTCGCATAAATAGCAAAACGACAACAACAGCAACATTAGTAACACTAACTATAGAATAACAGTAATATTATGCAATGATGATTAATAACAATAAAACAACATAATAAAACAAAAACATGCTTTTAATCTACTAAAATGACAAAATAAACAAACTTTACTTGTACATCATGACAAAAATTAATATTGCTACTAACAGAACTACAAGCGCCATAATTAGAAGAAAATATTGTTTTATCTTCCTTAAATCTTCCTCAAAGGTGAAGGTGTGGGTGTTTTGGGTGTTTTGGTTGCCGTCGAGGAACATATTGGAAAAGAAGGGGTGAAAAATTTTAGGTGATTTTTGGATAAAGAAAAAAAATGGGAAGGATAAGGGATTTGTGGTGAAAATCGGGGGAAAATCTGTCTTTTATAGAGGTAGGTTTATCCGTTACTGTTTTGTACAATTGTAAAAATATCATATAATAGTTTAATGTACAGGCAAAATTATGGTGCAAATATAAGTATTTATAATTGTAAAAGGTTATTACACTGGGAATACAAGCCATAGTGGTCCGAGAGCCCTAACATCTATAAAAGATCATGGGTTCGAAAACAGAAAGAAACACAAAAAGTACATAAAAGAAAGAAAAATAATAAGTATAAAAAGGCTGCATCTTTTTTGTCAATTTAGTTAATAATATGCATGCAAAGTTACTACTAAAATCAAATTTTTCGTAAAAGATGAGCATGTGATATCAACATGCATGAATCAAACAAAAACATCAACATGAATAAAACAAGGGAGAATAGTAATTAATTCATAAATAAAAGAATTTCTCCACCGTTGTTTTGATACAGTAAATGTTTGAGTTTCTGATATAGAGGATCCCAAAATATGGGCAACTATAGAGCATACTTCTCAAAACATTTAGAAGTAGATAGTGTTTATTTGTTATAATTTTGAGAAGTAGGTATAAATATACCTGAGTAGGAATTGAGTAGGAATTGGTGCTGATAACGTGTTAAAGATTTTACCGATAGAAGGTTTTAATCAGTGAAAGTTTTTATCTTGCATCGTTCACAATAGTGAACTTGCTCTTCTATAGGCAAAGTTTCTTATTAATATTTTACATGATGTACTACTACACAAATTATTGTACTGATTTTGCTACAAATTATTGTACATGAATTACTCATGTGAACTTTCACATTTGGCATTTTCTCAACAGTTTTAATATTTTCTGTTTTTGTAGCATTTTTTTTTTTCAGGAAACCAAAAAAAAAAAAAAAAAAACAAAAAAAACAAAAAAAAAAGCTAAATTCATGTGTGTGTGTATATTACACACATGTACTCTTCTATATCTTAAGTTGGTCCCTCGTTTTGAATGAACATTTAATATAACAAAAATGAACATTTTCTTGTTATAGGATATTCATTCTTATAAAGTTAAAAGTTCATTTTCATACTATCAGATGAACATTCTTATAATATTAATGTTCATAATTTTCATACTCGTACATATTTAATGTATATGCAATGAAAAGTACAAACGTTATTTTGCTCATATTCGCGTAAGTGGATGTTCAATGATTTGTATACATTATGTTTAACGTCTATGCAATAAAAAGTGCACGTGTTATTTTATACACTTTCGTGTAAGTAAATGTTCATTTAATACTTGTATGTATTATATATAATGTTAATAGGTACAATGTCATAATATGTTCAATCATAAAATGTTCATTTTTATTATATTAAATGTTCATTTTTCAAATAAAAGACTAGCCATAGTTGGTAGCTAAAAATGTTCATTTTTTTCTAGTAAATGTATGTTCATTACTAAATGTTTATTTTTTTCTAGTAAATGTTAATTTTTGTTATATTAAATGTTCATTTTCAAAACGATGGACCGGTTAAGGACCAACTAATATCTCATATCAACATGTTAATGAACATTCTCGCATATTCAACCGAACAAAATTAATATTCCACTTGAATTAAAACAAAAATAAGTAGTATGTTAGAAAATCATCTATGGAGCTTTTATTTGCTCATTTTTTTGTTCTTTCTTTGGGCATTGGAGTAATTCTTCAAGCATTTAGCAAAATTGATATCAAAGTATATTAAAAAAAAATCGTAATGAAAAAAAACCTTTTTATATGCAGCTGTTTTTCTTCAAATTTCTGGTTTAGGTGAAATTCTTTTTAAACATCCATAAATTTGATGTTGTTTCAGAAGTTTGTAGAATTTGGTAGAAAGTGGAGAGAGAAACTATGTTTTAGAGAGAGAAACAATGGTTTAAGATGAAATTTGCTTTTTTTTTTTTTTTTTTTATTAATATCAGGGGGTTGTATTTATACCCAGAAGGAATCACATGATCCATCTAATAAAACGACGAGGCTTTGTATCAGGGTATAGATTTGCATGCTATACCCGAGTACATCTATTATCTATTGTTAAATTTAAGCAATGTCGTTCGTTTCATCATTGGGCTTTTTTTTTGAGAAACATCATTGGGATTTATTATGGGCAGGACAAAATTTGATGTCCACAATATGGTCTTCACATAATTTTGTGAATTGATTTTTTTTTTTTTATCATTCTAATCCTAATTAAGTAATATAATTATTTAATAAGCTGAACGATATAGGTCATGTTCACTTCACCTTAAAAAATAATATTCAGTAAAAATAATTTCAGTTCAGCAAAAATCCGCAACTTTAAAAAAAGAAATTTAATAAAAATCAGTAAAAATAATTTCAGTTCAATAAATTAATTTCAGTTCTGTTAAAATAATTAAAGTTCAGCAAAAATAATTTGGGGAATGGTCACTAGCAATCTCTTTTTGGGTTCTTCTTTCTTAGTGAATTAGATGTCCAGCACATTATTGCAAGCATATTACAAACAGCTCATCCTCCAAATTGTATTTTCTCATAAACATTCTTCTAGAGTTACACACCTTGATCGTACAACTTACAGATATCATTATAAATGCAAGGGATTTTTACAGCATGTATAGTTCTTGATATTGGTTGTACATTCAAGGTATAATTTAAAGTGATCTGGGAACAATGATGTCGCCGATGTTGTTGTGCCATGGATCAGCCAAGTGAGTAGCCAAGTTTTCCAATGGACCTGTTCCGGGATAAGCTGATTGTTGAACGCAGAAACCCACGAAAGCCAACAATGCAAGACGGCCTAGCCAACAAACAATCACCTTCGATTAGATGACAGTAACGCTAAATGGCTAACATGTTGACTAACTAACACAGTAGTATATCAGAATGCAATGTACAGATTCATCTCAGTACATGGAATACCAATTACAACCTAATAATAGCTAGTTATATTTTCATTGACTAAAAATTTGAGTGTTCTTACCGTTTTTAATCTCTTTAACCTTCAACTCCTCGAACTTCTTAGGGTCCTTAGAGTAACCCAAGGGATCGAAAGCTCCACCAGGGTACTTCTTCTTCTCGGTGTCTTTCTCCATACTCCTTTGGTGCTCTACGAATGCGATAGCTAAAAACTCGATTGCCAAAATTGTAGGAAGGTTACCCCATGGAACAGGGTTGCCTAAGTAGGTTGCTTGACCTCCTGGAACAGCAGCCCATTCTTGAGCTTTTACCCAGTTTCCTAATCCCAATGCTTCGGGTACAAGGATCCCTGGCTGCATTGTATGGTAGAGTCAAAACTCAACAACTTTCATATATATAATCTTGATTTTAGCAATTCAAAATCACCATTCACTAATTAAAATTACATTTTTCAAACATCATAGTATAGAATAAACCAAAATTCTCCAAGATCTTCTACTAAATTGGCTAGCTTAGCAAAACTATCACTAAAATGGCCTCTTCTAAATTCTAATTCCAAAACTAGCCAATAATTACATATATTGAACCATTTTTTTTTTCTATATCATTTTTGTTGTGAATTGGATTTTTGTTTTTATTTTTATTTTTTTTCGTTTTAAATTTCCTTAAAATAACTAAGAGTGATTAATTAAACAAAACAAAAAATCATTCTACATCCCTATTACTACTACCTCCATTTTTCTAAGACCTACTTATTTTCCATTTTCATCCGTTTTTCTAAGTTTTATTCACTTTTACTTTATTTCTTTTATGACAACTTTGTTCAATTTTTATGATCTACAACCCCACTTTGTAGGCCCAACTTTATTTAATAAATCTCTTCTCTTTAATACAAATGTACTCACATGTATAATCCTCATTTTTTAGTAGCTGAGTAAGACTCAGCAAAACGAAGGTACTAAATGAAAGTAGTCATTTTAGTAAATAATTTTGCTAAACTAGCTAATTTAGTATCAGATCCAAATCTCCACCGGATTATGAAAACCTCCACCAAACCCTCAAAACCACCACCTAACCTTCAAAACCACCATCCACACTCTAAAAACTACCACCCAACCCTCGAAACCACCACCTAACCTTCCGAAAACAACCACCTAACAAAAAATGGAAAAAGTTTAAGTAGTGTATCATATATACTTACTACTGCAAGCATTGCCCATCTGCAATGGATGAGCTCTGATTCCTTAAACCTCTCTAGATTCTCTGGAACTTCTCCAAGCCGAAGTGGGTCAAATCCAAAGTCACTGTATAACATGTAAGCAACCAGTCTGATTATAATTCTTCAAAAATCAATGGAAAAACATTTGAAACTCCAATAATAAGTCACTGCAGTGGATAATCATTATGGAATTGTGCATGAATAGATAATAAAAGCAGTTAAATTTTACAAAATACTTGTATAATACGGGAAATTCCCTGTTTCTCATAGCAAGAAACGAAATTTGTTTTTCATGGGGCATTTTCGTGAATAAATCAACAACTTTTTTTATTATTGTAGGCTCCACAATTGAATACAGTTGAATAAAGTTGTTGGTTTATTTGAAAATATGTCATATGAGAAACTGGGGCTCCCTCGTATAATACCACATCCGTTTTTTTAGATTAATCGAAACAATTTGACTTTTGTACCATTTATATATTTACTTTGACTATATTTTTTTTTTTTTACTGATATACTAACTCATTTTTTATTTTGTGCAACAAAGAAAAAGAATATTATTTATCACATAAATTATTAATTTATAGCATATGATAAGAAATAGAGGTGGTATAAATAAATGTTTTCATGATTATATGTGGCTAAAAAAGTGTAACAATATGAAGAATATAAAGAATATTAACATTTGCTATAATATTAGAGCAGAATAAAAAAATAAAAAAATACCCAGGAGCTGATCCATCAAGGTAGGGAGGCCTTGGTTGACCGGGCATCCATTCTGCGGACATAGTGAAGCGAGAAGAGGCATTGCACGACACATTTGCCAACGGTACCGAGGCGGCAAACTTAGACTTAGAAGACGAGAGAGAAGAGGGGAACACGGCGGCGATACCGCAACTCATTAAGGCATTAGAAGCCATTGTCGTCTTTGTGAAGAAAAAATAAATAAATAAAAAGACTTAACAAGGCTCGATGTGAGGTTGAGAACTTGAGCGAGTGGAATGAATAATAAGTTGGTGATATTGAAGTAGAGTGTAAGGTTTATTGAGGATGTAGGCGAATCTAAATGTTGATATTCATTGGCTAAATTTGCTTATTTGTTATCCAATTCTATGCCACGTGTCATATAGTGATATATCAATCTGGCTAAATTTTTTGAGTAATCTGATTTTTTTTGTTTTAAGCTAGTAGGATTATATGCGTCTCATATTGTGTTGAGTTGTATGGTTGAGAATGTTCCTATATTATTTGGGTTGATGGTTAATAGCATTTTTATCTGTGTATAACTTTTTACCATTTTTTGCATTTTTTTTTTTTTTTTTGTGTATAACTTTTTACAATTTTTTGGTGTAATATTTATGAAAAAAAGGAAGGAAAAGGTAAAGAAATTATGTCTTTGTTTAATATGGGAATTTATTTTCTATAGGAATTTGTATATCATAGGAATTAAATACATACATCAAATTCTTATGAATTACCTAAATTTGTTTGGTTGACATGAACGAATCTGCAAATTATGTGAATTTTAAATTATCAAGGGGGGTTAGTAATTAATTTTCACGTGAATTTTCAATTCCCACATTTACACTTTTTATTACCATTCAAATTACTCATCCATTTTCAAACTCCCGTGATTTTCCACTTCCCTCGTGGTCTTTATGCAACCAAACAAGCCCTAAGTCAGATCTAGCTTTGTGAAGATTGTTCCTATGCCTATGAGACAAGCTAAGCTTGAATACTTTGTCGATCAAGAAGGCTAAATATTAAGGGCATAAATATATATCAATTCCCATTAGAGACACTTTGAGGGTGGGCATCTCTTACCCTTCCCCCTCACTTTTAAAGTATTTGACCCGTAAATACTAGTACAAATTTCCTTCAAAAAAAAGGGCAATATTTTAGCCTTACATGGACACTACGTGCCTACCTAATAAGAGTCATGTCCATTAAAAACCTTATTCATTAACGACCCTTTAACTATAATCCTGACCCTTTTATCATTGAACTATCATACCCAATATTCAAGTTTACTTGTTAGGTTGTAAGTAACTAATAAATCAAGAGTCGATTGAACTTTTGCACAAAAAAAAAAATTGCTAAACCATGTCTAGATTAGGGATGTCAGTGGGGCGGGTCAAGTAGGAGACCCGCCCTAGTGGGGCGGGGATGGGTCCTGGTTTGGCAGGTGGTGGGGTGGGGATGGGGATACCCGCAATGGGTGATGGGACGGGGATGGATTTTAGGTTGTATCCGCCCCATCCCCACTTCATACTCATCCCGCCCCATACCCACATTCATATATATTATTACTTAAAAATATATACTTTTATACCATTTTATATAAAAATTAAGTAAAATAATATAGTAAAAGTATAATACTTTGTAATATACTTATATTATAAACAAAAAAAAATGTATAATTTAACAATGATTTTTTAAAATCATATTATGTAGTATAGTTGTATTTGAAAGGTGGGGATTAGGCGGGTCTTAGGTGAGGATAAATATCTAATTAGAGGGTGAGGCGGGGATGGTTTTGAATTGTACCCGTCGGGTCCCTCTTCTTCCTCCCTTCTTCCTCCACGAAATCATAAGTCCATAACTGCACACCTCTGCCACCATTGCCTATGGCGGTTAAAAATGTTGCCGCAAAGTATAAGGTTTCCTTAAAGGGTTGGTATAGTCCTACTTTACACTCTTTACAAGTAGGGTATCTTTATGTCATCACCGCTTCGCAGCGTTGGGATTGTTATTGAGGAAGGAAGACGGGAGGAAGGAGAGGGACACAAAGATGAAGACTGTGATGATGGTGGCTGCCACAAGTTTCGTGGCTAGATCGACAGGAACAGAATGGCTTGAATCGCTGATGGTTGTGACAGGTGAATGTAGATTTAAAAAAAAAAAAAAAAAAGTGTTCATTATTATAAAAATATTACCATAAAATGTACTCCCTCCGTCTTTAAATACTTGCTCCACTTTTCATTTTCAGCCGTTTTTAAATACTTGCTCAATTTCCTTATTTGAAAAACTTATACAATATTTAATTTATTTCTCTCACCTAGTGGACCCAACATTAATCATATTTTATTAATTTTATATTCTCTCTCCTCATATTCTCTCAACTATTTTTGTTCTTTACAATTTTTTATTCTTCCCCAACCCCACTACCTCCGTATATTATTACTTTCTCTAATTTCTACTAAAACTCCACGCATAGAGAAATGGTACAAGTATTTAAAAATAGAGGTGGTAATAAAATTAAAAAAAAAAAAAAATGCGTCAAGTCACTGGATTTTCGAAATTCTTCAAAGACAAATGGCAATAAAAACAATTGCTCAGGTGTAATTACATATCCTATGTTATGCATCTGTTTTGTTTCACAAGGCAATATCATACAGCTTAAGATAGGCGTATAAGTATTGTCAGCTAAAATTATTGCATCTCACTTACTAGTCTCATGCCAGAGGGCAGACCTAAAAATAAAGGTCGAAAAGGATAGACTGAACCGGTACTTGAATTATCGCCTCAGTATACAATTTTACAAAATCGCAATGGACCGAAAAAAAACTGGTGAATGGCAATACCAGGAGCCTTTGAAGGCTTTTTGTTGCAAGAAAAGGCAACAAACTTTTATATGAAAACCCACATGATTTGAAGGCTAACTAAAAACATGGTAAAGCAATCTAATAACGGTTCCAGTAGGTTCTGCGTCTGAACCAGTTGTAATCAGGCAACTTCTTGATAGGACCCATGGCAGCAATAGCAATATCCTACAATTAAAAATTAGATAAATGAACAATTAGCAAGTACCTTGTATACCATATTAAGCAAGAAACTCAGCAGATATACAACACTGATAAGCATGAAAATAAAAAATTTAACCTAATGAGACTGGGTTTCTTACCCTGTCATAGATAAAGCGATTAGCAACACGTCTCACAGTGTTAGCATCTACAGCATCAATCCTAGCAAACAATTCGGCATATGGTATCCTCCGGCCATAAGTGAGCAACTGCAAACAAGAAACCAAGATTATATACTATCATGTGAACGATCAAAAGAGGCCAGTACAACTACCAGAAACATGGAATTGGGAATACATTAGGACGTGAGAGATTGAGCATATAGTAGTCTATTCTCCACCATATTATTACCATGCAAATGGTAAACAAATTGAGGATGATTAAAAAAGAGGGGTGGGGGTGGGGAAGAGAAGGTGACAATGAAAGACATTTTCAAATCTAGCATTTCAAGGGACTTATATTGGTTATTGCAGCCTCTCATTTTTATTTTTTTTTTTTTTTTTTTTTTTTTTTTTTTTTGAGAAAGCCAACGCAATGACCAAGTATTATTAATACTCAAACAAAAATCGGACACTACCAAATTGTCCACCATTCTTGGACAACCCCCTATACACACTCTAGTAGTATACTTGAGCGGGCTATGGTGAGCCATAGCATGAGCTACAATATTAGCTTCCCTAAGAACATAAACAAAACCAATCTTATCAAAGACACTAGCAATAATTTTAATCTCATTGTCTTACAAATCTAGTGGCATTCTCAATTTTCTCAGCTCTCTGAAATCTCATCTTTTTTTTACATATTTTAATTTTATTTTATTGCAAGAGAGCTTTGATGGGTGTCATGGGACAACCATACGTTCACATTGATGAAAGATTATAGTCTCCCCTGCATTTCACCAAGTTTTTCCAGATCCAAATAATTTCACCTTTTCCCAAAACATTTCAAAGCCTTTTTGGTTTCTGAAAACTTTTCAGAAACGGAAATTCAGTCCATGTAACATCAGAGCCTAGATGTTTCTCAAGCAAAAACACACGCCTGAGTAAGAGCTTTCTTCAATAACAGAACTAACAAAACTTAACTACAAGGATACAATGACCTGGAATATCATGCAAACTATAGAACAAAGCCTTGGAAAGAAAAAAGGCTGAAATGCCCATTTGCTTTTCTATACCAAAATGTATTGTTATTATCTGTACCAACCTGGCAAGCTGCCTTTTTTTTGTATCAAAAAGACTAATTGGCTTAACATAGAAGCAATTTTGACAATTTTCTCAGCGTATTTGCTCAGCCTACTACTCCCTCTAGATAAGTACATCGCTGTGTCTATCCACAGAGATGAATGAGTCAAGTTGGAAATGTAGTATGCGATATAAGGTGAGTAGGGGTACATTTTATTCACACAAAGGGAATGTGAGTATGTATGAAGACCATGGAAACAGAAAAAACAAATTTAGATATACAAAAAGAAAGTGGAAAGGTGTTAATATTGTGGGGTATTGAATAAAGTGAAACTGTTGAAAATTTCCTAAACAGACAAAGTGTGCAAGGGAAAAAAATTAAATTTAGAAACAGAGGTGCCTGGGTGTTTCAGCTAAGAAATTTTATCTCCTTTTTTCTGCCCTAGAAGAAAACCAGACGTGCCTCACGGGGAATGGCAAGAGTCAGGATTGAAGTTGATGTATCCTCAAAACAAGAAGTAATAGCCAAATGGGTAGGTGCAACCTCACCTAAGTACATTTTTAAGGTCACAACAACGATCTTGCAATCCTATTAGTTCACTTCCTAAAAAGCAAAAGTCAGGTTTCCGTCGTTTCCCTATCTTTGAGCATTCAACATATGCAATGGACAGCACAGAGCCTTCACTCACTGTAATGATCCAAAGCACAAGGCAGATATAAATTGAGCCAGACAAAACAAGAAAACCATCCACTCCTTGCTAGGCCATAACAAAAGGTTTCTATCAATTATGACTATGAGATATTCGGCATATTCCAATAAAACTTTCTGTAGAAGTAATGTCGGCAATATATATGTACAGGCAACAATAATATGAACAAGAGCAGGGGTAGAAAGAAGATGTGTATACCTGGCGACCGATATCTTCCGCCACTGGACTTGTTCCATCGATGTGCAGCAATAGAGATGACTTCAACTACAATCACAAGAGATGAGAGCTATTAAGATTACAAGCAAAGTAGTAACATTATACGAAGTGTACTACTAGTGTATTGTACACACATTAGCATAAACCCTTAGATTCTGTTTCATATAAGCCATAAACCATTCAGCCTTTTTAAAGATATACGAGATGAAGGGTAGGAGCAAGGCAATAAGAGTATTTGAAATAAGGGGATTTAGGGGATAGAGAGAGGTAATTCAAATATGTCATGTTTACTAACTTTACTTGGACAGTTTAGGCACACAAACTGCTTCTGAGATAACAGAAGGGAAAATAATGTAGAAGATAACAGGTGAGGGAGCAGTAAATAAAAGAGAACTTCACAAGAATCGATTATAACATAACCTACGATAACAAAATGGATGTTAATTTCGAAATGTTTTTAAAGAAAATAAAATAAAAATAAAAATAATATAAAACATTGCTTAAATTGAGATTCTAATGTTTACATTAGGTTATATGTCTAGAGAAAAATGATGAAATTGTATAACAATACAACTTTACATAAAATGTCCCTGGTACACACAAAATGCAGTTAGTCTCCATCTATAAACATGATACAATGGCCTCGCGAACCAATATGATGCTGAATTGAAGAAGAATGATAAAGTTGTACTGTATAACATAGCATGGAATGAACTCTGATTACATCCATTGCAATTACTCCTGTATTTTATTAAGTGTTCCATTTCTCTGGGCACAAAGTTTTAGGAGGAATAGTAGAATGCATTAATATTATTGAAGAGGATATGAGGGGACCACTAGTGGGGAGGAAAACAGTAAAATACTCTTATAAGTTTCCCAAAAAATAAATGGAGCACTTATTAAAATACGGCCGGAAATGGGAATTGAAGCACTTACTAAAATAAAAAGGGAGTAACTACATTTCAAAAATGATACTATGGTCTGCCAAACCAATCTGACACTGTTTAAAAGAAACTGACCATAGCCACTCAAGATTACCAACTAAACCTAAACTATGTGCTTTTCTGATACAACAAGGTTTGAAAACCATCAACCAGGTTTCAAAAAGATAGTGAGGCCAAAAGAGCTATCACAACTTGCTGGGCAGAGACAGGGTGAAGAAGGAAGAAAACAAGAGAGGAAAAAAAATAAACAGCTAGCTTTCCTTAGGAATTCCACTAAACAGGTAAATTAGTCTTTATTACAACAAGTGATTGTTTGGTGCACAAAATGGTATGGATTTGAAATCAGGAATGAAATTAGAGTTATGAGTATAGAACTTGATTGATTATACCATGTTACATTCCATGCAGGCATGAATTTCTTTCTTTCATGGGATACCTGAAGGTTATGTATGTGCCAAACCCTCCACCACCCTTGGGCCCCAAAACCCCATCTTGGAAATTTAAGTAACGAGTTAAAATTTGCAATTTTCTCAAACAAACACAAGGTATGGATTTCAGCCGTTCTAAACCCATACCTTCGACCTGAATTTTGGGAGCAGAACGCCTTCTCAGGGTATATCAAAGTAACCAACTTCAAACCCTGGACATTCCTCCCTCCCACTAATTCCCACCAGAAATCCACTTTTTATCTCATTATTATTAATAACTAATATACATCCATGTTTACAAATCTCTAAAAGAAGCATTCATCTTGTTTAATTTCACGGCAATTGGTGCAGCCTTTAACGTCAAGTCCAGTATATGTAATTATATGATGCAGTCACATTATTTTACAGTTGAGTACATATTTAACGATCTAGAAAACAAAACCAAACAAAAGGCATTCTAGACTAACATGGAAAATAGTAGTAATTTTGCATCATTTTAAAAGTCATGCACCACAGTGCTAGGCTCCCTAGCCTGTAGTTTATAGGCAAATTACACCTTAAACTCCAAAAACTGATAGCAGTAAATAGAAGACAAATTTGCAGCTAATTTCGCAACCAAGAAGAGAGGAAAGTACCTGGTTACAAGCACGAGTTACATCTGCATCGGACACACGATAAGAGAACTTACTAATATCATGCATAATTGCCCATGCCAAATCATCCAAACAATCAGGCTGGAAAAAAACATCAGAATTAAGTTCAGGAAAAGACAAACAGAAAATTGAAATGCTTCTACCAGTGAAGGTAGCAACTCAATCAAAGGTTCTCTTCATAGTTATTTACGTAACTACAAAAAAAAAAAAAAAAAAAAAAAAAAAAAAAAAAAAAAAGGTATGTAAACTCTAATTATGATGCTCAAATAGTCAAACAGATACCACCAATATTTTAAAAGGGAAATGAACATAGGAAAGTAAATAATTCAAACCCAAATTAATGCAACTTTTAATTCAAAGAAAATGCATAGTCAGGGAGTAATATGCTCAAGACCGTTTGTCCACAGCAGATGAGGTAACGTGTAAGACACATACAAAGCAACTACACAAGATATAGGTTCGGCAAGATCTTAAAACATTCAACCATCAAAACACATCAGACATCACAATGAAGAGAAATCGACTATAAGGAGCCGCCATTTATTTTACAAGAGGAAAAGGGAAAGGGATATAAGAGGAAAGAAAAGATAACCCCCCAAGTCTTTGATGTCGTTTAGGTGTGATTAAATGAGAAAGGGAAATACACCCACCACCAACCTTTCACTTTACAATCCACCATCACCATTAACAAAAAAAACTAAAAGGGTAAGAAACCTCATAACCTTCCTCCCACTCTACAACCACTGCCGCCACCTCCATTTTAACCTCTCTAGCACGACGGGATAGGTAAACCATCCCCCCCTCCCCCCCTTTTTTCCTTCTCAGATCTAGAGTTTTTGCGTAAGTGGAGATGGTAATAAGGGTTGGTGGGGTGGTGTTTGGGATGGATGGGTGAGTTTTTCCAAATTGCTAGGGCGGTTTTAGGGGTTGGTGCCTTGGGGAGGTGATCTTCATGGATTGGTAGGTAGATTACAGAGTGGGTGGGGTGGTCTTCGTGGGTTTGTACAACTGCTAAAAAGATGGTCAAGTAGTCCTTTCCCCATTATTACTTAGCATCTTTACATGCCACAGAGTATGTTGGCCAATCTGTAGGGCTGCTTGCAGGTGAACCAAATAATTACCAAAGTAGTCATGCTCAATTTTAGTGTGGAGGATTAAGCTTTTGGAAACTGATTGGGCTTTGAATTTTATCTCAATTACAAAAGGCCCAAAGAATTCTGTTCAAAGATCAGTAACCTGTGATACAAAGAAATAGAGGATAACTGTAGTAATTTGCAAACATGATTGGAATCGAATAAATCATTCTTTCAAAACTCAGAGGTTCAAAAAGAGTATAATAAGATTATTGTAACTCCAAGTTAAACTCACAGCTTCCTTCATTTCATATGTAGGGCACCCACATATTACTATTATACTATGCCAACTATTGGCCATTTTCCTTGTGGATTTAATTTACCCAAATTTGAAACCAACGTTTACCTCAGATGGTATGGGTAATGGGAGCTTTATATATCGTAAAAAAAAGTATTCACTACTGAAACCAGACAAATGACACAACTTATGGGATTAAGGCTTTGATTGATTGATTGATTGTAACCAGACAAATGACAAACCACCTCAAATTTTCTGAGGCTATCCAAAACATGATGTATGCATTCTTAGTTTTCTTACTTTCACACAACATATTATTATAACCAAAACATGACAAGCAACCTCAAAATAATTGTTGAGCTATTCTTAGTTTTCTTACTTTCACACAACATATTTATTATAACCAAAACATGATGTGTGTACTAGCAAACAAAGAGCAAACACTAACAAAACCTTCTTTCAGCACTCAGAAAGCAACATGATGAGATCACAAACGTTTGGAAATGCCTGATTGTAAGATGCAACTCTAACCTTAGCAATAGCATAAACACCAAATAAACCAGTATCTTTGTAGTTGGTGTTGAATGCCATCATGCTTTCAGCAAGTTCATTATTGGCAACCCTTTGGACCAGCTCAGATCTGATAGTAGCAAGAAATAGCAAAGTAGTTGTAAGAAAGTCAACAACTTTGCTCCCAAAAATAACAAAAAAAAAGGTCAATGAATTATATTACACTCACCCCATGTGCTTTCCACCACCAGAATTTTTGTTCCAGGAACCCAACATAGTCTGCATAACCATCAAAGCAACGGAATCCGGATCTGTGTATGATGCTCCACTGAAGGCAATAGCAAATTGAGCCAATTCAATATCATCATCAATCATTCTAACCTGATTTCAAGAGCGAACAGAGAATATAAACACAAACAAATTATTTAAGATAATTAAAACTTTCAAACAACTACATAAAGTACTGAAAGATATACAAACCTCTGAACCAGTGAATGAGGCTGGCTCCTGGGCAACTAATTGAGTAGCGGTGGTTGGATCAGTTGACAGCTTTGTAAAATGTTTTTCTACTAGCTGAACAATATCCTCATGTTTAACAGCACCAGAGGCAGCAATGACCTGAAATTTCCAAATTCCTCTCATGTAATAGCAACAAGGAGTGAAAAATATGTACCTATAAACAGTTTAAGTAAGAGCATACCATCCTTGGAGCTGTATAATGGGTTGCTATATAATTCTGTAGATGAGATTTTGTGATAGTCCTAACATTCTCAGCAGGTCCAAGAATGGTTCTACCCAAAGGTGTGTATTGGAAAGCTGTTGCATGCAAATGATCAAAGATCACTTCCTCGGTCTGGCCTTCAACCTTTAACAAAAAAAACAAAGCATATCAATTAGAAGGTCAAATAAATACAACCATATTAGAATAAGAGTAGTGATTAATAAACCAACATTCATCTACGTCTACGCAGTGGTTAGCACTTGATAGACAATGAGAAGCAGGTTAAATATACTTTGCCAGTAGCTAAGTACATGCTAGCATTAAGAACTAGTGTCTAAAGTCTATAGTAAATTGAATGAAACTTCTGCTGGATCTGATGGACGATAGAGGAGTTAATCAACTCCAATGAATCATCATATTTTTTTAAAAGTTAATTGATCAAAAAAATTAATTTTAAAATCACAAGGAAACCATAATGAACTTCTTATTGTTAAATTAAAATATTCAGGTCCTACAGGAAACATAGCTTCTTGTTCTGACATTCAAGATACTAAGTATATATTAAGAAAACATAAAAATCGAGATAGTACCTCTGTTCAAATTTATCTTTGCATTACAAATTCAAATTGCACTATCGATGTGACTACTAAACCCAGAATTCCAAAATCAGGAAATATTCAATTTATAAGATTTTAACACCCAAAAATACATTCAAACTAAAATCAAAAGGTCTAAAAGCATATAGTTGGCATCTTTTCTTCTCAATTAATCATCAATTGAATTATTAAACACAAAATATGCAATACAATACTCCCTCAGTACAGATATATCATCACATTATCAATTCAAATTGCACTATCAATGACACTAAATTGATTTAAACTACAAGCACAAGTTTACACAATCAAAAGCATTCAAATCGAAATAATCAAAATAATTAGACACCATAAAACCCCTCAATAAAATTTAATAAAAATATACTCACACTTTATGTAAATCTTTGCAAATAATTTGAAACCGAGGTAAATTAAATAAAAATTAATCTCACCTCCTCCATTTCACGCAAGATAACATCACGCTCACGAGTAATTCGTTCTTCCTCAAACTTAGAATTCTGCAAAATGTCAGACAAAATATCTATAGCCTTATGAACATCAGTGTCCATAACTTTCGCAAAGTAAGTAGTCTGTTCTCTGGAGGTATAAGCATTCAAGTGGCCACCCATGTTCTCAATCTCCTCCTCAAGTTTTCTAGCAGATCTTCTCTGAGTACCCTTAAAAATCATATGCTCCAAGAAATGAGCAGTGCCGTTAGTCTCGGCGCTTTCGAAGCGAGACCCGGCATCGATCCAGACCCCAACGGTGGCAGTGCGCGCAGCGAGCTGGGACTCGGTAGCGACGCGGAGACCATTAGGGAGAGTAGTGATCTTGGTTGCCGGGGAAGTGAGGATAGAGGTGTGGTCAGCAATGGTGGGGTGAGGGGAGTTGTGTTGGAGGAATCGAGGGTCAGGGTTTTCGAGGCGTTTAAGCTTTGATTTGACGGATTCGGCGAGGCGGTCGTAGATCATGGCATTGGGTGGTGGAGGGGATGGGGATGGGGCGGAGGAGTGGGCGGTGACGGCGGCGGCGGCGGAGGAAGAGGAGCGGGGGGATTGGAGAGAATGGAGGGGCCGAGAGCGAGAGAGGAGGCGCCTGAGAGACATGGTTGTGGAGAGGAATGATGAAAATGTTAGGGTTATTAAGGCATTGATGATAATTCCCCCCTCTTCCTAGTATTATTTGGGCACTTGCTTCTTGATTAATTTGATTATATACTGAAAAATTAGTAAGGCCCGTTCACTTTGCATTAAAAAAAATAATATTAAGTAAAAATAATTTTAGTTTAGTAAAAATAAGTTCCGTAAAAATAATATCAGTTCAATAAAAATAAGTTCAGTTCAATAATTATAAAAAAGAAATACAATAGAAAATCAATAAAAATAATTTCAGTTTAGCAAAAATAATTTCAGTTTAGCAATAATTTTAGTTTAGCAAAAATAATTTCAGTTCAGTAAAACTCAGGATCCACAGATGGAGTTTCACACTCACTAATACCAACTCAAACTATGAAATTAGGGTAATTTCATTTAGTAAAATCTTAGGACTCCAAATTCATGTTAATTAATCACTAAACATAAGCTGCCCGGCTTTGTCCATGAATTTTCATGGTGGGCTATAGACCTGTAGTAAATACAAATTACATGTTGAGTTTGTCAAGACATGTTTATGCTTTTTGAATGCAATTTGTTGCTGCATCAATTATTTTTTTAGAGCAAGGGTCAATTGTGTCATACATTTGACTCTTAACTAGGACATTTCAAGTAGGCCAACTTTTTAACGATTAGTCAGCTAATTATGTAGCATATTAATCCTTAACCAAGAACCAAGATTAATCGCAGGACTTGGGAGTATTCTCCTTCCATTTGTTGCTGAAGAATGTGAGTTTGCCAATGTCGTGCTTATTTTTTGATTCCATTAAGCCATTTATCAATTTGAGATTTTCTGCCTTTGTTTTCTTTTCGATTTAAATACTATTTGGAAGATATTTATTCCCAAAATTTTCAGATGCTTTAATGTCGGAAAATGGTGTAACTTTTGTGGAATGCAGGGAAGAATTTGTGTCGTAAGAGAGAGGCAGTAGAATTGTTCATTATATATTGAAAGATTATTGTGGGAAATCGGTACTTGTTGTGGTTGGCACTGAGAGGAGTCTTAGGCACATGGTTTATGTTGCGGAGGATTTTTTGAGTTATTCTGGCATTGATAATCCTGTGCAAGCAACAACAAGCAGGTTATCCATTCGCTCTTTCACCTTAATTTTATGTTTGTGATGTATGCATTATGTTGTTGATGATTGACTTGTGATTATTTGTTAGTTAGATGTGTGGTTATTCTAAACTTGATTGCTTTGATCTTCTTGAGGGAGAGAGAGAAAATGGATAAGTGAAAGTTTAGTGTTATTAAGATGAAAGATATGAGGTTTACCTTGTTTGAATGGTGTTCTAAAGATTTAGACATGTCGAATCTTGTTGTTTCATGATTGCCTTGATCTTCATGTGGTTGTAGTGTGGTTGTCTTGCCTTCGTGTAATCCTGTTTCAAACAAGGATGCTATGGTATCGTCTAGTGAATCGCTAAACATCGCCCGCAAATTACCATATAAAGCCCACAAATATGACTTGGTGTGACCATTATGCCCATTTTCTAAAATTGAACAAATCTCGGTTTAAAAAATGTGGAGCCGTACTGGCTCGCCGGGGGAGACCGGAGGGCAGGCCGGAGATGCGGGGGACGCCGGAGGTACGTCGTCGTCGACGGAAAACGAGGTAAGTCACCGTTAAAATTCACGGTTTACCGTCGGAGTGGCTCCGGCGCCTAGGATGGACGCCCAAACCGTAGCCTGGACGTCCAAGCCAGACGCCAGAACCACCACAGTGGCGTCCAGCCCAGACGCCCAGACCACCAGACTGGCGTCCTGGCCAGGTGCCACTCTACTGGCTGAGGCGGCCCTGCCAGGCGCCAGTCTAGTGGCTGTGGCAGCCCTGGCAGACGCCACCTTTATATATATTTTTTTTTTCTTTTTTGATTTTGTTGTTGTTTTTTATTTTTTATTATTTTTTTTAAAAAAAAAATCGAAAATGATTTTTTAAAAAAATTCGAAATGGGTTTTTTTAAAATTAATTTTGAAAATTCGAAATAGGTTTTTTTTAAAATTAAGTTTGAAAATTCGAAATGGTATATTTTTAAATTTAGTTTGAAAATTCGAATTGGGTTTTTATAAAAATTAAGTTTGATTGTTGAGAAAGGTTTTTTTCTAAAATTAAGTTTGACAATTCGAAATTGTATTTAAAAAAAATTGGAAATTGTTTATGTGACTTTTATAAATGATTGTGTTTAAAATTTGTATGTGTATGTGTATGAATAATATTATACATAATTATGCTTTTTTTGTGTTAATTATGTGTAAATATAGAAATTAAATGTATTATCCGTTAAATGTATTTATTATAATATATAATTGATGCAGGATTATGGTGGAGACGGAAATGATTACAGTGGGATATTTGGACATGATGGTCCATTCCAAGAAGCTCAACAGGCGATTGATTGGGCAAAACAGGCTGCAATTGCAGCTGGATTTTGCTTGGTAGTAGTAACTCATAAATCTCAACGGGATGGTAGAATGGATCGCATTTTGAGATGTGACCGTTATCACAAAAGAGAAGAAAGAGATTTTCGTACAGCCACTCGGTTTGATACAAAGCGGAAAGGTTGTGGGTGTGAGTTCAGAGTAAAGGTTCGACAACTACGGAGTCGTGACGGTTGGGAAGTGATTGGTTACTCTAAATGGGGGTATCACAACCATGAGATGATAGTATATGAAGAGGGTCATCGACAGCTGAGCGGCTTAAGTCCTGCTGCGAAACTAGTTGTGAAAGAAATGAGTGATGCTCAAGTCAAGCCGGCTAAAATATTAGCATTTGTGTTAGAGAAATTTCCAGAAGACCATCCAAACCGAAGACACATCTACAACGTCAGACAGCAACTCAGGTTTGAACGGTCAGAGGGAAGGAACCCTATACAGCAGCTGCTACACCAGGCACAATCACGTGGTTACCTGTTCTGGTTTGATTCTGATGAAGATACACCGGAGGTGACTCATCTTTTCCTTGTGCATCCTGATTGTGCTGATATGATCAAGTCTTGGCCATTTGTGATTTTGATCGACTCAACGTACAAGACAAACAAGTACAAGTTTCCACTGGTTGAGATCATGGGGATGACTCCAACGAACCAGAACTTTCTGATTGGTCATGCAATCATCAAGGATGAGACGGCTCCAAGTTATTATTGGGTGTTGGAGAAGCTGAGAAACTACATCGGGCCTAATGTTCATCCAGCAGCCATCGTCAGCGACTTTGAGGGAGGTCTCTTTGCCCCCATAGCAGAGCTGTTTCCAGAATCGAACCACTTATTGTGCACATGGCACATCAATAACTGCGTGAAAGTGAAAGCCTACAACCTTTTCAACAAGAATTTGGAAATGGCAGAGAGATTGGTGAATGGTAAGTGGCGGAAGATCCTACAGGCTACCACACAGGAAGCTTATGAGCGAGCATTGGCTAACTTCAGGGATTCGTACCAGTGGTGTCCGGCACTGGTGGACTATGTGATGCAGCAATGGGTCCCTCACAGGGAAAAGTTTGTCAAATATTGGACAAACCAGGTACTTCATTTCAGGAATACTACAACATGTAGAGTTGAGAGCGCTCATAGAGCTACCAAGGACTGGATTGATTCATCGACCGCTGCTTTGGATACACTGTTCGATAGACTTAACAAGTCAATTGAAACTCAGAAGAATGACATCAGGAACTCTCTAGAGGACTCCAGACGACGACATGGTACGATGTATAGCCATTTCATATTTAAGATTCTCCATGGTCGTGTGTCGCACTACTGCTTGGGGTTGATTCTCACTGAGCTGAACAGGATGAGGGACTTGGCTGACGAAGTGTATGCTCGGTTTGGGTGTGCTATTTCGGTAACTCATGGATTACCTTGCGCATGCACCATTCACCGCGTTATTACAGAAGAAAGGGCGTCGTTACATGTTGATCAGGTCCATTCATTCTGGCGGACGCTCGTTATTGGTGAGCATGCAGACACTCAAACGGCCGACCGTGAACAGGAGGAGTTGGAGCAGTTTCGTTCGATGTACGACCGAGTGTCCTCCAGCCATCCTTCTATTATTCGTGACGCTACTCATGTACTTCATGACATGTTCCACACGTCTACCTTAGATTATGAGGAACCCGAAGGAGTTGACCGTCCTCGAGGTCGACAACGGCGGAACAGGAGTGCGTTTGAGTATATCCGTGGTCTTGGTCGTGGTCGTGCTCGTGGTCGGACATCGTCATCTAGTCGTAGTTAATCTTCATCGTCTGTGAATATGCCCCTGAGAACTGGTACGTTTTGGTTGTTTACATTGCACATAGCTTTAAAGTGTTACTCCTGCCTTCTTAACTGTCTATAATTATATGGTGAATAGGAAGAAACGATGTTGATCAGTTTCCGTACAAGGACAGGATACCTGCGATCATCATGTCGTACTTGGAAGGGTGGAATGATGTAGTCGGAGATGGTAACTGCGGATTCTGGGTCGTGGCTGATGTTTTTCAAATGGGCGAAGACAACTACGGTTTGGTGTGTCAGTTGATGTACAGCGAAATTGCCTTTAACCGAAATGTTTATCGTCATGTGTACCAGGATGACTTGGATGGCGCTCTGCGGCGTATCTGGTGGGAAGGTGGACCTTGCGGCCAAAATCATTATTTTGACGCGCCCCTAGATCTATTTGCCGTTGCAAACATTTACAAATGCGCAGTCATGCATTTCGGCCTGGGATTGCATAGTCAAGCTTATTATCCTTGTACCACGGTTCTCCCTTGGCGGTCGCGTGAGACTATCACCACACCGGTCAGAGAGGTAGCTATTGCGTTTCTTGGGTCGTCATACAGACATTTCATCCGACTAGACATGTCATCTGATTTTCCAGTGCCACCGATTATACCTCGGTGGTACACCATTCGCACAGCGAGCGTAGAGGGTTGGGATGCGCTATATCATGACCGAATCCACGAATGGAACACCCTAGCTGCATTTTAGTTTTTCATGTTTACATTCTTCCTATGTAATCTTATTTGTACGTTGCTCTTTTAATGAGAACATTAATCTTTTATATTGTATTGCTTACTGCATTCTATATGTTGCATGGGTAAGTTGCGCGGATCCACGAACGGCTATGTCAAAATTTAAAAACAGTAATGATAATATGTTTAAGTTGGAAGCTAAAAGAACAATCTAAAATGTTACAAACTTACAACATAATGTCCAATTTAATAAATTAAAACGATAATATTTAAAGTGCTCTATAAATAAAATGACAAAACCATCAGTAATCCCTCCTCGACGCCGACTCCCAATGCGCAAGGGTCTGTTCCAGACTATCAACAACAGCTCTCACTGTTGCACTCATGTTGTCCTTCTCCAGAGAGAGTTTCTGTACGTCCTGCATTATCTTTCCCATCCACTGCATACAACAAAAAATAAAAGATGAAATACAATAACAACATATAAAACTTAATTAAAAGACAACGATAAATATAATATAAGACATACCGCTTCCATGGCAGTAGGCGGTGGCACATAATCATCATCGCTGTGGTCGAGATCTGCGATCAACCTCGGGTGCGAATACCGGTTGAACCATTCCATGTAGTAGTGGTCACACATGGGAGGAACCCCAGAGGGCGGCCGCTGCAACTCCGCAGTCCATAAGCGGGCCACCATCGGAAACTGGTCCCACATCCCGGTCATGATATCCGGCCATTGCACGACGTAGTCCCTCGACGATGCAGGTCGGACCGCCTTCATCGGGCATGTCGGGGGAGGAGGGACAACTTGGACAAATCCAAGCTGGCGAAGACAACGCTGGGGCATGTACGCCTCGACGATCTCACGATACTGAATGAGTCCCGTGTACAGGGTCCTGGGTACCCTAACACTAGGGTTCGGGCCGAAAGGCATCCAGTTCACCTGCACATACTTTTAAAATTTAATAACATGAATATAATATGTGCAAATAATAAAATGTAGAAACAATTTATAAACGTTACCTCTAAGGGGAACAGCCTGTCCAGCAATAACCGTATCGATCGGAGGCGGTCAACGGACTTCTTCTCCGAGCGCGGACTCCACGCACAAGCACGCGGCATCCCCTCATCAATAGGAACCGGGTCACGATGTGGTCGCAATGCAGGAAAGTACTCGTATATCCAGGTCTGCAATAGAGTCAGACACCCAGTGATACCTGCCGCGTCAGCCCGACTCGCAAATCCTAGTTGGCGATACAAATACGCCAACGTAGCCGATCCCCAGGAAAACTGGCCTACACTGTCGGGGTCACACGCCTCTACTATGTCGCGTGGCCTGAGCTTGTTTTCGCCGCTCTTATCCGGAAACAAGGTACATCCGAGGAGTAGAAAAACATAAGCACTCAGCTGTCCGTCGTGCGTCCTATGTGCACTGGGGTACAAACACCACTGCAACACGGATGCGATCTTCACACCGCCGTGTTCCCAAACACCAAGCGCCTCAGTGTATAGTGCAGCCCTGTCCACCGCCAACAACTCCGCCAGCAAATCTGCCTGATCCGCATTAGCCACAGCACAAAGTCGTTTACCCTCAACACGAATCCCCAGAATGGCCTCGATGTCATGTAACATGATCGTCATCTCACCGAACGGAAGGTGGAAAGAGTTTGTATCCGGCTGCCATCGCTCAATGAAAGCCGTGATCAGCGTATTGTCAATCTTATCGTGCATGGTGGCAGGAACGTGATTCACCCCAGTGCCCTCCAGTCGCTCGAACATCTCGCTCTCCGCCGGCCAAGCCTCAGCCCATGTACGCAAAAAGCTACAAGTCTTTTCCCGGGTATGACATTTCAACAACCCAGTAACTGAAGGCCTCTCCTAGTCCTCCCAAATACGGGCAGCTATGTGTCCTAGAAAGCTAGGAATCACACTCCCGTCAACAGGCCCACCGGGCACCTCACTCCTAACAACCCAAGAATCATTAACGACCCTCGACCGTTTCCTGCTTTCCCCAGATACAGTGGACGCAGATGATGTGCCAGATCTACTAACAAACCTACCACCCCTACCCTTACGCACCTCCACCATATGTGTCTCGTACATGTCATCAACCCTCTGACTGAATGGACCGTAATCATCATACGGTCCACTGCCATCGTCCACATCCTCATCCTCATCTGCGCCCTCCTCCTGCTCCTCCTCCTGGTCACCCTCCTCAGCATCATCATCGTCATCGTCATCCTCATCCCGACGGTGGATCCGTTCTCTACGAGCCGAGGCCGAAATACCACAGGATCTAACATGTCTATGCCCCAACCTCTCCACTGAATAGCTTCTACTAAGAAGCTCTACATTCTTCCCCGCACCATGACGACGCAGTGAATTCTACAAAAAATTTAAAAATATATAAACATACAAAAAATTATACGAAAAATAGCTACCACTACCCAAATCAAATAAACTAAAAACATACTAACAAATTAACATAATAAAGAAATTAACAAAACACTTAAATAAAAATAATAGAATAAAAAATACACTAAGAAAGGAAATAAAACCAACACATAAGAATATATATAAACAAAAATAATTCATTCCCAATTAAAATAAATTAACTAACCAAAAACAATATCAATAATAAAAAGTAAAATAAATTAACTAACCAAAAACAATATCAAATGAACAAAAAAATGTACTAACAAATTGAAATTGAGAATAAAAATAAAAATGTACAAATAAAACAAACAAATAATTGTAAACAAAATATAAACATAGAAAAAATAGTTGTATTTTTAAAATGTACAAATAAAACAAACAAATAATTGTAAACAAAATATAAACATAGAAAAAATACAACAAAATTGAAAAAATTTATAAAAATAAACAACATAATATAAAAACAATTGAAAAAGATATTACACAAAAAAAAAGGGAAAACCGCCGTGACGGAGGAGGGGCGCCTTGGCCGGACGCCCAGCCAGCGGTGGTGACGCCAGCTGCAGACGCCGCAACCAGTAGGCTGGCGCCTGGGCTGGACGCCATAGCCACGGTTGTGGCGCTATGTCGCCGCCGCCAATTCCTTGCCTTGCCGCTTCGACATTGCCGTAGTTTGAATATTTTTTTTTTTTGAGATGTTGAAAGAAGATGAGCGATGAGAGTGTGAGTGATGAGAGTGTGAGTGTTTTTTTTAGGTCAAGGGCAATATTGTCAAATCAAGTGAATTTTGTGGGCTTTATGTGGAGATTTGCGGGCGATGTTTAACAAATCCCATGGTCTATGGTGGCATTTGAATAAAATTGTAACTTGGTTTTTTTTTTTCTACTTTTTAGTTCAGGTATTTGATATTACCTATCCACCAACCTATTATTGATATAATCATCCTTATCACACTCCCTTTTTTTAAAAAAAAATAAAAAAAATCAATGCAACAATAGAAGAATATTTATCTTAAGTTTGTACCCAATTAAATTATGGATTATAATCTTATTCAACGAGCAGAGAAAATAATGTTGTGTTTCTATTTTTCTTGATAAGTATGATGAAGTCAACCCCTTTTCCCTATATGTCTCTTGCACATATTAATTAAAATTAAGTGTATTCATGCACCCCACTATTATTCCAATTAAGCTTATCTTTAATATCATTTTTTGACAACCTTAATATCATCCCATGTTATATAATTATAATCTCTAGCAAATTATCTGCCATCTTTTGTCAATTCAATTTGACCTTTCCTCATTTTGTCAGAAATTGATTTGTCTGCTACTTTTGGTCTTACAAGCTACAACATCAAACTTGCAGGATGGAAGTCAGATTGCAAGCAGGCAGATAATTTGCACTGGATTTTGGATATCCTATTGGCAGATTGCCGAAGACTTCCTGACTACATGCCTACATGGGCTTCACAATCAGAAATGTCGAAAGCACATTCTAAGGTTCCTCCAGTTCACAGATTCATCCTGGTTAGGCTACTCGGGTTCGTCTTTTGTTGTTAATTTTGTGTAGCAGTAGAATCATATAATTACTGATGATTAGAGAGCACCAGCCACAACCACAACAGTAACAACAGCAGAGGATATACTCAAGCTCGCTGAAGGATGTCAAAGCTATACGGTCTTGTTCATCAAAAGATTAGGGAAGCAAGTTGCTCATAGGCTTAGCAAAGTTAGAGTTCAAATTTTAATGGTTTCATGTTTGGTTAGAGGATGGAGTACCCCATGATTTACCTGGGGTTGTTTGTAATGACCTTGATATATATATATATATATATATATATATATATATATATATATCACTAGTGGAAGAAAATCTATTTGTAACGGGCAATAAGAGGCTTTTTGTAACGGGCAGCGGGCATTACATATGCGGCCGTTACAAATAAAAATGTTATTTGTAACGGGCACTTGTCCGTTATAAATAACTACTTATTCGTAACGGGCAAAACAAGTGTCCGTTACAAATAACCCTGTTTTTCGTAACGGGCACATAATTTACCCGTTACAAATAGTAGGGTATTTGTAATGGGCTGCTTCAGTGCCTATTACAAATAGTGTCCAAAAAAGGCAAAATATTAGGGGTATTTGTAACAAGCACAAATATTGTGCATGTTACAAATACCCTTTTTTTTTATCCATTCACCACTCAGATCAACTATAATAAATTAATAATACTAAAAATCCAAACATTGGTTTACATGGCAAATACACCAAAATTTAATTTACATCTCAAAATTTCATCTCTAGTGCTACAGTCTAGATGACAGAAAATTTAACACACAAGGGGACCAAAAAATAAATGGTCTCTCAATCTACTCGAATGCGTCATCATCATACTCTTGTTCATGCCTATAAAAACACAAATATGACAATATGTTACCTCTGACAACAACAATATCTAAACATTCACTAATTGAAGAATATCATGCACAAATTCTCAACCAAGCCTAACAAAAAACATGGAACTGGTATTACCTCTGTTGTTTAGCCAAGTCAATCTATACCTTGACAAAATGCAAGTTCATCCATGTCAATCTGACTTACAACCCACTATAAATCAGTTTCACATACTATTATGAATTCTAAGCTAACCAAAATTATGAATTCTAAGGTAACCTAAATTTAGAATTTCAATTATCTAAAACGTGAAGATATAACGCATAAATCCACAACACTTATATGAGTCACATACAATATAAACATAACAAAGGTGTTATGTATCATATTTTGCTCTACTATATTAATACTAATTTATGCGCACTTAAGATTAAGCTTGAGTACTTTGATTGATTAGCAATTCGGATTACAATTGAAAGATGATAAGCAGAACTTGAGGTTATGAATCTCCTAGTAGCTTTAGGCCACCAATCTCATAAGTGTTTCACTCTAAATTTCTGGATACCTTTGCTAAAGACCGACTACATTACTTATACTCAAGCCTTAGAAAATTCATGTGACTAACTTAGCTAAAATAGAAAAACCATCAAGAGACATTGTTGAAGTAGCTTGCTTTCCTTCCTTAATTTCTCTTTAATTAACTTTGTCTTGTTGCAAATTGTTTCCTCCTGCCTTTGACCCTTGTTGCCCCTGTTTTACGCGCCTTGATTACACCAAAAGGGCTGGCTGATTTGACCCTATGACCCCGTTGACCCATTCCATTACAAAAGGTATAAAGCATTGAAACATTTTATTCATAATTTATTATTAAGGTGAATAGCATACCCCTATTCTGTCTGATGGCCTTGGAGCCAATGCCTTACATGTCCAATATTTTTCGGAGCTATCACCTAAAAAGAAAATGCTCAAAACAAAAATCAAAACAATGAATACATTAAAAAGAAGATGAGCTTAACAAATGAGGAAAGTACACCCCCACTGAATGAAATGTCAATAACACAACAAAAATTTAGTCTCAATATGATTTAGGGTCGGCTAAATCAATTAAATAGAGCATAGCAAGATAACCGATTAAATAAAAGTGGGAAACTAAGTCAATTTCAATTCCTAAACCCAATTCAGTTAAAACATGTTAATTATTATTCATCAAGGTAAAAAAGATTCAATGAAAACCACCGCACTCACCACAAATCACCAACTATGTGCCGCACCTCTTATCCCAACCTCATAGTAGCCATCTCCCTCGCATATATACTATTAGAATTCTGCATTGCTAAAACAAAACCATCATAAGTTGATTAGTCATATCACAACAATCAATAATAATCATGCAACATAACTTTAATTTCAACTAGTTCATTGGTAAATATTATATCCTATGATCAAATCTCATAAGAATTTAATCAAAAACTATACTTTTCATTTAAGAAATATGAAAATTTTATAAATCAATGTCAAACTATCTATATCAGTCATCTAAAAATTAACCAAACAACTCATTCTGTCAAGCCACCCAATGTCAACAACATGACTGTCCAAAACAATAGCTCGTTGTAGGGAATATTTCAACAATCAACTTTGAGCCCTACTGTGATCATGCACTTAAGCATGGTGGCGCCCAAAGGGAAAGAAGCTAGAGATAAAAGAGTCACCAACAAGTTTTAGGAACTTGTAAACCGTTCACGGGTGTGAAGGTTACACCCCATTCACGATCACAGAGATCGCTAAATCCATAGTGGTCCGGAACCATGACTGGATATTTGGGGATGATGGTACAAATCCAACCTAAAAGAGATTGAACCCGCCCTAAATAGGCCTCTACTTAATTCTTATGATATTCATGCGCGCTTTCCGATCAACATACAACCAACAAGTTAACCCTAAACCTGTTTAATCAATGTTGATTGATTATTAATGCACAAATAAATCTATTATTGGTGATCACTTGAATTAAAATCATATTAGCCTAAAATCAAATTATTAATTATCTTAGTAGGCGTGATTTCAAGTACAAATTCTCCTTAAACCTGCAACAGAGGGCGTGATCAAGCAATAACAATAAATCATGAATAATAAAGCAATGTATAATTATTGACACAACAAATCATCATCATAATAACATCATCATCAATATAATCATCATCTCATCAAAACATGATTAATAGCAAGATCCTAGGCATGATACTAAACGGATTAATAACAAACCCTAACATGTCACTAAATAATAAAAATCAAAGCTTTAGCCTAAACATGATACTAGGAAGCAACATGATATTAGGAATTTTAATTAAGCATCCTAACATGATACTAGAAATCATAAAAGCATCGTAACATGATACTAGGAATCATAAAGACATCTTAACATGATACTAGGAATTAATATAAAATTCTAAGCATGATTTCTATATCAAAAGGAAGGAATAAAGATAGTAGATCTACTCACTTTGAAGCCTCGTACCTCTTTCTATTAAAACAACACACACGTTAGTAATTTCAAGAAAGGTTAAATCAAACAAACCAAATAAATCAAATAACAATTGAAATAGAGATTTGGACCAAACCCTAAGAACTATCAACCTTTCATGTCGAGGTCGAAGGCAACTACGAGAAGGGCTTGGAGTATTCAAGTCTCGCAAAGGTCGTATTGTGTGATGTGTTTCGGCTAGGCTTAGAAAGAGAAAGAGAAAGGAAGCTTAGAGAGAATTAGATGACTACTGTTGGTGAATGAAAACGGAGGAAATCGTCCTCTATTTATAGAAAAAAACGACCGAAAAGATCAGAAAACGATCTGAATTCCATCCGGAATAAAACAGGTTTTATCGCGTGGCGATGGATTCATCGCGTCGCGATGGGGATATTGTTGCGCGATGCTTTCATTGTTGTGTGATGGATCCATCGCTGCGCGATGCTTTTCAGAAGATAAGACTCGTACAGAATCCGACTTCCAATGAAATTGGGTTAGTTGAATATCCGTACTTATCCTTATTTTATCAGAATTAAATCTATTAAAAACACTCGTTTTATTCGAAATAAAATTCTTAATCATTATCTTTTCAAAACAGGATAATTAGAATCTAAAAGAACCTTCTAGAAGATTCTAGAAGATTAAGTTAAATCCTAAGGGTTTTAGAAATATTATGGACCCTCCACATGATCATTGGGTCCGCATACAAAGCTCGATTTGGGCCTAGTTTAGTATTTTGGCCATAACTTCCTCGTTATAACTCGGATTTGGGCTTATAATATATCGTTGGAAAGCTCTTTTCAAACCTCATCCAACTACACATTTATTGGATCTAGATTCTGGACCAAAATAAACTGGTTTGGATGTTTTTATAATGGACACGAAAAAAATGATTTTAAGGAACGAAATGAATTAAAACATTTTAGAAAAGAGATTAGAAAAAGAGAAATTCACGAGACTCTTCAACTCTTCACCTAACTCGATAAACAAAGACGTGAAAGGTACTCATCACTTGGTTTGATTTTCGGGGAGACACAATCGAGTGTCTACAGAAGCCCTCACTTTGACTGAGTTTGGAGAAACGTAAGTTTCGAAAACATAAGTCAATGTAGATCAATAGGGACGGAGAATGATTCAGAATGTTTTGCGATCCTAAATCATTCTTTTTAACGCTAATACCTGCAAACTAGCGTTATTTATACAAATAAGGGAGTTAATGGAGAAAAAAAATGTGTATCTGGGGGTGATGACAATCCTCTTTAGGAACAATTGTCAACACAATTCTTGAATGATGAGCGACAATCGGGTTTAGGGAAAGTTGTCAATGCCACGTAACAATCCATCTAGGAAATTTTGCCAACGCTTGGAAATTTGTCGATGCTATGCGACAATCCTTTTAGGAGAATATTGTCACCATCGACAATCCACGTCTTGGAACATTTGCAAAAAAAAAGATTCGATCGACAATCCGTCTCGGGAAAATTTGCCACTTCTGATATGAATGACAATCCACGTTGGGGAACCTTTGTCGAAATATTAAGTTGAATAAAGACTATGACAATCCTTTGGGAAATTTTGCCATAAGGAACTGGGTGTATGACAATCAAATCTCGGAAAAATTGCCTAGGATTTGATGAATGTATGACAATTCGAACTTGGAAAAATTTGCCAAACGGAGAAGGAGCACGACAATCCACTCTTGGAAACATTGCCAGAGGAGACAATCCAATCTTGGAAAAATTGTTAGTTGAAGAAGATGCGCGACAATCCACTCCTGGAAATATTACCAAAGGAGATGACAATCCAATCCTGGAAAAATTGCCAGATGAAAAAGGTGCTCAACAATCCACTCTTGGAAACATTATCAATTTGAGATGACAATCCAATCTTGGAAAAATTGCCGTATAGGTGATGTGCTTGAACCCTGCAAAAAAGATCAAATTTTGCCAAAGGACCTTGACAGTTGATTGGCTTGAGGTTGACTCAAGGCTTGGTGTTACTCGACTCATTATGTAAGACAAATGTACTTAGATCGACTCGATGTGTAATTCAACGTACTTAAATCGACTCGATGTGATGACACGACATGACTCAATGTGCATGCTTCGTGTGTGCATTGTGTTGTGACTGTGCTCACGTGACTCGAAAATGCAGAAAGAACAAAAATTTTCCTTCATTTTTGTGGAAGGTACCGACTTTCTCCCGAAAAAGAAAGAAGTGAAATGAATGAAGGTAAATTGTTGGTGAAAAATAAAGTTTTTGAACTTTCTCAAATGGAAAGAAGATGAAAAGAATGAATCAAGCAATGGTGCATGTTGAATGAGCTTAATCAAGCGTATGCGTTGATGTTGTATCACGTGGTGCAAGGATTGTAGTATCCTAAACTATCTTAATTAATGATTCGATAATGAAAGTATTTGGGTAACTTAGGCGCGGAGGCTAAGTACTTCATACTTTGTGATGCAGTGATGATTATGATAATGAGTGACTCTAAGAAGACAAGGCATGCCTCAAGGTTGTATCAAGATTTCATAACAAAGGGTTCCTAAGGAAAGGATTATTTGGCTATGTAATTGTGATGTGTGTGAAAGTGACACTAAGGTTAGGCTGCAAAGGCTAAGGGTGTGGAAAAATATTTTGAGAAGAGTCAAATGATGGTGCCTCTTAGGCTAGGTAGGCTAATGAAGTGGGGATCAAGCCCCCAAGTCTAGCTCTAAATAAATGGATAGGGATGAACATTGGAGATCCCTTGATATGATCATGCATGAGTGTGAGTGAATGAATTTTTATTACGGCCGCACCTCAATGCGAGGTTGCCTACGTATCCATTAGGAATCAGGTCGAACATAGCTCTAGCCGAACCTCACACGAGTGTGTGTACACCTCAAAGAGGTCTTTTAAGGGTTGTAATGGGGTTAGGCTAAAGGTTGAATAAGAAGGGATAAGGCTCAAGACCCAAAATAAGCCCCCAAGGTGTGCAACCTTGCATATAAATCTTGGTATTTGTATGCTTGAGCCTTCTCACTTTTGAACTCATTTTTATTTATTTTTTGCACTTGAAATTTGTTTTTGAATTTTATTTTGTATTAGTGTGGGCAATCTCGATCATGCGGTCTATCACTCACTTGGCATTCATGTTTCTTAGGCACGGTACCGAGCATTTGATAAGAGACGCAATCTGAGATGTGTTCATATCAAAGACATATTCATATCAAAGACATTGGAACATTTGCCCTTTTGCACACTTTTATTGCTTTTTTTTGGATTTTTTGAAATCTTGGTAAACATCACTCAAGCTTTTGCTTTGAAAATTTGCATAAGTTGTACACCATCCCATCCCAAGGTTAGGTAAATGTGGGTTGAAAAAATATAAAAGATCTATCATTAGACGAGGCTCAAAGTGTTTTGTCAAGAAAGAGATTGTATATTCAAAAGGGTGAAGGTGACATGAGGTGGCTACAAGGGGTGCCTCAATAATAAGTAAAATGCAATGCAATGATCATATGCAAGGAAATAAATGCTCATTATATTGAAATGGAAAAGGTGAAAAATCAAACTCATGAAATAAATCTAAGGAAGATGAAGGGTGCCTATGCTAGACTTATTGAGGAAAGGTTTGAAAAAAGAAGAAGAAAGCATGAAATCTTGGTGAGAAGCTTGCATTGTGCTTTGTGTCTTCCTTGACCAAAGGTTGGAGAAAGTGAAACCATATATGTTTTTTTGTCAATCACATGATTCAAACTTGATTCAACATGCACATGTAAGGAAAGGGTATAGTGTATGAGGTGAATGATATGTATGGGGAAAGCATGTAGGAGGAGAGTGTGTGAATGTGGAAAGTGTGAGGTCTGTAATGTATGGAAATGTGATGTGAAGGGAAAGGGTGTATTTGTACAAGGAAAGTATGTGAATGTGGAGGACATGGAAATTTGTGGGAATAAGATGGTCCGTTAACTCAAATGACGGAAAGGATGACTCATGCATGGACCTAAGACATGGTCATAGTGTGATAAAAAGTATGTACAAAGTGTGTGCAAGGACTCGTGAGTGAAAGTGATATGTTCAAGACTTGTGTCATGACCATGTGACTAGACATGTGGTTAGACTCATACAATCGGTTATTAATGAAATTAATTAATCATGTGAATTAGACTCGACATGAAGACTCGGCAAGAAAAGATCGAACCATCGCACAGCGATGGAACCATCGATCACGTCAACCCCATCGCGGAGCGATATTACTATCGCGTCGCGATGGAAGCTGATGCTTTGCGTCACAAGCCAAACTTCTGCGCCAAGACTGGAACGTTAGTTTTAACTTGTTTTCAATATTTCTTTCGAAAGGGTAAGCCTATATTCTTGCTAAGTCAAGTATAATTAGACTTTACTAATTCAAATTAATTAATTAATTAATTTATTAAGCAAAGTCCTTTAGTCATTGGTTAGATTGTTTACACTTTATTTATAAACACAAGTCAACACAAACGGTTAGTTTAGTCACAAGCAAGTATGCACAAGTAGTCAAGTAGTCACAACATGATGCAATGATCCTATGTTTTTAATGTATTTCGGATGGTCTTTCCAATGCGGACCTTTTTATGCTTATGCCACAATGTTAATCAAAATTACGCACATGAACATCTAGAATTTTTCAAGACACATCCACTCATTCTAAAGTCAATTGCCAAAATAAATTTTAGAAATGAAAATTAGAAATCCTCCCTAGTGGAGTCGCCAAAAAACTGTATTGAATATTTCAACACTCAACTTTGAGCCCTACTGTGATCATACACTTAAGCATAGTGGCGTCCAAAGGGAAAGAAGCTAGAGATAAAAAAAGTCATCAACAAGTTTTAGGAACTTGTAAACCGTTCACGGGTGTGAAGGTTACACCCCATTCACGATCACAGAGATCGCTAACTCCATAGTGGTCCGGAACCAAGACTGGATATTCGGGGATGGTGGTACGAATCCAACCTAAAAGAGATTGAACCCGCCCTAAATAGGCCTTTACTTAATTCTTATGATATTCATGCGCGCTTTCCGATCAACATACAACCAACAAGTTAACCCTAAACCTGTTTAACCTATGTTGGTTGATTATTAATGCACAAATAAATCTATTATTGGCAATCACTTGAATTAAAATCATATTAGCCTAAAATCAAATTATTAATTATCTTATTAGGCGTGATTTCAAGTACAAATTCCCCTTAAACCTGCAAGAGAGGGCGTGATCAAGCAATAGCAATAAATCATGAATAATCAAGCAATGTATAATTATTGACACAACAAATTATCATTACAATAACATCATCATCAATATAATCATTATCTCATCAAAACATGATTAACAGCAAGATCCTACGCATGATACTAAACGGATTAATAACAAACCCTAGCATGTCACTAAATAATAAAAATCAAAGCTTTAGCCTAAACATGATACTAGGAAACAACATGATATTAGAGATATTAATTAAGCAACCTAACATGATACTAGAAATCATAAAAGCATCCTAACATGATACTAGGAATCATAATGACATCCTAACATGATACTAGGAATTAATATATAATTCTAAGCATGATTTCTATATCAAAAGCAAGGAATAAAGATAGTAGATATACTCACTTTGAAGCCTCGTACCTCTTTATATTAAAACAACACACACGTTAGTAACTTCAAAAAAGGTTAAATCAAACAAACCAAATAAATCAAATAACAATTGAAATAGAGATTTGGACCAAACCCTTAAACTATCAACTTTTCACGTCGAGGTCGAAGGCAACTACGAGAAGGGCTTGGAGTATTCAAGTCTTGCAAAGGTCGTATTGTGTGATGTGTTTAGGCTAAGCTTAGAAAGAGAGAGAGAAATAAAGCTTAGAGAGAATTAGATGACGATTGTTGGTGAATGAAAACTGAGGAAATCGTCCTCTATTTATAGGAAAAAACGACCAAAAAGATCAGAAAACGATCTAAATTCCATCCGAAATAAAACAGGTTTCATCGCGTGGCGATGGATTCATTGCGTCACGATGGGAGATCAGAAAACGATCTAAATTCCATCCGAAATAAAACAGGTTTCATCGCGTGGCGATGGATTCATTGCGGCACGATGGGAGATCAGAAAACGATCTAAATTCCATCCGAAATAAAACAGGTTTCATAGCGTGGCGATGGATTCATTGCGTCACGATGGGAGATCAGAAAACGATCTAAATTCCATCCGAAATAAAACAGGTTTCATCGCGTGGCGATGGATTCATTGCGTCACGATGGGGATATCGCTGCGCGATGCTTTTATCTCTGTGTGATGGATCCATCGCTACGCGATGCTTTTCGAAAGATTAGACTCGCAGAATCCGACTTCCAATGAAATTGGGTTAGTCGAATATCCGTACTTATACTTATTTTATCATAATTAAATCTATTAAAAGCATTCGTTTTATTCGAAATAAAATTCTTAATCATTATCTATTCAAAATAGGATAATTAGAATCTAAAACAACCTTCTAGAAGATTCTAGAAGATTAAGTTAAATCCTAAGGGCTTTAGAAATATTATGGACCCTCAACATGATCATTGGGTCCGCATACAAAGCTCGGTTTGGGCCCAGTTTAGTATTTTGGCCATAACTTCCTCATTATAACTCGGATTGGGAATATATTGTTGGAAAGCTCTTTTCAACCCCCATCCAACTACACATTTATTGAACCCAGATTATGGACCAAAATAAACTGGTTTGGACGTTTTTATAAATTGAACACGCAAAGAATGATTTTAAGGACACGAAATGAAATAAAACATTTTAGAAAAGAGATTAGAAAAGGAGAAATTCACGAGACTCTTCAACTCTTCACGTAACTCGATAATCAAAGACGTGAAATGTACTCATCACCGGGTTTGGTTTTTGGGAGACACAATCAGGTGTCTACACTCATATATATCAATAATAAATCTAAGAGTATAAGTCCATTAAACATGGTTAATTGAAAATTGAACCATAACAAAGTTAGATCTTGATACTAATTAATATGCCATTTTTTTTGTTTGACATACATAATTAGCTCAGATGCAATAGTAATCTGAAATCCTTACAAATTCATTTTTTTTAAGAATAAATATATTCGATTAAAAATTTTAGAAGGAATGATATGTATCTTAAACAAAATGCAATTGCCAAGAAAACAAAATGGAAAAATTCATCAAATAATTATAAAGTCATGCATATTAAATAATTCATTATGAACTGGAAAACAAATTTGAAGATACACCAAAAGAGAGAGAGAGAGAGAGAGAGAGAGAAAGAAAGAAGTATGAAATAAGAATTAGAGAGCTAGGCTAATCATAGAATAAGATTTACACTACCAAAGTATGAGTATCGACAACACTACATAATAAAAAGACACATAATCATGGAATAAGATAACTAGAAGGAACTCATGCAATTAGTAATCAGTAGAGAATAGACTTTTTAAAGGACCTCTTAAGAAGAAAGTATGAGAAGGACATTGTATTCTATATGAAAACCAATTCAAAATTTAAAACAAAAATAAGCATCCACTCCGTAGTAACATCATTGCAGAGGCATAGAGTTCAGATCTAATAAATGAGAGTATCAGACTATAGTCCAAAGGTAAATTTTTTTGCCACCAAAATGAATATTAAGAGACCTAAACTAGAGACTAAATCAATTATATGCTTATAATCTCCCATCCATGAGAAATCAATTATAGCAACTTAAAACAGCAGAAGTGGTGCTTCAATTATCATAAACTAAAATATAAGTACACAAAAATGGATTTAGAATCATATTGTCGAATAAAATTATCTACTTTCATCAATAATTTTAGCTTTAGGCTTGCATTCAGCAACATGCAAAGCTCCTGCAGGATAAAAAATTGAAAGAAGTTATAAAACATTTCACATTTCACATTGAAAATCATCAATAAATTCAATCAAAATCATACATAATAAAATGACAAAGAGAATTATGCAGCGAATTACAAAAATAAAACTAGATCTAGTTACAAAAATAATGGAGCGAATTATAATTAAAATTCAATGTAAAAAAAGAGGTTTAATACCTTCTAATAGCAAAACCTCAAAGAAACTTGTAACAAAGACTTTCGCACTGAGCAATAGTGCAAAGATCCTTGTTGTTAACCCTCTCGCATACAGATCTGGAAACTTAAACCTCCTTTTCACAATCGAGGTCAGCTCCCTAATCCTTCTTCCTTTCACCAAATCCAATCCATCCAAACAATTCAAAACCAAAATCAAATTCGTAAAAACAAATTAAATCAAATCAAAAACAAAATTAAGGGGAAATTACCAAGAACGTTTTGGGTACGAGTAGCCCAAATGCTTATCTCAGTGCGCATAGGAGTAACCCTACCTTGAACACCGGAGTAACAATCTTCAGCTCTATCAACGACCGACTGTAAGCTTCATACCATCAGCGACCGACTGTAAACTTCATACCATCATCTGAGTCGCCATGATTGCAGAGATCTATATGGAGAGAGTGAAGAGAGAGAGCGTTAAATAGTGAGTGAGATCTAGAGAATTACAGAGAGAGAGAGAAGAGAGAGAGTGACGATTGTTTGCCTGCATGAAATGGGATAGGAAGTTAGACTTAGGTTTTAATTTACACCGAATCTATTTGTATCGGGAAAATAGCGCTCGTTACAAATATAAAAGTTTGTATCGGGCAAAACGTTGCCCGTTACAAATTGTGTAATTTTTATAACGGGAATCAATTTGACTGTTACGAATACTAATTTCCGTACCCACTATGCTGCTTTAATGTAACGGACCATTTTTTGCCTGTTACAAATAGGTTTATTGTAACTAACATATCATTGTCCGTTACAAATAGGGTGTTACAAATGACATTTTTTCCACTAGTGTATATATATATATATATATATATATATATATATATATATATATATATATATATATATATATATATATATATATATACACACACATATATACACACACACACACACACACACATATATATATATATATATATATAAACAAAAAAATTGTACTATTTGCAGCGCGAGCCGCGCTGCAAATAGTACAATTTTTTTGCAGCGCACAGGGTTAGGCACGCTGTAAATAACCATTTTTTGCAGCATTTTATGCGCGCTGCAAATAATATCCACTAAGTGCATCGCCCACATATGCAGCGTGTGAAAACGCTGCAAAAGGGGGGGTTTGAGCACGATGCAAATAACGTTTTTTCCACTAGTGAGATTAGGGAGTATGACTAGTATAGAGCAAAAGAAACAAAACCATGAATATCAAATAGAATCCAAACGCATACAACATGCCTGCTCATACGAAAGTTTAATACTCAATCGCTCATCATGAAAATTATATCAAGACACTTTATTTACATAAGAAAAACAATTTCATGAGTTAAAACGTAAATAAAAGATTCCTAAGTTCAAAATTAAGGGGTCTTCATTTTAAATTCTCTATTGTTGCGCGAATGAAAAAAATTGAAAACATTGGAATTTCGCAAAGAGGATAATATCTTCTCGAGCTTCAATCAGTAACAAAATTTAATTTCAAAGGAAAGAATTCGAAAGTAGCTAGAATAAAGTAAAAAGTTGGACAACATTTCATTTTCCCTCTTACTTGTTCTAACGAACGACCAATATTACTAGACTTAGAGAATTTCCCTTGTTAAAACTATGAATGGTCGAAAACGATTCAAACACACTCGTTTAATCGTTTCCAAGATCCTAGTTGTTATCATAATAAGACGGATCACGGATTTCTAGACCCATTTAGAGCAACATGAAAGGGTCTAATTTTTAAAAACAAACATGTCATCGAAGCTACCCAATATTGGGGGCTACGACACCCGAAAATATTAAATTGGGGCTCGAAAGCCCGAAATATAACCAAATTACACCAGTTCGATGATGTCTTCAAGAATTTCCTAAACTAATTAATTTTATGCAAATCTTGAAATCATAGTTTTATAAGTGTATAATAATAACTATCGATTATTGTTATCATTGATAAAACCAATTTTGCAACTTAAGCATGATCCGCAAGAACAATTTCATGCCATTATCAAAGTCCAAAGTTTCAATCCTAATTTTAATGCATAATTGTCATTCTAACACTTCAATTTACATTGAAATTGACAAGTATAGTCCATGTGAGCAAAGAAAAAAAAAAGAAATAAGTTCAAGCACAAATTTGGAAATCAAATGAAGAAAAAACATATCTGCTTGTGTATGCTCATACATGACTCAATACTTGACCACTTCACATGAAATTTATTGCAATATATTCCTTAAACATGTCACAATGATATAGAACAAACAAATTCAAGAAAACAAGTCGAATCGAATACCCCCAATTTCAAAAATTAGGGTTCTTCTTTCGATTTTCCCCATTTTGTTAACCAAATTCAAAATTTGGTACAATGAACAAGGAGCAAGAATTACTTTCCTTAGCTTCAAACGATAGCGAAAATGGAGCTCTAGAGAAAAAGATCGAAAATGGCAAATGATGAAGAAGAGCACGAGCCGCGGATCATGTTTCTTCAGAATTGTTCGTTGTTTAAGTTATGCGCGCAACTCATAAAGTTGTGCAAGACAACTGCACGCAACTTCTAATATTACGCGTGACACCCCAGCGCAATCCTCAAAGTTGCTCGCGGATCTGGTCAGCCAAAATGGTCATTTTCCCGGTTTTTGTTTTGTCTTCCAAACAAAACGTTTTAGCTCGTTGAATTCGCGCCTCGACAAGCTTTCTCGCGATTTTTTTTAAAACCTTCAAAAACCTTTTATTGCTTTGCATTTTGTAGTTTATTTTCTTCTTTGATAGTTTTTTGCATCATCCTGCATACACATCATGCTTTGTGCCTGCCCCAAGCATATGTTTTGGATGTTTTTCGTGAAGCACTTAAAATGTCCCGTTGTGGTGCTTTACGTAAAATCTCCCATAGACAGTTTGGCATTTTCCTGTACTGTCGTTTTAGAAATGTCATGTTTTTCGTATTTTTGGCGTCCATAACAAAAATACCGCGTACCGTACAGCGTAAAATTGTATGGCGTAACGTACATCGTAAAATTGTATGGCCTATGTGCTACGTAAAATTCCACTAGCAACGTGATCTGCCTCCCGTCGAAAACGATAGAACTTCTGTTTCTGTCATTAGGCGTTAGCTTAAACGAGTCGACGGGCGCGCCGAACCATCGGGGTCAGACGCCCCCCGTTGGAAGCAAATACGGTTAGCTAGGAAGCACTCTGGCTTTACCGGACAGTTAAGGTATCCGTCCACCCCCTATATAAAGAGCGGCCCCTATTGAAGCCGCACCCATCTAGACACGTGCCCCTAGTCTTGAGACGCGTGTTTTCATCTTGTGGACAAAACTGCTGAGTGAGTTGCCGATTTTCTTCTCTCTCACTGGATTTGGATATGTGCCTCCAGTCCTGAGACATGTATTTCTACCTTGTGGACATCGAGTATATGTTTTGACAGCATACGTCAATCTTTTATTCGAGTGCTAGGCTACAAATGCCAAAATCCCCCCATTTTATTATCTTTTACTTTGTTAAAATCATGGACTAAAGTTTCAATGACATATCGAGGGACTTTAGACCGCCGATGACATATTGAGAGGGTATCATCCTCTTTACTCTTTTTTAAACCCGGTACCTTCTCATAACATGACATCACCTAGGACAACCTTTACTTGTAAAAGCGTTCTATGCTAGCAAAGGGTCAATCTAGATTCTTTAGCGCACTAAAACCAAAAAAAACCTTTTCAGGTCTTAGCAGCTACTTGTCTTGAACACTTAGCGAATCGAGAATAGTTTCGACATTCTCAACAAAACTGAAATATTCCTTATCCCTAAGGAACTTCGCAGAATGAGTCTCGGATTCATTTCCTTGGCTACTTTGATCATCGTCTATTCTAGACTCGATCAAAGTGGGGGCTTACTATAGACATCTACTTTTGGTCCCCTGTCCCGAACAGAAGTGCTATGACGATACATAATTCCATCTTTGTGCTGGGTTGGAATGAAGAATGCTTATGGACTATTGATTAAGGCCTAAACACATAAACCAACTAGCTTGAACTAAAATGAAATGAACCAAACCTTGTTAATACTAAGCCCGATCAGCAATTAGGCCTAATCCAGAAAATTAAACCTAATTTTGACGGATTTTAGAAGCGTCTAGGTTAAAATCTAGGGCCGCCGCAAGAAAAACCGCGCATAACTCAAGGAGTCACGCAGTTGCGCGTGACACCGAGCGCAACAGTTATGCACTTGCGGAAGATTCGAAATTTCATAAAAATACTGAATCGAATCTTATCACAAAGCCACGCGCAAGACCACAGGCTTAATCACTTGCGCGCAGCAGCCGCGCACAACCTGCTACGCTAGAATGTCTGAAACCATAAACTCACCCATTCCCTATAAATAGAGGTTCAATACGAGCTTTGAACACACATAAATTAACTTAAAAAGTTAGCAGAAACTTATTGAACTTATGACATAATCATCCCTCTTGTCCTAAACACTCACCCTTGTATTGTTTGTTCTTACGGTGGAGGTTCCCGAACAAGTGTTAGGTTTTCAGCAATTCAACACAATAGGAATTACTTAAAATTGGTGGAACAAAACCTAAGTAGAGTATAATTCAATCAAATTATACAATAATCAATACTAGTTAAAGTATTACAATCCAAGCACCAAAATATCAAAGTAATCAGAAAATTACAAGGAAAACTCTAATGTGAAAGATACTAAAACTTGCCTCTACTCCAAGCCAATGAAATAACCAAGAACATGAGAATACAATGGACCACGTGAGTCTTCAATACCGGATACTTGTCTAAGGCGTGTAAACACTTTCCTAAAGTGATTATTTCCCCCACCACGGTACTTGGGTTGAAACCCCGGAAAATCACTTTGAGATACAATAGACAACACTACAATCTTTGCACTTAGATTTGTAGTAAGATGACCAAATTCTCAAAGAATAACTTAAGTGATAGAGATTTATATAAGAGATTGCAAGTTTCTTAGAGAAAAGTTTGAAGAAAAATGAAAACTAGGAGAGAGAAAATCAGAGAGCAAAAAAACCAGAACTTACGTTCTTCTTTTAATTTCGCAATTAAAAGAATAAACGAAATCGCAATTGCCAGGTGGCGCGGGCGCTCCCAAAGTGGCGCGGGAGCGCCCCAAGGAGGAGCGGGCGCTCCTCACGAAAACTGCGAAATTTCTGAAGGAAGACAGTGAGGGGCGCGGTTTAGGTGCGACCAGCAGCGCGGACGCGCCAACCAGGACGCGCGGGCGCCATCTCACCATTCCAATTTGCCTATTTCCAGAGAGGTCCGCGGTTTAGGCGCGCTCTCTGCGCGGCCGCATCTAACTTGCGCGGGCGCACTTTCATGGTCGCGATCGCGCAAACCATCAACACTCTAAATATCTAACAATAAGAAGGAGTCCATAAATGTTCTAAACGAAGATTAGTAAGGAAAAGTGGTAAATTCCCGAGCACTTAGATAAATCACCTTTCTTTTCTTGCTTAAACAACTTTTAATCAATTAATTAGTGTTGATTGATCACTTTGAATAACTTTAATTAATTAATTTCACATAGTATTCTTGCGTTAATCAAGACTAGAATTTTAATAATTAATTGATTGTTTTATCACCTAAGCCTAGGCGAATCTTGTTTATTTTGTTCCTTTCACGAATTTGAATTAAATAAGGATAACGACATTCGTTGCAATGTAATCTTTATGTGATTAACGTGTGTAAATAAAATAAATTAACTTAGTTTTAGGTATCGCGTTGCATATATTATTTAGTAATGAAATTGTGAAAAACGAAGAGCTAGTAGAGGCCGCACTAGGGCTAGGATGGCGATTCCCGTCAAAAAGAAACGTTATCTTAGTACCCTCGCTCCCGAACTCATTTCTGGTTTAGTAGACCAATTTGGGCATGGGTAAACTTATGATTCATGCTAAATATCCCTTGAACTTTACTTAGGAGAAAGGAATGAACGAGGTTTATGAGTTTTCCTAAAACTCATTGGCGACTCCCTATTAGTTTCTTACAAAAAAGCGTAATGATAGAATCAATTCTAATTCAAGGTCCCCCAAACAGTCAGGAATTCAAATCCTAACACACCTTCAGAGTGTAAAGTCCTAGGTTTTTAAAGGGCCATGGGCATAAAGGAAATGGGATCCCCAACGACGGGGTACCCTCCTCACAAAGTCATGTGTAGGATAATGTGCTTCATATGGTTTCATTGTCAACATGCGTATGCAATCATCTTCCCATTTTGCATTAATATACACCCTAATTCATTCTTATATGCGTCACTATACACATCATAAGAATCACTAGGGGTGAAAGTTCGGTATTCGGTTTGGATTATAACCCAAACCAAATCCAAACCGAAAAAATTCGATTTCAGATTTTTGGATCCAAATTCAACCGAATAGAAATTTGGTCCAATCCAAACCGAACTGAAATTTCAAGTTCGGAATCAAATCCAAACCGAAACCAAATATATTTTTTTGTCAATTTTTTTTTATTGAGAAATTAAGCAAATTCGTATAATTTTAAATTGTAAAATTGAGCAAATATGTATAATTTTAATTACAAATTATATATTAATAAGATCTAAAATTCGCAAATTTGTTAATTATTTATTACAAAATTAATCTATTCACGCAAATTATAAACAAACCAAAAAAAAATCATGAATGTTAATATCTCGTTGCTCTTCTATGCTTCGTAGACCTCTTGCTCGATTGTCAACATGAACTTTAGATTCATCATCAACATTTCCCTAAAACAATAAAATGTATAATAAAATAAAACGAATCGATTGAGTTGAAAATTTAGCATAGAAAAAAGTTCAGAAAAATCGAATTAATAGATAGAGGTAGAAAATTGAAGGTTAAACTTGCATCTGGAGAAGAAAAAAGAAGATATAAGCATGAGAAAGGTGAAGATGAGAGGAGAGAGGAAAGAGGAAAAAAATTATGAGAGAGAAATCAGAAATGTAATCTGAGTTTTTGAGGGGAAGAGAGGCGTGATTGTAACACCTCAATAATTCTCCCTTTTCCAAACCACTTACTTTAAATAAAATATAGGAGAACCATTTGCATGTTACCGTCACGTGTTAAAACGTTAAGGCTTTATAAAAGTATCGCAGCGGAAAACCAAACTTAAGTCTTTAAAAAATAACATAGTTTAGAAAACCAATAAGTCAAAGCTTACAAACTGGAACCATAAAGGCCCTTATTTAAAACCAAACCAATGTTCAAAACCCAAATCATAAATGAAGTAACAAAATATAAATAAATTCAACACAAAGAATGAATACTCTCAATCACACTAATCCCTTGACAATGCGATTGCCAAATCCCCGAACTTCACATCATCAAGCTAACCTGTGCAATATTGCTCCCCAATAATACAAGTGTAATACTCGGATCATCACAAGGTCATTGAAAGGCGAAGGCCATGACCAAAAGAAAACACACAAAAGCACGCAATCAGCAAAGCCGAGTACATACAAGCTACAACACACCAACTTAGCATACTCAACTAATTAAAATAAATAACATTCAACATAAATTCATTAACCAAGACTCCACATCAAAATAGTTCAATCAACTCAACATATTCAGTAACCAATTCCAATCCAATTGACTCTTTATATTTAATTTAATTAATTTAGTTTGGAGTAAGCAATAGACGAGGTTTTCCAACCCACCAAATCATTTTGGTCCCAAATGACCATTTAAAATAAAATTATAGTGCGATGCAAGAATGGGCGCGACTCCATTCTCACAAAGTTAGTCTAGGATCCCATCTAACTTTCATTATAAAATAAAATGTAAATACCAAAAGAAAAGAGGACATGTTGATCAAACAAGCCTCGAAAATCCACGAGCTACCACCGTGCACCCCAACCCATAATGGTCAATACTCTAGAAGTGCACGCTTTCCAGAGTTTTATTACTCATCCATGTTTCACTTTACGTGATTACAAGTTTAATTAATAGCCGACTCATTCAAGTAAACCATACATAACAATCATACATACAATTCACTTTTAATCTTATTTAGGACAATGATGATTGCATCACAAATTGACTTTTAATTCCATTAAACTTCCAAGATATTGCAAAATTGTTGAACATAGTCAACCCACCTAGCCATTTCGGCTTAATCCACCTTTACTCAACATACTAACAAGTCATGGTTTAGTAATAAATAAAATAATAGTAACCTCATGGAATAATTAATAAATTCATTCCACTTAAACCATTAAATTCCAATCCTTCAATAATCCAAATGTGGTTAACAAACCAATCCAATAAAAATATTCTTGTATTAACATTCCATACAAACAATTAATCCAATATAATTCAACATGTTTGCATCCATAATTCCATACAAACATAATTAGTTCATCAAAACATGTCTCATAAACATAAGCACATGAATTAATTAGATGTTTAACCAAACAATTTCCATTCAAGAGTTCTCTAGACATGAAACTAATTTCTTTCCTTTTGGTACCTAAACATGATACTACTTACAACGAGGTAGACATGTACGTACCTCGTGTAAACAATCCTTTGTGCCACTTTTAATCAATTAAAAGTCTCATAGGGAATAATCACCTCTTAGAAAACAACCAACAATCATAAATTAATACCCAAACAAATTTCCAGCAATATAACTTGATTTAAAATTCATTAAAACTTCCTGAAAACATGTTTTTATGCTTAATTAATCATTAGAAATTCAATAGGAATAAAAGCCCCAAATTAATTAATCATTAGAACCCTAAAATCCCAATTTAAATAAATTAAAACCCTAGGTTTATAGTTCATAAAATCTGAAAAAATTAAAACATGTGTAAAATCTGAAATTATAATCTTTATACCCTCAAAATAAAATTTTGATACTAAAAATATAAACTTTATACTATAAAATCAAAACCCAAACAATTACATATAAAATTATACAAAATAGTAAAAATAAAAAGGAGGAAAAAGAAGTAAAGGCCATGTGGGCCAGCTGGTGGGTCGGCAGGTGGTCGCCGGTGGTCTGGTGGCGGCGGCAGGGGGGTGCGCCGGAGGTGGCTGGGCGACAATGGTGGTGAGTTACCACTCACGTAGGAAGGAGGAAAGAAAAAGGAAGAAAAAAAGAAAGAAAAAGGAAAAAAAAAAAGAAAAGAAAAATAAAGGAAAAAGAAAATAAAGAAATAAGGGGAAAGAAATAAAGACTAACCTTTTTGTGTTGGGGAAAAAATTTGGGAATTCATGGGGGTATTTATAGGAGAGAATTGTAGGGTAGAATTGAGCCTCATAAAAATAATGGGCCAATTAAATAAATAAATGGGTAAGGCTTTATGTTTTATGATCATGAATTATAGGATATAGGTTCATAAAATAATATGTACTAAAATAATTTTTGACCCAAATTAATAATTTAAAACTTTTAAAATCAAACTTGCGGAAAAATACAATAAATGTTATAAATAAAATAAAATAAATTTATATAATATTTAAAAATACGGAGGATTACAATCTACCCCTCTTAAAAGAAGTTTCGTCCCGAAACTTAGCACAAAATCCCTTAAATTGCAAAACATTTGCATCAAACCATTTTAAAATTTTCAATATTATGTTGCTGGAATTCCAATTATGTCATAATATCGACACTAATACCTTATCACCATCCCAATTTACGTACTTCATTAGATACGTAAACAAATAAAATAGCTATGAAAAGTATAAAAACACCACAAAATAACATAAAATAGGGCAAAAAGCGCGAAATTATACGCATTCTACCCCCCTTAAAGAACAAGAGTTACGCCCTCGTAACTCACCTCATTAAATAACTCAGGGTATCTCTTTCTCATAACTCAAGGAATCTAAAAACAACATTAAACATCAATGCATATGCAAAAATGCTGATTTAATCACAGGAATATGATTCAAAAATCTTTCAAGTCTCATCCACTCATCTCAATTAAATACCAATCACTCAAATCGATAAATAACCAAGAATCCTCCCTAGTGGAGTCGCCAAATTGTAGGCGTCATTCGAAGCGCGCCTACTTTAAGCATGTTGTGAATATGCTTGGCACTCATACGATTGACATATACGATTAGGGACTACGATTAGGGACAAGGAAAGTAGGGAGCCGCCAACAAGTTTTTAAGGAACTTGTAAACCGTTCACGGATCATTTAAGGCAACCACGATTAAGGGACAAAGAAAGACAATAACGATTGACCCGTGAAGGTTGCACCCTATTCATAATCTATGAGATTACTAACTCCATATGGTTTGGAACCACGAAAGGAGGATCGGGGATGATGGTACGAAGTGAGTCATGGAGTCACATTCGCCCGTATTGGCCTCTACTCGATTCTTATTGTGAAAAGTAATTCCTGCGATTTTAAAGGCATGCAAACAAAGATTCAATTTGCTCCAAACTAATATTAGGCTAAATTGGTTGAATATTGATGCAACACATAATTCTAAAATATTGTGATCACTTGATTAAACAACAAGATTAGAAAGGAACCTAAACCGATCGTCCAAATTATCTTATTAGGCGTGATATTCAATTATATATTCCCTTTAAACATGCAATACGGTGATCAATAAATATAATAAAAATCAACATCAACATTGGAAGCAATTTAACCATAATAACGTTGGCCAAATCAAATAATGATAAACCTAATTATGGTACTAGCAACAAGAATAATAAAAAGAGTAATTAAGTGAATTAACTACTCACGTTCCACGTTTCCTTGAATTGTTACATCATGAATAAACTATTAGTAACTTCAATAAATAATAAATCAAATTGAATTAAATTAAATAAAAAGTAAAGTTGATTTGGTCCAAACCCTTAATTAATTCTACCTTTCATGCCTTGGTTTAAGTATAGAACTTCGGGTCAAGTATGGACTCCTTGGAGTGCTTTGGGAAAGTATTATGAGAGAATAGGGTGGCTGGTGTTTAGGCTAAAGAGAGAAGAGAATGATTGTTGGTGCAGGGAGAAAGAGAATGATTTTTGGTGCCCCGAAACTGGAGAAATCAGGTCCGTATTTATAGAGAAAATGTAAGGGGTGAAGCACGGAACCCTAGAAGTGAAAAGGCGCCGCGGAGAAACCCTAGAAAAATGCCGCGTCACGGCATGTGTGCCGCGACACGGCGCAAAATACAGTGACACGGTGCAATATACCGCGACACAGCACGGAATACCGTGACGCGGTGTGTCTGCCGTGATACGGTGTACATGTTTTCCTAAAAACAGTCCTGATTCATTTATTCCTTGCTTAATAATTAAGTACGTGATATATTATACGCTGTTTAAGCTATTCCGGATTAATTTTAGCCTTAGGGTTTTTATTATTTATTAATCGGGCTTAATTAATAAATAACACGAAATGGATTAAAAGGGTTTGGGTTAGGATATGAGTTGGATTGAGTTTGAATAAATGGTATGACTGATTTGTTGACTTAATATGCTTGACTGAACATGGATTTTAAGCACTCCCGAGATTAAATACTCGACTCGACCAATAATGACGGTGAAAGATTGTTCATCACCGGGTTTGGTTTTGGGGAGACATTTTCAGGTGTCTACAGTCGGCCATTCACTCACTGCTTAAATCTTTGCTGGATCCACAGAAACACCTTCTTTAGACACATAATGTCCCAAAAATGCAACATTCTCTAACTAGAACTCGTATTTCGAAAACTTAGCATATAACTTGTTGTTTCTAAGGGTTCTCAGCACAGTTCTCAAATGCTCATTATGTTCTTCCTCACTCTTCGAGTATACCAAAATATCATCAATGAAAACAACCACAAACTTATCCAAATACTCATGGAATACTCGATTCATCAAATCCATAAAGATTGCAGGTGCATTGGTCAACCCAAAAGGCATAACTGTAAACTCATAGTGCCCATATCTAATTCTAAAAGCAGTCTTAGGTATATCCTTATCAACAACTCTAAGTTGATGGAACTCTGAACGTAAATCAATCTTCGAAAACACACTACCTCCCTTTAGTTGATCAAACAAACGATCGATCCTGGGTAGTGGGCACTTATTCTATATCGTCACATTACAATTCTCTATATTTAATGCACAATCTCATGCTCCCATCTTTCTTCTTCACAAACAAAACAGATGCTCCCTAAGGAGATGCATTTGGCCTAATATATCCCTTATCCAACAACTCTTGCAATTGCACTTTCAACTCTCCCATCTCAGCAGGTGTCATTCTATATGATGCTTTAGAAATCGGTGCCATTCCAGGAACCAAATTTATTGTAAACTCCACTTCCTTTTTTGGTGGCATCTCAGAAATCTCTTCAAGAAATACATCCAAAAACTCATTCACAATTGGCACATCTTCCACATTCACCTTAATACTTATTTCCAAGTCTTGCACACAACAAAAGAACAAAGGATACCCCTTACTCACAAGTTTCGACAACTTCATTGCAGAAATAATCCCAATACCTTTTGGTTTTCCAAAACGTCTGTAAGATATAGTCTTTCCCAAAGAAATCCTTAAATAAACCTTTTGTATCTCACAATCAATCTTAGTTTTATAAGTTCGCCATTAGGTAGGCTAATAGGCGAGAAGCATAAGCTATCACCTCCTCCTTTTTTTTTTTTTTTTTTTTTTTTTATTTTTTCTTAATTTTTATTTTTTAAGTACAAATTACCCAATAACATCCATAAATAAGCATTGAGCCCATTGTTCCTCCTCCCTCGGGGATCAATTGATCAGCGACACACACATACAGTCTCGGAGCGCCGGAGTGATGTCAGGGCTTCACAGATCTTCTAGCGCTCCATTGAAGAACGGTCTTCCTCCTCAAGAACTCCTCGATGATCTCTGCAGGTTTCCATCGTCTCTCTCCTCTTTTTCCTCTATTTTCCGCCATTTTTACCACCTTTAATTCTCTCTATTCTACTCAACTCAACTTGCATTGTCAATTTTTTTTTTCATTTTTTGGTTCTCAATCTCAGTTTATTTGTCAATTCAATTGATTTAAGTTTATTTTTTTGTTTATGATGTTTAAATTCGGGCTTCTACAGCTTTCTCGACGATTTGTATAACAATAATTCGTCACTTTTTTGTTCTTCAATTTTTTTGTTTGTATTGTGTTTGAGTTTGATTTGGGTAAGTTGTCTTAAACCCTTTAAAATGATGAGAAAATGTTGATGTTGATCTATGTAATTTTGTAATTCCTAATTACCTATGTGTTACCAGTAGAAGATCTAAATTGATGTATAGGCGCGAGCCACGGTTTAGTACTGTGTGTCTTTAACTTGCTCTGTCGAGATAAATTGTCACGTTACTAGTTCAAATTACAGTATGAATACGAGTATTAGTTCCGGACTTAACAAAAAATGTCATAAATTTTCATGCTTAATTTGGGGGATTCCTATTATGCACAAATTATGCTTCTGTTTGCCGTCCATGCTGACTGTTTGACCATGATCAGATGACTCGTAGAAAATAATTCCAATATTTGTGCTGCCCTAATGCGTTATTTCTCCTGTTACATTGTTTTGAAATTGTGCAGCCGCTTTGTCTTGAATGTTCCTAAGGAAGACCAACAATCTTTTGAGAGAATCCTATTTCTCGTTGAGTATGCACATTGGTTTTATGAAGATAATACAGTTGAGAAGAACCCATCGTTGAAATCGTTTACTCTCAAAGAATTTACGTCATTAAGTATCCTTGAATCAATCATATTTCATTTTCATTGGGCGAATATCCCTTTTCCTACTTTTCCTTTTCAAATTTGCACATGCATGCATATCTTGAAATTGCTTCCTTACGATTGCAGAACACTTGTAAAAATTTACTTTTGAGATTGTGTGTGTGTGTGTGTATTGGGTGGGGGGGGGGATGGATTTGGTTTGGGGTTGTGACTAGTGTCTGATCTAAGATGGTTAAATTGATTGTCTAGTTTTGGCATTTATTGCAAATTTTGTACTTTTTGATTAAACACTTGTTTTACCTTCAATCCTTCTAGTGTTTAATAGTTGTGAGGTCTTGAAACCCTATGTTCCTCATATTGATGATATATTCAAGGACTTCACTTCCTACAAGGTTCGGGTTCCTGTCACTGGAGCAATCATTTTGGACAAAGCATATGAAAGGGTAATATCCATGAATTTTCATCTACTTTATTGGGGATCAAGTAATTTCTTTTCTTTATCATCTAGTGAAGGCATACCTTATTATCATTCTCTTTGTTTTACTTCTTGATATTTTGTCTTTACATTGTCGTATACTCGTATGGGAAGCTGAAAAAAGTTGTTACCTTGTGCTAGCACTTTTATTGGACAATTTGTCTTGGTAAGGCTTTGAGGTTTGGTGGAATTATAGACATTCGTTACCCTAATTATAGACATTTGTGAAATGTGGAAATAAAAATCTAAAAGGAATAGTTTTTTAATTTTATTTATTTGTCTGATTTTCTTTTGCATAAGTTTCAACGCAGTATTATACTCGTAATAATAGTATCTCTATGTACACATTACAAAAAAAAAAAAATGTTAAAATTATTAATGAAGATGAAACTAACTCGATCTCGCTGGACTATATTTAAAGCATTTTTTTGGTTAAAGTATTAAATTCCATTTGCAATAGAATCTCTCCAGATTCCAAGAGGGACAAATAAAATTAGCATGGAACAATATTCAATTCCTCTTTCTCCCATGCATTTTCAAACCTTAATAAGAATGCCATTAGGCCATCTACTTTCTTCAATCCCATCTTTTTTAATGTCATTTTGATTTCTCCCTTTTGAATCCTTCACATAAACTCCCGATTAACCATATCATGAGAAGTAATTGTATCACTTATATGTTAGGTTCGATCTCGATTGAATAGGTTATCAAAGTAAGATTTCCATCTATCTTTTATCTCCTTGTCTCCAGCATGAACTTTTTGGTCGATATCCTTCACACACTTGACCTTTTTAATATTTTGCGTCTTCCGACCTCTAAAACGAGCAAGTTTATAGAATCATTTCTCCCCTTCCTTCGTATCCAAGTTTGCATAAAGGTCTTGATTCACCTTTGCTCTCGCAATTCATCCCAAACATTTTACATTATTCTTGTTTGTTCTTTATTGCTTGTCGCACTTCTTCATTCCACAAAGATGTGTCCTAACTCGGTGGCATGCTTCCATTGGATTCTCCCAAGATTTCTTTTGCCATTTCATTTATACCATGCTCCATTTTACTCCACATTGAATCCACATCCAAGTTAGTGCTAGTGGGATAAATTCTTGCATTGTCTATCTTTCCTACAAATTTTAGTTGATTTTACCGTCAAAGTTTCCATCACTTAATTGTAGGCTCCACTTGCGGTCTCTGTCTTCTACACACCAGTAGTCTAGGGATCACCTTGTCAAATGTAACTCTTCCTCATAGCATTTCTTATTATAAAGAAATTAATTTGACATGCATTTCCCCCTCTTATAAATCACTAGGTGAGAGATCCTTTTCTCAAACCAAGTGTTCATGATACTCGAGTCATATGTCAATGCAAAATCCAAGATATTATTTCCAACTTCATTCCTATTGTCATAACCGAAACCTCCATGAATACTGTCACAACCATCCCTCCTAATGCCCACATGTCCATTGAGATCACCATCAATGACCTATTTCTCACATCAGGGAGTGCACCACTTCTTCGAAGTCTTCCCAAAATTCTTGTCTTATAGAGGCATCCAATCTTACTAGTGGTGCATAATAGACCTGGCAATCCTGGCCCGACCCGATAAGCCATGACCCGAAATTGACCCAAAAACATTGACCCGAAAATGACCCGACCCGACCCATACCCGACCCGAAAATGGAGTTGACCCGATCCTGACCCGACATTCGAACTAAGTTGACCCGATCCGAAATTGACTCGAAGTGTTTGATCCGAACAGACCCGATACCCAAAATTGACCCGAACAAACCCGATACCCGAAATGTCCCAAATTAAAATTACTTTATAATTGAACTTAAAATGTATTGTACCAAAAGTAACTCAAATTGTTCATCTTTAACCATAGCTAAGCTCATAAACTGAATTGATAGATTTTATTATAACAATAACAAAATATATACTCCGTATAAAATTATTTATTTGAGCTTGATTCACAAATGAAACAACCCGAACATGACCCGACCAGATTTTGACCTGACCCGAATATGACCCGAAATTGACTTGAAACCCTAATCGACCCGACCGACCCATACCCGACCCGAATGTTAGCTGACCCGAAATGACCCGACCCGAAATGACCCGACCCAACCCGAATGACCCATTTGCCAGGTCTAGTGCATAAGCACTTGTAGTTACGACCTCATCACATATTAGTATATCATATGCTTAACACTCACAATTCGATCACTCTTTCTAGACACCTCCATCACATCATCAACATATTCTCGATCAATGAGGATACCTACTCCATTCAAAGCTTATAACCCATGGAGCTACTTCCTTTGCCTTGTCCAACCCACGTTCTTTTAGGCACATTATGTTAAATCTCCTCCTCTTCATAACCTCTACTAATTCAACCAACAATAGACTTTCCAAGTCCCAAAACGCATCCTATTACCCTTACTATGTCCATGGACTAGCTTCTTTACCCACATTTGTCATCATGTGGGAACCCCTTGCATACTTAACACCACCCTTGGGAGCTGGGATAGTGCGTCGCTTGTGGGCGATGACCTAGTAACTCTTGCATATTTTTCATTAGACCCTGTGCAGCTCGTTGTTGACTAGGGAACGCCTCCATGATATCCAAATTTTGATTCATGTCCGTAAGATGTGACTAAGTTTTACGTTTGCGCCACAGACCTACTGCAACTCTCCTCCTTTTTCCGGGCTTGAGACCGGCGATGAATAGTGGCATTCACTAGCGCTGAATACTTATAACTTCTATATTAGTTAAAATTATAAAATCCCGTATTATGAAAATATAAATCGATACAAAAGTAAAAATAGTTTGTTTGATAACATTTGTTTATATATTAGGAAAATAATTGAATATTAGTTTATGGATAGTGCAAAAGACAAACTTGTTGCGATTATTCTGAAATGGAGAGTTCGATTCTATACACAACTGATAAATGGTGGTAATATCTTCATTGTGTTAACATTTTCCATATTGAAGTGATTCTTGTTGGCTATTATATACCTATACTTATTTCAAGATATGGAGCATCTGTAATGCATTAGGTTTATGGGAAGGGGTTTATAGGTAGGTCAATTAACTGGATTGTTGAGGAGGAAGACAAGAAAGTTAGTTGCTCCTCCTCATATACCTGAAGCATTGCAAGATCATATAATATTTAGAAACAAACCTGATCTTCCTACGTTTTCTTGTTTCGCTGGTTTTTTTTCTAACTATTTCTTGCATAGACCTTCTTTAGCTATTATGCTCACCCCTATCCTGTCGGGAGACTTCTGTTTAGGATTTTGATCTGAATATTCTTTTCCATTGATTTTCTTTTTGTATTTTTATTCTCTTTTCTTCTATGTTGAGTTGATTTATATCTGGAATCTTTGAGCTCTAAGTTACTAATCATGTTTCTTGTGTAATGCCAAAAACTAGGTAAAATATTATCAATAAATAGAGTGGTGATTGATTTAAGGCACACCGATATTGCCTTTTGCATATTAGATTTATCGTGCACTCAGTGCTATCCCTTTTACAAATATGGTATTCATATGCTACGTAGATATTATTGGTTTGAAGGACATTTTATTTTTTGCAGTGCTTGCTGGTTAAAGGGTGGAAAGGAACTAGCTGGAGTTTTCCACGTGGTAAAAAGAACAAGGATGAGGAAGATCATGCATGTGCCATCAGAGAAGTACAATTTTTTTTTTTTTTTTCCTAGCATCTCTCTCTCTTCAATTGTGCGTTTAATGTGGATGATTCTAAAAAATTATGCTGTTGTATGTTTGTTGATTATATAATGTCCATTATATTTATGAAACTGATATGTAATGGGTTTTGTAAGTAATCACCGTTTTGGAAAGGATTAGAACTTGCTAATATTTAGAAAACACTTCTATGATTTGTGTGAAAGATTTACTGTGCGACATTTGTCATAGGCTGTTGTGTACCACAAGGACTCTAGAATCTATTATTAAGGACATTATGCATGTTGATTATTTAGAAACTGATATTTGATGAAACACTTGACTCATATTTTAGTGACTCTAAATGTTAATCTCTAATTTCACGACAAGACAACACAATTGAGCTAAAAAGTATTTTTAACTCTTATTTGTAAATTTTATTTATTACACTTAATTAGAATGTTAAGTAAGGCTCCATAATATCTGACTTATTTTGTTTGAACTTATCTCAAGTTATTTGAACTTATATTACTCGAACTTATATTACTCGAACTTATATTATTTAAACTTATGGCAGTAGCAGAATTTATTTGTGAGCATCTTTGAACTTAATTTGACAAGAAAAATAAAAAACTAAAATTGCTTGTCTAAAACTTATTTGAACTTATTTTTTCTGAACTTATTTGTATCAGAACGTATATATATGAACTTATCTAAAAACTTTAATTGTGTGAATTAAGTCAAAATACATTGAACAGAGTGGGGTTTTAGACTCTTCCAACTTCTCAAATAATTGTCACAATCTTTAGGTGCTGTCTTTGTAACTCTGTGACCACCACTACGATGTTGATAATGACATCAGTTCATTTATATTTTCCTATGCTGCCTTTTGATTAAACATTACTTGCACCATTTACTTTGTGATTCTTTAGATATACGTTGTTGTGTGACCATAATTGTTTATTACTTGATGTGGTGGCTTCACATAATCGTATCATGGATGTAGTTCTGTTGTTGTGACTCAATAATGCTTTTATGTCCTCAAACATCCTTTCTTAGGTCATAACTTAGGTTTTTCTCCTCTCCTTAACAGGTAGTTAGCTGCTTGTATCTATATTTTATTCTGAACTTGGTACAATGCAAAATATAAAGTAATTTTTCTATATAATAGACCATATTAACATAACTAGAGTCAGTAGTATGGAATGAGGTAGCATCCGGAAACTTCTCATGTGAAGCAATTGATACAGGCTCTGTGTTTTTTAACCCTTCCTCATTGTACGGTCTTTTATTCATGGATACGTTCCTCATGGGCTTCATGGCCATTGGAAGCTAAAATTTTGTTCCAAGAAGTTTTTTCATTCTCTAAGGTGTCCTCTGTTCTAGAAGGGGAGTGTTTAGTGCGTAGAAAATCTCTTAGGTCCTGTTTTCTTCACCTTATTTTTGTTGATTTGAAATTATTTTTACTAATCTTCAATTATTTTTGCTGAACTGACATTAATTTTAGTGAATTGAAATTATTTTTACTGTTTCTCTATTATTTTTTTCCTTTTAAAGTTACTGATTTTTATTGATTAGAAATTATTTTTACTGACTGAAATGAACTTTTTTTACTGCATTGAAATTATTTTTACTGAATTGAATTTATTTTACTGAATATTAATTTTATAAGAGGTGAAGAGAGTAAGGCCTTATCCATACGAGTTTAAATTACTATTCTTTTACATTTGGGAAGTCTTCATTAGGCACCACTTTCATAGGCTATATCGTGATCAATTGGCATTGAAAGGAAGTTGTTTTCCAATTGAAAGTTTTTCCTTTTTAATTTCAGCTCACTTGGATCTAGCTGTTGAAAGGAATGAGGGGGGATGAAGGGAAAAGAAGGGACCAGACCTGATAGTGAGTTAGTGACCGGGTATCTTTCTTGAGGTAAAGGATAAAAGAGGTGATGTAACACATTTATGTTAATAGTATTCTGTTGTCAATCACGTTTTGGACGTCTGAGGAAGAGAACTCCATTCAAGTGAACTTTAGTGTAGCTTAGAGGCTTAGAGATTCTTACTGCAATATTATGAGCTGATTACAAACTTTAATTGGGTATAGGAGGGGTAGAGAGGAGGACTATCAATATATGCATATCAGTGATCTCAAAAACCAATTTCCCATCTGCATTTTCTGAAAAAGAAAATAAATATCATTATGTAATTTTATTTCTTTCTTGCTTAGAATTGCTCATTGATAATTTGATATTAACTCACTTTATAAGTATTTTTAGGGGGTGGATTTGAGAGGTGGGGAATCTGCAATAATAAAATGATCACAATTCACAGAAATTCTATATAACTCATGATTCCCAATTCATTAGCTAAGCTTTGGGGAGTGAGGGTGGTGGCAATGGTCTTCCTCAGTCCTGAAAATGCTTTGTCCCTGCTTTTAATCCCAAGCACTCTCTTCTTGTAGTTGGAAAATATATTTATTAGCTGAGGGCAGTCCAGTAATTTGCTTACACTTGCCAATAATTGGCTGAGAGTAGTTACTTAGTAGCTGTGTGCCACAAGCTTGTGGTTTCATCTACCTTTTACTTATCTATTATGAACAAGGAAATATTTTGTAAATTTGGGTTCTTCACATCTTGTTCCATGACATCTAGGAAAAATGACTTTGTGATGAATATTTGTTACCATTTGCTTAATTTTGTCTCATCTGCCATGGCTCTGATCCAGGTATAAAAAAAATGAGGAACCAATAGTATAGAACATGGAAGTTAAAGCGTTTGTGGGTAGAGGGTGACAAAAATGTGCTATCCTTTGGTTTGTTTTTTGTCTCTTGGTTGTGTGGGTTTTGATTTATTGGATCATTGTTTCTATAATGACTACAGGTTTTGGAGGAAACAGGATTTGACGTCTCTGAACTTCTTGACAAAGATGAGTACCTTGAGGTAATATTTGGGCAGCAGCGGGTCCGCCTTTATATAATTGCTGGTGTTAGTGATGACACCTCCTTCGCTCCACAGACCAAAAAGGAGATCAGTGTAAGAGTTTGTTTTCCTCGTTTTTAAAGTCTTTTTGGAGATACTCCGTAATTTCTTTCATGATTTTGTAGCCATACCCCCCCCCCAAAATTAAAGTGTCACATGTCCGTGACATTCTGGAATGTTGGAAATCCTAGTATCCCACCGGTACTTGAGATGAAACGAAGAATTCAGTTGACATAGGACACATTATACATTCATACAATCCTTATTCTGCAGAATAATATATCACTCTACCCCTCCTCCCCCCAGACAACTCACAACAACCTATATTTGCAGTAGGAGTGTGGAAGAGTATATTTTTTCTGGAGTTAGCTGTTTTTGTACTTTAGGTTGTTTTGTATTTAGATTCTCTTTCTATATACTATTGATTTTGATGATTGGAATTTGAAATACTGCTATAAAATAATATCAAACCGAGGTAGTATAAAGAAGTCAAAATTTGATTTGTTTAGTATAAACAAATTTTGATATCCAGCACGTGTTCCTTAATTTTTTCTTTCTCTCTTTTCCCCGGCTCCCCCTTTTTCTTTCAATACCTTTCTCTCCATTTTTGTTTACTTTTTTCTTTGGTTTCTCTTTGTTTAATCCACATGCATGTGACCTTTTCTACTATGAGATGGAATAAGCCTCCCCATATTCCATTTCAAGCCCCTCATGCGTGTAATTTTTATATATTAAAGTTACTTTTTCTAATAGTCATTCTTATTCTATCACAGACCAGTCTTCCACAAGAACTACTCTTTCTTTAGTTTTAGGAAGTCTTATGTTTGCGGAGAATCCTCATACACTAACATTAATGTTTTCTGTGCTCAGGAAATTGCATGGCATAGACTAGATGATCTCCAACCTGCTAGTGATGAAGTTATATCACGTAGTGTCACAGGCCTTAAGCTTTACATGGTTACTCCATTTTTAAAGTGAGTTTATTTAGCAGACCTTTTGTTTGTTCAGGTTTTTGTCATTTATGTCTTATGTCCCAGTGAGTTTTTGTACTTTTCAGATCATTAAAGACATGGATTGCAAAGCACACGCCTGCAACTGTTTCAAAATCTGATGCTTCTCGCAGAGGTTTATCTTTATTTATTTATATTATCCTTGGCTTTTCAATATCTATCAAACATATCCTAGTCGTTTGACCTGAACACTTATGACTTGGAATTGAATACTAACCTAATAACCTTATGGTTAAAGTTGAAAAACTTGAAATCACTTAAACTTACAAGTTTTTGCTATTTTGACTTTGACATTCATTCTGCCTTGACTGATTTAATTGTTTATGATATTGTATTCGAATTCCATGTATATTTTCATAAAACATGATATATTCCTGTATGAACCATTTTGTATGTGATTTGCAACAAATGTAATCTACTTCAAATGATTCAAGCCTTATTGCAAATTATATGCTTACATAAACAATGTTGGAAAAAAGAATGTGATTAGGTGACCCAAAATGAAACGACCCAAATCCAATTCAAATGACCTATCTGCCACCTGCATTTTCTATGAACGATTGAACAAATCTTATGCGGTGCACGCTCAGCTAGAGCATGTCCAGTGTGCTAAAAATTTGTAGTTTACAGAGAAAGAAAGGTCTGCTGCACCCAAAAATTGGTCAGTATATTGATTTAACATTGGTTACCAGTGTTGGTATAAATATAACTTCAAGTGTCTTGACACTTTGTCGCATCAAGTTTGGAGATGGGGACTCTTTAAATTGGACATGAATCGGAAACATGACAAAGTTTTAAAGGACATTTTGCTCGTTCCATAATTTAATAGGATTTTACTTGGGGTGGCTTTTATATAATTCTTACTAGGATTATTTCATTTCTTTAGTTGGTAATGTCATGTTACTTGTGAGTTATTGTTACCTTTCTTTCACTATCTTGAACATATTGTGCCACTTCACTTTGTAACTTAAAAGAAATAGAGGAAGTGTATGTCAAGCGAATGCGCAAGTGGATTTCACATGATTGAATAAATTAATGAAAGGAAAAACATATATTGTTAAAAAAAAAAATGCACACACCCCAAAGAAGGGAGAACCTGAAGTGCCATAGTGGCAAAAGTATAATAGTATTGTCAATTTGTTTTTATTTATCAAGGGACAGGTCTTTCTTTTTTATATTTTTAACTTGTTTGCATTAGTTGGTTGGGTTGCTGATAAATGATAATAATTATTGAAAACAAAATTAATAATTTACTTATTAATTGTGTAATTATGAACATATCGGAGTATTATACTAATAGTTATTCAATACTAAATACAACATAGTCATGCTATGATAGCTCTGGTCATATTATATTCAAAGTATTCTTCTTAAACTGAAGAAGTGCAATGTTTATGTAAAAAAAAAAAAAATGCCGCGTTGGCTGTGAATTTTTTTTTTCCATTACATTCAGGACAAGCTGCTTTCACAATTTCGCCTTCACTGGGGATCTGGTCATTGTTTTCTCTGTATTTATCAGCTTATATGTATAAAACGGTTTTGATGAGATGCACCAAAAGATGTAGCTTGAGGCGCACAGCTTTTATTTTTTCTGTATTTTTTATCCGCTTTTTATTAAGTTCGCCTGACTTCAACGAGGCATACTACTGTGGCACACCTCAGGCGCAGGGCAATCCCTATTGACCCTATCGCCTTGGTGCATCTTGATCCTTTCTTTACGTTGGTTTATACACCAAGAATCACCTCTCATCATATCTGGCCCAAACTGACTCTTTACCATTATACATATACGAAGAATCACCACTTTTCCAATTTTAGGACGTTGGTAAAGTATATACAATTCTTTCTCATTATATTGCTGGAAAAATAGGAGGGGTTTCTGGTGACATTTATTAAAGCCTCATGGCACTGTCCAGTTGACCTTATGAAATATAAATGTAAAATGTGTTTTGTTTGGACTCTTGGGGCACCGGGACTTGGTTAGTGTCTTGCTTTTTTGTCTTGCTTCCTGATTGCTTTTTAAAAGCTCAGTTTGGATTATAGGAGTAGGTACTCATATGTGAAGTGTGCTTGTTGATGTTCCAGTTTGGCTTATGCTTTTTATCTGTATGATTTTGTTGATACATCACAGGACTTAGTGTTTGGAAGGCGAAAAATAACTCTGGGGGAAGCAGCTCAGCCATGGTTGACATCCAGCAGCCTAAGATTGCACCTGATACTCATGTTACTGAAAAAGGCCCAGGCAAGACCCTTAAAAATTTTAATTTTGATACCTCATCAATCTTTCGAGCTATGGAATCAGGATTTTCTGCGTAAATGCTCTGCTTGATGCTAATTTCCAGAAGGCTGTCTCACAGTTTCTGCTACAAAAATGATAATAAAGTTTAGTACTGCACATGAATTAGCCGAGGTAGTTCTGCTTCTGTACATTGTATTTGTCAGGAGTTTCAGGTTTCTAGGTACTTGTACATTATGTACAGAATTCCTTCGAAGTAAAGGCAGTTGCTGCCCATTATGTCAATCCTCGTTTCTAGCTGAATGTCATTTACCATGTGCCTTAAATATGGATGAGCTATTCATGGTAAATAGAATGGACTGTTGTTCATACTTATTCTACTTGAGCATTCTAGATTTTCTTATCCTTGAAAGGGCAAGACTAGTATTAGAAACACAATGGTCAATTCGAGATAGTGGAGGTCTTACTAGGTAGAAGCATGAATCTATCTATGTATTATGAACTCTTGTATCAAAAGTTTAAATCCAATGCATCGAGTTCTTTTGTAAGAGGACCCTGATCAATACTAAAGTGCTAAGTGACGCTAAAGTGCTAAGTAACACCGACGATACTAGATAGCATTGTGAACATTGTTCTGCTGCTTACTTCGAATTACGTATTTACGGAGTATCTACTACCAAGTGGTTGTCTCAAGAACTTTGCAAATTGTGATCAATATCAATATAAACTATAGAAGGAAAAATATTGATGACAATTTTAATTAATTTATTTATTTTAAAATTGATGACAGATTTTTAATTAATTAATCTATTTATTTTATGTTATGATGTAATGCTTGTTATTATATAAGACTAATGAAAACGCAACACGTGGACACTTGACTTATAGTTGTGGGTTTGGTGACTGGTTTGACCTTAAAAATGAAATGGGTATAAAAGATTGTTTTATTGAATAATAATAATATAATCAAGCAAATGTTGGATTATTAGCATAGAATTTTCTAAAAAAAGTATGTCATCCTATTATATTTTCTTTTATAAACATTATATTATTATTATTATTATTATTATTATTATTATTATTATTATTATTATTATTATTATTATTATGTAGTAAATGACAAAATGAGTAACAAATTTAATAACAAGATAATTGACTCAATTGAGTCACAAATTAACGCATACTAATGGTTAACTTTGTTTCGGGGTTTTTTGATGTCCTGCGGAAGAGTTACAATTCCGGGACTGATATTCGTGCGCATGTACCTGCAAAACAACGGAGACTCCTTGTGGTGGGAGTTTCGCCTCCAACGATCAAGTTAGTACTTGCTTAAGGAGTGAATAGTGCGGAAAGTAAAGGTGGGAGATCTGGTTCCTCTAGGTGAGGAGTGATCAATGTGTTTAGGCTTCTCTAGGTGAGAGTAATTATGTTGCTTAATCCCCCTTAATGAGGATTAATTAGAGTATTTATAACTTTGGGAAACGTGTCAAATACTAGGTTTAGGTTAACCTAGGGCTAACTGGGCTTCCCTTGGAAATTGGGCCCAGGTGGCCGTTTGGCTTATTTGGCATACGGAGGCCACGTGGCGTGACACAACTGGTCCATGGTGGACAGATCAACTCCTGACACGTGGCAGGCTTCTATTGGCCCATGTAGCGGACACTTGGCAGAGCCTGAATGGTCCACTTGTCAGATGGTGATTGGTAGGGGAAAATCCCCTAATCATTTTCCCCTCACAGGTGGCACGTGACTGTTCACATGTCACCTGTGACAGGTGTCGGCCTGTAACAGGCGACGACCTGCTACAGGTGTCGCCCTATGACGGGCCGAGCATTTTTCCCGCTCATTTTTTGAATTTGGTGGCGACTCTTCGCATTCTCCTTTGCCCTATATAAAGGCATGTTGACCAAGTCTTTTGTTCACATTTGCGAACTTTTTCAAGAGAACTCTCGGACCCTTGAACTTGAGCTCTAACACTTTGCAACTTTTGACCTGCCAGGATGACTGTTTTACTAGGCGCCTACTCGATCAAGCTCTTCTTCAGAACTTAAGTTTCAGGCAACTGTCTGTTTCTTTATTCTTTTTGCTTTTGCACTTTTTCTTTCTTTTTTAAAAATGAGACCTCAAAAGCATCCGGCACGGCCTAGGTTAGCAATCAGCCGGTCACCGGGGACGGCTGAGTCTAGGACTAGGGGTACCGACTGCCCCTGCGGTACTTCAAACTTTGCGCAAGTCCCGGAATCCAACTGTCTTTGTATCTATGCAGGACAGTATGGCAAGAACAAAAAAGACCAAGAGAATTGAAAACTCTGATGGCTCCTCTTTCCGGGTTCATATTAGTGAGTTGTCGGACCAGCCGCCTGATTCCGCAGGGATCCAAGGCGGCCCTTCTGCCGAGAGCTCTGAGGAGAGAGCTAAAGTAACTCCTTCCCACTTCTTTGTTGACCTGGCCAGTCAGCAAACGACCCCTGAAGAAGAAGAGGGGTCGACCCCCTCAAGGAGAGGGGAGGAGTCGGACTCTTCTGATAGTGAGTCTGGCTCTAGCTCTTCAAGCCGCCTCTCTATAAACTCAGAGGAAAGGCATGCTCGCTTGCATGAGGCGAGAATTTCTCATGCAGCTGAAAAGGGGGACGGCTGGTCGGAACCATCCGCCTCTCATATGGAGTTGAATACTCCTTATTACTGTCATGTCCCAAAGGGCCGGATTAAGGCCATGAAAGAACGAATAGACACTTTTCTATCGGACCATACGATGGGTCCGGATTATCAAGTATTTGTGTCGGATGGTGAGGATACATTTGTCTGGCCCGCGGGGTCTAGCTATGGGGACGCCTGTTTTGGTTGCTACGAGACGGCCATCAAAGCTAGACTGCGATTTCCCTTGCATCCGGTCGTTCAACAAATCCTCGATGGATACGAGGTGGGGCTTTGGCAGTTAGCCACGAATTCTTGGTTCAACATCCTTGGCTATGAAGCCGGATGTGAAATGCACGGGGTGGAGCCAAATTTTGAGGCGTTCACCCATATGAACTATCTCAGCCGGACCCCCAAGGCAAGCGGTACCGGCTGGTACCAAATAACGAGCCACAAGGGTTACCTAATGACTAGGGGCAAAGAAAATAAATGGATGGATTGGAGAAACACCTTCCTCATCATTGCCAGCCCTGACCGGTTGCTGAACAAGCGCTAACATAGGTGGAACAAGGATTAGCCTCTTCTAGCAGGCGGTCGCAGCATGCCGCCTGTTCCCCGTAAGGCTCGGGAAGAGATCCTTGACCGAGGACTCTTCAAAGTAGAGATTAGGGAAAACTCTACTACTGGGGTACGAGAGCAAGTGCCCCTAAACTGCGTCCCAGAGTTTCAATGGCTCTATGACGAGTTTTTTCTGGCCGCTTGCGGCCTTAGCAGTCGGTCCTCCAGAGGTAGCCGGCCTCTTTAATATGTGTACACTTCTTTTGGCTTGTTTTCGAATTTTTTCTAACTCTTTGTGGTTCTTGTTTGTAGTTGAAGTTATGGACCAAATTTCCGCATCTAAGAAGGCGGCTGCCTTGCTGCGAGCCTCCATCATGCAACAGAAGCGGACCTCTTCTGATTCTCCTGCCAAGGAGACGCCCATAGTGAGTTTCGAGCCTTAGAACTTGTCTTGAAAGACTACTTATACTCGTATTGACCATTCATCTTTTTCACAGGCGGGCACTTCCAAACCCTCCTCTTCTCAGCAGCCAGATACGAAGGCTCTCAAGCTGACGATTGGGAGCTCTCCTGGCTCAGCCCAGAAGCAGTCGGCTGACAAGCAGCCAATCACCCCACAAAGTGTGGGGAAACCATCACAAGTCCTCAGTCGGCCGCCGAGAGGTATAAAACTGCTCTGCTAGACTTGACTTATTTCTTCATCGCTTTCTTCACATTTTTGATGTTTTCTCTTTTTTGGATGCAGGCGGCCCTCAAGAACCGGACTTGGTCCAAATGGCCAAGTCTATGATTAAGGTCGTCCCTCAAGAGGAGAGGGATGCGGTCAAGGGAGTCAGCACCCTTGACCTAGACGGCATCATGGGTCTCCTTTCTGAGGTAGACTTGGAATAATTTTAAAGTATTAACTTTGCATGCCGCCTGTTATTCTCAAATGTGACGCTTGTTTTTCCTTTTTTCAGACTATGCTGAGAGTACACGGCCTCCGAAGGCCGATTAGCGCCAAGAACAAAGAGGTAAGGGCTGCTAAAGCTATGGCCGCCTTTGACGTTGATAAGGAAATGTTTCAAATTGCCCAAAATGAAATTTTGACAACTGATATTCTTTATTATCAGGCGCAGGCCACTTCCACTATTCGCGCTCAGTTGGAGGCGGCCAAGAAGAAGAATAATGAGCTGGAGGCGACTGTGAAGGGTCTCCGAGATGAGCTGAAGCCGCTTAGGCATAAGATGACCCATTTTGAGGCCATGGAAAAATCCTTGGCGGCTGTCAAAGACCGCCTGCAAAAGCAGGAGAAGAGCCTCACTGACGAGCTCTCGGCCAAGGCCGAGAAGGAAAAAATTGAGTTAGTCCAAGCCATGATGGACGACTCGGCTCAAATCAAGAAGATGACTTGGACGACCCTCTTCCCAAAAGCTCACTATGCCGCATGGGAGAAAAGTTCAACGCTTGTACTGAATCGTACAACCAACAAATTATGAGGCAGGCGGCTGAGGAAGACAAGGCGGTTGAGTCCAGCTTAGAAGAGGAAGAGGAGAAGGTGGCCTTGCGGCCGATTGAGGTGGATGCGTCTAAAGAAGCTGCTCCTGATGCCGAGACAAGTAATAAGGATGCCTCCCAGAACCAGGCGTCCCTTGCTGATCAGGCGGCAGTCAATACTGAAACCCTGCCTCAATCTTAAAGCTTTTATGTCTTTACTTTTTCTTCGGCCCGCGCGCCGTTTGTTCTTGTATCATTTTACCCGGCCAGGGGGCCGGGGTATTGAATATTTTGCTGGTCTTTATGGTCGGCTGTTTATATGAATTTGGCGACCATCTTTTGGTCGTCTTTGCTCATTGAATTTTGCTTTATGCTTTATTTTTGAATATTTTGCTAAGTGTCGAGGATCCTTGATATCCGCTTGCATGTCATACCGACTGTTTCGGCTAGCCATGTATTTAATATTTGTAAGCCAAAGATTGCGAACAGGTACAAAGTACCGACTTCCTATGCCCCTAGACGACTGGTTGTCTTGGTTCTAGATTAGGCGATCAGTCGACCATTTACCCAGTCGGACCCCAACATATTTTAGGCAATACGTTAGGTTTGTTTAACTTTTTCAAGTTAGAAAGGAACAGGCCGCTTATAACTAGCCCGCTTGTTTGTTAAGATAAGAATAGTTCTTGAGTCCTTGTTTGCCAAAAAGCAGTCGACCTGCGAACCAGATTTTCAAACGTGTTTGGTTTGAAAAGAGATCATCTTAGTAGGGTCGGGGTACGAGAGCTCTAGTTTGCCTTTAGGCAGGCGGACTCGTCATACCTTTTGAATCCTTACTAAGTATGAGAGAGTGACTTATGGATAATCTTTAAGGTTACCCACTCGTCATCTTTTATGTTTGAGAAGTAGAGAAACCAGGCGGCAGATGTCGGCTGGTCCCCTTGATTCACCAATTTTGTTGGCTATTTACTCAAGAGGTACCGGCTGTACTTATCCCAAGTAATACAGACGGTTATCCGACTCGGATGTTAACTGCTAACACTTGTTTGGTTTAGTGTTAGAGTTATCCTTGTCTCAAAAACGGCTACGTGGTTGTCCTTGGGGACAGTCGTCTAGGTGTCGTGTAATTAGTTTATAGAACAATGTTCCACCCAAAAGGGAGCTGCTCTCTGCGACGAATTTCATCCCGAGGGATGCCGCCGGACGCCTGCTATGATGTTGGGACAGGTCGTATTAGTTTAAAGATAAGATCAGCTGGCTGGGCACCTGGTCTGATCATTCGGCCATAGGCCTTAGGTAGTTCATGGCGAACTAAATATAGGAGAGTAGCCGACTGTATAGCTACAGGCGGCGTGCCCTTCTTAATTGAATGCACATTTGAGTAAAATGGAGAGTAGCCAACTGTTTTATCAGTTGGCATGCCCCTAAATTGATAGAAAAAACGGAGAGTAGCTGGCTGCTCATGGAACAGGCGGCATGCCCCTCATAATACAAAATAGATGAAGCAAAGTAGCAAACTTTTATTAGCAGCTCTTAGCTGTTTACATCATTCAAAAATAATATTTCTTTAGATTATCTACATTCCAGGTTCGAGGCAAGGGTTGGTCGTCTGGTGTTTCCAGGCGGTAGGTGCCGTCCCGGACCTCTTCATAGATTCGCTAGGGTCCTTCCCAGTTGGGAGTTAATTTGCCTGACTCATTAGCCCTACCAACTGCTTCCATCTTTCCTAGGACAAAGTCCCCCACTTTGAGTGGACGCCTGTGCACTCTTTTGTTATATGACCTTGTCATTCTCAGGCGGTAGATTTCATGGCGCAGAGCTGCATTGCCCCTTCGTTCTGGAAGTGAGTCTAATGCCAGGCGCATGGACTCCCAGTTCGCCTCTTCATCATACAACATTATTCGAAGAGTCGGCTCGTAGTGTTCAATTGGAAAAACAACTTCTGCACCATAGGTTAGGAGGAATGGAGTTTCTCCAATCGACCCTTTTTCAGTCATCCTAATGGCCCAGAGAACATGTGGTAGTTCGTCTTCCCATAGGCCGCCTACTCGTTCAATCTTCTTCTTAAGACCGTCTGAGATGATCTTATTGAAAGCTTCTACTTGGCCGTTTGCTTGAGGACGGCCGACTGATGCAAAGCAGTGTGAGATGCCTTGGTCTCCCAGCCAATTTTTGAGAACAAATGTCTCAAATTGGGGACCATTATCAAAAACCATAGACATGGGCACCCCAAACCGAGTGATGACATTTTTCCAGATGAATGAGATCACATCCTTCGTCTTGATTCCCTTAACAGCCTCAACCTCAACCCATTTGGTGAAATAATCGACTGCAACATGTATGTACTTCTTGCCGCCTGTAGCAGGCATATAGGGACCTAGGATATCCATGCCCTACTTAGCAAACGGTAGTGGGCTATGGATGGCAGTGAGATCAGTAGCCGGACGGTGAATTAATTTGCCAAACCTCTGACACCTGTCACATTTTTTCACCATCTCCATGGCGTCTGCTTCTAAGGTAGGCCAAAAGTAACCCTGCCGCCTTGCTCGTTGAGCAAGCGACCTGCCGCCTACATAAGAGGCGTAGTATCCAGAGTGCAGATCTTCTAAGACCTCTCGTCCTTTTTCTGGGGTAACACATTTCAAGAGGGGTTGAAGGTACCCTTTCTTGAAGAGTTCCCCCTTTCGCATCTCAAAACTGGACGCTCGCTTTTTCAGTATAGCCGCCTGGTAATGATCATCCGGCAAGGTGCCGTCTGTTAAGTATGCCCTGATTGGGTCCATCCAGGTTGAACTTCAATCTAGAATTCCAATAGGATCTTCTTCAATACTTCTCTTCTCCATAACTTCCCAGAAGACGGTTCTTGGAGTATCACAGGAGGCCGAGGAGGCCAACTTTGAGAGAGCATCCGCCTGGTTATTTTCAGACCTGGGCACCTGAGTCAGATAAAACTCTTCAAGTGACCCAACCGCTTGTCGTATCGCCTGCAAATATTAAATCATGGCCGGATGGGTTGCTTCGTATTCGCCATTATACTGACTCACTATCAATTGTGCGTCAGAGCAGACGTCTATTCTTCTTGCCCTAGCCGCCTTGCACATGCGGATACCGGCCAGTAAAGCTTCATATTCTGCCTTGTTGTTCGAGGATTGGAAATTAAAACGTAGAGCATACTCATACCTGTCGCCTTCTGGCGACTGACATATGAAGCCTGCTCCACAACCATTTGAGGTGGAGCTCCCGTCCAGATAGACCTTCCAGACTTGGTCTGGAATTTGAGAATCAGAGGGCCGAGTCATTTCCACAATAAAATCAACAAATGCTTGCCCCTTTACTGCTTTTCTTGGCTCGAATGTGATTTCAAGGCTCTGAATCTCTATTGCCCATTTGATCATTCGGCCTGACAACTCCATGGTTGTGAGTGGCCGCTTGATTGGCTGATCTGTGTATACGACGACTGAATGTGCCAAGATATAAGGCTTCAATTTTCTAACGGCCATGAAGAGAGCAAGACCAAATTTTTCCACTAGGGGGTACCTCAACTCGACATTTTTCAATACATGACTAACAAAGTAGACCGGGAGCTGGCAACCGTCTCTTTCAGCAATGAGGACGGCGCTTAGAGCATGGTCAGATACTGCAAGATACATGTAGAGCACTTCTTTGGGCAAGGGACTGACCAGCCTTGGTAAATAATGTAGATGGACTTTTAGTTTTTGGAAGGCCGCTTCAGCATCCGGCCCCCATTCAAACCTTGCTTTCTTCTTTATTGCCTGAAAAAAGTAAAGGCACTTGTCGCCTGATCGGCTGAGAAATCTTCCCAAGGCCGCCAAACAACCTGTTAACTTCTGAACCTCTCGGGCGGTGCGAGGCGACTGCATGTTAATGACCGTCTGCACTTTCTCAGGGTTCGCCTCTATACCTCTCTGATTAATGAGGAATCCGAGAAACTTCCCAGACTCAACCCCAAAAACACATTTCTTGGGATTAAGAATGACATGGTGCCGCCTGAGTGTGGTGAATGTTTCTCGTAGGTTCGCCAGATGATCCGTCTGAAGTTTGGACTTAACAATCATATCATCTATGTATGCCTCGACATTCCTTCCAATTTGGTCGAAGAAGACCGTGTTTATCATTCTTTGGAAGGTGGCCGGGGCGTTCTTCAAACCAAACGGCATGACCGTGTAGCAATACAGCCCTTAATCAGTGACGAAGGTCGTCTTCTCTTGATCTTTCTTCCACAACGGAATTTGATGGAAGCCAGAGTAGGCGTCCATGAAGCTCATTAAAGCGTGGCCGGCTGTTGAGTCGACCAGACTGTCTATCTTAGGCAGTGGGTAGCTGTCTTTTAGGCATGCTTTGTTTAAATCAGTGTAGTCAACACACATGCGCCAGGTACCATTCGGCTTTTTAACTAGTACAACATTTGCAACCCAGTCAGGAAAGTAACATTGCCGAATGAACCCTGCATCAAGCAGCTTTTTAACCTCGGCGGCAGCCGCCTGACTTCTTTCTTCACCATGGTTCTGCTTCTTTTGCCTGACCGGCTTCTTTTTCGGATCCACGACCAATTTATGTACAGCCAGGTCAGGACTGATACCTGGCATTTTGTGAACTTCGAATGCAAAGATATCCTTGAATTCCTTCAAGAGTTGGTGAAAATTTTCACCCAATACTTTAAGAGCAGTCGTCCCTACTTTAACTGTTCGATCAGGACGTGAGTCGTCCAGGACAACATCCACGTGTTCGCCAGCCGGCTGAGGGAGGAATTCGTCCGACTGCTCCTCTGCTAGTAATTGCTATCTTTTTTCTTTTCTCTCGGCCCCCAGTTGGGTAGCCTTTCTTTTCTTGCCGCCTGCTACTTGGGCAGGCGCATGCTCCTTGATGAGCTCAAGGTCAATTTTTTCACCACTTGGGCCAGCAGTCGCCACAGTGGGTTTGATATCCGAGAGGTAACACTTTCGTGCCATCTTCTGATCTCCCCTTAGGGAATCGACTATTCCATCATCCCTCTCAAATTTGAGCAGCATAAGAGAAGGGATAATGACAGCTTTGGAGTTGTTCAGGGTGGGTCGTCCTAAGATCATGTTGTAGGCCGACAGTTCTTCAACTACGAAGAACCGAACCACCATGTGACGGCCCTCCCCTTTCTTACCCAGACGGATGGGTAGATCCACTCGTCCCACTGGGTGTACAACACTTCCTCCAAACCCCACTTAAGGGTGAGATACCGGATGTAGGTAGTCGGTTTTGTACTTGAGCTTTGCCAAGCACTTGTTGCTGATGAGATCAGAGGAACTGCCGGTATCTATGAGGATCCGGCCAACTCTTTGGTTGGCCACCTTACATTTAATGACAATGGGGTCATCATGCGGCCCCTAAACAACTCCCAGATCCTCTTCTGTGATGACAATTTCTGGGAATGAACTCTTGGCTGTCCGTCCTTGGTGAACGGAATTAACATCTAACCGCCTGATATTGTCTTTGTTGCCCCTAATAGTGGGGCCGCCTCCTGAGAAGCCGCCTACTATAGTGTAGACGACTGCGTCATCAGTATCAGAACTGTCAGCCGGCCTGTGATTCTTCTTGGCCGACTGCTTGTGCTTGGGGGGAGCATTCCCCTTGGACTTCTTGACATAGGAGTCAAGGTTGCCTTTTTTCAGCCAGGCGGTCCAGGTAGCGCATGAAGCTTATACATTCATTGGTTTCATGACCAATATCCTCATGAAAATGACAGAACTTATCTTGGTTCCGATTGCTTGCAGAACCCTTCATGAGGGTCGGCTTCTTGATTGAGATCCGGCTCTTGATTTCTTTGAGGATAGCTTGGCTATCTTTGTTGAACGCATACTTGGGAGAGTATGGTTTGAATTCTTTCTTCTTCTTCTGGGCTGGCTGTCTAGAGGAGTCGCCCGCCCAGACTTCTTTTCGCTTTTTCTCATCTTTATTTGCCGACTGCTTTGGTCGGCTGTCTTTTTTGTCAGACCTCCTTCCATCCGACTGTTTTCCAGTGTTACAGAGGTCAGTCGCCTGTATGTAGGCTTTAGCTTCAATCAGTGCTTCTTGGAGAGTCGCAACCCTCTTTCAGACCAAGTCGAACTTGAAGGTCGACCCATCCTTAAGACCTCTGAAAAAGTCAGTGTAGGCTACCTCATCCGGCAGCCCTTGTATTTGAATTCTCATCAGGTTAAATCGCCTGATGTAGGAACAGAGTCCCTCCTTCTCACCCTGCTGAATGGTCCCTAAGTCAAGGGTCGTCTTTTTAGCAGGAATGTTCATAGCAAAATTGGAGGTGAACAAGTAGGCAAGTGTCTTGAAATTATTCACATAACCAGTCGACAGGTTGCCGAACCACTGTTGTGCGATTCCCTTGAGAGTCGCTGGGAAACACTTTCACCAAGTGGGATCATCCAACCCTTGGAGGTACATTAGGTTGGTGAACGCCATTAGGTGATCTTCTGGGTTAGTAGTGCCATCATAGGCGCCTACTAACACATTCTTCACTTTGGCCGGCTGGGTGGCCTCAATAATTTCCTTGGAGAAGGCGGACGGCTGTTCTCCAAGTCTGAGCAACCGTAGTTGCCAATCCAATGGTTGGGCGTTCCTTGCCGCCTGCCCTCCAAACAAAGGAGGCTGCAAGAAGTGTTGTTGTTGCGGTACGAATGGTACATTTGGTACCGATTGTTCTTTATGAAATCCGGACCGACGGGAGGTGTCGCCTGTCTGACTGTCATAGTTTTATTGGGAATACCTCATGGAGGTATTATGAAGACTGTCGTGAAAATCGGACGTAGAGGCCGACTCTGACAGTTGGTCATTCTTCTTCTGCTCTAATAACAGTCGAGCATCTGAGTAAGTTTTCTTTGATCCATCCGCTTGGACATGACAAATGGGCTTTCTTTTCCCTGGTGAGGGAAAGCGATACTTTGTTAAGTCGATCACAGGCGGCTCCCACTTCCTAGAATTAGGGTGAGGAGTCGCCTCTTGACCTTGTACAGGCTTCCTTCTTCCAGGCTGAGAAGGTTTTCTAGCCGACTGCTCCTTGGAGGGAGCAGGCGTCTTCTTATTGATGAGATCCTGAATCTCCCCTTTGAAGCTATTCATAAAAGTCATGAGTTCACTTCTAGTGATGGGAGCTGATCCCTCGGCCGCCTGTTGATGATCAAGCGGCTAGCCGGCAGGTTTACTAGATCCAACCTGGCAATCTTTTCGTTCCTTCTTTTTCAGAGGAACGGGTTCGTCGAGCTCGCAAGGTCCCGTCTGGGCCCGTATGAGTCTCAACCTCAACCTCATATTCAATATCCTGGTCACTATAGACCTGAGGGTCGTTCGTAGGACGCCTCTCGCTCTGAGTTAGTACAGACTGTGATTCCATCTCGAAAGTACTCTCCCCACAGACGGCGCCAAAATATTTCGGGGTTTTTTGATGTCCTGCGGGAGAGTTACAATTCCGGGACTGGTATCCGTGCGCCTGTACCTGCAAAACAACGGAGACTCCTTGTGGTGGGAGTTCCGCCTTCGACGATCAAGTTAGTACTTGCTTAAGGAGTGAATAGTGCGGAAAGCAAAGGTGGGAGATCTGGTTCCTGTAGGGGAGGAGTGATCAATGTGTTTAAGTTTCTCTAGGTGAGAGTAATTATGTTGCTTAATCCCCCTTAATGAGGATTAATTAGAGTATTTATAACTTAGGAAAACGTGCCAATAACTAGGTTTAGGTTAACCTAGGGCTGACTGGGCTTCCCTTGCAGGTGGCCGTTTGGCTTATTTGGCATACGGAGGCCACGTGGCGTGACACAAATGGTCCATGGTGGACAGATCAACTCCTGACACGTGGCAGACTTCTATTGGCCCATGTAGCGGACACTTGGCAGAGCCTGAATGGTCCACTTGTCAGATGGTGATTGGTAGAGAAAAATCCCCTAATCAAACTTCATGTAACAAATTCATTGCCAGGCTCAAATATTAGTTTTTACAAAGAAAAATTAGATTGCAAACCATAGGACATGCATGAGTTTTATACTTTGCGAGTCAAAATAAACATAATTTTGTAAGTTTGACTTGGATTGATGAGAACCAAATTTATTTATTTATATATATATTAGAACTTTTTTTTTTTTTTTTTTTTTTTTTTTTTTTTTTTTTTTTTTTTTTTAGGATTGAACTTTTTTGCGTGTATCAGACCGAATCAGATTAGACGTAACTTGTGGCATATGGTGGTCAAATTACCATCCCTAATTATCCCCAAGAAGAGAGACGGGCTAATCTTTGCCCACACTCCATTGGCTAATTATTGGCCACTTGGCCAGTATAGGCGCTGTTTTTTGCAGCCTCACTTCCACTTTGCATCGCAAAACTCCTCCAATTTAGGCGGAGATGCGGTCCATACCACTAGGCGGCGTCGGCATCACACTAACGCCGACTTCCAACGCCGCTTCCTGTAAATCTTCCATCTCTCCCACCTTCAACACCACCAAACTACGTCTTCCTTCTTCCTTCATCTCACCCCACTTCTCTCATCATTTCTTTCTTTCTTCGTCTTCTCCGCCCCCCAATTTCCAAGGTATATATGTATACAGTAGTGTTTTTTTTTTTTTATTTTTTATTTTTTTTTTACTAGTTTCATTCTGTATTACTCCAAATTATGCTAATTTTTTTGTTCAATTTTCCCCTTTTTAACTTTCATTGATCATTGACTTGTGTTTTTATTATAGACATGTGATTAGCAATAATGGGTGTCAATGGATTTCATAGAATTTTGGGTTAGTGAATTTGTAGCTCAAGTAATTTAGTATTAGTTGGCCCTTTTTGGTTGAAGGGATTTGAGTCATTTGACTGAAAATGAGGCTATTGTGCCTGTCTATTGAACAACTTGGCTTTTACATTTGTGTTAGTTATGGCAAAACAAGCAGATATATAATTCATACTAGCTCAATGCAGCAAAGTTGAAGTGGGTGTCTAAGGTGTTTTCTATTTGCGTGTGTGAATTCCCTTTTTTTTTTCTTACAAGCATGCCTTTTAGATTAACAATGCGTTTTGTGTGTGGCTGGCCAAACCATCCGGCTGATATTAAAAGAACAAAGTAACCCCTATAACACTGAACGAGTAACCCTATAACACTAATGAAGTGACCCCATGATGGTTAGTGTGGCCAGCCACATATAGAAGTTGGTGTTAGACCAATCCCATATTCCTTAGACGACCAAATTCTGAAAATTTATTTAGAGTTTACTAATACTTCTATTTCAAAATATGTTAACAAATTGACTTTTGGCACTATTCATTTACCTTAATTTTACCATAATTTTCTACTAATATATACTATCAACTAATATTATGGCCAAACTATGTACATGTGACATGCGCCGTAGATCCTTGTAGATTGTAGTGTCGATATTGTTTTGGGTGGAAAGACGAACTTACATAGTTACATAGCATCAGAAATGATCCTTGTAGATTGTAGAGTTGATATTGTTTTGGGTGGGAAGACTAACTTACATAGCATCAGAAATGAGAATGGGTCTAATATCTTGCCCTTTTCAATTATTGTCAGTGTTAAAACGATGATTTTTCTGTGTTGTCACAATTATTGTCAGAAATGAGAATGGGAATGGCAAAAGTTAACTTATTAAAATGATGATTTGTCAGTGTTGTCACAATTGTGCATATTGTTGAAAATATGTTAGTAGATTTATTGTAGGTAGTTGATGCATATAGTAATCTCCCTGTTTTATCGTTTCTGAAATTTCCTGCTTGGAGATGATAAATTGTAACTTAATTGTTCATATACCTTGGTGGTTGTGGTCTCAATTCTAGGAGCTTGCCTGGCTAGTCAAATTGCAGACTTGTTTCCATCTGTCACACCTGAGGTAGTTGTTCGAGAAGCTAGATTGGATGACAGTTGGGAAGTGGTTGAAACACATTGTAGCTCCTTCTTCCCTGAATATTCCTTCCCTTTGGACTTTGTAATGAGGATCGATAGACTCATTGCAATGATATTTGGATTTCCTGTTCCTCATGGTTGCAAAAGGACTTGCTTGGTCGCAGTTGTTGGTAGCTCTACAAACACCTTCTACATTGAGAGTGATGATCTCAAATTTGGTGGATTTGATGCGAAATTCTCTCTAAATAAAGGTCATGTTGCGGGAATCTTAACTGTGGACACTGTTGCTGATTTCTTACCTAGAAAAGGATCTTTGAGGCAACGAAGGTGCATTCTGTTTAACCTTTGGCTTTTGTGTTTGGATATGTGCATTTCATAACTCTAATTTCTTTCCAAAAAAACAGAAATTGGAAAATAGCATACTTTAATCTTAATTTTGTTAAGTGATTGATTCGTGCATTAAACACAAATACCCAATACTTCAATATTCTTCCAACCACTATGTTTTTTATAAACCACTTTTTTGTGTAAAAATATTTTAAATAGGCAAAAGAAAAGAGAGAATTATTGGATGTGTGCTCATTAATGGGCTTAATATTTGAATAAAGGATAGAAAAGAGAGAATTATTGGATGTGTGCTCATGAATGGGCTTAATATATGAATTTCAAGGACTAACAATTAGGCCATCATGAGTCAAGTGCGTATGTATTTCAATATAAATAGCTTAGGCAAATAATCTTCTAAAAGTCATGACACTACATCCTGATTTCATAAAAGCACTCAAGTAAGTATATGTTTAACAAGAGCCAAGACTAGGTATAACATCTTGCATTGTTGCTTTGCATTAAGGTGTTCATATGTGTGTGTGATGTATTTGATAATGGGTAGTCATTTGCGCCTTATTTAGAACAATCAATCAATCAATCAATCAATCAAAGCCTTAATCTCATAATTGGGGTCCTTATTTAGAACAAGATCAATATAAATTTCACTAGTGGTGAGAGTTAAGGCGACTAAAATGTAGTAGAACACTCTTTGGAAAAACGGAATCAGATTAGGCTTTGAATTGCTTGATTCCCACACCATCTTATAGTTGTTTCAACTATCGTTTTGGATTGACACTTTGAATTTGGAATCTGTACATTACCTAGTATGCTCTTGATGAGGCAATTGGCTTGGTGAAGAAAGTTTTACAATACTAACGTTGGTTGGCTGTGATTTTTAATTTGATTTAAAATTTAGGCAATAAATATATAATGGAATGCTTTGAAATCTACTATAAAATGGTATTGGTTTGACCCAAAAATAATTATTGCTAGAGAACTTATGGTCCATATAGTTTAAGAGTGCTTGTTTTCTGAAATCATTAATTCCTTTTAAGTCTCTACTTTGTTTTTAAATATAAGGGAAAAATATGTTATTTGAAGTTTCCAGAAGTTTGCGCTCGTTAAGTATCATTGTATCTTTCAGTTTTTTTGTTCTTAAAAGTCATATTATATACTTTCTCTGTTCTTTTTTAATCACAACATTAGGGATATCATACTTGCAAATGGACATTTTAAAACATTAATATCTTAAAGGAAAAATTGTCAAAAATATTATGACTTTTGTATAGTCTTCCAAAAATTAAACGACCTCTTGATTTCCCAAAATAATACCAACTTTGGGGGTATCCGCTTTAAATAGTGCATGACCAGTTGGTAGCTTGCTTAATAGGTTAATTGTGACAAGTGGCACATTGTAATTGGTAGGATTTTTTTCTTTTTTTTTTATTAAAAATTTGACTGTAATTTTTGTAAAAAAAATCAAACATCCCTCTCATTGACCCCTCTCCTTGTGAGCCCCTTTCCCGGCCACCGCAACACCCTAGCCATCACCAACCTAGGCCACCACCATCTTATCTGCCCTTCTTCTCAGTTCTCACCCAACCATCCGTAGACAACCACCACCTCCCTTCTTAAAAATAATTGAGGGGAGGGGGAGTTTGGTCGGGGTGGGGGGAGGGGGCTGGTCAGGGGAGTTGGTCGGGCAGGGGGGAGTTGAGAGAGAAATTATAAGGCTGTAATGAGGTTATTTTTATAATTGTTTTGTGTATCATGCTGTTATTCAAGTTTTTTTGAAGTGATATATATAACAAGGCCATTGAATTATATCAGTACAATTTTCTTGTAGCGCTAAAAGTTTATAAATCATTTATCACTAGTGCTTTTTCAAGGCTTTTCCGTTTTGACCTTAAGTGGTCATTTAAGGATTGTTAAGGAACATCCTAGTTTCCACCATTTGTTGATTGTGCTATAGAGGCTTTAAAATTGGTAGAGTTTCTGAACTAGATTGATACGAACTAGAGAGAATTTTGACGAGTAGTTAACTTTTACTACATAGGTCACTTCTTGTTCAAAAATCCTGCAGGTAACATATTAATTATCATGTAAGTTGTTGAGAATAAAAGATTTAATATGGATTTTTGCTTGGGTAATACCGTAATGCATGGAAACAAAGAAAGAAATATAATCTATGTGTGGGGGACCCTGAGGTTTTTCACTCATTCATTGGTAGTTTCAACAATCCATCCTTTGATGATTGTGATTCTAATCTGTTAAAAATATGAATGGGGAGAACATCATTTTTGACTTGGAAAGAGCTCTTGTTTCTCTATCAACTTTTGACATCATTGTATTCAATTGAAATACTAGTGCAGGTTAAGATGGTTGAGTACTAGGACATTATTGTGGATAGAAAACATTGCAGGTACTGTCAATGCTATCTAATAGGTGCAAAGGTTAAACTGATTTATATCTATGAAATATGCATGAAATCTGAAATTTTACAATTGGACGACAAAAGTTCTAATGATTTCTCTAGATATGGATTATAGCATGTCCTGAAATTTGTATATCTGAAGCATGCCTTTCCTTGGAATGGTGCTCCTTTTTGATAGACTGTTTGTCACATGTTGACATGACTATGATTTATGGGTAATTGGGTATAGTACTAGAGTTAAAGGGGTGACTCCCAGGCTTCTGAAATTAGGTCTTAAGGGGTTTGAATTTCGGAAGGTGTAAAATACCAAGCAGGACAGGGAGTTGAAAGAATGACTCCCTTTGGCAGATGTGTGGGCATCAAGGAGGAAGCTGGATGAGAGGCATCTTCCAACTTCCTATAGAAGGCACTGATAATATTGGCTAGGTATCTTTTGTGAGTGTAATAAAAACTACCAACATCCCGTTTTGTAGTGGGTAATAAATAGAGATATTGGTAATGATTATGAGTAATTTTTATGAAGAACATTCCATGTCAATACAAGTAATGCTAGTCCCTCGAATTCCTACTTTTCTTCAAAAGTTTCATTATTGGATATGGAGTACTATTTTAAAGGTTACGGATATTGCTTGCTAATGGAAATTTGTGGGGAAAAACAAAACATGTTTAGGGGTAGAGTTTCATTCAAATGGTAATGAACATGAAATTTTGTAGCACAATTACAAAATAATTCATTACCATTCCCACAGTTAATGACCACTTATCAAACGTGCCGTAAGAGCTCATTGTCATCCTCTTACTTGGCTATGGAAGTATTCAATTGTCAGAATTTTATATACTTCGTATTTGATGTTTTTTAACGTGAGCATTAGGTTACCAAGCTAAGTTTGGTATAGTGGAAAGGAGAGCATCTTCCAACCATGAGGTTGGAAGTTCAATGCCCACTAGTGACAATTTGGGGGATGAGATTCCCTTACTTTCCTCGCACTCTCCCAAATTGTTTAGCCTGTTTCTTTTGTTGATATTGCTCTTATTCATTCTTATACGCACTTGATAACTTACACATGCACACTAATAAAGTAAAAAGCAGTTCGTTAACCAGCGGAGAACCCTATCAACAATAGTACTGTCTTTTTTTTTCTTACTTTTAGTGGTCAATGATAACAATGTTAGATGAAGTTGGGTCTGAATGTTAAGTCTAATTTCCGATTCCACATATAATGGCCTTTTTTTTTTTTTTTTTTTTTTTTTTTTTTTTTTTTTTTTTTTTTTTATTCTTCGAGTTATGAAGTTACTGAAGACATTTGACGGATTTTACAATTTAGCTGTCATTACTCATTAGTATAATTATACTCCCAGAATTTGGGAAGCTGTCTGATAATAGTGCTATGACAGGACGGGTATAGCATACATTTCAAATGTGGCAGTGCGAGAGAAGTTTCGACGCTTGGGGATAGCTAAAAGGCTCGTTGCCAAGGCTGAGGCTCAAGCTTGGACCTGGGGCTGCCATGCTGTTGCACTTCATTGTGATATGAAAAACCCAGGGGCGACAAACTTGTACAAGAGTCAGGGTTTTAAATGTATAAAAGTGCCTGAGGGAGCGAATTGGCCCCAACCCAAGACCTCTCCAGATATCCAATTCAATTTCATGATGAAGCTTGTAAGAGCTCCAACAACCTCCTCATAAGTTGTGCATATTTAAGAGATGTATATTAAAGAAAGGGGAGGTAATTAGGAACCATTTCTTGTACAAAATTTGCCTCACTTCTCGTATTTGTCTGTAAATGCCATGTGCTGCGTTCCACGGGACATGGCTGCTGTCTGTATAATCAAAGCTAGATTATTATTAATTTCACTTTCATTACCTAAACAAAAAAAGGAAAAAAAAAAAAAAAAAAAAAGCTCTTAACAGACCATCCCACCGTATGAAATTCGCTCAACAAGCCCAATTACACTCCGAATCAACAGTCGTGTATCAAACTGTACCCAATTACAGTAACATCCGTTACGCTTTTTAATGCAGGACATTGATCATGTTGAAATGAAAGATAGAGAGTTGTAGAAAGTTGACAAGTGTTATCTAAATCTATCTATACTTAGTATTTAAAAAGACAAATCATCATCTCCATTATGCCACATGTAAATTTTATTTTTCACCAACAGCACATGATACCTCATTTAATTTTTCTTTTTTTGATCCCCTTTCTCATATTGAAAAAACACTAGTTTAATTCAATACATGTATGAATGTTGTTTGGTTTACTTTCCCCCAACTTAATATATTTTATAATTACATTCAATTTTCACCCTTTCTTCTCCTTTATAAACTATTCATTTTTCAATAAAAACATATAATAAAATAAAGATTTATATTGTATACTGTTTTGGGTAAAAATACCCCCCGACCACGTGGCCCAATAAGATGGTGACACGTGTCACCTTAAGAGAGGATCAAAATGAACCTCTCCTTGGCTGACACGTGGCATCCCGAATCATTTGGAAAAAGACGGCCTTCAAGGCCCAATTCCCGAGATAGCCCACCATTCCTAGGTTTCCGTAACCTAGGATAGCGGCACAAATCCCAAGACCCTATAAATAGGGAGATGTTCCCACCTTGGGAGACATTCATACACATTTATTCAACACGAACAAACCAGAGCAGTCAATGATTGCAGATAATTAATTCTCACCTCAGAGAATATTCCCGATCTCGGAATCCGAGAAGATACTAGTTTACTTTCCACACTTTTTACATCTTTCGAACACATTCTAACTTGATCGTCGGAGGCGGAACTCCACCCAACTGGAGTCTCCGTTGTTTTGCAGGTACAGGCGCTCGGAATCCAGTCTTGGTGTTGTAACTCTCCCGAGGGACACATAAAACCTCGAAACATTTGGCGCCATCTGTGGGGAGAGTACCTCTAAAATGGCTTCAGAAAAACCTGTACCGCCTCCTAATGAGAAACGGCCTACGGCCGGATTTGAGGTCTATTCGGACCATGACACTGATGACGACTTTGAAGTCGAAACATATGTGGCCGCTGATGGGTCACTCAGGACTAGATGCACCCGTCCCATAGAAAGAAGGGAGCGGGGTGATGAACAAGCTGGTCCTAGTAAATCATCCGGACAACCGTTTGGACAACACCAGGCAGCAGAAGGCACAACACTAATTACTCGAGACGAACTCATGAAATTCATGACAAGTTTCAAGGGGGAAATCAAGGACCTGATAGACAAGAAGATGGTTGGCTCCAACAGGGGTCAGTCTGCAATACCCCGTATTTTTATATGTATTTTAATTTAAATAAGTATATCTTAAAGTATTTAAATAATTCGAAATGAATTATTTATGGTTTTTATTAATTTAAAAAGAATTATTTTAATTAAAAAGTTATTTTTAATATTTAATAATCTTGAAAATATTTTATTTTGTGATTTAAAAATATTGGGGCTTATTATTTTATAAAAAATAATTTTTAAAGACAATGGTATTTAAGGAAAGTCAAAATACTAGTTTGACTAGGAAAGAGATCATTAAGGGTAGTAAAAGAATTTTAAGTATGAGGGATATTGAGAGGGGGTATAAATACCCATCATATGCCTAAGGTGGAGTGCACCCAAAGGTAAACTCTCTCTCTCCTCTTATTTCCTTTTCCCCTTCCCCTTTAATTTATTTTATTTAATTTTAATCACCACCCACACATACACCATACACGCTGGTCGGCCACCACCACCAGCACTCGCCGGCAGCAGCAGCCACCGGGTGACGGCGGCAGCCAGCCTAGGTGGTTGTGTGTGCCAGTGGTTTACCAAAAAAAAAAAAACCTTTCTTTTTGATTTTTAATTTAAATCTACCTTAATCTAATTATTGTATTTGGGTTTTGTGATGATTTTAGGATGTTTAATAATAAGTATTTTGTATATAAATTTTCAGATTTAATTTTGAATTTAAAAAGCCCCAAAATGAAAACCCTAGATTTCTACATTTATGTATATTGATGGAATTTGATTGTGGGTAATTTAAATTATGGAAATAGGTGTTTTAAAACATAATTACAGCAATTTTATGAGTTTTAATTAAGCTGGAAGTTTTATATATAAGCTATAATTATGTTTCTTGAAAGGATTTTTAATTACCCATTAATTGGGAATAAAAGTAAGGGTTTTAAATAAAATTTTAGATTATCTTAGAGGGTTTATGAGTGATTTAAAGAGAGTATATATTGCTAAAAATTTGAGTGGAAGAGGTATTATTACTTCTTTGTAAGTGTGGTTTTTAGGAGACTTTCAAGTGAGTGATTTTATTTAATCGTGGCGATTTTGAGATCATATTCAAGGTACGTTCGCATATTAGTAATTATTTGAATATGTAGAAGCATGCTAGGCTTTGATTAGTTAATTCCAAGTAGTATCATGATAGGTATTGGTGGAATTTGTTGATTGGATTGATTTGGTGATTGATTATGAAATATGAATTTTTTGAAGTGAATTGTTGATTGGAATTAATTATGTTGGCATGTTGGCTGTGAACTATACTTTTATTATTGGCATGATAGTGGGCATGTTCAATTAAACTAAGTGTTTAATTTGGTTTGGAATATTGAAAAGAAATTTTATTATGGTTCATATAATTTTTTATTGATGCTATAAGCATGAGGAAGGAGCTATTTAAGTGACTATGTACACGAGGATTAAATTATATTTTTGGTGCCTAAGTGCACTTAAGGTGTTCTAAACACCGAGGGATAGGACTTGTGGTGCTTTATGCGCTTAAGGTGTTATTTAACACCGAGGTAGTTTAAAAAGGATTCAACATTAAATTTATGTGGTCACTAATTATTTAAGAATTAAATTGGTATGTTTGATTGCTTGAATGAATTATAATGTTTGATTGTGTTGTGGTTTGAGAGTCATCACCGAGTCTAACAATATATAAATAACGTAAAGTGAAAGAGATTACGCACCAAAACTCTTGGAACGTATATACCTTGAGTATGAACATATGGGGGGAGTTATGCGACTTTAATTTGACCATAACTTTTACTGGGAGTATAGGACGGTGTATTTTCCTTTTTATTATGCGCAGGAATTCCGCCACTTACGAGTGGTTTATTGTATACTGGCACGGTTAGCTCCCGTGTTAGTACCCCTTTATTGGGGCAGGTTTGGGGGAAACCCGTTCGATGCGTAATCAAAACTAAATGAACATTGGTATTAGTCTAGTTAGATGTTGAATGTTTTGTGTGCTTGTAAACAGGGGCAACACGGTAAGTTGTGTGTTGTTAGGATGAAAGCATGTTAGTGTGTTTTATTACGCTTATGTACCCAGCTTTGCTGATTGTGTGTTTGTATGTTTGTTTGGCCTTGTCTTTACCTTGTCCCTACGACGACCCATTTCTAATGGCGAGTAGTGGGGACAAGTAGAGAGAAGCTTTTAAGGTGATGAAGCATATTCATGAAGGGCATGAGTGAAGAGCGAATCATGCTTAGTTCTCATAGGAATATGATGTGTTTTATTTGCTTTGAATATTATTTATTTTATTATGATCATGAGACTAACGCAAAGGTTTTAATATTGATTAGGTTTTAAGGGCCTACAATGGTTCCAAGTTGTAGGTTGACTTTGTTTGACTTAGTTTGACTTTTACTTTCGTTTTTGACTCCTTTAAGTTGATTTGTTTTTAAATGGTTTTAAGACTGTATGCGAGTCTTTGATATTTTCCTTAGCCGTTTTCCACGGTGGCGGTAATGTCTTAGATTTTCCTTTTTCGTATTTTAAAAGGGCAAATTGGGTATTTTAAAGGAAAGGAACTTCTAGGGTGTTACAAAGTGGTATCTGGGAGCTTTGGTTGAGATTTTGTTACCGGTAAAGCTAAAAACGTATTTTAAAGTGTTTTGTTTTAAACTTGGCCAAGTGCTTATTGAATTAAATTATTTTAAAAGTGAGTTATCTTAACTTATTTTAATTTTTTGAAATTGGAAAATTTATTTATTTATTTTTTTTAGAAAAATCCAAAAATTTATTTATTTTTGGAAAAATCCGATTTTTTTTTTAATTAGGGCATCCGAAATTATTTATTTATTTATTTAGGGTCTCTGAAATTTTTTTATAAGTGGCCGAATATTTTGGTCTTTTTCGGGTTTATTTTGAAAATTAATTTTTCAAAGAGGAGTCAAAAATATTTTTAGTTTGTTCATTTTGCAGGAAAGCAAGGATTGAGGTAAGTATTATGTGTTAAAAGCTTTTAAAAGCATGTTGGTGAGCTTGGGTAGGAAAGAATTTGAGCATATAAGTTAGAAATAATCAAGTTCTTGTATGCATTAAATTTTAGGTTGTGATGTTTGGTCATGTGAATTGATTGAAAGCATGTGATTATATGATTAGAATAAGTGAAATTGTTTGATTGAACATTGAACCTAATTCATGCAAGAATTGTATTGTTTTTAATTTCTTTGGGAAGGGAATTCTTTTCTAAACCTTTTCCTTTTCAGGATGTCGATTCTTCCTAACAAACTTTCTGAAATTGGTACTCTAGTTAAGAAAGACTATGAACATCCGTTTGACTATGTCAACAGAATCCAATTCTATTGTGCCCACATGAGCAATGTCCTAGGAGACAAGAATTATGATCTTCCTGATCGTGTTTCCGCTATGATTATTCATTGCCTTCCAGATGAACCTCCATATCTTGATGTTAAATCAAAGTTTTCTGATTTCTATTTACCAGGTGACATTCCAAACTACTCTAAATACAAAAATTTCTATGGACAGTGGTAACCTGGTTACAGATACTTGATTTCTTACCTTGTTAAAGTTGAGAAAGATCATTGTCAGCATTTAAATATTCCATATCCCAACTATTACTATAATATTCCGGTAGGGAATAATTCCCCTTCCACTAGTCATCAGTCAGGAAGTTCTTCTCCCACTCTGGGAAATCAAACAGGGACAGGTGGAGGGCAAGAAGAAGGAGAGATGATGGATGAGAGTAACCAGACTGTTGATAGTTCCATTATGGGAATTCCAAATCCAAATCCACCTCCAACTCCAATTATAATTGATATTTCATCTGATGATAAGGAAGATGAAGAGTTTGTCCAAGTAGAGCAAGAACCAGAGTCACCTGAACCAATGGAAGAAGAGGATGACCCTGAATTCGATCCTAGAAGCTACATACAATCTCCCTACAGGAGGGATAAAGTTTGAAAGGACTAGATTTTTGTAGTTTCATTTCTTTTAGGATTCTTAGATTCATTTCCTCATTTTATCATTCCAGTTTTAGTAAAGCAATAAGTGGCATGTCCACATGAGTCAGTAAACTTATGTAATTGCATAAGTTATTTAAACTCATTTTATTTCACTATTCCATTCATTTTCTTACTTATCAATAAAATTCCATTTAATTCTTTGTCAACTAATTCATTTTATTGACAAATCATTCATTTCGTTTCCAAATCTTTTATTTCGTAACACTACTCCAATAAGCCATTTCTTGCTAAAAAATATTCCAATAATTTATTCTAAACTTTGGGTATCCATGGGAATTATTTTTATTTATTAATGTGATGCTTTATTAAATGTGTGGTTGGTTAGCAATCAATATTTGGTTGAAAAGCTACAAATTTTGGGAGTTTTAAATTCCAATTTGTTAGCTTAAAATTTAATGTGTATGCTTCAAGGGTGTTAACTATTTAGGTGGGTGGTTAACTTGAGAGCTAGCTAAGACCGTTTTTAATAAAGGCCCCTTAGTATTAATTCAGGCGAAGAGGAATGGCAGGAGGGAATGGTAACAACAATGATGGTGGAGAGTTGAGTGAAGTTGTGAGGCAATTGGCATGGAACTCAACCAATAGTGGAGATGCTCAGGGAACTATTTAAGAAGGTGGCACAGAGTAAACCACCAACCTATCAAGGAGAGCCTGATCCAATGGTACTGGAAAACTGGTTGAGGGAGTTTGATAAACTGTTCGGGCAGTAGGGTGTCCAGAGAACTTAAAAGTAGGTTGTGCTACCTATTACCTTAGGGGCGAAGCTGACCTTTGGTGGCAGCAAAATGAAGCTACCATTACGGCATTACCTGGATTTAGTTGGACTATGTTTCAAGAGAAGATTAGGGACAAGTTTTACCCTAGCTTCTTACAGAAACAAAAAGCTGAGGAATTTTCTAATCTTGCTATGGGGAATATGTTAGTTACTGAGTACTACACCAAGTTTATTGAGCTGTCACGATTTGCTTAGGAGTCTGTTTCTACAGAAAAGTCTAAGGCTAGAAAGTTTGAGAGTGGTCTGACTACTGATTTGCAGTTAAAGCTATGTGGTCAAGTATTTGAAACCTTGGATGAAGTGTATGGGAGAGCTGCACTCCTATATGCCTTAGAATTAAAGAAAAAGAAAGAGATAGCTGAGATAAAGGGGAAAGAAAAGAGAAAAGAGGTGGGACAGAATTCTGGAAACCTACAAGGTAACCAGAACAACTTTAAGAAGCAAAAGTACCATCATAATAACAACTTCCACAACAACAATAATTTTCAAGACAACAATCGCCAAGGTTGACGGAACTTTAATGGTGGAACTAAGAACTTTAACCAGGGATATAATAAGGATGGAAGGTGCTATTTTTGCAGAAGGTGCAAGAATAACCACCCTGGTACGGATTGTAATGGAAATTTGGTTACCTATCGTGTGTGCAACAAGCTAGGACACAGGGAGTATGAATGTTTCTCTAAGGATCCCAACCGAAACAAACAGGGCAGTAAACAAGGCGGGGCTCAAAGGAATTTTTAGGGAAGTAACAATTATTCCGGGAACAAGGGGGCACAACAGAATGCGGCAAAAACCAACAATAGTAATGGGAACAACCAACAGAAAGGTGGAGCTGCAGGAAAGTTGAATGTTATGAGTAGGCATGAGGCTGATTCCACGAAGGATGTCATCACTAGTACCTATTCTATTAACTTTATTCTTATGAAAGTCTTGTTTGATTATGGTGCAACTTTTTCTTTCATTTCAAAGGCTATTGTTTCAAAACTATCAACTGTTTGAAAACCGTAAATGAGGTAGATTTGCCTATAGCTATTCGTACGGGTGGGGTAGTAAAGTGTAACAAAATCTTTAGAGATGTACCTTTAGAAATCGAAGGAAAAGTGTTTTTGTCGAATCTCATTGAGTTTGGATTGAGTGACTTCGATGTCATTTTGGGAATGGATTAGTTGAGCAAGTACAGTACAGAGATTGGTTGTAGATCACAGAAAGTAAAAATGACTACAAATGATAAGGAGTTGGTGACATATGGGATGCATGGTGAAACCAAGTGCCCAAGGATCATAACTGTGTTAAAACTGGAAAAGTATATTAAGAAGGGGCATCTAGTGTATTTTTGTAGTGTGAGGAATATGGAACATGAGGAGACAACTAAGCCTGAGGATGGAAGTTGAGAATGAGTTTCTGGATGTGTTTCCAGAAGAAAATCCTAAAATGACACCTAAAAGGGCAATTGATTTCACAATAGAGCTAGTTCCAGGAACAACACCAATTTCCAAGGCACCATATCAAATGGCACCTGCAGAGATGAGTGAGTTAAAGGAGCAATTGTAGGATTTATTAGAAAAAGGTTATATAAGACTAAGTGCATCACCTTGGGGAGCGCCAGTGTTATTTGTGAAGAAGAAGGATGGAAGTATGAGGTTGTGTATTGATTATAGGGAGTTAAATAAGGTCACCATAAAGAACAAGAACCCATTACCAAGGATTGATGACCTATTTGACCAGTTGAGAGGCACAACTGTGTTTTATAAGATTGATTTAAGGTCTGGATACCATCAACTTAGGATTGCAGATGAAGATATTCCCAAGACTGCATTTAGAACAAGATATGAACATTATGAGTTTACAGTAATTCCATTAGGATTAACGAATGCTCCAGCAATTTTTATGGACTTGATGAATAGGGTGTTTCATCCATTTATGGACAAGTTTGTGGTAGTGTTCATAGATGTTATACTGGTGTATTCGAACAGTAAAGAAGAACACGTAGAATATCTAAGGGCAGTTCTGCAAACACTAAGGGAAAATAAACTTTACGCAAAGTTCTCTAAGTGTGAGTTTTGGTTGGAGAAAGTAGCATTTCTGGGCCATTTTGTGTCCAAAGATGGAGTAGAAGTAGATCTCGCAAAGATCGAGGCAGTGAAAGGTTGGCCTACGCCGAAAACAGTGTCTGACGTTAGGAGTTTCTTAGGTTTAGCAGGGTATTATAGACGTTTTGTGAAAGATTTCTCGAAGATTGCTAAACCTATGACCTCTCTAATGAAAAAGGACAAGAAGTTCGAGTGGGATGACAAATGTGAGGAGGCATTCCAACTCTTGAAACAAAAGCTAATCACAGCGCCAATGCTTACACTGCCAGACGATAGTGGAGTTTATGAAGTATATAGTGACGCATCCAAGAATGGTTTAGGATGTGTACTTATGAAAAATAGGAAGGTGATTGCATATGCATCAAGACAACTAAAGACTCATGAAGTAAATTACCCTACTCATGACTTAGAACTAGCTGCAATCTATTTTGCACTAAAGATTTGGAGACACTACTTTTATGGAGTGAAATGTAGGATTTATACAGACCATAAGAGTTTGAAATACATTTTCACTCAAAGGGATTTAAACTCACGCCAAAGGAGATGGTTAGATTATACGACAGATTATGACTTAGACATACAATATCATGAGGGGAAAGCAAATGTAGTTGCAGACGCTCTAAATTGTAAAACCAGTCATGGAATGAATACTTTGATAGTGGCTGATGAGTTATGTAGAGAAATGAGGAGAATGAATCTAGAAGTGGTAGAATACGGAGTGTCAGCAGGCATACTTGCGAATCTGAGAATCCAAGCAATAACATTTGATGAGATAAGGGAAAATAAAAAAAGGAGATGTAAAGTTGGATAGGATTCGTGAGAAAATAAAGCAAGGAAAAGCTATGGATTTCATGATTCATGAAGACGGGAGTTTAAGGTACAAAGGTCGTTGGTGTGTAACACAAAAATGTGAAGAGGTAAAGAGAAAGTTGATGGAAGAGGGTCACAATACACCATACTCAGTACACCCAGGAGGGGATAAACTATATAAAGACTTGAGAAAGGTGTATTGGTGGCCTAGAATGAAGAATGAAGCTGCAGAATTTGTGGCAAAGTGTCTAACTTGTCAGAAAGTGAAGATAGAACACAAAAGACCGCAAGGAACTGTGCAATCATTGGAAATTCCTGGATGGAAATGGGATTGTATTTCAATGGACATTGTAACTTGTCTCCCAAAGTCAAAGAGTGAAAATGACACCATTTGGGTAGTGGTGGATGGACTTACCAAATTTGCAGTGTTTATACCAATGAAGGAGACCTGGAAGATGGAACAACTTGCAAAAGCTTACATAAAAAATGTGGTGAGATTACATGGAGTTCTAAAAGATATTGTGTCAGACAGGGATTCTAGGTTTCTTTCAAGGTTTTGGAAGATCGTACAGGAAAACTTTGGTACAACACTTAAGATGAGTACAGCTGTTCACCCTGCCATAGATGGGCATACTGAGAGAACCATTCAAACCTTGGAAGACATGTTGAGGGCTTGTGTTATAGATTTCCAAGGAGGATGGGAGGATAGCTTGGACTTAATTGAATTCTCCTATATTAATAGCTACCATGCAAGTATTGGCATGGCTCCATTTGAGGCATTACATGGAAGGAAGTGTCGCAGTCTAATTTGTTGGAACGGCATAAGTGAAACAATGATTCTAGGGCCTCAAATGATCGAGGATACAGTTAAGAAGGTGAGGGAGATTCAAGCTAAGATTCAAAACGGCGCAAGATCGCCAAAAGAGCTACGCGGACTTGAAGCGTAGAGAGGAGGAATTTGAGGTCGGTGACAAAGTATTGTTAAAGGTGTCACCAATGAAAGGTGTAATGAGATTTGGAAAGAAAGGAAAGCTTAGCCCAAAGTATATATGCCCATATGAGATATTGCAAAGGATAGGCAAAGTGGCTTATAGGTTGGCCTTACCTATGGAGCTAAGTAAAGAGCATGATGTATTTCAAGTATCTCATTTAAGAAGGTATATCCCTGATAAGTCACATGTGCTACAACCTAAAACTATTGAGTTAGATCAAAGCTTAACTTATGAGGAAAGACCTGTCAAGATCCTTGACAATAAGTGCGTAGTACACGCAGTAAGGAAGTTAAGATTGTTAAAGTGCTATGGTCTAACCAAAAGTATGAAGAAGCAACTTGGGAAGCCGAAAATGAGATGAAAAAGAAATATCCTGAGTTGTTTAAGGTATGGTGAGTTATGGGGACGTAACTCGTGTTCTTTAAGGGGGGTAGAATGCGGTAGAATTTCGCGTTTTTCCGTATTTTTAGTTATTTTTGTGCTTTTTGCACATTTTTAACGGTTATTTCAAGTAGTTTTGATCTTAAAGTGAGTTAAAGGCAAAAGTATTTAAAAGAGTACAAAGTGAGGAAAAAGTTTGATTTTCGTTGCCCAAGTTTCAGTACGAAACTTCTTTTAAGGGGGTTAGACTGTAATACCCCGTATTTTAATTTAAATAAGTATTTCTTAAAGTATTTAAATAATTCGAAATGAATTATTATGGTTTTTTATTAATTTAAAATGAATTATTTTAATTAAAAAGTTTATTTTTAATTATTTAATAATCTAGAAAATATTTTATTCTATGATTTAAAAATATTGGGGCATATTATTTTATAAAAAGATAATTTTTAAAGTCAATTGAATTTGAGGAAAGTCAAAATACTAATTTGACTAGGAAATGGATCATTAAGGGTAGTAAAGGAATTTTAAGTAGGAGGGTTATTGAGAGAGGGTATAAATACCCATCATATGCCTAGGTGGAGTGCACCCAAAGGTAAACTCTTTCTCTCCTCTTATTTTCTTTTCCCCTTAATTTTTCCCCTTCCCTTTTAATTTATTTTATTTTAATCACCACCCACACATACACCACACACACCGACCGGCCATCACATGCCACCACAGGCCGGCGGCCACCACCACTAGCACTCGCCGATAGCAGCAGCCACCAGGTGGTGGCGGCAACCTGCTTAGGTGGTTGTGTTGCGCTGGTGGTTTATAAAAAAAAACTTTCTTTTTGATTTTTGATTTAAATCTACCTTAATCTAATTATTGTTTTTGGGTTTTGTGATGATTTTAGGATGTTTAATAATAAGTATTTTGTATATAAATTTTCAGATTTAATTTTGAATTTAAAAAGCCCCAAATTGAAAACCCTAGGTTTCTAAATTTATGTATGTTAATGGAATTTGATTGTGGGTGATTTATATTATTTAGATATGTGTTTTAAAACATAATTAAATCAATTTTATGAGTTTTAATTAAGCTGGAAATTTTTATGTATAAGCTATAATTATGTTTCTTGTAAGGATTTTTAATTACCCATTAATTGGGAATAAAAGTAAGGGTTTTAAATAAAAATTTCAGATTATTTTAGAGGGTTTATGATTAATTTAAAGAGAGTATATATTGCTGAAAATTTGTGTGGAAGAGGTATTAATAATTCTTTGTAATTGTGGTTTGTAGGAGACTTTCAAGTGAATGATTTTATTTAGTCGTGGCGATTTTGAGATCATATTCAAGGTACGTTCGCGTACTTAGTAATTATTTGAATATGTAGAAGCATGCTAGGATTTGATTAGTTAATTCCAAGTAGTATCATGATAGGTATTGGTGGAATTTGTTGATTGGATTGATTTGGTGATTGATTGGTGAAATATGAATTATTTGAAGTGAATTGTTGATTGAAATTAATTATGTTGGCATGTTGGTTGTGAACCATACTTTTATTATTGGTATGATAGAGGGCATGTTCAATTAAACTAAGTGTTTAATTTGGTTTGGAATATTGAAAAGAAATTTTATTATAGTTCATATAATTTTTTATTGATGCTATAAGCATGAGGATGGAGCTATTTAAGTGTCTATGTACACGAGGATTAAATTATATTTTTGGTGCCTAAGTGCACTTAAGGTGTTCTAAACACCGAGGGATAGGACTTGTGGTGCTTTATGCGCTTAAGGTGTTATTTAACACCGAGGTAGTTTAAAAAGGATTCAACATTAAATTTATGTGGTCACTATTTATTTAAGAATTAAATTTGTATGTTTGATTGCTTGAATGAATTATAATGTTTGATTGTGTTGTGGTTTGAGAGTCATCACCGAGTCTAATAATATATAAATAACGTAAAGTGAAAGAGATTACGCACCAAAACTCGTGGAACGTATATACCTTGAGTATGAACATATGGGGGGAGTTATGCGACTTTATATTTGACCATAACTTCTACTGGGAGTATAGGACGGTGTATTTTCTTTTTTATTATGCGCAGGAATTTCGCCACTTACGAATGGTTTATTGTATAATGGTATGGTTAGCTCCCGTGTTAGTACCCCTTTATTGGGGCAGGTTTGGGGGAAACCCGTTCGATGCGTAATCAAAATTAAATGAACATTGGTATTGGTCTAGTTAGGTGTTGAATGTTTTGTGTGCTTGTAAATAGGGGCAACACGGTAAGTTGTGTGTTGTTAGGATGAAAGCATGTTAGTGTGTTTTATTACGCTTATGTACCCAGCTTTGCTGACTGTGTGTTTGTATGTTTGTTTGGCCTTGTCTTTACCTTGGCCCTACTACGACCCATTTCTAATGGCGAATAGTGGGGACAAGTAGAGAGAAGCTTTTAAGGTGATGAAGCATATTCATGAAGGGCATGAGTGAAGAGCGAATCTTGCTTAGTTCTCATAGGAATATGATGTGTTTTATTTGCTTTGAATATTATTTATTTTATTATGACCATGAGACCAACGTAAAGGTTTTAAATATTGATTGGGTTTTAAGGGCCTACAATAGTTCCAAGTTATAGGTTGACTTAGTTTGACTTTTACTTTCGTTTGGTTTGACTTTTTTCAAGTTGATTTGTTTTTAAATGGTTTTAAAGATAGTCTTCCGCTGTGTGTGAGTCTTTGATATTTGCCTTAACCGTTTTCACGGTGGCGGTAATGTCTTAGATTTTCCTTTTTCGTATTTTAAAAGAGCAAAATTGGTATTTTAAAGGAATGGAACTTCTAGGGTGTTACACAGTCGGGCAAGAAACCTTCTCTCTCTAAGAAGAACAAACTGGTCAGGGACCGAGAGCCCAATCCGCATCCTAAATCAAAGGAGGGAAAGCGGCCTCTGATCGATCTTACTAAAATCCGATTCCCTGAGACAGGGAAGAGGAAGGCCATCCGGCATGTCCAACCGGATGGCTCAAAGAAGACTTATTCTAATGCCCGGATGTTAATCCAACAGAAGAAGAGTTAACAACTGTCCGAGTCGGCTTCAATGTCGACTTACCCAGACAGCTTTCAGAATACCTCAATGAGGTATTCGCAATCAAACCGAGAGAGTCAGTCAGGCGGTTTGTCCGTTCACACTGGCCCTCAGATAATCCATTCGGCTCCGTATGTGCCACAACAGCCATACACGCCGTATGGACAACCATACATGCAGCCGACCCCTTTTTGGGGGTCAGGCGGCACAAAATGTCCAACCTTTGGATTGGCAGCTTCGTCTGCTAAAACTTGGAGAACAACCTTCTGCGTTCTCCAAGGAGATAACCAAAGCGGCACAGCCGACCAAGGTTAAAAATGTTATGGTGGGTACTTATGATGGTACCACCAACCCAAAAGATTACCTGATGGCCTACACCAACCTCATGTACTTACAGGGGTTGGATGATGCCACCTGGTGCCGATGCCGTAACATCCTGGAAGTTCCTTTCCTTTAAAATACCCATTTTGTCCTTCTAAAGTACGAAAAAAGAAAATCTTAGACATTACTGCCACCGTGAAAACGGCTAAGGCAAATACCAAAGAGTCACACAGCGGAAGACTATCTTTAAAACCATTTAAAAACAAATCAACTTTAAAAAGTCAAACCAAACGAAAGTAAAAGTCAAACAAAGTCAACCTACAAATTGGAACCATTGTAGGCCCTTAAATCAAACAACATTTAAAACATTTGCATTAGTCTCATGATCATAATAAAATAAATAATATTCAAAGCAAATAAAACACATCATATTCCTATGAGAACTAAGCATGATTCGCTCTTCACTCATGCCCTTCATGAATATGCTTCATCACCTGAAAAGCTTCTCTCTACTTGTCCACACTACTTGCCATTAGAAATGGGTCATCATAGGGCCAAGGTAAAGACAAGGCAAACAAACATACAAACACACAATCAGTTAAGCTGAGTACATAAGCGTAATAAAACACACTCACATGCTTTCATCCTAACAACACACAACTTACCGTATTGCCCCTGTTTACAAGCACACAAAACATTCAACACCTAACTAGACCTATACCAATGTTCATTTAATTTTGATTACGCATCGAACGGGTTTCCCCCTAACCTGCCCTAATAAAGGGATTCTAACACGAGAGCTAACCATGCCAGCATACAATAAACCACTCGTAAGTGGCGGAATTCCTGCGCATAATAAAAAAAGGAAAATACAGCGTCTTGTACTCCCAGTAGAAGTTATGGTCAAATATAAAGTCGCATAACTCCCCCCATATGTCCATACTCAAGGTATATACGTTCCAAAAGATTTGGTGCGTAATCTCTTTCACTTTACGTTATTTACATATTATTTGACTCGTATGATGACTATCAAACCACAACACAATCAAACATACCAATTTAATTCTTGAATAATTAGTGACCACATAAATTTAATGTTGAATCCTTTTAAAACTACCTCGGTGTTAAATAACACCTTAAGCGCATAAAGCACCACAAATCCTATCCCTTGATGTTTAGAACACCTAAAGTGCACTTAGGCACCAAAAAAAAAAAAAAAATCCTCGTGTACATAGACACTTAAATAGCTCCTTCCTCATGCTTATAACATCAATAAAAATCATATGAACCATAATAAAATTCCTTTTCAATATTCCAAACCAAATTAAACACTTAGTTAATTGAACATGCCTTCTATCATGCCATTAATAAAAGTATGGTTCACAACCAACATGCCAACATAATTAATTCCAATCAACAATTCACTTCAAATAAGTCATATTTCACAAATCAATCACCAAATCAATCCAATCAACAAATTCCACCAATTAATACCTATCATGATACTACTTGGAATTAATTAAGTAAAGCCTAGCATGCTTCTACATATTCAAATAATTACTAAGTACGCGAACGTACCTTGAATATGATTTCAAAATCTCCACGACTAAATAAAATCACTCACTTGAAAGTCTCCTACAAACCACAATTACAAAGAAGTATTAATACCTCTTCCACACAAATTTTCAGCAATATATACACTCTTTAAATCACTCATAAACCCTCTAAAATAAGCTGAAATTTTATTTAAAACCCTTACTTTTATTCCCAATTCATGGGTAATTAAAAATCCTTTCAAGAAACCTAATTATAGCTTATATATAAAAATTCCAGCATTATTAAAACTTATAAAATTGCTGTAATTTAGTTTAATACATCAATTTCAATATTTTTAATCAACCACAATCAAATTCCATCAATAAACACTAATTTAGAAACCTAATGTTTTTAATTTGTGGCTTTTTAATTCAAAATTAAATCTGAAATATTTATATACAATATACTTATTATTAAACATCATAAAGTCATCACAAAACCCAAAAACAATGATTAGATTAAGGCTAGATTAAATTAAAAATAAAAAAAGATTAAAGTTTTTTTTTGAAGAGATGCGCACGGACCACCACGGCTGGGCGGCTGCCGCGCGACCGCCTGGTGGCCGCTGCTGCTGGTGTGCGTCGGTGGTGGTGGCGCTGGCGTGTGGTGGTATGTGGTGGTGATTGAAAATAAATATAAATAAATAAATATAGGGGAATGGAAAAATTAAGGGGAAAAGAAAATAAGAGGAGAGAGAGAGTCTACCTTTGGGTGCACTCAACTTAGGCATATGATGGGTATTTATACCCCCTCTCAGTATCCCTCTTACTTAAAATTCCTTTACTACCCTTAATGATCTCTTTCCTTGTCAAACTAGTATTTTGACTTTCCTTAAATACCATTGACTTTAAAAATGATCTTTTTATAAAATAATATGCCCCAACATTTCCAAATCATAAAATAAAATATTTTCAAGATTATTAAATAATTAAAAATAAACTTTTTAATTAAAACTATTCTTTTTAAATTAATAAAAACCATAAATAATTCATTTCGAATTATTTAAATACTTTAAGAAATACTTATTTAAATTAAAATACGTATAAAAATACGGGGTATTACATATGCTTCCCGACTACATTGAATGGCATCGCCGAACGATGGTTTGGCAACCTGCTAGCCGGCTGCATCAGTAGCTTCAAGACGCTTGCGTACTTGTTTGCTTCTAACTTCTCTATGAACATCCCTACTAAGAAAACAAGTCTTGGCTTGGGTGATATATAGCAAGGAGATAGAGATGGGCTAAGGTCCTATGTCAGGCGGTTCAATCTGATGAGAATTCAGATTCAAGGGCTGTCTGACGAAGTGGCTTATACAGACTTTTTTAAAGGTTTGAAGGACGGGTCGACCTTTAAGTTCGACCTTGTCAGAAAGAGGGTAGCCACCCTCCAAGAAGCTCTGATGGAGGCGGAAGCCTATATACAAGCAACTGAACTCTGCTCCATCAGCAAGCAGTCGGACCCCAAAAAGTCTGACAAAAAAGAGAGTCGGTCCGCTCAGCCGGCTAAAAGAGAAGAGAGCAAAAAGAGAAAAGAAATCTGGGTGGCAGATGACACTGAACATCCATCCCAGAAGAAGAAGAAAGAGTTTAAACCGTACGACCCCAAATACAAGTTTAACAAGGACTGCTACTCCATCCTCATGGAGATTAAAGACCGGGTGACAATTGAGAAACCAACTGCAATGAAAGGTTCTGCCAAAAACCAGAACAAAAACAAGTATTGCCACTTTCATGAGGACATTAGCCATGACACCAATGACTGCTATAGCCTCAAGCGGCTGTTGGACCGTCTAGTTGATAAAGGGGTGCAAAAATCCTACATTCTGAAGTCCAAGGTAACCCTGAGGACGAACAATGGACATCCGTCCAACAAGGCAGCCCAACCTACTCATAGTTCGGACACTGATGAAGAACCGGTCTATACCATAGCAGGTGGCTTTGCTAGAGGAGGCCCAACAATCCGGGGTACCAAAGACTATATCAGGCGGCTGGATGTCAGCTCAGTTGATGAGGGCCAAGCGTCTAAAGACACCTTTCCTGAGGTCGTTATCACTGAGAAGGACAGGTGCAAGGTCAGGCAACCACATGATGACCCCATAGTAATTGAATGCAAAGTGGCCCCCAAAAGGTAAGCCAGATCCTTATTGACACAAGCAGCTCGTCTGACCTTATCAGCCACAGTGCTTGGCAAAGCTCAAGTACTAGCCCAACATTATGCACAAAGTATCTTATCCCTTAGTTGATTTTGGGGGTGGAATAGTGCACCTAGTTGGGAGGATTGACCTACCCATCCGGCTAGGGGAGAAGGGGGAAGGACGCCACATGGTAGTCCGGTTCTTGGTCGTGGAAGAGTTGACCGCCTATAATCTAATATTGGGCCCGTCAAACACTGAAAGAATCCAAGGCTGTTATTATTCCTATCTTCATGCTCCTAAAATTTGAAAAGGATGATGGGTCAGTAGGCTCCCTGAAAGGGGATCAGAAGACGACAAGAGAGTGCTATCTCTCAGACGTCAAGCCCACAGTAGCCGCAGCTAGCCAAAGCGAGGAACCAATAGACCTTGATGAGCTCAAGGAAGTCATGTCTGCTCCAATACTAGTCGGCAAAAAGAGAAAGGTCGAGCAGTTGGTGGCCGTCAAAAAAGAGAAGCAATATCAATCACTGATCGGGGAACGGTCAGATGAGCTCCGTCCCCAGCCGGCTGGTGAACACATCAACATCGTTCTGGACGCCACCCTTCCGGAGCATACTATTAAGGTTGGGATGGTTGCTTTTGCAAAGGTGGGGCAGACTTGCACAATCTACTGAAAGAATTCAAAGACATCTTTGCCTTTGAAGTAGAAGAGATGCCAGACGTCAGCCCGGATCTAGCTGTTCATATACTTGCCGTGGATCCCAAAAAAAAAACCAGTTAGGCAAAAGAAAAGGAACCACGGTGAGGAAAGAAGTCAGGAGGCAGCCGCCGAAGTAAAGAAGTTGTTGGATGCTGGGTTCATTCGACAATGTTACTTCCCGGATTGGGTTGCAAATGTTGTTCTTGTGAAAAATCCGAATGGTACCTGGCGCATGTGTGTTGACTACACAGATCTGAACAAGGCATGCCCAAAGGATAGTTACCCACTTCCAAAGATCGACAAACTGGTCGACTCTATAGCCGGTCATGCCTTGATGAGCTTTATGGACGCCTACTCATGCTTTCATCAAATACCCTTGTGGAAGAAAGATCAAGAGAAGACGGCGTTCGTCACTGATCAAGGGTTATTCTGCTATACTGTGATGCCGTTTGGGTTGAAAAATGCGCCCGCTACCTTCCAACGAATGATTAATACAGTCTTCATTAATCAAATTGGGAGGAACTTAGAGGCATACATTGATGACATGATATTCAAATCCAAGCTACAGACGGATTATCTTGCTGACCTCCGAGAAACCTTCACCACCCTCAGACGGCATAAGGTCATGCTTAATCCAAAAAAGTGTGTCTTTGGTGTTGAGTATAGGAGGTTTCTCGGATTTTTTTATTGACCAAAGGAGGATAGAGGCCATCCTAGAGAAGATACAGGCGGTTATTGACATGAAGTCACCCCGCACTGTTAAGGAAGTTCAAAAACTATCCGATTGTCTGGCGGCATTGGATAGATTCCTCAGCCGGTTAGGTGACAAGTGCCTCTATTTCTTTCAGGCTATCAAGAAGAAGACTATGTTCGAATAGGGGGAGAATGCTGAGGCAGCCTTCCAGAAATTGAAAGAGCACTTGCACTCATTGTCGAGGCTTGTTAGCCCTCTACCAAAGGAAGTGCTCTACATGTACTTAGCCGTCTCCGATCATGCTCCTAGTGCTGTTCTCCTTGCTGAAAGAGATGGCAACCAGCTACCGGTGTATTTCATCAGCCATGTTCTTTGAAATGCTGAACTACGGTACCCAACCGTTGTAAAGTTTGGCCTTGCTCTTTTCATCGCAGTCAAGAAGTTGAAACCTTACTTTCTGGCACATCCGGTTGTGGTCTACACAGATTAATCCCTCAAACGACCAATGACAACTATGGAGTCATCCGGCCGAATGATCATATAGGCTATTGAAATTCAAAGCCTTGGAATCTCTTTTGAACCAAGGAAGGTAGTGAAAGGTCAGGCGTTTGCCAACTTCATTGTCGAAATGATAAGGCTTGCTGAGCCGGAGAATCTTGATCAGGTTTGGAAAGTGAATGTAGACGGGAGCTCTACTATGAACGACAGTGGTGCAGGCGTTATATGTCAGTCCCCTGAGGGGGATAAGTATGAATATGCACTACGGTTCAAGTTCCAGGCCTCAAATAATGAGGCAGAATATGAAGCCTTATTAGCCGGTATCCGCATGTGTAAGGCGGCAGGGGCAAGAAAAGTTGACGCCTGCTCTGATTCACAATTGATTGTTAGCCAATACCACGGTGACTATGAGGCCACCCATCCGGCCATGATCAAATACCTGCAGGCGGTTAAAGAAGAGGCTAAGACACTTGATGAATTTCATCTAAGTCAGGTGCCCAGGTCAGAAAACAATCAGGCGGATGCTCTTTCTAAACTGGCATCATCCGCCTCCTATGATACGCCTAGGTCAGTTTTTTGGGAAGTTATGGAACTTTGAGCAAGATCCCATTGGAATTCTGGACCGAAGCTCAACCTGGATGGATGGCATCCAGGCTTATCTAGGAGATGACACTTTGCCGGATGCATACCTAGAAGCGGTTGCAATGAAAAAGCGAGCTACAAACTTAAAGATTCATAATGGAGAACTTTTCATGAAGGGTTATCTGCAGCCTTTATTGAAATGTTTCACCCCAGAAAGGGGAAAGAGGTTCTAGAGGATTTGCACTCGGGTTTTTGTGCATCACACATAGGCGACAAGTCTCTAGCAAAAAGGGCCAGGCGGCAAGGATACTTTTGGCCCACTCTTAAGGCAGACGCCATGGAAATGGTGAAGAAATGTGACAATTGTCAAAGATTCGGCAAACTCATACACCGTCTGGCCACTGACCTGACGGCCATTCACAGCCCAATACCATTCGCCAAATGGGGCATGGACATTCTAGGTCCGTATATGCCTGCTACAGGCAGACAGTGATATATTCTAGTTGCTGTTGACTACTTCACCAAATGGGTAGTTACAGAGGCGGTCAAAGGCATTAAGACAAAAGATGTCATCTCTTTCATCTAGAGGAATATCATCACCCGGTTTGGGGTACCTATGTCTATGGTCTTTGACAATGGCCCTCAATTTGAGACGCCTACCCTCAAGAATTGGTTTGGAGATCAAGGGATCTCACATTGCTTTGCATCAATCGGCCGTCCCCAAGAAAACGGCCAGGTTGAAGCCTTCAACAAGCTTATCTCAGACGGCATTAAGAAGAAAATTGAAAGGGCTGGCGGACTATGGGCAGATGAGTTACCTCACGTCCTATGGGCCATCAGAACAACGGAAAAAGGGGCAATTGGTGAAACCCCATTTCTTATGATATACGGTGCAGAAGCCGTCTTGCCTGTTGAGCACTATGAGCCGACTCTTCGAGTCATGCTTTATGACGAAGAGGCTAACTGGGAGGCCATGCGGCTAGCATTGGACTCACTCCCGGAGCGCAGAGGCAATGTCGCCTTGCTTCATGAGATTTATCATATGAGAATGACAAGAGCCTACAACAAAAAAGTACACAAACGACCCTTAAAAGTAGGGGACTTGGTGTTACGGAAATTGGAGCCAACCGGTAGGGAAAATGAGCAAGGAAAGTTGACTCCCAATTGGGAAGGCCCCTACCGGATCTATGAAGAAGTAAGAGGATGGCATGTACTGCCTGGAACTCCAAACGGCAGGCAGCTAGCCAGAACTTGGAATGTAGACAACTTAAAAAAGTACTACTTCTAAGACTTCAAAATTTTTGTAAATAAAGTTTATCAATGAAAGGTTGTTCTTTATTTTCAATAATATTTATTGCTCTGTATAAATACCATGTGTGCAATGTACAGACGGGCTTGTTAAAATTTTACGTCTGCTCCAACATGAGTAGATATAAGCTAAGTCTAAAACTTAGCAGCTATGTGTGGTTCCTTATAGAACACCCTGATGAGGCCAATGGCCAGATGATAATACAAACCGTCTGCTCCAACATGAGCAGGTAACCGACGACGCCCATTAGGGTGAATACGTCACATAGAGCATCTCCCATTCGCGTGGCAAATTGCTCTATAAACTTAAAAACAAACGGCCCTACCGATTGTCTGGATTAAGATAAGTTCGCAGCCGTTTGAATGATCAATTGAACCTGGATAACATAAGTTATCGTCTGTATCAAACAGTAACCGGTAGCTATCTTGGTTGGATATAACCCATTATTGCTCAGAGGCAATACAAACGCTTAAATTTGAGGATCTAAGCTAAGCCAAAAACTTAGCAGCCATAAAATACTCGTTACAAGCAATTACACACGGCCAATGGCCGTCTGCCACAAAATGATAATTCGTCTGCTCCAGCAAGAGCAAGATCCGGCGAAGCCCCTCCGGGTAAATTTGTCATAGAAAACAATTGGCAAAGACTAATTAACCCCATGAGGATTAATTCACAGCCGGTTGACCTGAACGATCTAAGATGGAACCTAGGCGGCATAGCAAAAACCGCATGTCTTGTTGACACTAACCGATATCAGGCTGTTATTCCAACTTGGATTAAAATTCTCTGAAAATCGATTCAGATGCGGTCAATGACCGTTTGATACTCAGTCTGGATGCTCAATGGAAAACTGTCCGCTTGGTTTGGGGAAATCACCTTGGTGATTAATTGACCCAGAAATTTGTCATACCCTTATAAGTATAAAAAAAAATTTAGGTCAATCAACCCACTTTTAAAACCAAGCATACATTCGTCCAGGGGTAAATACACCTGGTGCATTTGGTTAACCGCATGTATTAGGCTACGTACTTGGCAAAATATATGCATATCGAAAATTGCAAAGATTGAAAAATTAAAGAAAATTTGGCAAACCCGACTCAGTCGGCAAATCATATAATAAAAACCGACCAAAAGGCCGGGAGAGTAATTGTCAAATTGGATCTATATCCGGGAAAGATAAATTGTCAAACAAATACAACAGAAATACTCGGCACACAGTTCGAAAATACAGACAACTACCAAAAGCTTATAAATACCGACCAAAAGACGATTTATACCTGGCCTTTAGCCGCCAAAGCGGCTTTTTTCTTCTCCGTATTTTCTCTACGGATGTCTGCTGCAGAACAAGCATGCATTTTGTTTTCTAGAAGCATCCTTCTGGTGGTTTCTGCAAAAAGAACCGTCTGTCAGATCATCAAGCAAGCAAAAATAAATCACAAGTTAGAAACAATAAAGACGGCATAATATTGCCGGATGCATGCTCTACATACGTCTGTCAAACATGGTGCTTAAACCGCAGGCGGACAAAAACCCCTCGTCCCTCAGAAACTCGTGTTTGGGTACCCAGTTTTTGGGTACACTTATTAATTCCCCGGTTGAGAGAGTGGTGGTTGTAAGTTTAAAAAACCCCGGCTATATTATTTTTCCATAGTCCTCATCCGGGACCTGTGGAAGTTTACATTTCTACCCGAGCAGATCCGGCTTCTTATTATAGAGCGGCATTCAAAGTTCTCTTGCCGTTTGGGGGCAAAAACTAGAGAGAACCAGTTCTTCCAATCTGACACTTACACGGTTTGTCTAGGGTCATCAAATAGTTGGGGTAGGTGGTTAATGTGTACCACGCTCTCCAGCCGCTTGGGCTACGGCTCAGATAATGCATGTGGGCAAAAACCTCCCAGCCGGGATGGAGGCCCTGCATCTCACAGGCAGCGATGTAGCCCAGAATGTTAACCCAATAGTTTGGGGTTAACTGCCACACTCCCAAGCCGTATCCTCGCAGGATAGCCTTGATTGAGTCTTGAAGGGGGAAGTGGAGACCGGCTAGGAAAGCTGCGTCATAGCAGCCAAAATAATAGTTGGCATTTGGTTAGTCATCTTTCCAAGCAATGGTCCCCAATTCAGGCGGCACCCGGATATATCCTCCAGGTGCTTCTCCTTGTTTGCCCTGTCTCTGGCTGAGACATGGATCCGGAATGGATCCCCCTCATTGTTCCATTTTAATCTCCCCTCCGCCTCAATATCCTCAACCGATGATATTGAGCTGCTGCTCTCTTCAGGGCTAGACCCAGAGGCGGACTCACCCCCGCTTCTCTCAGAGGCAGCCTCATCCACCTCCTCAGATCCAGACATAGAGGCGGCTTCGTCACCCTCTCTATTCTCTGATTCAAGGATCCCGTCACAAGGAGTGCTGGGTGCACCCAGAGGGGATCCTCTTGCCTCTTCAGCCTGTTCTATCTCAGGCGGCACACCTTCTGTGCTCTCTTCCCTATAATCCAGATCTACAGCCGTCCATCTAGTCCGAGCCATAGTGTCCTACACACACACGGAGACGGTCGGATTTGGAGATGAACAAGAGTGATCCAAGAACCCAGAGGTGGAACCTCCAATCCTAGACTCAGTCGTACGAGGGGACCGACTACCTACTAAACTAAGTTGTGCCGTGTGTGCTGTTGGTGAATCCATTTTATGTAATGAAATGTACACAAACGGAAAAACTATGAAAGAGCTGAGAGGGGGAGAGATGATACCTCTAAGATGTGGTGAAAATGAAGTCAAGCGTTGACCGGCTGTAACTTGCAGGCAAAAATCGAACAATTGCTTGCAAGATGCATAGGCGGTTAACCGGATGTACCCCCTTGAAAAAGGAGAATTGTTTGGAGAGTACCCAGACGGTTCTCAGAAATTCTCCTGTCTGTCAAAAGCACAAACGTTATACCGGCTGTATCTAGTTGGTAAAAAGAGAATTGTTCGGAAGATACACAGACGGTTGTCAGATGTTCTCTCTCTAGAAACGGTTGACTCTCTGTAAATTTTGGAAATGTCCGAAAAAAGAGGGGGGTAAAAACTTATTTATGGAAGGGTAATTTCAGGGGCATCTCTGTAATTCCCCTAGAAGGTAAACAGTTGGACCTGTTCACCAACGCCTAAGTGACAAGTGTCACAGGCGCCACGTGGCACGCCACGTCACACCTGTGAGGGGCAAATATTTTGGGTAAAAATACCCCCAGGCCACGTGGCCCAATTAGATGGTGACATATGTCACCTTAAGAGAGGATCAAAATGAACCTCTCCTTGGATGACACGTGGCATCCCTAATCATTTGGAAAAAGACGGCCTTCAAGGCCCAATTCCCGAGATAGCCCACAATTCCTATGTTTCCGTAACCTAGGATAGCGACACGAATCCCAAGGCCCTATAAATAGGGAGATGTTCCCACCTTGGGGGACATTCATACACATTCATTCAACACGAACAAACCAGAGCAGTCAATTACTGTAGATAATTAACTCTCACCTTAGAGAATATTCCCGATCTCGGAATCCGAGAAGATACTAGTTTACTTTCCGCACTTTTAACATCTTCCGAACACGTTCTTACTTAATCGTCGGAGGCGGAAATCCACCCAACCGGAGTCTCCGTTGTTTTGCAGGTACAGGCGCCCTGAATTTAGTCTTGGTGTTGTAACTCTCCCGAGGGACACAGAAAACCCCAAAACATATACCAATAAATAAATAACCCATGCATTAGACGAGCCAGAAAGCTAGTTAGACATAGTAAGACTATGTAGTTAAATGCCCACTGTTTGACAAATGGATACACTCTCATTCAAGTGGTTGTTTCGCTAAAGGCATGTGTTGTGTAAATATACCCCTACCATGCGGATCAGTGATATGCTGTCACGCAGACCAAGGAGCTAACATGTGCCTATTTCATATGCTCAAAGGACCCAATCATGGTCCAAAACGTAGAAACATAAACTTCACCTAAAGAATGAAGTGACATTACTATACGAAAAGCCAAAATCTCGAGAATTACGCCATAACAGCACAAGCCTAAGGCTCGTGTCAATCACGTATTGTGAAGCCAATCAGAGCACGTCTTTACATGTTATGTAACCTTAAATACGCCAATCACTTCTGATGGGGTGATTGAGACTTGTGCATTTAAGGCATTACGAGGATGGACATGTAGAAAACATAGAGGTAACAATCAGTGGGAGCGACCTGTTAAACACAACCTTCCGCAATACCAAAAGAGACCCTGAACTGTCCAGGCCTGATACGGCTGCTTCTATGGCACCCTTAACAATGGGCATGCTGCATGAAACCTTGAAGTTAAGTTCCGAAAAGAACTTGAGGGTAAGTTCACCTCCTCCTCTAGGCCGCCGCCCAAAAGAGAGGGAGAGGCCAACAAGAAGAAACCCCAAAAAGACAAGGCAAAGGAAGCTGAGGAAGAAGCAGAGGTCATTCCTCTACGGCGGAAGCCGAGAACCCCAAGCACGCCTAGGACCAACTGGTCTTAGGTGCAGGAGAAGTCCAAGTAGGTGGGTGTCGGCACTCGGAAGCAAATACGGGAATGTGAAGAGCCTTCTCAAGGATACAAAGATGCTCGGAACTATCTTACGAGGAAGCGTTAAGCTCGGATATCTTAATCCTACTACTCGGACATAGCTAGCCTCCACACCAACAATGCTTGATGAATTCACTCACCATATATACCTCGTAACAGCATGGCAGCTCGGCTAGGACAAGCCGAGCCCCTCATACTCCAACTCCTATTCCTCTAGGATTGCCTGGCCAAGCGACATAGCAACATCAAGTGCCGCTCCAATATGCCAATGTGCAGTCGCCCACTCCATCACAACCTTGTTGTTTCCAGAATACAACTAGTGACAAATTCCAGTGATCGAGAGGAGAGATAAAAGGGGTAAAGTAAACCCTTAGATAGAGAGGTATATAGCCTCCATGAATACAAACTTGTAGGGTTTCGTAATGACCCGACACTACGCGGAAGGAAACCCACCAAGACCCGCCCCTTAATTAAAGCAATTAAACAAGCATAATAAACTTAATCAAACAAGATTAAGGACAAGAATTATACCTTTGATGCGTGCTTCGCTCCCAAAGAGCTCTTACTTCAAAATCCCGAAAAGACGAGATCTCCGACGGATCGTACCCTCGACCCGACCCGAGCGTCCTAAGTCTTGAAGGTTAGTCAAGACCCGAACAAAATAACTATGAGTTTTACGAATCAATGGTTTACTCTTTTCTAGAGTTGCCTTTTTAATTCCACTCAAGGTTGTTCATTTCCCAATACCCAAGCTTGGTATTTATAGGGAAATGAACCCTTGTATTTCATTCCCCAACCAATGTGGGAGAATGTTTATTTTGCTAATTAATTTATTTCTAAAATAAATTAATAAACAAAACCAATCACAATGCAATAAGTGTCAAATAGAGAGAGAAGGTTAGGTGAGGACCATGAATGGGTGGGGGGACCATTGCCTTGCTCCTCAAGGCCTTGCCCAAGCTTGGTCCCCACCCCTCACCTAAACCGGCACCTTGTGACAGCTGGGCTGGCAGCCTGCCTTGGCTGCCAAAGCTGCCAGCTGGCGCCTAGCACCAAGGCTGGGCAGCTTGTTGTGCTAGCAAGCAGTGCTGGCACGCACTGGCCTAGCATGCATCAGCCCTAGTACGCTGCGAGCTGCTGGGCGCTGGTGCTGCTAGCCTAGTGCTGCTGCCTAGCACTCCCTCGCACAGAATCTCTCGCACAGGCCCTCTCGCATTGGGCCCTCTCGCACAGCCACCCAGCTAGCATGCGCACACCCAGCCAGCGCACCATGCACGCAAGGCCTAGCATGCGTGCTGCTAGCGAGCCACGCATGCTGGGCTTGGTGCTCCTTGCTAGCATGTTGTGCTTGGTGCTGCCATGCGAAGGCACGCACGCAAGCACACAGCTAGGTGCCTCATTGCGAGGCTGCTGGGCGATGGTGCACACGCACACGCACACACGCATGTGCCTAGCACTGCGATGGTGATGTGCGTGATGCTTGGGTGTTGCGAGAGTGCCTATGCACACGCACGCACCAAAGGCGTTGTGCTTGGTGCGATAGGGCTACGATGGTGCAAGGCATGCATGCACAAGCCCATGCGCCAGTGCCTAGCACTGCGATGGCTGTGCTTGGTGCGATAGGCCAGCGATGGTGCCCTATGAGCACCCAGGCACCCAAGCTAGCACGCTGCTAGCTGCGATGGGCTGCCTGGTGCTTGTGTGGCTTGCGATAGCTGCTATGCGCACCAGGCACCCATGCTAGCATGCTGCTAGCTTGCGATGGGCTTCCAGGGCGCGCCTAGGCTGCGATGGTGCCTAGCACACCATGGTGCGCCTAACACACACATGGTGCGCCTAGGCTTGCTATGAGCTAGCCTAGCCTAGCTACGGCTACGCTCATACTTGTTGCTTGTGAGTTTGCGACGCTCGGTCTCGACGCCCTAGGCTCGATTTCCGACGTCCGTATTCGTAAAACTCTATCTACTCATTAATCCTTTTTGATTAATTCGTCGTCTCGGATCGGTGATTCGATTGGGTTCGATCCTAAGGGTTCAGTTAAGATCAAGCTGTAATATCAATTGTACCTCGATATTACTAATCGGAAGCGACCTCCACCTAGGCATTCCGATCACTTGATCTAACTGAAGAATTAGCTCTATAACAATTCTGAACCCTCTATCGGAAGAATACACTTGTTGGAAGGACACCATTCCTTTTGAATCTCCCACTTGTCCTTCCGGACAAGTGTGCATATTGTGTATAGCTCATTTCCTTTGTCACTTAATGTTTCTTCGTGAACTATAAGGTAAGATTCTTTTTCATCCTTATTACGTTCAGAAGTTTTTCTCGATCTCCAAGTTCGACTGTCAATAAGCAGATGATTTCTAAAATCCATCTGAGCACGGCCATGCATTTTCACAGTCTCACTCTTCGAGTGGCCATTTAAACAACAAAACAGTTTCCCTATTGTTAGTAGGGGGACAATCCCAGTCTTGTATTGCAAGTTCTTCTTACTAAGAGGACATAGTCTCCCAAGTGTTCCTGTTATGATCCCCAGTTACGGCAGACGTTTGGAAACATCAAAGAGTCTAGTACTCAAACAAGAAAACTTCACAGTACTCATGGTCGGAGGAAATAAGTTCCGATAGTCATAATGAGAAATGTACTTATGACAAAATTTAAATTTTCTTAAAGTACTCTCTTAGGTCTTATCCAGTATAGTTCTAAACTGTACCTGTGCAAATGATTTATGACCGTCACGTCCTCGCAGCACAAGAAACGGTGCTGTAAATCATACTACACACTAATCTATGGCGGTCATCAATCGTCCATCTGTTAGATGACCTCGATTAGGGATACTTTTTGATTTAATATTCAATGTTCACTTAACATGTGTTTCTTTATCCAAGACATGGTCTTGATACCCTGTTTTGAATATTTCCATAAATCGAATGGACTCATTATTTAACTCTAAACCACAATTAAATAGTAATGGAGTGAATGATAATTTTGCACAAAAATTAATTACTCCATTAATGAATGGTTTCAATACAATGTCTTACATTAAATATCCTATTTAATTAAAACACATGTACAGGGAATTTCAAAGCCAGTTTCCGACATGCTTGATTCTCATTGCCTCAATGTGCTTGTTTTGTTTCACTTGAGGCAAAGGTTTAGTCAAAGGATTGGCTACATTATCATCCGTGTCGATCTTACAAATTCTGATTTCACCTTTGGATTTTCATTCCCTTATCATGTGAAATCGCCTTTGCACGTGTTTGACCTTCTGGTGTTCTCTCGGCTCCCTGGCCTGAGCGATAGCTCCATTATTATCACAATAGAGATCTATCGGCCCCTTGATTGAGGGTACAACACCAAGTTCACTAATGAACTTGCGAATCCAAACAGCTTCCTTGGCAGCTTCCGAAGCGGCCAAGTACTCGACTTCAGTTGTAGAGTCTGCAGTGGTGCTCTGCTTGGCACTCTTCCAGCTAAACGCTCCTCCATTCAGACATAATATATACCCCAACTGCGACTTGAAGTCGTCTCTGTCAGTCTGGAAGCTAGCGTCGGTGTAACCTTCAACAACCAGTTCTTTGTGGCCTCCATACACCAGGATTTTATCCTCGTTCCTTTTCAGGTACTTGAGGATGTTCTTGGCTGCAGTCCAATGCGCCTCTCCTGGGTTCGATTGGTATCGACTCGTTGCACTCAGGGCATACGATACATCTGGCCTTGTACATATTATGGCATACATGATCGATCCGATTAGCGAAGCATATGGGATCTGATTCATTCTTTCTCGCTCAACAAGTGTCTGCGGACACTGTTTCTTGCTAAGAGTTATGCCATGGGACATGGGTAAATGCCCTCTTTTGGCATTTTCCATGTTGAATCGAGCCAGTACCTTATCAATGTAAGTACTCTGGCTTAATCCAATCATCCTCTTAGATCTATCCCTGTAGATCTTGATGCCCAATATGTATTGTGCCTCTCCTAAGTCCTTCATTGAAAAGCACTTTCCCAACCATCCCTTTACGGACTCCAAAAATTTTGTACTGTTTCCAATGAGCAGTATGTCATCGACATACAAGACTAGGAATGCAATATCACTCCCACTGACCTTCTTGTATACACAAGACTCATCTGGATTCTTGATAAAACCAAACTTGCTGATGGCTTCATCAAATCGCAGATTCCAACTCCTGCTGGCTTGCTTTAGTCCATAGATGGACTTTTTCAGCTTGCAAACCTTTCCAGCGTTGCCTGGATCGACAAAACCTTCTGGATGTGTCATGTACACAGTTTCTTCCAAAATCCCATTAAGGAAGGCGGTTTTGACATCCATTTGCCATATTTTGTAATCGTAATATGCAGCAATCGCTAGGATGATCCGGACGGACTTTAGCATTGCAACTGGTGAAAAATTTTCATCATAGTCAATCCCGTGGACTTGTCTATAACCTTTAGCCACCAGTCTAGCTTTGTATATCGATACATTTCCATCTTTGTCTGTCTTCACTTTGAAGATCCATTTGCATCCAATGGGTGTATAACCCTCGGGCAAATTCACCAAGTCCCAGACTTGATTTTCAGACATGGAGTCCATCTCAAATTTCATGGCCTCTTGCCATCTTGCAGAGTCGGGGCTCGTCATATCTTGCTTGTATGTCGCCGGCTCATCACCATCCATAACTAGGATGTCTTGATCATCAGTTAAGACGATACCGAGGTATCTGTCTGGTTGAGATCTTTGCCGTTGCGGCATACGTAGGGTAATCGGTTGAGCATTTACATTGTCTGTTTGACTCTGACCAATCTTCTTAGATGCTTCCAAAGTATCTAGATTGTCAGTTTTGTCAGGTTGACATTGTTGCTCGTCCTCTCGAACTTCGTCGAGTTAGATTTTCCTCCCACTTGTCATTTTGGAAAGGTGATCCTTCTCCAAAAAGACACCATCACGGGCAACAAACACGTTGTTCTCGGATTTATTGTAGAAGTAATACCCTTTGGTTTCTTTTGGATATCCCACAAAGAAACACTTATCCGATTTGGGGTGAAGTTTGTCCGACATTAATCGCTTGACATATTCTTCGCATCCCCAAATCTTGAGAAAAGACAACCTAGAAGGTTTCTTAGTCCATAATTCATATGGAGTCTTTTCAACAACTTTTGACGGAGCTCTATTCAGTGTTAGTGCTGCTGTTTGTAGCGCATGTCCCCAGAACGAGATAGGGAGTTCACTAAGACCCATCATTGATCGAACCATGTCTAACAAGGTCCGATTCCTCCGTTCGGACATTCCGTTCCATTGAGGAGTTCCGGGAGGTGTCAACTCTGAAAGAATGCCACATTCTTTCAAGTGATCGTCGAATTCATGGCTCAAATATTCGCCACCTCGATCCAATCGAAGTGCTTTAATTTTCTTGCCAAGTTGATTTTCAACTTCTTTCTGAAATTCTTTGAACTTTTCAAAGGATTCAGATTTATTCGACATTAAGTAGATATAGCCATATCTACTATAATCGTCGGTGAAAGTGATGAAATATCGATAACCTTGCCTTGCGGGTGTGCTCATAGGTCCACATACATCCGTGTGTATTAGACCTAATAAGTCACTTGCCCTTTCTCCCAACTTGGAGAATGGCTGTTTGATCATCTTGCCTAATAAGCATCCTTCGCAATTTTCAAATGACTCTAAGTCAAATGAGTCAAGAACACCTTCTTGAAGAAGTTTCTTGATGCGTTTGATGTTAATATGGCCAAGACGACAATGCCACAAGTAGGTTTGATTCGACTCAATGGTCTTAGCCCTTTTAGCAGTATTCTCGATGTTATAGACCTGTTTGTCTAGTGACAGCACATAAAGACCATTTTCTGAATGTGCCTTTCCATATAAAACATTATCAAAATATATAAAACAACTATTGTTTTTGATTCGAAATTCGAATCCTTTGGCGTCCAACGCCGATATTGAAATAATGTTTTTGGTCACTCTAGGAACATGATAACAATTTTCAAGTTCTAGAACAAGCCCTGTGGGCAAAGACAAACTGAGAGTTCCAACGGAGACGGCAGACATCCTTGCTCCTTTGCCGACCCGAAGCTCGACCTCTCCCTTCTCTAGCCTCCTACTTATCCTTAGTCCCTGAGCATTGGAACAAAGGTGTGAGTCACATCCGGTATCTAATACCCATGATGTTTTGCTAGCGAAGTTTAAGTCTATAACGAAAATACCTGATGAAGAAGCAACGTTGCCGTTCTTCTTATCTTCCTTGAATTTGAGGCAGTCCCGTTTCCAATGTCCTTTCTTCTTGCAGTAGAAACATTCGGAATCAGACTTAGAAGAAGCTGTCTTCTTATCCTTGTTGCCCTTGGCAAACTTTGACTTAGGCGGGAATTTCTTCTTTTTCCCTTTAAAGCTCTTCTTTTTGCCCACACGTTTGAACGGCTTGCCCTTCCTCACCATGAGCATGTCATGCTTGCCCTCATCCTTGAGGGTTTGCTCGGCTTGCTTCAACATACCATGAAGCTCGGTGAGGGTTTTCTCCATACTATGCATGTTACAGTTCATCTTGAACTGATCATAGCCTTTGCGAAGGGAGTGGAGAATGATGTCAATTGCCATTTCAGTTGAATACCCAGCATCGAGCCTTTCCATGTTTTCAAATAATCCAATCATTTTGAGAACATGCGGGCTGACTGGCTCCCCTTTCTTGAGCTTGCTCTCAAGGATCTGCCTGTGGGTTTCGAACCTTTCAGTTCGGGCCTGCTCTTGGAACATATTCTGAAGCTCAGAAATGATCTCAAAAGCTGTCTCCTTTTCAAAGAAAGTCTTTTGAAGGTCTGGAGACATTGTGGCCAACATGATGCATTTGGCATCCCGATTGGCACTATGCCATCGGTTAAGGGCTGCCTGAGTGACCTCCTCATTGGGAGCGTCGGGCATTTCCTCATCAAGGACGTATTCCTTTTGATCCTGCATTAGTACAATGCGGAGATTTCTTTGCCAATCAAGAAAGTTTGGCCCACTCAACTTCTCCTTGTCGAGAATTGAGCGCAAAGAGAATTGTTTGTTGTTTGAGTTACTTGCAGGCATGATTTCTACAATTGAAAGAATTTGAAGTGAAAAACCATTCATATATCAATAAGTTGAAATTTTAAAGCGTTCATGCACATATTCAAACTTATTGAACATTTTATCCACGCATTTTAAGAATGTCCCTTATGGGCGAGAATAAAATGATTCCGAGATCCCAAAGATCAAGAAATGATTAAGCATGCTTTGGCTTGTCTTAACCATTAAATATCCTAAGGTAAGCAATCTAATTGCTAATAGCTCCAAGCTACTCTCGGTTTGATAAAATGTCGCATCTAATGCATACTTGACATTTTATCTCTTTTGCCACGACATCTAAGGACTCCTTACTGATATCGTTGAGCTTAACCAAGACAACTTGTATACCTAGTATACCTTACGTTCCTAGGGAAGTAGTGATGCCTCGTTTTGGCGTAATCCATCACATACGCGCATTAGTTCGGTAAGTGTTGTTCTTGGAACGGCAAATTTTAACTCAATATTATTAAGGGACCTAGGGTTTCTATGTTGGTTGATTTAAGTGAACTTAACTAATCATCGCAACATTATAGAAATCCTAGACATGCATCTAGCAATCATATATATATATATATATATATATATATATATATATATATATATATATATATATATATATATATATATATAATAGCAATATATAAGGCATAAAATAGATGCATTTGGCAACTAGCATGACCCCTTGAAATCTTCAATTTCCATGGGTCTTCATCTTGGCTCGTCTTCGTCGAAACGCCGTCTTGAGACATCTTGGCCAAAAATGAAATAAAAGAAGCTAGCTAGAACGACTAAGATTAATCTAATTAGTACAAAAATACTTAACGGTTCACAGACCGTATTTAGATTTACAAAATTACATAACGGAACACAGTCCGTATTTTCTATCCTAGTCGGGTCCCACTAGTTGCCATTTTCAAAGAACCTGTTTTAAAAGCAATCTTTCATTCACCCGTTCACTATTTGTGAACGGCCCATGCAATTTTTACGAAATACATAATTAAACACGCAAAACTAGTAACTAACTTAGGTCATCTAATTAACGCGCCTAATTAAAACTAGTCAAAGTGGTTTAATCCATTATTTCTAAACGCAAAATGCTTACGCACTTAATTAATCTCCCACTAAATTCCGCATCCGTACTTAATTAATCCGATTAATTAAGTCGGCATAACCCGTAATTTGTCAAAATTTTGCAAAATCGAAAATTGAGGTTTTTAGCCTCGTTAAAATAATTAATTAAAATTATTAACACGGAAAAAATCGCAAAATCATAGCTCAACCTTAAGCAAAACCACCCAACAAATCCCTTGGTGGGTGCGCACCATGGCTGCTAGGCAGCCCATGGCATGGCGCCATGGTGCGTGGGTGAGGCCTGCTATGCCTAGCAAGCAGTGCCTCAAGCCCAGCTGCCTGCTAGCATGCTTGCTAGCATGCTGGTGCCTGTGAGCATCTGGCCTGCTGGGCAGGCGCATCATGATGCTCGTAGTGCGCTAGGCTGATGCTTGATGCCCTGCTGCCCAGCAGCATCCTTCGCAAGCCAGCCCCAGCCACCCCACGCACACCAGCCATGCATCCCAGCCACACAACAGCGCATAGCAGCATCAAGGCTCGCCCTTGTGCGCACCACAGGCAGCCACATGTGGGTTGCTAGGCAGCCCGGCTAGCCTTGGTGGCACTTGGGTGTTTTGCCTCGATTTGCGTGCTATGACTCGGGATTTTAATCCCGATTTTCGTGTGACATGAATTAATTCCAAATTATATTTTAGAATTAATTTGAGAAAAAATAAAATAAAATTAAGTCACTTAAAATAAATTTTATTTTAATTGGTGCACAAGCCTAAATTTATCCAAAATTTTAATTTTGAACAAAATTAGGTCAAACTTTATGCTTAAAATAAAATGAGCTATGTCCAAAATTAATTTTGCCAATATGCAAATTAATAATGGATTTGACAAAAGGGGGTTTGAAAAATAAATTAACCATCCAATGATAAAAAATTTTCCAACTTGCATACTTGTGTAAAATACCAAGATTACATCTTCCAATATGAAGATTAATCAAATTTTACTCACAAGTAATTGAACTTAATGGATTTTAATCAACCAAAACATGAAAAAATCCAAACTTTGTTCAACATGGAATTTAGGGTTAGGGTTCCAATCATTTAAACCTTTAAAGATTAGAACTTTAACATTACTTGGGAACTTAAAATACAAAATCACAACAAGTTTTCACACCTTATTGCAATTTATTTGCAAAATTGTGAAAAACAAGTTTATGTGATAACTTGGTATATCAACTTAAGCACTAATAAACACTCCATTATTATGCTTAAGGATATTTTAAAACCAGTAGATTAGTGATGCAAATGTGCATTTAATCTAACCTTGTAATGCTTGCATTAATCAAGGCTTAAAAAGAATTAAAATTTTCGTTGAAAAACGAAAAACCCCGGAAAAATTGCGTTTCTGGTTTGAATTTGGCTTCTGGACAACCCTAAAAGGACTGAAACATTTCCAGAATGTCGATTTCACCCAAAAATCACTATTTTTGAGCCAAAATCTGGGTTCGACAGCCAAATAAAAAATAAAGCCGAGTTTTAAAAAAAAATTAGAACGAGCATCTAATCTAATTAGATGAACATGAACCAGAAAAAATAAATTCTTTAAAACACCTTAATTAAACAATAATTGCAAAAATTAAAAGGAGCGTGGCTCCGATACCGCTGTAGGGTTTCGTAGTGACCCGACACTACGCGGAAGGAAACCCACCAAGACCCGCCCCTTAATTAAAGCAATTAAACAAGCATAATAAACTTAATCAAACAAGATTAAGGACAAGAATTATACCTTTGATGCGTGCTTTGCTCCCAAAGAGCTCTTACTTCAAAATCCCGAAAAGACGAGATCTCCGACGGATCGTACCCTCGACCCGACCCGAGCGTCCTAAGTCTTGAAGGTTAGTCAAGACCCGAACAAAATAACTATGAGTTTTACGAATCAATGGTTTACTCTTTTCTAGAGTTGCCTTTTTAATTCCACTCAAGGTTGTTCATTTCCCAATACCCAAGCTTGGTATTTATAGGGAAATGAACCCTTGTATTTCATTCCCCAACCAATGTGGGAGAATGTTTATTTTGCTAATTAATTTATTTCTAAAATAAATTAATAAACAAAACCAATCACAATGCAATAAGTGTCAAATAGAGAGAGAAGGTTAGGTGAGGACCATGAATGGGTGGGGGGACCATTGCCTTGCTCCTCAAGGCCTTGCCCAAGCTTGGTCCCCACCCCTCACCTAAACCGGCACCTTGTGGAAAGCTGGGCTGGCAGCCTGCCTTGGCTGCCAAAGCTTCCAGCTGGCGCCTAGCACCAAGGTTGGGCAGCTTGTTGTGCTAGCAAGCAGTGCTGGCACGCACTGGCCTAGCATGCATCAGCCCTAGTACGCTGCGAGCTGCTGGGCGCTGGTGCTGCTAGCCTAGTGCTGCTGCCTAGCACTCCCTCGCACAGAATCTCTCGCACAGGCCCTCTCGCATTGGGCCCTCTCGCACAGCCACCCAGCTAGCATGCGCACACCCAGCCAGCGCACCATGCACGCAAGGCCTAGCATGCGTGCTGCTAGCGAGCCACGCATGTTGGGCTTGGTGCTCCTTGCTAGCATGTTGTGCTTGGTGCTGCCATGCGAAGGCACGCACGCAAGCACACAGCTAGGTGCCTCATTGCGAGGCTGCTGGGCGATGGTGCACACGCACACGCACACACACATGTGCCTAGCACTGCGATGGTGCTGTGCGTAATGCTTGGGTGTTGCGAGAGTGCCTATGCACACGCACGCACACGAAGGCGCTGTGCTTGGTGCGATAGGGCTGCGATGGTGCGAGGCATGCATGCAAAAGCCCATGCGACAGTGCCTAGCACTGCGATGGCTGTGCTTGGTGCGGTAGGCCAGCGATGGTGCCCTATGAGCACCCAAGCACCCAGGCTAGCACGCTGCTAGCTGCGATGGGCTGCCTGGTGCTTGTGTGGCTTGCGATAGCTGCCATGCGCACCCAGGCACCCATGCTAGCATGCTGCTAGCTTGCGATGGGATGTCAGGGCGCGCCTAGGCTGCGATGGTGCCTAGCACACCATGGTGCGTCTAGCACACACATGGTGCGCCTAGGCTTGCTATGAGCTAGCCTAGCCTAGCTACGGCTACGCTGATACTTGTTGCTTGTGATTTTGCGACGCTCGGTCTCGACGCCCTAGGCTCGATTTCCGACGTCTGTATTCGTAAAACTCTGTCGACTCATTAAATCCTTTCGGATTAATTCGTCGTCTCGGATCGGTGATTCGATTGGGTTCGACTCGAAGGATTCAGTTAAGATCAAGCTGTAATATCAATTGTACCTCGATATTACTGATCGGAAGCGGCCTCCACCTAGGCATTCCGATCACTTGACCTTACTAAAGAATTAGCTCTGTAATAATTCTGAACCCTCTATCGGAAGAATACACTTGTTGGAAGGACACCATTCCTTTCAAAACTCCATTCTAGACGTTTATAAAGACCATGGTGATGTTCACCACGACTTTGTCGTCTTTGGATAACCATCGGTGACGAATTCGGGTGACAGGGAGTAGAAATAGAGAGGAGAGAGATCCGGGGTAAAGTAATTTCTAAAAGAAAGTAATTAGCATAACCCACTTTTAGTTAATAAATTATTTATAACTGCTAGGCATTTAATTTTCTAATTTTCATAAATATTAATATCTAATATTAAAAAGATTTTGAGCATTTTCTTTTGGCAAAAAGAAAATAGAAATAGCTTATTTATTTATTTATTGTGGCCATGAGGTTGCCACCTTAAGTGGCTCAGTGACCAAAATTTGTTTGATCATTATAGAAACATCTGGTAAAACTAGCTGTTTCGGGGTTTTTTGATGTGTCCTACGGGAAAGTTACAACACCAGAATTGGTTGTCGACCGCCTGTACCTGCGAAAGTACGGAGACTCCGGTTGGTTGGAGTTCCGCCTCCATAGATCAAGTTAGAATACGTCTGAGTGAGTAAGGATGCGGAAAGTAAATATTCTCTCGGATTCCGGGAGATTCTGCAATTAATATTGCTCGGTATTTGTGTTTGTATTTATGACTGTGCATGAATGTATAATAAATGAGGACTTTCCTCTATTTATAGTAGAAGGAGATTAGTTCCCCTATTAGGGTTATGGGGCCACGTGTCAGTAAGAGAGTGGATCCCATTAGGCTTCTCTGGGGGGGCTGACACGTGTCAGCACCCCAATAGGCCACGTGGCATAGGTAATTTTACCCCAAACATTTGCCCCTCACAGGTGTCACGTGGCTCGCCACGTGGCACCTGTGACACGTGTCATGCTCTGGGAAGGCGACGGTTCGTCTCCTTCCTTCCATTTTTTTTTGAGTTTAAATTTGAAAAGAGGAGGCGACGGTTCGGCTTTTGAGTTTCTTTATAAATAGGAACCCCCCTCCTCGCATTCCATACTTTTGCAAATTTTTGAGTGAATTTCCTTAAGAGAAAAAGAGAGAACTCTGATCCCGGCTGTCTTGCTTATACAACCGTCTGCTTTTCCCTACTCATCCGGTTTTCATCTGAGTTAGCCGGTTAGCACCGCTTGAGGGATTTGCGAGCAATCGCCATCATTTCCAAAGGCACACACGGATTTACTGTTTGTGCTCTAGCTAGTTCAGGTTGAAAAACACTTGCTCTTCACAGAGGGTACACACGGTTGGTCAAACGCATGTACCTCTAGCAAGCTATCCATTGAATTCCGTCTGCTTTACCAGCCGGTCAACACTCTTTAAACTTTCAGCTTACTTTTGAGGTACCGTCTCTACCCCCTTCAGCTATTTCATGTATTTTGTCTCTTTTTCTCTTTTTTCATTCTTTGGTTTTAAAAGTGAATGGACTCACCAAACACACACCCAACACACCACGATTTAGAGGTCAACCGGTCCCTTGGTATGGCTGATTCTAAGACTGGGGGAGCCGCCTCTGGGTACTGGGATTCCCCTTGTTCATCTCCCAATTCGACCGTCTCTGTCTCTGTCTCTGTGTTGGACACAATGGCTCGTACTAGAAAAATGGCGGTAGATCCGGAGTATAAGGGAGAAAGCTCCGAAGAATTGCCGCTTGAAATAAATCAGGCTGAGATGTCAAGGGAATCCCCAAGAGGTACCCCAAGCACCCCTAGTTATGGAATCCCGGGGTCCGATAATGGAGACGGCGAAGATACCGCCTCTGTCTCTGGAGCTGAGAAGGAAAAATCCTCCGATAGTGTAGGCGGTGAAAAATCCGCCTCTATTTCTGGAGCTGAGAAAGGAAAATCTTCTGGTGATGAGAGCAGCGGGGAAACCGCCTCTACATCAAACTCTGAACAAATAAGTAGCAGTAGCTATCTTACACCGGTTGTAGATAGCGAGGAGGAAGAGAAACCCATTTGGAATAATAAGGATGATCCCCTCCTTATCACCGTCTCAGCTAAAGACCGGGCTAGCATGGAGAGGAACTTAGGAAATTTTGTCCTCATGCGGCCCCTAGGAGTGGGGTACAAAATTTGAGTACCTCCTGAGATGGGAACGATTGTCTGGGAAGACAACCAGCGTAATGCGAACGGGTATTTTGGTTGCTACGAGGCGGCCTTTTTAGCTGGTCTCCGCTTCCCTCTTCATGACACCATTAAGTTCATCCTAAGAGGATACGGTCTAGGCATATGGCAGTTAACCCCCAATTCTTGGGTTAACATTTTGGGCTATATTGCCGCCTGCGAGATGCATGGCCTAACACCGGCTGGGAGGCCTTCACCCACATGCATTATTTAAGCCGGAGCCTAGACGGGTGGAGAGCCTAGTATACTCTGACCACTTATCCCCAGTACTTGATGACACTAGATAAACCGTCCAAGTGGTAAAACTGGAAGAACCAGTTTTATCTGGTTTCTACTCCCACCAACGAGGAGAACCGCGAGTTCAGGACCTACAACCGGAACCTGAGCTCCTTGGGCAAAAATGTAAGACGCCCCGAGTCCCGGATGAGGACTACGAGAGGATAATAGAGGCGGGGTTCTTTAAACTCACCACAACCGCCCTCCCAACCGATGAACTAATAAGCGTGCCCAAGAATTGGGTACCCAAACAGGAGTTCTTGCGAGATGAGGCGTTCTTATCCGCCTGCGGGTTAAGCACCCAATTTAAAAAACGTAGGTTGCAGTAGCATCCGGCTCTATTATGCCGCTTTAGCTATTTTATGCTTTTAAAATTTTTATCATCTTTCTCTAATCAGACGGTTTCTTTTCTACTGTAAACGCTTTGGCAATGTTGCCCCCACACAAGACACCTGTAAAATCATCCGCCGAAATCCGCGAGAATGAGGAGAAGAAAAAAGCTTCCCATGCGGCAAAAAATAAGGTACATGTGGCTTTCCCCTAGTCTTACGTATTTTTGAAGTGTATACCGACTGATCATTATACTTGTCTTTTTGACTCAAGAGGGGAGCAAGGCACCTCGCTCTTTGACCAAGCAGATCCGGCCCCGGCCGAGAGAGGAGGGAGCCAAATCAAACAAGTTACGAAAAACCTCCTCTCAGACAGTTGCCAGCCATCTGACTGTTGGGGGAAAGACTGTCAAAAATGCTGGCCTGGGGATTGATCTCACCTTCAGGTAGCCGGATGTCCCAGAGGCGTCCAAAGAAGTTGCGCCGCCTAGGGATTCAGGCGCATCTGTGCCGGTTGAGGGCCATCAGGGCTCTCAACCTATTTCTTAAGGTACAATAGATCCCTTCAACCCTTCTTTGCTTAGAAAGCCCATGCGGGTCAAGTCGCACTCCCAGCTCCAGCCAGAAGACTCTTCTAGCAGCCGGCAGTCTATAGGAGGGGCGTATGTACCTTTCTCACCATCTCTTTCACGTGCAGATCTCTCCCCTCGCTGGCCGGATGTATGACAGTACGCCCGGGCCATACTGAAGGCCATCCCCAGAGAGGAGAAGGAGACGATCCCAGGGATCAACACCTTCAACCCTGACCGGGTCATGGCTAGCCTGACTGAGGTATGAATGCTCGCTTACTTTATAAACATGATATACCATCCGGTTCTTTAACACCGTCTGAGTCTTTGCAGTCCATGCTACGCGTGGAAGGGCTTAAGATGGCTTATTCCAAGAAGCAAGAGGAGGTAAAACGGGCTAAACGAGATGCGTCTGAGGCCCATAACGTTGCTCAATATTCCATGATTGTGCATGACTTAGAAACTAAAAGCATAATCATGCAACAAGAGGATTCCATCAAAAAGCTTCAAAAGTCCCCCAATGAAGCCCAGACAAAAATTCAAACCTCCAGGCGGAGAAAGAAAATGCTCAAGAGGAGGTGAAGAAGGAGGCAGAGTCCCTCAAGCTCTTTGAGGCGACCAAGAAGGTAAACTCCTCGCTGTTGACTGAGAACATCCGCCTGAAGAAGGATGCAGCTTCCGCCAGTCAGAACCTCCAAACCACCTTGGAAGCTGAACAGATTCGGCTCATCGAGAAGAATGAGCGATTGCGAAAACCGCATGCAAATGGCTTGGTCCCTAGTACATCCGTATGCGGAATATGCCGTCTGGGAGCTAGCCAACAAATACACAGATCTTGTCATTCTGTCCAAGGAGGAGAATCGGCCGGTGCCTGAGCCTTATGAAGACTGGGCCAGGAAGGAGATCGAGGCCATGCAGACGGAAATGGGCGCCGACGGGGGTGAAGAAGCCCGAGCTGAAAATGAGGCGGTCCAAGTTGAAGAGACCCCTGCCCCTCCTGCTCCTGAAGCCGCCGCCAGAGACCCGACTCAATCTTAAGCTTTATTGATTTAACTCTCCGGCCTGCGTGCCGTGTAATTGAATGTATCTTTTCTTTTCCCGGACATGGGTCCGGTTAAAAATTTCTTTTGGCTATAAGCCAATTTATACATTTGCCGGCTAAGTCGGCTTTATTTCTATTTAATATTTCAATTTCAATTTCAATTTTCGCCGTTTTGCATCAAATTTTTGTAGCTGGAGATTTTGCGTTTCTGGTTTGTATGCAATAACCTGGATGTATGAGCATCCTTGCCCCTAGAAGGTTGTGTGCATGGTAGCTGCCCTACCTTAAGCACGTAGCCGTCCAAACGAGCATCCGGAAAATAAGCAGGCGGTCCCTTGACCGGTTTGAGAATTGCTGAATTGGCTAGGTAGGGATAGCAGATGGTACTGGCTTATACCCATTCTCTTATCCGACCTTGAAATGCAATCATTGTTAGGCGTTTGGTAGGAAACAAGCGGTCTTTGACCGGCTGTGATACCTTTGAGTGAGGACCGGGTTAACCAGATCCAGACCATAAAGACCGATTGTGCCCCTTTGGGTCGATATGCGGTTGCCGCCTGTGCTACTATGGAGCGTCAAGAGGCTGCATCTCAACCTTTACTTAAGTGAAGTGGTTGGCGAGAGACCGGCTGTGATGCTTTTGAGCACAAGCCTTGTATATCTGATCGAGATTTAGGGACCCGTCTGTGTAATTTGAGAACACGACGTATCTCGATTTCAACTGTATATTCAAGTGACTGTTTTAACCTGGAAAGGTAGTTTTTAGCCGTTTGTACGTTTTGATAGAACAATGTACCACCCAAATGGGAGATGTTCTCTTCGACGATTTCACCCAAGGGGGCGTCGCCGGATGCCTGCTCATGTTGAAGCAGGCGATTGGTTTAAGATAAAATTTGGCCTTTGTCCTCAAAATTTGCCCGGTCGTGCATTGCATAAACAAGATGACAATATACAATAATCAAGAGAATCTAGCCTTTGGCCTCAAAATTTGCCATGTTGTGTATTACATCGGGGCTTGTACAGAACAAAAATTAATAACCTCCTTTGTTTCATTAATACACTATTTACAAAAGATTACAAATTTTAGAAGTAGTAATTTTTCAAGTTGTCTACGTTCCAAGTTCTGGCTAGCTGCCTGCCGTCTAGAGTTTCTAGGCGGTAGGTGCCGCCTCTAACTTCTTAAAAAATTCGGTAGGGGCCTTCCCAATTAGGAGTTAGCTTCCCTTGCTCATTGGCCCTTCCGGTGGCCTCCATTTTTTATAGCACAAAATCTCCCACTTTCAAGGGTCGTTTGTACACTCATTTGTTGTAGGCTCTGGTCATTCTCAGACGGTAAATCTCATAACGCAAGGCGGCATTGCCCCTGCGCTCCGGGAGTGTATCCAATGCTAGACGCATGGCCTCCCAATTTGCCTCTTCATCATAGAGCATGATTCGGAGTGTTGGCTTATAAAGTTCAATTAGCAGGACGGCTTCAGTGTCGTATGTCATGAGAAACGGGGTTTGGCCAATTGCCCCTTTTTTAGTTGTTCTGATGGCCCGTAGGACATGAGGCAACTCATCCACCCATAGACCGCCAGTCCTTTCAATTTTCTTCTTAATACCGTCTGAGATGAGTTTGTTGAAGGCTTTAACTTGGCCGTTTGCTTCAAGGAGGCCAACGGATGCAAAGCAATGTGAGATCCCTTGATCTCCCAACCAGCTCTTGAGGGTAGGCGTCTCAAACTGAGGGCCATTGTCAAAAACCATAGACATAGGAACCCCAAACCGGGTGATGATGTTTCTCCAAATGAAGGAGATGACGTCCTTTGTCTTAATGCCTTTGATCGCCTTTGCCTCTACCCATTTGGTGAAGTAATATACAGCCACCAAAAAGTATCTTCTTCCGCCTGATGCAGACGTATAGGGACCTAAGATGTCCATGCCCCACTTTGCAAATGGAAGCGGGTTGTAGATTGTCGTCAGGTCAGTAGCCGGACGGTGTACGAGCCGACCAAATCTCTGGCACTTGTCACATTTATTCACCATTTCCATGGTGTCTTCCTCAAGAGTGGGCCAAAAGTAGCCTTGCTGCCTGGCCCTTTTTGCTAGAGTTATGCCGCTCATATGTGATGCACAAAAGCCCGAGTGCATATCCTCTAGAACCTCTTTGCCCCTTTCAAGGGGTAACACACTTCAGCAACGGCTGGAGGTAACCCTTTCTGAAGATCTCCCCCTTATAGATATCAAAGCTCAAAGCTCGCTTTTTCAATGCTGCCGCTTCTGAAGGGGCATCCGGCAAGGTGTCGTCTACCAAATAATCCCGGATGGGATCCATCCAGGTAGAGTTTCGGTCAAGTACTCCAATGGGATCATGTTCAATACTTCTTTTTTCCATGACTTCCCAAAAAACTGACCTAGGCGCATCACAAGTGGCGGAGGATGCCAATTTTGACAGCGCATCCGCCTGATTATTTTCTGACCTGGGCACCTGACTTAAATGAAATTCGTCAACTGTCCCGGCCTTGTTTTTAACTGCCTGCAGATACTTGATCATTGCCAGTTGAGTGGCCTCATAGTCACCATGGTATTGACCAACAATTAACTGAGAATCTGAGCAGGCGTCAACTGTCCTTACCCCTGCTGCCTTACACATACGTATACCGGCAAGCAGGGCCTCATACTCCGCCTCATTATTTGAGGATTGAAACTTGAACCGTAGTGCGTATTCATATGTATCTCCTTCCGAAGACTTGCAAATCACGCCTGCACCACAGCCGTTCATAGTAAAGCTCCCGTTACACCTTCCAAACCTGATCAATGTTTTCCGGCTGATCCAGCCTTGTCATTTCAGCAATGAAGTCAGCAAACGCCTGACCCTTCACTACCTTTCTCAATTCGAAGGTTATCTCTAGGATCTGCATCTCAAAAGCCCACTTGAGCATTTTGCCGGATGACTCCAAGGTTGTCATCGGCCGCTTGAGGGGTTGGTCTGTTTCGACCACCACCGGATGTGCCAGGAAGTATGGTTTCAACTTCTTTATGTCCATGAAGAGGGCAAGGCCAAAATTCTCAACCAAGGGGTACCGTAGTTCAGTGTTTCTAAACACATGGCTAATGAAGTACACTGGGAGCTGATTGCCGTCCTCTTTCCGCTAGGAGGACGGCACCAAGGGCGTGTTTTGAGACGGCTAAGTACATGTAGAGAACCTCCCCAACCAACGGACTGACCAGCCACGGTAATGAGTGAAGATGCTCTTTTAGCTTTTGAAATGCCGCCTCAGCATTCTCCCTCCATTCAAATCTTGTTTTCTTTTTGATTGCCTGGAAGAAATAAAGGCATTTGTCGCCTGACCGGCTGAGGAATCTCCCTAATGCCGCCAGACAACCGGTTAATTTTTGGACTTCCTTGACAGTGCGGGGTGACTTCATGTCAATTATCGTCTGTACCTTCTCCGGGTTAGCCTCTATTCCCCTTTGGTCAATCAAAAACCCGAGAAACTTCCCAGAATCAACACCAAAGACGCAATTTTTGGGATTAAGCATGACTTTATGCCACCTGAGGGTGGTGAAGGTTTCTCGGAGGTCAGCAAGGTGATCCGCCTGCAGCTTGGATTTGACTATCATGTCATCGATTTACGCCTCTACATTCCTCCCAATTTGATTAATGAAGATGGTGTTAATCATACGTTGGAAGGTAGCAGGCGCATTCTTCAACCCAAACGACATCACCGTATAGCAGAGTAGCCCTTGATCAGTGACGAATGCCGTCTTTTCTTGATCTTTTTTCCACAAGGGTATCTGATGGAAGCCTGAGTAGGCGTCCATGAAACTCATCAAGGCATAACCGGCTGTAAAGTCGACCAGAATGTCAATCTTTGGAAGTGGATAACTATCCTTTGGACATGCCTTGTTCAGATCTGTGTAATCACACATCCGCCAAGTACCATTCGACTTTTTTACCAGAACAAAGTTGGCTACCCAATCCGGGTAGTAGCATTGCCGAATGAACCCGGCATCCATCAACTTCTTGACCTCGACGGCAGCCGCCTGAGATCTTTCCTCACCGTGATTTCATTTCTTTTGCCTAACCGGCTTCCTCTTAGGATCCACGGCGAGTTTGTGGACATCAAGATCAGGGCTTACGCCTGACATCTCTTCCACTTCAAAGGCAAAAATGTCTTTGAATTCTTTCAACAGTTGGTGCAAGTCTGCACCCAACTTTGCAAAGGCAACCGTCCCCACCTTCACAGTTCGTTCTGGCCGGCTGTCGTCCAGAACAATATCAATGTTATCACCAGCCGGCTGGGGACGGAGATCATCTGACCGTTCCCCGAACAGTGATTGTTATTGTTTTTCTTTCTTGACGGCCACTAAGTGGTCTGCCTTTCTCTTTTTGCCGGCTGCCTTGGGAGCAGGCGCGGCTTCTTGATAGTCATCAAGGTCAGCAGACTTCCCACTTTGGCCGGCTGCAGCCAAAGTGGGTTTGACGTATGAGAGATAGCATTCTCTCGTCGCCTTCTGATCCCCGCTTAGGGAGCCTACTGACCCATCATCCCTCTCGAATTTCAGCAACATGAGAGACGGGATGATGACTGCCTTGGACTCGTTGAGGGTAGGACGACCCAAAATCAGGTTATAGGCGGTCAATTCTTCAACCACTAAAAATTTGACGACCATGTGTCTCCCTTCCCCCTTCTCACCTAGCCGGATGGGTAGGTCAATCCTCCCCACCGGATGCACCACTCCTCCCCCAAAACCGATAAAGAGGTGGGAGGCCTTGTGCATGCTTCTAGGCTTGTACTTGAGCTTTGCCAAGCACCTACAGCTGATAAGGTCAAACGAGATCCCGGTATCAATGAGGATCCGGCCTACTCGTCGGTTGGCGTCTTTGCACTCGATGACTATGGGTCATCATGAGGCCGCCTGACCTTGCCCCGGTCTTTCTCAAAGATGATGACCTCAGGCCCCGGTCTTTCTCAGAGATGATGACCTCAGGGAAGGTGTCCTTTAACGCCTGGCCCTCATCCACTGAGTTGACCTCCAGCTTTCGGAAGTTATCTTTTGTGCCCCGGATGGTCGGACCACCTCCGGCGAAGCCGCCTGCTATGGTCATGATTTGCTTCTCATCGGTGTCAGAGCTTATAGCAAGGCTGTCTGGCTTCTTGGAAGGTTGTCCATTGTTTGCCCGGGGGTTGCCCTTGGGTTTCACAAGGTAAGACTTTAAAGCCCCCTCATCAGCCATGCGGTCTAGTAGCCGCCTGAGGCTATAACAACCATTGGTGTCATGGCCTATGATGCAACCGGTTTTTTATGGGACTCTTCATTGCAACCGGTTTCTCTATAGACAACCATTCTTTGACCTCCATGAGGATGGAGGAGCAATCCTTGTTGAACTCGTACTTAGGGACCTACGGTCTGAACTCTTTCTTCTTCTTCTGGGATGACTGACTAGAGTGGTCAGCCACCCAGACTTCTTTCCTCTTTATGCTCTCTTCTTTTTTGATCGACTGAGCTGGCCGGCTGACCCGTTTGTCGGACTTTTTAGGGTCCGACGGCTGCTTGACGGCACAGAGCTCCGTCGCCTGTATGTAGGCTTCGGCTTCCATCAAGGCTTCCTAGAGGGTTGCTACCCTCTTTCTGACTAGGTCGAACTTGAAGGTCGACCCATCTTTCAGACCCTTGAAGAAGTCTATGTAAGCAACTTCGTCAGACAATCCCTGAATCTGAATTCTCATCAGATTGAACCACCTGACATAGGATCTCAGCCCTTCTCTATCTCCCTGCTGTATAGCCCCCAGATCGAGACTTGTCTTCTTGGCCGGGATGCTCATAGAGAAGTTAGACACGAACAGATATGTCAGTGTCTTGAAGTTGTTGATGCAACCGGCTAGTAGGTTGTCAAACCATCGTTGGGCTATGCCCTTTAACATTGCCGGAAAGCATCTGCACCAGGCGGCATCATCCAACCCTTGCAAATACATGAGGTTGGTGTACGCCATAAGGTGGTCTTCCGGGTTGGTGGTACCGTCATAGGCACCAACCAACACGTTCTTAACCTTGGCCGGCTGAGCCGCCTCGGTATCTTCCTAGAGAAAGTCGTAGGCTGTTCCCCTATGTTTAGCAGTCGAAGCTGCCAGTCCATAGGCTTGACATTTTGTGCCACCTGACCCTCAAAGAGGGCTGGCTACATGTAAGAAGATCCATACGACAAGTATGGCTGTTGGGGCACATACGGAGCCGGCTGGATAATCTGAGGGCCAGTTTGGGCGGACATGCCACCGGACTGACTCTCTCGGTTTGTATCCGAATACCCCATTGAGGTATTAGTGAGACTGTCTGAGAATGTCGACGTTGAAGCCGACTCAGACATTTGTTGACTTCTCTTTTGCTGGAGGAACATCCGAGCATCGGAGAACGTCCTTTTTTACCCATCCGCCTGTACTTGCCAGATGGCCTTCCTCTTCCCCGCTTCGAGGAAGCGAAATCTTGAGAGATCCACCATGGGCCAATCCGGTCCATGTGGTTTTGGATGAGGAGTTGGAACCCAGTCTTTCACCGGCTTCTTCCCAGAGGGAGAAGGCTTCCTCCCTGATGGAGTAGGCTTCTTCCTAGAAGGAGATGGTTTTTTGGCCGACTGACCCTTGTGGGAGCCTACCTTTTTGCTTATCAGGTCCCTGATTTCCCCTTTGAAGCTACTCATGAATTTCATGAGTTCGTCTCTTGTTACAGGGGCAGCACCCTCAGCCGGCTGGCCGGTTGGGTGGCTGAGACCTTTGTCATCCCGTTCCTTTGTTTCTTTGGGACGGGGGCGCCTGGATCTGAACGATTCGTCTGGAGCCATATAGGCTTCGACCGTTTGGTCGTCGCCACTATCTTGGTCCGTATGGACCTCAGGTTCGACCAGAGGTCGTTTCTCGTTGTTAAGTGGTACAGACTCATGGGATGCCATTCTGGAAGTATTTTCCCCACAGACGTCGCCAATGTTTCGGGGTTTTTTGATGTGTCCCACGGGAGAGTTACAACACCAGAACTAGTTGCCGACCGCCTGTACCTGCAAAAGCACGAAGACTCCGGTTGGTTGGAATTCCGCCTCCGACGATCAAGTTAGAATACGTCTGAGTGAGTAAGGATGCGGAAAGTAAATACTCTCTCGGATTCCGGGAGATTCTGCAATTGATATTGCTCGGTATTTGTGTTTGTATTTATGACTGTGCATGAATGTATAATAAATGAGGACTTTCCTCTATTTATAATAGAAGGAGATCAGTTCCCCTATTAGGGTTATGGGGCCACGTGTCAGCAGGAGAGTGGATCCCATTGGGCCTCTCTGGGGCTGACACGTGTCAGCACCCCATTGGGCCACGTGGCATGGGTAATTTTACCCAAACACTAGCACTGTCAAATTTCAAACCGAAACTATTTAATTTCCCGAAATCGATCGGCCAAAATGAGAACCGAACCGTTAAAAATCGATTTTTTAGAACTGAAAACTGACCCAAATTGTATTATAGTAAACCCAAAATCGAACTGATTCAAAATTTGTTAAACTGTATAAGAACCAAACCTGTTAATGAACCGAACAAGTTCTTAACCAAACAAAAAAAAACCGAACCATTGTTAAACTGAACCGTTTCTAACCCAAAACCGTTTGAACTGGGTTAAAAACTGATTACACTGAACCGTTTATAAACCAAATCGTTTACAAACCGAACTGTTTACATACCAAACCGCTTATAAACCAAACCGTTTATAAACTGAACCACACACTTATAAACGGAACTATTTACTAACCGCTTACTTTCATAAATTGGTAAACTCAGTAGAATTAATCTGGTCATCTTAATCTTAACATGTGAAATATAAAGGCGAAATAATTAAAATCACGTCAAAAGCAATTTTCGATGACATCTAATTATGCACACATGTTTACTACGGAGTACATTATTACTAATGTATTGGTTAAGTAAGTAATTAGTTCATTGTTAATTTATTTTACGCATAACTGATTTTAGACTATTTTCATGCATCATTACATTTTTATTTTTTTTATTTATTTTTTGGAATAGTTCATGCATCATTACTTCATTAGAACATTTTTTATATATATATATTTTTGTAGGCACCATCAGAGCAACTATAGGAAAAAAAGAATGAAAGTGTTGAAAGTGTTAAAATTGATTTATGTTGAAATTGAATAAATTACGAGATGAGAAATATACAAAAAGAAAGTAATTAAATTAAAATTATCATTTTGGAAGTAAATTTTAGGATACTCTTAAATAACTAATCATAAAATTTAATTGTACAAAGTATTGAATTATTAGCCTTGTTAACTAATCAAGTATCGAATAATCGAATTGCAAATGTCGATGTTACATCAACTCATCAAATCATGATTATGACGCTATCACTAAAATGAATAAACAAGAAGCAGATAATAACCTAATAATGAAACAATAATACATTGATACTCTATAAATTTTTATAATCTAATTCGTAATAAACTAGCAAGATGAGTATGACTAAACATGAAACATAACTTGATATGTATATATAGAATCAATGAAAATTTGTATATAATATGATGCCTAAAAATGAAGTGATGAAGTCTTGGCTTGAGATATAAAATAATAAAATCGAACCTGCTAACCAGTAATAAGTTAGAAAGTATTGTCAAATTATAACAAAAACCGTTTAATTTTCCGAAATCGACTGGCCCAAATGAGAACTGAACCGATTAACAACCAAGATTTGAAACTGAAAATTGACCTGGGCCGTATTTTAGTAAACCCAAAATCGATCCGATTCGAATAATGTTAAATCGTACAAGAACCGAACTCGTTAATGAGTTGAACCGGTTCTAAACCGAGTTGAAATAGAACTGAACTGAAAAAGAATCAAACCATTGTTAACCTGAACCGTTTCTAACCCGAAACCATTTGAACCGGATTAAAAACCGTTTACAATGAACCATTTATAAACTGCAATATGTTTGCACTGAACCGTTTATTACCCGAATCATTTACAAGCCAAACTGAATTAAAACCTTACAAAAATAAGTCGAAACCGAACTGAACTGAATTAAAACCTTACAAAAATATGCCGAAATCGAACTGAACCGATAATATTTTAAATCGAAACCGAACCAACCCGTTCTAAATCAAATCAAAATCAAACTGACAAACTATTTTGATAGTGCTAGATAAAACTCACACATTTACATGTTTTTCAAATTTGATATTGTCAATTATTACAAAACGAGATGTGTTAAGTAAAAAACAAAATCAGGGAAAAAAATTATACTTATACGGAGTATTTCTTTTAGCAAAAATGGTGCACCCACGGTCAACCCAAAAGCACTCACCAAATACAACCTTATTTTGGGATCCAAGGAATATACTATAAAAATTAGTACACTCACACACACTCTTTCCTTACTTTTCCATGTCAAACTCCCCCAATCTCTCTCTTACTCTTACTTTTCCCCCTCTTCCACGGTACTTTCTTGTCGGCATTCCCCAACTAAAAGCTCCACATTTTTTCAGTTAAACTCTGTCCTCACTTTCTCTACAAAACAGAGATTCATTCTTCCTTCCTAAATATTATTGCTTCTTTTACTTCAAAAATCAGAAAGATTTTGCATAAATTAGATTCTCTCAAATTCCTACCCCTTTTTTTTTCTCTTTTATCCAAGATTTTATTTTCCCCTTTATCTACCACTTTTGAAGATCTTGAGACAGAGGTACAGTACTTTTGTCTATTTCCTTGATTTTATTGGCTAAAAATCTCTGGCAGCTTTTATTGTACAGTCGGCTGTACCATACAACCAAGAATCATTTTTTTTAATTTATTTGTTCATTTGGGTAGTCTGGATGAACAAATGACAAAAAAAAAAAAAAAAAAGAGTTATTTTGTGTTGCGTGTGTGATATATCCAGATGTATAGCGAACTATCTATAAAAAAACTCATTTAATTTTGTACTAATTTTTGTTTTTTATTACAGGGTTTATTGAAGAAAAAAAAATCAAAGAAAGGGTTGGTTGTATACTTGGCATGTGATGATTAATGTGATGAATCCCAGCAAAGAATCCATGAATGAGGTAGAAAGTTGCTTAGATCGTCAATTATGGCATTCTTGTGCAGGAGGTATGGTCCAAATGCCAGAAATAAATTCCAAAGTACTTTATTTCCCACAAGGTCACATAGAACATGCTCAAGTTAATAGTATTGATCTTAAAAATTATCCAAAAATACCCCCATTAATTCCATGTAGAATTTCTGGGATTAAATACTTAGCTAATCAAGAAAATGATGAAGTTTATGCAAAGATTAGATTAGTACCTTTAAGAGGAAATGATTTTGATGATGAAGATGGGTTTATTGGGAGTAATTATGAAATGGAAGGGTCAGAAAAACCTGCATCTTTTGCAAAAACATTGACACAATCTGATGCTAATAATGGAGGGGGATTTTCGGTACCGCGATACTGTGCTGAAACTATTTTTCCTAGGCTGGATTATTCAGCAGAACCCCCAGTTCAGACTATCCTTGCCAAGGATGTTCATGGGGTGACCTGGAAATTTAGGCATATTTATAGGGGAACTCCTAGGAGACATCTTTTAACAACAGGTTGGAGTAATTTTGTTAATCAGAAGAAGCTTGTTGCTGGGGATTCGATTGTTTTCCTTAGGGCGGATAATGGCGATTTGTTTGTAGGGATTCGGAGGCCTAAGAGGGAGATCTTACATTGTGGTGGATCTTCCTATGGAGGAGGATTTGGTGCTTTTCTTAGGAGTGATGAGAATAGATTGGCTCGAAACTTCGAGGGTATGGGGTCTAACAGTGGTAACAATGAGAAAGTGAGAGCGGAATCTGTGGTTGAAGCAGCTAATCTTGCTGCTAGTGGTAAGGCATTCGAAGTAGTTTACTATCCTAGAGCAAGTACACCTGAATTCTTTGTCAAGACAGGAGCTGTAAGGGCGGCGATGCAAGTTCAATGGTGTGCAGGAATGAGATTTAAGATGGCATTCGAGACTGAGGATTCATCTCGGATCAGCTGGTTTATGGGGAATATTTCTTCTGTTCAAGTTGTTGATCCTATCCATTGGCCTAATTCACCTTGGCGCCTTCTTCAGGTACTTGATTATTTCATGATTCTCTGCACTCCCAAGTTTTTTTCATAAATTTGTCAATTATAGTCTGTCTACTATTAAGATATGAAATTTAAGTAAAAAATTTAGGCCTTGAACAATAAGATTAAGCTGTTGAGCTGAGTTAATTGATTGAAATGAAGATTCAATGTGATGGGGTTTACAGAAGATAAACTGAACTTGTTCATTATTGTAGAAATAAATCGAATCACTTATTTTTGGAATATAGTTTAGTTACGACTTTAATAATAGAAGTCTGAAATCTCGAACAAGAAATTGAAACTCTGCAGTGACAGCATAGTCTTGTTCTTTGGATGATTCATTGTAATGTTGAGATATTATATTTCTTGTTCATACATCTAACGTCTTGGTAAACTATGGCTTTTCAGGTTGCTTGGGACGAACCTGATCTACTCCAAAATGTCAAGCGAGTGAACCCATGGTCGGTTGAATCAGTGACAAACATGCCACAGATCCATATTTCTCCATTTTCGCCTCCTAGAAAGAAGCTAAGGCTTCATCAAGTCCCTGAAATCCCTTTCGCTGACCAACTTCCCATGCCAGCATTTACTAGCAGAGCCTACGGACCTAGCGGCTCGTTATTTGGTTTAGCAGAGGTCCCTGCAGGTGTACAGGGAGCCAGGCATGCCCATTTCAGACAATTTTTGTCAGATCATATAAACAAAGTAAATTACTCTAGTCTTCTTTCCAATGGACCGGAGCTGAAATATCACCACGGTGGCTTCTCAGCAAAAAAGCCGATAGTCAGGGAAAACTTATCATCATTCCTTACAATGGCAACTCTCCAAGAGAGTCCTAAGGAGAACGATATGCCAACACCGAAGTTTATGCTGTTTGGAAAGCCCATTCTAACTAAGCAGCAAATTTCCGAAAGCTCTTCCAGTGATTCAGCAAGAACTGCATCAGACAGCAATGCAGACAGGATGGGAAACTCATCTGATGATTGTAATGATACATCATTGAACAAGTCCTCTAGTGAAGGATTTCCCTGCAAAGTTTTCATGGATTCAGAGGATGTTGGCAGAACTCTCAGCCTTTCGGCCCTTGGTTCTTGTGATGGCATGTATAAGAAGATCGCACAACATGTTTGGCAAGGAAAGGTCCTAGAAGCCGAACAATGTGCTCTCTAGACATCTCAGCCTAGCTTATTGGCGCGGCTAAATCACCACTTAGCTTACTGTCAACATTTTGGAAACAAGCTCTATGATGTGTAGACAGCAGCATTTTGTGGTTATGAATTAATCTCACGTTTTATTCTTTTTTCTTTGGGGATGCTTATCAGTTATCAGTCATGTATTTTACTTCAAAATGTACAAGATATCGAATCTGCAAGTCGTTTTTTAAAGGAAATGGCTCCTATCCATTTCTGGGTTAGTGACCCTGAAATGGCAAGGAGCCCATTCCGCTCCTTAATAGCCAAAAATTTCATTAGTGAATTCTCTTATTGAAGTTTAAATCTTTGCTAAATTAGTTCATTATCTTTTTAATACATGAATTTATAGCATGGTACCGCTGGTAATTTAAAGATTAGCGTTGCTAAATACATGTAACTGATTAGCTTTTACATAATTCACATACTCTTAATCTCTTACTATGTTTAGTCCCTTAGTGAGATTTGATCCACAGGCCACAACTAGATGCATATATTTCCATTTGATCAAGTCTCGCTGTTTAAGAAAGTGAGTAGTGTAGCTTTCTTTGTTTTCTTTTGTTTGTCCCATTTGAAGTCTTGAGAGATCGATTCTAATTGGTAATAGAATCTAGTAATTTAATAGAATCTAGTAGATGCATATATTTCCATTTGAAATCTCACTCTTACTATCTAAGGGTGTTATTTACTTTTTTTTTTTTTTCTTTTCCTTATTGTGTAATATTTTAAAATAAGCAAAAAAATATTAAATGAGTAGAAAATAACTTTATGTGCACCTTTCACCCTGCTGTATATAAAATTGTCTAATGTTAAAAAAAGATGACTAAAATTGAAATACAGAGAATTAAAGTTGAATTAACATTAATAACACCAGTCGACGGGTAAATTTGACATAAAATATTTTTTTTGGTGCAAGAAATTTGACATACATTATAAAATATACTAATATAACATTTATCTCACCCCAAAACACTTCTTAGTTAGATCATTAAAAATATATACTTTCTCTATTTATTTTAATATTGCACCACTTGTCTTTTAAGGAAGTATCACAATTATTGCACCATTTCTATTTTAGAAAAAGAAATAGTTGTGTTCGCACTATAAATACCAAATATACCCTTACTTTTCAACCTTTGATTTTTTTGTTTATATATACCATCACATGGGCAATCTTGTATTTTTACCTTTCCCTTTCATCTTTTTTTCACTATTAAAAATTTTGTGCCTAACTCCCATAGTACAATAAAAAAAAAAAAAAAAAAAAAAAAAAAAAAAAAAAAAAAAAAAAATTGGATAGTAGCAATTAAGGTAGTATTTAAAAGAATGGAAAGATTGAGATTTAGTTTCCGCATTCCAGTGAGCGATAGTGAAATATGTTGGAAATTGACCAAAAGCGGATGATAAGGCCCCAACCATAAAAATAGTTATTAAAAGTCAGCAGCGCACCTGCAACTTCAATTACCAGACGCAAACATTTGTCAATTCTATTCAATTGTCTACTTCTACGGACTACGGAGTTTTACACACAACACAACAATCTTCATCTTATTCCAACCATCTTCACACGTGGGGCACTCCATCCTCTTGATCTATTACGTTACCAATTTACCATCACTCTCTCAACTCTTCATTTTTTTTATTAAAATTAAAAAAATATATTAATTTAATGCTAAGCCTATTATTAATATTGACCTGAACCCTACTAGATCTGATGTATTGTTCGCTTATTGCTTGAACGCCTTAATTTTATAAGTGGGATCAGCTATATTAATCAACGTGAAGATTTTTAGGAGTTCACACTTCGTAGTACTACTCTTAATCATTGTGGCTCATGTTAAGCGATGTAATAAAGTTTTACACTGGCTATCACTGGCCTATCGCAACCCTTCTCTTTTATCTAGGTTTGGATATCGTAGCGGCAAATCCTACTAGATCTGAAGAAATGAAAAATTAAAATTGTTTAGGAATGAAAGGATTTTTTTTTTTTGTTTTTTTTTTTTGAGGGGAAGAAAGGAGTGTTATTTTACAAAATACATTACTGTTAATTAATGTGAGGTTGGAAGTTGTTTTTTTTTTATTTATTTATTTATTTATATGTTTTATTAAATTAAAAATCCATATACAAATTTGAAGAAAATTTTAGAGATGAATATATTTTGCTATTGACATAATTTATTTTGCTATTTCTAATAGAACGAATCTCTTATATTTTCTCGTTCTTTTTTTACTCCGTAGTTTTATTTATTTATTTAAAGGATTATTTCGTAGTTGATACATTTGATTTTGACACACGTATTAAAAAGGTGTGATAAAGGGAAGGGAAATAACCATAATCCTACCAATTGGTTGTCGATATAGTGGTGATTGGGGCTACACTTGGTAGGGAGGACCGCGTGTTCGATCCCCCACAACAACAATTGGGATGGGAATAGAACCTAATCACCCAGAACTGAACCCCGAATCTGGATCAGCCCAAAGGGTGAAGCGGATGGAACAACAAAAAAAAAATCATAATCCTCTTTCCTACATCTTTTCCTAAATCAAGAACTTTACCATATAATAAAAGTAGAAGTGTCAATTACAGAGAAAAAAAGAAAAAAAAAATCTCAAATAGAAATACATATCGTCAAAAAAACAGAGGAACTATGAAATTATAAGGTGTAAAAGTATCATATAAAATACTTTTAGAACCAAAAAAGTGTTATCTTAGAAAAACATACGAAGTATTCTAAAAACCAAAAGGTCAACAAAAGGATAAAGAAGAAGTTTGACTTTTAAGTTTAAGCTCAAGAGGCAAGCATGGAAATTAGGAATAGCTGATCCTATGCCGCAATAGCTGGCGACAATGAATCACTGCCTAAAACTGTTTCAAATAAAATAAAGTGAGAAAATCGAAAACGGAAAAAAGAAATTAACGCGACATTAACACAGCATTGGGATTAGCGTACAGCTTTGTATGGTGATTACCACAGAAATAATGATGAATTAAGTGTAGTCTTTAAGAGTTTGTCGGTCTTTGACTCAAATGGTATTTTCACTATTTTGTTTACTAGTAACGTTTTTCATTCATTTATTTCTTCTTACCTTTTCAAAATAGAAAAAAAAAAAAAAAAAAAAAATGGGCACAAATGAGCTTTTGTGAGGGCGTTCAATCGACAGCCCGTGAGAGATTAGCAAATTTTCTACCATGGCATTTTTATAAATTTTGGAAAATTTAGAGTAGTACTTCTGAACAGTCATTTTTTTTTTTCTTTTTTTTTGAGGACATTCTGAATAGTCATATAATGTCATAGAATGATATCTTTTCTATTTAACTCAGTTTGACTTTTACAATATTTACCACCCTCTTTTGACCATCTGTTGTTAATTATTTGTGAGGAAAATCATATTTATATGAGATCTTGGTAAAATCGTCTCAAAGTACTATCATAATATATATCTTTTATAATTTTTACTTATGACAAGCTCCTATTGAAACAACAACAACAACAAAAACAAAAACTTAGTGCCAAAATGATTTGGGGTCGACTAGCATGAATAATCATGAGAAACCGTACGATATAAATAAAAAAAAAAAGAGAGAGAGAGAGAGACATAATAAGATAAGGCCCTGTTATTTTGAGTTGCTTAGCTCTGCTAAGTCCTACTCTGCTCTGCACTACTCTGCTGAAATCTGCTCTACTCTGCTTAAATCTGCTTTGCTTTGCTCTTCTTAAAAATAATAATTAATAATTAATAAATATAATTAATATTTAATAATAATAATAATAATAATTAATATTTAATAATAATAATAATAATTAATATTTAATAATTTAAAGATAATAATAATTAATAATAATAATATTTAATATTTAATAATAATAACTAATATTTAAAGATAATAATAATAATTAATATTTAATATTTAATAATAATAATAATTAATATTTAATAATAATAATAATAATAATAATTAATATTTAATAATAATAATAATAATAACAATAACAATAATTAATAATTAATATTTAATAATTAATACAAATCAATTATATTTTGTTGAACAAGGTCTTAATGTAATGTCAATGGAAAATTCTCCAACTTATAAATGATTTTAAGTTGCTACTATGTCATTTTACTAATATTAATCTCATCACGTCTGCTAAAAAACAAATCGCTTGACAATTATTGTGTAACGTTATACGCAGGGTTGTCAAAAACATACCCAACCCGAAAACTTTACCTGAAACAATCTATTTTTATTCTTGTTAGATACTAGAATTTTTTATTCGAATTCGATCTAGAGTCAATCCAAAGTTTCTTTTTTTTTTTTTTTTTTTTTTTTTGTTAAGTAAGCAAGAAATTTATTACTTTTCAAAATCCAGATATACAACTTAGCCCGTAAGGCAAACTATGCATCCAAGAAGCCCAAACAGGTATACAACCAAACTTATTATACAATAAGTGTTTCGGGGTTTTCTGATGTCCTGCGGGAGAGTTACAATTCCGAGACTGGAACCGGACGCCTGTACCTGCAAAATAACGGAGACTCCTGGGAGCTCCGCCTCCAACGGTCAAGTTAGTACTTGATTAAGGAGTAATTAATGCAGAAATTAAAGTAATTAGATCTCTCTAGGTGAGAGTGATTAACGTAGGTAATCTGCTTTGTTAGCGAGATCAGCCGGTTATTACTGTGTGTAATTAATGTGTTTTTTCCGTAATGTTTCTGTTCTCTTTTTTTTGTAATCCCCCTTAATGAGGATTAAGGGAGGTATTTATAACCTTGGGAAACGTGCCCATCCTAGGTTTAGGTAAACCTAGGGCCGATTGGGCTTCCCTCGGAAGTTGGGCCTGGGTGGCCGGTTTCTCCATTAGGCATGGAGTATGCCACATGTCTTGACATAACAGGTCCAAGGTAGACGAATAAGCGCGTGCCACGTGGGAAGCCCTGACTGTTCCAACTGGGGGACACTTGGCAGGACCTGATTGGTCCACGTGGCGCATTCCGATTGGTGGGAGCAAAATCCCCTAATCATTTGCCCCTCACAGGTGGCACGTGATTGGTCACGTGTTACCTGTGACAGGTGTCGCACTGTAACAGGCGACGGCCTGCTACAGGTGTCAGTCGGCGAAAGGACGAGAGATTTTCCCGCCCAAATTTTGAATTCTGAAAGTGACCCTTCGCCTTCTCACTTCGCCTATATAAGGGAGAGTTGTCTTGAGTCATTTTCACACTTTGAGAACTTTTTGAGAACATTCGGACCCCTGAACTTGCTCTGACATTTTGGACCTTTTCTGCCTACCGCCTGTTCTGACAAGCCGACTGCACCGGATTTCCAGAACTTCATCAACCGTCACTCGTTCAGGTAACTCAGTTCTCTTACTCTTAATTTCCTTTTTATTTTCTGAAATGGCACCACGGAAGCACACGACACGACCTAGGTTAGTGATCAGCCGGTCACCGGGGACGGCTGAATCTAGGACTAGGAGTGCCGCCTGCCCTTTTCCGGACCCATCTTTGCCCTTTATACAAAGTCCGACTGTATCTGTGTCTATGCAGAGCAGGATGGCCAGAACGAAAAAGACAGCTAGGATCTCAAATTCAGACGGCTCCTCCCACAGGGTGCCGCTTAGTGAAACATCTGACCAGGCGCCAGATGTGGAAGTGAAACAAGGCGGCTTGGATGCCGGCAATTCTGTGGGGGGAGTCATAGTGACCCCTTCCCATTTAACAGTTAACAAATCTGCTCCTTTTCAAAGAGAGGAGGCGGGCCCCTCCGGGAGAGGGGAGGAGTCGTCCTCTTCAGACTCGTCGGAGGACGATTCCGAGTCAAGCTCTTCTGGCCATGCTTCTTTGGGTACAGAAGAGAAAAACAGCCGCCTGCAAGAGGCGAGACTTTCTCACGCCGTTGAGAAGGGGGGCAATTGGGCGGAACCATCCGCCTCTTACCGAGAGCTAAATACCCCCTATTACTGCACGGTACCTCGGGGCCGAATCACAGCCATGCAAGAGAAAGTGGAGAGCTTTATTGCAAACCACACCATGGGCCCCGACTTTATAGTGTTTGTGCCGGATCCAGAAGACACAGTCGTCTGGCCGGCTGGTTCCAGTTATGATAGCGCCTGCTTTGGCTGCTACGAGGCGGCCATCAAGGCAGGGCTTCGCTTCCCATTACATCCGGCTGTTCAGCGGATTTTGGATGGGTATGAGTTGGGGTTATGGCAGTTAGCCCCAAACTCCTGGGTCAACGTACTCGGCTATGTGGCCGGGTGCGAACTGCACGAGGTGGAGCCGAGCTTCGAGGCTTTCGCCCATATGAACTATCTCAGCCGGACCCCTAAGACAGGCGGTACCGGCTGGTATCAATTGACAAGCCACAGGGGCTACCTCATGACAAGAGGTAAAGCAAACAAGTGGAAGGACTGGCGGAGCACCTTCCTCATCATTGAGAGTTCAGACATTGAGCAGAACAAGCGCTTCAATAGGTGGAACAGGAATGCGCCCCTTTTTGCAGGCGGCCGTAGCATTCCGCCTGTTCCCCCCAAGGCTAAGAAAGAGATCCTTGATAAAGGACTCTTTAAAGTAGAGTCGAGGGTCGACTCTACTTCAGGGGTACGAGAGCAAGTACCCCTGCACTGCGTCCCGAGCTTCAAGTGGCTCTATGACGAGTACTTTTTGGCCGCCTGCGGCCTCAGCAGTCGGTGCTCAAGAGGTAGTCGGCCTGTCGAATACTCTGTTGTTCCATACATTTGTTGTTTATCTTTTATTAACTTTGCTGTTTGTTTTTGCAGCTGACGCCATGAGCAAAATCACCGCCTCCAAGACTGCGGCGGCCATGTTGCGGGCCTCTATTATGCAACAAGCTTCAACCGACTCCCCCAAAAAGGGGGCACCCTTGGTGAGCTCCGAACCTTTCACCCTCTTTTTGGAGTGTTTATGCATATACTGACTTTTTTCTTCTTTTTTAGACGGGTGCTCCAAGAGCTTCATCTTCCCAACAGCCGGACCCCAAGGCCCGGAAGACGACTGTTGGGAGCTCTCCTGGTTCTGCCAGGAAACAGGTGGCGGCTGAGAAACAGCCGGCCACTTCTTCTAAAACTCCAACTGGGCCGCCTAGAGGTATGAAGTTGTCCTTGTAAATTTTAGACTTGCTCCCTTTGTTACTAAGTCTAATCCGTTTGTTTATGCTTGATGCAGCCGGCCCCCAGGAGCCTGACTTGGTAGAGATGGCCAAGTTTATGATCAGGGCAGTTCCTCCAGCTGAAAGGGAGGCGGTCAGGAGTGTCGGCACCCTTGACCTTGACGGGATTGCAGGGGTCCTTGCTGAGGTATACTTAGCATATTTTTGAGTATTTGAATTTCTGGACGCCTGTTTTCTTTTTTGTTTGGAAACTGACGCCTGTTTTTTTTGTACTTAGGCCCTGCTCCGAGTTAACGGCCCTCGCAAGCCGCTTGATCGGAAGAACAAAGAGGTAAAGGCTGCAAAAGCTATGGCCGCCTCTGACTGTGATAAGGCAATGTTTCAAATTTCCCAAAATGAAGTACTGACCATTGATATTCTTTATTATTAGGCGCAGGCTACCGCCGCTGTTCGGGCTCAGTTAGAGGCGGCCTAGAAGAAGAATGACGAGCTGGAGGCGACCATCACAAATCTCAAGGCCGAGCTGAAACCTCTTCGCCTGAAAATGTACTCTTACGAAGCCATGGAGAAATCCTTGGCCAGCGTAAAGGAACGCCTGGTGACCCAGGAGAAGAGTCTTACCCAAGAGCTCTCGGAAAAGGCCGAGCAAGAGAAGAAAGAGCTGGTCCGGGAGATGATGGAAGACTCCGCTCAAATCCAGCGCATGACCTGGGGCCGCCTCTTCCTCAGTGCCGACTTTGCCTCTTGGGAAAGAACGTACCGCCAGTGTTCGGATACATATAATCAAGAGATCCTGGCGGCTGCTGAAGAAGAGGCGTTGGGGGAAGCGTTGGATGAGGAGGAGCCGGTAGTGGCGCTTGTGCCGCTTGGGGGTAAGGCATCAAAAAAGGATGCAGCTGAAGCCGAGTCCAGCAAGAAGAGTGCTGACCAGGCGGCAGCTGCTAATACTGAACTGCCCCCTTCTTAAGCTTTATGTATTCTTTCCACGGCCTGCGTGCCGTTTGCTTTGTATTTACCCGGCCAGGGGGCCGGGGCTTTGAATATTTTGCTGGTCTTTAATGACCGGCTTATTTTTAATGAATTTTTGTTTTGCTTCAAATTTGTCTAAGTATTCCATATCTACTATCCAATTGTTCACTAGACCGACTGTTTTACAAGGCCGAACGTTGCAGACAGGTACGGAGAGTTAGTACGCCGCCTATGCCCCTGGACGACTGGTTGTCTGTTTCCAGGATAGACGATCAGTCGGCCATTTATCCAATCAGTATTCGAACTATTTTGTCTGGATACTTTTTAGGCAGGCGGTCCTGTCATTTGTAAATTTAACCAAGTAGGAAAGTGGTCTGACCAAGTAAATAGAGTATTACCTAGTCGCCAAGGAACTGAGTAGTAGAGATAACAAGCGGCGGGTACCGGTTGTTTCCCTTTATTGCCAATGTTTGTTGGCTTTTAACTCATAATTTGTTAACCTAGCAAGAGTAGTGGTTAAGAGCCCCTGCTTGTTAAAAACAGGCGGACGACTCATACCTTTTAGGCCTTAACTAAGTTGAGTGACTATTAAGTTAACATAGGAGTTACTTAGTCTTCGTCACAATCTAGATTGAGTAGTAGAGGTACCAGGCGGCGGATGCCGGCTGATCCCCTCGATTTGCCAACGTTTGTGGGCTATTAACTCAATAGGTTACCTAGTAGGAATAGGGGTTTGAGTGCCCCTGTTAGCCAAAAAACAGGTGGTCTACTCAAACCTTTTAGGTTCCATACCAAATTTGAGGGAGTGACTATGAGTTAACGTTGGAGTTACTCAGTCGCCGTCACTTTTGCTTGAGAAGTAGAGGTACCAGGCGGCGTAGGCCGGCTAGACCCCTTGATTCGCCAATGTTTGTTGGCTATTAACTCAATAGGTACCCCCTGCATTTATCCCAAGTAATACAGGCGGTCATCTGACTCAGATGTCAACTGCTACCACTGGTTTGGTTAGTGATAGAGTTATCCTTGTCTCAAAAACGGCTACGTGGTTGCCCTTGGGGACAGTCGTATAGGTGCCGTGTAATTAGTTTATAGAACAATGTTCCACCCAAAAGGGAGCTTCTCTCTGCGACGAATTTCATCCGGAGGGATGCCGTCGGACGCCTGCTATGATGTTGGGACATGTCGTATTAGTTTTGTAGATTTGATCAGTTGGCTTGGCGCCTGATCTGATCATTCGGCCTGTGGCCTTGGTAAGTTCTTGGTGAACGTAGGTGCTAAGTAAAAGGAGGGTAGCCGCCTGTTAGGCACAGGGTCGGCCAGGCCCTAATCTTTTTAGCTAAGTATTAGGGGGGTGGCTATGTGTTTGGAACAAGTCGGCCATCTTCTTATGGAGAGTAGCCGACTATATGCCCAGACGACATGCCCCTATTGTGAGTGAAATACTCAATGGAGAGTAGCCGACTGTAAAGGTACAGACGGCATGCCCCTCTGAAGATAGAGTGAAAAACTCAATGGAGAGTAGCCGACTGTAAAGGTACAGACGGCATGCCCCTCTGAAGATAGAGTGAAAAACTCAATGGAGAGTAGCCGACTGTAAAGGTACAGACGGCATGCCCCTCGTAGTACAAAATTGAATAGTAAGTGCAAACTTTTATTAAGTAGCTCTTTACTTTACATCATTCAAAAGAAATATTTCTTAAGATTATCTACATTCCAAGTTCGAGGCAACGGTTGTCCGTCTGGTGTTTCCAGATGGTAGGTACCGTCCCTGACTTCCTCATAGATTCGGTAGGGTCCTTCCCAGTTGGGAGTTAGTTTGCCAGACTCATTAGCCCTACCAACTGCTTCCATTTTTCTAAGTACAAAGTCCCCTACTTTGAGTGGACGCCTGTGTACTTTTTTGTTGTATGATCTAGTCATTCTCAGGCGATAGATCTCATGGCGCAAAACAGCATTGCCCCTCTTTTCAGGAAGTGAGTCTAATGCCAGGCGCATGGCTTCCCAGTTTGCCTCTTCGTCATATAGCATTACTCGAAGAGTCGGCTCGTAGTGTTCTATTGGAAGGATAGCTTCCGCACCATAAGTTAGGAGGAATGGAGTTTCTCCAGTTGCCCCTTTTTCAGTCGTCCTAATGGCCCAGAGAACATGTTGTAGTTCATCTGCCCATAGGCCGCCTGCTCGTTCAATCTTTTTCTTGAGACCGTTTGAGATGATTTTATTAAAGGCTTCTACCTGGCCGTTTGCTTGTGGACGGCCGACAGATGCAAAGTAGTTTGCAATTCCTTGGTCACCCAACCATCTTTTGAGAACAGGCGTCTCAAATTGGGGACCATTATCAAAAACCATAGACATGGGAACCCCGAACCGAGTGATGACATTTTTCCAAATGAATGAAATTACATCTTTCGTCTTGATTCCCTTTACAGCCTCCGCCTCTACCCATTTAGTGAAGTAGTCGACGGCAACAAGTATGTACCTCCTTCCGCCTGTAGCAGGCGTATATGGACCCAGAATGTCCATGCCCCACTTAGCAAACGATAGTGGGCTGTGAATGGTAGTGAGGTCAGTAGCCGGACGGTGAATTAGTTTGCCAAACCTTTGGCACTTGTCACATTTTTTCACCATCTCCATTGCATCTGCTTCCAAAGTAGGCCAAAAGTAGCCCTGCCGCCTTGCCCTTTGAGCAAGCATCCTACCACCTATATGAGAAGCACAGTAACCAGAGTGAAGATCGTCTAGTATCTCTCGTCCCTTTTCTGGAGTAACACACTTTAAGAAGGGTTGAAGGTACCCCTTTTTGTGAAGTTCTCCCTTTATCATTTCAAAACAGGTGGCTCGTTTTTTCAGTGCTGCCGCCTGTTGAGTATCATCCGGCAGTGTACCGTTTGTCAGATATGCCCTGATTGAATCCATCCAGGTTAAGCTTCTGTCTAGGATTCCAATAGGGTGTTCCTCGATGCTTCTCTTCTCCATTACTTCCCAAAAAACAGTTCGAGGAGTATCAGAGGAGGCGGATGATGCTAATTTTGACAGTGCATCCGCCTGGTTGTTTTCTGATCTCGGCACTTGGATCAGATGGAAATCCTCAAGGGAGCCGACTGCTTGTCGGACCGCCTGTAAATACTTGATCATGGCCGGATGGGTTGCTTCGTATTCGCCATTGTACTGACTCACTATCAATTGTGAATCGGAACAGGCGTCTATTTTTCTTGCCCCTGCCGCCTTGCACATGCGGATCCCGGCTAGTAAAGCTTCATATTCTGCCTCATTGTTTGAAGCCTGAAAACTGAAGCGTAGAGCATACTCGTACCTATCGCCCTCTGGCGACTGACATATGACGCCTGCTCCACAACCATTTGTAGTAGAGCTTCCGTCCACATATACCTTCCATACTTGGTCTGGAACTTGAGAGTCAGGAGGACGAGTCATCTCTACAATAAAATCAGCAAAGGCTTGCCCCTTCACTGCTTTTCTAGGCTCGAATGTAACTTCGAGGCTCTGTATTTCTATGGCCCATTTGATCATTCGGCCTGACGACTCCATGATGGTCAGTGGCCGCTTGATAGGTTGGTCTGTATACACGACGACTGCATGTGCCAAAAAGTAGGGCTTCAATTTTTTAACAGCCATGAAGAGTGCAAGACCAAATTTCTCCACTAAGGGATACCTCAACTCGGCATTTTTCAGTACGTGACTGACAAAGTAGACCGGGAGCTGACAGCCGTCTCTTTCAGCAAGGAGAACAGGGCTTAACGCATGATCAGAGGCGGCCAGGTACATGTAGAGTACTTCTTTGGGCAAAGGGCTGACCAGCCTCGGCAAGGAATGCAAGTGAACTTTCAATTTCTAGAAGGCGGCCTCAGCATCCGGCCCCCATTCAAACCTTGCCTTTTTCTTAATTGCCTGGAAAAAGTATAGGCATTTGTCGCCTGATCGGCTTAGAAATCTTCCCAAGGCCGCCAGACAACCTGTTAACTTCTGAACCTCTCGGATGGTACGAGGCGACTGCATGTCAATGACCGCCTGCACCTTCTCAGGGTTCGCCTCTATTCCTCTCTGATTGATAAGGAATCCGAGAAATTTACCAGACTCAACTCCAAAGACACATTTCTTGGGATTGAGCATGACATGGTGCCGCCTAAGTGTGGCGAAAGTTTCTCGGAGGTCCGACAGATGATCTTTCTGAAGTTTAGTCTTGACAATCATATCATCAATGTATGCCTCGACGTTTCTCCCAATCTGATCAAAGAACACAGTGTTTATCATTCGTTGGAAGGTAGCCGGGGCATTCTTAAGACCAAACGGCATGACCGTGTAACAGTATAACCCCTGATCAGTGACGAAGGCCGTCTTCTCCTGATATTTCTTCCATAAAGGAATTTGATGGAAACCAGAATAGGCGTCCATAAAACTCATCAAGGCATGGCCGGCTGTTGAGTCGACCAGGTTATCAATTTTAGGCAGAGGGTAACTGTCTTTGGGGCACGCCTTGTTTAAGTCTGTGTAGTCTACACACATTCGCCAGGTGCCATTCGGCTTTTTAACAAGCACCACATTTGCAACCCAGTCTGGGAAGTAACATTGCCGAATGAACCCTGCATCAAGTAATTTTTTAACTTCGGCGACTGCCGCCTGACTTCTTTCTTTGCCATGGTTCCGCTTCTTTTGCCGTACCGGCTTCTTTTTCGGATCCACGGCCAGTTTATGTACCGCCAGATCAGGACTAATGCCTGGCATTTCATGGACTTTGAATGCAAAGATGTCCTTGTATTCTTTCAATAGGTTGTGAAAGTCGTCACCAAGGTTTCTCAGAGCAGTCGTCCAACTTTGACTGTTCGGTCAGGACGTGAGTTGTCTAAGATCAGGTCCGAATGCTCACCAGCCGGCTGTGGGTGGAACTCATCCGGCCGCTCCTCTGCCAATGATTGCTATTTTCTTGCTTTTCTTGCGGCCCCTGTCTGGGATGCCTTTCTCTTTTTGCCGCCTGCTTCTTGAACAGGCGCACTCTCCTTGTCAAGGTCTGTTTTTTCACCGCTTGACCCAGTAGCCATAACAGTGGGCTTGACATCCGAGAGATAGCACTCTCGGGCCATCCTCTGATCTCCCCTTAGGGAGCCGACTGTTCCATTATCCCTCTCAAACTTGAGCAACATAAGAGATGGGATTATAACAGCCTTGGAATTATTCAGGGTAGGTCGACCCAGAATCATGTTGTAGGCCGAGAGTTCCTCTACTACCAGGAACCGGACTACCATGTGTCGTCCTTCCCCTTTTTCGCCCAGGCGGATGGGTAAATCTACTCGTCCCAGTGGGTGGACGACTCCTCCTCCAAACCCTACTAAAGGGTGGGAGGCCGGATGTATGCAATCAGTCTGATATTTTAGTTTCGACAGACATTTGCTACTGATGAGATCTGAGGAGCTTCCGGTATCTATGAGGATTCGGCCAACTCTCTGGTTGGCCACTTTACATTCAATAACGAGAGGGTCGTCATGCGGCCCCCTTACCCCTCCTAGATCTTCTTCAGTGATGACAATCTCAGGAAATGAATATTTGGACGACCGTTCTTGGTGAACGGAATTTATATCTAACCGCCTGATATTGTCTTTGTTGCCCCTAATAGTGGGGCCGCCTCCTGAGAAGCCGCCTGCAATGGTGTAGACGACTGCATCATCTGTATCAGAGTTGTCGGCCTGCTGATTCTTTTTGGCCAACTGCTTTTTTGAGGAAGTGTTCCCCGTAGATTTCTTGACATAAGTGTCAAGATCACCTTGCTCAGCCAGGCGGTCTAGGTACCGCATGAGACTGATGCAGTCATTGGTGTGATGACCTACATCATCATGATAAGCACAGAATTTATCTTGGTTCCGGTTGTTTGCAGAACCCTTCATGGGGACCGGCTTCTCAATTGAGATCCGTCCCTTGATTTCTTTTAGGATAAACTGGTTATCATTGTTAAACGCATACTTTGGGGAGTATGGTTTGAATTCTTTTTTCTTTTTCTGGGCCGGCTGTTTAGAGGAATCAGCCGCCCAGACCTCTTTTCTTTTCTCATCTTTGTTTGACGACTGTTTCTGTCGTCCTTCTCTTTTGTCGAACCTTTTCCCGTCCGACTGTTTTATCGTACAAAGATCAGTCGCCTGTATATAGGCTTCTGCTTCAATCAAGGCCTCTTGAAGAATCGCCACCCTTTTTCGAACCAAATCAAATTTGAAGGTAGACCCGTCTTTGAGACCTCTGAAAAAGTCAGTATAAGCTACCTCATCCGGTAACCCTTGAATCTGTATTCTCATCAGGTTAAACCGCCTGATGTAAGAACGAAGCCCCTCCTTCTCGCCCTGCTGAATTGTTCCCAAATCAAGGGTCGTTTTCTTCGCAGGGATGTTCATGGCGAGTTGGAGGCAAATAAGTAAGCAAGCGTCCTGAAGCTATTTACACAACCAGTCGGCAGGTTGCCGAACCATTGCTGTGCGATTCCTTTGAGAGTCGCTGGGAAACACTTGCACCAAGTGGGATCATCCAACCCTTGAAGGTACATCAGGTTGGTGAATGCCATCAGATGGTCTTCTGGGTTAGTAGTGCCGTCATAGGCACCTACTAGTACATTTTTCACTTTGGCCGGCTGAGCGGCTTCAGTAATTTCCTTGGAGAAGGCCGACGGCTGTTCACCAAGTCTAAGCAACCGTAGCTGCCAGTCCATAGGTTGGACGTTTTTTGTTGCAGGTCCACCAAACGGAGGTGGCTGCAAAAAATTACTGTTGTTGCGGCACAAATGGTAGGTTTGGTACCGCCTGGTCGCTATGAAAGCCGGACTGACAGGAGGTGCCGCCTGACTGACTCTCATGATACGACTGAGTATGCCTCATCGAAGCATTTCGCAAACTGTCTTGAAAGTTTGAAGTAGAGGCCGACTCTGACAATCGGTCACTCTTCTTCTGCTCTAGCAGTAGCCGAGCATCTGTGAATGTTTGCTTCGACCCGTCCGCCTGAATATGACGAACAGGTTTCCTATTTCCTGTAGGATAACGGAATTTTGTGAAATCAAGGGCAGGTGGCTCCCGCTTCCTAGATTTAGGATGAGGAGTCGCCTCTCGCCCCTGAACTGGCTTCCTCTTCAGTGAAGTGGAGGGTTTCTTGGCCGACTGCTCCTTGACTGGAGCAGGCGGCTTCTTGTTGATAAACTCTTGAATCTCTCCCTTGAAGTCCCTCATGAAGGTCATGAGTTCGTTCCTTGTGATGGGAGCAGACCCATCAGTCGGCTGTTGCCGAACAGGCGGTGCGCCTGCTGGCTCGCTTCCTGTTTGAAGATGCTCCCGTTCCTTCCTTTCGGTATGACGGGTACGTCGGGCCCTTAGGGTCCCGTCTGAAGCTGTATGAGCTTCAACTTCGAATTCACTTTCGGTATCATGGTCCGACTGAACTTGAGGGTCGTCTAGGGGACGCCTCTCTTCAGGAGTCGGTACAGACCTGGATGCCATCTCAGAAGTACTCTCCCCACAGACGGCGCCAAATGTTTCGGGGTTTTCTGATGTCCTGCGGGAGAGTTACAATTCCGAGACTGGAACCGGACGCCTGTACCTGCAAAATAACGGAGACTCCTGGGAGCTCCGCCTCCAACGGTCAAGTTAGTACTTGATTAAGGAGTAATTAATGCAGAAATTAAAGTAATTAGATCTCTCTAGGTGAGAGTGATTAACGTAGGTAATCTGCTTTGTTAGCGAGATCAGCCAGTTATTACTGTGTGTAATTAATGTGTTTTTTCCGTAATGTTTCCGTTCTCTTTTTTTTGTAATCCCCCTTAATGAGGATTAAGGGAGGTATTTATAACCTTGGGAAACGTGCCCATCCTAGGTTTAGGTAAACCTAGGGCCGATTGGGCTTCCCTCGGAAGTTGGGCCTGGGTGGCCGGTTTCTCCATTAGGCATGGAGTATGCCACATGTCTTGACATAACAGGTCCAAGGTGGACGAATAAGCGCGTGCCACGTGGGAAGCCCTGACTGTTCCAACTGGGGGACACTTGGCAGGACCTGATTGGTCCACGTGGCGCATTCCGATTGGTGGGAGCGAAATCCCCTAATCAATAAGGCTTTCAAGCCATTCTCTATTATCTACACTTAGCTTTTTGCCTCTTATAACTAAATATCTATGCTTTACATCACATTTAATAAGCTGTACAATGTTGGGAATGTTCATGATTTCCTTCTCCCAGTAAGCATTGTTTCGGACCCTCTATATCTGGTATATTACTGGCAATATATATACATGTAGTCACCAAAGATCTCATAAACCTGGTTCTTAATCTGCTGCTAGCCTTAACTATATTATCCAGTTGAATATTCCGAGGGCCAACTCCAATCCAATCTCTGATATGCTGCTACCTGTGGCTGTACTTGCATGTAAAGAAAATATGATTATGAGATTCATCAATATCATCACAAAGTAAGAACCTCTTCTCATCCAATTTTAGCTATAGATACAATCTATACCTGGTCTTCAATATGTGTTGAATAGCTAACTAAGTAATAAATTGATGTTTAGGCTGAGCTAGCTATCTTTTCCCATATCACTTTATCCCATCTTCTTTTTTGCTTCTAATCTAATAGGGCCTCATAATACTTTCCAATCTTGTATCGACCTTGTCTAAGAGAGACAAGAGAAATCACACTATTCAATCTATTCTTAACCTCACAATTTTGTTTCTAATACCAACTATAGTTAGTATTTGGCTAATAATCTGCTCAATTATGACCTTTCGGATAAATTGCATTCATCCATCTAACCCATAAGTTATCATGGTGTTGAGCTATAGCCCATGCATGCTTTCCCATTGCAACAACATTCTAGATTCCAACATTTATAATGCCCAAACCACCTTTCTTCTTCTTACAACAGATATTATTCCAGGCTATCACCTTGTCTTGTTCTTTAAATTACCATGCCATAAGAAGCTTCTACTAATGGCATTAATCTTCTCTAATGATCCCTTAGGCAGAATCATTATTTGCGCCCCGTATACCTGAATGCTCATCAAGACAGAATTCACAAGAGTGAGTCTGGCAGCAATGAAAAGTTTCTAGAACTCCAAATCTTAATTTTTGCACACATTTTATCAAGTATGTAGTTGATCATACTCATCTATAGAGATCTTCCCTGAGCATATAGGTACCCCCAGATACTTGAAAGGCATATTGCCTTTAACAAAACCTGTCAAGTTTAAGATCTCTTGAGTCACCTATTCATTCATGCCTGAGCAGTACACATAAGTCTTTTCAATGCAAGCCTTCAGCCCAGTTGCTCTACATAAAGCCTCAAACCCTCTTATCATCATTTTAACAAACGGAACTTCCCTTCTTTAACAAAGAATAAGGCCATCTGCAAAACAAAGGTGGGTTAAACCAACAACTTTACATATTAGATGGTATTTGAAGCCTTTTGTTTCACTTACCACCTTCAAGATCTTGGACAAGTATTGTATACACAACACAAAATCTCCCTGTCTCAATCCTCTCTTAGAATTAAAGAAACCATGAAGGGAACCATTAATCATAAGAGAGAACTTAGGGGTTCTAGTGCAGATCATGACAAGGCCTATGAACTTCCTAGGAAAAAGAAGAGCTTCTAACATTTCCTCAATAAAGTCCCATTCCACCGTGTCATATGCTTTTTCAGATTCACTTTCATCAAACATCCAGCTGCTAAACTAGCTCTACCATATTGTCTGACCAAGTCTTGGAAGACCATAATATTATGCACAACGTATCTACTATGCACAAAAGCGCTTTGATTTTCAGCAATAACCTCATGTAGCACTTAGCACTTTCCTTAGTCTTTCACAAAGCATTTTGGAAATGCATTTGTAAATGACATTGGAACAAGAGATATGCCTGAATTCAATCACACTTCTAGGACATTTATTCTAAGGAACCAAGGTTATAGAGGTGTTATTAATTTCCTTGAGAAGCTTATGATTCTGTAGGAAATCAAGCACTACCACACATACATCTTTCCCTACTGTATCTCAGGTCCGATCTCTTTACAGTATGAGCTGCTAAAACCATCAAGTCCTAGGGCTATGTTCGCATCAATGCTGAACATAGACTTTTTCACCTCTTCAATGGTAAAAGGTACCACAAGAGAATCCTGCATATCCTGGGAGAGAACATGACCTTTCTTGAGTACAATAGTGTTTATTTTAGATCTATGCACATCATTTGTGCTAAGCAACTGTTGATAATATTCCAATGCAAGAATGCTTGACGAGCATCTTGAGGATTATCAACTCACTTTCCATGCATATCATGAAGAGAATAGACTCTATGTTACATCTGTCTCTTTCTTAGTGCTCTATGAAACACTGCAGTATTCTGATCACCATATAAAGACCACACATCCTTCACTTTTTGCTTAAGGAAAGACATGAACATTTCCTAAGCTTTCACAAATTTAACTCTTACTCTATTCTCATTATCAATAGTTGTTACATTAGTGGGATGAGAATGATGAACGCTCTAGGCTCTATCTAATTTAGAAACAACTTTCTTGAAATTCACTTCAACATCCTAAACACCATTCTCGTTGAAGTTATTAGTCAAACTCTTCTTCACAACCTTGAACTTTTGCACTAATTTATACATCAAAGTGCCTTGAATCTGTGTATTCTAGGCCTGCATCACTATTGTCATCAAAACCAGGTGCTTTGCTCCACATATTATAGTATCTAAAAGGCTTCTTATGCTTAGAAGGATCACGATAAACTGAAAGTACACCTGGACTATGAAAAGCCACCTTCATTCATATAACACATAACAGAATGCTCAAAGTGTGCACACCAGAGATCATTCACCAATCCTCTGTCTAGCTTAGAGAAAACCCGAGTTAAAACTTTTTGTTTATTATCCCAAGTATAGAAATTCCCACTATATTTTATATCTTGCAACTTTCAAAATTCAATGCATTCCCTAAATTCCTCCATTTCACTCCATTTCACAACTGAGCCAATGCTCTCCTCAGAATCAAGAATACAGTTAAAATCACCTGTAATAATCCATGGTCCATCTATCCAAGTGTGAATTCCTTTAAGATCATTCCATAGAGCAACTCTTTCCTTGGCAGAATTAAAAGTATAGAAAAAAGGCAAAAGTAATGCTTTTATTCTTAGGATGCACCATATAATGCATCAACAGACTAATACTAAGGACAATGTTAACATCAAAAGCTCTAGGATTCCAACCAATAGCAATTCTTCCTCTAGGATGTGTACTATTATTGCACAAAAAGCATCACCCATAAAAAAATCTAAGGTAAAAATTTCCCATATTAGGAGATTTAACCTTTGTTTCAAGGAGACCAACTAACCCACAATTATAGAGTTGAACAACTCTTTTAATTTGTTGATGCTTAATAAGTTTGTTGGCTCCCCTAAATTCCAGCATAAAATTGTTTGGTTTTGCGGTGTCCGCCACTGCGCGAAAACAAAACCCGCAAAATGGATCGTATGCATAATAATTACAACATAACAAAATAGCATGCAATTAAGGAAAGCATAAACACATAAAAGAGAAGAGAGATAAAGTAAGGACAAGATTAACTCACCCTTGACGCGTGCTTCGCTCGTATCTCGAGCTCGGACTTGGAAAACCACGAGACTCGCAAATGCAAGACCTCCAACGTCTCACACCCTCGATCATCGAACCAACCCCTACCCCGTAGCTTTGACGGGGATAGACCAAATTACTAGAGTTTTACGAACTTAAGGCTTTCTCACTCTTTGGGAGATTCCTTTTGAGATTTAATCAAGTGAGTAATCCCATTACCCAAGGTGGGTATTTATAGGGAAATACTCCCAAGAGTTTCCATCAACTTTCCATGTGGAAGGGTTAGTGAAATGCGAAAATGAATGAATTAATTTTATTCTTAATTAAATTAAATAACAATTCAATTAGCAAACAACAAGTGTCACAAGGAGAGAAAGGGGTTAGGTGAGGACCACATGGCCTCCTTGTTCCCCAAGAAAACACCCTCCATAAAACCGGCCCAATAAGAACCGGCCAGCTGGCCGCCCTTCCTTGAGCAACAAGGCGTTGTGCTCGGATGGGCCGGCCAGCTAGGCCCAAATCTCTACGAGCATGCCTAGCAAGCCTCGCATGCTACGGGCTCCTAGGTGCGGTATGTGTGTTGGCGCTAGCGGCAGCTAGCTAGGCCCAACAAGCTTGCTAGCTGCTGGCCTTGCTAGCACTGCCAGCTTGCTGGCACGCCAGTGCTGCTAGCGAGCTAATGCTGCTAGTTAGCACGGCATAGCGCAACTGCAAAGCTAGCACGCGCTAGCTGCTGCTAGGCTTGCGGCCATTGCCTTGCGCGCTAGCAGCCCTTGCTAGCCATATTGCCCTAGCCTTCGCATGGTTAGGCCATTCGGGGCTAGGGCTACGAGCGATGACTTGACATTGTTTTTTAACTAATTTATACGTCTCGTAAATTCCTAGAATTTAACTCGACGCTTGAGGCTCGGGTTTGACTCTCCAAGCTCGGAATCCGACGTCTCAGCTCGTAAAATCTCTATCGTCTTATTTAATCCTCCTGATGAATTCTTCGTCTTGGTTCGGTTACATGATTGGGTGTGACCCGAAGTGTTCAGTCAAGAGCAAGCTGTAATATTAATTATACATTAATATTACTAATCGGTAGCGGCCTCTAGCTAGGCATTCCGATCACTTGACCTCACTGAATAATTAGCTTTCCTAATTAGTTCCGAACTCTCTATCAGAATAATACACTTGTTCGAAGGACACCATTCCTTTCAATCTCCCACTTGTCCTTCCAGACAAGTGTGCTGTTTGTGTATAGCCTATTTCCTATGGCACTTAATGCCTCTTCATGAACTATAAGGTAAGATTCTTTGTCATCCTTAATACGTCCAGAAGTGTTTCTCGATTTCTGAGTTCGACTGTCAATAAACAGATGATTTCTAAAATTCTTCTAAGCACGGCCATGCATATTCACAGTCTCGCTCTTCGAGAGGCCTTGTAAACAACAAAGACCGACATGTTCCCTATTGTTAATAGGGACATTCCTAGTCTTGCATTGTTAGCTTCCCCTACTAAGAGTCCCTAGCTGCCCGAGTGTTGCCTTTATAATCCCCTTGTAGGGCAGACGTTTGACAACACCAAAACAGACTAGTATTCAAACAAGAGAACTTACAATACTCATGGTTGAGGAAAGAGGTACCGATATCCATAATGAGTAATATACTTATGAGGATTGTTAAATCTCTTAAAGTATTCTCATAGGTCGATCCGGTATAGTTCCAAACTAATACCCGTGCAAATGATTTATGACATTCTTATCCTTGTACCACAAGAAATGGTGCTATAAAACATACTACACACTAATCTCGCGCGGTCATGAGTCGTCCAACTTTCAAATGACCTCGATTAGGGATAGTTTCGATATGATATTCAACGTTCACTTAATAGGTGTTTCTTTTTCCAAGATATTGTCTTGATACCCTATTTTGAATATTTCTCAAATCAAATGGACTCATTATTTAATTTTAAACCATAATTAAATAGAAATGGAATAATAAATTGCGTAAATTAAAATTACTCCATAAATGAATGGTTCAACTTAGTGTTTTACATTAAGATCTCAAAACTTAATTAAAACACATAAACAGGGAAATTAAATCCAATCTCCGATATGCCTAATTCCCATTGCCTGAACGTGCTTTGTTGTGTTTCACTTGAGGCAAAGGTTTAGTGAGTGGATCGGCTACATTATCGTCGCTTCCAATCTTACAAATTTTTATTTCACCCTCGGTCTTCCATTCCCTTATCTTGTGAAATCGCCTCATGACATGATTGACTTTCTGATGTTCCCTTGGCTCCCTGGCCTGAATAATAGCCCCACTATTGTCACAATAGAGGTCTATCGGTCCCTTTATTGAGGGCACAACACCAAGTTCACCAACGAACTTACGAATCCAAACTGCCTCCTTAACTGCTTCAGAAGCTGCCAAGTATTCAGCTTTAATTGTAGAATCTGCAGTCATGCTTTGCTTAGTACTCTTCCAAGTGAACGGTCCTCTATTTAGACAGAACACATATCCCGATGGATCTTGATGCCCAATATGTACTGTGCCTGTTTCGGGGGTTTTTGATGTGTCCTGCGGGAGAGTTACAATCCCTAGTATGTGCAACCGACGCCTGTACCTGCAAAACCACGGAGACTCCGGTTGATGGGAGCTCCGCCTCCGACGATCAAGTCAGTAACGTACAGGAGGTAATAAGTGCGGAAATAGTAATTACTTCTCGCTAATACAGGAGGATTCTGCAATTAATATTGCTCGGGATTTGTGTTTGTATTTTTGGATAAATTTATGAATGCCCAATAAATGAGGTCTGACCCACTATTTATAGTGGGGAGACCAGTACCCCATTTAGGGTTCAAAGGACACGTGTCAACAGGGGATTGGCGCCCTGTTGACCTATGGCTAGCTGCCACGTGTCGCAAGGCCACTGAGCCACGTGTCTAGGGTGATTTTTACCTTTAACATTTGCCCCTCTCAGGTGCTGACGTGGCGGTGCCACGTGGCGCCTGAGACGGTTCTCTCTCTCTCTCTCTTTTTTTTTTCGAATTTGAATTCGAATTTTTGAAGTTTAAGAAGCAGAAGGTGAAAAGGCGCGAGGGTTCGCCTTCTGAGGATTACCTATAAATAGCAAACCTCCTCCCCCATGTTCACATTTACAACCTTAAGCAATTTCAAAGATTTTGAGAGCAGCCGGTTTTGAGAGAGAATTTCTCCAGAAATTTTCCGAGTGCACATCCGGTTTTTTGTTTCCTTCAAAGAATTCTGCCGTCTATGGGTGTTGTGAATAGCATCACAAATTTGCAGCTGCTACTCAGAGAACACATCCGTCTACGAGGACGCCTGTGTCTTTGCAAGCCATTTGAAGATTTTCCAGCTTGATCAAGCGGTTTTCTCTCCTCAATTTATTTAGGTACCGCCTCTGTTTTTTTCAGCTCTTCCATGTATTTACGTTTGTGCTTCTTTCTTGATTTTTTCTTTATTAGTTCCATAAGTAGATGGACCCTTTATGCCCACACCCGGAACATAGCTTTGAGACCAACTGGTCCCTTAGTACGGTTGAGTCTAGGACTGGGGGTGCAGCCTTTGGGCATTGGAATCTTTCTTGTTCATCTCCCAATCCGACCGTCTCCGTGTCTGTGCAGGACACAATGGTTAGAACCAGGAAGACGGTTGTGGATCCCAATTATAGAGGCGGAGGCTCAGAAGAGTTGCCGCCTAAGGAGAGGATCCTAGATGAGATGACAAGGGGATCTCCAAGAGGCACCCCAAGTACCCCTAGTGATGGAATTCTAGGGTCTTACAGTGGAGGCGGTAAGGAAGCCTCCTCTACTTCTGGAGCTGAGGATCAAGAAACCTCAGCAAGAAACGAAAAGAACCCCGCTTCCAGTTCCGACTCTGAGTCCGGCTCTGATGGGAGCGACAGGAGCAGCAGCAGCAGCTATCTCACACCGACTGTGGATAGCGAGGAGGAGGAGAGGCCTACATGGAATAATAAGGGCGACCCTCTCATGATCACCGTCTCTGCAAAAGACAGCGCTAACATGCAGAAAAGTTTGACCAATTTCATACTCAAGCGGCCCCTTGGAGAAGGATACAAGTTAGTCATCCCGCCTGAGATGGGGACCATTGCCTGGGAAGACAACTAGCGCAATGCAGACGGTTTCTTTGGCTGCTATAAGGCGGCTTTCTTAGCGAGGCTCCGCTTCCCCCTTCATAACACAATAAAGGCCATACTTAGGGGTTATGGCCTAGGCGTCTGGCAGCTTACCCCCAACTCTTGGGTAAATATATTGGGGTATATTTCCGCCTGCGAAATGCAGAACCTGAACCCCGGCTGGGAGGCTTTCACCCATATGTATTATCTGAGCCGGAGCCCAGGCGGTTGGAGGGCCTGTATACTTTGACAACATATCCCAAGTACTTAATGATGCTTGACAAGCCGTCAAAGTGGTCGGATTGGAAGAACCGCTTCTACCTGGTCAAAGCTCCAACCAAAGAGGAAAATTGGGTGCTCCTGACGTACAACCGGAAGCCTGAGCTGTTTAAGCAAAAATGTAAAATGCCCCAGATACCGGATGGGGATTACGAAGCAATCATAGAATCCGGATTCTTTGAGCTCACCACTTTCACTATCTCAACCGGTGAAGTTATTAGTGTACCTAAGAATTGGGTACCCAAACATGAGTTTCTGAGGGACGAGGCGTTATTGTCCGCCTGCGGGTTAAGCACCATGTTTAAAAATAAATGTAGGTTGGGGGCCTCAGCCGGCCAAATTGCTGGATGTATAATTTTTGCTTTGCTCAGATATTTGTTTTTGTACTTTCTCTAACCAGGCGTCTCTTTGTTATTTTGCAGCTGAAGTCTTAGGCATGTTGCCAACGTACAAGACTCCTGCTAAGAAGGCCTCTGATATCCGAAAGGAGAATGCAGAGAAGAAGAAGGCTGCCCAGGCAGCCAAGAAAGTAAGTCCGCCCGACCTCTTTGCGTATTACTCTTGCTTATTTGCTTTGTTTTTTCTTCTATTCCCAGTTGTTTCAAATCTAACCGTCTGACCCCTTTTTTCCTTGTTTCAGGATAGGAGCAAGGTTCCTCGCTCTCTTTCCAAACAACTCCGGCAAAAGCCGTTTAGGGAGGAGCCTGCTCCTAAGGTCCAAAAGACCTTTCATGCTGAACGGCTGATTGTCGGCGGCAAAACGGTGAAGAACAACAAAATAGGGTTCGACCTTTCGCACGGGAGGTCGGACGTCCCTTTGGCACCCCAAAAAAGAGGCGGTACATCCGTCGAAAAAGGCCCACGCGGCACTCAGAAGACCCAAGGTACGGATGACCCCTTCAATCTCACTCTAATTGGCCTGCCCATGCGAGTCAAGTCTTACTCCCAACTCCATCCGAAGGACTCGTCATCCAGCCGACAATCTATTGGAGGGGCGTTTGCTCCTTTCTCACCTTCTATTTCTGGTGCAGATAAATCTCCTCGCTGGCCGAACGTGACACAATACGCCCGGGCCATGCTGAAAGCCGTCCCTAAGGACGAGAAGGAGGCGATCCCTGGGATCAACGCTTTCAATGCTAACCGTGTGATGGTCAGCCTTGTTGAGGTAATCTTATACATCCGTCTCTTCTTTAAACCATAATCTCATACTTGTCCGGTTTCTTCTAACACCGGCTGTGTCTTCGCAGTCATTGTTGCGCGTGGAGGGGCTGAAGAGAGCCTATGCACGCAAACAAGAGGAGGTAAGAAGAGCCAAACGGGACGCCACAGACGCCCATAATGTAGCTCAGTATTCAATGATTGTGCATGACTTAGAAACTAAATCTATAATCATGCAACAGGCGGACCAGATCAAGACCCTTCAAAAGGCCCTCAATGAGTCCAAGGTCAAGGCTGACAACCTTCAGGTGGCGTTGGAGAACGCTGAGACGGAGTTGAAGAACCACGAGGATTCTCTCTAGACCTTGGAGAAGACAAAGACGGAAAACTCCTCCTTGAAGAAGGAGAATGACCGCCTAAAGAAGGAGGCTGCCAATTCAAAGAAAAACTTCGAGGCAACCCTTCAGGCGGAACAGAGCCGACTCATTGAGGAGAATGAGCAAGACTGCAAGAACCGCATGAAGATGACGTTCTCCCTTATTCATTCGGATGTGGACAATACCGCCTGGGAGCTTGCCTATCAATATGCAGATCTTGCCATTCTGGCACAGGAGGAGGGTCAGCCGGAACTAAAGCCCTATGAGCAATGGGTCAAGAAGGAAATTGAGAAGATGCAGGCTGAGGCGGCCGAAGAAGAGGAGAAGGATCAGGCGGAAGTTGCGGAAACCGTCAACCTCCCCGGCTTTGAAGCTATCGCCAACCAGGCCCAGCCACAGCAGACTCAGGCGCCAGTGCTCAAACACCTACAACTCGGCTGACTCTTGAAATTGAATGAATGTAATTTCCGACCAGCGTGCCGTGTATCTTTGTATCTTTTTTCACCGGACAGGGGTTCGGTTAACAATTTCAACATTTTGAATTTTTACTAAATATATCTCGCCGACTATGTCGGCTTTGCCTTGATTTGATTCTCAGTTTATTTCTGCCTAACACTTTTTAATTTTCGCAAATTTTTTCCAAGAATAATGACGCCTGAGTTTCCACATATACCGGGTGGGGTTACTGAGTTTTCCCCTGGATGGCTGGTTGTTAACTTCAAAAGGTTAACAGGCAGACGTCCACATGTGCACCCGGTTAGATAGACAAGCGGTGCTTGATTGTTTGAAGGAAACCGATGGCATTACTAACCGGCTGGGGTGTACTCGTAAAGCGCCCAGTTTTGCCATATATGTATGCAGCCGGCTATAGATCAGTCGTTTGTTAAATGCAAAGGTTTGAACCTCGCTAGGTTCAGTGGCATAATCGTTTGAGGTGCCTTTGTGTAAAAGCTGGTTATGGCATGACCAAGATTTTGTATGCCGTCTGTACTATTTGGTAGTACGGGCGGCCGTATTTACCTATTGGGTTACCGGTTGTATTACTTTGAAGTAAAGCCCGGGGGTACCGCATTGCAGAAATGACCAGTTGCATCTTGGTTACAAAGGATCATTCAAACAGTCGGTTAGAGCCGTTTGATTCATGATCGCTAGAACAATGTACCACCCGGAAGGGAGATGTTCTTTTCGACGAATTCACCCCAAATGGGCGTCGCCGGATGTCTGCTCTTTTGGAGCAGACGATTTAATTTTTAGCTGGCCGGTTGGCCTTTAATTTTATAGCTGCCGCCTGCGTATTGCACAGGACATGGCGAATGTATGCAAAAAAGGAATATTTGAAATTAAGCATTCTCATTAATACACTCTATTTACAAAAATTTACAATTTCTCAGAAGTAGTACTTTTTCAAGTTGTCTACATTCCAAGTTCTGGCTAGCTGCCTACCGTCTGGGGTCTCCAGGTGGTAGGTGCCGCCTCTGACTTCCTTAAAAATCTGGTAGGGGCCCTCCCAATTAGGAGTTAGCTTCCTTTGCTCATTCGCCCTACCGGATGCCTCCATTTTTCGTAGCACAAAGTCCCCCACTTTGAGGGGCCGTTTGTGTACTCTTTTGTTGTAGGCCCTCGTCATTCTCAGACGATATATCTCATGACGCAAGGCGGCGTTGCCCCTGCGCTCCGGGAGTGAGTCCAATGCAAGACGCATGGCCTCCCAATTAGCCTCTTCATCATGGAGCATGACTCGGAGTGTTGGCTCATAAAGTTTAATAGGCAGGATGGCTTCAGTGCCGTATGTCATGAGAAACGGGGTTTCACCGGTTTCCCCTTTTTTAGTTGTTCTGAGGGCCCAAAGAACGTGAGGTAACTCATCCGCCCAAAGACCGCCAGCTCTCTCAATTTTCTTTTTTATGCCGTCTGAGATGAGCTTGTTGAAGGCCTCAACTTGGCCGTTTGCCTGGGGCCGGCCAACGGATGCAAAATAGTGTGAGATCCCTTGATCCCACAACCAACTCTTGAGGACAGGCGTTTCAAATTGAGGACCATTGTCAAAGACCATGGACATGGGAACCCCAAACCGGGTGACTATGTTTCTCCAGATGAAGGAAATTACATCCTTAGTCTTTATGCCTTTGACCGCCTCTGCTTCAACCCATTTGGTGAAATAATCCACAGCAACCAAGATGTAACGGCGACCGCCTGAAGCAGGCGTGTATGGTCCCAGAATATCCATGCCCCATTTTGCAAAGGGAATGTGCCGGTCGGTGTATCAGCCGGCTAAACCGTTGAAATTTGTCACATCTCTTCACCAAATTCATGACATTTTCCTCAAGAGTGGGCCAAAAGTAGCCCTGCCGCCTGGCTCTCTTAGCTAGGGATCTTCCGCCTATATGTGTTGCGCAAAAACCCGCATGCAGATCCTCTAGGACTTCTCTCCCCTTCTCTGGGGTGACACATTTCAAAAACGGCTGCAGGTACCCCTTTTGGAGGAGTTCCGATCCCCTTGATACATTACAAAGCTCAAAGCTCGTTTCTTAAGAGCAACCGCTTCCGAGGGGACAACTGGCAGTGTGCCGTCTGTCAAATAAGCCCGAATGAGATCCATCCAGGTTGAGCTTCGGTCCAGGATTCTAGTGGGGTCATGCTCAATGCTTCTTTTTTCCATGACTTCCCAGAAAACCGACCTAGGCGCATCACAGGAGGCGGATGATGCCAATTTGGAAAGTGCATCCGCCTGATTGTTTTCAGACCGTGGCACTTGACGTAGATTGAATTCGTCAAGTGTCGCAGCCTCCTCTATGACCGCCTCCAGATATTTGATCATAGCCGGATGGGTGGCTTTATAGTCACCATGAAATTGGCTGACAATCACTTGAGAATCAGAGCAGGCATCAACTTTTCTCGCCTCTGCCGCCTTGCACATGTGTATACCAGCCAGCAGGGCCTCGTACTCTGCCTCATTGTTTGAGGCTTGGAACTTAAACCTTAGTGCATATTCTTATTTATCCCCTTTTGGAGAATGACAGATTACACCTGCACCACAGCCGTTCATAGTAGAGCTTCCGTCTACAAATAACTTCCAAACTTGATCCGTGTTTGCCGGCTGTACCGGCCTAGTCATTTCGACAATGAAGTCGGCAAACGCCTGACCTTTCACTGCCCGCCTGGGTTCGAAAGTTATCTCCAGGCTTTGTATTTCAATAGCCCATTTGATCATTCTGCTGGATGACTCTATAGTAGTCATTGGCCGCTTGAGTGGCTGATCAGTATACACAATCACCGGATATGCCAAAAAGTAGGGCTTCAACCGCTTGACTGCTTTGTAAAAAGCCTGCCCAAAATTTTCAATCATTGGGTACCGAAGTTCAGCATTTCTGAGGACGTGGTTGATGAAATACACCGGGAGCTGATTACAGTCTCTTTCAGCAAGGAGAACAGCACTAAGGGAGTGATCTGAGACAGCTAGGTACATGTAGAGAACATCCTGGGATAGGGGGCTCACTAGCCTTGGCAAAGAGTGATGATGTTGTTTTAGCCTCTGAAATGCCGCCTCAACCTCTTCACCCCACTCGAATCTTGACCTCTTCCTGATTGCTTGGAAGAAATAGAGGCATTTGTCACCTGACCGGTTGAGGAACCTCCCCAATGCCGCCAGGCAACCGGTAAGTTTCTGGACTTCTTTGACACTTCGCGGTGACTGCATGTCAATAACCGCCTGTACTTTTTCCGGATTAGCCTCTATCCCTCTTTGATCAATCAGAAATCCAAGAAACTTCCCAGACTCAACACCAAAGACACACTTCTTGGGGTTAAGCATGACCTTGTGCCGCCTGAGGGTGGTGAAGGTTTCTCGGAGGTCAGCCAGGTGATCCGTCTGTAGCTTGGATTTGACTATCATGTCATCAATATACGCCTCTACATTCCTTCCAATTTGATTGAGAAAAACTGTGTTAATCATTCGTTGAAAAGTAGCAGGCGCATTCTTTAACCCAAACGGCATCACCGTATAACAATATAACCCCTGATCAGTGACGAATGTCGTCTTCTCATGATCTTTTTTCCACAGGGGTATTTGATGGAAACCTGAGTAGGCGTCCATGAAACTCATCAGAGCATGACCGACTGTAGAGTCAACTAGGTTGTCGATCTTTGGAAGTGGATAACTATCCTTCGGACATGCCCTGTTCAGATCTGTGTAGTCTACACATATCCGCCAGGTGCCATTCGGCTTTTTAAAAAGGACAACGTTTGCTACCCAATCCGGGTAGTAGCATTGCCGGATGAACCCAACATCTAGCAACTTTTTGACCTCGGCGGCTGCCGCCTGAGATCTTTCCTCTCCGTAATTCCTCTTCTTTTGCGTAACCGGCTTCTTTTTGTGATCAACGGCGAGCTTGTGGACAGCAAGATCCGGGCTGACGCCTGGCATCTCTTCCAATTCAAAGGCAAAAATGTCTTTGAACTCTCTCAGCATTTGGAGCAAGTCTGCCCCTAATTTCTCAAAAGCGACCGTCCCAACCTTAACGGTTCTGTCGAGCCGGCTGTCGTCTAGAACGACATCAACGCTCTCACCAGCCAGCTGGGGTCGGAGGTCATCCGACCGTTCACCGGTCAGTGATTGTTATTGTTTTTCTTTTTTGACGGGTGCCAGTTGGTCCGCCTTTCTCTTTTTACCGGCTACCTTGGAGTCGGCACTGCATGATCGCAGTTATCCAGTTCTATGGGTTCTTCGCCATGACCGGCTGAAGCCATAGTTGGTTTGACGTCTGAGAGGTAACACTCCCTATCCGTCTTTTGGTCCCCATTCAGGGCACCGACTGTCCCATCATCCTTTTGAAACTTGACCAGCATGAGAGACGGGAAGATGACTGCCTTGGACTCGTTGAGGGTGGGGCGACCAAGAATCATATTGTAGGCGGTCAACTCCTCAACAACAAGGAACTTGACGACCATGTGCCGCCCTTGCCCCTTTTCTCCCAGCCGGATGGGTAGGTAAATCCTTCCCACCGGATGCACCACCCCTCCCCCAAAACCGACTAAGGGGTGAGGAGCCTCATGTATGTTGTTGGGCTTGTACTTAAGCTTTGTCAAGCACTGATAGCTTATCAGGTCAGACGAGCTCTTGGTATCAATTAAGATCCGGCCAACCCGTTGATTGGCAACCTTGCATTCAATGATGATGGGGTCATCGTGAGGCCGTCTGACCTGGCCTCGGTCCTTTTCAGAAATGAGGACCTCAGGAAAGGTGTCTTTCGACGCCTGACCCTCATCTACTGAGTTGACCAACTTCCTGATATTGTCCTTGGTACCCCGGATGGTAGGACCTCCACCCGCAAAACCGCCTGCTATAGTGAAGACTGTTTCTTCGTCTTTTTCAGAGTTAGCAGCCATTGGTTTGGACGGGTGTCCCTTGTTTATCTTGGGGGCACCCTTGGACTTGGGTAAGTAGGACTTCAGAGCCCCCTCCTCAGCCAGACGGTCTAACAGCCGCCTAAGGCTATAGCAACCATTGGTGTCATGGCCAACATCCTCATGGAATTGGCAGTATTTGCTCTTGTCCCGGCTGCTGACGGGACTTTTCATTGCTGACGGTTTTTCAAGAGTCAACCGGTCTTTGATCTTCATGAGGATGGAGGAGCAGTCCTTGGTGAACTCGTACTTTAGGACGTACGGTTCTGATTTTCTTCTGTTCTTCTAGGCCGGCTGACCAGATCGATCTGCCGCCCAGACTTCTTTTCTTTTCCTTTCTTCTTTCTTTGCCAGCTGGGATGGCCGGCTCTCTCTCCGTTCGGACTTTTTGGGGCCCGACGGGTGCCTCACGGCACAAAGCTCCGTCGCCTGTATATAGGCTTCAGCTTCCATTAATGCCTCTTGGAGGGTGGCAACCCTCTTTCTGACCAGGTCGAACTTGAAGGTCGACCCATCTTTCAGACCCTTTAAGAAGTCTGTGTAGGCAACGTCGTCAGACATCCCTTGAATCCGAATTCTCAACATATTGAACCGCCTGACGTAGGACCTAAGTCCTTCCTTCTCTCCCTGCTGTATGGCCCCAAGATCGAGGCTCGTTTTCTTAGCAGGAATATATTTAGAAGTTTGACGTAAACAAGTACGCAAAAGTTCTGAAGTTGTTGATGCATCCGGCTGGCAGGTTGCCAAACCATCGTTGGGCTATGCCCTTCAATGTAGCCGGGAAGCACCGACACCAGGCGGCATCATCCAACCCCTGTAAGTACATGAGGTTGGTGTAGGCCATTAGGTGATCTTCTGGGTTGGTGGTACCGTCATGGACACCGACCAACACGTTTTTCACCTTAGCCGGTTGTGCCGCCTCGGTAATTTCCCTAGAGAAGGCCGTTGGCTGTTCCCCAAGGTTAAGCAGCCGGAGCTGCCAGTCCATAGGCTGGACCGGTTGTGTCACCTGACCCCCAAAGAGGGCCGGCTGCATGTATGGAGATCCATATGGCATATACGGTGACCCGTACTGCACCGGCTGGATAATTTTTGGACCAGAACGTGCGGACGGACCGCACGACTGACTCCCTTTGTCTGATTCCGAATGCTTTATGGAAGCATTTCGGAAGCTGTCTGGGTAGATCGACATTGAAGCCGACGCGGACAGCTGTAGACTTCTCTTTTCCTAGATGAGCATCTGGGCATTAGAGTAAGTCTTCTTTGATCCATCCGGTTGTACTTGCCGGATGGGCTTCCTTTGCCTTATCTTAGGGAAATGAAGCTTTGAGACGTCGATCGTGGACCCATCCGCCACCTTTGGTTTCGGGTGAGGGGTAAGCACACGATCTTTCAGCGCCTTCTTCCCGGAGGACGAGAGCTTCTTGGCCGGCTGACCCTTATGAGGGCCGGTGGACTTGTTTAGGAGGCTCTTGATCTCACCCTTGAAACTTGTCATGAATTTCATGAGTTCGTCTCACGTGACGGGAGCAGAACCTTCTGCCGCCTGGGTTGTCCCAGTCGGCTTGCCGGTTGGACTATCTGGAGCAGCCTGACTTTCACCCTGCTCCTTTATTTCTTTGGAGCGGATGTGTTTTGTTCTGAAAAACCCGTCTGGGGCCACATAGGTGTCGATTTCATAATCGTCACCATTGTCTTAGTCCGTATGGACCTCAGGCTCGACCGTAGGCCGTTTGACTTCATTTGTTGGTATAGTTTCAGAAGCCATCTAGGAACTACTCTCCCCACAGACGGCGCAAAATGTTTCGGGGGTTTTTGATGTGTCCTGCGGGAGAGTTACAATCCCTAGTATGTGCAACCGACGCTTGTACCTGCAAAACCACGGAGACTCCGGTTGATGGGAGCTCCGCCTCCGACGATCAAGTCAATAACGTACAAGAGGTAATAAGTGTGGAAATAGTAATTACTCCTCGCTAATACAGGAGGATTCTGCAATTAATATTGCTCGGGATTTGTGTTTGTATTTTTTAATGAATTTATGAATGCCCAATAAATGAGGTCTGACCCACTATTTATAGTGGGGAGACCAGTACCCCCTTTAGGGTTCAAAGGACACGTGTCAACAGGGGATTGTCGCCCTATTGACCTATGGCTAGCTGCCACATGTCGCAAGGCCACTAGGCCACGTGTCTAGGGTGATTTTTACCCTAAACAGTGCCTCTCCCAAGTCCTTCATTGAAAAACACTTTCCAAGCCAAGTCTTTACAAACTCTAGCATTAGAATGTTGTTTCCAATGAGCAATATGTCATCGACATATAAGACAAGGATTGCGATGTCACTCCCACTGACCTTCTTGTATACACAAGACTCATCTGGATTCTTAATAAAAACAAACTTGCTGATGGCTTCATCGAATCACATATTCCAACTCCTGCTAGCCTGCTTTAATCCATATATGGACTTCTTAAGCTTGCATACCTTCCGAGCATTGTTTGGATCTACAAAACCTTCGGGTTGTGTCATGTACACATTTTCTTCCAAAATCCCATTAAGGAAGGCGGTTTTAATGTCCATTTTCCATATTTCATAATCGTAATATGCGGCAATTGCTAGGATAATCCGAACGGCTTAAGCATGGCGACTGGCGAAAAGGTTTCATCATAATCAACCTCGTGAATTTGAAAATCCCACCAGTCTAGCTTTGTATACATATACAATTCCATCTTTGTTGGTTTTCAATTTGGAAATCCATCTGTGGCTAATAGATGTATAACCTTCGGGCAAATCAACCAAGTCCTAGAATTGATTCTCAAACATGGAATCCATCTCGGATTTAATGGCTTCTTGCAATTTAATAGAGTCGAGGCTCGTCATATCTTGTTTGTATGTCGCTAGCTCATCTTTATCCATAATTAGGATGTCTTGATTCTCGGTTAAGACAAAACCGAGGTATCTGCCTGGTTGAGATCTTTGCCTTTGCAACCTGCGCAGGGTAATAGATTGAGCATTTGCATTGTCGGTTTGACTTTAAATATTTTGTCGGCTTGACTCTGACTATTGTCAACAGCTACTTCCAAAGCACTTTCACTGTCAGTTTTGTCAGGTTGACTTTGTTGCTCATCTTCTTAAACTTCATCAAGTTCGATTTTCCTCCCACTTGTCATTTTGGAAATATACTCCTTTTCAAAAAAGACACCATCTCGAGCATCATATACTTTGTTCTCAGATTCGTTGTAGAAGTAATATCCCTTTGTTTCTTTTGGATACCCCACAAAGAAACATTTGTCAGATTTTGGTGCAAGCTTGTCGGACATGAGTCTTTTGACATATGCTTTGCAACCCCAAATCTTAAGAAAAGACAACCGTGGAGGTTTCTTCGTCCATAATTCATATGGAGTATTTTTTACAGCTTTTGACGGAGCGCGGTTTAGTGTTAGTGCTGCGGTTTGAAGTGTGTGTCCCCAAAAAGAGATAGGAAGATCAGTAAGACCCATCACGGATCGAACCATGTCTAAAAAAGTTCGATTTCTCTTCTCGGACACTCCGTTCCATTATGGAGTTCCAGGAGGTGTTAATTATGAGATAATTCCTGTTGGGATATCTGTTTGCCAAGTGTCATACCTTGGTAGGTCTACTTTGGACTCTTCATAGGGTGACATGTGTCACACTCTTATTGGTCCACGTGGCTGGGGTAAAAATACCCAAACCAATACCTAATAACCATACTCGATAACAAATTATCGGATCGGGTACCCGAATCATTATGGTTATCGGATGAGGATAACTAATTTTCGGAACGGTTACGGATCAGGATTTCGAGTTTAAATAAGTCTTGTGTAAGGCGGGTTTACGTTAATTTTATTGTAAGATGGTCAGTTTAAGGGTAACTTTAACTATTTTTATGGTAACTTTAACCACTTAAAGGGTAACTTTTAATTTGTCGTTAGTTTGAATTTTATTTTAATGTGTAATTTCTTAAAGATCCATGATTACATAATATAAAGGCTAAAATGATTAATCTAATACATTATAAGTTTTTTAAAAGATAAAAATAATAAATTTTGTAGTATCAAGGGTAACTTTAAATACTTTTATTGATAACTTTAACCCGTCATATATTAAATTAACGTACACCCGCCTTTGTGGAGAATTTGTGTTCTGGTTTTTGGTTTTCGAATAGTTTTTCTCAGCCCAATTTAATCTAATCTTATCATGTTTTAATTCAAGATCAAACTTGCCTCGAACTGAAATGAGCTTGAATCGACACTGTAGACATCTAATTTTGGTCCCCTGTCCTGGTTGGAAGTGCTATGACAATAAATAAAACCATCTTTGTATTGGATCAACGCGAGGAATACTTATGTATTGCTGATAAGGCTTAAACACATAAAACAACTAGCTTGACCCAATACGAAATGAACCAAAGCTAACTAAAACTAAGCTCGGTTAGTAATTAGGCCTAATCCCAAAGATTAAACCTAATTTTGACGGATTTAGAGGCGCCTAGGTTAAAATCAGAGGTTGCCGCAGGAAAAAAACCGCGCGTAACTCAAGGAGTCGTGCTGGCCTGGCGCGAGCAACCCACAAGGTTGCGTGTGATGTCCAGCGCAACCTCCAACGGTGCGCTCGCGGAAGATTCAGAATTTTATAAAAATGCTGAATCGAACCTTACCATAAAGCCACGCGTAAGACAATTGGTTGCGCTGCCCTCAGCAGCGCAACACAACCACTTGCGCGCAACAGCCACACACGACCTTTCGAGATGCGTGCGCCACCTTCTGCGGCAGAATTTTCAAAACCCTATATTTATCCATTCTCTATAAATAGGGGTGCAATACAAAGCTTTGAATACACATAAATTAACCCAAAAGTCAGCAGAAACCTTGTGATCTTATGCACTAATCATTTCCCCTTGTCCTAAACACTCACCCTTTTAATCATTTGTTCTTACGGTGGAGGTTCCCGAACAAGAAGGAGTCCATAAGTGTTCTAAGCGAAGATCTAGCAAAGAAAAGTGGTAAAATACCGAGCACTTAGATAAACCACCTTTTTTTCTTGTTTAAACAACTTTTAATTGATTTCTTGTTTAAACAACTTTTAATTGATTAATTAGTCTTACTTGATCATTTTAAATAAACTTTAATTAACTAATTTGACATAGTATTCTTTCGTTAAACAAGACTAGAATTGGACAAATTAATTGATTATTTTATCACCTAAGCCAAGGCAAATCTTATTTACTTTTTGTTCTTTCACGAATTTGAATAAATAAGAATAACAACTTTTGCGATGTAATTCCTACGTGACTAATGCTTGTAAATAAAATCAACTAACTTAGTTTTAGGTATCACGTTGCATATATTGTTTGGTAATGAAATTGTGAAAAAGGAATAGCTAGTAGAGGCCGCAGTTGGGCTAGAATAGCAATTCCTCCCTAAAAGGAACGTTATTTTAGTACCCTCGCTCCCAAACTCATTTCTGGTACAAGTAGACCAATTTGGGCATGGGTAAACTTATGATTCATGCTAAATATCCCTTAAACTCTACTTGGGAGAAAGGCATGAATGAGGTTTATGGGTTTTTCCTAAAACCCATTGGCGACTCCTTACTAGTCTCTTACAAAAAAGTATAATGATAGGATCAATCTAATTCAAGGTCCCCCAAACATTCAGGAATTCAATTCCTAACACGCCTTAAAACGGTGTAAAGTCCTAGGCTTTTAAAGGGCCATGGGCATAGAGGAGAAGGATCCCCAACGACCGGCAGACCCTCCTCACAGTGGCGACTCCATTGGGGACTTAGAGGTTACAAGATTAGTTCTTAGTTATCGTCCAAGGTTTCCAACACCAGGTTACCTATGGGTTGTAATGAGAGCTAACTTGGATAATCTCTAGTTAGAGAGCGAGACTTAAATGTATAATATCTTCCTTTTTCACAAAAGTAAAAACCAAACAAGCAACATTGCATCATGCATAATCGTAAGCACCTTCTAACCATTGGGGATTGACTCATTGACTAGGGGCTGCTAACACTAGGCTTCTATCTCGAAATCAATAACAATCATCCCACCCATATCGCCAACAAAATGTTGGGAGAGCTATGTCATGGGTCAACACGTTGAGTGATTGATTCGTGCATCGTTTCTTAAGATATGGTACCTTTGGACACCCAAGCCTTGACCTTAGAATGACATTATGTGATTTAAAGGCTCTTTCGTATGCTTATATGATTACATGACTATTTGCGACGTATTTAGGATAGCTTTTTTTTCCTTTTAGTCTTAACTTAGGTTCCCAATTACGAAGTTGTCCCTTCGTAATTTTAAGTCACATTTAAGGGATATCATACAAAAAAAGTCGTCAATATATATATATATATATATATATATATATATATATATATATATATATATATATATATATATATTGTTCGACAAAAAAAAAAATCCTGCTCGAACAGGTGGCGCGCGCAACTTATTGAGTTGCTCGACCACACCTAGCGCAAGTACTAGGGCTGCGCGCGCCTTCTGTTACGAGACCATTTTGAATGATCAACTTGCTCGTTTAAACAATCATTATTAATGAATTGTTAAAAGGCGATGTTATCCCTTCAAATGTAATTTGCGTCTTTTTTTTTCTTCTTTCTCTTCTTTTCTTTTCTTTTCAAAAACAAGCGTGTCGGTTTTCTTAACTTCTCGTACTTCCTTTAAGGCAGGTTACCAAGCTTGGGAACGAAGACACCCGGGCACTCACATTCTATGCTTACCATCAAACAATCCACCCCTTTTCGAACCATCTCCCTCTGTCAACTCATCCTAGTCCAACAATGTCAGCCATATATGAGATTGTCCGCATGAGAGAGGAAATGGCTCAAGAAGTCGAGGTTAGTAGAATCAAGAAATTCGAAAAGGCCGAAAAGAAAGAGGCCGAGGCTTTAGCTTTGAAATAAAAAATAGATGCTTTGGCCGAACGAGAGAAGACGTTAAAGAAGCTTGTTCTTCGCTCTTAAATGGGGAAAAAGTACTTTGACGTAAAAAAGTTGCTCCTCCCACATGACTTACTTTACCTGACAAGTTCTTAGCTACGGACTTACCAATGTTTAAGGTGACCAATAATCCAAAAAATCATTTAATAAGTTTTACTGGCACCATGGCTTTAAAGGGAGCTGATCCTAAGCTCTATGCTTTGACATTTCCTTTATCTTTAGACCCAACTGCAAGATGTAGTTTCGGCTTTCATCACCCAATATGAGAGTAACGTAGAGTTCAAATCAACTTTATGTGAACTCGAAATGCTTAAGCAAGGTGACGACAAAGGTTTCCTTGCTTTCTATGGTAGATGGCGTGAAAAGGCGGCTCACCTTACCAAAAGACCGCCCGAACACGAGTTAGTACAAAAGTTTATTGACAATTGTCATGAAAAGTATAATAAACTTCTACGCTACCTTGGTCTAGACACTTTTCAAAAGGTCTATTCTGTGGTCACTAGGATTGAAGATGATCTTGCTAAAGAAAAAACAAATAAGCCTCATCATCATCAACCTAAAAATAACTACAAGAAGGGAAATGATAACACTTCATTCTCTATCGATGTTCTTACAACGTCCACACAATATAATAATACAACACAATATAATGATCCTCGAAAAAGATGGAGAAAAGAAAGAAAATTCACGCAATTCCCTGTAACTTATAAGGAATTATTAGAAAAACTAAACGTAAAAGGGTTGGTGTCACCAACAAGGCCAACACCTCCTGCTCCTATAGAAAGAAGATATCCTCAACGGGATGGGAATGCTTATTGCGCTTACCATAGGGGTGTTGGGCATGATATTGAACGTTGCTTTGTTTTGAAACACAAGATTCAAGATCTAATAGACGATGGGAAAATTTTCCTACGCCTAAACTCAATAATAATGTTTCCCCATTGGGAATATCTTATATTGATGAGGACCATGTGAGGAGTGATGTGTTTAATCCCTTAGATTACATCACTCCCATAGGGAAACCTCTAACCACAACACTCATAAGGGCAACTAATGAAGTGTGTGGGCTATGGGACGACGACTTCAAAGACTTATATGTCTCAAAGTATGTCGCCGTTCCACCTCCACCTTGTCTCTAAGTCGAAACAAGTGGAGCACTTGATTGGGATCATTTTTTGGGAAAATCACAAGACTTGTCTAACCTTTCCCTAGATGAACAAATGCATCAAGTACAACTCATGGAACACTTAGAAATGGAGGCACATTCAATGCCTCTAGAAGAAAATTGGTTCACGAGTACCAGGACTAGTCCAAACGAGATTGATCACTTAACTCGTTCTGGGATAGTCTATCAAACACAACCAAATGGACCTTCGAATGATCAAAGTCAAACTCAAAATATAATACCTCCTCCACCTGAGGTAGAAGATCCATTGCTCAAACAACTTCGTCAATATAAGGCGAATGTTAGCATTTGGGAACTCCTAAGTACCTCTAAGGAACATAGGAACTCTCTAATGGGTTGTAACTACTTTGTCTGTAAGTACGGACACAACTCCTCATGATCTCTTTAGCTTGCTTACTAGTGAGAAATCCGACAAATCAATCATCTTTACTAGTGATGATTTGCCATCAAAAGACACTACTCACAACAATGCACTATATCTAACTGTGGGGTGCAAGGGATACAACATCCTTCTTACTTTGGTCGACAATGGGTCTGCCGTCAATGTGTGCCCATTACAAACCGCAAAATATTTAGGCCTAAACCCAGAAAAAGATTTTCATACGACAACACAAAGCATTAGGGCCAACAACAATTCAAGGAGATCAGTGTGTGGAACTGTTAAGCTACCAGTCACCACAGGCCCAATACAAAAGATGGTTGAATTTCATGTCTTGGACATAAAACCTACATGTAACCTTCTTCTTGGACGTCCTTGGATACATGAACTTGGGGCAATCCCATCCTCGCTCCATCAAATGATTAGGTTGAACTATTAAGGTCTTCCTATGACTATACATGCTTCTCCCCTCAAAGTTGTAATAAACGATCAATCTCTTCTAGAGATTAATCATGACAATGATGAAGAAGACATGTAGGGATTTGCCGTGGAGGCTATCTGCACACTAGAAATGGATGAAAATCTTGAAGGACCTTTCAAACTTGATCCATATTCCACCCCAATAGTAAACAACATCTTGTTTAAGAGTAGTTACTTTCCTGGGATGCCTTTGGGAATAGGAATGAAAGAATCCATCTTACTTTCTATCCCAACGAAAAGTTTCTCCTTTGGATTGGGATATGAACCAATCAAAGAACTTAAGGCTCACAATGCTAAAATAAAGGCACGTAGAAATAACAATAAGAAAGGGATAATTTCCTTGCTCCCATCTTACAATCAGACCTTTAATGGACAATTCATTAGGGAGGGGGGAAATTACCCGTGCTATGACTTTCCAGAACCACTAGTTCTTGAAGGTATCAAGAAGCCTAGATTCAAGATCTTTCACAATTGCTACTTCCTGAATGACGACTTACATATCGTTCAATCAAAGCACCCAAACCCAGGGTGCTATGATAGGCAAGCCTTTAACTTGCTATTTGGACTAGAGTGAAACTATGTAGCTGCTATAACTAATTAAAATGCTATCCAAGATGAAGCTTTTGACCCAACCTCATTAATCACCCCTTCAAATAACACTTTCGAGCATGGATGGAGAAAGACTTTTAATTGAACCAACCACAAGGGTGACAAGCTGGAAATCACCACAGGCGAAGGACAAATGTTTGAAGAATCCGAAGATGAGTCTAGTTTAGATTTAAGGAACCTGAGAATTTAGGCCTTGTGGCCATTACTGAGTCTTTACTTTCTAGTTCTAAGGATGAGGATCCCAAAAAGGATTCCACTCTTGATGTACTTTGTTTTGATTTTAATAATATGAGCTCTATTTCCGAGTATATGCCTTCTCTTGAATCTTTTGAATGCTATAGTAATCAACCTAACAAAAATGATGAAATTAATAAATTGATTGAATTATGGATGAACGAGAACAAAAAAAATCCTGTGATTGAAGAAACTAAAATAATCAATATATGAACAAACGAAAACAAGAAAGAAGTCAAAATTGGCTTAACTTTAAATCTGAAAGAGCGATCGACTCTCATAGCGACACTTAAAGAATTCGAAGACGTGTTTGCTTGGTCATACAAGGACATGCCTGGAATAGATAGGGAAATTGCGGAACATACCATTCCCTTGAACCCTATGTTTAAACCAATAAAACAAAAACTTCGACGAATGAAACCTGACATTGCCTTAAAAATAAAAGAAGAAGTGCAAAAGCAATTGGACGCAGGTTTCATTCGCGTATGTAATTACCTAGAATGGGTAGCAAACATCGTCCCAGTCTCTAGAAAGGATGGACGAGTTCGCATGTGTGTCGACTTTAGGGACCTCAACAAAGCTAGTCCCAAAGACGATTTCCCTCTACCCCATATTGATATATTGGTAGATAAATACGGCTGAACACGCGATGTTATCCTTCATGGATTGATACGCGAGTTACAACCAAATTTTGATGGCAAAAGAAGACGAAGAAAAGACATGCTTAATTACCCCTTGGGGCACTTGTTGCTATACAGTCATGTCATTCTGTCTTAAAAATGCATGAGCTACGTACCAAAGAACGGCTACGACTCTCTTGCATGATATGATGCACAAAGAAATAGAGGTATATGTGGATGATAAGATCGAAAATCCAAAGATTGAATGGGTCATGTAAAAGCTTTACGCAAATTCTTTACTCGAATAAAAGAGTACAAGATGAGATTAAACCCACAAAAATGTGCTTTCGGAGTAACTTCCTGCAAGTTACTCGGATACATAGTAAGCACACGTGGCATTGATATCGATCCCTCAAAAATAAAGACAATTATGGACATGCCTCCCCCACAAATGCAAAAACAAATTAGGGGGTTTCTTGGCAAATTACAGTACATTAGTCGATTCATTAGTAAATTGACGATGACTTGTGAGCCAATATTCAAAAAATTAAAAAAAGAGGAAAAACATGAATAGGACGACCAATGCCAAGAGGCCTTTGAGAAAGTAAAAAACTATCTCAAAAGTCCTCCAGTTTTAGCACCACCAGTACCCAAACTGCCTCTAGACTCTATATCACTGTTATGGACAGGGCTACAGGGGCCATGCTCGCACAAGAGGTAGATAAAATAGAACGTGCAATATATTATATAAGTAAAACGTTTATTCAATATGAGATAAAATATAGCACTTTAGAAAAAATGAGTTTAGCATTAGTGTGGGCAACGAAAAAATTACGACATTATATGCTTCCTAACACCACACATGTGATTTCTCAACACAATCTAATAAAGTATTTGTTTGAACAACCACCCATACAAGGAAGAATATCTAAGTGGTTGGTGATGTTGACCGAATTTGAACCCAAATATATTCCTGAAAAATCAATAAAAGGAAAAGTAATTTCCGATTTTCTGGCTCAACATCCTATTCAAACAAGTCATGCAGAAACCACTCATCTTCCGGATGAAGAAATTCTCATGACACAGACAACAAATGGGTAATGCATTTCGACGACGCATCTAACCAAAAAGGATATGACGTAGAAGTGTTACTCATAAGTTCAGAGGGAGCACATACTCCAATATCTGCCAAACTAGACTTTGAGGCTACTAATAATGCCGCAGAATGTGAAGTGTGCATTATTGGATTAGAAGCATCAACTAGCATAGGTGTGCAAAAATTAGAGGTACATGGAGATTCTAGTTTAATAATAAATAATATACTCAAAAAATGGAATATCAAAAACTCCAATATATTACTCATGGCACATATCCTACAAATACTTCATCAAAGACCAGCGCGCCTTATGAACGCTCGCAGCCCAATATGGGATGGTAAATGGTCGATTGTGTTAAAAGGACCAAAAGGTTAAAGCCTGTTGTGTATAGACCAACCCGAGTCCACACGCCTTATGGAAGATACTGAAAAAGGTGTTTGTGGACCTCACATGAATGGAAAAATGCTTGCTAAAATAATTCTACGACTAGGGTACTTTTGGTCCACAATGGAACATGATTGCATCCATTATGTCAAGAAATGTCCAAAGTGCCAAATTTTTTGCTAACTAACAACACCTTCAACCATCTGAACTATATAATCTCACTTCCCCTTGGCCATTTTCAACTTGGGGAATCGACAATATTGGTAAAATTTCTCCAACAGGAATGGGAGGACTCGAGTACGTATTAGTAGCCATCGATTACTTCACAAAGTGGATCGAGGCCGCTTCTTACGTTATTATCACTTTTAAACATGTCGCAAAGTTTCTCGAACGAAACATATTTTGTAGATATGGAGTTCCACACGAACTAAAGCGGAAGTTGAGACCCTCTTAGCTCGTTACAAAGTAAAACACCATCAGTCTTCCCCATATCGACCTCAAATGAATGGAACAGTAGAATTGACAAATAAAAACATAACAATCATCATTAAGAAAATGGTAGAACATTATAAAGACTGGCTGAATAAACTACACTTTGCTCTTTGGGGTTATAGAACGTCCATACGAACATCAATAGGAGTAACTCCATACTCCTTAGTTTTCGGCATGGACGCATTTCAACCAGTTGAGCTGGAAATACCATCCTTACGCATCGTACTCGAAAGTAAGCTACCAAAAGCTAAATGGGTACGAGCTAGGTATGAAGAACTTTTATTCCTCGACGAATGACGATTAAAAGCTTTGCATCATATACAAGTCTATCAACAACGCATTGCGCGACACTTTAAAAACGGGTACGACCCCGTAATATAAAAGAAGGTGACTTTTTATTAAAGGAGGTTAGAGGTCCTCCAACTGATCCAAGAGGGAAATTCAAACCCAATTGGATAGGACCATACCGTGTAATTGAAATTCTATCAGGAGGGGCGGTTAGATTAATAGATATTGGTGGTGACGAAATACGTCAATTAATAAACATTGATCGTCTTAAAAAATATTACTCCCTCCGTTAAATATTATCTGCAACTTTTGCCATTTTTGTCCGATCAGGGTTATGTGCAACTATCTGTTTCTTTCTATTTTTAGTAAACAAAAACCCTTAAAATGACATTTTTACCCTCACATAAAAAATCTGATTTTCTTAATTTTGCCCTTAACTTAATTTAACTACATTAACCTTAAACTAATCAGATTTCCTAATTTAATTAATCCCTCCATTCACTCCCAATCCAACCACCAACAATTCCCCTCTTCGTCTTTCACTCTCCTCTTCGTCTCTTCATCCTCTCCATGTTCATCCATCATCATCATCTTCGTCCTTCATCTTCTCCAGTTCCTCTCTCCTCATCATCCTTTTCGTCTTCCTCTCTCCTCTTCGTCCTTCCGAGTTTTGATTTCATCTTCCTCTTTCCTCTTCGTTTTCTGAGTTTTGATTTCATTTTCCGAGTTTTGATTTCATCTTCATCTCTCCTATTCGTCGACTTTATGAGGTTTGATTTCAATTTTATGGTTTATGATTTCAATTTTCTGGGTTTTGATTTTCAAGGTTTTGATTTCGAATTTCTGGGTTTTGATTTCGAATTTTCTCGGTTTTTATTTTCGAGATTTCGACTTTCGTGGGGGTGGTAGTGGTGGTGATTTCGTGGGGGTCGTAGTGGTGGTGGTTTCGTGGGGGTGGTCTGAGTTGAAAGGAATGGTGTCCTTCCAACAAGTGTATTATTCCGATAGAGGGTTCAGAATTATTACAGAGCTAATTCTTTAGTAAGATCAAGTGATCGGAATGCCTAGGTGGAGGCCGCTTCCGATCAGTAATATCAAGGTACAATTGATATTACAGCTTAATCTTAACTGAACCCTTCGGGTCGAACCCAATCGAATCTCCGGTCCGAGACATCGAATTAATCCGAAAGGATTTAATGAGTCGATAGAGTTTTACGAATACAGACGTCGGATATCGAGCCTAGGGCGTCGATACCGAGCGTCACAAAATCACAAGCAACAAGTATGCGTGTAGCCGTAGCTAGGCTAGGCTAGCTCATAGCAAGCCTAGGTGCACCTTGTGTGTTCTAGGCACCATCGCAGCCTAGGCGCGCCCTGGCAGCCCATCGCAAGCTAGCAGCATGCTAGCATGGGTGCCTGGGTGCGCATGGCAGCCATCACAAGCCACACAGGCACCAGGCAGCCCATAGCAGCTAGCAGCATGCTAGCGTGGTGCCTGGGTGCATATGGCGCCTATCGCAAGCAATGGGCGCACCAGACGCACCATCGCAGGCCCTGGTGCTGCGTGCGTGCCTGGCATGGCAGCACCATCGTAGGCACCAGGCGCCATGGCAGGCACTAGGTGCTGCGTGCGTGCGTGCCTGGCTTGGCAGCACCATCGCAAGCACCAAGTGCTGGCATGGTTGGCTTCCTGGCAATGGCGCGCCATGTGTGTATGCTTGTGTGCTAGCCTTCGCATGGCAGCACCAAGCATCGCAGCACATGCGAGAGGCTGCGCGCCAGCGTGATGCTAGGCCTCGCACAAGCAGCCTCGCACCACAGGCGCATTGATGCGTGTGGGCTGGCAATGCGTGGTGCGTGGCGCATGGCTGGTGCATGATGCTAAGCATGTGCGACCAGCCAGTGCGTGGGATGCGAGGCTAGCGCCAGCGATGCCCAGCAAGCACTAGCTGGGCGATGCGTGGCTGTGCATACGATGGCAAGGCAGCACCACGCATATGCGTGTGTGTGTGCCTGCGATAGCAACAAGGCAGCACCACGCATATGTGTGTGCGTATGCCTGCGGTAGCAAGGCACCAGCGCCAGCGATGCCCAGCAAGTGCTAGCTGGGCGATGCATGCTGTGCGTGCGATAGTGGCGCTGGGCAGATTGGCTGGGTGATGCATGGTGCGCCAGCCAAGCAAGCTAGCTGGCTGTGCGTGCTGGCAGCACCAGGTGGCAGCCAGCCTAGCTGCCTTACAAATGGCGGTTTGAAGGGGAAGTGGGGACCAAAGCCACCAAGCTTCCCTTGGGGAGCAAGGCAATGGTCCCCCCCATGGGATATGGTCCTCACCTAACCCATTCTCTCCTTTTGCCACTTGTTGGCTTGTGATTGTTTTGCATAATTATTTATTTTAGAATTAAATAAATTATTGCAATTGCACATGATCCCACATTGATCATGAAAAGGGGTTTCAAGTCCCCATTCTCTATAAATACCCACTTGGTTGGGATTTTGAGAATACAACCTTGAGTGGAATTAAAAAGGCAATTCTTGAAAAGAGTAAACCTTTGATTCGTAAAACTCATAGTTATTTTGTCCGGGTCTTGACTAACCTTCAAGACTTAGGACGCTCGGGTCGGGTCGAGGGTACGATCCGTTGGAGATCTCGTCTTTTCGGGATTTTGAAGTAAGAGCTCTTTAGGAGCGAAGCACGCGTCAAAGGTATAATTCTTGTCCTTAATCTTGTTTGATTAAGTTTATTATGCTTGTTTAATTGCTTTAATTAAGGGGCGGGTCTTGGTGGGTTTCCTTCCGCGTAGTGCCGGGTCACTACGAAACCCTACATGAGTTAGGGTTGGGTCTTGGTGGCGTGGGTGGTGGGGTGGTTTGGGTTAGAGGTGGGTCTTGGTGGCGTGGGTGGTGGGGTGGTCTGGGTTAGAGGTGGGTGTAGATGGTGGGGTGGTCTGGGTTAGAGTTAGGTCTGGGAGGTGGGGTGGTCTGGGTTGGAGGTGGGTCTGGGTGGTGGGGCGGTTTGGGTTGGAGGTGGGTTTGGGTGGTGGGGCGGTTTGGGTTGGAGGTGGGTCTGGGTGGTGGGGTGGTCTGGGTGGTGGGGTTGTCTGGGTTGGAGGTCGGTCTCGGTGGTGGGGTGGTCGTGGGGTGGTTAGGGTTGGAGGTGGTTAGGGCTGGTGGTGGTAGCGGTTTCGTGGGGTTGGTAGTGGTGCTGGTGAAGGCGGCGGTGGTGTTGGTGAAGGCGGTGTTGGCTGATTTGATTACATACACTCTCCACCTTAATTACATGCTACAAGTTACTTAACTTTCTCTAATCAAGGCCCTCCAAAAAATGCATTGGCAACCGCGAATTGTATTGCGGTTGCAGATAATATTTAACAGAGGGAGTACATATAAATTCTGGATAAACTCGTTCATTCAAAATTCTAAATCAAATTTCATGGCATTCAAGTAAAGATTCTAAGTGTTATGTATTTTACCAAGCTCCACGGTAAAACTCATAACACTTGGGGGGGGGGGGTAGATCTAAAAAAAATAAATACATATTCTCGCTTAAGTGTTCTAAATTTTACCAAACTCCGCGGTAAAATTCACAACACTTGGGGGAGTAATATATCAATCAAAACGAGTCATTCAAGTATTCGGATTTTTTCGAACTCCACGAAAAATTTCTCACTTGGGGGGTAATAAAATATAAAAAAAAAATTTCACTCGTTTCAAACCTTGGTCAAAAAAAAAAAATAAATCAATAAATTTCACTCGTAGCACAAATGTCGTGCGCAACTCAATGGGTTGCGCCAGGCTGCGACGCGCAATCAAATTGGTTGCGCGCGGTAGGCACGCGACCACTTGATGACGAACTACGAACCTGAAATTTTTCGCTTGAAGAAAATTAATTATGATTTTCACGAGCGATAAAATAAAGATGTATTCAATCTTACATATACTCAGAAAACAAAAATTGAACTTTGATTTGATCTACTAAACAAAGTTTAATCAATTTTTCATTTAATTTCTACAAGTAGGATTAAAGAAAAAAAAAACAAAAAAAAAAAAAAAACTTACTCAAGAACTACGCAAGACATGATTTCGTAATATGAATATGTAGGCAATCTTTGATCCGGTCAAATAACAATAAAAAAAAAAGAGCTCTTTAATTTTATTCAAAACATAAAATAGTTCAAAAGTACATCTTAGAACTTAGATAGTAATATATACTACTACAAAACCAATTGAATTTCGACGCTATGCCTTCGACACTGTCAATAGAGTGTCAGTGGAAAATTGGATTCCCGTGTTTCTTCGACGCTTTTCAGCGTCCTCACTTATTGCTGACCCAAATAAGCGTCCTGAATATTAATCACGTGATAAGCACATGCAGCTTGTGAACTTGAACAAAATTGGGGGAAAAGCCGGAAATCATCAAAATCGTTCCTTTTACTCTCCAATAACTAAACCCTAGCCTTCACTAAAATTCTCTCATCAATTCATCGCTCTCCAAAATTCCAAACCCAGCAACAAATTAAACTGGAAGAAGCTCTTTGATTTCATCATATTTGGTATACATTCTAATTGTTTTTCGGTATTTTCTCCTTTCTCTTTAGATTTTAATTTTAAGGGTTTTTGTTTTTATGCTTATTTTTTTATTTTGATTTTTTTCTGATATTTTTTTTAATTCAGTGAATTGGGCTTTAAATTGTGGAAATTTCCTTATTTGGTCGTCGATTTCTAGTAATCTTGTTGATAAATTTGCTAATATATTATTCGAATTCTTCTGTCAAATCAATTGTTTCTCTAATTTCCTCACTGTGATATTAATTCTCTTTGATTTCGGCCTCCATTCCTCTCTTTTGCATGATCTTTTAGATCTACCACAAATTAAGAAACAAAATTGATGATTATTTCAATAATCTATCTTAATTTTTTCGACAGCCTTATTCAGGTATGTTTTTCTCTCCCTTTAAAGTATCGATCTTAAGGGGCTTTTTTTTCCCCATCTATTACATGTTTTAATTGGTAATTAAGTGTTTCTCTTTGTTTAATTTCGTTTTCAAATATGTATTTGCTGATATGTTTCAAATTTATATTCATTCTTTTCAAGAATTTAGGGGATTTCATGACAAGGTATGTACATTCCTTTCTAGTTCATACGTTAATTGGTTTTCTGCATATTTTTTTTTTGAAATAAATGAATATACTATGTATTGGTTTTTCTTTTAATAGGCTATGATTTTCGTTTATATGAGTTTGCACTACTTGAAATTAATGGATCTTTGAACAAATGATATTTCTTTTCAAATTATTTGTGGGAATGTTTTTAAATTTCAGGATCATACTTACGGTAGTAAGATTTGCATAGTATCTCTTAGCTAATTTATCATAATTATCAACCTTTAGAATCTTATAATGAAAAGTCTAACCCAAAAATTCCCCACTTAACATGTATCGTTGTAAAAGACTGAACCCACTCTGTAAAATATACTTTGGTTGTAACTGAACATATATTTTTTAATAGGTTTAGGAGGGCTATGAATGTATTGATGTTTGAATTTTTTCTTGCATTGTACGATGCAAAAACTTTACACCCGTGTAATTTGATTAATCATTTGTACAAAGAATGATTTTAGGATAAGAAAATGAATCAGGTTCTTTTAAGAGCAATGTACTTTCCTGTTTCATCTTCTTTTCCTTTATATTTTTCCTTCTGTTTTTTTAATCCATGATTCTTAGTTGTCAATATTTGTTTTTCATTATAGGGTCTTTGTATCGTATCAGCTTGCATTATAACCCAATGACCCCATCCTAATCACTAGATAACTATGTTGAACCTTGTTAAAATCTTTGGAGTATACGAAGGTTCTTCAACTCCAGATTACAAATTAGGTGGATTAAATTGTAGTACATAATTAGATACCCATTTATTATTTTTAGGATGCACAACTTTTACATATCCAGAGTGTTCTTGCTGTTGTATCTGACTTTGAGGCATGTATATATATACCTTTTTTTTTTTTTTTCTTTTTTCCCTGGTGGTATTAGAGTTGTAGTGTATAAATTATAAGAATATTGATTTTGTGTGTAGGGTTGGGGGGAGGGGGTACAGTAGAGTTTTGAGTGAAGGTGTTGTATTGAGACTTAGCTTTGGGACTTTGGGAGTGGGTACATGGGGAAGTTTTTGTGAATGCGTTCAATTGTTGGATGGGTAAAAAAGCTTAACAGTATGTGATACTAGTATCTACACTTACAAGTACTGAAATAATGAAGTTTAAAAGAAAGTGATGAGGGATGAATTATAAAAAACAATAAAAAAAAAATATATAAGCAGTTTGACAAGCTAATAGTGCTTATTGAAGTGGATGTGTGGTTCCATAGCAAAAAAATTGACCATATTCTTTTTTCATCTAGATTCATTTACAATTTGGGTGAAGTAAGGAATGAATTTGGCTATATGTTGTAGCAAGACTATTGATATATACTAATCCCCAATTTATTTCAAATGTTATAAAGCTTTTTTGAATTGAGCTGTTAATGGATCAAGAAGCTATGAATATTTCTGGTGGAAAATTGCAGAGACTTGCATTAGATTTTTGCTTAGGCAAGGTTAACCTTTTTATTGACGCATCTGGATTGCATTTAACTATTTTTTTCCCTTTTGGATAGAGTTAGCTCTCTAGATATCACATGGATGGTCCCATCTAATATCAGCCTATGATTAAATAAGTAAATAAGTTGTCCACTGAGGACTGGGAGCATAAATCTGTAAGAATGAACGAACTTATTATTATTTAGATGATTAATTTTAATTTGTTCAAACACAGGTTTGCTCATCTACACTAGTAATATTAGTTTTGTCATCCAATTGTGCGTCAGTGATTTTGGAGGAATAACTTAGCATCTGTAGTATTTGGCTGAGGATTTTATGTGTCGGTTCCTTGGTTTCGATAGACTGTGACTTTTGGGGGTCTTTGTATAGGATAGGGTTATAAATAGAAAAAAAAAAGTTTGTAATATGGTTGCTTCCTGTTTTTACAACAACGTATGCTGATAGGCGTAAAAATCGTCGTTAAAAGTCCTCCTATCAAATGAATCCTAACTACCAAAATAAGTGAATATATTGGGAAGTAAGGGTCATATTTCCACGGGGAAGCAAAGCAAATATATCATAGAATTCATGGATACAAGAGGCAATGGGTGTATTATAGAGATTTTTTTTAGGATTAAGCACTAAAAATAACTAATAAGCACAATTAACAAGGAATTCACGCAATAATAACAAACGCTAGGGGGTATGGGGATTCTAAACATGGTTGACATATCAAAATAACGATGGAAATCAAGATTAACTTGCCAAGGAATATAAAATTCCACATAAACAATTCATTTCCATGCAATTGTTCAAGCAAATCGATAATTGAGATCTAATACCTAAATTAAACAACTCTCGTGCATCCAACTTAGGCAACAAATTAAATAAGGGAATTAAAGGTGCACTCAATAACGCCAAGGAATTAACAACACAAATCATCAATTCAAGACATAATAATCGATCATCCATCATCATTTAGTCAACATTAATCCATGCTCTTCACCCCCTTCCCCTAGCTAGAAATCTAGACTAGAGAAAGAAGAGAAACCATTGAAACAAAGCTAAAAATAAACAACTAACTCTACAAATCTAAACATCATTCATAAAGAAGGAATAAAAGGTGCACTCAATAATCCCAAGCAATTAATAGCACAAATCATCAATTCAAGACATAATAGTTGATCATCCATCATCATCTAGTCAGCATTAATCCATGCTCTTCACCCCCTTCCCTTAGCTAGAAATCTAGCCTAGAGAAAGAAGAGAAACCATTGAAACAAAGCTAGAAATCTAGCCTAGAGAAAGAAGAGAAACCATTGAAACAAAGCTAGAAATAAACAACTAACACTACAAATGTAAACATCATTCATAAACAAGGATGAACAAAACAAAGCAACAAAACTAATCATAAACAAAGATAACAATCAAATAGAAAGCAATAAACAAAATAAGAGAGATAAGGGAAAGAGATTACTAACTGAAAACGTGGATTGAAATAACTTGAAGTTCAACAATGGAGGAAATATAGTAAAACCCAACATTTCTCTCTCTAAAACTACTCCTAAACTAGAGAGAGAAGATCCTAATTTAAGCCTAATCCTAATTATAGGAGAGAGAAAATGTAAAAACCTCCTTAATGAAGTCTAAAGAAGGTTGCTCTATTTATATTACAAGAAGAAAAATGGAGAAAAAACGAAGATAAAACGCGAACAAAACCCAGAAGAGCGCACTCGCGGTGGCTTGGGTCGCGCCTGTGGCAACACTAAAAGGAATGGTGTCCTTCCAACAAGTTTATTATTCCGATAGAGGGTTCGGAATTATTAGAAAGCTATTCTTCAGTGAAGTCAAGTGATCGGAATGCCTTGGTGGAGGCCGCTTTCGATCAGTAATTTTAATGTACATAAATATTACAACTTAATCTTGACTGAACCCTTCGGGTCGCACCCAATCGAATAACCGATCCGAGACGACGAATTAATCCGAAGGATTTGATAAGTCATTAGAGTATTACGAACAAAGACGTCGGATATCGGGCTTAGAGTGTTGAGACCAAGCGTCGCAAATTCAACACGCAACAAGTTCAAGCTAGGCCGTAGCCTCGCATTGGCCTAGCCATGCGAGTGCTAGGCTAGCTCGAGCTAGCATGCGCATCGCAATGCTAGCCGCAAGGCATGCATTGCGTGCTAGGCCAAGCGTGCTAGCTTGGCTTGACATTGCTGGCTGCAAGCATGCTAGCAGCTAGCGCATGCTAGCTTGCTAGTGTGTTGGGCCAAGCACCCAGCCGTAAGCCTACTGAGCATCGCAGCATACTTAGGCCTCACACAACACAACACGCAGCAACGCAAGCCATGCGTGCGTGTGTGGCTGTGCGTGCTAGCCATCCATTGCATCACGCTAGGCATGGCCTAGCACAGCCAGCAAGCATTGCAGGCATGGTGCCTTGCGTGCTTGCTAGCATGCTAGGCCAGGCACCCAGCTCATCGCTAGCCAAGCACCCACCGCAAGGCTAGGCCTTGCTAGCGTGCTAGGCGCCTAGCTCATCTTAGCCTCACACTGAGCAGTGCATTCACGCAGCACACACATCGCAACAATGTGTTGTGTATGCGTGTGTGTTGCTCAGCGTGCTCGCTAGCGAGCAGCACCATGCACCACGCCACTTGCATAGCAAGCAGCACCCAGCAGCATCACGCACAACATCCTAGCGATGCATGCGTAGGCTGGCTGTGGGGATGTGCGTGTGCGTGGGTAGCAGCCCAGCCAAGGCAGGCAGCCATGCTACGTGGCTTGGTCAAGGGGAGGGGACCAATGGTTGGTGGTTGGCTTGGGGAGCAAGGTGACTTGGTCCCCCCTCCCCTTGGGTGGTCCTCACCTTCTCTCGTCCTCCTTGTGCCACTTGTAGCTTGTTTATTGTTTGCCACATTGGTGGGAGAATGGAGATTAAGTTTCCTTTCCCTATAAATACCCAAGCTTTGGAATTTGGGAAGAACACTTGATTGGAACTAAAAAGGCATCTCCTTAATTAAGTGAGAAAACCTTAAGTTTGTAATACTCTAAGTTTTATTTGGTCAAGTCCCGACTAACCTTCGGGATTAAGACTGGTCGGGTTGGGTTCGAGGGTACGAACTGTTGGAGACCTTCGCATTTCCGGGGTTCAACTTTTGACGTAAGAACTCGGGATTGAGCGAAACACGCGTCAAGGGTATGATTATCTTCTCCCTCTCTTTCTTAGTTGTTGTTTAATTATGTGATTGCATGCTTAATTGCTTTAATTAGTGGGCGAGTTTCTGTTCCGCGTAGAGTCGGACTCTACAAAACCCAACAGCGATATCGAAGCCGCGCTCACTTTAATTTTTGTAACTAATAATTAATTAAGGTGATTTAAAATGGATTTAAATTTCTGGTTTTGCTTTTTAGTTAGATTAGAAGCTCGTTTTTATTTAGTTTTAATCTCGTATTTATACTAATTTTGGCTACAAACCTAGATTTAGACTCAAAAATAGTGATTTTTGGGTGGAATCGATGTTCTAAATCGTTTTAGACTCTTTTCAAAGGCTATCCAGAAGCCAAAATCCACCCAAAAACATGTTTTTCGAGGGGTTTTTCGTTTTTGACGAATTTTTTTAAATCATTTAATGTTGATTAATTATGGCCTGTTAAAGGTAGATTAAATGTATGGTTGCATCACTAATCTACTCCAATTATAAACCTTATTAAGCATGTTTATGAAGTCATAATTGGTGCTTAATTTGGTGAGTTCATTTTTCACATAAACTTGAAATTTTGACATTTTTGCAAATAAATTGCTTCAAGTGTGAATGTTAATGGTGAACTTGTATTTTTTAGAAGTCCCTAATATTTCAAAGATCCAATCTTTAATTGTTTATTTGGTTGGAAATTTGCTTGCTAAATTCCTTGTTGAAGTAATTCTTGGATTTAATCGTTTTCAAATTGATTAAAGTCCTTAAAGTTCAAAACTTGTTTTTGAAATTTAAATTAATCTTCATATTGGAAGATGTAATTTTTTCAATTTTACATAAGTTAAGTTGGAAATCTTCATTGGATGAAAGGGTTTTTATTTTCCAACCCCTTTTATTTTGTCAAATCTCATTACTAATTTACATTTGGTTGAATTAATTATGAGTGTAGCCCTTCAATTTTGTTGCATCAAGATAGACCTAAAATTGATTCAAAGAATGGTTCTTAAATAATTTAGGCTTGTGCACCATTAAAATTGAATTTGTTTAAGTTAGACTTGTTATATTTTCATTGTTGCTCTATGTTGATTATAAAATTAATTTAGAATCAATTTTATGTCACACATAAATCGGGATTAGAATTTCGGGTTAAAAGCACGCAAATCGAGGTAAAAACACCCAAGCACCACCAAGGCTAGCCAGGCTACTCACGCAGCCCACATGTGGTTGCCTTGGTGCGCATGGTGGTGCTCCCACCTCGAAATGATGCGGCTGTGTGGCGGGCTAGGAGTGCACAAGGGGTGTGCTTGTTGCTTGTGGTGCGAGGCTGAGATGCCTGCAAGTGCTGCTGGGCTGCTAGAGATGCCTGCAATGCTGCCGGGCAGCAAGGCAGCGAGCCCCAGCAGGCCCAGCTACACCTGCCAGCACGCATGCTAGCATGCAAAGCTTGCCGCGATACATGCTGGTGCTAGCAAGTGCAGCGATGCCTTGCTAGGCAGGCTGCCTGCACCTAAAGCTATGGTGCCTAACAAGCCTAGTCCCATGGCTAGGATGCAAAATATTTTTGACAAATTTTGGGTTAACCGACTTAATTAATTGGATTAATTAAGTTGGATGCGGAATTTAGTGGGAGATTCTTTAATTACTTGAACTAATTGCGTCTTAATCACATAAAATGTTAAACAACTTTGACTAGTTTTAATTAGGCGCGTTAATTGGATTAACCACCTAAGTAAGTTACTAGTTCGCCCGCGTTATGCATTGTTACTTGTTTTGTTGTAAAATGCATGGGTCATTCACATATAGTGAATGGATAAATGAAATGTATATTATTTCACAGGTTTTGTGAAAATGGCAACTAGTGGGGCTCGTTAGGATAGTAAATACGGACTGCGATCCGTTATGTATTTTTGTAAATCTAAATACGGTATGCGTATCGTATTGTGTATTTTTGTACCTTAATATTTAGATTAATCATAGTTGTAGTAGCTAGTAATTGCATGTTTGTCGGATATATCTCAAGACAGCGTTTCTATGAAGACGAGCCAAGATGGTGCATCGAAGACCCTTGAAGTCTTGAAGTATCAAGGGGTCATGCTAGTTGCCATATGCATCTTTAATTATGATTTTTAAATATGCTTACATATATGAATGATATGTTAGATGCATGTTTAGGATTTCAAATGTTGCGATGATTAATTAAGCTCACTTAAATCAACCAACATAGAAACCCTAGGTCCCTATATTATTGAGCTAAAATATGCTATTTCAAGAACAACACTTACTAAACTAATGCGTGTATGTGATGGGTTACGCCAAAGCGAGGTATCACTATTTCCCTAGGAGCGTAAGATATACTAGGTATATAAGTTGTCTTGGTTAGGCTCAACGATATCAGTAAAGAGTCCTTTGATGTCGTGGTAATGGAGATAAAATGTCAAAGAAGCATTAGATGCAACGTTTTATCAAACCAAGAGTAGCTTAGAGCTATTAGCAATTGGATTGCTTACCCTAAAATATTAAGTGTTAAGACAAGCCAAAGCATGCTTAATCACTTTTTGATTTTTGGGATCTTGGAATCGTTTATTCTCGCCGTAAAGGGACTAATGTTAATGCGTGAATAAAACGCTCAATAAGATTGAATTTTGCATGAACGCTTTAAATTTCAAACTTATTGGTTATACGAATGGTTTTTTCATTTCAAAATTCTTTCGATTGTAGAAACATGTCTGCAAGTAATTCAAACAACAACTACCATATGTGCCCGAAACTCCCCGACAAATTGGCTTTTAGCCTTAACTTGGTCAATTTCAAGGAATGGGAAGAGGATCTCCGAAAAACTCTTCGAAATTCTTCCTTGGAGTACACTCTTGATACTCTCATTCCAAACTTCTTCTCTAAGGGAATCATGAGTGATGAAGCTTATGATACGTGGTCTTCCGATTGCAAGAAAGTCTAACGACTAATGACTAATTTCATTCTGGAAGAATGGAAGGAAAAACTCTCTTTCTATTTTCCGAATATGTTCCTCAAATGACTTAAAGATGTTAATGTGAAAGTCACCAAGAGTCTTAATGCCAACTATGACGGACTCGTGTTCGATGTGATTAGGTCACTTTTGGACATGAATATAAAGCCACTGAACAAGGTTGTTTTGCTAAGGAGAGATACCACCTTTTGTCAAAGGTCTGCAATACCAAATTGAGACCCGGTATGCCCCTCCGACCTCATGTGCTTAGAATGACTAGACTCTTCAAGCATATGGAGCTTCTCGGAATCCCATTGGAGGATGAAATGGCGGGTCATATTTTGCTTGCTTCACTCCATTCATGCTATAGTGCACTTAAAGAGCGTATAGTTGTAAGAAAGGAGACACACTCTTTAAAAGATGTAGTGCAACTACTACATCGAGCCACCTCCTTTGGAGCGACCAAAATGCCCTTAAAGAAGAAGGAGTTTAAGGACAAAGCGAAGATGCAATGCTTCTATTGTGGTGGGTAAGACCACTACAAGAGGGAATACAAGATCTTCCGGAAGGATGAAGAGGAGAGGAATGTTTCAACCAGGTATCTTCCTTAACACTTGTGCATAAAGCTATTCATAGGTATTGCATACCATGTATGACTCACTTTATGTTGACTTTTTAGGGACAAAGTGAGAGTGCTTCACAAGTGGATGTGAAAACTACGAGCGGACAACGAAGATGGTCTTTCGGTCGTGCTTGCAGACACATTTTTGTCTATGACTTGTAATTAACTTTATTTTATCATGCCTTTTGAACATACTTTGATCTAAGGTGTTGGACACCAAGTTTCTTTGATTACAAGACAATACCAATAGTTGGTTTTTTCAAATGTCTTGCTTTATATATGTTCTATAAAAGTTGTATGTTTTACATATAATTAGACAAATGTTAACGATACCACCAAAAGACCTAAGACCATTGAGTCGAATCAAACATACTTGTGGCATTGGCTACATTAACATCAAACGCATCAAGAAAACTTCTTCAAGAATATGTTCTTGAATCATTCGACTTAGAGTCGTTTTGAAAATTGCGAAGGATGTCTATTTGGCAAAAAAATCAAATCACTTCGATCGGATCGAGTTGGCGAGTATTGGAGACATGAATTCGACGATCACCTGAAAGAAAAGTTCAGAATTGACTGCTCCTGAAACTCCACAATGGAATGCAGTGTCCGGAAGGAGAAATCGAACCTTGTTAGACATGGTTTGATCAATGATGGGTTTTAGTGAACTTCTTATCTCTTTCTGGGGGGACACACTACTAACCGCGGCACTAACACTAAACCAAGCTCCGTCAATAGCTGTAGAAAACACTGCATATGAATTATGGACGAAGAAACCTCCACGGTTATCTTTTCTTAAGATTTAGGGTTGCGTAGCATATGTCAAGAGATTATTTTCTAACAAACTTCACCCAAAATCAGACAAGTGTTTCTTTGTAGGATACCCAAAAGAAACCAAGGGGTATTACTTCTACATCGAATTCGAGAACAAATTGTTTGTTGCTCGTGATGGTGTTTTTTTGGAGAAGGAACACCTTTCCAAAATGATAAGTGTTAGGAAAATTGAACTCAACGAAGTTCGAGAGGACAAGCAACAAAGTCAACCTGACAAAACTGACAATCAAAGTGCTTTGGAAGCAGCTGTTGACATTGGTCAGAGTCAAACCGACAATGTAAATGCTCAGTAGGTCGCAACGACAAAGATCTCAATCAGCAGATACCTCGGTATTGTCTTAACCGAAGATCAATACATCCTAGTTATGGATGGAAATCAGCCAGCGACATACAAACAAGCTATGACGAGCCCCGACTCTACAAATTGGCAAGTGGCTATGAAATCCGAGATGGACTCCCTGTCTGGAAATCAAGTCTGGGACTTGGTTAATTTGCTCGAAGGTTACACACCTATCGATTGCAAATGGATTTTCAAATTGAAAACAAACAAAAGATGGAAATGTATCGATATACAAAGCTAGATTGGTGGCAAAAGGTTACAGGCAATTTCACGGCGTTGATTATGATGAAACCTTTTCCCCAGTCGTCTTGTTCAAGTCCGTCTGGATTACCCTAGCGATTGCTGCATATTACGATTATGAAATATGGCAAATGGATGTCAAAACCGCCTTCCTCAATGAGATTTTGGAAGAAACTGTGTACATGACACAGCCATAAGGTTTTGTCGATCCAAGCAATGCTGGGAAAGTATGCAAGCTTAAGAAGACCATTTATGGACTAAAGTAGGCAAGCAGAAATTGAAATCTGCGATTCGATGAAGCCATTAGCAAGTTTTGCTTTATCAAGAATCCTGATGAGTCTTGTGTTTACAAGAAGATTAGTGGGAGTGACATCGCATTCCTTGTCTTATATGTCGACGACATATTACTCATTGGAAACAACATTAAACTGTTAGAGTCCGTAAAGGGTTGGCTAGGGAAATGTTTTTCAATGAAAGACTTGAGAGAGCCACAGTACATATTGGGCATCAAGATCTATTGGGATAGATTTAAGAGGATGAATTGATTGAGCCAAAGTACTTATATTGATAAGGTATTGTCACAATTCAACAGGGAGGAAGCCAAGAGAGGGCACCTATCCATGTCCCATGGCATAACTCTCAGCAAGAAGCAGTGTTCACAGACATCTGATAAGCGAGAGAGGATACGTCAGATTCCATATGCTTCGCTTATTGGATCGATCATGTATGCCATAATATGTACCAGGCCGGATGTATCGTATGCCCTGAGTGCTACGCGCCGATACCAATCAGACCCAGGAGAGGCGCATTGGATTGCGGCAAAAAATATCCTAAAGTACCTGAAAAGGAACAAGGATAAGTTTCTGGTCTATGGTGGCAGTAATGATTTGGTTGTTGAAGGTTATACTGACGCAAGCTTCCAGACTGACAAAGATGACTCCAAGTCGCAGTCAGGGTATATATTTTGCCTAAATGGAGGAGCGTTTAGTTGGAAGAGTGCTAAGTAAAGCACCACTGCAGATTCTACAGATACTTGGCAGCTTCGGAAGTAGCTAAGGAGGCATTTTGGATTCGTAAGTTCATTACTGAATTTAGTGTTGTACCCTCTGTCAAGGGTCCAACAAACCTTTAATGTGATAAAAATGGAGCTATTGCTCAGGCCAAAGAGCCAAGGGAACATCAGAAGGTCAAACATGTCAAGCGGCGATTTCACATGATAAGGGAATGGAAGTCCGAGGGTAAAATCAAAATTTATAAGATCGGAACGGACGACAATGTAGCCGATCCATTGACTAAACCTTTGCCTCAAGTGAAGCACAACAAGCACGTTGAGGCAATGGGAATCAAGCATGTTGGAGACTGGTTTTGATTTCCCTATATATGTGTTTTAATTAAACTTGATGACTTAATGTAAAACACTATGTAAAACCATTCGATTTTGGAGCAATTAAAATTTCTGCAATTTCATTACTCCATTTCTATTTAATTGTGGTTTAGAATTAAATTATGAATTCGATTTATGAGAATATTCAAAACAGGGTATCAAGACCATGTCTTGGATAAAGAAACACCTGTTAAGTGAACATTAAATATTTGAATCGAAAATTATCCCTAATTAAGGTCATTTAAACGATGGACGATTAATGACCACTTGAGATTAGTGTGTAGTATGATTTATAGCACCGTTTCTTGTACTATAAGGACATGATAATCATAAATCATTTGCACAGGTACTAGTTTGGAACTGTACCGGATCGACCTATGAGAATACTTTAAGAGATATAAAATCGTCATAAGTATATTTCTCATTATAGCTATTGGAACCTTTTTCCTCGACCATGAGTATTGTAAGTTCAGTTGTTTGAGTACTAGTCACTTTGATGTTGTCTAACGTCTGCCGTAACTAGGGATTATGATGGCAACACTCGGGCGACTATGTCTCTTAGTAAGGGAAGCTAACAATACATGACTGAGAATGTCCCCCTATTAACAGTAGGGAATATGTCTTTGTTGTTTACAAGGCCTCTCGAAGAGCGAGACTATGAAAATGCATGGCCGTGCTCAGATGGATTTTAGAAATCATCTGCTTATTGATAGTCGGACTCGGGAATCGAGAAACACTTCTGGACATAATAAGGATGACGAAGAATCTTACCTTATAGTTTATGAATAGACATCAAGTGACATGGGAAAAAGGCTATACACTAAATGCACACTTGTTCGGAAGGACAAGTGGGAGATTGAAAGGAATGGTGTCCTTCCAACAAGTGTATTATTCCGATAGAGGGTTCGGAATTATTAGAAAGCTAATTCTTCAGTGAGGTCAAGTGATCGGAATGCTAGGTGGAGGCCACTTCCGATTAGTAATATTAATGTACAATTAATATTACAGCTTAATCTTGACTGAACCCTTCGGGTTGCACCCAATCGAACAAGCGATTCGAGACGACGAATCAATCCGAAGGATATGATGAGTCATCAGAGTATTACGTACAAAGACGTTGGATATCAGGCTTAGAACGTCGAGACCGAGCGTCGCAAATTCAACAAGCAACAAGTTCGAGCTAGGCCGTAGCCTCGCATTGGCCTAGCCATGCGAGTGCTAGGCTAGCTCGATCTAGCATACGCATCGCAATGCTAGCCGCAAGCCTAGCATGCATTGCGTGATAGGCCAAACGTGCTAGCATGGTTGGCATTGCTAGCCGCAAGCATGCTAGCGTGCTAGTGTGCTGGGCCAAGCACCTAGCCGCAAGCCTACTGAGCATAGCAGCATGCTTGGGCCTCGCATAGCACAACACGCAACATCGCAGGCCATGCATGCGTGTGTGGCTATGCGTGCTAGCCAGCCATCGCATCACACTAGGCATGGCCTAGCACAGCCCGCAAGCATCGCAAGCATGGTGCCTTGCGTGATTGTTAGCATGCTAGGCCAGGCACCCAACGCATCGCTAGCCAAGCACCCATCGCAAGGCTAGGCCTTGCTATCGTGCTAGGCGCCTATCTCATCGTAGCCTCGCACCGAGCTGTGCCCTCGCACAACACACGCATCGCAGTAGCGTGCTGTGTTTGTGTGTGTGTTGCTCAGCGTGCTTGCTAGCGAGCAGCGCCATGCACCATGCCACTCTCATAGCAAGCAGCACCCAGTAGCATGACGCACAACATCCTAGCGATGCATGCATAGGTTAACTGTGGGGCTGTGCGTGGGCAGGTTGGCCAGCAGCCCAGCCTTGGTGCTAGGCGCCAGCTGGCTGCCTTGGCAGCTAAGGCAGGCTGCCAGCCTGCCACGTGGCTTGGTCAGCTGGTCAAGGGGAGGGTACCAATGGTTGGTGGTTGGCTTGGGGAGCAAGGTTACTTGTTCCCCCCCCCCCCTGGGTGGTCCTCACCTTCTCTCTTCCTCCTTGTGCCACTTGTAGCTTGTTGATTGCTTGCCATTTCATGAGGGAAATGCAAATCTCCCACATTGGTGGGAGAATGGAGATCAAGTCTCCTTTCCCTATAAATACCTAAGCTTTGGGATTTGGGAAGAACACTTGAGTGGAACTAAAAATACATCTCCTTGATTAAGTGAGAAAACCTTAAGTTCGTAATACTCTAAGTTTTATTTGGTCAAGTCCCGACTAACCTTCGGGATTAAGACCAGTCAGGTCGGATTCGAGGGTACGAACCGTTGGAGACCTTTGCATTGTCGGGGTTCGGCTTTTGATGTAAGAGCTCGGGATCGAGCGAAGCACGCGTCAAGGGTATGATTATCTTCTCCCTCTCTTTCTTAGTTGTTGTTTAATTATGTAATTGCATGCTTAATTGCCTTAATTAGTGAGCGGGTCTTGGGCGGGTTTCCCTTCCGCGTGGAGTCGGACTTTACGAAACCCAATAGGCACCTTCTCTAAGGCATCTGTAAAAACTCGCAAAGGCTGGGAAAAGCAAGGAGCCGCACCCGCGACATCTTGGGGTTCGGTCGAACCATAAGTGTGATCGACCGAACCTCTTCAAATTAGAAGACTTCATGAGATTTTGACTTATGGGTTGGTTCGGGCGAACCATGGGTGTGTTCTACCGAACCTCTCTGTTGTTGCGGTGCTGCTGCTTGGGTGCCAACTTCAGCTACTTGAGGTGATGCTCGGGGTGTTCTTGCCTTAAGTGCTACAATTGCTCAACTTCTTAGCTCCTTTCTTAGCTTCAAGCTCCTTCTATTGAACTTTCTTGCCTTCTCTCGGGTCATAAGCATCGAAGAAAGCGTTAAGCACCTACACAAATAGACCAGGAGAGAAAAGAGTGAAAAAACACATAGAGAAACACGCAAGTCAAGCTAGAAACTGAGCAAAAGGCATACGATTCACAACTAAGGCCTAAAACCATAAACTAAGACAAAGATAACCAAAATGAGACTAAAAGGAATAGAAATAATAAAGAAACACCGAAATAAACCTAAAAGGGGAGAAAAATGCCCCAAAATGTGTCATGAATGACACTTATCAAATTCCCCCAAGCTTAACTCTTGCTCGTCCTGGAGCAAGACAAAAACAAAAGAGAAAAGGAGAAAGATTTATTCAAGCAAGTCTAGCACACTAAAGGAGATAAGAATGTACACTAACTCACTTTTGTAGGAATCACGGTCAATTTTAGCAACTAAAGACAAGCCCTTTAAAGCCCTTGATCGCCCTAGAGGGTGAGTGTGCTCTCGTGAGGGTTTTCTAAGATCGTGAGGGTTTTCTAAGAGGTTAACCCACAACTCTTGGCGGCACGCTCAAGACAAACCCAACCAAAAGAGAAAATAAAGAAGAAAAACAACCAAAAACATAAAACAAAACATGAATAAGAAGAGCATTTTAGAAAGGCAAGCATCGAAGGATGACAATCTTTCTGAGCAATGAGAGTAAACACACTATTGGATGCCAATGGTTGATTGAAAGATGAACTATGATAAGCATAGAGAAATCTAACATGCTCCACTCCCCCCGCATTCCAAACATTCTTACCACGTTTTCTCATCTAGATTCAAATTCACCCTTTAAGGTAGCATCTCATGACTCTACGAAGGAGCTGGAACAAAGATGAGAAAATAAAAAAAGGGGGTAACCCGACATCTTACCAAGTCATGCTCTCTCCATATGCCTGAAATCTAGCTTCCTCCACCGACTAGTGACTCAACTAAACTAAGTCAAAAGGACTTTAAAAGGGTTATAACGTAGGCTAACGGGTAAAGGTGAGGAAAAAAATTTGAAAATTTTGGTGGTATTTCCTAATTGAAGTAAAAGAGGGGCCCTCTCTAAAAAACAAACTCAAGAAATCACCAAAACTCAAACAAAAACACACCTCCCCCAAGCTTATTCAACACAAACTCACAAAACTATAAACAAAATGCATAAAGCCTCTCCCCAAAGCTTGAATTGAGCATTGTCCTCAATGCTTAAACTAGGGAATGCACTTCATCAAAATCTTTTTGTAATTTTCATCCCCCCCCCCCCTTCTTTTTTTTTTTTAACTTTTGCTAATTGAAAACTTTATTGCATTGTCCTTGCCTTTTATAACTATAGACGGCTTTTTTTCTTAAATTCACACTTGCTTTTATAAAACAAAAATTCACAAATACGACCTTGCATTCCATTTCAACCCATCACCTTTCCAACTTTTCAAATCAAGTCGATAACAAACTTTTGTGACCCAAAAGCTTCACAATTCTAAGGGTGAAAAATGAAATAAAAAGGCCTTGAGGTTTGTAATGTGCGCATAAACAAGGATGGATAGGCTTAACATGGCTAGTAAGGGGCAAATACAAACAAAGTAACATAAAAACAACAAAGGAAAAGATAAACATAGAAAAATAAAAATAGTCACCGAATAAGAATGCCTTTTTCATCCCTAGATTTAGTTAGGTCACGATCTTGGGTAGCTAGACGTCAAGTTCTCGATCTAAGCATGCCTTGGTAAGGATCCTATGCCACACATACAAGAATGTTGAAGGCTTAAACAATGACACTCACATCGGGCTATAATAACTACCTCTAGGCCGGGTTTCAGATCCCCTAATGAGAGCAACACCATCTTATTACAAACAAGTGAAATTAGGATCGGTGGGCCTTACGAGTTCTAGAACAACTACCTTAGCATAGATGTATCTTAGAATCAACCAATGGCAATCCAAGAACATGAAAACTCTAAATTCCTAGGAAGAAAGACATTCAAGAATGCAAAATCATCAATCATTGCTTAACTAAAACACACAAAAAATACATAAAATTCACATTGTTTTTCTAGAGCAAAAGAAAAACTCTATATTAAAGAAGGGAGCTTAAAAGGTAGAAGGGCATGCAAACAATTAATTCTCAATCGACAAACAAGGATCGTTCGGCATTAATACCAACGATCACCAGATTCCGAAGAATCAAATGCATACAACCTCGAACCGTTCAACTCCAATCTACGCTAAAACCTAAACACCAAGAAAGGTCTCACCGGAAGCTTGGCTTAAAAGAATAAAGGAGCATAAAATAGAATTTACTAAATGTAACCCCGCTCCAAGCTTCCAAAAGGAAACCTACAAGGCAAGACAAGACAAAAAAAGAAAACATTAAAAGAGAACAAAGAAAGAAAACAAAGAGAAATAGAAAGGAATGGGAGATAAGATTAGAAATCCTCCGGGTTGCCTCCCGGGAAGCTCTTGTTTAGGGTCTCTAGCTTGACCCTTCACCTCATTCAAGGTGGAATAAAGAACATCACCTTCATCAACTTGAAGATGGAATCATAGATGCCCCCAAGCTGGGCACAATCACTCCTTGAGGTCTCACATAGCCACTAGGGAAAGGAGGGGATGAATCAAGAGCCAATGGTGGCTCATCATTTCTCTTTCTCTTCTTCTTGTTGTTTCTTCTTCTTTTTTCTCTCTTCTTTCTTTTCCTTCTAACCGGGGAATCAAGCTTGGAATCCTCAATCTTGGGAGGGGCAACTTCACCTTCCTCAAGAGAGTTTACAAACCCAGCGGGAACTTCAACAAAGTCATCATACCTCATCGTCTTCTTATCCTCGTCCTTGACTTCCTTGTCAACACAACTCTTAACACAAACATCACATGCTTCCACAAAAGTTTCTTGGTTTGAATTGCTTACATCACATGGAGGTAGACTCTCATTAGCCATGATTACTTCTTGAGTTTCAATTGGATGGGACTCCTCCTTGCAAGCCATCACACCGTTAATCACATCAACCCTACATACTCTCACAACCATGGGGCTCTTCAACACTACATTCTCAACTAGCCTACTAGGGAAAGGAACCGGGCCTTCAAACTTGTTTGGTTCACTAAAATCAAATGGCTTCTTTTTTCGTCTTTGAACCTTCTTCTCAACTACCACCTCTACAACCTTGTCCTCCTTGCTCTCATCCTCCTTACAATTATTCTTTTTCTTTTCATTCTCCTTAGAGTCATGATACGAAACCCCGATCTCAAGGTGATGTCTTTGCAAGTTTCGGGGGGGTAAGTGTGTGAGGGGTTAGTAAATGGTTGTAAGGGGAGTTTTGTGGTTGAGCGGAGAGAAGAAATTTCGGCTGGTTGAGCTAATTGGGAATCAACAACTTCATTGCGAGATTTGATCTCTTGGATTTGTTGAGAGATAATTTAAAGTTGTTGAAGGATTTGGGTTTGTGGGTGGTCAGGGGATTGTTCTCGATACTTTTGAGGATATTCGTCATGGTGTTGATCTTGAAAGTTCCCAATTTGGTTGGAAGGGTAGGAACAATTTTGGGTTGGTGGATTGAAAAGGGATTCATTTTGGGGATAGGTTTCTTGCCATTGAGGTTGTTGAAGTTGAGAAGGTTTTGAACCCAAACCAACACTTGAGTTCAACTTGGAAATACCCCCATTCAAGAGCTCAACTAAGTGTTGAAGTTGGCTGACTTTCTCAAACTCATAAAGGTCTCCTTTCTTCCCTTGGGACCTTCTTTGACCACCCTAAGAATAGCTACTAGCCACTTCTTCAATTGTAGCTTCAACTTGGCTTTGAGGGATCTTAATCAATTGGCCACCGGCACTCGCATCTAGATTGGCCCTTGACATTGGCTCCAAGCCTTCATAGAAGATTCTCATGAGAAAATTGTGGTTGAATTCATGATGAGGGCATGCATTAATCAAATCCTTAAACCTTTCCCATGCTTCTCCAAGAGTTTCATCCAGATCTTGCTTAAAGGAAGCTATCTTCCTCCTCATCTTTGCGGTTTGCTCATCGGAAATGAACCTCTTGAGAAAGGCCCTTGCAACTTCCTTCCATGTAGTGAGAGAGTTAGGATTCAAATGCTTGAGCTATTTCTTTGCTCTTCCGGTGAGAGATTGCCGAAAGAGATGCAAACGAATGTATTCTTGGCTCACTTCATATGTTTGTATCATTACACACAACTCGAGGAATCGGTCCAAATGCTCAATGGGGCCCTCGCTTGCACCTCCAGAAAATTGCTCAATATGCACCATCCTAACATATTGTGGATGGATTTTGAAATTAGTCTCGGTAGTCGGAAGAAGTATACCACTTGTGAGCTCATAGTTTTCTGGAATTTTAAACTCCTAAAAAAGTAGGTCATCCTCTTGCCTTGCCATATCTTTCTTTGAACACAACAAAGCTAAGCACAATATTAGCAATGACAAGTAGGAGGAAAAACAAAACAAAAAAGAAAACAATTAAAGATGACTCTAGCAAACACAAAACAAATGATAAACAAGCCGCTTCCTCGGCAACGGCACCAAAATTTGATAGACGTAGAAATCGTCGTTAAAAGTCCTCCTATCAAATTAATCCTAACTATCAAAGTAAGTGAATATAGTGGGAAGTAAGGGTCATATTTCTACGGGGAAGCAAATTCATGGATAGAAGAGCCAAGGGGTGTATTTTTGAGATTTTTTTTGAGGATTAAACACTAAAAATTACAAATAAACACAATTAACAAGGAATTCACGCAATAATAACAAACGCTAGGGGGTACGGGGGTTCCAAGCATGGTTGACATATCAAAATAACGATGGAAATCAAGATTAACTTGCCAAGGAATATAAAATTCTACCTAAACAATTCATTTCCATGCAATTGTTCAAGCAAATCGATAATTGAGATCTAATACCTAAATTAAACCACTCTCGTGCATCAAAAATAGGCATCAAATCAAATAAGGGAATTAAAGGTGCACTCAATAACCTCAAGAATAATAGCACAAATCATCAATTCAAGACATAATAATTGATCATCCATCATCATCTAGTCAACATTAATCCATGCTCTTCACCCCTTTCCCTAGCTAGAAATCTAGCCTAGAGAAGGAATAGAAACCATTGAAACAAAGATAGAATAAACAACTAACACTACAAATCTAAACATCATTCATAAAAAAGGATGAACAAAACAAAGCAACAAAACTAACCATAAACTAAGGTAACAATCAAATAGAAAGCAATAAACAAAATAAGAGAGATAAAGGAAAGAGATTACTAATTGAAAACGTAGATTGAAATAACTTGAAGTTCAACAATGGAGGAAATAAAGCAAAACCCAAACTTTCTCTCTCTAAAACTACTCCTAAACTAAAGAGAGAAAATCCTAATCTAAGCCTAATCCTAATTAGAGGAGAGAGAAAATGTAAAAACCTCCTTAATGAAGTCTAAAGAAGGTTGCCCTATTTATATTACAAGAAGAAAAATGGAGAAAAAAAAGAAGATAAAACGCGAACAAAACCTAAAAGACCGCACCCGGGGCGGCCATGGCCGCGCCCGTGGAAACACCTTCTCCAAGGCATCTCTAGAACTCGCAAAGGCTTGGAAAAGCAGGGAGTCGCACCCGCGGCATCTTGGGGTTCGTTCGAACCATGGGTGTGTTCGACCGAACCTCTTCAAATTAGAAGACTTCATGAGATTTCGACTTATAGGTTGGTTCAGGCCAACCATGGGTGTGTTTAACCGAACCTCTCTGCTGTTGCGGTGTTGCTGCTTGGCTGCCAACTTTAGCTACTTGAGGTGATGCTCGAGGTGTTCTTGCCTTAAGTGCTACAATTGCTCAACTTCTTAGCTTCTTTCTTAGCTTCAAGCTCCTTCTATTGAACTTTCTTGTCTTCTCTTTGGTCATAAGCATCGAAGAAAGCGTCAAACACCTACACAAATAGACCAGGAGAGAAAAGAGTGAAAGAACACATAGAAAAACACGCAAGTCAAGCTAGAAATCGAGCAAAAGGCATATTATTCACAACTAAGGCCTAAAACCATAAACTAAGACAAAGATAACTAAAATAAGACTAAAAAGAATAGAAATAACAAAGAAACAACGAAATAAACCTAAAACTAAGGGAGAAAAACGCCCTAAAATGTGTCATAAATGACACTTATCATATGCTTATAAGATATTCTAAACGTCTCTCTCCGGGATGAGTAAGTGATTTTAAAGGACCCCTGTGCACCTTTTTTTTTTTTTTTTTTGGTTGAATATGTTTTTTTTTTGTCTAAAGTGTTTCTTTGAGCTAATTTGTTATGTTTTCTTGTTGCAGCCAATCACCACGTTCCTGAGCTGTGTTTCTTTATGCTAATCTGTGATGTTGCTTACCGGATACGAGTTGTACTCAATCTTTAACTCAATTATCAAGGAATGCAAATCTTGAATTCAAATACTGATGTAAAAATTAGAATATTATCAGTTGTAATGAAAAATCAGATAGTTTGAAATACTATAATGGAAAATTCATTAGTTGAAATTAAATATTGTACTAGTGATTAATATGCAATAAATTTTTTTTTTTGGTATAATAATGTTTGTCTTTTTTCCTAGCTTAAATTGAATTTTTATTAGTGATTTCCTAAATCCATGGGAACGTATACGAATTTAATTTTCTTGTTATAAAATTCTCGGCTTGTTTAGTAAATATGGCGCAAAAGGACAAAACTATGAAATTTGGGAAATTTAAAAAGTATGACGTATTAAAACGTCGCTAATTCTTGGGAATATAGACACTTAAAAGCGTCAACAAGTTTGCTGCTGGCGCGTTGTCTAAACAATATTTCGGCGCTTTGTATAAATTTTTGGACACGTAAAAGCGTCGAGAAAATTTCTCGGCTCACTTGAGACTAATTTTTTTGATGCTATTTAGCGTCAAAAATAGGCTCAAAATGCATCAAAAAAAGCTGGATTTTGTAGTAGTCTAAATAAAAAAATACAATTAAAAAAAGAAAACTTCTAGTAGTGATTACACTTTATTGAAAAAAAAATAACTACGAAACATTGTGTTACACTCTAAGGTTTTACTCTATCCTCGATTGTGACATTCAAAGGAGGGGTAGTATCCATTGTTATATTTTCAACAATCTTAGAACTTTCGCCTTCTCCCTTCTTTCTAACCCAAACATTATTCTTCAATTTAGGAATAGGAGCCCTTTCTACCTTTTTCCCCTTATATTTGGAATTCGAAGGAGCCTTTTTTCGTGGATTTGAGGATGACTCCTTAATTTTTACTCCTTGTTGCGCAGGTTTAGGAGCAACCTTTCTCTTAGGTTCTCTTGGATGAGCCTTGGGAGATGTGGAGAAATATAACTTTCTTCTCACTCCTTTGTTTTGGCCACTAGAAGGAGTAATGGTGGCCGATTGCATCAAGGCTTGGGTGGATTATGAGCCAAAGGGGCTTGATTTTGTTGATGAGCCTTGTTTAATTCGCCCTTATCAGCCGCGTTCATCCAAGCCTTGTGAAAGGAAGATAAAACTATACTTGTTGTGGGATTTTGCACTACCCACTTAGAAAGGCTAGTCCAATACTCGATCCAGCAGAGAATTCTTTCAGCCTTAAAATTTACATCCTTGGGAGCATCACAATCTTGTGGAGGAATAAGTTGCTTCATCCCATATTGTCACATAACCCTGCGAGGAAATATATAAGTAGTACAAGAATGGCCTAAAAGGCGAATATAGGGACAATTAGAACTATTTCCAACCATACTACTTATGTTCCACCAAGGAATCACGAAGCGTATGTTGGGAACGATCTGTTAGCCTCAAGATTTTGTGGCTGATCAACAATTCGCAAACGCTCCATGAGCCAAACCTAAAAAAAAATACGAAAATCAGATTGCGAATATTACAACAGCAGCTGGTGCGCGCAAGCCAAGTAATCATGCGCGCCATTCTGCGTGCAACCTCGAAGATTGCGCAGGACCTACCAACACAACCTCTAGAACTGTGCGCATTGGCGAGTACGTTAAAAAAATGTACATGTAAAAGGAGTGGAATTCCGGTGAAACCATTCTCGTTTGGATCCCCTCTAAGGCAGTTCAAGCACAACACGGTTTCCGCCAAGGCCAATGGGGCGGGTGAAATGACATCCCTCTATTTGCTCTACTATGGACACCATCGAATAATCTCCATATTCTTCGCGTATCCTTAATAAACAATTGACAACAAGACAAAAACATAAAGCACGAATGTTAAAACGTTGTCTAGTCAAATTGTTTCGAGGAGTCACAAAGTGTTCGATGAATTGAATCAAATTCACGCCTTTCTCCGTATCAATCGTGGTCATATCATTGTCATTCAAGCCAAAAAATCGCTGAAAAGCAGGTTAAGAATCCGACAAGTTAGGGACATAAGTCACAGGGAGAGTATTTGCAAGGAAGCCTAGTAGAGCCTCAAACTCGCCAGGCAATGGGGTTATTTCATCCCCTTTGAAGAGAAAAAGATGGTGGTTTGAGTCCCAATGGTTAACGGCAGCATGAAGAAAATCGAAATTGATATTGAGTTGCATGTAGCTTAATAAGGCATCTAAGTAGTATATTTTGAAAGCTAATTTATCCTCATTAGAAAGAAAGGTGACCCATTGTTTCAATCGTTGTTCAAAGGTTTTCACCATTGTACTAATTAAAAAAAGAGTGCTGAAATTCTTTTGAATAATACTATTGTCGAATGAATATGAGATGATCAAAAGCCTAGACGTGTTTAAACAGACCAAAACGGTCCAATTTTTGGCAAAATTCGCCAGAAGGAAAGTTCAACCGTAGGTGACGCACGCAACTCATGGAGTTGCGCGTGCCATTTGCGCGCAACCCATTAATATGCGCGTGACATACGTGCGCAACCCACAAAGTTGCGCGCACCTTGTCTGTTGCTGCGTACTTTTGGCTACATAATGGAAACATTATTACGATTCTTATAATTAACCCATACGCTTGCCTTTTTTTTTTACTTTTCTTTTTTTTTTAATTTCCTTTTCCTTTCCTTTTATTTTTATTTCTTTTTCTTTCTTATTGCTTTTTTCCTTTTATATCTTATTTCCTTTTTTCTTCTTTCTTTTCTTTTTCTTAAGTTTCTGTCTCTTTCCTTTTTTTTGATCTTTTTTTTTCGAGAGGGGTAAGTCGGGAACCCTTTCCTTCCCTCGAGATTTTTTTGCAAAATTTTGCACACATATTTATGGAAAATAAAATACGATAAATGGCGATATATACAAAATACGTCATATGTACACAAATCGTATAAAAATATGACCGACCTGATTTCCATTGACCTGAACCAATACTTGACCGACCTGATTTTCTATTGACCTGAAATGACCTGATTTGACTTGAACCTGACTTGAATGTATACCTGATCCAAAAGTACCACACCCATTCCCAACCTGAATAACCAAATTGCCTAAATAGGGATGACCCAAGATAACCTGATAGCAAAAAGGACCTAATAACCCAAAGAACCTAGACATAAAAGAACCTAGCTAGACCTGATCCAACCAAAACGAACTGATCTCAAGTATGTAAGTGTTACCAACTTGACCTGATCCAATTATGACCCTACCCAATTTAACTTGACACAATATGCCAAATCGACTCGTTTAAGCCCGACCAAATTCAATAAATACCAAGCCGTTATGGGTCAACCCGAAGCCGATGAGATAGTCGAATCTACACCTCTGGTTAAATCTATTTACAAAATATGGACCGAAACACGAGCTAGCAAAAGGCAGAGACAATAAAGGTTAAGTTGGGATTCTGAGACAAAGTTAAGATTCCCCTGACATTTAGACTTTGGTGTTTGAATTAAAGAGTAAATAACAATTGCACGTTACTCAGTGGTGGTTAATTAGTAAAATACAACAAAATGAAAGCACATGATGAGTAGAAGCTACATCTTTGGCTCTTGCTTTGCCTGTGGCTTTGGCCTTGCCGTGTTCTACGGATATCGAAATAACCAAAAACAATTTAATGCTCTTTATTCAATCTTCTGTTTATACTACTATATTATAACTCTATATTAATTAGTACGACGACTGCTAATTTCATATTTACATGTAACACAGCAGAATAGAACTTTCTTTGTCATTGTTTTGTCACAACTAAAACAACTGTCGTGCCCAAAAACTAATTAAAATGAAAAAAATGTTATTAATGCCTGTCAGATTCCAAACCGTGTTTGATTTTAAGATACTCGAATATATAAATTAGTTTTTGGATCGAAGCTATGCCTCAAGTTAATGCATTATTACTTTTATTAAAATTCTTATTTAGATTTAATTTTGGTAGAATTACCTGTCTAAGGGCTTGTTTAGTGACTAAGGGCTTGTTTATATCACTTTATTTTTATTTATTTGAACTTATCTGATCTGATCTGGTCTAATCTGATCTGATCTGATAGTCTGATTAGCCTAAACTTTAACCTTAAGTTTACGATAATCTATAATGAAAAAATATATCAAGTGGGGTATTGTTAGATTCGTAATAATTTGCATTTTATTAATATGTAATTATCATTTTTTTTTTCATTACGAAATAAAATATATTTAGCGATAAAAACTGCACATAACTAATCTGAACTTATTTTATCTAATCTCATCTTGTCTAAACTTACTTTTTATGATCTGAACTTATTTTTTCTGAAATAAGTAAAAATAAGTTAAACTAAACAAGACATAACACTTTATTTTTAAACTTAAGGTTGTGGGTTCAATTCTTATACAACCATATTTTTTAAACATGTGAAATCAGAGACTTGATTAATTAAGGAGGGCACCACATGTCATGTAGGCTTGTTTAGGAATGCCTATTAATATATAGTACAGACGTTTATATTAGTCTTTTACATATATATATATGTGTGTGTGTGTGTGTGTGTGTGTGTATGTAACTGATTAGAGGTTTATTTTAGGAGATAAGATGTTTACAAATGAAATAAAGTAGTTGTGATATGAGAATGAAAAAGAGAAAGATGGAAAAATCATTACCCTTATAATGAAGGTAATAGTTATCTACCATCCCCTAATATATTTATTAACCAAAACTAGCCTTATGGCTCGTTCGATGCACGTGTTATTACTAAGGTTATTTTTATATGTATGTATAGAAGTATCAAATCGGGTACCCGGATGGAGCTTGGGTTGACCCACGTTGAGTCCGGATGTTTGGGTCGGATAATGATGGGGTCATTTTAACCTATTAGACCAAATCAAATCGGGTTGAGCTTAATTAAATTTGGGTCAAATTTGGGTCAAGTATGATAGGGTACAAATCGAATTTGGGTCAAGTCATATCTGATTAGGGGATTTTGCTCCCACCAATCGGAATGCGCCACGTGGGCCAATTAGGTCCTGCCAAGTGTCCCCCAGATGGAACTGTCAGGGCATGCCACGTGGAACACGCTTATTCGTCCACCTTGGACTTGTTATGTCATGACACGTGGCATACTCCATGCCTAATGGAGAAACCGGCCACCCAGGCCCAACTTCCGAGGAAAACCCAATCAGCCCTAGGTTAACCTAAACCTAGGATTGGCACGTTTCCCAAGGTTATAAATACCTCCCTTAATCCTCATTAAGGGGGGATTACAAAAAAAACACATTGATTACACACAGAGTTACAGGCTGATTACGCTAAAAACTCACATTAAACACTCTCACCTAGAGAGACCCAATCACTTTAATTTCCGCATTAATTACTCCTTAATCAAGTACTAACTTGACCGTTGGAGGCGGAGCTCCCACCACCAGGAGTCTCCGTGGTTTTTCAGGTACAGGCGTCCGGTTCCAGTCTCGGAATTGTAACTCTCCCGCAGGACATCAGAAAACCCCGAAACATCTGGCGCCGTCTGTGGGGAGAGTACTTCTGAGATGGCATCCAAGTCTGTACCGACTCTTGAAGAGAGGCGTCCCCTAGACGACCCTCAAGTTCAGTCGGACCACGATACTGAGAGTGAATTTGAAGTTGAAGCTCACACAGCTTCAGACGGGACCCTAAGGGCCCGACGTACCCGTCAGACCGAAAGGAGGGAACGGGAACATCTTCATACAGGAAGCGAGCCAGCAGGCGCACCGCCTGTTCGGCAACAGCCGACTGATGGGTCTTCTCCCATCACAAGGAACGAACTCATGACCTTCATGAGGGACTTCAAGGGAGAGATTCAAGAGTTGATCAACAAGAAGCCGCCTGCTCTGGTCAAGGAGCAGTCGGCTAAGAAACCCTCCACTTCACTGAAGAGGAAGCCAGTTCAAGGGCGAGAGGCGACTCCTCATCCTAAATCTAGGAAGCGGGAGCCACCTGCCCTTGATTTCACAAAATTCCGTTTTCCTACAGGAAATAGGAAACCTGTTCGTCATATTCAGGCGGACGGGTCGAAGCAAACATTCACAGACGCTCGGCTACTGCTAGAGCAGAAGAAGAGTGACCGATTGTCAGAGTCGACCTCTACTTCAAACTTCCAAGACAGTCTGCGAAATACCTCAATGAGGCATACGCAGTCGTATCATGAGAGTCAGTCAGGCGGTACCTCCCGTCAGTTCGGCTTTCATAGCGACCAGGCGGTACCAAACTTACCGTTTGTGCCGCAACAACAATATTTTTTGCAGCCACCTCCGTTTGGTGGACATGCAGCAAAAAACGTCCAACCTATGGACTGGAAGCTACGGTTGCTTAGACTTGGTGAACAGCCGTCGACTTTCTCCAAGGAAATTACTGAAGCCGCTCAGCCGGCCAAAGTGAAAAATGTATTAGTAGGCGCCTATGACGGCACTACTAACCCAGAAGACCATCTTATAGCCTTCACCAACCTGATGTACCTTCAAGGGTTGGATGATCCCACTTGGTGCAAGTGTTTCCCAGCGACTCTCAAAGGAATCGCACAACAATGGTTCGGCAACCTGCCGACTGGTTGTGTAAATAACTTCAGGACGCTTGCTTACTTATTCACCTCCAACTTCGCCATGAACATCCCTGCGAAGAAGACGACCCTTGATTTAGGAACAATTCAGCAGGGCGAGAAGGAGGGTCTTCGTTCTTACATCAGGCGGTTTAACCTGATGAGAATACAGATTCAAGGGTTACCGGATGAGGTAGCCTATACTGACTTTTTCAGAGGTCTCAAGGACGGGTCGACCTTCAAATTTGACTTGGTCCGAAAGAGGGTGGCGACTCTTCAAGAGGCCTTGATTGAAGCGGAAGCCTATATACAGGCGACTGATCTTTGTAGTACGGGAAGACAGTCGGACGGTAAAAGGTCCGACAAAAGAGAAGGACGACAGAAGCAGTCGTCCAACAAAGACGAGAAAAGGAAAGAGGTCTGGGCGGCTGATTCCTCTAAACAGCCGGCCCAGAAAAAGAAAAAAGAATTCAAACCATACTCCCCAAAGTATGCGTTTAACAAGGATAACCAGTTTATCCTAAAAGAAATCAAGGGACGGATCTCAATTGAGAAGCCGGTCCCCATGAAGGGTTCTGCAAACAACCGGAACCAAGAAAAATTTTGTGCTTATCATGATGATGTTGGTCATCACACCAATGACTGCATCAGTCTCATGCGGTATCTGGACCGCCTGACTGAGCAAGGTGATCTTGACACTTATGTCAAGAAATCTACGGGGAACACTTCCTCAAAAAAGCAGTCGGCCAAAAAGAATCAACAGGCCGACAGCTCCGATACAGATGATGCATTCGTCTACACCATTGCAGGCGGCTTCTCAGGAGGTGGCCCCACTATTAGGGGCAAAAAAGACAATATCAGGCGGTTAGATGCAAATTCCGTTCACCAAGAACGACCGTCCAAATATTCATTTCCTGAGATTGTCATCACTGAAGAAGATCTAGGAGGGGTAAGAGGGCCGCATGACGACCCTATCGTTATTGAATGTAAAGTGGCCAACCAGAGAGTTGGCCGAATCCTCATAGATACCGGAAGCTCCTCAGATCTCATCAGTAGCAAATGTCTGTCGAAACTAAAATATCAGACTGATTGCATACATTCGGCCTCCCACCCTTTAGTAGGGTTTAGAGGAGGAGTCGTCCACCCACTGGGACGAGTGGATTTACCCATCCGCCTGGGCGAAAAAGGGGAAGGACGACACATGGTAGTCCGATTCCTGGTAGTAGAAGAACTCTCGGCCTACAACATAATTCTGGGACGACCAACCCTGAATAATTCCAAGGCTGTTATAATCCCATCTCTTATGTTGCTCAAGTTTGAGAGGGATAATGGAACAGTCGGGTCCCTAAGGGGAGATCAGAAGATGGCCCGAGAGTGCTATCTCTCGGATGTCAAGCCCACTGTTATGGCCACTGGGTCAAGTGGTGGAAAAACAGACCTTGACAATGTCAAGGGGAGTGCGCCTGTCCAAGAAGCAGACGGCAAGAAGAGAAAGGCATCCCAGACAGAGGCCGCAAGAAAAGAAAGAAAATAGCAATCATTGGCAGAGGAGCGGTCGGATGAGTTCCGCCCTCAGCCGGCTGGTGAGCATACGGACCTGATCTTAGACGACTCACGTCCTGATCGAACCGTCAAAGTTGGGACGACTGCTCTGAGAGACCTTGGTGACGACTTTCACAAACTATTGAAAGAATACAAGGACATCTTTGCATTCGAAGTCCATGAAATGCCAGGTATTAGTCCTGATCTGGCGGTACATAAACTAGCTGTGGATCCGAAAAAGAAGCCGGTACGGCAGAAGAAGCGGAACCATGGCGAAGAAAGAAGTCAGGCGGTAGCCGCCGAAATTAAAAAATTACTTGATGCAGGGTTCATTCGGCAATGTTACTTCCCAGACTGGGTTGCAAATGTGGTGCTTGTTAAAAAGCCGAATGGCACCTGGCGAATGTGTGTAGACTACACAGATTTAAACAAGGCGTGCCCCAAAGACAGTTACCCTCTGCCTAAAATTGATAACCTGGTCGACTCAACAGCCGGCCATGCTTTGATGAGCTTTATGGACGCCTACTCTGGTTTTCATCAAATTCCTTTATGGAAGAAAGATCAGGAGAAGACGGCCTTCGTCACTGATCAGGGGTTATACTGTTACACGGTCATGCCGTTTGGTCTGAATAATGCCCCGGCTACCTTCCAGCGAATGATAAACACTGTGTTCTTTGATCAGATTGGAAGAAACGTCGAGGCATACATTGATGATATGATTGTCAAAACTAAACTTCAGAAAGATCATCTGTCGGACCTCCGAGAAACTTTCGCCACACTCAGGCGGCACCATGTCATGCTCAATCCCAAGAAATGTGTCTTTGGAGTTGAGTCTGGGAAATTTCTCGGATTCCTTATCAATCAGAGAGGAATAGAGGCGAACCCTGAGAAGGTGCAGGCGGTCATTGACATGCAGTCGCCTCGTACAATCCGAGAGGTTCAGAAGTTAACAGGTTGTCTGGCGGCCTTGGGAAGATTTCTTAGCCGATCAGGCGACAAATGCCTTTACTTTTTCCAGGCAATTAAGAAAAAGGCAAGGTTTGAATGGGGGCCGGATGCTGAGGCCGCCTTCCAGAAATTGAAAGTTCACTTGCATTCCTTGCCAAGGCTGGTCAGCCCTTTGCCCAAAGAAGTACTCTACATGTACCTGGCCGTCTCTGATCATGCGTTAAGCGCTGTTCTCCTTGCTGAAAGAGACGGCTGTCAGCTCCCGGTCTACTTTGTCAGTCATGTACTGAAAAATGCCGAGTTGAGGTATCCCCTAGTGGAGAAATTTGGTCTTGCACTCTTCATGGCTGTTAAAAAATTGAAGCCCTACTTTTTGGCACATGCAGTCGTCGTGTATACAGACCAACCTATCAAGCGGCCACTGACCATCATGGAGTCGTCAGGCCGAATGATCAAATGGGCCATAGAAATACAGAGCCTCGAAGTTACTTTCGAGCTTAGAAAAGCAGTGAAGGGGCAAGCCTTTGCTGACTTTATTGTTGAGATGACTCGTCCTCCTAACTCTCAAGTTCCAGACCAAGTCTGGAAGGTATATGTGGACGGAAGCTCTACTTCAAATGGTTGTGGAGCAGGCGTCATATGTCAGTCGTCAGAGGGCGACAGGTACGAGTATGCTCTACGCTTCAGTTTTCAAGCCTCAAACAATGAGGCAGAATATGAAGCTTTACTAGCCGGGATCCGCATGTGCAAGGCGGCAGGGGCAAGAAAAATAGACGCCTGTTCCGATTCACAATTTATAGTGAGTCAGTACAATGGCGAATACGAAGCAACCCATCCGGCCATGATCAAGTATTTACAGGCGGTCCGACAAGCAGTCGGCTCCCTTGAGGATTTCCATCTGATCCAAGTGCCGAGATCAGAAAACAACCAGGCGGATGCACTATCAAAATTAGCATCATCCGCCTCCTCTGATACTCCTCGAACTGTTTTTTGGGAAGTAATGGAGAAGAGAAGCATCGAGGAAGACCCTATTGGAATCCTAGACAGAAGCTCAACCTGGATGGATCCAATCAAGGCATATCTGACAAACGGTACACTGTCGGATGATCATCAACAGGCGGCAGCACTGAAAAAAACGAGCCACCAGTTTTGAAATAATAAAGGGAGAACTTCACAAAAAGGGGTACCTTCAACCCTTCTTAAAGTGTGTTACTCCAGAAAAGGGACGAGAGATACTAGACGATCTTCACTCTGGTTACTGTGCTTCTCATATAGGCGGTAGGACGCTTGCTCAACGGGCAAGGCGGCAGGGCTACTTTTGGCCTACTTTAGAAGCAGATGCAATGGAGATGGTGAAAAAATGTGACAAGTGCCAAAGGTTTGGCAAGCTAATTCACCGTCCGGCTACTGACCTCACTACCATTCATAGCCCACTACCGTTTGCTAAGTGGGGCATGGACATTCTGGGTCCATATACGCCTGCTACAGGCGGAAGGAGATACATACTTGTTGCCGTCGACTACTTCACTAAATGGGTAGAGGCGGAGGCTGTAAAGGGAATCAAGACGAAGGATGTAATTTCATTCATTTGGAAAAATGTCATCACTCGGTTCGGGGTTCCCATGTCTATGGTTTTTGATAATGGTCCCCAATTTGAGACGCCTGTTCTCAAAAGCTGGTTGGGTGACCAAGGAATTGCACACTACTTTGCATCTGTCGGCCGTCCACAAGAAAACGGCCAGGTAGAAGCCTTTAATAAAATCATCTCAGACGGTCTCAAGAAAAAGATTGAACGAGCAGGCGGCCTATGGGCGGATGAATTACCACATGTTCTCTGGGCCATTAGGACGACTGAAAAAGGGGCGACTGGAGAAACTCCATTCCTCCTAACTTATGGTGCGGAAGCTGTTCTTCCAATAGAACACTACGAGCCGACTCTTCGAGTAATGCTATATGACGAAGAGGCAAACTGGGAAGCCATGCGCCTGGCATTAGACTCACTTCCTGAAAGGAGGGGCAATGCTGTCTTGCGCCATGAAATTTACCGCCTGAGAATGACTAGATCATACAACAAAAAAGTACACAGGCGTCCACTCAAAGTGGGGGACTTTGTACTTAGAAAAATGGAAGAAGTTGGTAGGGCTAATGAGTCTGGCAAACTAACTCCCAACTGGGAAGGACCCTACCGAATCTGTGAAGAGGTCAGGGACGGTACCTACCGTCTGGAAACACCAGACGGTCGACCGTTGCCTCGAACTTGGAATGTAGACAATCTTAAGAAATATTTCTTTTGAATGATGTAAATAGTCAAGAGCTACTTAATAAAAGTTTGCATACTTACTATTCAATTTTGTACTAAGAGGGGCACGCCTACTAACAAATAGTCGGCTACTCTCCATGTTTAATTTTTATTCTTACTTAAGAGGGGCATGCCGTCTGTACCTTTACAGTCGGCTACTCTCCATTGAGTATTTTACTCTACCTTCAGAGGGGCATGCCGTCTGTACCTTTACAGTCGGCTACTCTCCATTGAGTTTTTCACTCTATCTTCAGAGGGGCATGCCGTCTGTACCTTTACAGACGGCTACTCTCCATTTTCTCACCATATGGGCATGCCGTCTGGACATATAGTCGGCTACTCTCCATAGAAGAGGGCCGACTGGTTCCAAACACACAGCCACCCCCCTTATACTTAGCTAAAAAGATTAGGGCCTGGCCGACCCTGTGCCTAACAGGCGGCTACCCTCCTTTTACTTAGCACCTACGTTCACCAAGAACTTACCAAGGCCACAGGCCGAATGATCAGACCAGGCGCCAAGCCAACTGATCCAATCTTCAAAACTAATACGACCTGTCCCAACATCATAGCAGGCGTCCGGCGGCATCCCTCCGGATGAAATTCGTCGCAGAGAGCAGCTCCCTTTTGGGTGGAACATTGCTCTATAAACTAATTACACGGCACCTATACGACTGTCCCAAAGGGCAACCACGTAGCCGTTTTTGAGACAAGGATAACTCTATCACTAACCAAACCAGTGGTAGCAGTTGACATCTGAGTCAGATGACCGCCTGTATTACTTGGGATAAATGCAGGGGGTACCTCTTGAGTTAATAGCCAACAAACATTGGCGAATCAAGGGGTCTAGCCGGCCTCCGCCGCCTGGTACCTCTACTACTCAAGCAAGAGTGACGGCGACTGAGTAACACCAACGTTAACTCATAGTCACTCCCTCAAACTTGGTATGGAACTTAAAAGGTTTGAGTAGACCGCCTGTTTTTTGGCAAACAGCGGCACTCAAACCCCTATTCCTACTAGGTAACCTCTTGAGTTAATAGCCAACAAACATTGGCGAATCAAGGGGTCTAGCCGGCCTCCGCCGCCTGGTACCTCTACTACTCAAGCAAGAGTGACGGCGACTGAGTAACACCAACGTTAACTCATAGTCACTCCCTCAAACTTGGTATGGAACTTAAAAGGTTTGAGTAGACCGCCTGTTTTTTGGCAAACAGTGGCACTCAAACCCCTATTCCTACTAGGTAACCTCATAGCCAACAAACATTGGCGAATCAAAAGGATCAGCCGGCCTCCGCCGCCTGGTACCTTTACTACTCAAGCAGGAGTGATGGCGATTGAGTAACTCCAAAGTTAACTCATACTCACTCCCTCAAACTTAGTATGGAGCCTAAAAGGTATGAGTCGTCCGCCTGTTTTTTTTGCAAACAGGGGCTCTTAACCACTACTCCTGCTAGGTTAACAACTTATGAGTTAAAAGCCAACAAACATTGGCAAATAAAGGGGAACAACCGGTACCCACCGCTTGATACCTCTACTAAGTTCCTTGGCAACTAAGTAACAATCATGTTCACTTGGTCAGACCCCTTTCCTACTTGGTTAAATTTACAAATGACAGGACCGCCTGCCTAAAAAGGATCCAGTCTTTAAAATAGTTCGAATACCGATTGGATAAATGGCCGACTGATCGTCTATCCTGGAAACAGACAACCAGTCGTCCAGGGGCATAGGCGGCGTGACTAACTATCCGTACCTATCTGCAACTATCGGTCATGTAAAACAGTCGGTCTAGTGAACAATTTGATATTAGAATATTCAATACTTAGACAAATTTGAAGCAAAACAAAAATTCATTAAAAAGAAGCCGGTCATTAAAGACCGGCAAAATATTCAAAACCCCGGCCCCCTGGCCGGGTAAATACAAAACAAACGGCATGCAGGCCGTGGAAAGAATACATAAAGCTTAAAAAGGGGGCAGATCTTCAATATTAGCAGCTGCCGCCTGGTTAGCACTCTTCTTGCTGGACTCGGCTTCAGCTGCATCCTTTTTTGATGCATTACCCCAAGCGGCACAAGCGTCACTACCGGCTCCTCCTCCTCCAACGCTTCCTCCAACGCCTCTTCCTCAGCAGCCGCCAGGATCTCTTGATTATATGTATCAGAACACTGGCGGTACGTTTTTTCCCATGAGGCAAAGTCGGCATTGGGGAAGAGGCGGCCCCAAGTCATGCGCTGGATTTGAGCGGAGTCTTCCATCATCTCCCGGACCAGCTCTTTCTTCTCTTGCTCGGCCTTTTCCGAGAGCTCCTGAGTAAGACTCTTCTCCTAGGTCACCAGGCGTTCCTTTACGTTGGCCAAGGATTTCTCCAAGGCTTCGTATGAGTACATCTTTAGGCGAAGAGGTTTCAGCTCGGCCTTGAGATTGGTGATGGTCGCCTCCAGCTCGCCATTCCTCTTCTGGGCCGCCTCTAACTGAGCCCGAACAGCGGCGGTAGCCTGCGCCTGATAATAAAGAATATTAATGGTCAGAACTTCATTTTGGGCAATTTGAAACATTGCCTTATCACAGTCAGAGGCGGCCATAGCTTTTGCAGCCTTTACCTCTTTGTTCTTCCGGTCAAGCGGCTTGCGAAGGTCGTTCACTCGGAGCAGGGCCTAAGTACAAAGGAACATGCGTCAGTTTCCAAACAAAAAGAAAACAGGCGTCCTGGAATTCAAATACTCAAAAATATGCTAAGTATACCTCAGCAAGGACCCCTGCAATCCCGTCTAGGTCAAGGGTGCCGACACCCCTGACCGCCTCCCTTTCAGCTGGAGGAACGGCCCTGATCATAGACTTGGCCACTTCTACCAAGTCAGGCTCCTGAGGGCCGGCTGCATCAAGCATAAACAAACGGATTAGACCTAGTAAAAAAGGGAGCAAGTCTAAAATTTACAAGGACAACTTCATACTTCTAGGCGGCCCAGTTGGAGTTTTAGAAGAAGTGGCCGGCTATTTCTCAGCCGCCACATGTTTCCTGGCAGAACCAGGAGAGCTCGCAACAGTCGTCCTCCGGGCCTTGGGGTCCGGCTGTTGGGAAGATGAAGCTCTTGGAGCACTCGTCTAAAAAAGAAGAAAAAAGTCAGTATATGCATAAACCAACTCCAAAAAGAGGGTGAAAGGTTCGGAGCTCACCAAGGGTGCCCCCTTCTTGGGGGAGTCGGTTGAAGCTTGTTGCATGATGGAGGCCCGCAACATGGCCGCCGCAGTCTTGGAGGCGGTAATTTTGCTCATGGCGTCAGCTACAAAAACAAACAACAAAGTTAATAAAAGTCATAACAAGAAATGTATGGAACAACAGAGTATTCGACAGGCCGACTACCTCTTGAGCACCGACTACTGAGGCCACAGGCGGCCAAAAAGTACTCGTCGTAGAGCCATTTGAAGCTCGGGACGCAGTGCAGGGGTACTTGCTCTCGTACCCCTGAAGTAGAGTCGACCCTCGACTCTACTTTAAAGAGTCCTTTATCAAGGATCTCTTTCTTAGCCTTGGGGGGAACAGGCGGCATGCTACGGCCGCCTGCAAGAAGGGGCGGATTCCTGTTCCACCTATTGAAGCGCTTGTTCAGCTCAGTGTCTGAACTCTTAATGATGAGGAAGGTGCTCCGCCAGTCCTTCCACTTGTTTGCTTTACCTCTCGTCATGAGGTAGCCCCTGTGGCTTGTCAATTGATACCAGCCGGTACCGCCTGCCTTAGGGGTCCGGCTGAGATAGTTCATATGGGCGAAAGCCTCGAAGCTCGGCTCCACCCCGTGCAGTTCGCACCCGGCCACATAGCCGAGTACGTTGACCCAGGAGTTTGGGGCTAACTGCCATAACCCCAACTCATACCCATCCAAGATCCGCTGAACAGCCGGATGTAATGGGAAGCGCAGCCCAGCCTTGATGGCCGCCTCGTAGCAGCCAAAGCAGACGCTATCATAACTGGTACCAGCCGACCAGACGACTGTGTCTTCTGGATCCGGCACAAACACTAAAAAGTCGGGGCCCATTGTGTGGTTTGCGATAAAGCTCTCCACTTTCTCTTGCATGACTGAGATCCGGCCCCGAGGTACCGTGCAGTAGTAGGGGGTATTTTGCTCTCGGTAAGAGGCGGATGGCTCCGCCCAATTGTCCCCCTTCTCAACTGCGTGAGAAAGCCTCGCCTCTTGCAGGCGGCTGTTTTTCTCTTCTGTGTCCAGAGAAGCATGGCCAGAAGAGCTAGACTCGGAATCGCCCTCTGACGAGTCCGAAGAGGACGACTCCTCCCCTCTCCCGGAGGGGCCCACCTCCTCTCTTTGAAAAGGAGCAGAATTGTTAACTGTTAAACGGGAAGGGGTCACTATGACTCCTCCCTCAGAATTGCCGGCTTTCAGGCCGCCTTGTTTCACTTCCACATCTGGCGCCTGGTCAGATGTTTCACTAATCGGCACCCTGTGGGAGGAGCCGTCTGAATTTGAGATCCTAGCAGTCTTTTTCGTTCTGGCCATCCTGCTCTGCATAGACACAGATACAGTCGGACTTTGTATAAAGGGAAAAGATAGGTCCGGAAAAGGGCAGGCGGCACTCCTAGCCCTAGATTCAGCCGTCCCCGGTGACCGGCTGATCACTAACCTAGGTCGTGTCGTGTGCTTCCGTGGTGCCATTTCAAAAAAGTAAAAAAGAAAATTAAGAGTAAGAGAACTGACAGTTACCTGAACGAGTGACGGTTGATGAGGTTCTGAAAATCCTGTGCAGTCGGCTTGTCAGAACAGGCGGTAGGCAGAAAAGGTCCAAAATGTCAGAGCAAGTTCAGGGGTCCGAATGTTCTCTCACAAAGTTCTAAAGTGTGAAAATGACTCAAGACAACTCTCCCTTATATAGGCGAAGTGAGAAGGCGAAGGGTCACTTTCAGAATTCAAAATTTGGGCGGGAAAATCTCTCGGCCTTTCGCCGACTGACACCTGTAGCAGGCCGTCGCCTGTTACAGTACGGCACCTTTCACAGGTAACACGTGACCAGTCACGTGCCACCTGTGAGGGGCAAATGATTAGGGGATTTTGCTCCCACCAATCGGAATGCGCCACGTGGGCCAATCAGGTCCTGCCAAGTATCCCCCAGATGGAACTGTCAGGGCATGCCACGTGGCACACGCTTATTCGTCCACCTTGGACCTGTTATGTCATGACACGTGGCATACTCCATGCCTAATGGAGAAACCGGCCACCCAGGCCCAACTTCCGAGGAAAACCCAATCAGCCCTAGGTTAACCTAAACCTAGGATTGGCACGTTTCCCAAGGTTATAAATACCTCCCTTAATCCTCATTAAGGGGGGATTACAAAAAAAACACATTGATTACACACAGAGTTACAGGCTGATTACGCTAAAAACTCACATTAAACACTCTCACCTAGAGAGACCCAATCACTTTAATTTCCGCATTAATTACTCCTTAATCAAGTACTAAATTGACCGTTGGAGGCGGAGCTCCCACCACCAGGAGTCTCCGTGGTTTTGCAGGTACAGGCGTCCGGTTCCAGTCTCGGAATTGTAACTCTCCCGCAGGACATCAGAAAACCCCGAAACAATATCGAATACAAATGAACTTGGATCCGGATTGTATCGAATTTATTTGGGTCAAAAGAGATTTATTAGACTTTGGATAAGGTCATTTTGGATTTGATTAGATCTCGGTTCATACCAATTTAGTTTCGGTTAAAATTTGAGTTGGGTTACTTCAGTTATTAGCTCATTCTCAATTAGAATTATTTTAGTTTTGATTTTTGGTCGTGTAATTCAAATTGGGGTCAATCTTAATTCGAGTCATTTTGGTTTCATCTATAGCATATCGGTCATGTCATTATTGTTATTGAAGTACTTTGTATCATTTTTGGGGTTTCATTTAAGTTTTGTGTTGGTTTATCAAAATTAGTATAAGATTGACAGCTCAAGTCATTAAAGAAAATTATTGTGTATCGCCTTATTGGCCTGGGTGATTATCACATCATTGTAAAATGTGTTTTTATTAGCATTTTGCGTTTATCATTTTAGCGATTTATCAACATCAATTCATTAATTGGCAACTCGATATGGGTTAATATTAGTTTGGGTTTAATTAGACAATTAGTAGTTTTGGGTCGGGTTTAGTTGGTTCTTGGGTAAATAAAGGTCGGGTAAAAAGAGGTATTTTTCGGGTGTAAATGGTTTCGGGTAATTTTTGTTTCCGGCTAGGTTGATTTCTGATCTTGAATTATCGGGTCTGATTGGTTTGGATTAAATATAAGTCGATTCCAAGTTGGGTTAGGATCATACATTATTGGGTAAAGTCGGTTTCAAGTTAACTCCGGGTTGACTCTAAATTGAATTCGGATAAAAAAATTCTCGGGTTCGACCAGTTTGAAAACAGTTCAGTTTCAGGTAAACCTTTCGGGTCGGGTATTTCTTTGACATCCATATGTATGTATGTTTTTCAATAGTTGTAATGTTTGATATAAAATAAGAAGTAATTGTTTCATGACCATTGAGGTGAATGAAGTTCGCTGCTAAAAGTTAAAAGAAAAAAAGAGAGAGAGTGAAAATGTGGAAGAAATGAAGGAATTTAGTTAGGAATATATGTATGAATATTATGGGATATGAAATGACATATTAGTTTAAGTTATTTTTTAAATTTAAGAGATGAAAAGACTATTTTTGTTATATTCATATGTTTATGTAATGTGTACTAATTAGTTCAACTTTATTTTATTGTTGGTGAAAAAGAAACACTTCATTTTCTGATTTAAAGTTGCAAGTTACGTAATGCAAAAAAACTTTAACATTAAATAATAATATATTTATTTTAAGTTTTATATTAAAAAGGAAATACAAAAAGGGAAAGATTAAGGGAGGTGACATGTGGCATATGAGTGATTTGTGATAACAAGTGACATATGAATGATTTGTGGTTTATGTTTTTAAATATTAAGTATAGATAAATAAAGCTAATAGTTCTCCTACCTTCATCTCTCACTAGTAGTCACTGCAATGTCAACATGTCATCCTCCTTATATACTTTCATTTCTTTATTGACTTTTATTTCTCTAATAATACATTACTCTTATTAAGCTAACTGCTAAATTGATGACAAATTTATTAGTGGAGTAAAAAAATATGAACAGGGTCCGATCTTACCGCGACACTAGTTATGCATTGGATCTCATCAAAACTTCGTATTTAAGCGTGATTTGGTAAGAGTATTACTAAGATGGGTAACCTCCTATGAAGTTCTCGAGCTGAACCCTTTTACATGTTTAAAAGAAATATACACGAATAAAAAAGTATGAAAAAAGAGACGGGCGACAAACACAATTTTAAGTGAAAAATCTTTCTTTGTAGAAAGGGAAATTAATCCACCAACTTATCATTAGAATACTTATCCTTTGTAGGCATCTCAACCCACTTGCATAATCACCCTATCTTGTGTATCATCAATCCATTAGAAGTGTTCAATCCGGCAATTGAGTTCGATTTGGTGAGGTCGGGTTTGTTTCTATTTGAGTCATGCTAAAAAAAATCGAAATCGAGTGATATTTGGATCGGTTTCAAATAAGATAAGTCGGGCCAATTGTTGAACACTCCACTACCAGGGTGTAATGTTGTAGTAGTCCTAAAATGTATGAGCAAAAGGAACTTTGTCCTACGTAAAAAGAAGACGGAGATTTGTATTGATTTTTTTTCAAGTGGATGCCTAAATGGTTATGAGTTGGGCTTTGTTTTGGGCTATACATTGTGATATTTGATACATATAATTGTATACTCCTTCTGTATTTTATTTCTTGCTCTATTTTTACGTGTGCGGAGTATTAGGCAAAATAGTATAATGTAATAAAATATGATGAAAGAGGGGTTGATTAAAAAATAAAAATAAAATCCTAAAAAAGAAAAAGTGAATAAAAGTGGGGAGGAGAGAGAATATGAAAAATATTAAAATATGATGTGAGTGGACCACTAGTGTGGTAAAAAATAGTTAAATAGTGTTACAAGATTTCAAAAGGAATTGGAGCAAGTAATAAAATAAAATAGCAAAAGAAAAGTGGAGTAAGTAATAAAATGCAGAAGTTGTATATATATATGTTTAAAGTCATACATAACACTTAAATTTAGGATAGAATTATAATGAATTGAATGAGATAAAAAAACAATGGGAATATAAAAATAAAGTGGGACTCTTAAACATAAAAAACTATTAAAAAAAAAAAGTAAAGTAGAAAATGTAGCAATAAAGTGAGACTCTATCACAAATTGTAGGAATGAAACTATAACACTTTGTTTGGATAGAAAGAAATGGAAGGAAAAGAAGAGAAAAGAAAGAGAAGGAGATAAATTATCTTGTTAGGGTAAATGATTGGGGGAAGGAAGGAGAAAGAGAGAGAGGGATCCATTTTCCCTCTCTTTTTAATATGCATAATCCCTCCAAAATTGGAGAAATTTGGAGGGAAAATGGAGTTCACCTCCACCTTCCTTTCTTTTCTTTTCTTTTCCCTTCCCTTCATTCTTTTCCCCTCCCCTTCCTTTCCTTCCTTCCTTCTTTGTTATCCAAACAAAGCGTAAATTAAAAAGATTAGGGAAAAAAAGAGGTTCCCTCTAAGCGTGGATGCAAGATGCTTATAAAACAATGTTAATTAAAAATGTGTGAAAAGCGTTAGCCCAAAAACTAGAATTCTGTTAATTTTTTTTATAGTGCTTAGTGGATAAATCATTCTGTGACCTAGAAGGTCATATCTTAGGTTGAAGATTTTTTCCTTGATGCATCACTTGCACAAAAGTAAACATTTTCTATATTATATTGTTTATTAAAATAGAACAAGAATACTATCCTAAGAAATATGCGAAAATAATTTATCTCATAAACGAAATAAACATAAAATATGTTAAGGACATAATCCTCAACTAATTGTCCAAATAATTGTCCAAATTGAGTTTACAATATAATATTTTCTGTCCTGTTTCCTGAACTAGTAGTGTCTTAGGTACCAGGTTAACTATTCCTAATCCTATAACACTTTTACACCTTAACAAGAAATCTTTTGTCAATTCATTCAATAGTTCATACACTTACATCTAGAAGACAAACTAAAATAAAAGTCTAATTATAGAGATCTTTATAATAATCAGGTTATAATATTCAGGTCTTGAAGCTGATGACTGTCATTTGTGGCACTCAAATAGTAGTATTTTAAGGATATTTTCACTTTATTTTTTTTTATAGTTTTCTTTCCCTCCATTTGCTTAGTTTTGATAATTTGTTCCTTAGTTTGTCTTTTCCTTGCTTACTTCGTATTTTCTTCTATTTTTGTAGATTTTTATTGTGTTTTCTCTTTAATTTGCTCTTCTTTCTTGATTTGTAGGGGTAAGGTGAAACACAAGACCCGTCACGACGATAATTCGGGTTGGAAGAGGCTCAAAGTGCAAGGTGGAAGTTTGTGCATAGCTTACATGGCAAGGAATGACTAGCTCCAAGACTTGGTGTTTGTGCTTTCATGCCGCGCTTGCATAAAATCGTGGTGTTGAACCCACCGTAAACCACATTTCGGGACTGCCATGCCTAGTGTTGATTATGAAGAGCGCACCATCCACATGAATCTCGCACCGTAGGAATATCCCCTGCTCCAGCCGTGCGGGCGCGCACGACATATGCGTGGGTGCGCAAGGTTTCTTCGCGGGCGCGCATTCCGGGGCCTCTGTTCTGTACCCACATCTTTGCGGACACGCATGGTCGTGAGAGGGCGCACCCGGCTTGGTCTATTTTGGGATTCTTACCTTATTTCCTTTTAGTTAGTTAGAGTATAAATAGCTTTTGTCCTTTTTCTTCAAAAGGCAATTTTTAGAATTCAGTTTTTACAAAGAGATTAGGATAACTTGAGAGAGAAAGAAGAGAGAGAGAAATACTTGGATTCTTGATTTGCACTTCAAAAGTGCTCTAATCAAGCTTGGATTACCTTCATTCAATGATAATTAGTGAGATTTTGTTTCCTTAATTCTTCTGTATTGGTTTAATTTTGTTTTGATTGATGAATAATTGTTTGATTAGTTTAATTTTTTGATTAGTTGCTTGGTTACTTGAATTTCTCCTTGACAAGTTGAATATGATGATGATTGTGATTTATTTAGCTTTGTTTCTTCAATTCAATATGCTTATTGAGTAATTTCCTTAGCTGGGGTGTTGGGGAAGCATGTATAATTGCTAGATTGTTGCTAATTTGGGGAATTTGATCAATTGATTGTTGTGATTAAATTGATTAATGGATTCGTAAATGTGTTTAGTTTGATAGGATTGATCAACCTAGATTTCTAAACTTGATTGCATTGTTAGTCCTAATAACCTAACCACTTGATTTAGGATTTTCATTTATTAATTGGTATGAATTGTGATTCTACTAGTTTGTCATTCTTAGAGGAAACCTAGCTTGACAATTAGATGATTTTGAACTCTTTGATTGCAATTACTATTAGTCTTTACAATTCTCAATTGCTTTAAATTACCTCCGAATTTGCATGTTTATATATCATGATTACATGTGGAATCTAATCCCTAGCGCTCGTGATACTGATTTTCTCTAGTGAATTAGTTTGTTTGGATAGCATAGCTTACACAACATCACCCTACCTTATCTTCGAAGTAGTTTGATTATAGACATTAGTTTCCAACTCCAATTCCCCGTGGATCGACCCTTGACTTACCTCTATACTCATGTTTAGGGTGGTTAAGCGTTTATAAATTTTGTTGACATAGAGATTGAGCATATAACGACGTGTTAAAAAACCCTTTGTTAGAAGCGTCCTTTGATCAGTACATTGGATTTCTTTTTTTATTGACAATCATTCAAGAAGGCTATCAATCTTCAAGTACCTAGACTTGCTGTTACTGCACATGAAAAGCAATTGATATTACCAAAAAAGGCAGCAACCAACTAAGGTGTTTTCCATCATCACTTCAAAACCAAAGAACCTAACAACGTGTCACACGCGTATTAAACAACCGATCAAAATGTACCTGTTTAGGGCACTAAATCCTAGAGCACAAAGTTTAAGGGCACTACAAATACCCCATTTTATCGTCGGAATCAGCTGAATATTCATTGTTTTGCAGGTGCTATTATCGGACGATTGCGTCATGATCAGGTCTACTTCATGAGGGATGCTAGAAAACATTGAAACAAAGACGACTTTTTATATTTTCTCCCTTGTTGTTTGATTAGAGAGGACGATTTTTTTAGTCATCCTTATATTTTGATCAAAGAGGGCCAATTTACTGAAATCGCCCTTATTGATCGTGCATGTAATACCCCGTATTTTTATACATATTTTAATTTAAATCATTATTTTTTGAAGCACTTAGAAATTTGAAATAAATTATTTATGGTATTTTATTAATTTTAAAAAGATATATTTTAATTAAAGGTCCATTTTTATTTATTTAAATGCTTTGAAAATATTTCATATTATTATTTAGAAACTTCGGAGCATATTATTTTATAAAAGGAAATTTAAAGTCAATGGTATATAAACAAAGTCAAATGGCTAGTTTAAATAGGAGAAGGGATCATTAAGGGTAGAAAGGGAATTTAAGGATATGAGGGTTTTTGAGAGGGGGTATAAATACCCATCTTATAAGCAAGTTAGATTTTAACTAAGGTAGAGAATACCCAAAGATAAACTTTCTCTCTCTCTCCTCTTATTTTCTCTCCCTTAATTTTTCCCTCTCCCCATTATTTTTACACACCCGTACGCACACACAAGGTGGCTGACCGCCACCACCACCTTCCACCGGCCGGCCACCACCGCCAGCAGCCACCACCAGCAGCAACCGGCGGTGTGGAGGACGGCAGCAACCCCCTCCCCGTCGTGTGGTTGTGCGACTTTTAAAAAAATAAAATTCTTTTTGTTTTAATCCTAATCTAGCCTTGATTTAATTATTATTTTTGGGTGTTGTGATGATTTTTATGATGTTTGATTATGATTATTACGTATATAAATTTCAGATTTGGTTTTTGAATTTAAAAGCCCCAAATTGAAAACCCTAGGTTTCTAAATTAATGAATATTGATGGAAATTGATTTTAGTTGGTTGGAATTATTGAAATAGGTGTTTTTAAACATAATTACAACAATTTTTCATGTTTTTAGAAAGCTGAAATTTTAATATAAAGGTTAGAATTATGTTTCTTGAAAGGATTTTTAATTACTCATTAATTGGGAATAAAAGTAGGGGTTTTAAATTAATTTTAACTTTTTTAGAGGGTTTACAAGTGATATAAAGAGTGTATATATTGCTGGAAATTTATATAGAATATGTATTATTGACTCTTTGTAATTTTGGGTTGTAGGAGATTTCCAAGTGAGTGAATTCGTGTAGTCGTGAAGATTTTGAGATTATATTCGAGGTATGTTCACGTACTCGGTAATTATTTAAGTGTATAGAAGCATGCTAGACTTTGTTATTAATTCCAAGGTAATATTATGATAGGTATTGGTTGGAATTGTTGATTGGATTGATGTTGGTGATTGAGTTATGAAGTATAAATTATTTGTGGTGTATTGATGATTGGAATTAATTATGTTGGCATGTTGAATATGAACCACACTTTTATTATTGGCATGATTGAGAGCATGTTTAATTAAACTAAATGTTTAATTTGGCTTGGAATATAGAAAGAGAATTTCGTTATGGTTTATATAATTTTTATTGATGCTTTAAGAATGAGAATTGAGTTATTAGGTGTCTTAGTACATAGGAATAAAATTTATTGCGGTGTCTAAGTGCACTTAAGGTGTTCTAAACACCGAGGGATAGGATTTGCGGTGCTTTATGCGGTTAAGGTGTTATTTACAGCCGAGGTAGTTTAAAAAGGGTTCAACATTAAATTTATGTGGTCACTAACTATTCAAGAATTAAATTGGTGTGTTTAATTTCTTGAATGATTTATTATGATTGATTATATTATGGTTTGAGATTCGTCACTAAGTTTAAAAATAAGTAAATCACGTAAAGTGAAAGAGATTACTTACCAAAACTCTTGAAACGTATATACTTCGAGTATGAACATATGGGGGGAGTTTTGTGACTTTATATTTAACCATAACTTCTATTGGGAGTACAGGACGCTGTATTTTCCTTTTTTTATTTTATGCGCTGGACGTCCAGTCATTTTCATATGGCATTTGCCTACCCAGTTAGCTCTCGGTGTACTTTACCTCTATTTATTTGGGGCGGGGATTTGGTGGGAAACCTGTTTGATGCGTAATCAAATTAAATAAGAAATTTATTTAGCTATTTGTTGATTGGTTGTGTTATATGCTTGTAAACAGGTGAAACAAGGTAAGTTGTATGTTGGTAGGATGAAAGCATGTTAGTGTGTACTGTTTACGCTTATGTACTCAGCTTTGCTGATTGTGTGTTTGTATGTTTGTTTGGCCTCGTCTTTATCTTGGCCCTACGACGACCCATTTCTAATGGCGAGTAGTGGGGACAAAGTAAAGAGAAGCTTTTCAGGTGATGAAGCATATTCATGATGGGCAAGAGTGAAGAGCGAATCATGCTTAGTTTCTATAAGAATATGATGTGGTTTATTGTTTTGATTATCATATATTTTGCTTGTGAGACTAACATAAAGGTTTTTAGAATTTGTTTTTGGTTAATAAGGGCTTACAATGGTTCCAAATTGTAGGTTGATTTCGTTTGACTTTACTTTCGTTTGGTTTGACTTTTTAAGTTGACTTGTTTAAATGGTTATTTTTTTTTTGCGGTTCTTCCGCTGGAGTCTTTGATAATTGCCTTAGCCGTTTTCACAGTGGCCGAATTCTTAGAATTTCCCATTTCGTATTTAAAAAGAGCAAAACAGGTATTTTAAAGGAAAGAAATTTATAGGGTGTTACAATGCATAAACCCCATAAAGTTTTGTTGTTTTTGTTTGATCAAAGAGGACGATTTTTTTTTAATCACCCTTATTTATTAATCAATGCAAAGTGGGCCGGGAGAATTTACTTAAATAGCCCTCATTGATCATGCATAAACCTTAAATATTTGCTATATATTTAAGGTTTTCTCAAAGAATACTCTTTCTTCATATTTTTTTCCTTGTTTTATAAAATAGGGTGATTTTTGTAGTAATCCATTTTTATTGATCAAAGAGGGTGAATTTACTTGAATCGCCCTTATTTCTTGATCAAACATTGAAGAACGTTACCCTCTTAGGAAAAAAAAATCGTTTTCTTGTAGCTATATTCTTGTAGCGAGTCCTAGCACAGATTTAAACTTAATTTTTCGTTATAAAGATTACATACACTTTAATTGACACAAATATATATATATATATATATATATATATATATATATATATATATATATATATATATATATATATATATATGTAGATATAGATAGAATTGAGATCATGTGAGAACCATGTTGAATAATAGGAAATAGGAACTTATCTGAGCCATCCATCTCGCTTCATCTGACGGCCTGTAGTTCATCCGCTTCATTAAGAGTAATTTCGTAATTTTCGTCATTGAATGACCTTCGTTCTAATTTTCTGTTTCCTTTTTTCTCTTTCTCTCTCTTAATCACACTTTCCCTCTCTTCTTGCAATTTCTCTCTCTTGCGATTTTTTTTTCTCTGCTCCTCTCTTATCAAATTCTTGATTTTGTTGTTCGATTTTCATTGCTAGTTATTTCTGGGCAAGTAAGTTGTTTAATTTTTTTTTTTTTTATCTTTTCTCTTTTGTTCAATTGTGGTTTGTATTTTTATGATTTGATTAATTCGAATTTGTAATTAGGGTTTTTGCTATATTTTGTTTGATTAATTTGTGTTTTGTCATTTTTCAATCAGATTAATGATTAAGTGTTTTTGTGTTTGTTTTTATATGATTCGAAATTTTTTATTAATTTGTTTGATTGAGGTTTATTGTTTTATCTACTTGAATAAGAGTTTTGTTTTTAAATTGTTTGATTTCTAGAAATTATTGTACTGTTTGGTTTTCTAAATTAGTGTATTGTTGTTGATTTGATAGTTTGCGTAATTAATCCAATTTGTGGTTGAAAATCCATATAACCCTTTGATTAGATATTGCCCTAACATTGCAATTCAAGTTTCTAAGTTAATATGTAATGAACAGTGTTTTCAAGCTCTTTTGTTTCTTGTTGTAGATACGACTTTGTTTGCTGATTTTTGAGGAGGAAATATTGATAAATTTTGTATCACCTGTAGGGTTCGTAGAGACCTACTCTATGCGGAAAGAAACCCACCAAGACCCGCCCCGAAAACTAAAGCAATAAAAGCATGCAAAATATAATTAATACATAATTAAGAGAAAAAGGGATAAAGAATTATACCCTAGACACGTGCTTTGCTCACCGAAAGAGCTCTTACTTGAACCCCGCAATTGCAAGGTCTCCGAAGGCTCGTACCCATGAACCCCGACCCGAGTGATCCAAGTCCCGAAGGTTAGTCAGGACCCGGTCAAATGAAAAGGGAGTTTTACGAACTTAAGGCTTTCCTAACAATGGAGATACCTTTGAGTTCTACTCAAGTTGTGTTTTCTCAAAATCCCAACCAAGGGTATTTATAGAGAATGGGGACTTGAATCCTATTTCATGATCAATGTGGGATCATGTGCAAATGCATTAATTTATTTAATTCTAAAATAAATTATTAAGCAAATGCAATCACATAGCAACAAGTGGCAAGAGGGGAGAATGGGTTAGGTGAGGACCATATCCCATGGGGGGACCATTGCCTTGCTCCCCAAGGGAAGCCTTGAGGCCCTTGGTCCCCACCTCTCCTAAATCGCCAATCACAAGGGGCAGCTGGGCTGGCAGCCAGCTAGCACGCCAGCACACCAGCCCAGCTTGTGGTGCCAGCACGCACTACCAGCATGCACTAGCCCCAGCACGCCCAACATATGCGTGCTGCGTGCTGCGTGCTGCTGGGTTGCTGGGCGCTGGGCGCTGCTAGCGTAGTGCTGCTGCCTAGCCAACGCGCACACACACGCACAATCTTGCTGGCTGGTGCGTATTTGTAGGGTTTCGTAGTGACCCGACACTACGCGGAAGGAAACCCACCAAGACCCGCCCCTTAATTAAAACAATTAACAAGCATATCAAACTTAATCAAACAAGATTAAGAACAAGAATTATACCTTTGACGCGTGCTTCGCTCCCAAAGAGCTCTTACTTCAAAATCCCGAAAACACGAGATCTCCGACGGATCGTACCCTCGACCCGACCCGAGCGTCCTAAGTTTTGAAGGTTAGTCAAGACCCGGACAAAATAACTATGAGTTTTACGAACCAAAGGTTTACTCTTTCTTAGAGTTGCCTTTTTAATTCCACTCAAGGTTGTTCATTTCCCAATACCCAAGCTTGGTATTTATAGGGAAATGAACCCTTGAACTTTATTCCCCAACCAATGTGGGAGAATGAATAATTTTGCTAATTAATTTATTTCTAAAAAAAAATAATAAATAAATACAATCACAATGCAACAAGTGTCAAGGGGAGAGAGAGAGTTAGGTGAAGACCATGTACCTTGGGAGGGAACCATTGCCTTGCTCCCCAAGGCATGGCTCTAAGCCTTGGTCCTCACTCTCCTCAAAAAACCACCTCAAGCATGCTGCTGGGCTGGCAGCCAACTGGCACTACCAGCATGCCCAGCCAGCTAGCACCAGCCCACCAAGCAGCCTTCGCATCCCAGCCAGGCAGTGCTGCTTGGTGCTGGGCGATCACCGGTGCGTGCTGGCGCTGGCTCCAGCATCCCACGCACATACGCACACACCTCGCGCATCCAGCATGCGTGCTGCTAGCGAGCCACGCATGCTGGCCCCCTTTGTCTCGCACCATACGCACACACCTTCGCAGCATCTCTCGCACATGCACTAGCCACGCACCATGCGCACTAGTCATGCACATCGTGCATTGGCCTCGCACTACACGTACACCCACGCATCACATAGCAGCCTTGGTGCGTGGTGATGCTGGGCTGCTGTGCGTGGCCTAGCAATACGTTGGCGCCCAAACCCTCGCATATGCATGGTGCGCTGCTTGGTGCTGCCATCCGAAGGCTAGCACACAAGCCAGCACGCATGCTGCGCCAATGCTAGCCAGGCACCCATGCTAGCACTTGGTGCAAGCGATGGTGCTGCCATGCCAGGCACGCACGTACGCAGCACCCAGTGCCTTCGATGGTGCGCCTGGTGCTTGCGATGGGAAGCAATGGTGCCCAGCCTCATGCTAGGGCTGCGATAGCTGCGATGGGTTGCTCGGTGCGCCTATTGCTTGCGATAGGCTGCCAGGCCGCGCCTAGGCTGCGATGGTGCACCTAGGCTGCGATGGCGCGCCTAGAGCTTGCGATGGTGCGCCTAGCACACCTAGTGTGCTTAGGCTTGCGCCTAGCCATGCTAGGTGCATCCTAGCTCGAACTAGCCTAGCATCCACATGGTTAGACCATTGTGGTGCTACGGTTATACTCGTACTTGTCGCTTGTGATTTTTCAACGCTCGGTCTCGACGCCCTAGGCTCGATTTCCGACGTCTGTATTCGTAAAACTCTGTTGACTCATTAAATCCTTTCGGATTAATTCGTCGTCTCGGATCGGTGGTTCGATTGGGTTCAACCCGAAGGGTTCAGTTAAGATTAAGCTGTAACATCAATTGTACATTGATATTACTGATCGAAAGCGGCCTCCACCTAGGTATTCCGATCACTTGACCTTACTGATGAATTAGCTCCGTAATAATTCTGAACCCTCTATCAGAAGAATACACTTGTTGGAAGGACACAATTCCTTTCAATATTGCTGGCCCCGGTCTCTCGCACACACATCGCATAGCCAGCATGCGTGCTGCTAGCGAGTCACGCATGCTGGGCATTGCCTCGCCAGCCACACGCACAAGCACGCTATTGCTTGGTGCTGTGCTAGCGATGCACACGCACATGGCGATGCTGCCTAGTGCTGTGCTATCTGCTGCGATGAGCTGTGCAAAGGCACACACGCACACACAAACGCTAGTGCCTAGCACTGCGATGGTGCTGTGCTGTGCGAAGGCACACACGCACGCACACACGCTAGTTCCTAGCACTGCGATGGTGCTGCTATATGCGTCTAGCACGTAAGGTGTGCCTAGCCATGCATTGTGCATGCTAGCTCGAGCTAGCCTAGCGTCCACATGGTTAGGCCATAGTGATGCTACGGCTACGCTCGAACTTGTTGCTTGTGATTTTGCGACGCTCGGTCTCGACGCTCTAGGCTCGATATCCGAAGTCTGTGTTCGTAAAACTCCGACGACTCATCGAATCCCTCAGATTGATTCGTCGTCTCGGATCGGTTGTAAATCTGTTAGATGACCTCACGTCTTGTGCCTGTGCAAATGATTTATGACCGTCACGTCCTTGCAGCACAAGAAACGGTGCTATAAATCATACTACACACTAATCTATGGCGGTCATCAGTAGTCCATCTGTTAGATGACCTCGATTAGGGACAATTTTCGATTTAATATTCAATGTTCACTTAATAGGTGTTTCTTTTTCCTAGACATGGTCTTTATACCCTGTTTTGAATATTTCCGTAAATCGAATGGACTCATTATTTAATACTAAACCACAATTAAATAGTAATGGAGTGAATGTTAATTTTTCACAAAAATTAATTACTCCATTAATGAATGGTTTTAATACAGTGTCTTACATTAAATATCCTATTTAATTAAAACACATGTACTGGGAATTTCAAAGCTAGTCTCCAACATGCTTGATTCCCATCGCATCAATGTGCTTGTTGTGTTTCACTTGAGGCAGCGGTTTAGTTAAAGGATCGGCAACATTATCATCTGTGCCAATCTAACAAATTCTGATTTCACCTTCGGATTTCCATTCCCTTATCATGTGAAATCGCCTTTGCACGTGTTTGACCTTCTAGTGCTCTCTCGGTTCCCTGGCCTGAGCGATAGCTCCATTGTTATCACAATAGAGGTCTATCGACCCCTTGATTGAGGGTACAACACCAAGTTCGCTAATGAACTTGCGAATCCAAACAGCTTCCTTGGCAGCTTCTGAAGCGGCCAAGTACTCGGCTTCAGTTGTAGAGTCTGCAGTGGTGCTCTGCTTTGCACTCTTCCAGCTAAACACTCCTCCATTCAGACAGAATATGTACCCCAACTGTGACTTGAAGTCGTCTCTGTCAGTCTGGAAGCTAGCGTCGGTGTAACCTTCAACAACCAGTTCTTTGTGGCCTCCATACACCAGGAATTTATCCTTATTCCTTTTCAGGTACTTAAGGATGTTCTTGGTCGCAGTCCAATGCGCCTCTCCTAGGTTCGATTGGTATCGACTCGTTGCACTCAGGGCATATGATACATCTGGCCTTGTACATATCATGGCATACATGATCGATCCGATTAGCGAAGCATATGAGATCTGATTCATTCTTTCTCGCTCAACAGGTGTCTGTGGACACTGTTTCTTGCTGAGAGTTATGCCATGGGACATGGGTAAATGCCTTCTTTTGGCATTCTCCATGTGGAATCGAGCCAATACCTTATCAATGTAAGTACTCTGGCTTAATCCAATCATCCACTTAGATCTATCCCTGTAGATCTTGATGCCCAATATGTACTGTGCCTCTCCTAAGTCCTTCATTGAAAAGCACTTTCCCAACCAGCCCTTTACGGACTCCAACAATTTTGTGCTGTTTCCAATGAGAAGTATGTCATCGACATACAGGACTAGGAATGCAATATCACTCCCACTGACCTTCTTGTATACACAAGATTCATCTAGATTCTTGATAAAACAAAACTTGCTAATGGCTTCATCAAATCGCAGATTCCAACTTATGCTGGCTTGCTTTAGTCCATAAATGGACTTCTTCAGCTTGCAAACCTTTCCAGCGTTGCCTGGATCGACAAAACCTTCTGGCTGTGTCATATACACAGTTTCTTCCAAAATTCCATTAAGGAAGGCGATTTTGACATCCATTTGCCATATTTCATAATCGTAATATGCAACAATCGCTAGGATGATCCGAACGGATTTTAGCATTGCAACTGGTGAAAAAGTTTCATCATAGTCAATCCCATGGACTTGTCTATAACCTTTTGCCACCAATCTAGCTTTGTATATTGATACATTTCCATCCTTGTCTGTCTTCACTTTGAAGATCCATTTGCAACCAATGGGTGTATAACCCTCGGGCAAATTCACCAAGTCCCAGACTTGATTTTCAGACATGGAGTCCATCTCGGATTTCATGGCCTCTTGCCATTTTGCAGAGTCGGGGCTCGTCATAGCTTTCTTGTATGTCGCCGGCTCATCACCATCCATAACTAGGATGTCCTGATCATCGGTTAAGACGATACCGAGGTATCTGTCTGGTTGAGTTCTTTATCGTTGCGACCTACGAAGGGTAATCGGTTGAGAATTTTCGTTGTCTGTTTGATTCTGACAAATCTTCTTAGATGCTTCCAAAGTATCTAGATTGTCAGTTTTGTCAGGTTGACATTGTTGCTCGTCCTCTCGAACTTCGTCGAGTTCGATTTTCCTCCCACTTGTCATTTTGGAAAGGTGATCCTTCTCCAAAAAGACACCATCACGAGCAACAAAAACTTTGTTCTCGGATTTATTGTAGAAGTAATACCCTTTGGTTTCTTTTGGATATCCCACAAAGAAACACTTATCCGATTTGGGGTGAAGTTTGTCCGAAATCAATCGCTTGACATATGCTTCGCATCCCCAAATCTTGAAAAAAGACAACCTAGGAGGTTTCTTAGTCCATAATTCATATGGAGTCTTTTCAACAGCTTTTGACGGAGCTCTATTCAGTGTTAGTGCTGCAGTTTGTAGTGCATGTCCCCAGAAAGAGATAGGGAGTTCACTAAGACCCATCATTGATCGAACCATGTCTAACAAGGTCCGATTCCTCTGTTCGGACACTCCGTTCCATTGAGGAGTTCTGGGAGGTGTCAACTATGAAAGAATGCCATTTTCTTTCAAGTGATCGTCGAATTCCTGGCTCAAATATTCGCCACCTTGATCCGATCGAAGTGCTTTAATTTTCTTTCCAAGCTGATTTTCAACTTCTTACTGAAATTCTTTGAATTTCTCAAAGGATTCTGACTTATTCGACATTAAGTATATATAGCCATATCTACTATAATCGTCGGTGAAAGTGATGAAATATCGGTAACCTTGTCTTGCGGGTGTGCTCATTGGTCCACATACATCCGTGTGTATTAGACCTAATAAGTCACTTGCCCTTTCTCCCAACTTGGAGAATGGTTGTTTGATCATCTTGCCTAATAAGCATCCTTCGCAATTTTCAAATGACTCTAAGTCAAATGAGTCAAGAACACCTTCTTGAAGAAGTTTCTTGATGCGTTTGATGTTAATATGGCCAAGACGACAATGCCACAAGTAGGTTTGATTCGACTCAATGGTCTTAGCCCTTTTAGCAGTATTCTCGATGTTATAGACCTGTTTGTCTAGTGACAGCACATAAAGACCATTTTCTGAATGTGCCTTTCCATATAAAATATTATCAAAATATATAAAACAACTATTGTTTTTGATTCGAAATTCGAATCCTTTGGCGTCCAACGCCGATATTGAAATAATGTTTTTGGTCACTCTAGGAACATGATAACAATTTTAAAGTTTTAGAACAAGCCCTGAGGGCAAAGACAAACTGAGAGTTCCAACGGATACGGCAGACATCCTTGCTCCATTGTCGACCCGAAGCTCGACCTCTCTCTTCTCTAGCCTCCTATTTATCCTTAGTCCCTGAGCATTGGAACAAAGGTGTGAGCCACATCTGGTATCTAATACCCATGATGTTTTGCTAGCGAAGTTTAAGTCTATAACAAAAATACCTGATGAAGAAGCAACGTTGCCGTTCTTCTTATCTTCCTTGAATTTGAGGCAGTCCCGTTTCTAATGTCCCTTCTTCTTGCAGTAGAAACATTCGGAATCAGATTTAGAAGAAGCTGCCTTCTTGTCCTTGCTGCCCTTGGCAGATTTTGACTTAGGCGGGAATTTCTTCTTTTTCCCTTTAAAGATCTTCTTTCTGCCCGGACGTTTAAATGGCTTGCCCTTCCTCACCATGAGCATGTCCTGCTTGCCCTCATCCTTGAGGGTTTGCTCGGCTTGCTTCAACATACCATGAAGCTCGGTGAGGGTTTTCTCCATACTATGCATATTATAGTTCATCTTGAAATGATCATAGCCTTTATGAAGGGAGTGGAGAATGATGTCAATTGCCATTTCGGTTGAATACCTAGCATCAAGCCTTTCCATGTTCTCAAATAATCCAATCATTTTGAGAACATGCGGGCTGACTGGCTCTCCTTTCTTGAGCTTGCTCTCAAGGATCTGCCTGTGGGTTTCGAACCTTTCAGTTCGGGCCTGCTCTTGGAACATATTCTGAAGCTCAGAAATGATCTCAAAAGCTGTCTCCTTTTCAAAGAAAGTCTTTTGAAGGTCCAGAGACATGGTGGCCAACATGATGCATTTGACATCCCGATTGGCACTTTGCCATCGGTTAAGGGCAGCCTGAGTGACCTCCTCATTGGGAGCGTCGGGCATTTCCTCATCAAGGACGTATTCCTTTTGCTCCTGCACTAGTACAATGCGGAGATTTCTTTGCCAATCAAGAAAGTTTGGCCCGCTCAACTTCTCCTTGTCGAGAATTGAGCGCAAAGAGAATTGGTTGTTGTTTGAGTTACTTGCAGACATGATTCTAAAATTGAAAGAATTTGAAGTGAAAAACCATTCATACATCAATAAGTTGAAATTTTAAAACGTTCATGCATATATTCAATCTTATTGAGCATTTTATCCATGCATTTAAAAATTGTCCCTTATGGGCGAGAATAAAATGATTCCGAGATCCCAAAGATCAAGAAATGGTTAAGCATGCTTTGGCTTGTCTTAATCATTAAATATTTTAAGGTAAGCAATCTAATTGCTAATAGCTCCAAGCTACTCTCGGTTTGATAAAATGTCGCATCTAATGCATGCTTGACATTTTATCTCTTTTGCCACGACATCTAAGGACTCCTTACGGATATCGTTGAGCTTAACCAAGACAACTTGTATACCTAGTATACCTTACGTTCCTAGGGAAGTAGGGATGCCTCGCTTTGGCGTAATCCATCACGTACGCGCATTAGTTCGGTAAGTGTTGTTCTTAGAACGGAAAATTTTAGCTCAATATTATTAAGGGACCTAGGGTTTCTATGTTGGTTGATTTAAGTGAACTTAACTAATCGTCGCAACATAATAGAAATCCTAGACATGCATGTAGCAATTATATATAATAACAATATATAAGGCATAAAATAGATGCATTTGGCAACTAGCATGACCCCTTGAAATCTTCAATTTCCATGGGTCTTCATCTTGGCTCCTCTTCATCGAAACGCCGTCTTGAGACATCTTGGCCAAAATGAAATAAAAGAAGCTAGCTAGAACGACTAAGATTAATCTAATAGTACAAAAATACTTAACGGTTCGCAGACCGTATTTAGATTTACAAAAATACATAACGGAACGCAGTTCGTATTTTCTATCCTAGTCGGGTCCCACTAGTTGCCATATTCAAAGACCTGTTTTGAATAACAATCTTCCATTCACCCATTCACTATTTGTGAATGGCCCATGCAAATTTTACGAAATACATAATTAAACACGCAAAACTGGTAACTAACTTAGGTGGTTAATCCAATTAACGCGCCTAATTAAAACTAGTCAAAGTTGTTTAATCCATTATTTCTAAACGCAAAATGCTAACGCACTTAATCGGCATAACCCATAATTTGTCAAAATTTTGCAAAATCCAAAATCGAGGTTTTTAGCCTCGTTAAAATAATTATTTAAAATTATTAAAATGGCCAAAAATTCGCAAAAATATAGCTCAAGCACTAAGTAAAACGTCCCACAAAGCCCTTTAAGGGTGCTAGGCAGCCCATGGCATGTCGCCATGGTGCGTGGGCGAGGCCTGCAATGCCAAGCAAGCATCGCTGCTAGCCCAGCTGCCTGCTAGCATGCTGCGCATGCTTGCTAGCATGCTGGTGCTTGCGACCTGCTTGCGTGCTGGGCTGGCGCCTACTGCTGCTAGCCAGCATGCATAGGCAGCCTCTGCCCAGCCAGTGCCCCACACATTGCTGCGCTCAGCACCTTCCCTGCTACACACATCCACGCGCATTGGTGCAATGGCCTTGCGTACACCATAGGCAGCCACATGTGGCTGCTATGCAGCCTGGCTAGCCTTGGTGACGCTTGCGGTTTTGCATCGATTTGCGTGCATTTCCTCGGATTTTTAATTCCGATTTGTGTGTGACAATAATTAATTCCAAATTACATTTTAGAATTAATTTGAGGGAAAATAAAATAAAATTAAATTAAGTCCTACTTAAATAAAATTTTATTTTATTGGTGCACAAGCCTAAATTATCCAAAATTTCAATTTTGAACAAAATTAGGTCTAATTTTATGCTTAAAATAAAATGAGCTATGTCCAAAATTAATCTTGCCAATATGAAAATTAATAATGGATTTGACAAATGGGGGTTGGAAAAATAAATTAACCATCCAATGATAAAAATTTTCCTACTTGCATACTTGTGTAAAATACCAAGATTACATCTTCCAATATGAAGATTAATCAAATTTTACTCACAAGTAATTGAACTTGATGGATTTTAATCAACCAAACATGAAAAATCCAAACTTTGTTCAACATGGAATTTAGGGTTAGGGTTCCAATCATTTAAACCTTTAAAGATTAGAACTTTAACATTACTTGGGAACTTAAAATTACAAAATCACAACAAGTTTTCACACTTTATTGCAATTTATTTGCAAAATTTGTGATAAACAAGTTTATGTGAAAAATTGGTATATCAACTTAAGCACTAATAAAAACTCCATTATCATGCTTAAGGATATTTTAAAACCATTAGATTAGTGATGCAAATGTGCATTTAATCTAACCTTGTAATGCTTGCATTAATCAAGGCTTAAAAAGAATTAAAATTTTCGTTAAAAAACGAAAAACCCCTGAAAAATTGGGTCTCTGGTTCGAATTTGGCTTCTAGACAGTCCTGAAAGGGTTGAATCTGTTCCACAATGTAGATTCCACCTAAAAATCACTATTTTTTAGCTAAAATCTGGGTTCGACAGCCAAATCGAAAATAAAATCGAGTTTTAAAATTAATTAAAACGAGCATCTAATCTAACTAGAAGAACATGAACCAGAAAATTAAATTCTTTTAAAACACCTCAATTAAAAAAATTGCAAAAATTAAAAGTAGCGTGGCTCCGATACCGCTGTAGGGTTTCGTAGTGACCCAACACTACGCGGAAGGAAACCCACCAAGACCCGCCCCTTAATTAAAACAATTAACAAGCATATTAAACTTAATCAAACAAGATTAAGAACAAGAATTATACCTTTGACGCGTGCTTCGCTCCCAAAGATCTCTTACTTCAAAATCCCGAAAACACGAGATCTCCGACGGATCGTACCCTCGACCCGGCCCGAGCGTCCTAAGTTTTGAAGGTTAGTCAAGACCCGGACAAAATAACTATGAGTTTTACGAATCAAAGGTTTACTCTTTTTTAGAGTTGCCTTTTTAATTCCACTCAAGATTGTTCATTTCCCAATACCCAAGCTTGGTATTTATAGGGAAATGAACCCTTGAACTTCATTCCCCAACCAATGTGGGAGAATGAATAATTTTGCTAATTAATTTATTTCTAAAATAATTTAATAAATAAATACAATCACAATGCAACAAGTGTCAAGGGGAGAGAGAGAGTTAGGTGAGGACCAATTACCTTGGGGGGACCATTGCCTTGCTCCCTAAGGCATGGCTCTAAGCCTTGGTCCCCCCCCTCCTTTAAAAACCGCCTCAAGCATGCTGCTGGGCTGGCAGCCAGCTCACACTACCAGCATACCCAGTTAGCTAGCACCAGCCCACCAAGCAGCCTTCACATCCCAGCCAGGCAGTGCTGCTTGATGTTGGGCGATGCTTGGTGCTGGTGCGTGCCAGTGCTAGGCGCTAGTGCCTGCTGGCGCTGGCCCCAGCATCCCACGCACATACGCACACACCTCGCACATCTAGAATGCGTGCTGCTAGCGAGCCACGCATGCATGTGTGCTGTCTCACACCATATGCACACACCTTCGCAGCATCTCTCGAACATGCACTAGCCACGCACCATGCGCACTAGTCATGCACAGCGTGCATTGGCCTCGCACCACACGCACACCCACGCATCACACAACAGCCTTGGTGCGTGGTGATGCTGGGCTGCTGTGCGTGGCCTAGCAATTCGCTGGCGCCCATGCCCTCGCATATGCATGGTGCGCTGCTTGGTGCTGCCATGCGAAGGCTAGCACACAAGCCAGCACACATGCTGCGCCAATGCTAGCTAGGCACCCATGCTAGCACTTAGTGCCAGCGATGGTGTTGCCATGCCAGGCACGTACGCACGCAGCACCCAGTGCCTGCGATGGTGCGCCTGGTGCCTGCGATGGGCAGCAATGGTGCCCAGCCTCATATTAGGGCTGCGATAGCTGCGATGGGTTGCTCGGTGTGCCTGGTGCGCCTATTGCTTGCGATAGGCTGCCAGGCCGCGCCTAGGCTGCGATGGTGCACCTAGGCTGCGATGGCATGCCCTTGCGATGGTGCGCCTAGCACACCTAGTGTGCTTAGGCTTGCGCCTAGCCATTGTGGTGCTACGGCTACACTCGTACTTGTCGCTTGTGATTTTGCGACGCTCAGTCTCGACGCCTTAGGCTCGATTTCCGACGTGTGTATTCGTAAAACGTTGTTGACTCATTAAATCCTTTCGGATTCATTCGTCGTCTCGGATGGGTGGTTCGATAGGGTTCTACCCGAAGGGTTCAGTTAAGATTAATCTGTAACATTAATTGTACATTGATATTACTGATCGAAAGCGGCCTCCACCTAGGAATTCCGATCACTTGACCTTACTGAAGAATTAGCTCCGTAATAATTCTGAACCCTCTATCGGAAGAATACACTTGTTGGAAGGACACCATTCCATTCAGTATTGCTGGCCCCGGTCTCTCGAAAACGCATCGCATAGCCAGCATGCGTGCTGCTAGCGAGCCACGCATGCTGGGCATTGCCTCGCCAGCCACACGCACAAGCACGCTATTGCTTGGTGCTGTGCTAGCTATGCAAACGCACATGGAGATGCTGCCCAGTGCTGTGCTATGTGCTGCGATGGTGCGATGAGCTGTGAGAAGGCACACACGCACGCACACACGCTAGTGCCTGGCACTGCGATGGTGTTGTGCTGTGTGAAGGCACACACGCTAGTGCCTAGCACTGCGATGGTGCTGTTATGTGCATCTAGCATGCAAGGTGTGCCTAGCCATGCATTATGCATGCTAGCTCGAGCTAGCCTAGCGTCCACATGGTTAGGCCATAGTGATGCTACGGCTACGCTCGAACTTGTTGCTTGTGATTTTGCGACGCTTGGTCTCAATGCTCTAGGCTCGATATCCAACGTCTGTGTTCGTAAAACTCCGACGAATCATCGAATCCTTCGGATAGATTCGTCGTCTCGGATCGATTGTTCGATTGGGTTCGACCTGAAGGGTTCAGTTAAGATTAAGCTGTAATGTTAATTGTACCTTAATATTACTGATCGGAAGCGGCTTCCACCTAGGCATTCCGATCACCTAACCTTACTTAAGAATTAGCTCTGTAATCATTCTGAACACTCTATCAGAACATTACACTTGTTGGAAGGACACCATTCCTTTCATCATCCACTTGTCCTTCCGGACAAGTGTGCATACAGTGTATACCCTATTTCCTATGTCGCTTAATGTCTCTTCGTGAACTATAAGGTAAGATTCATCGTCATCCTTATTACGTTCAGAAGTTTTTTCCCGATCTCCGAGTTCGACTGTCAATAAGCAGATGATTTCTAAAATCCATCACGGCCGCGCATTTTCACAGTCTCGCTCTTCGAGTGGCCTTGTAAACAACAAAGGCATGTTCCCTATTGTTAATAAGGGGACATTCCCAGTCTTGTACTGTAAGTTTCTCTTAATGACCTTCTTGTATACACTAGATTCATCTAGATTCTTGATAATACCAAACTTGCTGATGGCTTCATCAAATCGCATATTCCAACTTCTGCTTGCCTGCTTCAGTCCATAAATGGACTTCTTAAGCTTGCATACCTTTCCAGCGTTGCTTGGATCAACAAAACCTTCTGGCTATGTCATATACACAATTTCTTCCAAAATTCCATTAAGGAAGGCGGTTTTGACATCCATCTGCCATATTTCATAATCGTAATATGTAGCAATCGCTAGGATAATCCGGACAGACTTTAGCATTGCAACTGGTGAAAAAGTTTCATCATAGTCAATCCCGTGGATTTGTCTATAACCTTTTGCCACCATTCAAGCTTTGTATATTTATACATTCCCATCTTTGTTTGTCTTCAGTTTGAAAATCCATTTGCAACCGATGGGTGTGTAACCCTCGGGAAAATTCACCAAGTGCCAGACTTGATTTTCAGACATGGAGTCCATCTCGGATTTCATGGCCTCTTTCCATTTAGCAGATTCGGGGCTCATCATATCTTGTTTGTATGTCGCCGGCTCATCACCATCCATAACCAGGATGTCCTGATCATCGGTTAAGACAATACCAAGGTATCTGTCTGGTTGAGATCTTGGCCGTTGCGATCTATGAAGGGTAATGGGTTGAGCATTTTACATTGTCTGTTTTATTCTGACCAATCTTCTTAGCTGCTTCCAAAGCACTTAGATTGTTAGTTTTATCAGGTTGACATTGTTGCTCGTCCTCTCGAACTTCGTCGAGTTTGATTTTCCTCCCACTTGTCATTTTGGAAAGGTGTTCCTTCTCCAAAAAGACACCATCACGAGCAACAAACACTTTGTTCTCGGATTTATTGTAGAAGTAATACCCTTTGGTTTCTTTTGGGTATCCCCAAAAAGAAACACTTGTCTGATTTGGGGTGAAGTTTGTCCGAAATTAATCGTTTGACATACGCTTCGCATCCCCAAATCTTGAGAAAAGACAACCTAGGAGGTTTCTTAGTCCATAATTCATATGGAGTCTTTTCAACAGCTTTTGACGGAGCTCGGTTCAGTGTTAGTGCCGCGGTTTGTAGCACATGTCCCCAGAAAGAGATAGGAAGTTCACTAAGACCCAACATTGATCGAACCATGTCTAACAAGGTTCGATTTCTCCGTTCGGACACTCCGTTCCATTGAGGAGTTAAGGGAGGTGTCAGCTCTGAAATAATACCATTTTCTTTCAAGTAATCGTCGAATTCATGGCTCAAATATTTTCCACCTCGATCCGATCGAAGTGCTTTAATTTTCTTGCCAAGTTGATTCTCAACTTCTCTCTGAAATTCTTTGAATTTCTCAAAAGATTCAGATTTATTCGACATTAGGTAGACATAGCCATATTTACTAATGTTTGTTAACGAAGGTGAATTCTTAGGGTTCTTAGTTTAAGTAGTGGTATCAACTTTTGTCTAATCATATGTCAAAATCATGCAATTTTCATTGAACATATATTTGCAAGACAATTTTGAAACAACCATTGTCAAAGTCTTACATTCAAAGTAACTAGGTGTCCAACACCATAGATCATAGTATGTTCAAAAGCATGATGAAACTAAGATTAGTTTAATTACATTTTATAGACAAAATAGTGCATGCAAGCACGACCGAAAAACCATCTTCGTCGTCTACTTGTCCTTGCACGTACACTTGATAAACTTCTCACTTGGTCCCTGAAAAAGGCAACATAAAGTGAGTCATACTTGGTATCTAATACCTATGATAAGCTTAATTCACAAGTGTTTAAGGAAGATACATGAGGCAGATGCTACATTCCTCTCTTCCTCCTCCCGGAAGAGCTTGCATTCTCTCTTGTAGTGGCCTTGCCCACCACAATAGAAGCATCGCATCTTTACCTTGACCTTTTTGAACTCCCTTCTCCTTGCTCACAAGGGCCTGTCGGTCACTCCATAGGCGATGGCTCGGCTAAGTAGTTGCACCACCTCCATTAAGGAGCGTGTCTCCTTTCCCGCAGCTATATGCACTCTAAGTGCATCATAGCCCGAGTGGAGCGAATCAAGCAAGATATGCCCCGCCATCTCATCCTCCAATGAGATTCCGTGAAGCTGCATGTGTTTGAAGATCCTAGTCATTCCAAGCACATGAGGTCGGAGAGGCATGTCGGGTCTCAATTTGGCATTGTAGACCTTTGTCCAAAGCCGACGCCTTTCCTTAGCAAGACAACCCACATTCGGTGGCTTTATCTTCATGATTGAGAGTGACCTAGTCAAATCAAACACGAGTCCATCATAGTTGCCATTGTCACTCTTGGTGACTCTTACATTGACAACATCCTCCAATGATTTGAGGAAAATATCCGGAAGATAGAAGGAGAGCTTTTCTTTCCATTCTTCCGGGATGGAGTTAGCCATAAGTCGTGAGACTTTCTTGCAATCGGAGGACCATTTTTCATGAGCCTCATCGGTCATGATCCCCTTAGAGAAGAAGCTTGGCATGGGAATATCAAGATTGTACTCCAAGGAACAACTCCGAAGAGTTTTCCTGAGTTCCTCCTCCCACCCCTTGAAGTTGACCAAGTTAAGGCAAAAAACCAACTTGTCGGGGAGTTCCAGGCACATAGAATTGTTGTTTGAGTTACTTGTAGACATTGTTCTACAATTGAAAGAATTTGAAATGAAAAACAATTCATATAATCAACAAGTTTGAAATTTAAAAGCGTTCATGCAAATTTTCAATCTTATTGAGCATTTTATCCACGCATTAATAATTTGTCCCTTTTAAGCGAGAATAAAATGATTCCGAGTCCCAAAAATCAAAAGGTGATTAAGCATGCTTTCGCTTATCTTAACACTAGATATTTTAGGGTCAAAAATCCAATTGCTAATAGCTCTAAGCTACTCTCGGTTTGATAAAACGTCGCATCTAATGCTTTCTTGACATTTTATCTCTTTTTCCACGACATCTAAGGACTCCTTACTGATATCGTTGAGCTTAACCAAGATCAACTCGTATACCTACTATACCTTACGTTCCTAGGGAAGTAGTGATGCCTCGCTTTGGCGTAGCCCATCACGTACGCGCATTAGTTCGGTAAGTGTTGTTCTTGGAACGACAAATTTTAGCTCAATAATTTAAGGGACCTAGGGTTTCAATGTTGTTGATTTAAGTGAACTTAACTAATCAAACATTTGAAATCCTAGACAAGCATCTAACATTCAAATATATAAGCACAATAATATATATGAAGCATAAAATTAGATGCATTTGGCAACTAGCATGACCCCTTGAAATCTTTAAATCTTCAAGGGTCTTCATCTTGGCTCGTCTTCATCAAAACGCCGTCTTGAGACATCTTTGCCAAAATAAAATTAATAGCTACTACGACTAGGATTAATCTAAAGTACAAAAATACTTAACGGTACGCAGACCATATTTAGATTTACAAAAATACGTAACGGAACGCAGTCCATATTTTCTATCCTAGTTGGGTCCCAATAGTTGCCATTTTTCTCAAAACCTGATTTGAAACAATCTTTCATTCACCCATTCACTATTTGTGAATGGCCCATGCATTTTACGAAATAAAACAAGTAAACACGCAAAACTAGTAACTAACTTAGGTTGTTAATCCGATTAACGCGCCTAATTAAACTAGTCAAAGTTGTTTAATAAATTATGTTTACTAAGGTGCAATTGGTACACGTAATTAGCTAAGCTCCCACTAAATTTCGCATCCAACTTAATCAATCCAATTAATTAAGCCGGTTAACCCAAATTTGTCTAAATAAAAAATTTTGCAAGAGCCGGAAAAATCGAGGTCCAACCTCGTTAAAATAATTACATAAATATTTAAAACGGCAAAATTTTCGCAAAACACATAGCCCAAAAATAAGCAAAAACAGCCCACTCGTATCCTTGTGGGTTGCGCACCATGGCTGCTAGGCAGCCTATGGGGTGTGCTTGGTGCTAGCATGTAGCGCCTAGCGTAGCATGCTATGCTGCTAGCACCAGTAGCCTACCTTGCATGCTGCGCATGCTGGCCTACTGCCCACGCATCAGCCCCCTTGCATCCCTCGCCACACAGCAGCGCAACGTTAAGGCACAACCCTGTGCGCACCATAGGCAGCCACATACAGGCTGCGTGGGCAGCCCGGCTAGCCTTGGTGACGCTTGGGGTTTTTTGCCTCGATTTGCGTGCATTTTCCTCGGGATTTTAATCCCTATTTACGTGTGACGTAAAATTAATCTAAATTTATTTTAGAATTAATTTAGGGAAAAATAAAATAAGTCCCACTTAATTAAATTCAATTTTAATGGTGCACAAGCCTAAATTTCCAAAATTACCTTGGAATATTTCAGGTCTTTCTTGATGCTTAAAATTGAAAGAGCTATGTCCATAATTAATTTAACCAATATGCAAATTAGTAATGGATTTTGACAAATAGGGAGTTGGAAAAATGTACTAATCATCCAATGAAATTTTTTTTTCCAACTTTTATACTTGTGTAAAATAACAAGATTACATCTTCCAATATGAAGATAATCACAAATAATCACAAGCATTTGAACTTTAAGGATTTTAATCAACCAAATATGAAAAAAATCCAAAGTTAGTTCAACATGGAATTTAGAGTCAAGATTCCAACCATTTAAACATTTAAAGATTGGATCTTTGACACGCTAGGAACTTTAACATTACACATTCACAATAAACATTCACTCATTAATGCAATCTATTTGCATAATTGTGAAAAACAAGTTTATGCGAAAAAGAACATATCAACTTAAGCACATATTATAACTCCATAATCATGCTTAAAAGATATTTAAATTGCAGTAGATTAGGGATGCAATAATGCATTTAATCTACCCTTGACATGCTTGCATTAATCAAGGCATAAAAGATTTAAAATTCTCGTTGGAAACGAAAAACCCTAAATAAAAATGCGTTTCTGGTTCGAATTTGGCTTCTGGAAAGTTCTCGAAGAGGGTTAAAACTGATTTAGAACGTCGATTACACCCAAAAAACACTATTTTTGAGCCAAAATCCAAGTTCCCAGACCAAAAACCGAAAAATACGAGATTAAAACTATTTTAAAAACGTACTTCTAATCTAATTAGAAAAGCAAAACCAGAATTTAAATCTACTTTAAAACACCTTAATTGATAAATAATTGCAAAAATTAAAAGGAGCGCGGCTCCGATACCGCTGTAGGGTTTCGTAGAGACCCACTCTACGTGGAAAGAAACCCACCAAGACCCGCCCCGATAACTAAAGCAATTAAAGCATGCAAAATATAATTAATACATAATTAAGAGAAAAAGGGATAAAGAATTATACCCTAGACGCGTGCTTCGCTCACCGAAAGCGCTCTTACTTGAACCCCGCAATCGCAAGGTCTCCGAAGGCTCGTACCCATGAACCCTGACCCGAGTGATCCAAGTCCCGAAGGTTAGTCGGGACCCGATAAAATAAAAAGGGAGTTTTACGAACTTAAGGCTTTCTCAACAATGGAGGTACCTTTAAGTTCTACTCAAGTTGTGTTTTCTCAAAATCCCAACCAAGGGGTATTTATAGAGAATGGGGACTTGAATCCCATTTCATGATTAATGTGGGATCATGTGCAAATGCATTAATTTATTTAATTCTAAAATAAATTATTAAGCAAATGCAATCACATAGCAACAAGTAGCAAGAGGGGAGAATGGGTTAGGTGAGGACCATATCCCATGGGGGACCATTGCCTTTCTCCTCAAGGGAAGCCTTGAGGCCCTTGGTCCCCACTTCTCCTAAACCGCCACTCACAAGGGGTAGCTGGGCTGGCAGCCAACTAGCACGCCAGCACACCAGCCAGCTTGTGGTGCCAACACGCACTGGCCCCAGCACGCCCAACATATGCGTGCTGCGTGCTGCTGGGCACTGGGCACTGCTAGCGTAGTGCTGCTGCCTAGCCAACGCGCACACACACGCATAGCCTTAGCTTGCTGGCTGGTGCATATTGCTGGCCCCGGTCTCTCGCACACACATCGCATAGCCAGCATGCGTGCTGCTAGCGAGCCACACATGTTGGGTATTGCCTCGCCAGCCACATGCACAAGCACGCTATTGCTTGGTGCTGTGCTAGCGATGCACACGCACATGGCGATATTGCCCAGTGCTGTGCTATGTGCTGCGATGGTACGATGAGCTGTGCGAAGGCACACACGCACGCACACACGCTAGTGCCTAGCACTGCGATGGTGCTGTGCTGTGTGAAGGCACACACGCTAGTGCCTAGCACTGCGATGGTGCTGCGCTGTGCGAAGGCACACACGCACGCACACACGCTAGTGCCTAGCACTGCGATGGTGCTGCTATGTGCGTTTAGCACGCAAGGTGTGCCTAGCCATGCATTGTGCATGCTAGCTCGAGCTAGCCTAGCGTCCACATGGTTAGGCCATAGTGATGCTATGGCTACGCTCGAACTTGTTGCTTGTGATTTTGCGACGCTTGGTCTCGACGCTCTAGACTCGATATCCGACGTCTGTGTTCGTACACTCCGACGACTCATCGAATCCTTCGGATTGATTCGTCGTCTCGGATCGGTTGTTCGATTGGGTTCGACCCAAAGGGTTCAGTTAAGATTAAGCTGTAATATTAATAGTACCTTAATATTACTGATCGGAAGCGGCCTCCACCTAGGCATTCCGATCACTTGACCTTACTGAAGAATTAGCTCTGTAATAATTCTGAACCCTCTATCAGAACAATACACTTGTTGGAAGGACACCATTCCTTTGATCATCCCTTTGTATATGCATGAATTTTTGTTGGATTTTAGGTAAAATAAAACATTTGGCAATTCAAAGTAATAATTAACAGGATTTTTGCTAATGAGTGTACATATAGTATATAGTAAATTTGATTTACTTTTGAGATTTTTTTTTATTTACATTTGATTATATGTATTTACTTTTGAGATTTTTTGTATTTACTTTTAGGTAAAATCAAACATTTGGCAATTCGAAGTAATAATTAGCAGGCTTTTTGCTAGTGAGTGTACATATAGTATATAGGAAATTTGATTATTTGATTAGTCCCATTTTCACTTGAACTAAATACTGAATTTCACTTAGGTGAGGTAGCTGAGCCTGAACAAAAGCCAAAGGTTGAGATGATATTTAACATTTATAGGCTATAATGTTAAATGCTTTGCCATACTCCCCAAAAAAAATACTATGAACTGTTGGGTATCACCATATGGCCCTGTGAATCCTTGTTTGGAGCTCTCCTTTTTTCCTAAATGTATGGTTGCATCACTAATCTACAGCAATTATAAACCTTATTATGCATGTTTATGAAGTCATAATTGGTGCTTAATTTGGTGAGTTCATTTTTCACATAAACTTGAGATTTTCACATTTTTGCAAACAAATTGCTTCAAGTGTGAATGTTTATGGTGAATTTGTAATTTTTAAAGTCCCTAATATTTCAAAGATCTAATCTTTAATTGTTTATTTGGTTAGAAATTTGCTTGCTAAATTCCTTGTTGAACTAATTCTTGGATTTAATCATTTTTGAGTTGATTAAAGTCCTTAAAGTTCAAAACTTGTTATTGAAATTTAATTCATCCTCATATTGGAAGATGTAATTTTTCAATTTTACACAAAGTTAATGTTGAAAATTTTCATTGGATGAAAGGGTTCAATTTTCCAACCCCTTTAATTTTGTCAAATCTCATTACTAATTTACATTTGATTAAATTAATTATGAGTATAGCCCTTCAATTTTGTAGCATCAAGATAGACCTAAATTGATTTAAAGAATGGTTCTTGAACAATTTAGGCTTGTGCACTATTATTATTGAATTTATTTAAGTTAGACTTGTTATATTTTCATTCTTGCTTAATGTTGATTCTAAAATTAATTTAGAATCAATTTTATGTCACACATAAATCGAGATTAAAATCCCAAGATAAAAGCACGCAAATCGAGGTAAAATCACCCAAGCACCACTAAGGCTAGCCGGGCTGCTCACGCAACCCACATGTGGCTGCCTTGGTGTGCATGGAGGTGCTCCCACCTCGAGATGATGCGGCTGTGTGGCGGGCTAGGAGTGCACAAAGGTGCGTGCTTGATGCGTGTGGTGTGTGGCTGCTGGAGATGCCTGCAAGTGCTGCTGGGTGGCGAAGCAGCGAGCCCCAGCAGGCCCAGCCACACACTGCCGCGCCAGCACGCATGCGAAGCATGCTACAATGCTGCTGGTGCTAGCAGGCGTAGCGATGCTTTGCTAGGCAGGCATACCTACGCCCAAGCACGCCTCAGTCGCCAAACTTGGTGCCTAGCAAGCCTAGCCCCATGGCTAGGATGCTAGGCACTCGGTTTAGAGTAGGCTGATTTTACGATGCATGGGCTATGAGTTTTACGTATTTAGATTTACAAAAATACAAGCTAGGATGCTAGGCCTTGATTCCTCCGGCACTTGCAAAATATTTTTGACAAATTTTTGGTTAACCGACTTAATTAATTGGATTAATTAAGTTGGATGCGGAATTTAGTGGGAGATTCTTTAATTACTTGAACTAATTGCGTCTTAATCACATAAAATGTTAAACAACTTTGACTAGTTTTAATTAGGCGCGTTAACCAGATTAACCACCTAAGTTAGTTGCTAGTCCGCGTGCGTTATGCATTGTTACTTGTTTTGTTGTAAAATGCATGGGCCATTCACATATATTGAATGGATGAATGAAATGTATATTGTTTCACAGGTTTTGTGAAAATGACAACTAGTGGAGCCCGATTAGGATAGTAAATACGTGCTGCGATCCGTCTTGTATTTTTGTAAATCTAAATATGGTCTGCTTACCGTTACGTATTTTTGTAACTTAATATTTAGATTAATCCTAGTGTAGTAGCTAGTAATTGCATGTTTGGCGGAGATGTCTCAAGACAGCGTTTTTATGAAGACGAGCCAAGATGGTGCATCAAAGACCCTTGAAGACTTGAAGTATCAAGGGGTCAAGCTAGTTGCCAAATGCATCATTTAATTATGTTTTATATATAATTATGCTTACATATATGAATGATATATTAGATGCATGTTTAGGATTTCAAATATTGCGATGATTAATTAATTTGATAGGCATGTCGCGTCCTAACAAAAATAACCTAACGAGACCACAACTATGTAGACAGGCAAGTAAGTATCGAATCCCAAGAGACTAAGGTTCATCGAATTAATTAGACTCAAATAATCACTAAGCAAGTATCAAATCAATGGTGAATAGTACTAGAAACTAATGTATGAAGAACTAAACTAATCTACAGAATATAATGAATCAATAAACTAAAACATCCAAGATCAAGTATCACCACAATTACGATCGATGCAATTATCTATCTACCCCTAGCATACAATCCAATCAACATGGGGAAAAGCAAACCCTATTCAATACCAAGGACCTCTCTCGAATATCAATGGCTTCTCTAACCACAATCAAGCCTATTCTCATGGAATCATGCAAATTAGAGACATTAAACACTTTACTTCGCTTCCCAATTATCAATTCAACTACTCTCGTGATGAATCTCAAATCCTAAATTGATCTACTCAAATCCGTTAAAACCCAACTCTCGTTGTGATTAAAACTATGGAATAATAACGATACTATCTCTAATCTAGTATTGGCATAATCACAATCAAATTAGCATAAATAATCGCAATTGTCATTAGGGAATTTAAAGAATCAATTCATGCATCAATCACAATTGGGCTACCCTAGATCTTGGAATATAAAAACTACTCACACATATTAGCAACCCCTAAAACAATAATCAATGGAGAAAACATAATTAAAAACAATAATAATTGAAAGAGAAGAGAAATAGATGAATACCAATGATGCTTCAATTGAAATAACTCTAATTGTTGATGAACAATAATTTAATCTAATGAGTAATTAAAATGCTTGAAAGAAAGTAACTAGGGTTCTAGAGAGAGAAATAAAGCTTAAGGATTTAACTAAGTGTTTTCTAATGATGATTACAAGGGGTATTTATACCCTTAATGAAATAAAAATCCGAAAATAACAAAGCCGATTTCCGCATAACTGTGTCCGGTCTAACCGGGCACGCACTACCCGATCGGGCAGCTAGAAGTACGGGGCTGCGCTGCTTTCTTCTTCTTCAACTCCTTGGCGCCCGATCCCACCGGGCAGGTGGCTCCCGATCGGGCGCTAGGCTCAATTTGCTGGCTGCCTTGTCTAATCTTCTAACATCTTCTACCACCACACGCCCGGTCCAACCGGGCACACCTAGCCCGATCGGGCGCGTGGGACTAATAGCCAAATGCGCTTCAAATCTTCGTACTTAGCAGCTCCAAACGACCCTTCTGTGCCCGGTCCGACTGGGCAAGCATAGCCCAACCGGGAACAGGAGGTTTAATTGCTTTATTACTAGTACTTAGCTTGGTTCTTCCTCTTTACTTCAGGAACATCTCCATAAACATCCGAAACGTGTCCGAATCATCCAAGAAACTCCAAATTCCTGTAAAACTTACAAAAACACATCGAACACACTAGAGAAGAGATTGTTAGCGAGAAACGGCTCTAAAGAACCTAAAACCGAGCAAGAATATGATGTAAAATCGGGATAAATCAATGTATAAAACGTGTACATCAATGAATGATATGTTAGATGCATGTTTAGGATTTCAAATGTTGCGATGATTAATTAAGTTCACTTAAATCAACCAACATAGAAACCCTAGGTCCCTATAAAATTGAGCTAAAATTTGCCATTCCAAGAACAACACTTACCGAACTAATGCGCGTATGTGATGGGCTACGCCAAAGCGAGGCATCACTACTTCCCTAGGAACGTAAGGTATACTAGGTATACAAGTTGTCTTGGTTAAGTTCAACGGTATCAGTAAGGTGTCCTTAGATGTTGTGGCAATGGAGATAAAATGCCAAGGAAGCATTAGATGCGACGTTTTATCGAACCAAGAGTAGCTTAGAGCTATTAGCAATTGGATAGCTTACCTTAAAATATTAAGTGTTAAGACAAGCCAAAGCATGCTTAATCACTTTTTAATTTTTGGGATCTTGGAATCGTTTTATTCTCGCCTAAAAGGGACTATTATTAATGCGTCGATTTAACGCTCAATAAGAATGGAAATTTCGTATGTACGCTTTAAATTTCAAACTTATTGGTTATACGAATGATTTTTCATTTCAAATTCTTGCAATTGTAGAAACATGTCTGCAAATAACTCTAACAAGAACAACCACATGTGCCCAGAACTCCCCGACAAGTTGGCTTTTAGCCTTAACTTGGTCAGTTACAAGGAATGGGAAGAGGAACTCCGGAAAATTCTTCGGAATTCTTCCTTGGAGTACACTCTTGATACTCCCATTCTAAGCTTCTTCTCTAAGGGAATCATGAGTGATGAAGCTCATGATGAATGGTCTTCCAATTGCAAGAAAGTCTAACGACTTATGGCTAACTCCATCCCGGAAGATTGGAAAGAAATGTTCTCCTCCTACCTTCCGGATATGTTCCTCAAAGCACTTGAGGACATTGTCAATGTGAGGGTTACAAAGAGCCTCAATGGCAACTATGATGGACTCATGTTTGATTTGACTAGGACACTCTCGAACATGAGGATAAAGCCACTGGAACTAGGTTGCCTTGCTAAGAAGAGGCGTCATCTTTGGACAAGGGTCTACAATACCAAATTGAGACCTGGTATGCCCATCTGACCACATGTGCTTAGAATGACTAGGCTCTTCAAGCACATTGAACTCCTTGGAATTCCATTCGAGGATGTAATGGCGGGTGATATTTTGCTTGCTTCACTCCATTCAGGCTATGATGCACTTAGAGCGCATATAGCTGTGGGTAAGGAGACACGCTCTTTAAGAGAGGTTGTGCAGCTACTTCACCGAGCCACCTCCTATGGAGCAACAAAATGGCCCTTGAGAGCAAGGAAGAGGGAGTTCAAGAAAAAGGCGAAGATGCAATGCTTCTATTGTGGTGGGCAAGGCCACTACAAGAGGGAATGCAAGATCTTTCGGAAGGATGAAAAGGAGAGGAATGTTTCATCTACCTCATGTATCTTCCTTAACACTTGTGTATAAAGCTATTCATAGGTATTGGATACCATGTATGACTCACTTTATGTTGCCTTTTCAGGGACTAAGTGAGAGAGCTTCACAAGTAGATGTGCAAACTATGACCAGACGACGAAGATTGTCTTTCGGTCGTGCTTGTAGGCACATTTTTGTCTATGACTTGTAATTAACTAATCTTATTTTATCATGCCTTTTGAACATACTTTTATCTACGGTGTTGGACACCAGGTTATTTTGATCACAAGACTATAACAATAGTTGTTTTTCAAATGTCTTGCTTTATATGTTCTATGAAAGTTGCATGTTTTACATATGATTAGACAAAGGTTAAATGATACCGCCAAAAGATCTAAGACCATTGAGTCGAATCAAACCCTTTGTGGCATTGGTCACATTAACATCAAACGCATCAAGAAACTTCCTCAAGAAAGTGTTCTTGACTCATTCGACTTAGAGTCGTTTGAAAAATTGCGAAGGATATCCATTTGGCAAGAAAATCAAAGCACTTCGATTGGACCAAGGTGGCAAGTATTAGAGCCATGAATTCGACGATCACTTGAAAGAAAATGGTAATCTTTCAGAGTTGACACCTCCTAGAACTCCACAATGGAACGGAGTATCCGAAAGGAGAAATCAAACCTTGTTAGACATGGACTGATCTATAACGGGTCTTAGTGAACTTCCTATCTCTTTCAGGGGACACGCACTACTAACCGCGGCACTAAAACTAAACTGAGCACTGTCAAAAGCTGTAGAAAAGACTCCATATGAATTATGGACGAAGAAACCTCCTCGGTTGTCGTTTCTTAAGATTTGGGGTTGCGAAGCATATGTCAAGAGATTAATTTCTGACAAACTTCACCCAAAATCAGACAAGTGTTTCTTTGTGGGATACCCAAAAGAAACCAAGGGGTATTACTTCTACATCGAATCCGAGAAAAAAGTGTTTGTTGCTCGTGATGGTGTCTTTTTGGAGAAGGAACACCTTTCCAAAATGACAAGTGGGAGGAAAATCGAACTTGACGATGGAGATGAGCCAGCGACATACAAACAAGCTATGACGAGCCCCGACTGTGCAAAATGGCAAGTGAAAGGAATGGTGTCCTTCCTACAAGAGTATTATTCTGATAAAGGGTTCATAATTATTATAGAGCTAATTCTTAAGTAAGGTCAAGTGATCGGAATGCCTAGGTGGAGGCCGCTTCCAATCAGTAATATTAAGGTACAACTAATGTTACAACTTAGTCTTAACTGAACCCTTCGGGTCGAACCCAATCGAACAACCGATCTGAGACGACGAATTAATACGAAGGATTTAATGAGTCGACAGAGTTTTACGAATACAGACGTCGGATATCAAGCCTAGGGCATCGAGACCGAGCGTCGCAAAATCACAAGCGACAAGTACGAGCATAGCCGTAGCTAGGCTAGGCTAGCTCATCGCAAGCCCAGGCGCACCATGGTGTTCTAGGCGAGGCATGAGTGCCTAGGCGCCATCGCAGCCCTAGCATGATGCCTAGGCACCATCGCAGCCCTAGCATCATACATGGCAGCACCATCGCTAGCACCAAGTACTAGCATGGGTGCTTGCCTCGCATCACAGCACGCTGAGCGTGTGCGAGTTCCCAGGCACCATCGCAGGCCTAACATCACACACAACACCATCGCAGTGCTAGGCACATGCGTGTGTGCGTGTGTACCATCGCCCAGCAGCCTCGCAATGCAGCACCGAGAATTCGCATAGTTGTGTGCTTGCGTGCGTGCCTTCGCATGACAGCACCAAGCACAGCAAGCTAGCAAGCAGCACTAGCCTCGCTTAGTGCGTGTGCATGTGCATGTGCACCATCGTCCAGCACCAAGCCCAGCATGCGTGGCTCGCTAGCAGCACGCATGCTAGGCCTTGCGTGCGTGACGGGCTGGCAGGCATGGCTATGCGTAGAGCCTGTGCGAGGGATGCGAGCGTGTGCGAGGCAATGCGTGGGAGTGCTGGGCCAGCGCCAGCATACTATCACGCACCAGCGCCTAGCACTAGCACGCACCAGCGCCAAGCATCGCCCAGCACCAGTACACACTGCCTGGCTGGGGATGCAAGGCTGCTGGCTGGTGCTAGCTGTGAAAGGAATGGTGTCCTTCCAACAAGTGTATTCTTCCGATAGAGGGTTCAGAATTATTACGGAGCTAATTCTTCAGTAAGGTCATGTGATCGGAATGCCTAGGTGGAGGCCGCTTCCGATCAGTAATATCAATGTGCAATTGATGTTACAGCTTAATCTTAACTGAACCCTTCGGGTCGAACCCAATCGAATCACCGATCCGAGACGACGAATTAATCCGAAAGAATTTAATGAGTCAGCAAAGTTTTACGAATACAGACGTCGAATATCGAGCCAAAGGCGTCGAGACCGAGCGTCGCAAAATCACAAGCAACAAGTATGAGCGTAGCCGTAGCTAGGCTAGGCTAGCTCATCGCAATCCTAGGCGCACCATGTATGTGCTAGGCGCACCATGGTGTGCTAGGCGAGGCACAAGTGCTAGGCGCCATCGCAGCCCTAGCATCATGCCTACGCGCGCATGGCTAGCCTATCGCACCAAGCACAGCCATCGCAGTGCTGGGCACTGGGGCATGGGCATGTGCGTGCATGCCTCGCACCATCGCGGCCTTATCGCACCAAGCACAACGCCCATGTGTGCGTGCATGTGCGTGGGCACTGTCACAGCACCCTAGCACCACGCACAGCACCATCGCATTGCTAGGCACATGCGTCTGTGCGTGTGCGTGTGCATCATCGCCCAGCAGCCTCGCAATGAGGCACCGAGTTATGTGCTTGCGTGCGTGCCTTCACATGGCAGCACCAAGCACAACAAGCTAGCAAGCAGCACCAAGCCCAGCATGCGTGGCTCGCTAGCAGCACGCATGCTAGGCCTTGCGTGCATGAGTGTGCTGGCTGGGCTGTGCGTATGCTGGCCTAGCTGGCTGGCTGTGCGAGAGGGCCTGTGCGAGTGTGTGTGCGAGGAATTTTTAGGCAGCAGCCTACATGCTAGCAGCACCAGCGCCCAGCAGCTCGCAGCATGCTAGGGGCCAGTGCGTGCTAGCACTGCTTGCTAGCACAGCAAGCTGGCTGGCTGCCCAGCCTTGGTGCTAGGCGCCAGCTGGCAGCCTTGGCAGCCAAGGCAGGCTGCTAGCCCAGCTGTCTATGAGATGCCGGTTTTGGTGAGGGGTGGGGACCAAGGATTGGGCAAAGCCTTGAGGAGCAAGGCAATGGTCCCCCCTCCCTCCCCCCCCCCCCATTCATGGTCCTCACCTAACCTTCTCTCTCCCCTTGACACTTGTTGCATTGTGATTGAACTTGATTATTAATTTATTTTAGAATTAAATTAAAAATAAAAAAATTGCTCATTCTCCCACATTGGTGGAGGATGAAAAATCAAGGGTTCATTTCCCTATAAATACCAAGCTTGGGTATTGGGAAATGAACAACCTTGAGTGGAATTAAAAAGGCAACTCTAAGAAAAGAGTAAACCTTTGATTCGTAAAACTCATAGTTATTTTGTCCGGGTCTTGACTAACCTTCAAGACTTAGGACGCTCTGGTCAGGTCGAGTCGAGGGTACGATCCGTCGGAGATCTCGTCTTTTCGGGATTTTGAAGTAAGAGCTCTTTGGGAGCGAAGCACGCGTCAAAGGTATAATTCTTGTTCTTAATATTGTTTGATTAAGTTTATTATGCTTGTTTAATTGCTTTAATTAAGGGGTGGGTCTTGGTGGGTTTCCTTCCGCGTAGTGTCGGGTCACTACGAAACCCTACAAGCTGGCAGCCAGCACAGCCCTCCTAAAGGCGGTTTGTGTGTGGATGTGGGGACCAAACAAAGCCTTGGGGAGCAAGGCTATGGTCCCCCCCACCTAACCTGGGGCATCACTCATAAGCATATAATTATGCCACTTGTTGCGTTGTGATTGATCTTAATTATTTATTTAATTTGGAATTAAATAAATTATTGATTTTACCAACTCTCCCACATTGGTGGGAGATTGGAAATCGAGGGTGCATTTCCCTATAAATACCAAAGGCTTGGGTATTTGGGAAAAACAACCTTGAGTGGAATTAAAAGACAACTCTTGATTTGAGTAAACCTTGATTCGTAAAACTCATAGTTTTATTTGTCCGGTTCTCGACTAACCTTCGAGACTTAGGACGCTCAGGTCGGGTTCGAGGGTACGATCCCGTTGGAGACCTCGTATTTTTGGGGTTCAAGTAAGAGCTCATTGTTGAGCGAAGCACGCGTCAAAGGTATAATCTTTTATCCTTTCTTGTGTTTAATTATTTTTTGCTTGTTAATTGCATTTATTATGGGGGCGGGTCTTGGCGGGTTTCTTTCTGCGTAGTGTGGGTCACTACGAAACCCAACAGCGGTATCGGAGCCATGCTCCTTTTAATTTTTGCAATTATTAATTAATTAAGGTGTTTTAAAGTAAGATTTAATTTCTGGTTTTGCTTTTCTAATTAGATTAGAAGCTCGTTTGAATTAATTTTAAAACTCGTATTTTATCGATTTGGCTGTCGAACCCAGATTTTGGCTCAAAAATAGTGATTTTTTGGTGGAATCGACATTCGGAAACAAATTCAATCCTCTTCGAAAACTGTCCAGAAGCCAAATTCGAACCAGAAACCCAAGTTTTTGGGGTGTTTTCGTTTTTCAATGAAAATTTAAATCTTTTTAAGCCTTGATTAATGCAAGCATTACAAGGTTACATTAAATGCATTATTGCATCCCTAATCTACTGCCATTTTAAATATCCTTAAGCATAATTATGGAGTTTTAATTAGTGCTTGAGTTGATATGCCTTTTCGCATAAACTTGTTTTTCAGAAATTTTGCAAATTAATTGCAATAATGTGTGAATGTTTAATGTGAATGTGTAATTTTAAGTTCCTAATATGTTAAAGTTCTAATATTTAAAGGTTTAAATGATTGGAACTCTAACCCTAAATTCTATATTGAACAAAGTTTGGATTTTTTATTTTGGTTGATTAAAATCCATGAATTTCAAATACTTGTGAATAAAATTTTGATTAATCTTCATATTGGAAGATGTAATCTTGTTATTTTACACAAGTATGAAAGTTGGAAAATTTTTATCATTAGATGGTTAATTTATTTTTCCAACTCCCATTTGTCAAATCCATTATTAATTTTCATATTGGCTAAATTAATTATGGACATAGCTCATTTAATTTTAAGCGTAAAGAAAGACCTAAATTTGTTCAAAAATAAATTTTTGGATGATTTAGGCTTGAGCACCATTAAAATTAAATTTATTTAAGTTAGACTTATTTTATTTTTCCTCAAATTGATTCTAAAATGTAATTTAGAATTAATTTTTGTCACACACAAATCGGAATTAAAATTCCGAGTAAAATGCACGCAAATCGATGCAAAAACGCAAGCGTCACCAAGGCTAGCCGGGCTACCTAGTAGCCCACATGTAGGCTGCCTATGGTGCGCGCATGGCTGAGCATCAATGTTGCGTGGCTGTGTGGCGAGGGGTGCTAAAGTGCTGGGCTTGGGCAGTGGCATTGGCTGCTAGCTGCTTGGGGCTCTGCTGGGCAGCGTGGTAGCAAGCACCAGCCAGCCCCCACTTGCTGGCAGGCGCCAGCATGCGAGCAGGCATGCGTGGTGCTGGCTAGCGTAGTGTACTGTGCTGGGCGCAGCATGCTAGCACCAAGCGCTAACGTAACCCTTGATGCTGCTGGTGCTGTGTGGAGTAGGCTGCTGGCAAGCTTGTGCTGCTGCTGGGCAGCGAGGCAGCAAGCCCCAACCAGCCAGCCCATTGCCGTCTAGCAGCCATGGTGCGCAATGCACCATGCTTGGGTGGGGCTAATTTCCTTAATTTTTTGAGCTATGCAATTTTGCGAAAATTTTGCCGTTTTAAATTATTTATGTAATTATTTTAAGGAGGTTAGATCTCGATTTTTCCGGATTTTGCAAATAATTTTGAGTTTGACAAATTATGGGTTATGCCGACTTAACTAATTGGATTAATTAAGTGTGGATGCGGAATTTAGTGGGAGCTTAGTTAATTACGTGAGCATTTTGTTTTTAGAAATATTGAATTAAACAACTTTGACGAGTTTTAATTAGGCGCGTTAATTGGATTAACCACTTAAGTTAGTTACTAGTTTTGCGTGTTTAATTGTGTATTTCGTCAAATGCATGGGCCATTCACAAATAGTGAATGGGTGACTGAAAGATTGTTTTCAAAACAGGTTATTGAAAATGGCAACTAGTGGGGCCCGACTAGGATAGAAAATACGGACTGCGTTCCGTTATGTATTTTTGTAAATCTAAATACGGTCTGCGAACCGTTAAGTATTTTTGTACTTTAGATTAATCTTAGTCGTTCTAGCTAGTTATTTTATTTTGGCCAAGATGTCTCAAGACGACGTTTCGATGAAGACGAGCCAAGATGAAGACCCATGGAAATTGAAGATTTCAAGGGGTCATGGTAGTTGCCAAATGCAACTATTTTATGCTTTATATATATATTATTGTTTTATATGAATGTTAGATGCATGTCTAGGATTTCATATGTTGCGACGATTAGTTAAGTTCACTTAAATCAACCGACATAGAAACCCTAGGTCCCTTAATTTGAGCTAAAATTTGTCGTTCCAAGAACAACACTTACCGAACTAATGCGCGTATGTGATGGGCTACACCAAAGCGAGGCATCACTACGTCCCTAGGAACGTAAGGTATACTAGGTATAGAAGTTGTCTTGGTTAAGCTCAAGGATATCAGTAAGGAGTCCTTAGATGTCGTGGCAAAAGAGATAAAATGTCAAGGATGCATTAGATGCGACATTTTATCAAATCGAGAGTAGCTTGGAGCTATTAGCAATTGGATTGCTTACCTTAAGATATTTAATGATTAAGACAAGCCAAAGCATGATTTTTGGGATTTCGGAATCATTTTATTCTCGCCCATAAGGGACAATTTATTAATGCGTGGATACAATGCTCAATAAGATTGAAAATATGCATGAACACTTTTAAATTTCAACTTATTGATTTATGAATGGTTTTTCATTTCAAATTCTTTCAATTGTAGAACAATGTCTGCAAGTAACTCAAACAACAACCAAATCTCTTTACGCTCAATTCTCGACAAGGAGAAGTTGAGCGGGCCAAATTTTCTTGATTGGCAAAGAAATTTGCGCATTGTACTAATGAAAGAGCAAAAGGAATACGTCCTTGATGAGGAAATGCCCGACGCTCCCAATGAGGAGGTCACTTAGGCTGCCCTTAACCGATGGCAAAGTGCTAATCGGGATGTCAAATGTATCATGTTGGCCACTATGTCTCCGAACCTTCAAAAGACTTTCTTTGAAAAGGAGACGGCTTTTGAAATCATTTCTGAGCTTCAGAATATGTTTCAAGAGCAGGCCAAACTGAAAGGTTCGAAACCCACAGGCAGATCCTTGAGAGCAAGCTCAAGAAAGGAGAGCCAGTCAGCCCGCATGTCCTCAAAATGATTGGATTATTTGAGAACATGGAAAGGCTTGATGCTGGGTATTCAACCGAGATGGCAATTGACATAATTCTCCACTCGCTTCACAAAGGCTATGATCAGTTCAAGATGAACTATAATATGCATAGCATGGAGAAAACCCTCAACGAGCTTCATGGTATGTTGAAGCAAGCCGAGCAAACCCTCAAGGATGAGGGCAAGCATGACATGCTCATGGTGAGGAAGGGCAAGCCATTCAAACGTCCGGGCAAGAAGAAGAGCTTTAAAGGGAAAAAGAGAAACTTTCTGCCTAAGTCAAACACTGCCAAGCGCAGCAAGGACAAGAAGGTAGCCTCTTCCAAGTCCAATTCCGAATGTTTCTACTGCAAGAAGAAGGGACATTGGAAAAGGGACTTCCTCAAATTCAAGGAAGATAAGAAGAACGACACTATTGCTTCTTCATCAGGTATTTTTGTTATAGACTTAAACTTCGCTAGCAAAACATCATGGGTATTATATACCGGATGTGGCTCACACCTTTGTTCCAATGCTTAGGGACTAAGGATAAATAGGAGGCTAGAGAAGGGAGAGATCGAGCTTCGGGTCGGCAATGGAGCAAGAATGTCTGCCGTTTCCGTTGGAACTCTCAGTTTGTCATTGCCCTCTAGGCTTATTTTAGAACTTGACAATTATTATCATTTTCCTAGAGTTACCAAAAACATTATTTCAATATCGGCGTTGGACGCCAAAGGTTTTGAATTTCGAATTAAGAACAACAGTTGTTCATTTTATTTCGATAATGTTTTATATGGTAAAGCATATTCAGAAAATGGTAGTTATGTGCTTTCTCTTGACAAACAAGTCCATAACATTGATGATACCGCCAAAAAGGCTAAGACCATCGAGTCGAATCAAACCTACTTGTGGCATTGTCGTCTTGGCCATATTAACGTCAAACGCATCAAGAAACTTCTACAAGAAGGTGTTCTTTACTCATTCGACTTGGAGTCGTTTGAAAATTGCGAAGGATGTCTATTAAGCAAGATGATAAAACAGCCGTTCTCCAAGTTGGGAGAAAGGGCAAGTGACTTATTAGGTCTAATACACACGGATGTATGTGGACAATTGAGTACACCCACAAGACAAGGTTACCGATATTTCATCACCTTCACCGACGATTTTAGTAGATATGGCTATATCTACTTAATGTCGAATAAATCTAAATCCTTTGATAAATTCAAAGAATTTCATAAAGAAGTTGAGAATCAACTTGGCAAGAAAATTAAAGTACTTCGATCGGATCGAGGTGGCGAATATTTGAGCCATGAATTCGACGATCACTTGAAAGAAAATGGTATTCTTTCAGAGTTGACACCTCCCGGAACTCCTCAATGGAACGGAGTGTCCGAACGGAGGAACATGATGGTAATAAATCATTTGCACAGGTGCCAGTTTGGAACTGCACTGGATCGACCTATGAGAGTACTTTAAGAGATTCAAAAATTTTCATAAGTACATTTCTCATTATAGCTATCGGAACTCGTTTCCTCGACCATGAGTATTGTGAAGTTTTCTTGTTTGAGAACTAGTCTCTTTGATGTTGCCTAACGTCTGCCGTAACTGGGGATCATAAAGAGAACACTCGGGAGATTAGGTCCTATTAGTAAGATAGACTTACAATAAAAGACTGGGAATGTCCCCCTATTAACAATAGGGAATATGTCTTTGTTGTTTCCAAGGCCGCTCGATGAGCAAGACTGTGAAAATTCATGGCCATGCTCAGATGGATTTTAGAAATCATCTACTTATTGACAATCGAACTCGGAGATCAAGAAACACTTCTGAACGTAAGAAGGATGACGATGAATCTTACCTAATAGTTCACGAAGAGACATTAAGCGACATAGGAAATGGGCTATACACTATATGCACACTTGTCCAGAAGGACAAGTGGGAGATTGAAAGGAATGGTGTCCTTCCAACAAGTGTATTATTCTGATAGAGGGTTCAGAATTATTACCGAGCTAATTCTTCAGTAAGGTCAAGTGATCAGAATGCCTAGGTGGAGGCCGCTTCCGATCAGTAATATTAAGGTACAATTAATATTACAGCTTAATCTTAACTGAACCCTTCGGGTCGAACCCAATCGAACAACCGATCCGAGACGACGAATTAATCCGAAGGATTTAATGAGTCGACAGAGTTTTACGAATACATACGTCGGATATCGAGCCTAGGGCGTCGAGACCGAGCGTCGCAAAATCACAAGCGACAAGTACGAGCATAGCCGTAGCTAGGCTAGGCTAGCTCATCGCAAGCCCAGGCGCACCATGTGTGTGTGCTAGGCGCACCATGGTGTGCTAGGCGAGGCATGAGTGCCTAGGCGCCATCGCAGCCCTAGCATGATGCCTAGGCGCCATCACAGCCCTAGCATCATGCACTAGGCGCACCATCGCTGGCACTAGGTGTTGGCGTACGTGCGTGCCTAGCATGGCAGCACCATCGCTAGCACCAAGTACTAGCATGGGTGCTTGCCTTGCATCACAGCACGCTGAGCGTGTACGAGTGCCCAGGCACCATCGCAGGCCTAGCACCACGCACAGCACCATCGCAGTGCTAGGCACATGCGTGTGTGCGTGCGCGTGTGCACCATCGCTCAGCAGCCTCGCAATGCAGCACCGAGCATTTGCATAGTTGTGTGCTTGCGTGCGTGCCTTTACATGGCAGCACCAAGCACAACAAGCTAGCAAGCAGCACTAGCCTCGCTCAGTGCGTATGCATGTGCACCATCGTCCAGCACCAAGCCCAGCATGCGTGGCTCGCTAGCAGCACGCATCCTAGGCCTTGCGTGTGTGAGGGGTTGGCAGGCATGGCTATGCGTAGAGCCTGTGCGAGGGATGCGAGTGTGTGCAAGGTAATGCGTGGGAGAGATGGGCTAGCGCTAGCATACGAGCACACGCATCAGCGCCTAGCACTAGCATGCACCAGCGCCAAGCATCGCCCCACACCAGCACGCACTGCCTGGCTGGGGATGCAAGGCTGCTGGCTGGTGCTAGCTGGCACGCTAGCTGGCAGCCAGCACAGCCCTCCTTGAGGCGGTTTGTGTGTGGATGTGGGGACCAAACAAAGCCTTGGGGAGCAAGGCTATGGTCCCCCCCACCTAACCTTAGGCATCACTCATAAGCATATAATTATGCCACTTGTCGCGTTGTGATTGATATTAATTATTTATTTAATTTGGAATGAAATAAATTATTGATTTTACCAACTCTCCCACATTGGTGGGAGATTGGAAATCGAGGGTGCATTTTCCAATAAATACCAAAGGCTTGGGTATTTGGGAAAAACAACCTTGAGTGGAATTAAAGGCAACTCTTGATTTGAGTAAACCTTGATTCGTAAAACTCAAAGTTTTATTTGTCTGGGTCTCGACTAACCTTCGAGACTTAGGACGCTCGAGTCGGGTTCGAGGGTACGATCCCGTTGGAGACCTTGTATTTTTGGGGTTCAAGTAAGAGCTCATTGTTGAGTGAATCACGCGTCAAAGGTATAATCTTTTATCCTTTCTTGTGTTTAATTATGTTTTGCTTGTTAATTGCATTTATTATGGGGGTGGGTCTTGGCGGGTTTCTTTCCGCGTAGTGTGGGTCACTACGAAACCCAACAGCAAGAGGCCATGAAATCCGAGATGGACTCCATGTCTGAAAATCAACTCTGGGACTTGTTTAATTTGCCCGAAGGTTACACACCTATAGGTTGCAAGTGGATTATCAAATTGAAAACAGACAAAGATGGAAATGTATCGATATAGGTTACAGGCAAACTCACGGCGTTGCTTATGATAAAACCTTTTCGCCAGTCACCATGCTTAAGTCCGTCAGGATTGTCCTAGCAATTGCCGCATATTACGATTATGAAATATGGCAATTGGATGTCAAAACCCACTTCCTCAATGGGATTTTGTAGGAAACTGTGTACATGACACAGCCAGAAGGTTTTGTCGATCCAAGCAATGCCGGGAAGGTATGCAAGCTTAAGAAGTCCATTTCTGGACTAAAGCAAGCAAGCAGAAGTTGGAATCTGCGATTCGATGAAGCCATCAACAAGTTTGGCTTTATCAAGAAACCAAATGAGTCTTGTGTTTACAAGAAGGTTAGTGGGAGTGACATCGCATTCCTCGTCTTATATGTCGATGACATATTACTCATTGGAAACAGCATTAAACTGTTAGAGTCCGTAAAGGGCCGGCTGGGAAAATGCTTTTCTATGAAAGACTTGGGAGAGGCACAGTACATATTGGGCATCAAGATTTATAGGGATAGATCTAAGAAGATGATTGGATTGAGCCAAAGTACTTATATTGATAAGGTACTGGCACGATTCAACATGGAAGAAGCCAAGAGAGGGCACCTACCCATGTCCCATGACATAACTCTCAGCAAGAAGCAGTGTCCATATGCTTCTCTTAATGGATCGATCATGTATGCCATGATATGTACCAGGATGGATGTGTCGTATGCCTTGAGTGCTACGAGCTGATACCAATCAGACCTAGGAGAGGCGCATTAGACTACGGCCAAGAATATCCTAAAGTACCTAAAAAGGAACAAGGATAAGTTCCTGGTCTTTGGTGGTAGTAATGATTTGGTTGTTGAAGGTTATACTAACGCGAGCTTCCTGACTGACAGAGATGACTCCAAGTCGTAATCAGGGTACATATTATGCCTAAATGGAGGAGCGTTTAGTTGGAAGATTGCTAAGCAAAGCACCACTGCAGATTCTACAACCGAAGCCGAATACTTGGCAGCTTCGGAAGCAGCTAAGGAGGCAGTTTGGATTCGTAAGTTCATTAGTAAACTTGGTGTTGTACCCTCTATCAAGGGTCTAATAGACCTCTATTGTGATAACAATGGGGCTATTGTTCAGGCCAGGGAGCCAAGGGAACATCAGAAGGTCAAACATGTCAAGCGGCGGTTTCACATGATAAGGGAATGAAAATCAGAAGGTGAAATCAGAATTTGTAAGATTCGAACGGACGATAATGTAGCCGATCCACTGACTAAACCTTTGGCTCAAGTGAAGCACAACAAGCACGTTGAGGCAATGGGAATCAAGCATGTTGGAGACTGGCTTTGAATTCCCTGTATATGTGTTTTAATTAAACTTGATGTCTTAATGTAAAACACTATCACTAGGCGAAAAAGGCAAATAGGCACCGGTTCAAACCCCCTTTTTGGCACCGGTTTTGAACCGTTGGGTATTTGAGAGATGCCAAATCTCTGAAGATATGGCACCGGTTCAAAACCGGTGGCTATTAAGAACTATGGCACCGGTTAACCGGTGCTAAATACACTCTTTGGCACCGGTTAACCGGTGCCAAAAACCCATGGCGCGCATTTTTTTTTTTATTTCAGCACAATAAACACCGGTTTGAAGCCTGAAACGGTGCCTTTAACTTTTTTTTTTTTTTTTTTGTTCGGCTGTAAATAATAATATTATTACTAATACTAATAATAATAATGAGAACCTGTACCTCTTGCATTCATTCTACAAATATTATATAAAAATACCAATAATAATAATAATAATAATAATTATTATTATAATATTATAATTAATAATAATAATAATAATAATAATAATAATAATAATAATAATAATTTGTAAATTGGAATAATAACAATACATAGATATTAATTCATAATCCTAAATGCAATACAATTTACAAACAATACTAATTTAAAAGTGTCATAATTACAAACAACACTAATCAATAATGTAGTTAACAAGTTCAAATAGAAATGGTATTTGCAGGTTAAATTTGATGAAGGACGCCAACATTTCATGAACTTCATTAAGTTCTTCGCTCGTCAACGGACCTCCTTTTTGTACCTTGCAAAACTTGGAATAAAAAAAAAGTATGTTACAATTAATTACCGTAGGTTATGCATGTAAAAATGCAATTTAAGTGTTTTAGGGTTCATTTTCATCCAAATTGGCCCAAGTAAGACCTGTATGACTACTAGGATGCCTATTTCCTACATTTCTTGTCAAATGAACTCATTCTTTCTCATAACATGTCATTATTACTTATTTATAGGCGGCTAAGGCTTGAAATCACAAGAAAGGAGCAATTTAAGTGTTTTAGGGTTCATTTTCATCCAAATTGGCCCAAGTAAGGCCTGTATGACTACTAGGATGTCTATTTCCTACATTTCTTTTTAAATGAACTCATTCTTTCTCATAACATGTCATTATTACTTAGTTATAAGCGGCTAAGGCTTGAAATCACAAGAAAGGAGCAATTTAAGTGTTTTAGGGTTCATTTTCGTCCAAATTGGCCCAAGTAAGGCCTGTTTGACTACTAGGATGTCTATTTCCTACATTTCTTTTCAAATGAACTCATTCTTTCTCATAACATGTCATTATTACTTAGTTATAAGCGGCTAAGGCTTGAAATCACAAGAAAGGAGCAATTTAAGTGTTTTAGGGTTCATTTTCGTCCAAATTGGCCCAAGTAAGGCCTGTTTGACTACTAGGATGCCTATTTCCTACATTTCTTGTCAAATGAACTCATTCTTTCTCATAAAATGTCATTATTACTTAGTTATAGGCGACTAAGGCTTGAAATCACAAGAAAGGAGCAATTTAAGTGTTTTAGGGTTCATTTTCGTCCAAATTGGCCCAAGTAAGGCCTGTTTGACTATTAGGATGCCTATTTCCTACATTTCTTGTCAAATGAACTCATTCTTTTTCATAACATGTCATTATTACTTAGTTATAGGCGGCTAAGGCTTGAAATCACAAGAAAGGAGCAATTTAAGTGTTTTAGGGTTCATTTTCATCCAAATTGGCCCAAGTAAGGCTTGTATGACTACTAGGATGTCTATTTCCTACATTTCTTGACAAATGAACTCATTCTTTCTCATAAAATGTCATTATTACTTAGTTATAGGCGTCTTAGGCTTGAAATCACAAGAAAGGAGCAATTTAAGTGTCTTAGGGTTCATTTTCGTCCAAATTGGCCCAAGTAAGGCCTGTTTGACTACTAGGATGCCTATTTACTACATTTCTTGTCAAATGAACTCATTCTTTCTCATAACATGTCATTATTACTTAGTTATAGGCGTCTTAGGCTTGAAATCACAAGAAAGGAGCAATTTAAGTGTCTTAGGGTTCATTTTCGTCCAAATTGGCCCAAGTAAGGCCTGTTTGACTACTAGGATGCCTATTTACTACATTTCTTGTCAAATGAACTCATTCTTTCTCATAACTTGTCATTATTACTTAGTTATAGGCGGCTAAGGCTTAAAATCACAAGAAAGGAGCAATTTAAGTGTTGTAGGGTTCATTTTCGTCCAAATTGGCCCAAGTAAGGCTTGTTTCTTACATTTCTTGTTAAATCACATGTTAAGAGCAAATAAACTAAGTCAATGGCATACCTCATCAGGATGTAGTGTGTCTGTACAAAGACTCACTATGTCAAACATGAATCTCATAACGTATAGGCCACAATCAACTCCGTTATCTTGTTCTGCACACTAGCATAGGAACAAAATACATGAATCAAACATGCATATATAGCAAATTAGTAACTTTTTACGCATTGTTTATTACGAAAATCACAATATCATTTGGCATTACCATCGTTGATTTCAATGTGGGACCTTGAGGAGCTCGACAATTTATCTTCTTCATAACAATATAGAAAAGAAAGGTCAAATTTGATTAGTATTACTAATAAATGAGTTAGGTAATGATAATCAACACTAGATAGCTTCATTTACTTTTACAGTATGGACTTCACGGGGAGCTTTTTTGGATGAGGCAATCGAGCTGAATCAAAAAGGAAGATTGTGTTACTAGAAACACAAATCACCAGAAGGGTCCAATGCAAACTACATAAATTCACAATAGACAAACAAATCAATTATTAGCCATGTACAACATATAATCAGGGAAAACAAATGAACTTGACATGGTTAGACGTACTCCTCATAACATGGGGCCAATATGAACTTGTCTCCCGCACGCACTAATTCCTTGATACTTCGTTCAACATAGTATAACACGTCAGGGTGGTTGCCTAAGATTCTAGTAGTGGAGATCTGCTCGGGCATTACCACCCAACTTGACACGGAGAATCAATGTCACGTAAGTGCTCCTGTAGTGCTCTGCATGCATGATAATAGAATATTAATGGAAAAATAAACGACAATCACCACTAATCTGAGTAACATACTTTGAGCGGCATTGAATTACCTCATGAATGCTTGAATGAGGGAAATGTTAAGCATTGACCTACTTAGAAATTCCTTCACATCTTCTTCGCTGAGCCATGAAATTGCATCGTCATCATAGTGGAACAATGCCTTAGGTAGTGCAACTTTAACGGGAGTGTCACTAGGCAACATACTAACACGGTTGTGTAGATAAGTTAAATCTTTAGAGAGCGATTGAAGGACCGTGTCTGCAACAAGTGGAGTAGCTTGCATAGCTGAACCTCTCGAAGAGTTCTTCTTCGACGCTTTTTTCACTCTCCGATCGTTGTTCACTCCTCTTCTTTGGCACCGGTGGATCAACGCTTGTAGGTTGCTCCACCCTTCTCTTTGAAGTTTGGTTTTTTCCGAAATCTGATAAAGCAAATCGCGCAATTGGTAAGAAAATAAATCCATCCATGGGAAGACAACCGAGCATAAAGTAAAGAGTGAACCCAAAATCTTACCTCGTTGATCAACCTTACCCAAGCACAGGGCCATTGCACAAAGCTTGCTTCCCAGAGTGTCGTAATCCCATCCTCCTCTACGGGCACCGGTACTAGGATGTACTCGAACCCCGCAATAACAGAATTGATCCCGACCGAGTAATGTTGTGGCCTAAGCGATCGCGAATGGACCGTACCACTGGTCGGTTGTGCACTGACATAGGCAACCAACTGCAAAGGTCCACTGTTTGATAGCCCCGGGTGTAGAAGTGCACAACGGGTCTCATCCTACACCAATTTGGAAGAAGAAATCTCATTAACGAAAACAAAACCGAAAACATTTGTACAGCAACACACACAGCAACACAATGCAACACACACAACAACACACAGCAACATAATGCAACACACACAACAACACACAGCAACACACACAGTCACAAAGAACAGCAACACAAAGCAACACACACAGCCACACACAGCAACACACACAACCACAAACAGGTAGACAACAGGCAGGCAGCAGTCAGGGTGGCAGCAAGATCACACCTCACATTTTAGAAACAGGCATGGCAGATTAACAACAGGCAGGCAGATCAGAAGCAGACAGCTCACAGCAGATCACAACTCACAGCAGATCACAGCAGGCAGATCAGCTCACAGCATATCACAACTCACAGCTCAAAGCAGATCACAACATATCACAGTTCACAGCTCACAGCAGATCACAATAGATCACAGCTCACAGCACATCACAGCAGACACAGCTCACAGCAGACACAGAAACGGAACAAAATACACAGAAACAGACAGTAGACACAGAAACAACAAGAGAAACAGCATAACAGCAAGCAGCCAGCACAACAACACAGAAACAGCAAGCAGCGAGCACAGCAACACAGAAACAGCACGTAGCACAGCAACACAGAAACATCAAGCACAACAGAAACTTACAAAGAACTGAACAAATTACCTGTAACTCTGGAAAGTGAACCGGTGTTGGAGTATGAAGCTCCCTCGAGTCCGCATGTGTAGGAGTACGAACCTGAAATAGTAAGTTAATGCCACGTTATATCTCACGTAACTCAACATGCCAAAACTAATAGATATGAAACTACCTCATCATCGTCTCCATGTATCTCATCTTCTCCTTGTCCTTGTGGGTGACTACATGAGTCGACCGGTGTAGTTGAGGGGAAAGGCAAGCCCGGCAAGCTCAGTTGCTTCGCCCAAGCATTGAATTCTTCTCGCATCTCGTTGCGCACTTGTTCCTTAATTGATGCCACTGTGGCATCCAAGTCAACCGGTGAGTTCACACTTGCTCGGGATCTTCCTGATTTGGTATATTCTGGACCCATCACCTTTTCCCATCCTAGCAAGGTCCCTCCCGCACCTAATACCCGTCCTGGATGGTAGGGCTTTCCCAAAGCCAAGGTGAAAAGGTCCTTCTCTACTGTTGGGACGAGCTTGCCTTCAACCAGTTCTTCAGTGTACTCAAGCTGTAGCAAAACCAAAAAGGCAACATGAATATAGTTAATGTTTTTGTAAAGTGATATTTATGCTAAAGCTTCATAAAGTTCACTAGTTCATAGTTTCTTACGAGTTTATCTGCCATTTCTTTGGTTTCCGGAGCCTTGATGACCCATTTTCCGGTTTTCTTGTCACGCGAATGCAGAGAGCAAATGATATCGCCAACACGACTCACCAACGTACTGGTCGTGGAATCAGAGGCTTCTTTGGAGGACCCTAGAAGCGCAGTGGGGTATACTCCCTCCTTCACCCACGTTTCCCTCTATTCACCAAATGTTTTATGCCCCATACGATGGGTGTATTGCCTCTGCAATGCATTTTTGGAATTTTTCTCCCTCAGTTCCTACATTAATTAGACATGTTAGTATCATTACTTAAAAAAGAGTTAATATATTATATAATTGTCATCAGATTTACTTAAACTTACATTTGCTTCCTTTTTACTTTTTTGAAGAACAAAAGCTTCCCAATCATCCTTTGATACGCTTGGCCATTTTTGCCAGGGGAGCTGCTCTTCCTCGATGACTTCATCATCATTGCCACCTCCTTTTTTGTTCTTTGGTCTTCTCACCCTTGTCTTTGTGATCCACGTACGAACTAAGAGGGTCTTGAAGCCTCTGAATCTTCCCGCCAGGAAAGATTCAAACACTCTTTGCTTGGCGGCATCATTAGGAATGTTAAACACACTCTGCAAGCACAAATAAAATCGATTATTAGTTTCCCCTTTTAAATAAAAATAAATTAAAGGTATTCATAATTGTGTATAAATAAAACACTTGCCCTTGTATAATTCCAAAATGTGTTAATCAAGCCCGGAGATACTTCCCGCCAACCAAGAGTAATGGGGATTTTGCGCGAACAAATCACAACGTGAACAGCATACTGACGACGCCATTTGCCTGTTGTTTGGCCTGCCTTGTCGTACTCCAGGACCATGGGACCGACGGATTTCTTGAAACTTATCGTCGGAATCTCAACTTTTTCTTCGCTGGTGCCTTCACCCCCCTCCCCCTCCACTTTGTTCTTGGCTTTGAGTGGGGGAAATATGATTCTGACCAAACGTCTCAGAAATTGCATTTTCGATAGGAGGCGCTTGTTCATCTGCAATTTCAAACTCATCAAGCATACGCTCCAAATCATCTTGAGCCCGATCTTCTGCCTCACCCAAATCAGGCTCCTTGTTCACATCATACAACTCGTCCCCATCCTCAGAGGAATCATCATCATCATCCTCTACATCCTCGACTCCAATACGGTACTGATCGTCCGCCATGAGTTGTAAAAACCTGTCACTACAAACATAACACATTATTAGTTGTGATATAAATAAAATTGTAAGGTAATAATGTTATAATCAAATCCAAATTGCTGAATTATAATACAAATCAACATAGAAAATGGGCAAGTGTAGGTCGTTTTTTTTCGGTATTTCAAATGTTTTAAAAGTTACTTCATTCATTTAAGAGAAAATAAGAAAAATGGGCAAGTAAGTTAACAATTTCATTCATTTTCACCTAACCTGTAATTTAATAATACTTTCTACGCCTACATTTCAAACTAATAAAAAATAGTACCTCAATCTAATATTCCTTCGTTATGGTCTGATCGCATGTAATTGGCTTGGTCGTCTATCTCATTTGGTACAACAGGTCTAGGAACAGTGAAAGGTGCCGAGTCATCAAACGCATCATATTCTTCTTCATCCTCGACATCTCCAACGCTAAGGATTCTTCTTTTGCCGGCTAGCACAATAGACCATTTTGAATCAGCTGGGTCAGTTAAGTAAAACACTTGCTTAGCTTGAGATGCAAGGTTGAATGGTTCCGCACTATCATTCAGGTGGCCAAGATCTACAAGAGTAAAGTCATCATATTTGACGTTACGCCTGATATTATCAACCCACTTACACCGGAAAAGAGCAATCATGAAGTCATAATAATCAAGCTCCCATATTTCTTGAATTCGACCGTAGTATGACAACTCTGCATCAACGGGTGATTTATCCTTAGCACTTGCAAACTCCCTTGACGATGCCACAAGCGTTACACCACTGTTTTGGGTCGAGGAAGATTTCAAATCCTGACGCTCAGTCCAAAATATGTACCCATTTATGTCATATCCCACAAATGAGCGAACATCATCCCTAGGACCATAAGAAAGCCAACCTTACTGTATCTGTGACACTCTCATCCATTCCACCCATCACTCGATCACAAAACCAACTCACAAACTTCTTATTATGCAACTGCATTAGTGCCCTTTCACCTTTCGATGGAAATTCATCACGCAAACTAGCCATGTGCTCGTCTACATATGGGTGAACATCGCCAACATGGTGCAACACATGTAGGTGTGCTTGTAAGAACTTATCTCGATCAGGTGACATTCGTTTCGACTCGATTGTGCCATGACCATCAAGTCTCCCTTCATGTCGAGAAGTAGGAATACCAATGAATGGGAAGGAATTCAATGGAGTAAGTGAAACCTAGGTATACTTACCTCAAAGCTGCTTCAATGGAGGAGAGATGAAGGTGGTGCGTGCGGCGGCAACTGCTTCAATGGAAGTGAGAAAGCTCGAACAACAATTCAATGGAGTAAGTGAAACCTAGCTAGCTTAGGGGAGGGAGAAAAGAGAAGAGGGAAAAACGTGGGAATGCAATGAAGAAGACAATACAAGCAGCGAATTGAAGAACGAAGAAGATAAGAGAAAGACGTTATAATAATTAATATATCCCGGGTTTTTTTTTTAAAAAAACGGCACCGGTTTAAACCGGTGCTAATTACAATAGTAGGCACTGGTTTAAGGCGAACCGGTGCCAACTCTATTCCATTCTTTTGTTTTTATTTATTTATTTATTTTTAGTTGGCACCAGTTTGAACCGGTGCTAATTAAAGGATTTGGCACCGGTTTTGGTTGGAACCGGAAATTTCCAATCCCGCCCATTTATTTTGGCACCGGTTTGCAAGAACCGGTGCTGTAAGGGGGGGTGCCTATTTCAAATTTTCTACTAGTGTATGTAAAACCATTCGATTTTGGAGCAATTAAATTTTCTGCAAATTTTATTACTCCATTTCTATTTAATGGTGGCTTAGAATTAAATAATGAGTCCACTCGATTTATGAGAATATTCAAAACAAGGTATCAAGACCATGTCTTGGATAAAGAAACACCTGTTAAGTGAACATTGAATACTTCAATCAAAAATTAAACACCGTTTATTGTGCTACAAGTACATGATAGACATAAATCATTTACGCAGGTACTAGTTTGGAACTGTACCGGATCGACCTATGAGAATACTTTAAGAGATATAAAATCGTCATAAGTACTTTTTTTCATTCTAGCTATTGGAACCTTTTTCCTCGACCATGAGTATTGTAAGTTCTCTTGTTTGAGCACTAGTCATTTTGATGTTGTCAAACGTCTGCCTTAACTAGGGATTATGACGGAAACACTCGGGCAACTATGTCCTCTCACTAAGGGAAGCTACTAATACAAGACTGGGAATGTCCTCCTATTAACAGTAGGGAATAGGTCTTTGTTGTTTACAAGGCCTCTCGAAGAGCGAGACTGTGAAAATGCATGGCCGTGCTCAGATGGATTTTAAAAATCATCTTCTTATTGACAGTCGGACTCGGGAATCGAGAAACTCTTCTGGACGTAATAAGGATGACAAAAGAATCTTACCTTATAGTTCATGAACAGACATTAAGCGACATAGGAAAAGGACTATACACTAAATGCACACTTGTCCGGAAGGAGAAGTGGGAGATTAAAAGGAATGGTGTCCTTCCAACAAGTGTATTATTCCGATAGAGGGTTCGGAATTATTAGAAAGTTAATTCTTCAGTGAGGTCAAGCGATCGGAATGCCTAGGTGGAGGCCGCTTCCGATCAGTAATATTAATGTACAATTATTATTACAGCTTAATCTTGACTGAACCCTTCGGGTCGCACCCAATCAAACCACCGATCCGAGACGACGAATCAATCCAAAGGATTTGATGATTCATCAGAGTATTACGAACACAGACGTCGGATATCGATCTTAGAGCAACGAGACCGAGCGTTGCAAATTCAATAAGCGACAAGTACGAGCTAGGTCGTAGTCTCGCATTGGCCTAGCCATGCGAGCGCTAGGCTAGCACGAGCTACCATGCGCATCGCTAAGCATGCCGCAAGCCTTGCATGATAGCATGGCTGGTATTGCTAGTCGCAAGCATGCTAGCGTGCTGGCCATGCACCTAGCCGCAAGCTTACCACACGTAGCATGAGCATCGCAGCATGCTTGGGCCTCACATTGCACAACACGCAGCATCGCAAGCCATGCGTGCGTGTGTGTGGCTGTGCGTGCTAGCCTTCCATCACAGCATGCTATGCGTGCATGCCTGCCCATCGCATCATAGCACCAAGTAGGAGCATCGCATAGCGGCGTGCTAGGCATGCTGGGCTATGCGTGGTGCTAGGCAGCCCGCATGGCGTGGGTGGCTTGCTGGCTGTGCACATACGAGTGCTGGCTGGCCTGTTAGCACAGCCAAGGTGCCAGGCGCCAGCAAGGCTGCCTTGGCAGCCAGCTGTGCCTAGGCCAGCTCACGGTCAATGTGGGGACCAAGGGTTGGTGGTTGGCTTGGGGAGCAAGGTGACTTGGTCCCCCCCCCCCTTTGGGTGGTCCTTACCTTCTTTCTTCCTCCTTATGACACTTGGAGCTTGTTGATTGCTTGGCATTTTATGAGGGAAATGCAAATCTCCCACATTGGTGGGAGAAGGGAGATCAAGTCTCCTTTCCCTATAAATACCCAAGCTTTGGGATCTGGGAAGAACGCCTCAGTTGAACTATAAAGGCATCTCCTTAAGAAAAGTGAGAAACCTTAAGTTCGTAATACTCTAGTTTTATTTGGTCAAGTCCCAACTAACCTACGGGATTAAGACCGCTCGGCTCGGGTTCGAGGGTACGAACCGTTGGAGACCTTCGCATTTGCGGGGTTCGGCTTTTGAAGTAAAAGCTCGGGTTAGAGCGAAGCACGCGTCAAGGGTATGAATGTCCTTTCCCTTTCTCTCTTAATTGTTGTTTAATATGTGATTGCATGCTTAGTTGCCTTAATTAGTGGGCGGGTCTTGGGCGGGTTTCTCTTCCGCATTGAGTCGGACTCTATGAAACCCAACACTTTTCGCACTGATTCTTGCTGTAAACCGGTGCAAAACATTAATACTATTTTTTTTGGCAATAAATAATAATATTAATACTAATAATAATAATAATGAAAACATGTACATCCTGCATTAATTCTACCATTATTATATATTATAATAACTATAATAATAATAATTATTATAATTATAATGTTATAAATAATACTAATAATAATAATAATAATAATAATAATAATAATAATAATAATAATAATAATAATAATTTCTAAATTGAAATAATAACACAATACATAAATATTAATTAATAATCCCAAATGCAATACAATGAAGTGTTATATTTACAATTCCTTAAATAAAAAAGATGTGTCATATTTACAAACAATACTAATCAATAATGTAGTCAACAAGTTCAAATAGAAATGACATTTACAAATTAAATGTGATGAAAGACACCAACATGTCTCGAACTTCATTAAGTTCCTCGCTCGTCAACAGACCTCCCTTTTGTACCTTGCAAAACTTGGAATAAACAAAAACTATGTTATAATTAATAACTTAGGTTATGCATGTAAAAATACATTTATAAGTTCAGTTAGACAAAAATTTATTACTTAGGCCTATATGACTACTACTTCAAGTATTTTCTACATTTATTATCAAATCAACTCATTCTTTCTCATAATATGTCAATATTACTTAGTTATATGCGGCTAAGACTTGAAATCACATGAAAAGAGCAATTAAAGTGTTTAAGGAAACATTTTGATCCAAAATGGCCCAAATAAGGCCTATACGACTACTAGGGCGCTTATGTCCTATTTTCTTTTCAAATGAACTCATTCTTTCTCATAACATGTCATTATTACTTAGTTATAGGCGGCTAAGGCATGAAATCACATGAAAAAAGCAATTCAATTCACTAGTAGAAAAATTGAAAAAGGCACCCCCCCTTTTGCCACCGGTTCTTGAAAACCGGTGGCAAAAGTTTTGTTTTATAAAAAAACAAAAAGAGGGAATATGGATTTGCCACCGGTTCAACCTAAACCGCTAGCAAAAGTGTATTTCCAAGCGGTTCGATATGGTGGCCAAATTAAAAAAAAAAAAACCCGCCTTCAGTTATTTCGTGAAAAATTCTTCTTCTTCCTTTTCGTCATTCCCCTGCTTTCCCCTTCAATTCTCTCGTTCATGAATACCCTAACCATTGCTCTCCTTCACGCATAGGTCTGAATTTTCTCACCTCCATTGAAGCGCATTGTGGGCTTTCTCACCTCCATTGCCACGCAGCGCAACTCCTATCTTTCTCTCCCATTCATTCTGACCTCCATTGAAGCGCATTCTAACCTCCATTGAAGTGCATTCTGACCTCCATTGAAGCGCATTTTGACCTCCATTGAAGCGCATTGTGGGCTTTCTCACCTCCATTGCCGCGCAGCGCAACTCCTCTCTTTCTCTCCATATACAGCTCTCCTCCATTGAAGCGCATTCTAAACTCCATTAAAGCGCGTTCCGAGCTTTCCAACTCCATTGTAGCAGCTTCAAGGTAGGTAAATTTCGTGGTCTTCCTAACTTTATCTATTGAATAGCTTCGCAATCTAGGGTTAGTCGTTGATTCAGGGGTTGTTTTTTTTGTATTACTGGTATATAATAGCTTCGCAATCTATGAAACAAGTGTTGTTAGTTCATATGGGTAATCCGAAGTTGTTATACTATTGCTTTGAGTTCCCAATTTTAGGTGTTTTGAATCCCTGAAATTGTTTAATGCATGGTATCTAAGTACATATTATGTGCTTATGTTCATAATTCTTCTTACTTTTGTTCATTTGTTGTATATATAATTTAATCTTTAGATAATTATTGCCTTGGAGCTGATTTATGCCTATAATTAGGTGTTATTGATTGCAGGGTAAACATTATTTTAAAGTTGAATTTGTTTCTCTAAATGTCCTCAGCTTAGTGATGACATACCTTACCTAACTTCAAGGAACTTGTGTTGGTCTTTGTATTTCAATATGTAATTATTAAAAGTTGCCCTATTTGATAATGCTAGAATTTAGGTCCATTTTTTCGTTCTGATATATGGCTAGCTAGTTTAATTCTATGATCTAATTTGTCTTTCCTGCTTTTTGTTCCATTTGCTAACAAAGTCATGTAGCCTACACTTATATCATGAAATTGAAGTTGATTGGTTACTACACTTGGGAGAGGAGGGGGAAACAGCCCACGCCGCAAGCTGCCCGCGGCTAGGTAAGTGTTGTCGCAGCCTGCCTGCGGCCTGCTGCTGCTCACTTGGACATGGAGCAAACTACCCCACAACCACCCTACCTGCTGTTGTCCTTCAGAGGGCCGCAACCCCCCCCCCAGTAATTCTCTTCCCCTCATTTCCTCAGAGGAAAACAACCCCTGAATCAATATCAACTTCTGCAAGCATCAAACCGAAACCATCATTACTTCCAACCCACCAAAAACCAACACCTAATAGAAATAAGTACCATTCCCGCCGTGACTTTTTCTTACAGTGGGTTAAAAGCAAAAGGCTTGTTGATAGGCCACTTTGCTAAAGGATCAAATCCCCTCCTAGAGCATAATAATTATCAACGGTACCAAGCCAAGGCCTATCATCTCAAACAGCCGAAACCTCCTTTCAAAAGGTTCTTTTCTAGAGTTTCTTTACAGAGAATTGGGTCACCCTTTGTTTCCTTCTTTCAGATTTAAATGTTGAACAAGGATTTCACGATCTAGTTTCTACTACTTCGACCTGTGTGGGCCTGTTTTTTGTTGTGGTCTGGGTTTGCATGGCTGTGTGGGCCTGGTTTGAATTTTGATTTACAATTGATATACAAGTATATGTATTATTAGCTACTAAATTCATGGACTCACTTCTTATTAAAATTAGATGGACTTAGTTAAATGTAGTTCGATTGTTTACAATTGTTCAGAGTGATACCTCTGTTTATGAAAAAAGTATCCATGATTAATGGAATATTATATGATTGGTGTGTTACACTCCTTGTTCAGTTTCCTAAACTAGGATGTTATGGCAGGTGATTACATCTCATGGCGGACGATCAGGACCGTGTTTGTGTTGAGGATGTAGAGGATGATGATGATGACTTATCTGAGGATAGTGATGAGTTGTATGATGTTAACAAGGAGCCTGATTTGGGTGAGGTAGAAGATCAGGCTCAGGATGAGTTGGAGCGTAGGCTGGATGCATTTGAAATGGAGGCTGAACAAGCGCCTCCTATTGAAAATACAGCTTCTGAGACGGTTGGTGAGAACGCTACTTCCCACAATCAAAGCCAAGGACAAAGTGGAGGAGGGGTGAGGGCACCGGCTAAGAAAAAGGTGAGGGGTCCGACGACAAGTTTCAAGAAACCCGTCGGTCCCATGGTCCTGGAGTTCGACAAGGCGGGCCAACCTGTAGGCAAATTCCGTCGTCCATATGCTATTCACGTTGGCATTTGTGCGCGTAAAATCCCGATTACACTTCGTATGCGGGAAGTACCTCCAGGCTTGATTGACACATTTTGGAATGATACAAGGGCAAGTGTTTTATTTGCATATTTATACAATTATAAATACCTTTACTTTAATGTTATGTAAAAGGGGAAACTAATAATCGACTTTATTTGTGTTTGCAGAGTCTGTTTAATATTTCTAATGATGCCGCCAAGCGAAGGGTGTTTGAATCTTTGCTAGCGGAAAGATTCAGAGGCTTCAAGAGCTTTAGTTCGTTGTTGGATTACAAAGAGGAAGAAAAAACCAAAGAAGAAGAAAGGCAATGATGATGAAGTCATCAATGAAGAGCTACTCCCATGGCAAAAATGGCCAAACATATCGAAGGATGATTGGGAAGCTTTTGTTATTCAACAAAGTACAAAGGAAGCAATTGTAAGTTTAAGTAAATTTGATTACAATTGTATAATATATTATCTATTTTTGAAGTAATAATACTAACAATTCTAATTACGTAGGAACTGAGGGAGCAAAATTCCAAAAATGCAAAGATGAAGCAATACACCCAACGTATGGGGTGTAAGACATTTGGTGAATGGAGGGAAACGTGGGTCAACGAAGGAGTATACCCCACTTCGCTACTAGGGTCGTCCAAAGGACCCTCTTCTTCCACGATCACTACGCTGGTGAGTCGTGCTGGTGATTTCTTCTGTTCATTGCATGCGCGTGACAAGGAGACCGGAAAATGGGCAATCAAGGCTCCGGAAACCAAAGAAATGGCTGATAAGCTCGTAAGTAACTACGAACTTGAGAACTCTATGAATATTTTGCATAAATATCACTTATGGATGCTATTGGTTTCTGTTTTTTTTTTTTTTTTTACTACAGATTGAACACACTGAAGAACTGGTTGAAGGCAAGCTCGTCCCAAGTGTAGAAAAAGACCTTTTCACCTTGGCTTTGGGAAAGCCCTACCATCCAGGACGGGTAGTAGGTGTAGGAGGGTCGTGCTAGGGTGGGAAAAGGTAATGGGTCCAGAGTATACCAAATTAGGAAGATCCCGAGCAAGTGTGAACTCACCTCATGACTTGGTTTCCACGGTGGCATCGATTAAGGAACAAGTCCGCAACAAGCTCGTAAGTGAATTTAACTCTTGGGCGAAGCAAATGAACCTACCGAGCTTGCCTTTCCCCTCGAATACACCCGTCGACTCATGTCGTCACCCAAAAGGACAAGGGGAAGATGATATACATGGAGACGATGATGCAAATGAGGTAGTTTTAAAACTTTTAGTTTTGGCATATTGAGTTATGTAGGATCCAAAATGGCCCAAAGGCTTACATGACTATTAGGATGCCTATTTCCTACATTTCTTGTCAAATCAACTCATTCTTTCTGATAACATTTAATTATTACTTAGTTATAGGCGGCTAAGGCTTGAAATCACATGAAAAGCGCAATTAAAATGTTTAAGGACGCATTTTGATCCAAAATGGCCCAAATAAGGCCTACATGACTACTAGGGCGCTTATTTCCTACATTTCTTTTCTAATCAACTCATTCTTTCTCATAACATGTCATTATTACTTAGTTATAGGCATGAAAGGCTTGAAGTCACATGAAAAAAGCAATTCAAGTGTTTAAAGACCTGTTTTGATCAAAAATGGCCCAAATAAGGCCTTTATGACTACTAGGATGCCTATTTCCTACATTTCTTGTCAAATCAACTCATTCTTTCTCATAACATGTCATACTTACTTAGTTATAGGCGGCTAAGGCGTGAAATCACATGAAAGAGCAATTCAAGTGTTTAAGGACGCATTTTTATCCAAAAAATGGTCAAAATAAGGCCTATATGACTACTAGAATGCCTATTTCCTACATTTTTTGTCAAATCAACTCATTTTGTCTGATAACATGTAATTATTACTTAGCTATAAGCGGCTAAGGCTTGAAATTACATGAAAAGTGCAATTCAAGTGTTTAAGTTCGCACTTTGACCCAAAATGGCCCAAATAAGGCCTATATGACAATTAGGATGCCTATATCCTACATTCCTTGTCAAAAATTGGCCCAAATAAGGCCTATATGACTACTAGGATGCCTATTTCCTACATTTCTTGTCAAATCAACTCATTCTTTCTCATAACATGTCATTATTACTTAGTTATAGGCGGCTAAGGCTTGAAATCACATGAAAAGAGCAATTAAAGTGTTTATGGATGCATTTTGATCCAAAATGCCCAAATAAGGCCTATATGACTACTAGGGCGCTTATTTCCTACATTTATTTTCTAATCAACTCGATTCTTTCTTATAACATGTCATTATTACTTAGTTATAGGCAGGTAAGGCTTGAAGTCACATGAAAAAAGCAATTCAAGTGTTTAAGGACGCGTTTTGATCGAAAATGGCCTAAATAAGGCCTTTATGACTACTAGGATTCCTATCTCCTATATTTCTTGTCAAATCAACTCATTCTTTCTCATAAAACGTCATACTAACTTGGTTATAGGCAACAAAGGCTTGAAATCACATGAAAGAGCAATTCAAGTGTTTGACGCATTTTGATCCAAAAAGGCCACAATAAGGCCTATACGACTACTAAGATGCATATTTCCTATATTTCTTGTCAAATCAACTGATTCTTTGTCATAACATGTGATTATTACTTAGTTATAGGTGGATATAGCTTGAAATCACATGAAAAGAGCAATTCAAGTTTTTAAGTTCGCACTTTGACCCAAAATAGCCCAAATAAGGCCTATATGACAACTAGGACGCCTATTTCCTACATTTCTTGTCAAATTAACTCATTATTTCTCATAAAATATCATTCATACTTAGTTATAGGCGGATAAGGTTTGAAATCACATCAAAGAGCAATTCAACTTTTTAAGGACGGATTTTTAACCAAAAAATGGTCCAAATAAGGCCTACACGACTACTAGAATGCTTTTTCCTGCATTTCTTGTCCAATCAACTCATTATTTGTCATAACATGTAATTATTACTTATTTATAGGCAGCTAAGGCTTAAAATCACATGAAAAAATAAATTAAGTGTTTAAGAACGCATTTTGATCCAAATTGACCCAAATAAAGCCTATATGACTACAAGGGCGCTTATTTCCTACATTTCTTTTCTAATTAAATCATTCTTTCTCGTAAAATGTCATTATTACTTAGTTACAGGCGGGTAAAGCTTAAAGTCACATGAAAAAAGCAATTCAAGTGTTTAAGGACGCGTTTTGATCAAAAATGGCCAAAATAAGGCCTATATGACTACTAGGATGCCTATTTCCTACATTTCTTGTTAAATCAACTGATTCATTCTCATAACATGTGATTATTACTTAGTTATAGGTGGTTATGGCTTGAAATCACATGAAAAGAGCAATTCAAGTTTTTAAGTTCGCACTTTGACTTAAAATAGCCCAAATAAGGCCAATATGACACTTGCCTATTTCCTACATTTCTTGTCAAATTAACTCATTCTTTCACATAACATGTCATTCATACTTAGTTATAGGCGGATAAGGCTTGAAATCACATGAAAGAGCAATTTCAACTGTTTAAGGACACATTTTTATCCAAAAAATGGTCCAAATATGGCCTATACGACTACTTGAATGCCTATTTCCAACATTTCTTGTCCAATCAACTCATTCTTTCTCATAACATGTAATTATTACTTAGTTATAGGCGGCTAAGGCTTGAAATCACATGAAAAAAGCAATTAAAGTGTTTAAGGACGCATTTGGATCCAAAATGGCCCAAATAAAGCCTATATGACTACATGGGCGCTTATTTCCTACATTTCTTTTCTAATCAACTCATTCTTTCTCATAACAAGTAATTATTACTTATCTATATGCGGCTAAGATTTGAAATCACATGAAAAGTGCAATTCAAGTGTTTAAGTTCGCACTTTGACCCAAAATGGCCCAAATAAGGCCTATATGACAATTAGGATGTCTATTTCCTACATTTCTTGTCAAATCAACTCATTCTTTCTCATAAGATGTCATACTTACTTATTTATAGGCGGCTATTGCTTGAAATCACATGAAAAGAGCAATACAAGTGTTTAAGAACGCATTTTTATCCAAAATGTCCCAAATAAGGCCTATACGACTACTAGAAGCCTATTTCCTACATTCCTTATCCAATCAACTCTTTATTTCTCACAACATGTTATTATTACTTAGTTATATGCGACTAAGGCTTGAAATCACATGAAAAGAGCAATTAAAGTTTTTAAGGACGCATTTTGATCCAAAATGGCCCAAATAAGGCCTATATGACTACTAGGGCGCTTATTTCCTACATTTCTTTTTTAATCAACTCATTCTTTCTTGAAAAATGTCATTATTACTTATTTATAGGCGGGTAAGGCTTGAAGTCACATGAAAAAAGCAATTCAAGTGTTTTAGGACGCGTTTTGATCGAAAATGGCCTAAATAAGGCCTTTATGACTACTAGGATGCCTATTTCCTGCATTTTTTGTCAAATCAACTCATTCTTTCCCATAACATGTCATTATAACTAAGTTATAGGAGAGTAAGGCTTGAAATCACATGAAAAAAGCAATTCAAGTGTTTAAGTTCGCACTTTGACCCAAAATGGCCCAAATAAGGCCTGTATGACAATTAGGTTGCCTATTTCCTACATTCCTTGTCAAATCAACGCGTTATTTCTAATAACATGTCATTCTTACATAGTTATAGGCGAATAAGGCTTATAATCACATGAAAGAGCAATTCAAGTGTTTAAGGACGCATTTTTATCCAAAAAATTGTCCAAATAAATCCTTTACGACAACTGGAATGCCTATTTCCTACATTTCTTGACTAATACACTCATTCTTTCTCATAACATGTAATTATTACTTATTTATAGGCGGCTAAGGCTTGAAATCACATGAAAAGAGCAATTAAAGTGTTTAAGGACGCATTTTGATCCAAAATGAACCAAATAAGGCCTATATGACTACTAGGGCGCTTATTTCCTACATTTCTTTTTTAATCAACTCATTATTTCTTGTAAAATGTCATTATTACTTAGTTATAGGCGGGTAAGCCTTGAAGTCACATGAAAAAAGCAATTCAAGTGTTTTAGGTCGCGTTTTGATCAAAAATCGCCCAAATAAGGCCTTTATGACTACTAGGATGCCTATTTCCTGCATTTCTGGTCAAATCAACTCATTCTTTCTCATAACATGTCATTATAACTAAGTTATAGGAGGGTAAGGCTTGAAATCACATGAAAAAAGAAATTCAAGTGTTTAAGGACTCGTTTTGATCCAAAATGGCCGAAATAAGGCCTATATGACTACTAGGATGCCTATTTCCTACATATCCTGTCAAATCAACTCATTCTTTCTCATAACATGTCATACTTACTTAGTTATAGGCGGCTATGACTTGAAATCATATGAAAAGAGAAATTCAAGTGTTTAAGAACGCATTTTTATCCAAAATGGCCAAAATATATAATGCCTATACGACTACTAGAATGCCTATTTCCAACATTTCTTGTCCAGTCAACTCTTTCATTCTCATAACATGTCATTATTACTTAGTTATAGTCGGTTAAGGCTTGAAATCACATGAAAAGAGCAATTAAAGTGTTTAAGGACGCATTTTGATCCATAATGGCCCAAATAAGGCCTATATGACTACTAAGGCGCTTATTTCCTACATTTCTTTTCTAATCAACTCATTCTTTCTTGTAAAACGTCAATATTACATAGTTATAGGCGGGTAAGCTTGAAGTCACATGAAAAAACCAATTCAAGTGTTTAAGGACGCGTTTTGATCAAAAATGGCCCAAATAAGGCCTTTATGACTACTAGGATGCCTATTTCCTACATTTCTGGTCAAATCAACTCATTCTTGCTCATAACAAGTCATACTTACTTAGTTATAGGCGGCTAAGGCTTGAAATCACATGAAAGAGCAATTCAAGTGTTTGACGCATTTTGATCTAAAATGGCCACAATAAGGCCTATACGACTACTAGGATGCATATTTCCTATATTTCTTGTCAAATCAACAGATTCTTTCTCATAACATGTGATTATTACTTATTTATAGGTGTTCAAGGCTTGAAATCACATGGAAAGAGCAATTCAAGTTTTTAAGTTCGCACTTTTACCTAAAATAGCCCAAATAAGGTCTATATGACAACTAGGATGCCTATTTCCTACATTTCTTGTCAAATCAACTCATTATTTCTAATAACATGTCATTCTTACTTATTTATAGGTGGATAAGGCTTGAAATCACATGAAAGAGCAATTCAAGGGTTTAAGGACGCATTTTTATCCAAAAAATGGTCCAAATAAGGCCTATACGACTACTAGAATGCCTATTTCCTACATTTCTTGTCCAATCAACTCATTCTTTCTCATAACATGTAATTATTATTTAGTTATAGCCGGCTAAGGCTTGAAATCACATGAAGAGAGCAATTAAAGTGTTTCAGGACGCATTATGATCTAAAATGGCCCAAATAAAGCCTATATGACTAAAAGGGCGCTTATTTCCTACATTTTTTTTCTAATCAACTCATTCTTTCTCATAACATGTCATTATTACTTAGTTATAGGCGGTTAAGGCTTGAAATCACATGTAAAAAGCAATTCAAGTATTTAAGGACACGTTTTGATCCAAAATGGCCCAAATAAGGCCTATATGACTACTAGGATGCCTATTTCTTACATTTCTTGTCAAATCAACTCATTCTTTCTCATAACATATCATACGTACTTAGTTATTGGCGACTATGGCTTGAAATCACATGAAAATAGCAATTCAAGTGTTTAAGGAAGCATTTTGATCCAAAATATGTTCCTAATAAGGCCTATATAACTACTAGGATGCCTATTTCCTACATTTCTTGTCAAATAAACTGATTCTTTCTGATAACATGTCATTGTTACTTAGTGATAGGCGGCTAAGGCTTGAAGTCACAAGGAAATAGCAATTCAAGAGTTTAAGGACGCATTTTTATCAAAAATGGCCCAAATAAGGCCTATATGACTACTAAGACGCTTATTTACTATGTTTCTTTTCAAATCAACTCATTCTTTCTCATAACATGTAATTATTACTTAGCTATAGGCGGCTAAGGATTGAAATCACATGAAAAGAGAAATTCAAGTGTTTAAGTTCGCACTTTGACCCAAAATGGCCCAAATAAGGCCTATATGACAACTAGGATGCTTATTTCCTACATTTCTTGTCAAATCAACTCAGTCTTTCTCATAACATGTCATTCATACTTAGTTATAGGCGAATAAGGCTTGAAATCACATGAAAGAGAAATTCAAGTGTTTAAGGATGCATTTTTATCCAAAATGACCCAAATAACGCCTACACGACTACTAGGATGCTTATTTCCTATTTTTCTTGTCAAATAAACTCATTATTTGTCATAACATTTCATTTTTACTTAGTGATAGGCAGCTAAGTCTTGAACTCACATGAAAATAGCAATTCAAGTGTTTAAGGATGCATTTTGATCCAAAAAATGGCCCAATTAAGTCCTATATAGCTACTAGAATGCATATTTCCTACATTTCTTGTCTAATAAACTCATTCTTTCACTTAACATGTCATTATTACTTAGTGATAGCCGGCTAAGGCTTGAAATCACATGAAAATAGCAATTCAAGTGTTTAAGGACGCATTTTGATCCAAAATGGCCTAAATAAGGCCTATATGACTACTAAGACGCTTATTTACTACATTTCTTCTCAAATCAAATCTTTCTTTCTCATAAAATGTAATTATTACTTAGCTATAGGAGGCTAAGACTTGAAATAACATGTAAAGAGCAATTCAAGTGTTTAAGTTCGCACTTTGACCCAAAATGGCCCAAATAAGGCCTATATGACAACAAGGATGCGTATTTCCTACATTTCTTGTCAAATCAACTCATTCTTTCTCATTACATGTCATTCCTACTTTGTTATAGGTAGATAAGGCTTGAAATCACATGAAAGAGTAATTCTAGTGTTTAAGGACGCATTTTTATCCAAAATGGCCCAAATAAGGCCTATACAAATACTAGAATGCCTATTTCTTACATTTCTTGTCCAATCAACTAATTCTTTCTCATAACATATCATTATTACTTAGTTATAGGCAGCTAAGGCTTGAAATCTCATGAAAAGAGTAATTAACGTGTTTAAGGACGCATTTTGATCCAAAATGGCCCAAATAAGGCCTATATGACTACTAGGACGCTTATTTCCTATATTTCTTTTCAAATCAATTCATTTTTTCTCATAACATGTCGTTATTACTTAGTTATAGGCGGCTAAGGCTTGAAATTACATGAAAAAAACAATTCAAGTTTTTAAGGACGCATTTTGATCCAAAATGGCCGAAATAAAGCCTAACGACTACTAGGATGCCTATTTCCTACATTTTTTTCAGATCAACTTATTCTTTCTCATACCATGTCGTACTTACTTTGTTATAGGAAGCTAAGGCTTTAAATCACATGAAAGAGCAATTCAAGTGTTTAAGGACGCATTTTGATCCAAAATGGCCAAAATAAGGCCTATACGTCTACTAGGATGCCTATTTCCTATATTTCTTTTCAAATTAACTCATTCTTTCTCATAACATGTCATTTTTACTTCGTTATAGGTGTTTAAGGCTTGAAATCACATGAAAAGAGCAATTCAAGTGTTTAAGAACGCATTTTTATCCAAATAATGGCCTAAATAAGACCTATATAACTACTAGGATGCCTTTATCTTACATTGGTTGTCAAATCAACTCAATTTTTCTCAAAACATGTCATTATAACTTAGTGATAGGCGGCTAAGGCTTGAAATCACATGTAAATAGCAATTCAATTGTTTAAGGACGCATTTTGATAAAAAAAAACCTTGCCCAAATAAGGCCTATATAACTACTAGGATGTCTATTTCCTAAATTTCTTGTCAAATAAACTCATTCTTTTCATAACATGTCATTTTTACTTAGTGATAGGTGGCTAGGGCTTGAAATCACAAGGAAATAGCAATTCAAGTGTTTAAGGACGCATTTTTATCCAAAATGGCCCAAATAAGACCTATATGACTACTAAGACACTTATTTACTACGTTTCTTTTCAAATCAACTCATTCTTTGTCATAACATGTAATTATTACTTAGCTATAGGCGGTTAAGCCTTGAAATCACATGAAAAGAGCAATTCAAGTGTTTAAGTTCGCACCTTTACCCAAAATGGCCCAAATAAGGCTTATATGACAACTAGGATGCCTATTTCCTACATTTCTTGTCAAATCAACTCATTCTTTCTCATAACATGTCATTCTTACTTAGTTATAGGCGGATAAGGCTTGAAATCACATGAAAGAGAAATTCAAGTGATTAAGGACGCATTTTTATGCAAAATGGCCCAAATAAGGCCTATACGACTACTAGGATGCCTATTTCATATATTTCTTGTCAAATCAACTCATTCTTTCTCATAACATGTAATTATTACTTAGTTATAGGCGGCTAAGGCTTGAAATTACATGAAAATTGCAATTCAAGTGTTTAAGGACGCATCCAAAAAATGACCCAAATAAGGCCTATATGACTACTAGGATGCCGATTTCCTACTTTTCTTGTCAAATCAACTCATTCTTTCTCATATCATGTCATTATTACTTAGTTATAGGCAGCTAAGGCTTGAATTTACATGAAAAGAGCAATTCAAGTGTTTAAAGACGCATTTTGATCCTATATGGCCTAAATAAGGCCTATACGACTACTAGGATGCCTATTTCCTACATTTCTTGTCTAATCAACTCATTCTTTTTCATAACATGTCATTATTACTTAGTTATAGGCGGCTAAGGTTTGAAATCACATGAAAAGAGCTTGTAGCGCGGCTTCTTGCATCGTGGACACTCCTCCTTGGAATAATGGAAAGATACCACAACACCTTAGCAGGAGGTTCCTTCGTACCAGCATTGCAACTCATGCGCTTGTAGCGTGACTTCTTGCATCATGGACACTCCTCTAATTGTTCATATTCATTTCGATAAAGAATATAATCATTAGGAAATGCATGTATCTTCTTATACTCCAAACCAAATGGACACATGAGCTTCTTTGCATAATAGTAAGACTTAGGAATTTCATTCCTGTCAAGCAACATCTCACTTAACGCGGTCAACAAAAGAAGTAAAACTATTGTTCATCCACCCATGCTTCGACTTATTGTTAAAAAGTGTTATCACAACTGATAGTTTGGAGTATTTTTTGTACCCAGGATACAAAAGCTTTTTAGAAGCCTCCGATAATGACTCAAACACGTCACCTTCAACACCACGCATCATGTCATCGACCCCTTCATCCTCGACCTCATCCACCTAATCATCCTCAAATCCATCTTCATCACCATCATCAATAATATATTCATCATTCCCATATTCCTCGTTCACACGAATCTCATTGCTTCTATCATGCACATCATTCCCATCAACATCCCCACTGTACTCTCCTTCTTTACCGTGCCAATCCACACATGGTATTTAAGCCTAAACCCACGACAAACTACATGATCTCTAATGATATCAACACTATTGACCACCTTCACATTATTACAATCAAAACAAGGACAATAGAGGCAATCGACACCCATTATGCGCTGATAAGATGAAGCCCTCTCGCAAAACTCTTGAACCCCATCAAAGAATTCCAATGTATCACGTCTACCATACATCTAACCACGATCCTTCTCCATTAAGTAAATTGTCTCTAAACATAGCAACATATTACGAATAATGTATAATTGCTACATATAATATATATGTAAATCAAATTCAAACACACACCATGCATATAAGATTCTTATAGTAAACAAATGAGTATATGCTTCCAAAGGGTCCTTATCACTCCAACCTAACCCATCCTTGAACGTGTAATCTCACTAGTGAGCAAATCCGGCAGCATTTCCCCCTAATTCTCCAAGTAAACGATGTATAATTATTTACCCACATATATACCCAGCGAACAGGGTGAGGATATGATAAGCCAAGATGTTCCTTAAAATCGAAAAAAAAAGACATACATTCACCACCTAAGTGAGAGTAAACGTTAAAGAACAGTCCCAATCGGGGACTATTCAAGACTTTCTCCTAATGAGAAAGCCTTGGACGGGTATCTAGGCATATGATGATGCAAGCATTTTATATATTGTATTTATTTGTCATTAAACAATACACAAGTTGTAATAGCATGAAAAAACTTTTATTAAATGAATAAAGAAAAAGAAATATAGATTAGAAAAATTTATAATTCATACCAATGTAGCAAGTACAATGGATGTATTCTTTCTAACTTCCCACTTGAGCTAAATATGTAGTCTTCAAGCTAAACTTGTGCTTCAATTCACATATGAATCTAAAAAAAAAATATTAATAAAAAAAAAAAAAAAAAAAAACGAAAAACAAAAGTTAGTAAGTAATTAATACCTACATACATTGCTAAAGTATAACGCATCATTAATCAAACTAACAATTGCTAATCACTACTTTTTTTAAAATTTAGAGAAATTAATGTAATTTCACTAATTTATAACACAATTGCTAATCATAATTCAACCACATTATATTTTACATACCAAAATTCAACTAACTTCACTAAGTTATCTGCATTAATGTGTATTAAGTTCAAATTAGACAAGGAGCATATACATAAACTCTAACAAATTATGCAAGGAAAAAAAAGGCGGAAAAAGTTAATTCATCAAAAAAATAAACCTTAATGTTGATGAATTTCAAACAACAAAAATTAGAACTAACCCTAGATTACAAGAGAACTTCGCGGTGGTACGTCGTTGGAGGTGGCAGTAGTGGTTGAGGGAGAGCCGTGCGGTAGTGGTTGAGGGGGATCCGTGCGGTAGTGGCGGTAGTAAACTAACCCTAGATTATAAGAACGCCCAAATTACTATATACTGAATTCGAAAATCAAATCAACGACAAACCCTAGATTGCGAAAACTGAAATCGATAATCTAAAAAGGACAAAACAAAATCTTACCTCGAAGCTGCTTCAATGGAGATGAGAAAGCTCAGAATCCGCTTCAATGGAGAATTAAGAGTATGAATAATGGAGGAGAGATATGGACAAAGCTCAGAATGCGCTTCAATAGAGAACTACGAGCACGCGTAATGGAGGAGAAATATGGAGAAAAGTGAAACTTCGGAGGTGGTAGAAGAGAAGGGCGAAAACGAGAGGGAAAACACATAAAATGAAAAGCACGGGGAAAGAAAGAAAGAAGAAGAAGATGCATACCCCAATTTTTTTTTATTTTGAACTGGTGCTGAAACATTATTTCGCACCGGTTTGGTTTGAACCAGTGCGAAATCTCTTTCTGTTTTTTTTTGTCTTTTTTAGTTCGCACTGGTTTGAACCGGTGCGAAAAAGATAATTTCGCACCGATTTAATAGGAACCGGTGCGAAAAGTCTTTTTCCCAATCCCGCCCATTTCTCTTAACACCGGTTTTCAAAAACCAGTGCAAAAACTGCGATGCCTATTTAATTTTTTCTACTGGTGGAGCAATGTTAAGAAGAAAATGTATAACCATCATATGGGTTGTAAGACATTTGCGGAAAGTAGATCAAAGAGGGTCTATACCCCACATCCAAAATATCATCATCTGATAAACCACTTTCATCCATGGTCACAACTTTGGTATGTCGTGCAAATGACTGGTGGTGTGCTATGCATGGGATCGACAAGAAAACCGGAAAGTACGTCATTATGCACCCGAATACAAAAACAGTAGCAGATGCACTTGTAAGCACCCTATGACACTTATGCTAATATTGCACCTTTATTATTAAATATTTCCATAGAACCTACATCTAACTTAGAACTGGAAACTTTTTGTGTTGTTACAGCTCGAGCATACGTCGGAAGTGGTTGAAGGAAAGCTCACTCCAAGCATAGACAACGATCCTTTGACCTTGGCTTTGGGAAACCATACCACCCTGGGCAAGTTATTGGTTCGGAAAAGGTTATGGGTTCAGAATACACTAGATCAGGAAGAACTAGATCAAGTGTTAATTCGCCACACCATATGGATGCCAAGGAAAAGGAATCAATTAGGCGGAGATACGCAAAGAGGTGTAAGAACAATTGCAAAGTCAATTCCATGCCATTTTGAAGCACATGAACTTGCCGAGCTTGCCGTTGCCCTTGATTACCCCAGTGGACTCATGTAGTCACCCAAAAGACGTCGGGGACAATCCACTTGTTGAGAGAGAGGTAATTTCATTACAATCAAATTGCAAAACATGAACTTGGTCAAACAAGGCCTTATGTAGCATAATTATTTTACCGTTGCAGATTCCTAGTCCTACACATGCAGACTCAAGGGAGATTGCAAACCAGACACCTAATCCTTTTCAGATGTTAAGGTAAACTTCAACAGCTAATCAAATGTGCTTGTATTAGGCTTACGCTGGTTAATCAGTTCATAACTTATCCTAATCAAATGTGTAGGGAGAGACGCCTTGTGAGCTTCTTCACCCAGGGAAAAACATCGATGGAGAGTTAGTTGGGTATGGTAGAGCACAACCGTTTGACAAGGTCCATTTCAAGTCTAATACTAGTACCCACTATATCTCGGTCGGGATCAATTCTATAGTAGCTGGGTTTGAGGACTTACCACGACCGGTGCCTAGAAAGGGATATCACTTCTTCACGCTACTAGATGTGAAAAGTAGCTTTGTGCAATGGCCACGTGATCGGGTGAGGTTGATAGGAGGGGTAAGTATACACTACTTAGCTTGTTTTTAAAACATGTAGCAAATATCTTGTACTATAACCATGTGCTTTTATGTTACTAGTTTACAAAGGAAAATCACTCCTCTAAAAGGAAGAAGGTGGAGAAGCCAAAATCCAAGAATGTCCAACCTCCAAAGAACATGGAACAAGGACAAGGGTCGAAGGGTGAATACTTGTTGAAGAAGAGTTCGAGAGGTTCTGCAACGAGTTGTACTCCACTAGTAGAAGCCGATGTCCTTCAGTCACTCTCTAAAGCTTGTACTTTTCTTCACAACCGTGTTAGTGAGTTTCCTAGGGGTAGATCTATTAAAGTGAATTTACCTAAGGCATTGTTCCACTATGATGAGGATGGGATCACATTTATTACAAGAGTGGATGTGAAGGAATTTCTAATCGGTTCCATGCTTAACATTTCCATCATTCAAGCTTTCATGAGGTAATTCAATGCCACTATTCCTAATCATATTGTTGTTTCATTTTTTAATGTAAACAATGCAATTAATAATTATTCCCCACATTAGTCTCATGAAGGGCACTACAGGAGCACCTTATTGGTGGATGCAATTCCGAGGCTGCAGTTGGGTGGTTTTGCCTCGAGCAGACCTCCATTACCAGATTCTTATGCAACCCTCGTGACGTGGAATATTACCTTGAACGGAGTAATAAGGAATCAACGCGTACGAGAGATAAGTTCATATTAGCCCCATGTTTTGAGGAGTACGTCTAAATATGTCATAATTCAGTTGTTTGTTTTTTTTTCAAATTCCAAAAATTCATTAACTGTGGAGTATATATGTTGACGTTTTCTAAATATATGCAGTGCTCATTGGAGACTTTTGGTGATTTGTGTTTCCAATAACACAATCTACCACTTTGATTCGGCTCGTGAGAATCCACCATGGAAGTTGCTGGTGAAGAACCTACTGAATAGGTACATATTACTTCCTACTGTTGAATAACCTCAACTAAGTCATTGAGTATTTATGTTTCTAACTTTGAATTTATTTTCCTAAAGTGTTATGAAGAAGCTAAATTATCATTCTGTTGCGAGTCCTACGTGGAAATATGTAAAGGTAATGCCTTGATATAGTGATTTGCTTAATAAACTTGGCTTCAGTTATGGCTATGCATGATTAGATTACCTTTGTGGCATGTCAGTGTGCGCAACAAGATAACAGACTTGATTGTGCCCTATACGTGATGAGGTTTAAGCTTGACATAGTCAATAGTTGCACGGAAGCACAACACATTGATGAGGTATGCTTTTATCTTCTTCCATTTATTACTTGCTTCCATTATTGCACCGAACAAAACACAAGCATAAAATAGCTATCACCAAGCACCGAACCTTGTAACACACAACCAAGGAAGTTGCAGCAGCCAAGGTAGCTGCAGTAGCCCAGGCAGCAGCCCAGGTAGCAGCAGCAGCCCTATACGTGAATTTGGTGAATTTTGGTGAATGTGGTGAATTTTGGTGAATTTGGTGCCTAATTGTTTGTGAATTTAGATGCCTAAGTGTTTGCGGATTTTGGTGACTAATTTTGAAATATTTGACATACATTTTTTGTGATATTCATGATAATGTTTGGTTTTTTTTTCTCCAAAGGTTTGCAAGATTCAAAGGGAAGGCCCGTTAACAAGCAAAGAAATTAATGAAATTCGCGACATGTGGGCTTTTTTCGTGACATTTGATAGCATCTAGAATTGTCGGAGTGGGTGCACACACACCCAATTAATTAATGAGCTTGAGTTTATTAGTTATTATGAACATTATTTTAATTAGTTATATATATATGTTATTATATATTAACATTAATTATAATTACGTAGTATTTATAAATGTTATCTTAATATATTTTGGTATAATTACATATTATTGTTAATTAAATATATAAATGATGTTACTTTTGATATATATAATTATTTCATGTTATATATATATATATATATCATTGTATTATTGTTTGTAATATTAATATTATTATTAATTAATAATATTAAAATTATTGTGATAGGTCACTTATATTATTATGACAGGTCACTAATAATATTATAACAGGTCACTAATATTATTATTAATAATAATTTTGTAAAAAAAAAAAAGGCTAAATGGGAAGCAGTTTGGCGCCAAAACCGCTCCCCATTATTACACTTTACATATCATGTGTGAAATGCGAATGGGAAGCAGTTTGGCGCCAAAACCGCTTGTCATTCCCTACAAATGGGAAGCCGTTTGAACCGCTTGCCATCTAAATGGGCAATGGGAAGCCCCCCAAGACGAAGCGGTTCGAAACCGCTTCTCATCAGGGGGTTTGAACCGCTTCCCATTTACTTTTCTCTACTAGTGAATACTACTTTGTCCGTTCATCAGCTTGTTGAGCATGCAGATGAGTGTATGGTTCTTGATAATGAAGCTTTGTATGATATCTGCTTTAGGACTTTGAAACTCACCACTCCTAGTTGTATGTCTTTCCTACCTTCTCTTGCTTTATATTGTGTATTCGATTATATACTATGATGCTTGAATGTTACAATTGCATTAATCTGTGCTTTTTGTGTGATTTTTAGGGGATTCTGAATTTCAAATTCTGTAATTTCTTGTTAATTTGAATATTTCAGAGCTCTAAATCTGAGTATAATTGCAAGAAATTGATTGAGCTATAATTTTGTTTCTTAAGCTTGCTATGTAGATGATTTGAACTTCTGAAGTGTGTATATAGTTCAAATTGGGGGTTGTTGAGACTAGTTGTATTCTAATGGGATTTGAAAACAATTAAAATTTGGGATTTTGTTTAATTGCAAGATAGTTTATCAATTTTTCAGGCAGTTATAATTTGAGTAAAGAAAATAATTGATCTGGGATTGGAAAATAATTGATTGCCCATTTCACAATTGAGCAAAGAAATACTTGTTGATTTAATGAATGATTAAAGAAATTTTTGCTCATTTGATAAATGATCAACTAACTATTTGCTCATTTGACAAATGAGCAACTAAGTTTTTTATCATTTGTTAAATTAGCAACTAAGTATTTGCTCTTTGACAAAATGAGCAACTAATTATTTGCTCATTTGACAAATGAGCAACTAACTATTTGCTCATTTGCTAAATGAGTAAAAAAATTGATTGCGCATTTCCCAAATGATCAAAAAATTGATTGTTCATTTCCCAAATGATCAAAGAAATATTTGCTTATTTTACAAATGAGTAACTAATTATTTGCTTATTTGATAAACGAGCAAAGTAATGGTTGCTCATTTCACAAATGAGCAAAGAAATGCTTGTTGATTTAGTGAATGATTAAAGAAATGTTTGCTCATTTGACAAATGAGCAACTAACCACTTGCTCATTTAACAAATGAGCAACTAAGTTTTTGCTCATATGTTAAATTAGCAACTAACTACTTTCTCATTTGCTAAATGAGCAAAAAATCGATTGCTCATTTTCCAAATGGTCAAAGAAATGTTTTCTTATTTTACAAATGAATAAATAATTATTTTCTTATTTGAAAAATGAGCAAACTAATGGTTGCTCATTTTACAAATGAGCAAAGAAATGCTTGCTGATTTAATGAATAATTAAAGAAATGTTTGCTCATTTGCTGATTTATTCTTTACTAATTTGTCAAAAATGAGCGATTAATTTTTTTCTCATTTGTTAAATGAGCAAAAAAAAATTCAATGCTCCTTTTTCAAATGACCAAATTATTTAATGCTTATTTAATTTGTCAAATGAGTAAATGATTCTTGCTTATTTGTCAAATGAGCAAATGATTCTTGCTCATTTCGTCAAAATTAATGCTCATTTGTGAGTGTGTTTGAATGTTTAAGTACATTAGCCTACTAGCTCAAGGGTAGAGAATTGTGCAAATGCACAAAATATGTGGGTTTAAATCCCACGTAGGTTCATTTATATAATGTGGAGACACAAGTTTGTATGAGAGTTTAATTGTAACAAAGTTTATATAGTTATAAATCATTTCAAACCATTTTTTTGCTCATATAATTTAGTACGAATTTGATTTTTTTTTAATTAATTTATAAAGATAACCTATGTAGGAATTGAACCTACATCCCCTATGCATTTGCATAGTGCTCTACCAATTGAGCTAATAGGTTTTATCATATGTTTTAAATTATTTTCTATGTTCTAAATTTTATTCTTATACAGTGACTTTCTTTATGTTATAAATTTTATTCTTATACTTTGAGCTTTCCTAAAGTTAGAAGGCAAGGCAATAAGCCTGAAATTCAAACCAAAGCCGACACCCCAACACCTCATGGTACCACAAGCTCTCATAAGATCTTGGACGAAACTCTTAACCCAATGTTCTAATTTTTTATTCTCTTGTTCTAAACTTTCTTCCTATGCTCTAATCTTCAGCTCATTCCCTTTTACTTTTTACTTGTTCTTTTTCTTTTGGTTAATATAAATTACTATATCATATCTTATTGTTATGTCAATTTTTTTATTTATGCAACACACAACTTTACAAACTAGGCAACTCATCAAACATGCGCAACAACCAACCACCTGTTTTGCACTTAACACACTCATTTAAACACTCTACAGCCCTCCTATAGCATCTGCACTCGCTGCCCAAAGTGCAACCACATTAGAGCAAACTTCTTGCTGCCTCACACGCATACCAAAACAGCCCAAAAGCCGCAACATCTACACGATACGCACACAGCACATGAACACACTTGACCCTTACTAACCTAGACTCAGACTCTCTTGCAAGCCCCTACATATACACATGTAACACAACACAACTATGACTCTTCAATCATACAACAATCCAAATAGAACAACCCGAAGCACCCATTACACGTGCAAATACATATACCGATTGTGCCACAACATAAACCTTAGAAACAAATTAGAACATAAGCATAATACATATAAATTTAGAACATAAGCATAAATATTAATTCAAAGCATGTCAAGCAAACAACAAATATTAATTCAAATAGATACAACACAATGAAACTAGTATACTAACAATGCCAACATCTGCACATAGATACACGGTACAAAAATCTTCTCTTAATCACCCATTATGATTGTAAGTTTATAACATATCAAGCACAATAAAACCTTCATAATACAAGCTAAAAGTTGAAGAAAAGTCCTCCAAATTGGTAGCAGGCACATTAATTAAAGAGACTTCTTTTATCTTATTCCTTCTAACCCTGCAAGTTGCAACAATTCAAACTATATATACGTAGTACACAAAATATTAGCTGAAAATTGCCCAAAAAATATCAAAATCTTTGAAAATATTGGATTATAAGTTACCGTTGCATTTCTAAACAAATTTCTGTACGAATTTATTGTTCTTCGCCAACCTCCATTCAAAATTTTCTTCAATTTGTTCTTCCGTCAAATTAGGGTTCGTATTTGCAAAAATTCTAATTAAATTGCCTAATTCAACTTATTTTTATATAAGTTTATGAATAAAATTTGTTGAATTTGAGCAAAAATCAAAAGGAATCGATGTGGTTTGCTTTAAAAAGGAGCAGTTACAATGGATTTTAGAGAAAATTTGGTGGTTTTAAGAGAGAAGATGAAGGAAAGTGTGAAATGTGTTTGATGAGAGAGAAAATCATATATTTTGGGTAAAATATGAAGTTGGGCAGCTTCATTATTTACACTAATGCCATTACTTGTTCTCCGTTGATCTTAACCATCTACTTTAATCTAATCCTACGGCTGAGATTTGTCCTCATATAAGGTGTGGCTTCTCACATAAAGGGTGGTTCTCACCGAATCCCGACCCTATATATATACATATATACATATATATATACATATATACATATATATATATATATATATATATATATATATTAAGTAGTACTCTCGCTAACATGGACTGTACTAATTTATTTCATTATTTTTCATACTTATATAATTGAAAGTTTTTTTTAATTACTTTGATACTTTTTACCACATATCAAATTTGGACTTTACTTCAGTTTCCATTGAATCACACTTTAAATAATTAACATACACTAGATGAAGCCCGTGCGATGCACGATTTGTTTGTATTTTTCAAATAAAATATTTTACTAATATATATTTATCTAATAAACTAATAAGTGATATTTGCTTGCTTACTACTTGAATTTTGAATTATAAAATGAATTATTAACTTTGTTTCTCATAGTTAGATAAAATTCGTAATATAAAAAGATAATATTTTATTTCACAAAGTTTTATATATGCCTGGTCACACCGTGTGGTTGGGATTACTTGGTCATAAGTTACTTGGTTGGTTAAGGGTTACTTAATCGATTAGGGATTACTCGAACGGTCAGGTGTTACTCGGTCAGTGTTTGGGTGTGTCTCAGCTGGCCACACGATATGGCCAATCACACCAAAATTCCGCTGATTTTATTTTTATTATTAATATAGAATTTTTGATCGAAAAATTGCAATTCTTTTTTTATTGACTAAAATATAACATTTTCCTATGTGACGCTATATAATTAATCTTACGTGGCATAATCCTATTGTAGCGTTTTAAAATTGTTAATCCTACATGGAAATTTTCTTTATTAAAATCCTACGTAGCGCTTAAAAAAAACTAATCTTACGTGGCAAAATCCCATTGTAGTTGTTGAGGTAAATATTGCTCTTTACCAAAAAATTAAATACTCTATCTTGTTCTAGAGTATTAGGGGGCTGCCCATCGAGTTACCGGTTTCAAAGATTGATAACCTTGCTAACGTAAAACAAAACAATAAGGAAGCTTTTCCAAAAGAAGTAAAACAAGTAGATTGCTCAAAGAAACGAGTAGATCAACGTATGAAAAAAGATACAAATGCATTCCATTGATTAAAAGATAGAGTTAGGTCTACAATTGTATAAATTAAAAGAGAGGTTACCTCCATGGTTATACAATTGGAAAAGACGAATGATCTTCAATACATGCTACGTGCTAAACTATACTATTACTCGGCTACTAAGCCAAGGGAAACTACGAAAGCTAAGAAGAAAACTTAAAAGAAATGAAATGTTTGTTGTTGATTGATTTGTTGATATCTTCTTTTGATCCTTGCACTTTTATTAATAAGTAAAATGGAGCGGTCATGGCTGACTCCCATAACTGTTGTACGGTTATATATGCTTCTTGGCGCCAACACTAATTCGAAAGTTAAAATTATCCATCAGCCTCCTAATTCGGTCCACCTGTTATTGGGCCTCTGTGTGAAGTCAGGCCAGCTGCTTGTTACGTTTAATCAAGCTTGCCCAAAGACCTTTCACTAACTCTGGAAACTTCTCAACTTGGTTAAAGTCAAGAAAGTCAAACAAAAGTCAAAAATCTGATTTTTGGGTGTAAGAAATGCCCCCTTAATTTGGGTGGTTGATGATGTTTAAGACCAACCAAATTATGACTTTTCGAACATAAATATAAAGCATTGTGTATGTATAACTCCACAAATATCAAACACAGAATATAAACATTACTTAATATTTATAGAGATAAAATAATTACAAATTAAGAGCATTTCAAAACTTATAAGTTCTGAATTGTGTATGCTCTCTTTAAATGGACTTAAGGTTAAATATATACAACTATATACTTATTGGGATGCCTCCTAATATCCTAGATTATCTTGGAGCGTTGCTACAAGGTTTTGCAATACGTGATCATCGAGATAGTCTTCAAACTCATCATTGCTAGGCTTTGTGAAGCTAGTTGATCCTATGGCGCTCGTAGATCTCTTCATACCATAATTGGCAAGCACACTTGTACATCAGGGTATGAATTTCCCCTTCTGTACCCCTGGTAACCTTAACTTTGTTGTACGTCCTGGAGTATGGGATAGTTCTTGCCTCCAATTTCCTATTGAATGTGGGAGGAAAGATCGTTCTAATCTCCCTTGCCTAACCTTCGCATACCAAGGCGACATTCACTCTATCCTCTTTATCCTCCAGATAAGGAAGTATGAAGTTCTTCAACAAATCCATGTTCGCACCTACATGAAAAGCGCTAGGCCCAGCATGCCCATTTTCATCTTCTAAAATGGCGGGTCTATCCCCCCTATCGCTTCTGACTCTCCGGTTAAGGCGATTTTGCTTACGGTTTCTGTAGTTTCTTTTCCATTTAGCACGTCTATCCATGGATAAATGGTGATTTGGGCACTCGTTCGGGTACTCAATGGATCCATGGAGCGTATTGTCTACATAGAACATGCCAACTCCATAAACCTCCCCATTAGCTCCAATGTGTAGCATTTGAATGGGATGTATGAGATCCTCCATGGTAATCTCAAAATTCAAATTTTTAGGGAGTAGTTAAAGAACTCTAACAAATTTAATTTTTTAGAGAGAGATTGTAAGAGAGAGAAATAAGATTGGCTTAATGAACAAGGAAAATTTTGAGTGAAGTGACTGCTTGTATTCACAGTCACTCTTGCGTCACTCCCTTGATGATTGAAATTCTCCGTTACTTCAATAGATCGCAGAGAAACCACGTAACTCTCCAACTTCTTGAAAATCGTATATCCAAAAATCATATTAGGGGGAATGAATTTGGAACTAGACCGTCACTGAATTTACATAGTAACTTCCACTTTCAAGTTAATAATTTTATTGCACATTTAATTTTTATTGGGAAAATAAAAGTGTCTTTTCACTTAAATGTCAATAAATACGGTTGTCTGTCACTTGGTAAATCTTAAAATTAAATATAATTACAACCTAAATATTTTAATTTGTAAGAAATTAAAAATATATTTGTGTGGGTACAATTATAACAAATCAATTGTATCTCTTTATCAACAGAACAAAATATTTATAATTTGTACTGATCATATACTTTAAACGTACCCAAGATCAGACATAAATAGAAATTAAAATTTCCAAAAAGTTAAGACATGATCAAAAACATGTTTAAGTACTTAGTTTTAGGAGAACTAAGAACATGTAACAACATCATTTTTGAGTAGTTAACTCTTCAACAAAAACTTAATTCGACTTAGACAAAAGAAATCAAACCAGTAAACCCTAGCCTTTGATCATTCCCAAGTGTGATTGGGGCTTTTGTGTGCTGGTTCGAACATATCAGAGGATAAATTGGAGTTGTCTCCTTGCTCCATTATCATCATCCTTTCCAAGGTTCTTGGTGGAGGCCTCTTTTCTTCCCCCCTTTGTTGCCTTTCCTTTGGAGGTTCACCTTCATCTCTCCTGCGCTTGTGACTTTTCTTCCTCCTCACTGGCTCATCTCTTAAAACCAGATGAGGGTTGAAGCCGAAACATGCATTGCCAAATCTGGCTTGGCAATGGAACTCAGCATCTTCTGCCTTCTTAGTATCCTTCTCCATTGTATCTCACCTCTCTAAATCTAACACCTTTAGCTCATGGTTGTCCTCATCTGAGCAAAGCTTCTCTATCTTAGGGAATTCCATTGATAGTTCATTTATGACTGGATCAACTTTTGATGTCTTCCCCTTGCGATGAGACTCGCAAAAAGAAAGGTCCCCCTTCCCGGCCCCCCCTAGCCACCTACCTACTCGTGCTCGTAGCTCGATCGGATCGAGGACCAGAAGACTCTAACGCTCTAGAAAGCCAAAGCCCTTACGGCTTGAATTCCTGATTCTGATTGAGAGCCAACTACCGGTATTACACCATCGCGCTGTGCTAGAGGTTGCACTCTCCATATTTAAGGTGAAAGAAAGATTTTTAGGACAATTTGAAGTGAATATTCAGACAAAAGATTTTTGTTAAGAGAGAAGATACATCTTGCGTGTTTTGAGTAAAAGTGATTTAATGATCTCAACCTATATTTATAAGTTGACATAAATGTTCTGATCACTTTTTAGATTAAATAAAATTTGGAAATTACCTAGCAATTACCTTCTAAAGAGCTAACAACAGTGTTATTTGATAAGCTTTATTGAAGGGTAATTTAGTAATTTCTTACATTCATCGCTTGATTTTCAACTATAAAATCGAGCCCCTAAAACGTTGCGTTTAAGGTTGTGCAACTCAATTTCAATTGGGAATCAATTTCCTTTTTAAGCAGACTCTGCCAAACCATTTGTATCGTTTTATGTCTAAACGAAATCAAATGGCACAATTTAACAAACTCTCCAACGCTTGGAAAACTATAAAAACCTTCAAGGCATCCTTCATCCTATCTCATCACCAATTCACTCTCTAGTTTTCCAAACTTTCAATCCTTCAATGTTTGAACTTTACGAAGTGTGAAATGAATTCTCTTCCTTTGCAAGAAGTGCCCAAATCTTTTCTGGTAAAATATTATTCAATTGAGGCTCATGAATTGTGCGAATTTATAAGAAAATACCCCTAGAACTTGAGATTTGACTTCCTATGGCATATTTCGTCTTTGACCACCAAAGAAGGTAATCTGAACGGCACAGCCTGAATAGGGCGAGCATTTCACTTCGACCTTTCATCTCCTGATGCTCTAGCGGATTTCCGAAAGGAAATTCAGCCTAAGTTAACCAAGTGTACCCTTGGTAAAGTTTCACCTCGCCATGCTGCATTCAATGAATTGCATCTAAACGGAAATTGGGTTTTAAGCCAAAATCGAATTAAAGGTTGGGTACAAGACCTGATAGCCAGGGGTTGGTTTATGCGGATTTCCAAATTCCACTCCTCATGGGAGAAGAAGAGAGTTTTTGGTTTCCTCAGACTGGCAACAAATGACAAATTTCCATTCAATGGATCGCTAAGGTGTGCCCTCATATCGCTCTGGGATCCCGTGTTAAATTGTTTCATCCTTCGCTAGGGTTGCATGACTGAATGGAATGGTGTCCTATTCCGATAGAGGGTTCAGAATTTATTAGGAAAGCTAATTATTCATTGAAGTCAAGTGATAGGAAATTCCTAGCTAAAGGCCGCTTTCGATCACTAAGATTAATATAGTTATTTTACAGCTTGCTCTTAATTGAACCCTATGGGTCACACCCAATCGTGTAACCGAACGATGGCGACGAATTAATCTGAAGAATTAAATAAGTCGATAAGGATTTTTACGAACTCAAACGTCGGATTTTGAGCTTAGAGCGTCGAAGCCGAGTGTCGAACGTCGAGTTAATTCAAGGAATCGACAATGACGACAAATAAGTCAAACAACACATCACAAGACAAAACCTCGAGCCGTAGCCTTGAAATGTCCTAGCAAAGCGCTAGCCATGCGAGGGCTAGGATCATGGGGTGCTGGCCCTTCACATGGCCTGGCTGCTAGCTAAACATACTAGGCATGCTGACCATGTGGGGCAAGCTATGGGAGCATGCTTCCAGGGCTTGCAGCGCTGCTAGCACAAGCTCGCTAGTGAGCTCACACTAGCAACAGCAGCATAGCAGCGCAGCTTCTAAGAATAAGCTAGCTTGCTCGCGCGCGCACCGTCCCAACCCGCTAGTCAGCAGCGAGCAAATGCCCGCATGGGCTTGCTGCAGCTAACAGGCCCAGCCGAGGCACACGGCTGCCACCTTGGCAAGCCTTGTTGCCCAAGCTTTGACCGGTCATAAGTGCTTGTGATTGGTGGAGGTTATACTTGGGGAACAAGAAGGCCATGTGGTCCTCCTTATGGTCCTCACCTACTCCCTCACTCAAGTTGACACTTGTTGTTTGACTATTGCTTAGCTTAATTAATTTGATTTAAAATTAAATTTGCTTATTTTTTCACTTTACCAACTCTCCCACATGGAAAGATGATTGAGAATTTCTGGAATGCTTTGCCTATAAATACCAACCTTGGGAGTTGAAAATTTACACAATTTTGAGTAGAACTCATTAAGGCATCTCCCAAAAGTGTGAGAAAACCTTAATGTTCGTAAAACTCCCTTTTTTGAATCATCTCGTCTAAGCTATGAGATAGGAAACTTGTTCGGGCACGTGGGTGTGCGAAGTAGAAGGATTCGCGCATGCGTGTCTTGAGCTTTCTAAGGGTCGTGCTCGTGTTCGGGTTAAACACGCTTCGAGGGTAAGAAAGTCCTTTCCCTTCTCCCTCTCTCTCTCTCTCTCTCTCTCTCTCTCTCTCTCTCTCTCTCCTTTTTTATGTGTTTATCGCTTTATTAATTGCATGTTTGTTAGTTAGTTGTATTAATTATGCATGTGGTCCGGGGCGGGTTTTGGTTCCGCACGGTGCTCGCGCACCGTAAAAGCCATCAGCGGTATCACGAGCCTCTTCCATTTAATTTTTGCAACTAAAAATTAATTAAGGTGATTTAAAATAGATTTAAAAATATGGATTAGCATCCTAATTAGATTAGGATCTGGGTTTTATTAGATAAAATCAATTTATTGCTATATTATGATCACGAACCCAGATTTCGACTCAAAAGTAGTGTTTTTTGGGTGAAATCGATGTTCTAAATCAACTTATACCCACAAATTGATAAAAAATCGGCTTCTAGAGGTCAAAATATGCCCAAAAATATGTTTTTTGAGGGTTTTTCATTGAGAACGAAATTTTTTAAATATTTTAACCTTGATTAATTATGACAAGTAATTATTGGATTATGTGATTGATTATGAAATTAATCTACTGCAATTAAGCACGTTTTTGATATGATTTGGTTGCTTAATTTGGATAGCTCTAATATTCACATAAACATGGAAATTGTTCATTTTTGCAATTGGATTGCTCGAAATGTATAAGTTTATGTTAAATGTGATTTACGAACCCTTAAAATAGTCAAAGATTGAATCTTTAATTTAATGGTTTATTGATTGAATTTTAACTTGCTAAAATCCAAAGTAAACTTATTTTGAGTTTTAATAATTTTGGAAATTGATTAAAATCATGAATGTTCACATTTATGCTTGAATATTATTCTTCTTTGGATGGTTGAAATATTCAAACATGTATGTGAAAAGCTAAAGTCGTATCACCTAATCAAAAGTAATTTCTAAGACCACTAACTAAAATAGATAGGGAAGTAGGGTCGAATCTACAGGAAAACAAGGTTCTTTTATTTTTAATAAATTATTATAATCTAAATCATCAAGTAGCAAGTATGAATTTATGTGAATTAAACTAAGGGGAATAATTAAAATAAGAAAATAAGACTAAGATAATATCAATAAAGTAAAGGCATATGGCATAGGTTCACCAATAAATAAAATTTTGGGATGAAGGACAACAATCAATTATTAATACATAAACTAACCAGATTGTAAAGGGATTTCGCTACGTATAACAATTAAAGAATTAACTTAGGGGTATTAAGTCGCATCGCTCGAATCTTGACTTAACCATTTATAAATTAACCTGCCTATTGAAACTAAGGCTAAACATCAATTCTCATTTGTAGAATCTCGAATCAATATTTCATAACTCATACAATTAAATAAGCGCTAATCTAATTACACAGCATTATATCAATCAACAGGAAATTAATCTAAAACATTAACAATCAACAATAATAAATCATCCCTTAATATTATTCATGGATCCTCACAACCCTAGAATAAAAACTTATATACAATTAAAAGTAAACTAATCAAAGCAATTAAATTAAATATAATAAAAGCAATAATAACAAAATTAATAAAACTATTAACGAAAAAGGGTCTAACAAACTACACCTAAGATAACTAATGTTATTAACAATCAACAATAATAAATCATCCCTTCATATTATTCATGGATCCCCACAACCCTTAAAAAAAAGAAAAACTTATATACATTTAAAACAAAACTAATCAAAGCAATTAAATTAAACATAATAAAAGCAATAATAACAAAATTAATAAGAAAACAAAATTAATAAAACTATTAACGAAAAAGGGTCTAACAAACTACACCTAAGATAACTAATGTATGAAGCTACGTAAAAAATCTACCTAATCTAAAAACTAATCTAAGATAACATGCTGACCACGAACCTACGTACTACTATTGATTTTATAAAACAGTGAAGAGGAGTTTTAGAGGAAGTCAAACTACTATTCCCACTAAAACTAATATTACTACTCCTAAACCGTCATTCATCGATCATCAGCAACAAAACCAAGCAACCGGGCCCAAGAATGCACAAGCCCAATAGCTAAAGTAGCTTACCTCTGATATCCGCCCATTTGAGTGATCTTCAAATCTGATTTAATTGTTGGGCTCTTTTCCTTTGGGCCGTAATTCCGTCTTCTCCATATTCAAGTATTGGACTAACAACAAAATTAGTATTCCAAACGAACCGAGCCCTTAATCAGTGAATCAAATTTAATTGGCTCGACTTTAGGCTTTAAATATATGGTCATAAAATACAATTTAACTCCAATATCTTCGTATTGGCTCAATAAGATCGGAAATTGACATAAATCTGCAAATTCCTACAAAATAATACAATCTCTACAAGAACATTAGAAAACATATATTAGTAATAAAGATAGCTCTGTAGAGCTCAAACAAGCACAAATATGACTGTGGGATGAGGAATGAAATATATATAAAATAGACTCATCAAACTCCCTTAAGCTAAACCTTTGCTTGTCCCTAAGCAAAGCAATAAATAAATAAATTAAAACTTCACCCCAAATACAATTTCAATCAATAAATATAATTGAAGGTAAATCCGATAAATATGCATCAAAGTCAATCCATCAGATTCATCCAATTACCATTCTTGCCTAACAATTTTCAAATGGAGAAAACCCCAAGAGCATATAGTGTAGGGTTTCGTAGTGACCCACACTACGCGGAAAGAAACCCGCCAAGACCCGCCCCCATAATAAATGCAATTAACAAACAAAACATAATTAAAACATAATTAAGGACAAAAGATTATACCTTTGACGCGTGCTTCGCTCGACTATGAGCTCTTACTTGAACCTCGAAAACACGAGGCCTCCGACGAGATCGTACCCTAGAACCCGACCCGAGCGTCCTAAGTCTCAAAGGTTAGTCGAGACCCGGAAAAATAAAATTATGAGTTTTACGAATCAAGATTTACTCAAATCAAGAGTTGCCTTTTTAATTCCACTCAAGGTTGTTCATTCCCAACACCCATGCCTTTGGTATTTATAGGGAAATGGACCCTTGATTTCCAATCTCCCACCAATATGGGAGAGTTGGAAATTCAACAATTTATTTAATTCCAAATTAAATAAATAATTAAATTAATCACAATGCGACAAGTGGCACAATTACATGCTAATGAGTGATGCCCAAGGTTAGGTGGGGGGGACCATAGCCTTGCTCCCCAAGGCTTTGCTTGGTCCCCACAACCACACACAAACCGGCTTCAAGGAGGGTTGTGCTGGCTGCCAGCTAGCGTGCCAGCTAGCACCAGCCAGCAGCCTTGCATCCCCAGCCAGGCAGTGCGTGCTGGTGCTGGGCGATGCTTGGCGCTGGTGCGTGCTAGTGCTAGGCATTGCTAGCACGTTATGCTGGCGCTGGCCCTATCACTCCCACGCATTGCCTCGCACATACTCGCATGCTACGCACAACCATGCCAGCCAGCCCCTCACGCACGCAAGGCCTAGCATGCGTGCTGCTAGCGAGCCACGCATGCTGGGCTTGGTGCTGGGCGATGGTGCACACGCACACATACACACACGTACGTGCTTAGCACTACAATGGTGCTGTGCGTGGTGCTAGGGCTGCGATGGCACCTAGGCATGATGTTAGGGCTGCGATGGCGCCTAAGCATGATGCTAGGGCTGCGATGGCGCCTAGGCACTCATGCCTCGCCTAGCACAACATGGTGCGCTTAGCACACACATGGTGCGCCTAAGCTTGCGATGAGCTAGCCTAGCCTAGCTACGGTTATGCTCGTACTTGTCGGTTGTGATTTTGCGACGCTCGGTTTCGACACCCTAGGCTCGATATCCGACGTCTGTATTCGTAAAATTCCGTCGACTCATTAAATCCTTCGGATTAATTCAACATCTTGGATCGGTTGTTCGATTGGGTTCGACCCGAAGGGTTCAGTTAAGATTAAGCTGTAATATTAATTATACCTTAATATTACTGATCGGAAGCGGCCTCCACCTAGGCATTCCGATCACTTGACCTAACTGAAGAATTAGCTTTGTAATAATTCTGAACCCTCTATCAGAATAATACACTTGTTGGAAGGACATCATTCCTTTCAATCTCCCACTTGTCCTTCCGGACAAGTGTGCATATAGTGTATAGCCTATTTCCTATGTCTCTTAATGTCTCTTTGTGAACTATAAGGTAAGATTCATCGTCATACTTATTACGTTCAGAAGTGTTTCTCGATCTCCGAGTTCGACTGTCAATAAGTAGATGATTTCTAAAATCCATCTGAGCACGGCCATGCATTTTAACAGTCTCGCTCATCGAGCGGCCTTGTAAACAACAAAGATATATTCCCTATTTTTGATAGGGGGACATTCCCAGTCTTGTACTGTAAGTTTCTCTTACTAAGAGGACCTAATCTCCCGAGTGTTCCCGTTATGATCCCCAGTTACGGCAGACGTTAGGCAACATCAAAGAGACTAGTACTCAAACAAGGAAACTTCACAATACTCATGGTCGAGGAAACGAGTTCTGATAGCTATAATGAGAAATGTACTTATGACAATTTTGAATCTCATAAAGTACTCTCATAGGTCGATGCAGTGCAATTCCAAACTGACACCTGTGCAAATGATTTATGACCATCATGTTCTTGCAGCTCAAGAAACGGTGCTGTAAATCATACTACACATTAATCTCTGGTGGTCATCAATCGTCCATCAGTTAGCTGACCTCGATTAGGGATAATTTTCGATTTAAATATTCAATGTTCACTTAACAGGTGTTTCTTTATCCAAGACATGGTCTTGATACCCTGTTTTGAATATTTCCATAAATCGAATGGACTCATTATTTAATTCTAAACCACAATTAAATAGCAATGGAGTGAAAAATAATTTTGCACAACATTGATTACTCCATTAATGAATGGTTTCAATACAGTGTCTTACATTAAAACAACCAGTTTAATTAAAACACATGTACAGGAAATTTTAAAGCCAATCTCCGATGTGCTTGATTCCCATTGCCTCAATGTGCTTGTTGTGTTTCACTTGAGCAAAGGTTTAGTCAAAGGATCGGCCACATTATCATCCGTGTCGATCTTGCAAATTCTGATTTCACCTTCGGATTTCCATTCCCTTATCATGTGAAATCGCCTTTGGACGTGTTTGACTTTCTGGTGCTCTCTTGGCTCCCTGGCCTGAGCGATAGCTCCATTGTGTACCCTGACTGTGACTTGAAGTTGTCTCTGTCAGTCTGGAAGCTAGCGTCGATGTAACCTTCAATAACCAGGTCTTTATGGCCACCATAAACCAGGATTTTATCCTTGTTCCTTTTCAGGTACTTCAGGATATTCTTGGCCGCAGTCCAATGCGCCTCTCCTGAGTTTGATTGGTATCGACTCGTAGCACTCAAGGCATACGAGACATCTGGCCTGGTACATATCATGGCATACATGATCGACCCAATTAGCGAAGCATATGGAATCTGATCCATTCTCTCTCGCTCAACAGGTGTCTGTTGACACTGTTTCTTGCTGAGAGTTATGCCATGGGTCATGGGTAGATGCCCTCTCTTGGCATTCTCCATGTTGAATCGTGCCAGTACTTTATCAATGTAAGTACTCTAGCTTAATCCAATCATCCTCTTAGATTTATCCCTGTAGATCTTGATGCCCAATATGTACTATGCCTCTCCTAAGTCCTTCATTGAAAAGCACTTTCCCAACCAGCCCTTTACGGACTCCAGTAATTTTGTGCTGTTTCCAATGAGCAGTATGTCGTCGACATATAGGACTAGGAATGCGATGTCACTCCTACTGACCTTCTTGTATACACAAGATTCATCTGGATTCTTGATAAAACCAAACTTGCTGATGGCTTTATCAAATCGCATATTCCAACTCCTGCTGGCTTGCTTTAGTCCATAAATGGACTTCTTAAGCTTGCAAACCTTTCCAGCGTTGCTCGGATCGACAAAACCTTCTGGATGTGTCATGTACACAGTTTCTTCCAAAATCCCATTTAGGAAGGCGGTTTTAACATCCATCTGCCATATTTCATAATCTAATATGCAGCAATCGCTAGAATAATCCGAACAGACTTTAGCATTGCAACCGGTGAAAAGGTTTCATCATAGTCAATCCCGTGGACTTTCCTATAACCTTTTGCCACCAATCTAGCCTTGTATATCGATACATTTCCATTCTTGTCTGTCTTCAATTTGAAGATCCATTTGCAACTAATGGGTGTGTAACCCTCGGGCAAATTCACCAAGTCCCAGACTTGATTTTCAGACATGGAGTCCATCTCGGATTTCATGGCTTCTTGCCATTTAGCAGAGTCGGAGCTCGTCATAGCTTGCTTGTATGTCGCTGACTCATCTCCATCCATAACTAGGATGTCTTGATCATCGGTTAAGACAATACCAAGGTATCTGTCTAGTTGAGATCTTTGCCGTTGCGACCTACGAAGGGTAATAGGTTGAGCATTTACATTGTCTGTTTGATTCTGACCAATCTTCTTAGCTGCTTCCAAAGCACTTAGATTGTCAGTTTTATCAGGTTGACATTGTTGCTCGTCCTCTCGAACTTCATCGAGTTTGATTTTCCTCCCACTTGTCATTTTGTAAAGATGTTCCTTATCCAAAAAGACACCATCACGAGCAACAAACACTTTGTTCTCGGATTTATTGTAGAAGTAATACCCTTTGGTTTCTTTTGGATATCCCACAAAGAAACACTTATCCAATTTGGGGTGAAGTTTGTCCGAAAGTAATCGCTTGACATATGCTTCGCATCCCCAAATCTTGAGAAAAGACAACCTAGGAGGTTTCTTAGTCCATAATTCATATGGAGTCTTTTCAACAACTTTTGACGGAGCTCGGTTCAGTGTTAGTGCCGCGGTTTGTAGCGCATGTCCCCAAAAAGAGATAGGAAGTTCACTAAGACCCATCATTGATCGAACCATGTCTAACAAGGTTCAATTCCTCCGTTCGGACACTCCGTTCCATTGAGGAGTTCCGGGAGGTGTCAACTCTGAAAGAATACCATTTTCTTTCAAGTGATCCTCGAATTCATGGCTTAAATATTCGCCACCTCGATCCGATCGAAGTGCTTTAATTTTCTTGCCAAGTTGATTTTCAACTTCTTTCTGAAATTCTTTGAATTTCTCAAAGGATTTAGATTTATTCGACATTAAGTAGATATAGCCATATCTACTAAAATCGACGGTGAAGGTGATGAAATATTGGTAACCTTGTCTTGCGGGTGTACTCATTGGTCCACATACATCCGTGTGTATTAGACCTAATAAGTCACTTGCCCTTTCTCCCAATTTGGAGAATGGTTGTTTCATCTTGCCTAATAGACATCCTTCGCAATTTTCAAACGACTCCAAGTCGAATGATTCAAGAACACCTTCTTGTAGAAGTTTCTTGATGCGTTTGACGTTAATATGGCCAAGACGATAATGCCACAAGTAGGTTTGATTCGACTCGATGGTCTTAGCCTTTTTGGCGGTATTATCAATGTTATAGACTTGTTTGTCAAGAGAAAGCACATAAAGACCATTTTCTGAATATGCTTTACCATATAAAACATTATTGAAATAAAATGAACAACTATTGTTCTTAATTCGAAATTCAAAACCTTTAGCGTCCAACGCCGATATTGAAATAATGTTTTTGGTAACTTTAGGAACATGATAACAATTGTCAAGTTCTAAAATAAGCCCAGAGTGCAATGACAAACTGAGAGTTCCAACAGAGACGGCAGACAATCTTGCTCCATTGCCGACCCGAAGCTCGACCTCTCCCTTCTCTAGCCTCCTATTAATCCTTAGTCCCTGAGCATTGGAACAAAGGTGTGAGCCACATATGGTACCTAATACCCATGATGTTTTGCTAGCGAAGTTTAAGTCTATAACAAAAATACATGATGATGAAGCAACAGTGTCGTTCTTCTTATCTTCCTTGAATTTGATGCAGTCCCGTTTCCAATGTCCCTTCTTTTTGCAGTAGAAACATTCGGAATCAGACTTGGAAGAGGCTACCTTCTTGTCCTTGCTGCCCTTGGCAGTGTTTGACTTAGGCGGAAAATTTCTCTTTTTTCCTTTAATGCTCTTCTTCTTGCCCGGACGTTTGAATGGCTTGCCCTTCCTCACCATGAGCATGTCATGCTTGCCCTCATCCTTGAGGGTTTGCTCGGCTTGCTTCAACATACCATGAAGCTCGGTGAGGGTTTTCTCCATGCTATGCATATTATAGTTCATCTTGAACTTATCATAGCCTTTGTGAAGCGAGTGGAGAATGATGTCAATTGCCATCTCGGTTGAATACCCAGCATCAAGCCTTTCCATGTTCTTAAATAATCCAATCATTTTGAGGACATGCGGGCTGATTGGCTCTCCTTTCTTGAGCTTGCTCTTAAGGATCTGCCTGTGGGTTTCGAACCTTTCAGTTCGGGCCTGCTCTTGAAACATATTCTGAAGCTCAGAAATGATCTCAAAAGCCGTCTCCTTTTCAAAGAAAGTCTTTTGAAGGTCCGGAGACATAGTGGCCAACATGATGCATTTGACATCCCGATTGGCACTTTGCCATCGGTTAAGGGCAGCCTAAGTGACCTCCTCATTTGGAGCGTCGGGCATTTCCTCATCAAGGACGTATTCCTTTTGCTCTTGCATTAGTACAATGCGCAAATTTCTTTCCCAATCAAGAAAGTTTGGCCCGCTCAACTTCTCCTTGTCGAGAATTGAACGTAAAGAGAATTGGTTGTTGTTTGAGTTACTTGTAGACATTGTTCTACAATTGAAAGAATTTGAAATGAAAAACCATTCATAAACCAATAAGTTGAAATTTAAAAGCGTTCATGCATATTTTCAATCTTATTGAGCATTTTATTCACGCATTATTATATTGTCCCTTTTAGGCGAGATTAAATGATTCCGAGATCCCAAAGATCAAGAAATGGTTAAGCATGCTTTGGCTTGTCTTAATCATTAAATATCTTAAGGTAAGCAATCCAATTGCTAATAGCTCCAAGCTACTCTCGGTTTGATAAAATGTCGCATCTAATGCATCCTTGACATTTTATCTCTTTTTCCACGACATATAAGGACTCCTCACTGATAATGTTGAGCTTAACCAAGACAACTTGTATACCTAGTATACCTTACGTTCCTAGGAAAGTAGTGATGCCTTGCTTTGGCGTAGCCCATCACATACGCACAAGTTCGGTAAGTGTTGTTCTTGGAACGGCAAATTTTAGTTCAATATTATTAAGGGACCTAGGGTTTCTATGTTGGTTTGATTTAAGTGAACTTAACTAATCGTCGCAACATATGAAATCCTAGACATGCATCTAACATTCATATATAACAATAATATATACAAAGCATTAATTGATGCATTTGGAAACTAGCATGACCCCCTGAAATCTTCAATTTCCATGGGTCTTCGTCTTGGCTCGTCTTCATCGAAACGCCGTCTTGAGACATCTTGGCCAAAATAACTAGCTAGTACGACTAAGATTAATCTAAAGTACAAAAATACTTAACGGTTCGCAGACCGTATTTAGATTTACAAAAATACATAACGAAACGCAGTCCGTATTTTCTATCCTAGTCGGGCCCCACTAGTTGCCATTTTCAATAACCTGTTTTGAAAACAATCTTTCATTCACCCATTCACTATTTGTGAATGGCCCATGCATTTTACGAAATACACAATTAAACACGCAAACTAGTAACTAACTTAGGTGGTTAATCCGATTAACGCGCCTAATTAAAACTAGTCAAAGTTGTTTAATCCATTATTTCTAAAAGAAAATTGCTCAAGTAATCAACTAAGCTCCCACTAAATTCCGCATCCATACTTAATTAATTCGATTAATTAAGTCGGCATAACCCATAATTTGTCAAAATCAAAATTTTGCAAAAAGCCGGAAAAATCGAGGTCTAACCTCGTTAAAATAATTACATAAATAATTTAAAACAGCAAAAAATTTCGCAAAATTACATAGCTCAAAATCAAGCAAAATACCCCACACAAGTGCTTTGTGGGTGCGCACCATGGCTGCTAGGCAGCCCATGTGCTGCGCTTGCTGTGCTATGTGCCAACATCCACGCCTAGAGTAGGATGCTGCGCCAGCCAACACTAGCAGCTCGCTACGCATGCTGCGCATGCTAGCTTGCTAGCTGGTGCCTAGCAGTGTCTGGCAGGCTGGCTGGGGCTTGCTGCCTCACTGCCCAGCAGCATGCACAAGCAACTCCAGCAGCCCTGCCATGCACCTAGCACTACGGCAGCATGCAACTCCCACTGCCACACAGCAGCCCCTCAAGGCACACCCCTATGCGCACCATAGGCAGCCACATGTGGGCTGCTAGGCAGCCCGGCTAGCCTTGGTGGCGCTTGGGTATTTTTTCCTTGATTTGCGTGCCATTTCTCGGGATTTTAATCCCGATTTACGTGTGACATAAAATTAATCAAAATTTATTTTAGAATTAATTTAAGGGCAAAATGAAAATAAAATAAGTCCAACTTAATTAAATTCAATTTTAACGGTGCACAAGCCTAAATCATCCAAATATTTATTTTTGAAATAATTTAGGTCTTCCTTTATGCTTAAAATTGAAATAGCTATGTCCATAATTAATTTAGGCAATATGCAAATTAATAATGGATTTGACAAATGGGAGTTGAAAAAATAAATTAACCATCTAATGATAAAACTTTACAACTTTCATACTTGTGTAAAATACTAAGATTACATCTTCCAATATGAAGATTAATCAAAATTTTACACACAAGTATTTAAACTTCATGGATTTTAATCAACCAAAATGAAAAATCCAAACTTTGTTCAATATGGAATTTAGGGTTAGAGTTCCAATCATTTAAACTTTTAAAGATTAGAACTTTAACATGCTTGGGAACTTAAAATTGCACATTCACATAACATTCACATATTAATGCCATTTATTTGCATAATTGTGAAAAATCAAGTTTGTGTGAAAAATAGCATATCAACTCAAGCACTAATTAAAACTCCATAATTATGCTCAAGGATAATTAAAATAGCAGTAGATTAGGGATGCAATAATGCATTTAATCTAACCTTGTAATGCTTGCATTAATCAAGGCTTAAAAAGATTTAAAATTTTCGTTGAAAAACGAAAAAAACCCCAAAAACTTGGGTTTCTGGTTCGAATTTGGCTTCTGGACAGCTCTCGAAGAGGGTTGAATCTATTTTAGAATGTCAATTCCACCCAAAAATCACTATTTTTGAGCCAAAATCTGGGTTCGACAGCCAAATTGATAAATAATACGAGTTTTAAAATTAATTAAAACGAGCTTCTAATCTAATTAGAAAAGCAAAACCAGAAATTAAATCTTACTTTTAAACACCTTAATTAATCAATAATTGCAAAAATTAAAAGGAGCGTGGCTCCGATACCGCTGTAGGGTTTCGTAGTGACCCACACTACGCGGAAAGAAACCCGCCAAGACACGCCCCCATAATAAATGCAATTAACAAGCAAAACATAATTAAAACATAATTAAGGACAAAAGAATATACCTTTGACGAGTGCTTCGCTCGACTATGAGCTCTTACTTGAACCTCGAAAACACGAGGCCTCCGACGGGATCGTACCCTCGAACCTGACCCGAGCGTCCTAAGTCTTGAAGGTTAGTCGAGACCCGGACAAATAAAACTATGACTTTTATAAATCAAGGTTTACTCAAATCAAGAGTTGCCTTTTTAATTCCACTCAAGGTTGTTCATTCCAATACCCATGCCTTTGGTATTTATAGGAAAATGGACCCTTGATTTCCAATCTCCCACCAATGTGGGAGACTTGGTAAATTCAACAATTTATATAATTCCAAATTAAATATATAAATAAATCAATGACAATGCGACAAGTGGCACAATTACATGCTAATGAGTGATGCCCAAGGTTAGGTGGGGGGGACCATAGCCTTGCTCCCCAAGGCTTTGCTTGGTCCCCACAACCACACACAAACCGGCTTCAAGGAGGGCTGTGCTGGCTGCCGGCTAGTGTGCCAGCTAGCACCAGCCAGCAACCTTGCATCCCCATCCAGGCAGTGCGTGCTGGTGCTGGGCGATGCTTGGCGCTGGTGCGTGCTAGTGCTAGGCACTGCTAGCACGTTATGCTGGCGTTGACCTATCACTCCCACGCATTGCCTCGCACATACTCGCATTCTACGCACAGCCATGCCAGCCAGCCCCTCACGCACGCAAGGCCTAGCATGCGTGCTGCTAGCGAGCCACGCATGCTGGGCTTGGTGCTGGGCGATGGTGCACACGCACACGCACACACGTACGTGCCTAGCACTGCGATGGCGCCTAGGCATGATGCTAGGGCTGCGATGGCGCCTAGGCACTCATGCCTCGCCTAGCACACCCATGGTGCGCCTAGCACACCCATGGTGCGCCTAGCACACACATGGTGCGCCTAAGCTTGCGATGAGCTTGCCTAGCCTAGCTTCGGCTATGCTCGTACTTGTCGCTTGTGATTTTGCGATGCTCGGTTTTGACGCCCTAGGCTCGATATCCGACGTATGTATTCGTAAAACTCCGTCGACTCATTAAATCCTACAGATTAATTCGTCGTCTCGGATCGGTTGTTCGATAGGGTTCGACCCGAAGGGTTCAGTTAAGATTAAGCTGTAATATTAATTATACCTTAATATTACTGATCGAAAGCGGCCTCCACCTAGGCATTCCGATCACTTGACGTTACTGAAGAATTAGCTCTATAATAATTCTGAACCCTCTATCAGAATAATACACTTGTTGGAAGGACACCATTCCTTTCATATAGAATACAAGACTAGTGCTTACACACTCTTCTCTGATTTATGTGGCGAGTAAAAGATGTACTCGATTGCTCTCTAACCACCCATATATATGTGAACAATGCGCTCCCAAATTCACACACCTGTGTGCTTAAAAGACAAGCACTCAACCTAGTAGTAGACTCGGAATATGTCAAATCATTCTTTGCATTGATAAACAACTAATTTCACATCCATACAACTCTATGCAAAAAGGTTGGAAGCTAAGGTCTTCAAAGCTTGTAATGTAAGGCTAGGGTACAGGGTAGGAAACTTTTGGGAAAATGTGAGAGTAAAGCTATGCTTAAGGGAGCCAAAATCCTAGTAAACCCAAGGTCAAAAATAAATAATGACCAAATCATCTCCAACACAACTCAACACTACAAAAATTCACAAAACAACCAAACCAATTTCTTTACAATTTTCAACACTTACAACTTCACTCTTACAAATATGATAAGGAACTTGAGTAAACAAACAAACTTTGAACTCTTTTTTTTCAAACATGATTTTTTTCTTTGAACTATTTTTTTCTTTCTCTTGAGCAACCTTCAATTAGAAAACTATAACATTGAATTTTTTTCTTCTTTTTATCTCATATTGGAATTTTTTTAACTTTTTAACACCTTTTCAAATTTTCCAATTCGCAAAATAAGAACAAACAAATAACTTCTCAAATATACCCAAATTGTGCAAATTATGTGCATACTACAACTCCCTCACCTCACTCACTATTAGCTCCCCCAAGTTAAGCTTGGGACTAGTAACCAATGGGGCTTAAATCGGCTTGTAATGTGGATAAATAAACAAAGAAAGGGCACAAGCAACAACATGGGTAGCAAGAAGGGAACAAATGTATCTAATATCGTCTGAAGGCTACCTAAAAGAACAAACGTCTTCGCCCTCCTCATTGTGCATAATAGTGAATCATACAAAAATTACTCAAAGTTAAAAACTAATATTCAACGTCATTGACATACCAGGAACTAACACACAATTTCTCACAAAATCAACTAGTCAAGCACTATATTCACAAGTAGTTGGGAAAATTTGACGCAAGGTAAGGTTTCAAGGCAATCAAACATCAAATCATGACCAACTAATCCACAATATCTATCATCAATAACCAAGAATCAAAACAATTTCAAAAAAATTTCATCAAGGGGCACAAGGAAGCATGATTCACAATTCATTGGAACGTATTTTTATATTTTTTTATTTTTTTGAAAGCAATAAAAACTAACCTAGAAAGAATAAAATCTAAACTAAGCACACCAAAGAAAATAAAAATAAAAGGGAAAGAAAGAGTACCTATATATACAAGAAATCCCCCTTAAGCTAAATCAGACAATGTCCTCATTGACTTAAAGGGATGCTAGTAATTCAGGTGACTACCCCTCATCATCAAAACCGTAGCCACCAGCATCCCAAGCATTGCAATGCATCACCTTGGTACAATTTTGGACAAAACAGAAGCAAAGTGTTAGTAGGAAAATAGGCAAAAACGAGTCAGGTTCACCATTTCACTCATAACTTTTTTTATATAAATGATAATGAAGTGATTCTAAATGTATTGAAAATTAGACTTGAAGAGCTTTCCAATGACAGGTCACACGCAAAATTTCGTTAAGAAACGCAAAAGTTATGACGTTTTGAAGTTGGCCAGTTTTGCTGTCGCGCTCTTGCGCCCATACGGGTGAGGTTAGCCCGGCCGGGCCAGTCTCTAGTGTCTGAACTGGTGGCTTTTTGCTGGTTGCTGCGCAAGACTCTTTTTTTGCTTATTTTTCTTCGGTTTTTCACTTGATTGAGCAAACGGCAACCGATCGGGTCGGACTTTTTCTACAGGCTTAATTTCCGCAATTTGCTTCCCTTTCTCTACTTGTTCATCCTCAAACTTGAGCCCTACACAATTTAGAGTTCTTCCTATAGCATCCACTTCATCTCTCAATGTATTAGTGTTTCCTGCGGAAGATGTAAAATAAATTACCGCCTCCAAGGGATCTCTAACGAGAGCTTGGGGCTTATTAGAAAAATTATTTACATCAACCACACAAACACTATAACACTTTTCCTCTAACATGGGGCTTTTAGGGACATTATTAAGATTAAAAGTAACGTTATCATCCCCTACTAATAGTGTAAGTTTACCAATTTTCACATCTATTATTGCCTCTATAGTATAAAGGAATGGTCTACCCAAAATAATCGGAACTTGCACATCCTCCACCATATCAAGAACAACAAAATCAACAGGTATAAAGAATTTAGTATGACTGTTGGTTGAATAATTATTTTTCATTGAATGGTTAATTAATTCATTCAACTAGTTTTGTGAAATACATAATTAATTTAATCATTGGATGAGTTAATTTAATTATGTTACATGCCCTTATTTTTATTGCATCAAAGTGACCTAAAATTATTAAAGAATGGATCTTCGAAATTTTTTTTGGTTTTTGCACTAAACTTGGATTTTTTAATTTAGACTTAAAAATAATTTAAAATTGCTCAAATGCTAATCCTAAATTTCATTTGGAATTAATTAAAGTCACACAATTTTTCGGGATTGAAAATTCCGAGATTTGCACAAATATCGAGGCTCAGAAGCCTCTAAGAGATGCCCTTGGCTACAGGCACTGCTTGCGCAGCCCACATTAATGTAGCTGCCGAGAGCACCTCACCCTTGTGCGAGTGTGTGTGGTGCATGCTCGAGCAAAGTGCAGCGAGGGCTGCCATGTGCGTGTTCCAAAGGTAGGGGCCGCTAGGCAGCGCCTACCAACCAACACTAGCGCGCAAGCACCAGCTAGCCCAACAGAACGCAAACATGCTAGGCATACTATGCGGCTGCCGAGGTCTGCGAGTGCTTGCTGCGCTGCTACGTTACTGTTCTTGTGCGGTCAGCATGCGCGAGCAAGCTGTTGGGGCTGTTAGGCAACACCCAGCCCGAGCGCTAGTAAGGCTGCTCGGCTATGCAGCCTAGTAGCACCGAACCCATGGCTTGGGAGCTAGGCATTAAACTAGGCTTGTGGTTTGCGTTTTTATTTTAAAACGAGGCTAGCTTCATTAATTGGTTTTGGGCTCGTTAAGCTTTAATTATGCTTTATGTTATTGGGTTAGTTCACATAATTGGATAAACACTAGACTAGTTTTAATTAGGCTTGTTAATCGAATTAATGACCTATGTTAGTAACTAGTGCGCTTTTGTTGAAATACAAGTATTGCTTATTGTTCATGTTGTTTGTAAAAATTGCATGGGTCATTCACTTTAGAAACGAATGGGTGAATGAAATATTATAAACGTTCTTGTGCAGGTTTTTACAAAAGTGACTAGTATGGCCCAACTAGGATAGAAAATACGGACTGCGTTCCGTTACTTATTTTTGTAAATCTAAATACGGACTGCGTGTCGTTAAGTATTTTTGTACTTAAATAATTTAGATTATTCCTAGTCTAGTTCTTGCATGCTTGATGGTGAAGTCAAGAAGACGACGTTTCTTTGAAGAACAAACCCAAAGATACCATGAAACCCTTGAAGATAGAAGTTTGGATGCTTCGAGATTATTTTAAAGGGGCATGCTAGTTCACTATGCATTATCTGTTGGGTTCCGTAGAGTCCGACTGTACGCGGAAGAGAAACCCGCCCAAGACCCGCCCACTAATCAAAGCAACTAAGCATGCAATCACATAATTAAACAACAAAAGAGAGAGAAAGAGAAAAGACGTTTCTACCCTCGACGCGTGCTTTGCTCCATCACGAGCTCTTACTTGAAAGCTTAACCTCACAAGAGCGACGGTCTCCGATGGCTCGTACCCTCAAACCCGACCCGAGCGGTCTTTATCTGGATGGTTATTCGAGACTTGACCACATAAAACTAGAGTATTAAGAACTTAAAGGTTTTCTCACTTTCAAGGAGATGCCGTATTGAGTTTAACTAAAGTCATTTTTCCCAAAACCCAAAACATGGGTATTTATAGGGAAAATAGACTTGATCTCCCTTCTCCCATCAATGTGGGAGAGTTGCATTTTTGCTCAATTTTATTTTTATCAAAAACAAAATAAAATGTAAGGCAATCAACAAGCTCCAAGAGTCACATGGAGGGAGAAGGTTGGTGAGGACCACCAATGGGGGGGACCAAAACACCTTGCTACCCAAGCCAAACACCAAGCAAATGGTCCCCTCCATTGACCGGGCTGACCACGCCACATGGCTGGTTGGCAGCCTGCCTTGGCTACCAAGGCCACCAGTTGGCGCCCAGCACCAAGGCTGGGCTGCCCAACCAGCATGCCCACGCATGCGTGCAGCTAGCAGGCCACGCATGCGTTGCGGGCTGTTGCTACGCTGCTGGCTGCGAGGGGATGCGAGGTGTGCATGTGCGAGGGGCTGCAATGCGAGTGCTATGCGATGCCCAACATGCAAGCACACATAGCCCAGAGCACAAGCATGCATATCGCGCTGCTAGCGAGGGCCAGCACTTGTGTGATGCTGCTGGACTTGTGATGCTGGGTTGCTTGGCCTAACATGCTAGCAAGCATGCACGTACGCATACGAATAGCACTATGCTTGCGATGCTTTCATATTAGGCGCAGCCTAGCTGCGGCTATGCGTATGGCTGGGTGCGATGCCCACCACGCTAGCATGCATGCGGTTGGTGCCCTTGCCTAGCCTAGCACTCGCATAGCTAGGACAATGCAAGGCTACGTCTTGGCTCGAACTTGTCGCTTGCTTAATTCCACGGCTCGCCGAATTCTAAATTTGACTCGAGTTATGACGCTCTTTTCGACGCTCTAAGCTCGATATCTAACGTCTTTGTTCGTAATACTCTAATGACTCATTTAATCCTTCGGATTGATTCGTCGTCTCGAATCGGTTATTCGATTGGGGTGCGACCCGAAGGGTTCAGTAAAGATTAAGCCGTAATTTTAATTGTACATTAATATTACTGATCGGAAGCGACCTCCACCTAGGCATTCCGATCACTTGACCTCACTGAAGAATTAGCTTTCTAATAATTCCGAATCCTCTATCGGAATAATACACTTGTTGGAAGGACACCATTCATTTCAATATCCCACTTGTCCTTCCGGACAAGTGTGCAGTTAGTGTATATCCCATTTCCTATGTCACTTAATGTCTCTCCATGAACTATAAGGTAAGATTCTTCGTCATCTTTATTACGTCTAGAAGTGTTTCTCAATTTCCGAGTTCGACTGTCAATAGGAAGATGATTTCTATAATCCTTCTAAGCACGACCATGTATTTTCACAGTCTTGCTCTTTGAGAGGCATTGTAAACAACAAAGACATGTTCCCCATTGTTAATAGGGGGACATTCCCAGTCTTGTATTGTTAGCTTCCTTTACTAAGAGGAACTAGCCGCTCGAGTGTTGCCGTTATAATCCCCATTGGCAGACGTTTAACAACATCAAAACGGACTAGTACTCAAACAAGAGAACTTACAATACTCATGGTCGAGGAAAAGGTTCCGATAGCTATAATTAGAAATATACTTATGATAATTTTAAATCTCTTAATGTATTCTCATAGGTCGACCTGGTATAGTTCCAAACCAATACCTTTGCAATGATTTATGACTATCATGTCCTCGTAGCACAAGAAACGGTGCTATAAATTATACTACACACTAATCTCAAGTGGTCATTAATCGTCCATCATTTAAATGACCTTGATTGATTAGGGATAATTTTCGATTGAAATATTCAATATTCACTTAACAGGTGTTTCTTTATCTAAGACATTGTCTTGATACCCTGTCTCGAATATTCTTCAAATCGAATGGACTCATTATTTAATTCTAAACCACAATTAAATAGAAAATGGAGTGCTAATAATTTTGCAGGAAATTTAATTACTCCAAAAATCGGATGGTTTAACATAGTGTTTTACATTAAGACATCAAGTTTAATTAAAACACGTATATAGGGAAATCAAAGCCAATCTCCAACATGCTTGATTCCCATTGCCTTAACGTGCTTGTTGTGCTTCACTTGAGGCAAAGGTTTAGTCAGTCCGTTCCAGTCTTACAAATTCTGATTTCACCCTCGGACTTTCATTCCCTTATCATGTGAAATCGCCGCTTGACATGTTTGACCTTCTGATGTTCCCTTGGCTCCCTAGCCTGAGCAATAGCTCTATTATTGTCACAATAAAAGTTTATCAGACCCTTGATGGAGGGTACATCATCAAGTTCACTAATGAACTTACGAATCCAAACTGCCTCCTTAGCTGCTTTCAAAGCTGCCAAATATTTGGCTGCAGTTGTAGAATCTGCAGTGGTGCTTTGCTTAGCACTCTTCCAACTAAACGCTCCTCCATATAGGCAGAATATGTACCCTGACTACGACTTGGAGTCGTCTCTGTCAGTCTGGAAGCTTGCGTCGGTACAACCTTTAACAACCAAATCTTTACTACCACCATAGACCAGGAACTTATTCTTGTTCCTTTTCAGGTACTTTAGGATATTCTTGGTCGCAGTGCAATGCGCCTCTCCTGGGTCTGATTGGTATCGGCTCGTAGCATTCAGGGCATACGATACATCTGGCCTAGAACATATCATGGTATCCATGATCAATCCAATAAGCGAAGCATATGAATCTGACTCATCCTCTCTCGCTCATCAGGTGTCTGTGGACATTGCTTCTTGCTGAGAGTTATGCCATGCGACATGGGTAGGTGCCCTCTCTTGGCTCCTTCCATGTTGAATCTTGCCAATACCTTATCAATATAAGTACTTTGGCTCAATCCAATCATCCTTTTAGATCTATCCCTATAGATCATGATGCCTAATATATACTGTGCCTCTCCCAAGTCCTTCATTGAAAAGCATTTTCCAAGCCAGCCCTTTACGGACTCTAACAGTTTAATTCTGTTTCCAATGAAAAATATGTCATCAACATATAAGACGAGGAATGCGATGTCACTCCTACTAACCTTCTTGTAAACACAAGACACATCTGGATTCTTGATAAAACAAAACTTACTAATGGCTTCATCAAATCGTAGATTCCAACTTCTGCTTCCCTACTTTAGTCCATAAATGGAATTCTTAAGCTTGCATACTTTCCAGCATTGCTTAAAAAGATAAAACCTTCTGGCTGTGTCATGTACATAGTTTCTTCCAAAATCCCATTAAGGAAGGCGGTTTTAACATCCATTTGCCATATTTCGTAATCGTAATATGCAACAATTGCTAGGATAATCCGGACGGACTTAAGCATGGCGACTGGCAAAAAGGTTTCATCATAATCGGCGCCGTGAATTTTCCTGTAACCTTTTTCCACTAATCTAGCTTTGTATGTAGATACATTTCCATCTTTGTCGGTTTTCAACTTGAAAATCCATTTGCAACCGGTAGGTGTGTAACCTTCAGGCAAATCAACCAAGTCCAAGACTTGATTTTCAAACATTGAGTCCATCTTGGATTTCATGGCCTCTTGCAATTATGCAGAGTCGGGGCTCGTCATAGCTTGTTTGCATGTCGCTGGCTCATCTCCATCCATAATAAGGATGTCTTGATCTTCGGTTAAGACAATACTGAGGTATCTGTCTGATCTTCGGTAGGTGTCTAGATCTTGGCCGTTACGACCTACTCAGGGTAATAGGTTTATTTTCATTGTCGATTTGACTTTTCACATTGTAGGTTTGACTCTGACCAATGTCAACAGCTACTTCTAAAGCACTTTTATTGTCAATTTTGTCAGGTTCACTTTGTTGCTCGTCCTCTTGAACTTCGTCGAGTTCGATTTTCCTCCCACTTGTCATTTTGGAAAGGTGTTCCCTCTCCAAAAAGACACCATCTCGGGCAACATACACTTTGTTCTCGGATTTATTGTAGAAGTAATACCCCTTGGTTTCTTTTGGGTATCCCACAAAGAAACACTTGTCAGATTTTGGGTGAAGTTTGTCAGAAATTAATCTCTTGACATATGCTTTGCAACCCCAAATCATAAGAAAAGACAACCTTAGAGGTTTCTTCGTCCATAATTCATATGAAGTCTTTTCGACAGCTTTTGACGGAGCTCGGTTCAGTGTTAGTACCGCGGTTAGAAGTGCATGTCCCCAGAAAGAGATAGGAAGTTCACTAAGACCCATCATAGATCGGACCATGTCTAACAAGGTTCGATTTCTCCTTTCGGACACTCTGTTCCATTGTAGCGTTCCATGAGGTGTCAACTCTGAATGAATATTATTTTCTTTCAGGTGATCGTCAAATTCGTGGCTCAAATACTTGCCACCTCGATCCGATCAAAGTGCTTTGATTTTCTTGCCAAGCTGATTTTCAAATTCACTCTCAAACTCTTTGAATTTCTCAAGAGATTCAGATTTGTTCGACAAAAGGTAGACATAACCATATCTACTATAGTCGTTAGTGAAGGTAATGAAATATCGATAACCTTGCCTTGTGGGTGTACTCATTGGTCCACATACCTCCGTATGTATAAGACCCAATAAGTCACTAGCCCTTTCTCCTAACTTGGAGAATGGTTGCTTTATCATCTTGCCTAATAGACATCCTTCGCAATTTTTCAAACAACTCTAAGTCGAATGAGTCAAGAATACCTTCGTGAAGAAGTTTCTTGATGCGTTTGATGTTAATGTGGCCAAGACGACAATGCCACAAGTAGGTTTGATTCGACTTAATGGTCTTAGCTCTTTTGGCGGTATCATTCATTTGTATATATAATCATATGTAAAATATGCAATTTTCATAGAACATAAAAGCAAGACATTTCAAAACAACCATTGTTATAGTCTTGTGACCAAAGTAACCTGGTGTCCAACACTATAGATCAAAGTATGATCAAAAGCATGATAAAACTAGGATTAGTTAATTACAAGCCATAGACAAAAATGTTCCTACAAGCACGACCGAAAGACCATCTTTATCGTCCGCTCGTAGTAGCACATCCACTTGTGAAGCCCTCTCACTTGGTTCCCGAAAAAGGGAACATAAAGTGAGTTATACATGGTATCCAATACCTATGAATAGATTTATACACAAGTGTTAAGGAAGATACCTGAGGTAGATCAAACATTCCTCTCCTCCTCATCCTTTCGGAAGATCTTGCATTCTCTCTTGTAGTGGCCTTGCCTAATACAATAAAAGCATCGCATCTTCACTTTGTTCTTGAACTCCCTCTTCCCATCTCTTAAGGGCCTTTCGGTTGCTCCATAGGAGGTGGCTCGGTGAAGCAATTGCACCACCACTTTAAAAGAGCGTGTCTCCTTTCCCGCAGCTATATGCGCTCTAAGTGCATCATAGCCCAAGTGGAGTGAAGCAAGCAAGATATCACCCACCATCACATCCTCCAATGGGATTCAAAGAAGCTCTATGTGCTTGAAGAGCCTAGTCATTCTAAGCACATGAGGTCGGAGGGGCATAACGGGTCTCAATTTGGTATTGTAGACCCTAGACCAAAGCTGGACCCTCCTTAGCAAGAAAACCTTTTCTCGGTGGCTTTATCTTCATGTTTGAGAGTGACCTAGTCAAATCAAACACAAGTCCATCATAGTTGCCATTGAGACTCTTGGCGACTCTCACATTGACAACTCCTCAAGTGCTTTGAGGAACATGTCCGGAAGGTAGGAGGAGAACTTTTCGTTCCACTCTTCCGGGTTGGAATTAGCCATAAGTCGTGAGACTTTCTTGGAATTGTAAGACCAATCATCATGAGCTTCATCACTCATGATTCCCTTAGAGAAGAAGCATGGAACGGGAATGTCAAGAATGTGCTCCATGGAACAACTTTGAAGAGTTTTCCGGAGTTCCTCTTCCCATTCCTTGAATTTGACCAAGTTAAGGCTAAAAGCCAACTTGTCGGGGAGTTACGGGCACATATAGTTGTTGTTGTTTGAGTTACTTGAAGACAAGTTTCTACAATTGAAATAATTTAAAATGAAAAACCATTCATAGTACCAATAAGTTTGAAATTTAAAGCGTACATGAAAATTTCTAATCTTATTGAGTGTTTTATCCACGCATTAACATATGTCCCTTTTAAGCGAGAATAAAACGATTCCAAGATCCCAAAAATCAAAAGGTGATTAAGCATGCTTTGGCTTGTTTTAACACTTAATATTTTAAGGTAAGCAATCCAATTTCGAATAGCTATAAGCTACTCTTGGTTCGATAAAACGTCGCATGTAATGCTTCCTTGACATTTTATCTCCATTGCCACGACATCTAAGGACTCCTTATTGATATTGTTGAGCTTAACCGAGATCAACTTGTATACCTAGTATACCTTACGGGGAAGTAGTGATGCCTCGCTTTGGTGTAGCCTATCACTACGTGCATTAGTTCGGTAAGTGTTGTTCTTGGAATGGCAAATTTTAGCTCAATTATTATAAGGTCCTAGGGTTTCTATGTTGGTTTATTTAAGTGAACTTAATTAATCATCGCAATATTTGAAATCCTAAACATGCATCTATCATACCATTCAATCATATATAAACACAATTGTATATATATAGAACATAAGTTGAAAGATGCATTTGACAACTAGCATGACCCCTTAAGCCTTCAAGTCTTCAAGGGTCTTCGATTCACCATCTTGGATCGTCTTCTTAGAAACACCGTCTTTGAGACATCTCCGCCAAATATGCGACTACTAGTTACTACGACTATGATAAATCTAAATATTAAGGTACAAAAATATGCAACAGAACGCAGTCCGTATTTACTATCCTAATCGGGTCCCACTAGTTGCCATTTTCACAAAACCTGTGATACAATATACATTCCATTCATCCATTCACTATTTAGAATGGCCCATGCATTTTACAACGAAAAACAAGTAACATTTCATAACACGCGCGAACTAGTAGCTAACTTAGGTGGTTAATCCGATTAACGCGCCTAATTAAAACTAGTCAAAGTTGTTTATCATTTTATGTGATTAAGACGCAATTAGTTCAAGTAATTAACGAAACTCCCACTAAATTCCGCATCCAACTTAACTAATCCAATTAATTAAGTCGGTTAACCCAAATTTTGTCAAATTATTTTGCAAGAGCCGGCAAAACTGAGGCCTAGCCTCGTTAAAATAAAATTATTAATACGGCAAAAAAACACAAAACACATAGCCCAACGATGCTTTAAGACGCCCAGGTGCTTAGCACCAAGACCCGAGGTGCCTTGCGTGCCCGCACCCGCACAAATGCTAGTGGCCCAAGCACGTAGGAATGATCTCAATGTCGCATACGCGTTACACCGGCCACATCAGCGCACTTGCACACACAAGACATGACCTCTAAGGTCCTAAATCATGCGAGCTAATGTTGCCTAGCAACACATTGCAGCACCAAGGCACCCTTATCGTAACACCATCCGTGCATCCTCAATGCGCCAAGCATGCACACAGAACGCACTATGCGAGTGGGCAGCAAGTGTGCACCTAGCCCAACACGCCACACACCCATAGCACTTCGAGGCATTAGGAGCCCCTTGCGCACCTCGACAGCCACATGTAGGCTCCGTAAGCAGCCCGACTAGCCGTAGGTGGTGCTTGGGCGATGCTTGCCTTGATTTACGTGCTTTTATCTCGGGATTTTAATCCCGATATATGTGTAACATAAAATTGATTCTAAATTAATTTTAGAATCAACATTTAGCAAGAATGAAATATAACAAGTTAACTTAAATAAATTCAATTTTAGTGCACAAACCAAGATTAATTCAAGAACCTTTCTTTAAATTAATTTAGGTTCATCTTGATGCTACAAAATTGAAGGGCTACACTCATAATTATTTTAACCATACATAAATTAATAATGAGATTTGACAAAATTAAAGGGGTTGGAAAATTAACCCTTTCATCTAATGAAAATTTTCCAACACTAACTTGTGTAAAATTGAAAAGTTACATCTTCCAATATGAAGGTTAATTAAATTTCAATAACAAGTTTTGAACTTTTGGGGCTTTAATCAACCAAAAATGATTAAATCCAAAATTAGTTCAACATGGAATTTAGCAAGCAAAGTTCCAACCAAATAAACAATTAAAGATTGGATCTTTGACATATTAGGGACTTCAAAAATTACAAATTCACCATAAACATTCACACTTGAAGCAATTTATTTGCAAAAATGTGAAAATTTTAAGTGTATGTGAAAAATGAACTCACCAAATTGAGCACCAATTATATTTCATAAACATGTTTAATAAGGTTTATAATTGCAGTAGATTAGTGATGCAACCATACATTTAATCTACCTTTAACATGACATAATTAATCAAGGTTTAAAGTTTTAAAATTTTTCGTCAAAAACGAAAACCCCCTCGAAAAACATGTTTCTGGGTGGATTTTGGCGTCTAGACAAGCCTCGAAAACGATTTAGAACATCGATTCCACCCAAAAACACTATTTTTGAGTCAAAATCTGGGTTCGTTGGCCAAAATTAGTATAAATACGAGATTGACTCATTAAAACGAGCTTCTAATCTAATTAGAAAGAAAAACCAAAAAATTGAATCCATTTTAAATCACCTCAATTAATTATTAGTTACAAAAATTAAAGTGAGCGCAGCTTCGATACCGCTGTTGGGTTTCGTAGAGTCCGACTCTACACAGAAGAGAAACCTGCCCAAGACCTGCCCATTAATTAAAGCAACTAAGCATGCAATCACATAATTAAACAACAAAAGAGAGAGAAAGAGAAAAGACGTTCTTACCTTCAACGCGTGCTTCGCTCGATCACGAGCTCTTACTTGAAAGCTTAACCTCGCAAGTGCGATGGTCCCCGACGGCTCGTACCCTCGAACCCGACCTGACCAAATATAACTAGAGCATTATGAACTTAAAGGTTTTCTCACTTTCAAGGAGATGCCTTATTGAGTTCAACTCAAGTCATTTTTCCCAAAACCAAAAACTTGGGTATTTATAGGTTAAAGACACTTGATCTCCCTTCTCCCATCAATGTGGGACATTTGCTTTTTTCATCAATTTTATTTTAATCAAAAACAAAATAAAATGCAAGGCAATCAATAAGCACCAAGTGTCACATGGAGGGAGAAGGTTGGTGAGGACCACCAAAGGGGGGGACCAAACCACCTTTCTCCCTAAGCCAAACACCAACCTGGCGCCTAGCACCAAGGCTGGCCTGCCTAGCCAACATGCCCACGCATGCGTGCAGCTAGCAGGCCACGCATGATTTGTTGGCTGTTGCTACGCTGCTGGCTGCGAGGGGATGCGAGGTGTGCTTGTGCGAGGGGCTGCAATGCGAGTGCCATGCGATGCCCAGCATGCAAGAACGCATAGCGCACAGCATAAGCACGCATAGCGCACAGCACAAGCACGCATATCGCGCTGATAGCGAGGGCCAACAGTTGTGTGATGCTACTGGCCTTGCGATGCTAGGCTACTTGGCCTAGCAAGCTAGCAAGCATGCACGCACGCATAAGCATAGCACTATGCTTGCGATTCTTGCATGCTAGGCGCAGGCTAGCTACGGCTATGCGTGTGGCTGGGTGCGATGCCCACCACGCTAACATGCATGCGGTTGGTGCCCTCGCCTAGCCTAGCATTCACATGGCTAGGCCAATGGGAGGCTACGACTTGGCTTGATCTTGTTGCTTGCTTGATTCCACATCTCATCGAATTCTAAATTCGACTCGACTTACGACGGTCGGTTCGACGCTCTAAGCTCGATATCCGACGTCTTTGTTCGTAATACTCTAATGACTCATCTAATCCTTCTGATTGATTTGTCATCTCGGATCGGTTATTCGATTGGGGTGCGACCCGAAGGGTTCAGTCAATATTAAGCCGTAATATTAATTGTACATTAATATTACTGATCGGAAGCGGCCTCAACCTAGGTATGCCGATCTCTTGACCTCACTGGAGAATTAACTTTCTAATAATTTTGAACCTTCTATCAGAATAATAGTTTGGAATTATTAGCAATTAGATTGCTTACCTTAAAATAATGTGTTAAGAAAAGCCAAAGCATGCTTAATCACTTATAGATTTTTGGGATCATGGAATTGTTTTATTCTTGCTTAAATGGGATAAACTTATGAATGTGTGAGTAAAACATTAATAAGCTTGAATGTTACAAGTATGCTTTAAATTTCAAACTTATTGGTTTATGAAAGGTTATTCATTGTAATTCTTTCATTTGTAATATAATGTAACACCCTAGAAATTTCTTTCCTTTAAAATACCTGTTTTGCCCTTTTTAAAATACGAAGTACGAAAATATAAGACATTACCGTCACTGTGAAAACGACTAAGGCAATTATCAAAGACACAGAGCGGAAGACTATCTTTAAAACCAAATAAAACAAGTCAACTTAAAAAATCAAACCAAACGAATTCCAACCAACATCTACCATGATACTATTTGCAATTAATTAAACAAAGCCTAGCATGCTTCTATATATTCAAGTAATTACCAAGTACGCGAACGTACCTTGAATATGATCTCAAAATCACCATGACTAAATAAAATCACTCACATGAAAGTCTCCTACAAACCAAAATTACAAAGAAGTATTAATACCAGTTCCACACAAATTTCTAGCAATATATACAATCTTTAAATCACTAATAAACCCTCTAAAATAAATCAAAAATTTAATTTAAAACCCTTACGTTTATTCCTAATTAATGGGTAATTAAAAATCCTTTCAAGAAACCTAATTATAGCTACTATATAAAAATTCCAGCTTTATTAGACCATGAAAAATTGCTGTAATTATGTTTAAGAACATCCAATTTAATAATTTAAATCACCTACAATCAAATATAATCAATGTACATTAATTTAGAAACCTAGGGTTTTCAATTTAGGGCTTTTTAATTGAAAACCAAATTTGAAATTTTATATACAAAATACTTATCACTAAACATCATAAAATCATCACAAAACTCAAAAACAATAATTAGATTTAGGGTAGATGGAATTAAAATCAAAAGAATAATTTTTTTCTTAAGACACCGGCGCACAAGCACCAAGGCTGGCTGCTGCTGCTGGCGAAGGTTGGTTTTGGTGGTGATTGATCAAAAATAAAAATAAGGGGAATGGGAAAAATTAAGGGGATAAGAAAATAGGAGGAGAGATAGAGAGTTTACCTTTGGATTCACTCCACCCTAGACATATGATGGGTATTTATAGCCTCTCTCAACCCTCCTACTTAAATTTCTTTTACAACCCTTAATGATCCATTTCCTAGTAAAACTAGTTTTTTGACTTTCTTTAAAAGCTTATTGACTTTTAAAATTCCTTTTATAAAATAATATGGCCCAATATTTTTAAATCATGAAAATAAAATATTTTCAAGATTATTAAAGAATTAAAAATAAACTTTTTAATAAAAATATCTCTTTGAAAATTAATAAAAACAACATACATAATTCATTTAGAATTATTTGATTACTTTAAGAAATACTTGTTTAAGTTAAAATACGTATAAAAATACAGGGTATTACAGTCTACACCCCTTAAAAGAAGTTTCGTCCCGAAACTTGGGTAACGAAATTCAAACTTTTTCCTCACTTTGTGTATTATTGCTATACTCTTTTGTCATACTTTTGCCTTTAACCACTCTTTGAAATCAAAATTACTCGAAATAACCGTTAAGAATGTGCTAAAAGCACAAAATAACTGAAAATATAGGGAAAAAAGCGAAATTCTACCGCATTCTACCTCCCTTAAAGAGCACGAGTTACGTCCCCGTAACTCAATATACCTCAAACAACTTGGGATACTTTTTTTTCATCTCATCCTCATCTTCCCAAGTTTCTTCCTCATACGATTGGTTAGACCATTTCACTTTAACAATCTTAACTTCCTTATTGCGTGTACGATGCACTTTACTGTCAAGAATCTTGACATGTCTTTCCTCATAGGTTAAGCTTTGATCTAACTCAATGGTTTCAGGTTGTAGCACATATGACTTATCAGGGATATACCTTCTTAACTGAGATACATGAAATACATCATGCACTTTACGTAGCTCCATAGGTAAGGCTAGCCTATAAGCTACTTTGCCTATCCTTTGCAATACTTCATATGTACCAATATACTTTGGGCTAAGATTTCCTTTCTTTCCAAATCTCATTACACCTTTCATTGGTGACACCTTTAATAATACTTTCTCACCAACCTCAAATTCCTCCTCTCTATGCTTCAAATCCGCATAGCTCTTTTGGCGATCTTGCGCGGCTTGAATCTTAGCTTGAATTTCCTTTACGTGCTTAACTATATCCTCAATCATTTGAGGCCCTAAGATCATTGTTTCACTTATGTCGTTCCAACAGATTGGACTGCGACACCTCCTTCCATATAATGCCTCAAATAATGGAGCCATGCCAATGCTTGCATGGTAGCTATTATTATAGGAGAATTCAATTAAGTCCAAGCTATCTCCCCATCCCCCTTGGAAATCTATAACACAAGCCCTCAACATGTCTTCCAAGGTTTGAATGGTTCTCTCAGTTTGCCCATCTATGGCAGGGTGAAATGTTGTACTCATCTTAAGTGTAGTACCAAAGTTTTCCTACACACTATTCTAGAACTTTGAAAGAAACCTAGAATCTCTATCAGACACAATATTTTTGTAGGGTTTTGTAGTGACCCTCACTACGCGGAAAGAAACCCCCCAAGACCCGCCCCGATAACTAAAACAATTAAAGCATGCAAATATAATTAATACATAATACTAGACGCGTGCTTCGCTCGCTAAACGAGCTCTTACTTGAACCTCGCAAATGCAAGGCCTTTGACGGTTCGTACCCTCGAACCCGACCCGATCGTCCTAAGCCCCGAAGGTTAGTCGGGAACCGGACAAAATATAAACTTTGGAGTTTTACGAACTTAAGGTATTCTCAACAATGGAGATGCCTTTATAACTCCACTCAAGTGTGTATCCTCAAAATCCCAACCAAGTGGATATTTATAGAGAATGGGGACTTTAACCCTTTGTTCATGATCAATGTGGGATCATGTGCAATTGTGATAATTTATTTAATTCTAAATTAAATAATTAATCAAAGCAATCACCATGCAACAAGTGTCAAGGGGAGAGAGAGAGTTAGGTGAGGACCATGACCATGGGAGGGACCATTGCCTTGCTCCCCAAGGCATGCTCCAAGCATTGGTCCCCACCTCTCACAAACTGGCATAACCAAGGGCTAATGGGCTGGCAGCCAGCTAGCATGCCAGCACGCACTAGCTGGCCTAGCTAGCACGCACAGCCCCAGCCAACACATGCGAGTTGCGTGCTGCTGGGCTGCTGGGCGCTGGGCGTTGCTAGTGCTGTTGCTGCCTAGCTATCGCACACGCACACACACTAGGCGATGCCTGGCATGACGCTACTGTGCGAGGCTGCGAGCACGCTGCACGCTGCGATGCCATGCATGCACACGCACACACGCAAAGGCCTAACCATGTGATAGGTTGTGCTGTGTGCTGCGATGGTGCCACAGCCCTAGGCATACACACACACACACACAAGTGCCTAGCACTGTGATGGTGTTGTGCTTGTGCGATGGGCTGCGATAGTGATGCTATGCCATGCGAAGGCTGCGATGGCATCCAGGCACCCAAGCACACATGCTGCGGTGGTGTTGTGCCATGCGAAGGCACGCACACACGCAAGCATGCTTCTGCGATAGGCTTCCTTGTGCGCCTAGCACACATGGCGCGCTTAGCACACACATGGTGCGCCTAGCACACACATGGTGCGCCTAGGCTTGCGATAAGCTAGCCTAGCCTAGGACTTCACATGGCTAGGCCAATGTGATGCTACGGCTATGCTCGTAATTGTTGTTTATGATTTTGCGACGCTCGATCTCGACGCCCTAGGCTCGATATCCGACGTCTGTGTTCGTAAAACTCCGACGACTCATTGAATCCTTCATATTAATTCGTCGTCTCAGACCGGTTGTTCGATTGGGTTCGACCCGAAGAGTTCAGTTAAGATTAAAGTGTAATATTAATTATACCTTAATATTACTGATCTGAAGTGGCCTCCACCTAGGCATTCCGATCACTTGACCTTACTGAAGAATTAGCTCTGTAATAATTTTGAACCCTTTATCAGAATAATACACTTGTTGGAAGGACACCATTCCTTTCAATCTTTTGGAACTCCATGTACCTCACAACATTTTTGATGTAAGCTTTTGCAAGTTTCCCATCTTCCAGGTTTCCTTCATTGGTATAAACACTGCAGATTTTGTAAGTCTATCCACCACTACCTAAATGGTGTCATTTCCATTCTTTGACTTTGGGAGGCAAGTCACAAAGTCCATTGAAATACAATCCCATTTCCATCCAAGAACTTCCAATAATTGCACCGTTCCTTGCTGTCTTTTGTGTTCTATCTTCAATTTCTAGCAAGATAGACACTTTGCCACAAATTTAGCAACTTCATTCTTCATTCTGGGCCACCAATACATCTTTTTCAATTCTTTATATAACTTGTCCCCTCCTGGGTGTACTGAGTATGGTGTACTGTGACCTTCTTCCATCAAATTTCTGTTTACCTCCTCACATTTTTGTGGTACACACCAACAGCCATTGTACCTTAAGCTCCCATCGTCATGAATTTTAAAATCCATAGCCTTTCCTTGCTTTATTTTCTCACGAATCCTATGAAAGGAATGGTGTCCTTCCAACAAGTGTATTATTCTGATAGAGGGTTCTGAATTATTACAGAGCTAATTCTTCAGTAAGGTCAAGTGATCGGAATGCCTAGGTGGAGGCCACTTCCGATCAGTAATATTAAGGTATAATTAATATTACAACTTAATCTTAACTGAACCCTTCGGGTCAAACCCAATCGAACAACCGATCCGAGACGACGAATTAATCTGAAGGATTTAATAAGTCGTCGGAGTTTTACGAACACAGACGTCGGATATCGAGCCTAGGGCATCTTGACCGAGCGTCGCAAAATCACAATCGACAAATTTGAGCGTAGCCGTAACATCACACTGGCATATCCATGTGGACTGCTAGGCTGGGCTTGCTCAACGCGAGCCTAGACGCACCATGCGTGCTAATGGCACTACGCAGCCCATCGCAGCACCATGTGCGTGTGTGCATACCTTCGCAAGGCACAGCAGCACCGCAACATGTATGCATGGGTGCCTAGGCACCATTGCAGGCCACGCACCAAGCACAGCATCCTTGCGTGTGTGCGTGTGCGTAGGCACTATCGCAGGCCACGCACCAAGCACAGCATCCTTGCGTATGTGCGTGTGCGTAGACGCCCTCGCAGGCCAAGCACCTAGCACAGCACACTTGTGCGTGTGCGTGTGTGTGTGCCTAGCACCATCGCCAAGCACGTATGCTGGGCCAATGCGTGCATGGGTGCGCTATGCGTGCCTGTGCACATTGGCCTGGGCGTGCCAATGCTTGGGAGTGCTAGTGCGTGCCAGGGGCCAGCACCAGCGCCTAGCTAGCAAGCAGCATCGCCTGGCTAGCTAGCAAGCAGCAGCTGCGCTGGGCGTGCTATGCGTGCTGGAAAGGGGCCAGCTGGCGTGCTAGCTGGCGAGCAGCACAGCTGCCTTGCACATGAGTCGTTTTGGATGAGGGGACCATTGCTTGGAGCAATGGCTTGGGGATCAAGGCAATGGTCCCCCCAAGCCTTTGGTCCTCACTTGGCTCTCTCTATTATTGTGCCATGTGTCGATTTATGATTGAATTGATTAATCATTTAATTTTGGAATTAAATAATTATCATTTCACCAACTCTCCCACATTGGTGGGAGATTAGAAATCAAGGGTCCATTTCCCTATAAATACCAAGGGATGGGTATTTGGGAAGGATACACTTGAGTTGAAAAGTAAAGGAAACTCCATTGTTGAGCATACCTTGAAATTCGTAAAACTCTAGTTTGTTTTGTCCGGGCCTTGACTAACCTTCGAGGCGTAGGACGATCGGGTCGTCTTCGAGGGTACGATCCCGTCGGAGACCTCGCACTATCGGGGTTCAAGTAAGAGCTCATAGTTGAGCGAAGCACGCGTCAAAGGTATAATCTTTTATCCTTTCTTATGCTTTAAATTATGTTTTGCTTGTTAATTGCATTTATTATGGGGGCGGGTCTTGGCGGGTTTCTTTCCGCGTAGTGTGGGTCACTACGAAACCCTACAGCGGTATTGGAGCCACGCTCCTTTTAATTTTTGCAATTATTTATTAATTAAGGTGTTTTAAAGTAAGATTTAAATTCTGGTTTTGCTTTTCTAATTAGATTAGAAGCTCGTTTTAATTAATTTTAAAACTCGTATTTTTTCTCGATTTGGCTGTCGAACCCAGATTTTGGCTCAAAAATAGTGATTTTTGGGTGGAATCGACATTCTGAAACAGATTCATCCCTTTCAAGACCTGTCCAAAAGCTAAATTCGAACCAGAAACCCAAGTTTTTGGGGTTTTTTTTGTTTTTCAACGAAAATTTTAAATCTTTTTAAGCCTTCATTGATGCAAGCATTACAAGGTTAGAATAAATGCATTATTGCATCCCTAATCTACTGCTATTTTAAATATCCTTAAGCATAATTATGGAGTTTTAATTAGTGGTTGAGTTGATATGCTATTTGTCACACAAACTTGATTTTTCACTATTATGCAAATAAATTGCATTAATGTGTGAATGTTCAATGTGAATGTATAATTTTAAGTTCCCAAGTATGTTAAAGATGTAATCTCTAAAAGTTTAAATGATTGGAACTCTAACCCTAAATTCCATATTGAACAAAATTCGGATTTTTCATTTTGGTTGATTAAAATCCATGAAGTTCAAAATACTTGTGAGTAAAATTTTGATTAATCTTCATATTGGAAGATGTAATCTTGTTATTTTACACAAGTATGAAAGTTGGAAATTTTTTTATCATTAGATGGTTAATTTATTTTTTCCAACTCCTATTTGTCAAATCCATTATTAATTTGCATATTGGCTAAATTAATTATGGACATAGCTCATTCAATTTTAAGCATAAAGAAAGACCTAAAAATTGTTTCAAAATAATTTTTGAATGATTTAGGTATATACACCATTAAAATTGAATTTAATTAAGTTAGACTTATTTTATTTTAATTTTTTCCTCAAATAATTGATTCTAAAATAAAATTTAGAGTTAATTTATGCCACACATAAATCGGGATTAAAACCCCGAGTAAAATGCACGCAAATCGATGCAAAATCACAAGCGTCACCAAGGCTAGCAGGGCCGCCTAGCAGCCACAGGTAGGCTGCCTATGGTGCGCACATGGGCTAAGCATCGAAGGTGTGTGGCTGTGTGGCGAGGGATGCTAGGGGCTGATGTGCGTGGGGCAGTGGCTGGGAGCTGGCTTGCGAGGGGATGCTGCTGGGCAGCATGGCAGCAAGCACCAGCCTAGCGCACCACTTGCTGGCAGGCGCCAACATGCTAGCTAGCACGCGTAGCATGCTAGGCAAGCTGCTGGTGCTAGCAGCGTGGCTTGCTGTGTTGGGCACTGCATGCTAGCACCACGCACCATAGCATAAGGCATGGGCTGCCTAGCAGCCATGGTGCGCACCCGCCAAGCAATTGTGTGGGCTAATTTGCTTAATTTTTTACCTATGTATTTTTGTGAAAATCTTGCCGTTTTTAAATAATTTATGTAATTATTTTAACGAGGTTAGACCTCGAATTTTTCGGCTTTTGCAAAATTTTGATTTTGACAAATTATGGGTTAGGCCAACTTAATTAATCGGATTGATTAAGTATGGATGCGGAATTTAGTGGGAGCTTAGTTGATTACTTAAGCAATTTGCATTTTAGAAATAATGGATTAAACAACTTTGACTAGTTTTAATTAGGAGCGTTAATCGGATTAACCACCTAAGTTAGTTACTAGTTTTGCGTGTTTAATTATGTATTTCGTAATATTTATGGGCCATTCACAAATAGTGAATGGGTGAATGAAAATTTGTTTTCAAAATAGGTTATTGAAAAAGGCAACTAGTAGGGCCCGACTAGGATAGAAAATACGGACTGCGTTCCATTATGTATTTTTGTAAATCTAAATACGGTCTACGAACCGTTATGTATTTTTTTACTTTAGATTAATCTTAGTCGTACTAGCTAGTTATTTTATTTTGGCCAAGATGTCTCAAGACGGCGTTTCGATGAAGACAAGCCAAGATGAAGACCCTTGAAGATTTGAAGATTTCAAGGGGTCATGCTAGTTGCCAAATGCATCGATTTATGCTTCATATATATAATTGTTATATATATGAACGTTAGATGCATGTCTAGGATTTCATATGTTGCGACGATTAGTTAAGTTCACTTAAATCAACCAACATAGAAACCCTAGATCCCTTAAAATATTGAGCTAAAATTTGTCGTTCCAAGAACAACACTTACCGAACTAATGCGCGTATGTGATGGCCTACGCCAAAGCGAGGCATCACTACTTCCCTAGGAATGTAAGGTATACTAGGTATAACAGTTGTCTTGGATAAGCTCAACGATATCAGTAAGGAGTCCTTAGATGTCGTGGCAAAAGAGATAAAATGTCAAGAATGCATTGGATGGGACATTTTATCAAACCGAGAGTACCTTAGAGCTATTAGCAATTGGATTGCTTACCTTAAGATATTTAATGATTAAGACAAGCCAAAGCATGCTTAACCATTTCTTAATCTTTGCATGGGATCTCGGAATCATTTTATTCTCGCCCAAAAGAGACAAATTTATCAATGCGTGGATAAAATGCTCAATAAGATTGAAAATTTGCATGAACGCTTTTAAATTTCAACTTATTTATTTATGAATGGTTTTTCATTTCAAATTCTTTCAATTGTAGAACAATGTCTGCAAGTAACTCAAACAACAACCAATTCTATTTACGCTCAATTCTCGACAAGGAGAAGTTGAGCGGGCCAAACTTTCTTGATTGGCAAAGAAATCTGCGCATTGTACTAATGCAAGAGCAAAAGGAATACATCCTTGATGAGGAAATGCCCGACGCTCCCAATGAGGAGGTCACTCAGGCTGCCCTTAACCGATGGCAAAGTGCCAATCGGGATGTCAATTGCATCATGTTGGCCACTATGTCTCCGGACCTTCAAAAGACTTTCTTTGAAAAGGAGACGACTTTTGAGATCATTTCTGAGCTTCAGAATATGTTTCAAGAGCAGGCCCGAACTAAAAGGTTCGAAACCCACAGGCAGATCCTTGAGAGCAAGCTCAAGAAAGGAGAGCCAGTCAGCCCGCATGTCCTCAAAATGATTGGATTATTTGAGAACATGGAAAGGCTTGATGCTGGGTATTTAACTGAGATGGGAATTGACATCATTCTCCACTCACTTCACAGAGGCTATGATCAGTTCAAGATGAACTATAATATGCATAGCATGGAGAAAACCCTTACCGAGCTTCATGGTATGTTGAAGCAAGCCGAGCAAACCCTCAAGGATAAGGGCAAGCATGACATGCTCATGGTGAGGAAGGGAAAGCCATTCAAACTTCCGGGCAAGAAGAAGAGCTTTAAAGGGAAAAACAGAAATTTTCCGCCTAAGTCAAACACTGCCAAGGGCAGCAAGGACAAAAAGGTAGCCTCTTCCAAATCCGATTCCGAATGTTTCTACTTCAAGAAGAAGGGACATTGGAAACGGGATTGCCTCAAATTCAAGGAAGATAAGAAGAACGGCACTGTTGCTTCTTCATCAGGTATTTTTGTTATAGACTTAAACTTCACTAGCAAAACATCATGGGTATTAGATACCGGATGTGGCTCACACCTTTGTTCCAATGCTCAGGGACTAAGGATAAATAGGAGGCTAGAGAAGGGAGAGGTCGAGCTTCGGGTCGGCAATGGAGCAAGAATGTATGCCGTCTCCGTTGGAACTCTCAGTTTGTCATTGCCCTCTAGGCTTATTTTAGAACTTGACAATTGGTATCATGTTCCTAGAGTTACCAAAAACATTATTTCAATATTGGCGTTGGACGCCAAAGGTTTTGAATTTCGAATTAAGAACAACAGTTGTTCATTTTATTTCGATAATGTTTTATATGGTAAAGCATATTCAGAAAATGGTCTTGATGTGCTTTCTCTTAACAAACAAGTCTAACATTGATGATACCGCCAAAAAGGCTAAGACCATCGAGTCGAATCAAACCTACTTGTGGCATTGTCGTCTTGGCCATATTAACGTCACGCATCAAAAAACTTCTACAAGAAGGTGTTCTTCACTCATTCGACTTGGAGTCGTTTGAAAATTGCGAAGGATGTCTATTAGGCAAGATGATAAAACAGCCATTAACCAAGTTAGGAGAAAGGGCAAGTGACTTATTAGGTCTAATACATACGGATGTATGTGGACTAATGAGTACACCCTCAAGACAAGGTTACCGATATTTCATCACCTTCACCGACGATTTTAGTAGATATGGCTATATCTACTTAATGTCGAATAAATCTGAATCATTTGACAAATTCAAAGAATTTCAGAAAGAAGTTGAAAATCAACTTGGCAAGAAAATTAAAGCACTTCGATCGGATCGAGGTGGTGAATATTTGAGCCATAAATTCGACGATCACTTGAAAGAAAATGGTATTCTTTTATAGTTGACACCTCCCGGAACTCCTCAATGGAACGGAGTGTCCGAACAGAGGAATAGAACCTTGTTAGATATGGTTCGATCAATGATAAGTCTTAGTGAACTTCCTATCTCTTTCTGGGGACATGCGCTACAAACCGCGGCACTAATTTAACACTGAACCGAGCTCCGTCAAAAGCTGTTGAAAAGACTCCATATGAATTATGGACTAAGAAACCTCCTAGGTTGTCTTTTCTCAAGATTTGGGGATGCGAAGCATATGTCAAACGATTAATTTCGGACAAACTTCACCCAAAATCGGATAAGTGTTTCTTTGTGGGATACCCAAAAGAAACCAAAGGGTATTACTTCTACAATAAATCCGAGAACAGAGTGTTTGTTGCTCATGATGGTGTCTTTTTTGAGAAGGAACACCTTTCCAAAATGACAAGTGGGAGGACAATCGAACTCGACAAAGTTCGAGAGGACGAGCAACAATGTCAACCTGATAAAACTGACAATCTAAGTGCTTTGGAAGCAGCTGAGAAGATTGGTCAGAATCAAACAGACATTGTAAATGCTCAACCTATTACCCTTCGTAGGTCCCAATGGCAAAGATCTCAACCAAACAGATACCTTGGTATTGTCTTAACCGATGATAAAGACATCCTAGTTATGGATGGAGATGAGCCAACGACATACAAGCAAGCTATGACGAACCCCGAATCTTCTAAACGACAAGAGGCCATGAAATCCGAGATGGACTCCATGTCTGAAAATCAAGTCTGGGACTTGGTGAATTTGCCCGAAGGTTACACACCCATTGGTTGCAAATGGATCTTCAAATTGAAAACAGACAAGGATGGAAATGTATCGATATACAAGGCTAGACTGGTGGCAAAAGGTTATAGACAAGTCCACGGGATTGACTATGATGAAACCTTTTCACCGGTTGCAATGCTAAAGTCTGTCCAGATTATTCTAGTGATTGCTGCATAGTACGATTATGAAATATGGCAAATGGATGTCAAAACCGCCTTCCTAAATGGGATTTTGGAAGAAATTGTGTACATGACACAGCCAGAAGGTTTTGTTGATCCGAGCAACGCTAGAAAGGTTTGCAAGCTTAAGAAGTCCATTTATGGACTAAAGCAAGCCAGCAGGGGTTGGAATCTGCGATTTGATGAAGCCATCATCAAGTTTGGTTTTATCAAGAATCCAGATGAATCTTGTGTATACAAGAAGGTTAGTGGGAGTGACATCGCATTCCTTGTCCTATATGTCGATGACATACTGCTCATTGGAAACAGCACAAAATTACTGGAGTCCGTAAAGGGCTGGTTGGGAAAGTGCTTTTCAATGAAGGACTTAGGAGAGGCACAGTACATATTGGGCATCAAGATCTACAGGGATAGATCTAAGAGGATGATTGGATTGAGCCGGAGTACTTACATTGATAAAGTACTGGCATGATTCAACATGTAGAATGCCAAGAGAGGGCATCTACCCATGTCCCATGGCGTAACTCTCAGCAAGAAACAGTGTCCACAGACACCTGTTGAGCGAGAGAGAATGGATCATATTCCATATGCTTCGCTGATTGGGTCGATCATGTATGCCATGATATGTACTAGGCCAGATGTATCGTATGCCTTGAGTGCTACGAGCCGATACCAATCAAACCCAGGAGAGGCGCATTGGACTGCGGCCAAGAATATCCTGAAGTACCTGAAAAGGAACAAGGATAAATTCCTGGTTTATGGTGGCCATAAAGACCTGGTTGTTGAAGGTTACACCGACGCTAGCTTCCAGACTGACAGAGACGACTTCAAGTCACAGTCAGGATACATATTCTGTCTGAATGGAGGAGCGTTTAGCTGGAAGAGTGCCAAGCAGAGCACCACTACAGATTCTATAACTGAAGCCGAGTACTTGGCAGGTTCAGAAGCCGCTAAGGAGACTGTTTGGATTCGCAAGTTCATCAGTCAACTCGGTGTTATACCCTCCATCAAGGGTCCGATAGATCTCTACTGTGACAACAATAGAGCTATCGCTCAGGCTAGAGAGCCAAGAGAGCACCAAAAGGTCAAACATGTCCAAAGGCGATTTCACATGATAAGGGAATGAAAATCTGAAGGTGAAATCAGAATTTGCAAGATCGGCACGGATGATAATGTGGCCGATCCTTTGACTAAACCTCTGCCTCAATTGAAACACAACAAGCACGTTGAGGCAATGGGAATCAAGCACGTTGGAGACTGGCTTTGAAATTCCCTGTACATGTGTTTTAATTGAACTAGATGTTTTAACGTAACACACTACATTGAAACCATTCATTTATGGAGGAATTGATTTGTATGCAAAATTATCATTCACTCCATTGTTATTTAATTGTGGTTTAGAATTAAATAATGAGTCCGTTCGATTTATGGAAATATTCAAAACAGGGTATCAAGACCATGTCTTGGATAAAGAAACACCTGTGTAAGTGAACTTTGAATATTTAAATCGAAATTATCCCTAATCGAGGTCATCTAAATGATGGACGATTGATGACCACCAGAGATTAGTGTGTAGTATGATTTACAGCACCGTTTCTTGTACTGCTAGGACATGATGGTCATAAATCATTTGCACAGGTGCCAGTTTGGAACTGCGCTGGATAGACCTATGAGAGTACTTTAAGAGATTCAAAATTTTCATAAGTACATTTCTTTTTTTTTTTTTTTGGTAAGCAAGCAAATATTATTACCAAAGAAACAACTTACAAGGAGTTGTACAATACACCCAAACTACACAAGCCAAAAAGGCACACAACCACCACCAACCAGAGGGCAAGCCCTCTCACCACCAACCACAACCCATTAAGGCACACTAGCTCTAAGGCTAAAAAGCCATTTACAATGATTCCTATCCCATTTACAATTAACAAGATGCCTACACCTATCTACTGTTTCTATACAGATCACTTTACACAAAATTTTAGGAAGAAACACAGCTTTCTGCCAAAGGACATGGTTCCTGGCAAACCAGATATGATACACAATAGCTGATAAAGCAGCCATTCCAACTTTCCTGTAAATAGGTTCTTTGAGATGCTTGCACCACTGCTTCCAAATTTCCTCAATGCTGTAAGAAGTGTCTCTAATCTTTAACCAATCAGCAATCAAGGCAACACACCTCTTGCTATAATTGCACTCAAAGAACAGGTGATTCCTGTTCACAATAGCATCACCACACAGCAGACACCTGTTGTCATTACAGATGCCAAATCTTTCCAATCTGTCCCTTGTTTTGAGCTTATTGTGAATTGCAAGCCATGAAATGAACATGTGCTTAGGAGAATTGAACTGATTCCAAACCCAGGATTTCCAATCAACTTCCTGACCAAAACCATGTAACCAGTCATAGACCTCATGAATGACATACATTTTCACAAACAAATTGTCCAAGATAAATTTTTGTGGATATCTCTTCACAAAAATTATAATGAAGAAAATACCAATTCAATTTGAATGGATTCAAAATGATGTTACTACATGGATCGGGATTATAAATTCTTCGAGTTTCGTCTATTAAATAACATTGAAATTTAAGTAGGTGAAAGGTTTGTTTTAAATTCTCAAGTTGCAAATAATTAGTTACCAAGATCTGATTATGAGTTATTAAATGGTAAAATGAAAAAAAATGCGCAATTTGAAGGGCTGCTCCTAACGGACCAAACAAATTCCTGATTGGAATTGGGGGATCTTTTTTAATTGATTCTTTGTGATGTTATATGGAACCTATAACCAGCCCTTCTCTATAAACCCAGCCTGTAACTCATCTTTAACTTTACACAGCTTTTTCCATGCCCAACCAGCATTACCCTTAGGCATATAATCCCACCAATTATGATCTTTCAAATACACAGAGTGAACCCATTTTACCCATAAAGAATCTTCCTTCTTTGCAATTTTCCAGACATACTTTCCTATTATAGCTATTGGAACTCGTTTCCTCTACCATGAGTATTGTGAAGTTTTCTTGTTTGAGTACTAGTCTCTTTGATGTTGCCTAACGTCTTCCGTAATTGGGGATCATAACGGGAACACTCAGGAGATTAGGTCCTCTTAGTAAGAGAAACTTACAATGCAAGACTGGGAATGTCTCCCTATTAACAATAGGGAACATGTCTTTGTTGTTTACAAGGCCGCTCGAAGAGCGAAACTGTGAAAATGCATGGTCGTGCTCAGATGGATTTTTGAAATCATCTACTTATTGACAGTCGAACTCGGAGATCGAGAAACACTTCTGAATGTAATAAGGATGACGATAAATCTTACCTTATAGCTCACGAAGAGACATTAAGCGACATAGGAAATGGGCTATACACTGTATGCACACTTGTCCGGAAGGACAAGTGGGAGATTGAAAGGAATGGTGTCCTTCCAACAAGTGTATTATTTTGATACAGGGTTCAGAATTATTACAGAGCTAATTCTTCAGTAAGGTCAAGTGATCGGAATGCCTAGGTGGAGGCCGCTTCCGATCAGTAATATTAAGGTATAATTAATATTACAGCTTAATCTTAACTGAATCCTTTGGGTCGAACCCAATCGAACAACAGATCCGAGACGACGAATTAATCCGAAGGATTTAATGAGTCGTCGGAGTTTTACAAACACAGACGTCGGATATCGAGCCTAGGGCGTCGAGACCGAGCGTCGCAAAATCACAATCGACAAATATGAGCGTAGCCGTAGCATCACACTGGCTTAGCCATGTGGACTGCTAGGCTGGGCTAGCTAAACGCGAGCCTAGACGCACCGTGCGTGCTAGGGGCACTAGGCAGCCCATCGCAGCACCATGTGCGTGTGTGCATACCTTCGCAAGGCACAACAGCACCGCAACATGTGTGCATGGGTGCCTAGGCACCATCGCAGGCCACGCACCAAGCACAGCATCCTTGCGTGTGTGCGTGTGCGTAGGCACTATCGCAAGCCACGCACCAGGCACAACATCCTTGTGTATGCGTGTGCGAGTGCTAGTGCGTGCCAGCTATGCGAGAGGCGATGCCCAGCATGCGTGGCTCGCTAGCAGCACGCATGCTGGGTGGGCATGTGCGTGTTCGTGCGAAGGGGAGAGCCAGGAAGCAAGCAGCGCCCAGAGCCCAACGCCTAGCAAGCCGCAGCGTGGGCATCACCCAACACAGCAGCATGTAGCGCGCATGGCTGGCTTGGCTAATGCTTGCTGCCTTATGTTGGCTGGCTGGGCTAGCTAGCAGTGGTAGCTAGCATGTTAGCTAGCTGCCAGCCCAACAGCCTCCTATGCCGGTTTTGTGAGGGTGGGGCCCAACCCTTGGGCAAAGCCTTGGGGAACAAGGCAATGGTCCCCCCCACCTCTCTTGGTCCTCACCTAACTCTCTCTCTCCCCTTGACACTTGTTACATTGTGATTCCATTTAATTAATTATTTAATTTAGAATTAAATAAATTAATGCTTTTGCAAATGATCCCACATTGATCATGAACAAGGGTTTCAAGTCCCTTTTCCCTATAAATACCAAAGGTTTGGCATTTGGGAAAGAATACACTTGAGTTGAAAAGTAAAGGAAACTCCATTGTTGAGCATACCTTGAAATTCGTAAAACTCTAGTTTCTTTTGTCCGGGCCTTGACTAACCTTCGAGGCTTAGGACGATCGGGTCGAGTTCGAGGGTACGATCACGTTGGAGACCTCGCACTATCGGGGTTCAAGTAAAAGCTCATAGTTGAGCGAAGCACGCGTCAAAGGTATAATCTTTTATCCTTTCTTATGCTTTAAATTATGTTTTGCTTGTTAATTGCATTTATTATGGGGGCGGGTCTTGGCGGGTTTCTTTCGGCGTAGTGTGGGTCACTACGAAACCCAACAAAAAATCCCCCGACCAGGCGATAGGCGCCCAATCGGGCGCGAGAAATACACCGATTACGAGGAAAAATCGTCCCGACCGGGCGCGAGCACAGCAATCTGACGAAGCCAGATCGCCTGACCGGGCGTCTCCCCGTGTTTTCCCCTCTTCTTTCTTCTTCTTTCTATTTCCTTCTTCTTTCTTTCTTCCTTAGTTTCTCTTTCCTCCATTGTTTCTCTCTATAAAACCTTTATTTTCTCTACTTCTCTCTAAGATTTCTCCTCCATTTCTCATCCAAACTCAAATTTTTTTTACATATTCTTCTTCCTCTCTTCAACCTCTTTACATCTACACTAATTTGAGTTGATTTTGGAACAAAAATTTTGTAGACCCACAAACATGGCAAGTAAAAGGGCAAGAACACAAGGTGGTGTACTTGGCTCAACCTCAAGGGCACCAATTGATGAGGCTCTACAACTAGATGCGTGGCCGACGATCCAGATCGCGACACCGCAACAACGGAGCCGGCTCATAAACCTCTTCGACCAGGAGGTACATTCTTCTCGGTGGTTACACTGAGACACTCTAATTGCTTTAGGTGTCTACGACCATATTAGGATATTTATGAATGATATTGGAATGCGGAAATTTTTTGACATGTATTATCCTACGCGTAGAGAATTAACTTGTGAATTCCTATCTTCTTTACATGTTTATCAATCTAGGAATGGTCCCATCTTGCATTTTCGTTTGAATAATAGAAATTTTGATTTAACATATGTCTAATTTGCAAGATTATTTGAGCTTGATCCCCATCCCCCCATCCAAATGCATGAGGACTATAAAGCTGACAATGTATATTTAGCTTTGACGGGCAAACCCTGCCGTAATATTCAGCATTGTAGTTCACTTCCTTTTCACCACCCCATCCCAAAAATCTTTCAAAGATTTTCCGGGACTTGATTTTTGGCCCACCACAAGCCTCATAATGCCCAATCCTTGGAGCTAGATATCCTAAGGCACTACATTTTTTGTTATGGTAAATTAAACATTGCTAAATTTATTATTAGCCATTTAAGTAGGCATGCCAACACTAGTGATACCAATTCAATGTCAAAACCCCTATTCACTTTGGTGGCCTAATCATTAGGATAGCGATTAAAAAGGCAGGGCTTAGTGAGACTAGCTACCAGGGGTTGACCAACTGTGCAGGGGGGGCACTTTTCAGAATTTGCCTTACTACTAACACTTGAACTGGGTTAAGACTAACCACGCCAGGTCCTATAGTGGCAAGTAAAGTTAGGGAGGGATTATGTGCTTGTTTTTCCTCTCCCTAACTCAGACTTGACCGCCTTCCCTGCTGGGCAGCAGTCCTACACCTATGACCCGTCTGCTTGCACAGACCCAGCCACAGCCTCAGGTGCATGTGCCACAGCCACCCCCATACCAGCCTAGGCCGGACCCCGAGACCATTTGGGACCTACAGAGTATAGGTCAGGCTATAGGTAGGATAGAGGAGGCTCAGGGGGAGCTTAGGACACAGGTGGGAGACATTAGGCGGCTAGTTGGTTCCCTTGACCAGAGGGTGAGATATGTTGAGAGAAACATGGGTAGGGGACTTTTCCCGATGTACGACGACTATGCTCGTCGTGGTGTTATACCTGCTGACTCTTTTTACCCTGACTGGTTCCAGCCACCACCCCAGTGATACGTGGTTCCCGACTCCCGTGATATATACACATACTACTCCTCATTCTCTGGCTATGGCCAAGACTTTCCTTTTGGGGGGATGGGAGGTAATGTTAACCTTAACTACTTTGGTGGGAGTTCTTCTGGTGCAGGTGATAGTGGTGGAGGATTTGGGACGATGGATGAGGATGGTGCCGATTAGCCATGTTGCGGCTAGTTCCCGAGCCAATGAGGACATTGTCTGATTTTGGCTTGGGGAAGATTTTTAGATTGAGGTATCTTATTTCTTTTCTCTCTCTTTTTGTTTTTGGTGTGTTTAGTTTAGCTTTATTGCTTTCTAGTGTAGATTTTATTGCTTTGAAAAAAGAAAAGAGACAAAAAAATTGAAAAAATAAAAAAAATACAAAAATACGAACCAATGAATGATAGATCATGCTTCCCTGTGCCCCATACATGTAAATTGTTTTTATTCTTGGTATATAATGATGAATATTGTGGATAGGTTAGCCATGATTTGATGTTTGATTGCTTTGATGCCCTAATTTGAGTCAACTTTGTCCAACTATTTGTGGATTTGGTGCTTGACTAGTTGATTTGGTTAGGAATTATGTGTTAGTTCCTGGTATGTCAATGAAGTTGAGTATTGGTTTTTTAACTTTGAGTAATGTTTGTATGGCTCATATTATGCACATCGAGGAGGACGAAGGCATTTGTTCTTTTAGGTAGCCTTCAGATGATTTTAGATACATTTGTTCCCTTCTTGCTTCCCATGTTGTTGCCTTGACTTTTCATTGTTGTATAGCCACATTACGGTTACTAGTCCCAAGCTTGGCTTGGGGGAGCTATTAGTGAGTAAGGTGATGGAGTTTGTAGTGGGCTTATTTATTGCACAATTTGGGTGGTTTTGAGTAGTTGTTTTGTTCTTGATTGAGGTTTATTTTTGATGAGTTTGAAAGTTGAATATTCGTGAAAAAATAAAGCATAATGGAAAATAAGAAGTTCAAGAAAAGAAAAAGAAAAGGAAAAAAATAAGTGAACTTTAAAAGAGAAAAAAAAAGAGCAAAAAGAAAAAAATTGTTCAATGTTCAAATGTTCTAAGTGAAGGTTGATCAAAAGAAAAAAATGAGTTCCAAGAAAAAAATAAAGTTGAAATTAAAAGTTTCAAAGTTTGTTTGATTCACTCAAGTTCTATAATATTATATTTTGTATATGTGAGTGAAGTTGTAAGTGTTTGGAATTTTTTATATAATTAGATGTTTGGTGAATTTTTGTGGAGTTGAGTTGGGTTATGTTGGAGATTTATGGTCATTATTTATTTTTGACCTTGGTTTTGTTTGTTAGGTTTTGGCTCCCTTAAGCATGGCTTTACTCTCACATTTTCCCAAACATTTCCTACCTTTTACCTAAGCATTACATTACAAGGTTTGAAGACCTTTCGACCTTTGTGCATAGAGCTGTATGAATGTAAAATTAGTTGTTTATCAATGTAAAGAATGATTTGACATATTTCGAGTCGACTACTAGGTTGAGTGCTTGTCTTCTTAAACACACGAGTGTTGTGAATTTGGGAGGGCATTGTTCACAATAAACACTACAAGAAAACAGCTGAATTCCGACGGAATTTTTCCGTCGGAAACATAGGAAATTCCGTCGAAATAGGTCTGTCGCAGCACCCTTTGTCGGGAATTCGACCTTTTCCGGCGGAAATTCCGTTGGAAGAGGTGATTCCGACGGAATTTCCGACGGATCTAATTCTGTCGGCGCTGTTTTTGACTTTAATTGAAATTCCGTCGCAATTTTTCGACGGAAATTTCCGTCGGAGGTGGATTGGTTTACGACGGAATTTCCGACGAAAAGTTCCGTCGGAAGAGGAATATTCCGACGGAAATATCCGTCGGAATAGTCAATAGAAAAAAACAAAAAAAAAACCAGCCCCCCACCCCACCCTGCCCAGACCACCCCTACCCATTCCCACACCCAGCGCCACCCCCCCTTCCCACCCACACCACCACCTGCCACCCACTTCCTGCCCCCTACCCCCTTGACTACCCCCTACCCACCCACACCACCGACTACCCCCCTACCCACCTCCAGCACACCCCACCCCTTGCCCCCTTAACTACCCCCCTACCCACCCACGCCACCCCACCCCCTGCCCCCCTACCAACACTGCCCCCCTACCCCCATGCCCCTAAACCGGACAACCAGCCCGCACCCACCCACCTTAACCCACCAGTCCCCCTAACGCGTACCACCACCCCACAACCACCATCGAAACCCGAAATCTTCCAAAAAAACCCGAAACTACCCAAAAAAACCCGAAACCAACCAGATCTACCACCCAAACCCACGAAACCACCAAAAACACCCACCACCTTCTAAAATTGCCACCCACACATCGCACACGCACACACAACAACGTTACACCCAAAAATCTAAAAAAATAATCCAAAAAAAAAACGAAAATCGACAAAAATAATAATAAAACATACCTTATTAATTGAAATTGCTCGAATTTCACCACGAAAACGGTTTAACAAGGCCAAATCCTGCCATGAAAAGTCTAGATCTAGGCTTTTAATGGTCGAATTTGGCCTCCGTGGTGGCTAGTAGAGGCGGTTACACAGCGGCGATGGTGGTGGTCCAGTTGCGCAAGGAGACGAGAGGAGAAATGAGAGGGAGAAGATACGAGAAATGAGAAGGAGAAGGGAGGAGAAGGAGAAGAGAGAGAAAGAGAGGACGGAAGAGAGAGAAGGGGGAGAGAAGAGGAGGAATTCAGAAGAAGAGGAAAGAGAAGAGAAGAGGAGAGGAGAGAGAAGGAGAAAGGGGAAGTGGCGGAAATGCAATGGGGGGTTAGGGCTGTTTTAGGGTTTAGTTGCTAAAAGATTTTGTTTTTTTTTAAAAAAAAAATAAGATTCCGTTGGAAACTTAATGTACCCACGGAATATTTCGTCGGAAATTTCCGACGGATTTTATTTCTGTTGGAAATTCAACGTTTCGACGGAATATTCCGTCGGAAGCTTCCGACGGAATTAATTTCCGTCAGAATATAAATTTTCCGACGAAATATTCCGTCGAAAAGCCCATAATTTCAGACGAATTTTTATTCCATAGGAAATCCGTCGGAAATTTCCGACGGAATATACAAGATTTCTGGCCTTTTGGGTCCGTCGGAATCTGGCCTTTTTCTTATAGTGAAAGGGTTTGGATGGAGAGCGATCGGATACATTTTATATCCGCCACATAAAGAAGTGAAGAGTGTGTGAGCACTAGTCATGAATTCCATATACACTTGTGGTTCGCTTTGTTTGACGATTGCTAGGGTAGATGAGTAGTTGGATGGATTTGATTAGTTGACTTTGATGCATATTTGTTGGATTTGCCTTGAGTCGATTATGCTTGGTTTTAGTTGATTTTGGGGTAAAGTATGTTTTATTTGTTCATTGATGAGATCTTTGCTTTGGGACAAGCAAAGGTTTGGCTTAGGGGAGTTTGATATGTTTATTTTATATAGTGTTTTACCCTCATCCCTTGGTCATATTTAGGAGTATTTTTGGCTATGCGAAGCTACTTTTATTACTAATATGCATTTTCTAGTATTTTCGTAGCTTTGGTATTGTTTTACAGGAAATTGCAGATTTAGAGCATTTTTTCCATACTTATTTGAGCCACTACGAGCATTAGAGTAGGATCGCATTCATATGACCACATTACGTAGCCCAAGACCGCGTTGGAGCAATTAAACCGGTGATTAAGGGTCGGTAGTTAAGAAGAGATCGAGGCAATGGACCGAGTGTTAGAAACCCAAAGAGGAAATTCGGATTGGGCCAAGAAAATAGCCCAATCGACGTATCCATGATGCCCGGAAGCCCGCCTGACCGGGGATGCCCTCGCCATGGCGCGCCCCGCCGGGCGAGGAAGATAGGAAGGAAACACTCTTCTCCCTAAAGCGTGCCCGACCGGGCGCGAGATGAGAACGCTGCCAACCGAAGGCGGGCCCGACCAGGCGAGAGGCGCCCGACCGGGCGCGTGCTTTTGTGGAGCGTTTTTGCGACTTAAACTTTGTTTTACTTTAGGAATTAGGAGCCTAAGTATAAATTCACTTTGTTAAGCAAGTTTTACGGACATCATCCATTAGTATTTCCAAATTTTTAGTTTTAAGCTTTTGATTAATACTCTTGCTCCTTAAACTCTTTTGGTTTATGCAATTCGTTATTTCCGTTTATTTTGGTAACGATTCCTTTCCTTTCTATGTTTAGTAATTTAATTGCTTTGATTAAACATGTCTTGTTTTATTAATTTGTTTGATTTAGATTTTAATATGTGTGAGTAGTTTTATTTCTAGAGTTTGTGGGAATCTATAAATAATACGAAGGGGTAATTTATAGTTGTTGATTCTTAATGCTCGATTGATTTCCTATTGATTGATTTAATGCTATGCAATTAGATTTAGCCAGGTTTAATTGTATGAGTTATGCAATATTGATTCGAGATTCGAGAGATGAAAATTGATGTTTAGGCTTAGTTTCAATAGGCAGGTTAATTTATAAATGGTTAAGTCAAGATTCGAGAGATGCGATTTAATACCGGTAGATTAATTCTGTGATTATAGTACGTAGCGAAAGCCCTTTATGATCTGATTAATTGATGCATTAATGATTGATTATTGTGTTTTACCCTGGAATATTATTTATTGGTGAACCTATACCCTAGGCTTTGATTTATTGATTTTTCCTTGGTTTAATTTTGCTTTAGTTTATTTATTCTCCTTAGTTTATTTCTCTCAAAACAATTTGGTTACTTGATAATTTAGATTTATATTAATCATTTAGGAATAGAAATACATTGTTTCCCTGTGGATTCGACCCTACTTCCCTATCTGCTTTAGTTAAAGAACTTAGGTAATTCTTTTGATTAGGTAATACGACTAAATCCTGTCAGCTTGCTAGAGAAGTACAGAATAATTGATATGTACACTGAGCATGAGGTTGATGAAAGTGATGTTGGGGCTGTGCTTAGGACTGCCAGGGGCATTGAAAACTGGTTAACTAGACAAAAAGAAACTGGAGAGAGCAGTAACGGAAGTTCTTCTTGTGCAGTTGAGTTTGATAACTCGGTTTCAGTTACAATAGATGAACTTGGGAGTGAGTTCGTAGAAAACCAAGTTGAGGATGATATAGACTTGATGATGAGGGTAGTGACCATGAAGATGAGGAAGTTCAGAAGGCAAGGGAGGATTTGAACATCCACAAAAAAAAGGAAAAGGATTTCGATAAAGAAATGGTTTCCCTTAATGCAGTGGATGTTAGTGATGATGATATTGGACAAGAAAGTGACAGGACTGTCCAAACAGTCTTGTTTTATCTGATGAGGAAGATTATGGTAATTTACTTTCTAACAGCCACAAACACAAGCAGAGAAAGAGTTTGACTCATTCTGCTCATATGTTGACACTAAGGCCTGATGATGAGGGGAATTTCTTCTTAGGACAACAGTTTGAGGGTGCAGTTGAGTTTACAAAGGCATTAACTAACTATAGCGTAAGCATGGGAAAAGACTTAAGGAACACAAAAGTTTCTTTGGGGGCAAGATGTAGACTGCATGAGAAGGGATTTCCCTGGTATATTTAGGCCTCAGTTGAGAAGCAATATGGATCTATGGCTGTGAAAACTCTTGTTCCAAGGCATACTTGTGGAAGAGTCCCTAAAGTGAAGAAAATAAAGGCTAAGTGGGTTGTTGGGTTGCTGAGAACTATCACACAAAGTTCAAAGTTAATCCTTACCTTAGATGTCAAGAGATTATTGACACAATTTGGAGTGAATTTGGGATTAAGGTGAGTCTCTGGTTGGCACTCAAAGCTAGGAAAATAGGTAAGAAACTCATCTTAGGGGAGTACAAACAACAGTACTCACTTCTGTACAGATATGCAGAAGAAATCTAAAGAGCAAACCCTTTGAACACAATCAAGTTTGGACTCAACCAGGGCCAGTTTCAAAGGCTGTATATTTGCTTTGATTCAATCAAGGGCTTCTTAGCAGGTTGCAGACCTTTTTTTTTTGGGATTGATGGTTGTTTTTTTGAAAGGGCCCTATGGTGGCCAACTACTTGTAGTTGTGGGAAGGGATGGAAATAATCAGATGTTTCCTATAGCATGGGCTTGTGTGGAGATGGAAAATACAGACAGTTAGGAATGGTTTTTGGAGCTGCTAGCAATTAACTTAGGGACAATGAATGGATATGGCCACACAATTATGAGTGATCAACAAAAAGGTTTGCTAAAGGTTGTATCAACAGTGTGGCCCTGTGCAGAAACAAGACTTTGTGCTAGACATGTTTATTGCAATTTTAGGAGCAAATTGGAGGGGGGAGGGGCTTGAATATAGAAGGGGCTTTTGGAAGGTTGCAAAGAGTACTACATAGAATGATTTCAATGCTAATATGGAAACAATTTATAAGATAAATGCTGAAGCTGGTGAAGATTTGCTGAACATGAACTACAAGAAATGGGTAAGGGCTTACCAGACACAACATGAATGAGGTATTCTATGCATACATTCTCTCATCTAGGCATAAACCTATAATAGCCATGTTAGAGGACATAAGGGAGGGGATTATGGAAAGATTGCATAAGAAAAGAGAATTCATGATTAGAAAAGATATCCCTATTTGCCCTAGAATCTAAAAGGCATTAGAGAAAGCAAAGGTGGCTGCTAGGGGGTGGGTGGCATACTAGGATGGTAACTTCTCATATGGTGCTAGGGAGGAGGGCACACAAACTAGGTATGTGGTGAGTTTACTTGACAGATCATTTAGTTGCAATGCATGGAAACTTAGTGGGATTCCATTAGACCTGGCAAATGGGTCATTCGGGTCGGGTCTGGATCGGGTCACTTTCGAGTCGAGTCATTTCGGGTCAGCTAACATTCGGGTCGGGTATGGGTCGGGTCGATTCGAGTTTCGGGTTAACTGTAGGTCAAGTTCGGGTCGGGTCAATTTTGAGTCAAGTATGTTCGGGTCATATTCGGGTCAGGTCAAAATCTGGTCGGGTCATGTTGGGGTTATTTCATTTGTGAATCAAGCTCAAATGAATAATTTTATACGGAGTATATATTTTGTTATTGTTATAATAAGAACTATCAATTCAGTTTATGAGCTTAGCTACGGTTGAAGATGAACAATTTGAGTTACTTTTGGTACAAGACATTTTAAGTTCAATTATATGGTAATTTTAGTTCGGGACATTTCGGGTATCGGGTCTGTTCGGGTCAATTTTGGGTATCGGGTCTGTTCGGATCAAACACTTCGGGTCAAATTTGGGTCGGGTCAGTTCGGGTGTCGGGTCAGGATCGGGTCAACTCCATTTTCGGGTCGGGTATGGGTCAGGTCGGGTCAATTTCGGGTTTCGGGTCATTTTCGCGTCAATGTTTTTGGGTCAATTTTGGGTCATGGGTCAGGTCATTCAGGTCGGGTCATCGGGTCTGGTCAGGATTGCCAAGTCTAGATTTCATGCAAGCATGATGTCACTGCTATATGGAAGGCTATGGAGGTCCCTGAACACTATGTGAGCCACTAATACAGTAAGGACACCTATTTGAAGGCTTATGAGTATCCCCTAGAGCCTTTGAATGGTCCAAATGAATGGCCAAAATCAAATTATCCACCTACAACACCTCCTCGCTTCAAAAAAAAATGAAACATAGGCCAAAGCAAAAGAGGAGACAACCAGTTGTTGAGGCTCAAGGAGAAAGGTTCACAACACAAGGGCAGTAGCATAAGTGCAGCATTTGCAGACAAACAGGCCACAACAAGAAGACCTGCCCTCAGGCATCTACATCAGGCTCAAAAAACACAAGCAGGCTGGAAAACCATGTGTATCAGCAAGCAATAACTACTCAAACACATGACTCCTCTGCACACCAGCATAATGCCACTCAGCAATCACAGACCACCATACCAATGCATAACAGGGGGATTGGGATGTATACATACCCCAATGGTTATTAAAGAATGGCAGTGGTAAGCAAAATCAATTAAACATACTCACATATGCACTAGTTTTAAAATACTAACTGTTTCGGGGTTTTTTGGATGTCCTGCGGGAGAGTTACAACACCAAGACTGGATCCACGCGACTGTACCTGCAAAACAACGGAGACTCCCGGGGGTGGGATTTCCGCCTCCGATGATCAAGTTAGAATGTGTATGAGGAGTAAAGTGCGGAATGTAAATGGGATCAGGCTCCTCTTAGGAGAGGAGTGATCATCCGGTTGTCTGAGACGAGCCTCAATATCTGAGTGTTTCACTCTCTGATTTGTGAGGATTCAATGTGTATTCAATTGAATTTCCTTCAACTGATGTAAATGATCAGTATTTATAGAGTTTTTGGGACAGGTGCCTTTTAGGTTATTTAACCTAATTTGATGGGCTTCCACCATTTTTACGGTTTCTAAGGTTATGGGCTTAAAGCCCGTTTTCCCCTTTGAATGACACGTGTCATACTCTAATTGGCTCATTGAACGCTAAGCTTAGGGACACGTGTTGCATTAGCATAGGTCCATCTGTTAGGGGTATTTTTACCCCAAACATTAGCCCCTCGGAAGGAGTAATCTCTCTTTTAAGAGGGATTGTTCCTTTCGAATATGAGACCCCTTATGCCTCTTTGGTCGGCATTTGTCTAGTTCAATGAAAGAGGGACTTGATTAACTTGGAAAATTTTGATACCTTGAACGGTATGACATTTTCAAAGTTAATCAATCATAATAATGATTGTCGCTGAACTAGACAGGTGTCAACTAGCTGCTAAGTTTTGGACTTAGCTTATGTTTGTTCATGTTTGGAGCGGACGGTTCTAAATAAAATCCGGCCATTGGCCTCATAGAGTTGTTCTAAAATGAACAACAGTTAGCCGCTAAGTTTTTGGACTTAGCTTATATCCTCAAATTTAGCCGACGGTATTGCTTTTGAGCAATAGCAGGCGACATCTGACCAAGATAGTAACTGGGTACCACTGGTATTTAACAGCCAGCAGTTTTGTTACCTTAGTCTCATTTGATCAATTCAAACGGCAGCGAGCTTGCCTTTTTTGACAGTCGGTAGGGCCATTTGTTTTAAGTTTATAGAGCAATGTGCCACCCGAATGGGAGATGTTCTCTGCGATGAATTCACCCAAATGGATGTCGTCGGACGCCTCCTCATGTTGGAGCAGACGGATTATTTAAGTTAATAAGATCATCCGGCCATTGGCCTCAAGCTGATCATCCGGCCATTGGCCTCAATTTGATCACCCGACCATTGGCCTCAAGTTGATCTTCTGGCCATTGGCCTCAAGCTGATCTTCCTGACATTGGCCTCATTTGGTTGTTCTAAAAGAAACAACACATAGCCGCTAAGTTGTTTAGACTTAGCTTATATCTACTCATGTTGGAGCAGATGGTTGATTTAAATTTTGCCGCCTACACATTGCACAGGCGGTGGTTCTACTTAAGCCAGTTCAACATACTTTTAGACCTTTTTCGGTCGGTATGCTGCCCTTGAGGGAGACTTAAACCAAAATTAAATGCTTTGAAAAAATCAAGTAGGATGCGGTATTAAAACTCAATCAATAATAACAAGGAAGCACACAATACTCATACTGAGTTATTAGAATGGTACCTTTTGATGGAGGATTTTTGTCAATATGTTGGACGACATTGAGATGCCTCCTACTTGATTCATGGTACCGAGCTCTTCAAATGGTGACAGGCGGCCATGAGACGCCGAGTTACTGAGCTCGAGAAACGAATTTGCTCTCAGATTATAAGATGCCTCTTTTTTTTTTTTTTTTAATTTGATCAACCATTATTTCAATCATAATAATGATTCTCATAACAATGATTATAGAAGAGCCGGTGTTTTCAAGTACCAAAAAACGACATAGGTACTTAAACTTTACAAATTGAAGCAAATGATAAGTAAAAGTAAAAATCAGAAGGCTGAGCCCCTTGATAACCACCACATAAAGACCGTCTCACTCATGGATGGTAATACCGATTGCTCCATGCTTAACCCGTATAAACACAACCGGTTTAATCATGCCGGATGCGTGTTTCAACTGACCATGGCGTTGTACATAGGCACCCACAGCCAGCATTAATGGTGCAATGCATACATGCACCACCTATCGAACAACTCACGGCTCATCTCACAATCCTACAACCGGCTTAGCATTTGGCCGGATGGTTATAAGTCAACCATATGCTTGGGCATACTGACTGATTGAGGGGCCGCTTGGGTGCGTAGCACCGCCTGTCTCTTGTACTCACAAGGTTTCATTATGCCGCTTGTAAATTTCTCAAGGACGAATGGCTTTCTTTATTGAGCTTATGCATACAGGCGGTGCCGCCAATGTAATATGATTACATATATTCATTAATATGTGATAGTCTCAATCATAATATTGCCACCACTCTCATTATGCCGACCCACTGCAGTAATTGGGTGAATAAGTCCTCGAGCTGATCTTGAGCCGCCTGTATAAGCTCATGCGAGTATAAGCCTTATTCGTTTTTGCCAAGCCACTAAATTGCAAGAACTTTCGACGGCATTATTGCCACTCGTACTCTTGAATTTTATCGTGTACAATCATGGACGAGCTTGGCAAGGATTCCTTTGTTTGCTGGCTTTGTCATCTAAATATAAAAAGATGGCTTGGTTTCTTCCAAGTCTCATATGGAACTTGGTCATTTGTATGCTACTCATATTCGTAACGTGAGTATAAATAAATATATGTACAAAAATTGTATTTACATACATGGCATAGTAGTTGTTTCGGGGTTTTCTGATGTCCTGCGGGAGAGTTACAACACCGAGACTGGAACCGGCCGCCTGTACCTGCAAAATAACGGAGACTCCTGGGAGCTCCGCCTCCAACGGTCAAGTTAGTACTTGTTTAAGGAGTAATAAGTGCGGAAATTAAAGTGATTGTCTCTCTAGGTGAGAGTGTTTAATGTATAATCCGTGTGTTATTCGAGTTCTTTTTCTTAATGAGGATTAAGAGGAGTATTTATATCCTCGGGAAGCGTGCCAGTATCTAGGTTTAGGGTAAACCTAGGACTGACTGGGCCTCATAACAGGATTGGGCCTTGGTGGCCGGTTTTCCCATTTGGCATGGGTGGACACGTGGCGTGTCTCAATTGGTCCGTAGAGGACGTATCTGTGATTGACACGTGGCAAGCTCCTATTGGCCTACGTGAAGGACACGTGGCGGAACCTGGTTGGTCCACTTGTCAGACGGTGATTGGTGGATAAAAATCCCCTAATCATTTGCCCCTCACAGGTGGCACGTGACTGGTCACGTGTCACCTGTGACAGGTGCCGCACGATGACAGGCGACGGCCTGCTACAGGTGTCACCTTGCAAATGGCCGAGAGATTTTCCCGCCCAAATTTTGAATTTGGAAGCGACCCTTCGCCTTCTCACTTTGCCTATATAAGGAGGTGCTGACTTCGGTCATTTTCACATTTGAGAACTTTGCGAAAACATTCGGACCCCTGAACTTGCTCTAACACTTTTGTTGCCTACCGCCTGCTCTGACAAGCCGTTTGCAAGGGATTTCAGAACTTCATCAGTCGTCACTCGTTCAGGTAACCGTCGGTTCTCTTATTCTTAATTTTTTTTCTTATTATTATTTTTTGAAATGGCACCATGGAAGCACACGACACGACCTAAGTTAGTGATCAGCCGGTCACCGGGGACGGCTGAATCTAGGACTAGGAGTGCCGCCTGCCCTTTTCTGGACCCATCTTTGCCCTTTATACAAAGTCCGACTGTATCTGTGTCTATGCAGAACGTGATGGCCAGAACAAAGAAGACTGCTAGGATCTCAAACTCGGACGGCTCCTCCCAAAGGGTGCCCATTAGTGAAACATCTGACCAAGCGCCAGATGTAGAAAGGAAACAAGGCGGCTGCCAAGCCGACAGTTCTGTGGGAGGGGGCAAGGCGGTCCCTTCCCGTTTTACCGTTGATATGTCTAACTTTTCTCCCGCTCCTTCTAAGGGAGATGAGGCGGGCCCCTCTGGGAGAGGGGAGGAGTCGTCCTCTTCGGACTCGTCAGAGGATGAGTCCGAGTCCAGCTCTTCTGGCCACGATTCTCCAGGCTCGGAAGAAAGAAACAGCCGCCTACAAGAGGCGAGGCTTTCTCATGCAGTTGAGAAGGGGAGCAATTGGGCGGAGCCGTCCGCCTCTTACAGAGAGGAAAACACCCCCTACTACTGCACGGTACCCCGGGGCCGGATCGCGGCCATGAAAGACAAAGTGGAGAGCTTTATAGCTAACCACAGAATGGGCCCCGGATTTTTACTGTTCGTGCCGGATCCAGAAGACACTGTCGTCTGGCCGGCTGGTACCAGCTATGATGGCGGCTGCTTTGGCTGCTATGAGGCGGCCATCAAAGCTGGACTGCGCTTCCCATTACATCCGGCTGTTCAGCGGATTTTAGATGGGTATGATTTGGGGTTATGGCAGTTAGCCCCCAACTCTTGGGTAAACGTACTCGGCTATGTGGCCGGGTGCGAAATGTACGGGGTGGAGCCAAACTTTGAGGCTTTCGCCCACATGAACTATCTCAGCCGGACCCCTAAGTCGGGAGGTACCGGCTGGTATCAATTAACAAGCTATAGGGGCTACCTCATGACGAGAGGTAAGGCGAACAAATGGAAGGATTGGCGGAACACCTTCCTTATCATCGAGGGTTCAGACACGGAGCTGAACAAACGCTTTAACAAGTGGAATAGGGATCCGCCTCTTCTCGCAGGCGGCCGCAGCATGCCGCCTGTTCCCCCAAAGGCTAAAAAAGAGATCCTAGACAAAGGACTCTTCAAAGTAGAGACTAGGGTGAACTCTACTTCAGGGGTACGAGAGCAAGTACCCCTGAACTGCGTCCCGAGCTTCAAGTGGCTCTATGACGAGTACTTTTTGGCCGCCTGTGGCCTCAGCAGTCGGTGCTCTAGAGGTAGCCGGCCTGACAAATACTGTTTTTTCACGCCTTGTTTACTTGGGATTTTTACTAACTTTGCTGTTTATTTTTTGCAGCTGACGCCATGAGTAAAATAACAGCATCCAAGACTGCGGCGGCCATGTTGCGGGCCTCTCTCATGCAACAGTCCTGTACCGACTCCCCCAACAAGGGGGCACCCTTGGTAGGCCTCGAAACTCTTCCTCTTTTTTTTTCTTTTTTTTTTTTTTTTTCAGTCGGGCACTCCAAGAGCTTCTTCCTCGCAACAGCCGGACCCCAAGGCCCGGAGGACAAATGTTGCAAGCTCTCCTGGGTCTTCCAGGAAAACAGTGGCGGCTGAGAAGCAGCCGGCCACTTCTTCTAAAACTCCGGCGGGGCCGCCTAGAAGTATGAACAATTACTTGTAAAAACTCACTTGCTTCCTTCTTGAGTAGGTCTAACTTGCTTTTTTACGCTTGATGCAGCCGGCCCTCAGGAGCCTGACTTGGTAGAGGTAGCCAAGTCCATGATCAAAGCAGTTCCTCCTTCTGAAAAGGAGGCGGTCAGGGGTGTCGGCACCCTTGACCTTGATGGGATTGCAGGGGTCCTTGCTGAGGTATACTTGGCATATTTTTGAGTATTTGAATTACAGGACGCCTGTCATCTTTTTTGTTTGGAAACTGACGCCTATTTTTTTACTTAGGCCATGCTCCGAGTTAACGGCCTTCGCAAGCCGATTGATCGGAAGAACAAGGAGGTAAAGGCTGCAAAAGCTATGGCCGCCTCTAACTGTGATAAGGCAATGTTTCAAATTGCCCAAAATGAAGTACTGACCATTGATATTCTTTATTATCAGGCGCAGGCTACCGCCGCTGTTCGGGCTCAGTTAGAGGCGGCCCAGAAGAGGAACAGCGAGCTGGAGGCGACCGTCTCCAACCTCAAGGCCGAGCTTAAACCTCTCCGCCAAAAGATACTCTCATACGATGCCATGGAGAAACCCTTGGCTAATGTGAAGGAACGCCTGGTGACCCAGGAGAAGAGTCTAACTAAAGAGCTCTCGGAGAAGGCTGAGCAAGAGAAGAGAGAGCTCGTCCGAGAGATGATTGAAGACTCTTCCCAGATCCAGCGCATGACCTGGAGCCGCCTCTTCCCCAGTGCCGACTTTGCCTCTTGGGAAAGAACGTACCGCCAGTGTTCGGAAACATATAATCAAGAGATCCTGGCGGCTGCTGAAGAAGAGGCGTTGGGAGAAGCGTTGGAGGAGGAGGAGGAACCAGTTGTGGCGCTTGTGCCACTTGGGGGTAAGGCATCAAAAAAGGATGCAGCTGAAGCCGAGTCTAGCAAGAAGAGTGCTGACCAGGCGGCAGCTGCTAATACCGAACTGCCCCCTTCTTAAGCTTAATGTATTCTTTCCAAGGCCTGCGTGCCGTTTGCTTTGTATTTACCCGGCCAGGGGGCCGGGGTTCTGAATATTTTTAACTTCATTAATGAAATCATTTTTTGCTTGAAATTTGTATAGGCTTTGAATATTTGATATTGCATTGTACACTATATCGACTGTTTTGCATGGCCGATTGTAGACAGGTACGGATGGTCCGCCTATGCCCCTGGACGACTGGTTGTCTGTTTCTAAGCTGGGCGATCAGTCGGCCATTTATTCAATCGGTATTGTTCCCGTTTAAAAGATTGGATTACCTTTAGGCAGGCGGTCCTGTTATTAGTAAAATTAACCAAAGGGTTTTCTTACTTAGACTTGTAGGCAGTCTATGACTGGATTACCCTTAGGCAGGCGGTCCTAATCGCCGAGTGATTGAGTAGTAGAGGTATCAAGCGGTGGGCACCGTTTGTTCCCCTTTATTCGCCAATGTTTGTTGGTTATTAACTCGAAGGGAAACCTAGTAGGAATAGTAGTTTGAATGCCCTTGTTTGCCAAAAAACAGGTGGTCTATTCAAACTTTTTAGGTTCCATACCAAGTTTGGGAGAGAGACTGTAAGTTAACGTTGGTGTTACTCAGTCGTCCTCATTCTAGATTGAGTAGTAGAGGTATCAAGCGGCAGATGCCGGCTGGACCCCTTGATTCGCCAATGTTTGTTGGCTATTAACTCAAAAGTTGTTAACCTAGCAGGAGTAGTGGTTGAGAGCCCCTGTTTGCTAGAAACAGGCGGACGACTCATACCTTTTAGGCTCCATACTAAGTTTGAGAGAGTGACTATGAGTTAACTTTGGTGTTACTCAGTCGCCGTCACTCCTGCTTGAGTAGTAAAGGTACCAGGCGGCGGAGGCCGGCTGAACCTTTTGATTCGCCAATGTTTGTTGGCTATTAACTCAAGAGGTACCCCCTGCATTTATCCCAAGTAATACAGGCGGTAATCCGACTCAGATGTCAACTGTTGCCACAAGTTTGGTTAGTGATAAAGTTATCCTTGTCTCAAAAACGGCTACGTGGTTGCCCTTGGGGACAGTCGTATAGGTGCCGTGTAATTAGTTTATAGAACAATGTTCCACCCAAAAGGGAGTTGCTCTCTGCGACGAATTTCATCCGAAGGGATGCCGTCGGACGCCTGCTATGATGTTGGGACAGGTCGTATTAGTTTTGTAGATTTGATCAGTTGGCTTGGCGCCTGGTCTGATCATTTGGCCTGTGTCCTTGGTAAGTTCTTGGTGAACGTAGGTGCTAAGTAAAAGAAGGGTAGCCGCCTGTTAGGCACAGGGTCGGCCAGGCCCTAATCTTTTTAGCTAAGTATTAGGGGGGTGGCTATGTGCTTGGAACCAGTCGGCCATCTTCTTATGGAGAGTAGCCGACTATATGTCCAGGCGACATGCCCCTATTGTGAGTGAAATATTCAATGGAGAGTAGTCGACTGTAAAGGTACAGACGGCATGCCCCTCTGAAGATAGAGTGTAAAACTCAATGGAGAGTAGCCGACCGTAAAGGTACAGACGGCATGCCCCTCTTTAAATAAAAATGTAAAAATGGAGAGTAGCCGACTGTTGGTCAGTTGGCATGCCCCTCTTAAAATAAAAATGAATATAAAAATGGAGAGTAGCCGACTATTGGTCAGTTGGCATGCCCCTCTTGATACAAGATTGAATATTAGTCCTTGACTTTACATTTTTTCAAAAGAAATATTTCTTAAGATTATCTATGTTCCAAGTTCGAGGTAACGGCTGGCCGTCTGGTGTTTCCAGACGATAGGTACCGTCCCTGACTTCCTCATAGATTCGGTAGGGTCCTTCCCAGTTTGGAGTTAGTTTGCCAGACTCATTAGCCCTACCAACTCCTTCCATTTTTCTAAGTACAAAGTCCCCTACTTTGAGTGGACGCCTGTGTACTTTTTTGTTGTATGATCTAGTCATTCTCAGGCGGTAAATCTCATGGCGTAAGACAGCATTGCCTCTCTTTTCAGGGAGGGAGTCTAACGCCAGGCGCATGGCTTCCCAGTTTGCCTCTTCGTCATATAGCATTACTCGAAGAGTCGGCTCGTAGTGCTCTATTGGAAGAACAACTTCCGCACCATAAGTTAGGAGGAATGGAGTTTCTCCAGTCGCTCCTTTTTCAGTCGTCCTAATGGACCAGAGAACATGTGGTAGTTCATCCGCCCATAGGCCGCCTGCTCGTTCAATCTTTTTCTTGAGACCGTCTGAGATGATTTTATTAAAGGCTTCTACCTGGCCGTTTGCTTGTGGACGGCCGACAGATGCAAAGTAGCTTGCAATTCCTTGGTCACCCAACCAGCTTTTGAGAACAGGCGTCTCAAATTGGGGACCATTATCAAAAACCATAGACATGGGAACCCCGAACCGAGTGATGACATTTTTCCAAATGAATGAAATTACATCTTTCGTCTTGATTCCCTTTACAGCCTCCGCCTCTACCCATTTAGTGAAGTAGTCGACGGCAACAAGTATGTACCTCCTGCCGCCTGTAGCAGGCGTATATGGACCCAGAATGTCCATGCCCCACTTAGCAAACGGTAGTGGGCTGTGAATAGTAGTGAGGTCAGTAGCCGGACGGTGAATTAGTTTGCCAAACCTTTGGCACTTGTCACACTTTTTCACCATCTCCATAGCATCAGCTTCTAAGGTAGGCCAGAAGTAGCCCTGGCGCCTTGCCCGTTGAGCAAGCGTCCTTCCACCTATATGTGAAGCACAGTAACCAGAGTGGAGATCGTCTAGTATCTCTCGTCCCTTTTCTGGAGTAACGCACTTTAAGAAGGGTTGTAGGTACCCCCTTTTGTGAAGTTCTCCCTTTATCATTTCAAAATTGGTGGCTCGTCTTTTCAGAACGGCCGCCTGTTGATGATCATCCGGCAGGGTACCGTTTGTCAGATATGCCAGAAGTAGCCCTGGCGCCTTGCCCGTTGAGCAAGCGTCCTTCCACCTATATGTGAAGCACAGTAACCAGAGTGGAGATCGTCTAGTATCTCTCGTCCCTTTTCTGGAGTAACGCACTTTAAGAAGGGTTGTAGGTACCCCCTTTTGTGAAGTTCTCCCTTTATCATTTCAAAATTGGTGGCTCGTCTTTTCAGAACGGCCGCCTGTTGATGATCATCCGGCAGGGTACCGTTTGTCAGATATGCCCTGATTGGATCCATCCAGGTTGGGCTTCTGTCTAAGATTCCAATAGGGTCTCCCTCAATGCTTCTCTTCTCCACTACTTCCCAAAAAACGGTTCGAGGAGTATCACAGGAGGCGGATGATGCTAATTTTGAAAGTGCATCCGCTTGGTTATTCTCTGATCTCGGCACTTGGGCCAGATGGAAATCCTCAAGGGAGCCGACTGCTTGACGGACCGCCTGTAAATACTTGATCATGGCCGGATGGGTCGCTTCGTATTCGCCATTGTACTGACTCACTATTAATTGTGAATCGGAACAGGCGTCTATTTTTCTTGCCCCTGCCGCCTTGCACATGCGGATTCCAGCTAGTAAAGCTTCATATTCTGCCTCATTGTTTGAAGCCTGAAAACTGAAGCGTAGAGCATACTCGTACCTGTCGCCTTCTGGCGACTGACATATGACGCCTGCTCCACAACCATTTGAAGTAGAGCTTCCGTCCACATATACCTTCCAGACTTGGTCTGGAACATGAGAGTCAGGAGGACGAGTCATCTCAACAATAAAGTCAGCAAAGGCTTGCCCCTTCACTGCTTTTCTAGGCTCGAAGGTAACTTCGAGGCTCTGTATTTCTATAGCCCATTTGATCATTCGGCCTGACGACTCCATGATGGTCAGTGGTCGCTTGATAGGTTGGTCTGTATACACGACGACTGCATGTGCCAAAAAGTAGGGCTTCAATTTTTTAACAGCCATGAAGAGTGCAAGACCAAATTTCTCCACTAGGGGATACCTCAACTCGGCATTTTTCAGTACGTGACTGACAAAGTAGACCGGGAGCTGACAGCCGTCTCTCTCAGCAAGGAGAACAGCGCTTAACGCATGATCAGAGACGGCCAGGTACATGTATAGTACTTCTTTGGGCAAAGGGCTGACCAGCCTCGGCAAGGAATGCAAGTGAATTTTCAATTTCTGGAAGGCGGCCTCAGCATCCGTCCCCCATTCAAACCTCGCCTTTTTCTTGATTGCCTGGAAAAAGTATAGGCATTTGTCGCCTGATCGGCTTAGAAATCTTCCTAAGGCCGCCAGACAACCTGTTAACTTCTGAACCTCTCGGATGGTACGAGGCGACTGCATGTCAATGACCGCCTGCACCTTCTCAGGGTTCGCCTCTATTCCTCTCTGATTGATAAGGAATCCGAGAAATTTCCCAGACTCAACTCCAAATACACATTTCTTGGGATTGAGCATGACATGGTGCCGCCTGAGTGTGGCGAAAGTTTCTCGGAGGTCCGACAGATGATCTTTCTGAAGTTTAGTCTTGACAATCATATCATCAATGTATGCCTCGACGTTTCTCCCAATCTGATCAAAGAACACAGTGTTTATCATTCGCTGGAAGGTAGCCGGGGCATTCTTATGACCAAACGGCATGACCGTGTAACAGTATAACCCCTGATCAGTGACGAAGGCCGTCTTTTCCTGATCTTTCTTCCATAAAGGAATTTGATGGAAACCAGAGTAGGCGTCCATAAAGCTCATCAAAGCATGGCCGGCTGTTGAGTCGACCAGGCTGTTGCCGAACAGGCGGTGCGCCTGCCGGCTCGCTTCCTGTTTGAAGATGCTCCCGTTCCCTCCTTTCGGTATGACGGGTACGTCGGGCCCTTAGGGTCCCGTCTGAAGCTGTATGAGTTTCAACTTCAAATTCACTTTCGGTGTCATGGTCCGACTGAACTTGAGGGTCGTTTACGGGACGCCTCTCTTCAGGAGTCGGTACAGACTTGGATGCCATCTCTGAAGTACTCTCCCCACAGACGGCGCCAAATGTTTCGGGGTTTTCTGATGTCCTGCGGGAGAGTTACAACACCGAGACTGGAACCGGCCGCCTGTACCTGCAAAATAACGGAGACTCCTGGGAGCTCCGCCTCCAACGGTCAAGTTAGTACTTGTTTAAGGAGTAATAAGTGCGGAAATTAAAGTGATTGTCTCTCTAGGTGAGAGTGTTTAATGTATAATCCGTGTGTTATTCGAGTTCTTTTTCTTAATGAGGATTAAGAGGAGTATTTATATCCTCGGGAAGCGTGCCAGTATCTAGGTTTAGGGTAAACCTAGGACTGACTGGGCCTCATAACAGGATTGGGCCTTGGTGGCCGGTTTTCCCATTTGGCATGGGTGGACACGTGGCGTGTCTCAATTGGTCCGTAGAGGACGTATCTGTGATTGACACGTGGCAAGCTCCTATTGGCCTACGTGAAGGACACGTGGCGGAACCTGGTTGGTCCACTTGTCAGACGGTGATTGGTGGATAAAAATCCCCTAATCAGTAGCTGGGCGGCATGAAGAGTATCGGCTAACCCCATTGATAACAATAGCATAGCCTTCGCTTGGGGTAGCATGGCGCTTGAATAGTTTGTTAACCGGCTGTATGTATCACCTCAAGCCTCTTGTCTTATGCTTACAAGAGAGCTCTTGGACTCCTAAGGGTACCAAGCAGCCCCCCTCCTCACGCATGAGAGCCGGTGGCACGTAGACGGGCTACCATGCCGGCTGACCCTTGCTTATAATGACGCATGTCTTGTGCTCATGCAATGAGTTACTTTTGTTGCCGTGCAAATAAGTGTAGGTGAGCAAAGAAGTTGGACGGGCTTCAATTAAATAGGATGCCGCCTATATCAAAGAAGTGCTTAGCTCACAAGCACATTCATTCCGGACAGCTCATGGCCTAGCTTGCATACATACAGCCGGATGCTCGGTGGCTGGGCTTGTATGACGCATCACATCATAGCCGGCTACATTGTAAGTGCCAACTGGAGCTAGGTGCCGGCTGACCCCATTAGCTCAACCAAGGTGCTTGACCGGCTGCATGCTCTCAAACGGAGCCAGAGGTCTCACAATTTGTATCTCTATGCGGCATCGTTTGGGACATGCGTAATCCACCCCTTGAGATGCTCCTTCAACAGGAGTCCGCTTGTGATTTACGCCTACAAGGATTTGCTTGATAGCCTTGGACATCCGGACCCTTCGTGGCTGCTTTGCCTATATACAGCTGGCATAGGGCCCTGGCCGGATGCTTTGAATAGCTCAAGCTTGGGTTGGTGCTAGCTAGTGACGGTTGACCGCGTTAAACTCAATGGCATGCCTACCTTAGAAAAGTGTCGCTTGTCCCTTTGAGCTAAATAGCATGCTCTCTTTATGGTAGTGCCGGTTGACTCTTGCGTATATGCTCTTGGTGCCTCAAATTCATGCCAACCGGTTCACCACGCAAATAGCACAACCGGACTTGCACAGCCGGCCAAGCATAGTGCCGGCTGTATGCCAGTCTTACTTTGGCTACTGGTCTGGTGTCATTGCTCTTTGCTCATTGCACCTGCAGCCAGTTTCAAGACCGCCTTCTCATGCATCACAATGCTGGTTGGGTGTTTGTATTTGGGTTTATTAGCCGGATGCCGGTTGTACCCATTGAGTGTCACGCTGGTTGCATGTAGCTTATCCCATATATATGTTAGGGTTTACAATGATTCTACACAACAAGAATCAATTAAAATTGGTGGAACAAACCCTAAAATGTGTATAAATTTCAATGAAACATACAACACCAAATACTTCAAGTAGTATTACAAACCAAGCACTAAATTAACAAAGTAATTCAGAAATTACAACAAAGTAACACTAATGTGAAAGTTTCTTAAACTTGCCTCACTCCAAGCCGAACACCACCAAGAACATGAGAAATTCAATGACCACGTGAGTCTTCTTTACCGGATACTTGTCTAAGGCGTGTATACACTTTCCTAAAGTGATAATTTCCCCCACCACGGTGCTTGGGTTGTGACCGGAAACTCACTTTGAGATACAATAGACAACACCACACACTTAGCACAAAGATGTGTGATAAGATGGTTAAATTCTCAATGAAATAACTTAATTGATAGAGTATTTCAAGAAGAGATTGCAAGTTTCTTGATGAAATTATGAAGAAAAGAGAAAAGACTTGGAGAGGAAAAACCAGAGAGAGCAAAAGAATTCTCCCGTGTTTCTCTTTAATTTCGCAATTAAAAGAATAAACGAAACCGCAACTGCTAGGAGGAGCGGGCGCTCCACCAGAAGGAGCGGGCGCTCCACCAAAGGAGTGGGCGCTCCTACTTTTAGGAGCGGGCGCTCCTAATGGCCCCGCGGGCGCGGACGGGGAAATCACAGATTTCGCCAAACTTTATGGAGATGCCTGGCCGCGCCCATGCCGCGGGCGCGGCTTTCCGTGGCTTCCAACCGCGGCCTCTCCATTTGAGGTGAGGGCTCTCTTCTACCACACTCTAAATTTCCAACAATATACACAGCCAGTGTGGTTAGAGTTGGCCGGCTGCTTATGACGCTGCCTATTGCTGACATGTAAGCTTGGGCATGGATTATGCCGGCTGCCCCTATAGAGTGTAATTGCATGCTCTTGTTAGGGAGAGTGTCGGCTGTATGGTATGCTTACAAGGGAGTTTATGGACGACTGTGTATTAAGCAGCCCATGCTCACACGCATGGACATACCCATTGGACTCAGCATTGAGGCCGCCTGCATATACCTGGGCTTCAAAAGTATTTGAACTTTGTTTCATTGATCAGCTTAACTGCCGCTTGGTGACATAATGTCGCCTGTCTAAGCATAGGACATTCTGACCTAATGATGCCTGTAGCACTTGACATTTGGCCTCATGATGCCTGTTGTGCTTCACAGTTGGCCTGATGACACCTGTATTACTTGGCCGTCTAACGCTTTCGCACCAGAAGGTTATTTCCTTGGAGAACATAGAAGGTTTGTTTAGTTTTTGCAGATGGAGCTGCCTGTCCACAGGTTGGACGCTTTGTGCCACCTGCATTCACGGTTGTCCATGCGGCATGTATGGCTGTTGAGGCGCATATTGTGCCGAATGGATTATCTGAGGGCCAGAATGAACGGACAAGCCGCCTGTTTGACCCCCTCGGTTTGATTGTGAATACCTCATTGGGGTATTCTGGAAGCTGTCTGGGAAGGTTGACATTGAAGTCGACTCAGACATTTTGGATGGGGAGGAGGCACCCAGTCTTTGACCTTGATCGTAGGCCGCCTCCTATCAGCAGGCGGTACAGACTGTTGTGAAGCCATCTCAGTAGTACTCTCCCCACAGACGGCGCCAAATGTTTCGGGGTTTTTTGGATGTCCTGCGGGAGAGTTACAACACCAAGACTGGATCCATGCGACTGTGCCTGCAAAATAAAGGAGACTCCCGGGGGTGGGAGTTCCGCATCCAACAATCAAGTTAGAACGTGTATCAGGAGTAAAGTGCGGAATGTAAATGGGATCAGGCTCCTCTTAGGAGAGGAGTGATCATCCGGCTGTCAGAGACGAGCCTCAATATCTTAGTGTTTCACTCTCTGATTTGTGAGGATTCAATGTGTATTCAATTGAATTTCCTTGAACTGATATAAATGATCAGTATTTATATAGTTTTTGGAACAGGTGCCTCTTAGGTTATTTAACCTAATTTGATGGGCTTCCACCGTTTTTACGGTTTCTAGGGTTATGGGCTTAAAGCCCATTTTCCCCTTTGAATGACACGTGTCATGCTCTAATTGGCTCATTGAACGCTAAGCTTAGGGACACGTGTCGCATTAACATAGATCCATCTATCAGGGGTATTTGGTAGGACGTCGTCAACCTATCAAGAAATAAGACCTAACTCGATCCTACTCAACTAGTAGCAAGGGCAAGAAAGGGTCGAACCCATGAGAGGCGTTGAATCAACCACCAAATGTTATTGTTTAAACAAGCTAGATTAAGTCGGGGGTTTTAAGTTGGTATTACGTCACACTATTCTAATTCAAATCAACTAATTCTAAGAGGTGATTAACAATATTAAGAAGGCCTAGGGCATGGGTTACACCACTCAACTTCATCACGGACCACAAGTAGCATGCATAGAAATGGTGATTTAGGGGATAAATTAGGGGAAGTTATCAAATGCACCCAACTACTCTCTCAAGCTAGAGGGATTACTTGACATCAAAACCATAACCTACTCTCGTGATTATGGGCAAGAAACAAGTGTTAAAACATCCTCACGATAACATGCAAATTCCCTTGACTAGAAATTCCTATTCTCATGGCAAATCAAGTCAATCAAGCATAAGGGAGCTTCCTCAAGTTCATCTCTCGATCCTTCGTTGAGGAAGCTAGATAAATAATTCAAGCAATGGCCAATTACAAGAATTAACAATGAAACCTCTTAAGCTCAACTAATTAACACCCCACAATTAACAAATTAGTACATGCAACAAGTGTTGGTGATTACATTGAGGGTTCACCCAAACCCTAGAAATTAGACTACTCACAATCCATGGAAGTTAAAGCAATTAAAGATTTCAAGGAATTCATGAACAAATTAAAACTAAGAATTAAGTAAAATCTAACAATTAAACATGCAAAGAACAACCAAACAATTAATAAAAAGCAAGAACTAAAGATAGAAGAGAGAAAGAAAGAGTAAGAAAAATTACTAGAAGCTTCAATAATTGACTAACAATGGTGGAACTTGTCTTCTACAATGATTGGATTGGAAAACCTTCAAAACAAGAACTAAAATCTATGCTAATTTGAGGATTTTTGTGTTTCAAAACCAAGAGGAGTATGAAAATCTGGAAAAATTGGGAACCCCCCTAAAATGGTCCAAAGGGGCTATTTATATTACCCCCTAAAATAAGAGGACGGTGAAAACAAGAAACGGGTAAACTGTAGGTCTGCACGGACGTGTTGAAGTTGGCACGTCCGTGCAGACCAAGGCAGAAACTCAGTTTAAGACGACCTGCTGCAGCACGGGCGTGCACCTTTGGCACGTCCGTGCTGCATCATCTGCACGGACGTGCAAATTTGGCACGTCCGTGCAGGCCTTGGCAGAAATATGGCTTCAGGTCTGCACTCCTGCACGGACGTGCAACATCTTGCACGGCCGTGCTGCCTCATAATCACGGAAGCACGTCCGTGCTGCATCATCTGCACGGACGTGCAATATTTGGCACGTCCGTGCAGGCCTTGGCAGAAAGATGGCTTCAGGTCTGCACTCCTGCACGGACGTGCAACATCTTGCACGGCCGTGCAGGGTCTTCTGGGCCCTTTTCTTCGTGTTTTCTTCTACGATGCTCTTGTACTTGGATTCTTTCCATCATTTCCTTGCTTCTAACCTCGGTTTGGTAACCATGGGCTTTATTTGGTCGTCTTTGGACCTAAAATCTCAACAAAAATACTAACAACCCGTGAAGCATAAGATACACAAAAATTGCATAATAATAGGGTAAAAGTGAACCAAAACACAAATTTGTTCAGGTAAACTAGGTTCAAATACGCCCTAAAACCGCATAAAATAGCAAGTTATCAAATCCCCCCAAGCTAAGCTTTTGCTCGTCCTCGAGCAAACTAGGCATGACAAAACAAATAGAGGGAACTAACTTGTTATAGAAGGTTGAAGCAAAAGTTAAACCAAGAAAGGGTAGGCATACACAATAAACCGAACGATCACTTTTAGCAAAAGTGAGAAGCCGTTTAAACCTACAAGTCGCCTAGTAGGACGAGTCCATCTCTCGTGAGGGTTTCCAAATAGAATCACCTACAACTCCCACAAACACAACACACGATTTGTTTTTTTTTTTATAGCCCAAGTCAACTCATCGGGATGTGATTCAAAAGCAAGACAAGTGAACAACTTTCAACAATTACCAATCATACAAATGTACACATGAGTTGGGGGTAGAGAGGAGAACTAAACAAGGTCGCACCAGGATACTTCCTTTGGCCTTTTACTATTTCATTAGAGCACACCTAGATATTCCAAAGTTGTAACAAGCCCTCTTTCGGTTATAAAATCTCAAAATGCTAGTCCACCTCCCAAAATGCACACCCAAGGCCCCTTAACTACACTCTAACTCGGGAATTTCATAAGAAACAACAATGCAAACAAGGTGTGGGAGGCATCCATGAGTTGACCTCTAAAGAAGAGAATTTTTTTTTTTTTTTAGAAGTTTTGGGGTAGTTTTTGTTCTCCCCTTTTTTTATGCTCTTCTTTTTTTTCAATTTTCAATGCCCTCGCCTCTTTTAACTGTGAGCGGCTCTTTCTTTATTGAGAACGTGTGGCTTATTACGCCACTTATTACACATGATACAAGTAGAACCAATTCCCTAATAGAGTTTCATTTCGGGGAGGAAAGGGGACACATCAAGGGCACAAGGGACCACAAATTTATTCAAACATATCCTACTTGAGCAAATTAGACAATATCTTATACTAGGCGTGCAATTGAGCATTCATTGGCTTTCATTTCATATACTCCAATGCAATCAAGATTAATAGACCTCTAAATGACCCCCAACTCGTGCACACACTCTTCTAAAAAAAACTTTTACTCATCACTCAAGAGTCAAGCAAGCAAAACATATAATCGTCATATGAGTTTCATCCTTGGGCACTTTTTCATCATTTTTTTTTTTTTTTAGGCATAAAATAACTATACATCTAAATAAGGGATAGGAGAAGTATTCACAATGTAAGGGATTTGGATTTCAAAGGAAGCAATTTGGATTCAAAGGGTTTGGATGTTAGGGAAATGGGAATAAGGGCATGCAAATCAACATATACGTACGAGAACACAGCACGAACCAATGGTAAATGAGAAAATACTCCCCCCCCCCCAAGCTATCATAAACATTGTCCCCAATGTTGAAACAATATAAGCACAAAGAGAAGGGGAAAGAGATACTAACTCATTGGTTCGGGCCCCCTTGGGAGCTCGAACCCCCGGGGTAGAGATGGTGATATACATTGCGGAAGTCGCCCAATTCCGTTCGAAGACCTTCAAAGCTTGACCTCATTCCGTCAAAAGAAGTCCTCAAGTCTTCATTTGACTTCCTCATGGTCTCAAACTCGGAAGTCATGCGGGCGAAGTTCGCATTCATATTAGCCATCTGCTGCTCGAAGGTGAGGAATGGGTTGCCTTCACCCATGTCCTGACCTTGGTACCCCTCTTGGTACCCTTGTTGGAACTCGTACTGCTGCTGAAATTCTGGTTGTTGCTGAAATTGTTGTTGTTGATGATGTTGTTGTTGCTCTTGCTTCTCTTGCCCTTGTTCCTCTCCCTCTTGACCGGGAGCCCAAGGGAAGTCCCTCTCAAAGATCCAGTTCGCCTGGTTGTAGATGGCGGTGGCCTCGGGGTCGGGTAAGTAGGCATAGGGGCGCCTACTCACCAACCACAAATAGGGGTGGTTCCCCTCTACATCCGTGAGCCATTTCATGGCTCTCAGCGACTGCATATCCAACTGTGTTGGACCTGGAACAACCTGCTCTTCTGCAAAATCAAGGTTAAGAGCAGCAGCAATTATAGTAATCATACCACCTATGGTGATGTTGCCTGATCCTGTGGCAACATCTTCTAGGTGGTCCATAAACCAAGACCCCACATTTAAACTCGTACTACCCTCACTCAGATGCCATAAAAAGTAAAGCTCTCGAGTAGACACGACCCCTGAACTGTCTCCCCTAGCAAAAACTGTGTTCGCTATGGTACGCTGGGCGATCCTAAAGGCAGGGTGAATAATGGCTGTGGCCTTATCAGTTCTAGGGTTATACCCAAACAGCCCTGTGATTCTTCTCCAAAATTCACCCGCCATATAGTTACGGGGTTGCCTATCCTTAGGCCCCATAGTTCCAGAAACAGGCCACCCGAAAGCTTGGTTAACTCTCGCTACGGACATTCTATGTTGCGCATTCATGAGCTGGAAGGTCATGTAACGGGGGGATCTTGTGGTGTCACGGTGCACACAAAGGGAGGAGAGGAATTCTAGGGTCAGTCTCCTATAGGTTAAGGCATGTAACTCTAGCCAAGAACCTAGGTCGGCTCCCTCGAATAACATTGTGATGTCAGCTCCTACCCCTAAGGCGTCCGCCACCTCACTATCATAGAATTTGGTGGGCTTGACCCGCCTCCTACTGATTTTAAGGAAATTGGCCGAAAAGGCCTGGTCAGCGAAAACTATTCCCATTGTGTCCACTTGCGGTGGATCAACGGGAGGAGGAGGCGATGGGTTCCTAAATCTAAGGGAAGAGGTGTTTCGGGATTGGTTTCTTCTTGGCATGGTTGTTTTTATTTTGTTTTATTTAGAATGACTAAACCCGCCACACAAAGAGATCAAGACACTAAACCAATTCACCAAGTAATTTTAAGGTCAAAAACCCAAGACTTAGCCACACCAAAGGACACCACAAAGAATAATCCACACAATCACAAAAACTCACAAAACCTAAACAATTAATCCTCACAAAATTCAATTAAACCCATAATGCTTTACATAAAAGCATAAATACTCAACAACTATCAATTCAACCAAGATTGCAAGCAAAAATAAGCACAAAACAACAAGTTTCAAGTATGGAAATAGTAAGTGGAAGGAACGATTATACCGAGCTTAACGTGGGTGTAAAACCCGCAAATGAACCTTCCTAGCCTTCCTTTCCCTTGCTTGAACCTTTTCCTTCAACCAATTGTTAAAATTTCAATCCAAAAGAAAACCCCCAAATTGATTTTTTTCTTCTTAGTGTTTCGGTTAATGGGTGATTTTTGGGTTGAAGATTGGAGAAAGGAGTAGTATTTTGCGTTTTTGTTGAAAAGGAGTGTTGATTATGGTGGAAAATTTTGAATTTTGGGTGAGAATTTGAGTGTTTGAGGGTTGAGAGGAGGAGAAAGAGGGGTTAGAGAGAAGAAGGAGAACCGTGGGTTTGAGAGGAAGAACAAAAAATTGTGGCTTTTTTTCTTTTTTTCGAGCAGTTTCGGCCTTAAATACTTGGTATGCACGGACGTGCAGCATTGGCACGGACGTGCAGCTCAAGTCAGAACGTGCTTAACTTTCTGCCTGTAAAAGCACGGACGTGCCATTATCGGCACGGACGTGCTGCTTTTGGCACGGACGTGCTGCTTTTGGCACGGACGTGCTTAACTTGGCAGAATACTTCTCAACTTTCTGCCTGTAAAAGCACGGACGTGCCATTATCGGCACGGACGTGCTGCTTTTGGCACGGACGTGCTTAACTTGGCAGAATACTTCTCAACTTTCTGCCTTCCTAAACACGGACGTGCCATTTTCAGCACGTCCGTGCTGATTGGCAGGCACGTTTACTCTCCATTTTTTTTTTTTTTTTTTTGAGTAAAATTACTAAAATACTCGGGTTGCCTCCCGGAAGCGCTTCTTTATTGTCACTAGCTTGACCATATTACGTTTTCAATCACGAGGGATATCAAATTCATCTAAATGAACTACCTTTGTTTCTTCTTGCACGAAACCATCGAAGTATGCTTTCAACCTTTGGCCATTAACTTTGAATGGTTCACCTTTGTCGTTGGAAATATCAATGGCGCCATATGGGAATACCTTTGTAATGGTGAAAGGGCCACTCCATCTTGATTTTAGCTTTCCCGGAAACAACTTCAACCGGGAGTTAAATAGCAAGACCTTGTCACCCTCCTTGAACTCTCTCTTGTTGATGTGCTTGTCGTGCCATGCTTTGGTCTTCTCCTTGTAGATCTTTGCACTCTCATATGCATCTAACCTCAACTCTTCCAAGGCATGGAGGTCAAGCATCCTCTTTTCTCCGGCGGATTGGATATCAAAATTCAAGGTTTTGATAGCCCAGTGCGCACGATGTTCCAGTTCCACCGGTAGATGGCATGATTTCCCATAAACGAGCTTGTAAGGGGTGGTGCCAATAGGAGTCTTGAAGGCGGTGCGGTAGGCCCATAGAGCATCATCCAACCTTGATGACCAATCCTTCCTTGACCTATTCACCGTCTTCTCTAGTATCAACTTAATCTCCCTATTTGAAATTTCAGCTTGACCACTTGTTTGAGGGTGGTAAGCCAATGACACCTTGTGCCTCACTCCGTATTTTTCAAGGAGAGCCTTGAAAGATCGCTTTGCAAAGTGCGATCCTCCATCACTTATTACGGCACGTGGCACACCAAACCTAGGGAAAATGACTTTCTTGAACAACTTGACCACTACCTTAGCATCATTTGTAGGAGATGCAACCGCTTCAACCCACTTTGATACATAGTCGACGGCCACCAAAATGTATTTGTTCCCAAAAGAGGATGGGAAAGGTCCCATAAAATCTATTCCCCACACATCGAAAATTTCCAGCTCTAAAATGTTATTCAAAGGCATTTCATTCTTTCTTGACAAATTACCGGTCCTTTGACACCGGTCACAAGCTTTGACAACTCCCCATACGTCCTTGAACATAGAGGGCCAATAGAAACCGCATTGCAATATTCTCGCCAATGTCTTGTTAGCACTCATATGTCCTCCACAAGGTGAGGAGTGACACATTGTGATAACTTCATGAATTTCATCGTCGGGGACACACCTTCTAAAAAGACCATCAACACCTTGTTTGAAGAGCAAGGGGTCATCCCAAAAGTATTGGCGGACATCATGGAGGAACTTCCGCTTTTGTTGATAGGTGAGGTCGGGAGGAAGGATGGAGCAAGCCAAGTAATTTACAATATCCGCAAACCATGGGGCCGGGGCTTGAATGATTGCGAATAATTGATCATCCGGGAATGAATCATCAATTGGCAAAGCTTCAATTTCACCTTCTATGATCGGTAGCCGTGAGAGATGATCGGCTACTACATTCTCGGCACCCTTCTTGTCCCGAATTTCTATATCGTAGTCTTGTAAGAGCAAGACCCACCTAATCAACCTTGGTTTAGCGTCCTTCTTGGACAGCAAGTACTTCAAAGCCGCATGGTCGGTGAAGACTATAACTTTGGAGCCCACCAAGTAAGACCTAAACTTTTCGATAGCATGGACGATGGCTAGGAGCTCTTTTTCAGTCGTTGTGTAGTTTCTTTGTGCTTCATCAAGAGTTTTGCTAGTGTAATAGATGGCATGGAGCTTTTTATCCTTCCTTTGCCCAAGCACAGATCCAACGGCATAGTCCGAAGCATCACACATGAGTTCAAAAGGGAGCTCCCAATTCGGTGGTTGAATGATGGGAGCCGTGATCAAAGCTTCCTTCAACCTATCAAAGGCTAGCAAACAATCATTAGAAAACACAAAAGGGGCATCCTTTACCAACAATTGAGTGAGCGGCTTAGCGATTTTGGAAAAATCTTTAATGAACCGGCGGTAAAAACCCGCGTGTCCAAGAAAACCCCTTATACCCTTCACATTAGTGGGGGGAGGGAGGCGCTCAATAACCTCAATTTTGGCACGATCAACCTCAATGCCCCTACTAGAAACAACATGTCCCAACACAATACCCTCTTCAACCATGAAATGACATTTTTCCCAATTAAGCACAAGGTTCACTTCTTGACATCTTTTTAACACTTTAATCAAATTACTTAGGCAAGTGTCAAAAGATGAACCGCAAACAGAAAAGTCATCCATAAATACCTCGATTGATGATTCAAGCATGTCGGAAAAGATAGACATCATACACCTTTGAAATGTAGAAGGTGCATTACATAATCCAAATGGCATCCTTCGATAAGCAAAGGTGCCAAAAGGGCATGTGAATGTAGTCTTCTCTTGATCCTCGGGTAGGATAGGGATTTGGAGGAATCCCGAATACCCATCCAAGAAGCAATAGTGACTATGTGATGCCAACCTTTCCAAGATTTGATCGATAAAGGGGAGAGGGAAGTGGTCCTTCCGAGTGGATTTGTTCAATTTTCGATAGTCTATGCACATTCTCCACCCGGTGACCGACCTTGTAGAAATGGTCTCACCCTTATCGTTCTTGATAATGGTCATGCCCCCTTTTTTTGGAACAACTTGAACCGGGCTAACCCACTTGCTATCGGAGATAGGGTAGATTATGCCCGCTTCAAGAAGTTTCAAAACCTCTTTTTTAACAACTTCTTTCATGTTGGGGTTGAGCCTTCTTTGGTGCTCAATTGAGGAGTCATGATCATTATCAAGCAAAATCTTGTGCATGCATATCGTGGGACTTATCCCCTTAATGTCATCAATGGCATACCCAATGACACTTCTATACTCCCTCAACACAACTAGGAGTTTCTCAAGGGAAGTGCCATCAAGGTTGGTATTGACAATAACGGGATAAGTCTCATTATCATCAAGAAAAACGTATTTAAGTGAAGGGGGAAGGGGTTTAAGTTCAACCTTAGGAGGAGGCGTAGACCTCTCCTCTTTTACCTCCACCTTAAGTGCTTCAAACTCCCTTGCCTTGCCATGTAGGGGTTGGTCTAGCAACAACTTGTACCCCTTAGCTTCATCATCATCATTGTACAAACTTTCCGTGAGGATCGCTTGTAGAGTATCTTTGCTATTGTTCATTATCTTCAATTCCTCCACTTCTCGGTCAAGAGTATCGATTCTATTGATATCCTCATACATAGGCTTCCTCATGGCTTGCGAGAATGAGAAAGAAATTTTCTCATCTCCCACATTCAATGTTAGCTTGCCTTGTTTCATATCAATTACCACTCCCGCCGTGTTCAAGAACGGCCTTCCCAAAATGAGAGGAACCTTGTTGTCCTCCTCCATTTCCATCACCACAAAGTCACAAGGTACAAAAACTCTTCCCACTTGTACCGGTACATCTTCAAGTATTCCCATTGGTAATCTAACCGAACGATCGGCTAATTGTATTGAGATTCTTGTTGGCTTCATCTCACCAACTTTTAAATTTTTCGCAATTGAGAAGGGAATCAAGCTTACACTTGCCCCAAGATCACAAAGAGCATCCATGGCTTCCATATCTCCAATCTTCACCGGAATTGCATAGCTACCCGGGTCACCAAGCTTTCGGGGAAGCTTGTTTTGAATGATTGCGCTCACCTCCATTGGAAGGGAGATGGTTGCACTCTCTTCAAGCCTACTTTTGTTGGACAAGAGATCTTTTAAAAATTTCGCATATGTAGGCATTTGTGACATAGCATGAAGAAAGGGAATGTTCACTTGGAGCCCTCTCATGACCTCAAGGAACTTTGAAAACTTCTCATTCAATTTTTTCTCTACCAACCTATGAAGGAAAGGAATAGGTGGCTTGTAGACTCTCATTGGGGGTTTCTCCATTTCAACTTCAACTCCCTCTCCTTTCTTTGTGTCTCCCTCAACACTCTTTTCTTTTTCTTTTCTCTCAACTTCTACCACCTCATTTTCAACATCATTCTCACTTCTCACCTCCACACCCTCATCTCTCTTTTGTGGCACATCTTCACTCATTACCGGACCTTCATACCCTCTCCCGGACCTCAATGTGATAGCCTTGACATGCTCCTTTGGGTTCACAACCGTTGAGCTTGGAAATTGACCACTAGCATTGGAGGTAGAACTCCCAACTTGTTGTGCAATTTGAGCTAGTTGATTCTCAATTATTTTGTTGTGCGCTTGAAGTTGTTGGATGTTGGAGCTCATTTCTGCATTGCTCTTCCCTTGTTGATTTATGAAAGACTCAAGAGCGGCCTCAAGGGAAGTCTTTTGGGGTGGAGGAGGTTGTTGGTTGAATTGCTGTCTTTGTTGGTTTGGATGGCGGTATGGGGCTTGGTGATTTTGTTGATTTTGGTTGTAGATGTTTTGAGGAGGGTTGTTGTAGTTGGATTGTTGGTTTTGATTGGGTTGTCTCCACCCTTGGTTTTGTTGCCTCCAACCTTGATTGAAAGGTTGCTCATTTCTTTGGTTCATGGCCGCAACTTGCTCATTAGTAGCATTGCAATATGAAGCCATGTAATCATTACCCCCACAAGTCTCACAAGACATGACTTGTGGTTGTGGTTGTGAAGAGGAGGTACCGCTTGAGGAGGTTGCTTGGTCTAGCTTGTGAGCTAGCATATCAAACTTTGAGGCAATGAGATCTATTGCACTCAACTCATGCATACCTTTCTTCTTCGGTTGACTTTCTCTTCTATCATATCTATAGGCGTAATGCCTTGCAACTTCTTCAATCATATTCTCGGCTTCTTCCACCGGTAGCTTTTTAAGACTACCACCGGCTCCGTTGTCAAGATTGGCCCTTGAGGTAGGAGTGAGACCGTCGTAGAAGCTTAGAATAATCATCCATAAAGGCAACCCATGGTGTGGACACTTCCTCTTTAGATCCTTGAATCTTTCCCATGCTTCACCTAAGGTTTCATCATCCTCTTGAGTGAAGCTTGTAATCTTCCTTCTCAATTCCGCGGTCTTTTCGGGCGGACAAAACTTCCCAAGAAATGCTTTGGTAACCTCTTCCCATGTTGTTAAGGATCCTTCTTTCACGGACCTCAACCAACACTTAGCCTTGTCCCTAAGAGAGAACCGAAACATATGCATCCAAATGAATTCCTCCGTGAGGTTGTTTTGCTTGATGGTAGTGCACAACTCAAGGAAGTTGTCTAAATGAGCTAGAGGGCACTCATTTGCACTCCCCCCGAACTGTTCACTTTGGATCATCCTTATGAGTTGAGGAGAGAACTCATAGTTGTTTGCATTGGTGGTGGGAAGAAGTATGCCACTCCGAAGTTGGAATGCATCGGGGTGGTCATAGTCTTGTAGAAGTGGAGGAGGCGGTGGGTTGGCCATCTCTTGCTCGTTGTCAAGATTATCCTCCGACTCGGAATCCGTATAAGCTAGAGAAAATTCCGGCGTGCCTTGTAGGAGCCTTCTTACGTTCCTCAAAGTTCTATTTAACTCCGGATCTACTGGGATAAGCGGTGATTGCTTACTCCTCCGTGTCATGCACAGTCAAACAAAGCTAAGGAAAACGTTAGCAATGACTATCACAAAGTAAACACGCTTAAACAAAAACAAAATAAGAAGATTATATACATATACACAAATCTAGACTCATTCAACAATAACTTATTCAATGTGACTTTGCCTCCCCGGCAACGGCGCCAAAACTTGGTAGGACGTCGTCAACCTATCAAGAAATAAGACCTAACTCGATCCTACTCAACTAGTAGCAAGGGCAAGAAAGGGTCGAACCCATGAGAGGCGTTGAATCAACCACCAAATGTTATTGTTTAAACAAGCTAGATTAAGTCGGGGGTTTTAAGTTGGTATTACGTCACACTATTCTAATTCAAATCAACTAATTCTAAGAGGTGATTAACAATATTAAGAAGGCCTAGGGCATGGGTTACACCACTCAACTTCATCACGGACCACAAGTAGCATGCATAGAAATGGTGATTTAGGGGATAAATTAGGGGAAGTTATCAAATGCACCCAACTACTCTCTCAAGCTAGAGGGATTACTTGACATCAAAACCATAACCTACTCTCGTGATTATGGGCAAGAAACAAGTGTTAAAACATCCTCACGATAACATGCAAATTCCCTTGACTAGAAATTCCTATTCTCATGGCAAATCAAGTCAATCAAGCATAAGGGAGCTTCCTCAAGTTCATCTCTCGATCCTTCGTTGAGGAAGCTAGATAAATAATTCAAGCAATGGCCAATTACAAGAATTAACAATGAAACCTCTTAAGCTCAACTAATTAACACCCCACAATTAACAAATTAGTACATGCAACAAGTGTTGGTGATTACATTGAGGGTTCACCCAAACCCTAGAAATTAGACTACTCACAATCCATGGAAGTTAAAGCAATTAAAGATTTCAAGGAATTCATGAACAAATTAAAACTAAGAATTAAGTAAAATCTAACAATTAAACATGCAAAGAACAACCAAACAATTAATAAAAATCAAGAACTAAAGATAGAAGAGAGAAAGAAAGAGTAAGAAAAATTACTAGAAGCTTCAATAATTGACTAACAATGGTGGAACTTGTCTTCTACAATGATTGGATTGGAAAACCTTCAAAACAAGAACTAAAATCTATGCTAATTTGAGGATTTTTGTGTTTCAAAACCAAGAGGAGTATGAAAATCTGGAAAAATTGGGAACCCCCCTAAAATGGTCCAAAGGGGCTATTTATATTACCCCCTAAAATAAGAGGACGGTGAAAACAAGAAACGGGTAAACTGTAGGTCTGCACGGACGTGCTGAAGTTGGCACGTCCGTGCAGATCAAGGCAGAAACTCAGTTTAAGACGACCTGCTGCAGCACGGGCGTGCACCTTTGGCACGTCCGTGCTGCATCATCTGCACGGACGTGCAAAATTTGGCACGTCCGTGCAGGCCTTGGCAGAAAGATGGCTTCAGGTCTGCACTCCTGCACGGACGTGCAACATCTTGCACGGCCGTGCAGGGTCTTCTGGGCCCTTTTCTTCGTGTTTTCTTCTACGATGCTCTTGTACTTGGATTCTTTCCATCATTTCCTTGCTTCTAACCTCGGTTTGGTAACCATGGGCTTTATTTGGTCGTCTTTGGACCTAAAATCTCAACAAAAATACTAACAACCCGTGAAGCATAAGATACACAAAAATTGCATAATAATAGGGTAAAAGTGAACCAAAACACAAATTTGTTCAGGTAAACTAGGTTCAAATACGCCCTAAAACCGCATAAAATAGCAAGTTATCAGTATTTTTACCCCAAACACTAACATTTTTATTTCTTTGAAAATTTCAGTACATGAATGAGAATCAAAGACATGGTGGGACTTGATGAACCTGATCTACTTCATTACTTAAATAGTACTACAACAACCAAGGTAACTATTAAAAATAAAATTACAGCACTCTGAATATTACATTTCTTCTTAATTTCAGTAGTTTCTTCTTCCAATTCCATATTCCTCTTCAGCATGATGATAAATTCATATGCAATTTCTGGTTCATGTTGGTTGTCAATCCGTCTATAAAAATTACAGCCATCAATTTGGTTGTATTTGGGACAAATCAGAAATCTCATGAATGGATGTATGACAGTCCTTGATACTCTTTGTACAGGCCTTCTATTGCAATGATAGAAAATATTCGATCTTTCCATAACCTGTTTTGGTTTATGTTGTTCTTGCAGGATTAAAAAAATAAAAAAAATTGAAGGTTGTGCTACTGGATTTGTTGTGAAATGATGAAGCTTTGCAATGGAAGTTTGGACGAGTTGTTTTGTGATTATCTTCTCTTTCTGTTAGAAAGTGGGATAAATACATTTTGTAATTTAAACCCAAATGACTAGTTTTTTTCGAAAAAAACAAATTTCATAAATAATTCCAAACTTATTTATGACAGGTGATTATGTTTTTTGGGAGGTGATTAAGTTTTGGTGTGGTTAAAGGTGAGTTAAATATAATTCAGGTGATTTAATTTGCCGGAAAGTTGACCTCCATCACCAAAATACAATACAAAAAAAATTTGATCACTAAAAAGTGAAAACGGTGAAAACTTGATCACCAAATGTTATCCTAAGTCCAATAATATCGAATGGGGGCAATTTTGTTTAGAATATTGTTTTTAGCTTATTAAAAGAGAAATAACGGGGGAAGACGCAAGAGACAGCGCATATTATTATTGTGGGTTACTTGCAGTTAGAGGATCGAATAGCGCGAAACCCTCCATCCATATCTCCCACAAAGGCGGCAGCAGCGGCAGCAACTCACTCACATTTCAGCAGGCAGCAGCAATGGAGAATAAGCCCAGAATGTTCGACAACTTTATGACGCTTTTTCAGCGCCGGATTTCCAGTCCTCGTTCTCCTTCCTCCTCCGATGCTCCCAATCCTATTCCCTTTCTCTCTCCTATTGCTAATTCTGTTGTCGCTCGATGTTCCAAGTAAATTATCTTACCCCTCCTTTTTTTTATTTTTATTATTATTGATTTTGATTTCTTATTATCAATGTAAACTCAAATTGCTCTCGATTTTTGCTTATATTAATTTTGATTTTGTTGATTGCTATTTATGTTCAAACTAACAACTAATAACTGTATTTTATTTTTTTTAAAAAAAATAAAAATTGTAGAGTAATTTAATTACTATTGATTAGACCTGCATTTAGTGGACTTTAGGTTGTTAAGTGCCATTTTATGATACTACTAGCTATTTTCCCCAATTATGGAGGATTCGCCTTGTTGGATTGGTCCTGATCAGATAAATTGCTACTACGCCGTATTTGTGTACAGGATTTTGAATATGTCTACGGAAGATTTGTGCAGTTGTTTCGACGTAGAGACCGGTGAAAGTGGCAACAAACCAATCACGTATGCTAGACATTTGTTAGAATTTTGCTGCTACAGGGCATTTAATGTTTTGACCGCTCGTGCTGATTATTTGAGCGATAAGGAATTCCGTCGTTTGACATATGACATGATGCTTGCGTGGGAGGCTCCCGGTGTTGATGGTGAAACTTTATACAAAGTGAGACAGCAAATTGCTTGTTGATCTTTGTAAGATACCTTGGTATTATAAGTAGCATTTGTCAAGGAATTTGCATGATGGTTAATATTTTTGATGCACAAAAACTTAGTGTTTGCCTTCACCATCTGGACTTACCAACCTTGTTATGTGGTAACCTTGCAGGAAAGCGCTTCTCCCAGTAGGATGCAGAGCGAAGATGATGATGGATGGTCTTTATTTTATTCAAGCTCTACTGCGACGGCTGTTCAGGTCATTCACATGGTTTCATGCCCTAAGGAGTTTGTCAATTATTGTCTATTTAATTGCTTTATGCTCGAATGGTATTTGATACTTTTTTGGCAGTTCTTTTGGTTTTTGTATTCATTTTTGTTGTCTTGTTAATCGATAGGTTGATAATGAGAACACTGTTGGCCCTGAAGCCTTCGCACGAATAGCTCCTGCTTGTGCAGTTATCGCTGATGTAGCAACTGTACAAAATCTTTTTGATGCACTGACAATCACTTCTGGAAATAGACTTCATTTTCTCATTTATGATAAGTACCTTCAGAGCCTTGATAGGTGTGTTTCCGGATCTTAAACTGGTTGACATCTGCAAGTCATCAATAGTTTTTATGTTTTCTACAAAGTATTATTTGTAAATAAGTAAAGTGATTCCTTTTTTTTTTTGGTATTTTTTGAGCTCAATATAACATGCTAATTATTATTTACAATAACTACTTATTCATAACTATATGGTGTTGTCACTTATTTACATGTAACTATAATTATTAGGTTACCTTTGTTAAAGCTAACTTGTTTTTACCTTGTTTATACCCTCTTTGTTAAGTTATAATAGTATACAAAGTGTTTTTTGTTACCACATATGTGCATGCACGCTCCTATTTTGGTTTGAGAGGTTGAGTCTGAGAAAATATGTTGTTTTTGGGTCATATTTTGCTTATGAAAAGCTTAGGTGCCATCCTAGATATTCTGTTTGTGTTGTTGAGTTGAAGCCTGAAGGAGTTCCAAAAGGAAAAATTAAAGCTCTTCTGACTTAGTAGTTGATCTGATTCCCTAAGGTGAGTTCTATGATTTAAACTTTGGATCGCATCTCCTATAGGTGCTTGGAAGATGGCTTCTCCGCCTAAACCATCTATCATAACCAATTATTATATTGGTCTAAGCCCTGGGTGCTATATACTATATCTCATTTTTGTTCAGTTATGCCGCTACTTTTAGTGGCTCCCCCTCCTGTCATATCAAAGATGGCACTTTTTCATCCCACAGTGGTTGCCTCTTGTTCACAGATCCAACTTTCTCTACAGGGACATGTTGTGCTTGTTAGTGATTGTAGAATTTTTTTTGTATCTGGTAAACTGATAAATCTTTCAGAATAGTTTAAGATTTCAAAGATAAAATGAATGGATATGTCCAGTGGATAATCTGTGAGATGCTAGAAAGAGACTAGTTATTTGGTAAGGAGTGTTTTTAATATGTTTTGTTTTACTCTTAATGTTGACCATCTTGCGTGAGGCACCATTTGATCCTCTAAATTGTGATACCTTTTAATATTCTAAATATTCGTACTTAAACAAGCTTTGGGGTCCTATCCATCTCTCGATTTTATTCAACATGAGGAAACTTTGATGAATTTCTTGTTTGTTAGATTTGTGATCTAGTGTAGTTCATTGCTGCTTATGCATGATGTACTGTAGAATTTTTTGTCAGGGTTGATGGTTTGTATTTCTTTTATCCTTGCTGGTGCAGGAAAACGAATGGAACTTCTCTTGATAAGGAACTTTGTTGGTGATCTATCTTTTGCAGGGTGATCAGGAGCGCAAAAAATGTGTCATCGGTTTCATCAAATCTTGAAATTGTTGATGGGGAGATCATTGTAGATGTTGACGGTACTGTCCCTACCCAGCCAATTCTCCAGCATATTGGAATCTCCGCATGGCCTGGTAAGTCATTTCCTTCCTGGGAAACATACTGTATTATTTGAGTTAGATGATCTTTACATGATTAATTTAAGACTTGTTTATTTAGAATTAGGGTTGAGAATTTTATTTAGTTAACAGAATGTCAAGTTTATAGATTAACCATCAGTGGTCATTAGTCTTCTTTTTCAAAGGAGGATATCTATATGAGATTGACTACTCCCTCTGTGTTTTTTTAAGTGTTGCACTTACCAAATGTGATCATGTTTTTGTAAGTGTTACACCTCCTTTTTTGTTGGCAAAAAGCAAGTACATTTTAAATTATATCTCTCTCTTCTCTCATGTTCCCCACCCAAACTCACAACTACTTTTTTATTTCATTTTATTTATTTTTATTATTTCTTTCCTCTCACATTGATTATTTTAACTATTAACCTCACTATCTTTCTCTTACAATTTTGTAAAACTCCTACTACCTCACTATCCTCTTATTTTATTTAAGTCACTTAAATTGCCTAAAACTATGTGCCATTAGAGTGTAACACTTAAAAAAACACGGAGGGAGTATCTTGTATTAGTGGAAATTGGGATAGTTGGAATTAGTGGAAGATCTCATGGGTGTTGGGTAACCCGCAAAGCATTATAAATAATAAATTCTACAACAAAAACAAACACAACATATATATATATATATATATATATAGGGATCCGGTGAGAATAGGTACATATGTGAGATTTCATACTTATATGAGAACTGTTCTAAAATTTAGAACATGTGAGTAATAATTTAGAACATCTAATTTACGAATTAGAACATGTGAGTAAAAATTTAGAAAATCTGCTTTATGAAATTTAGAACATATAAGTAAAATTTAGAACATCTAATTTAAAATTTAGAACACGTGGTATAAAATATAGAAAATGTGAGTAAAAATTAAGAACATACGAGTATAAATTGGAATATATGCTTTCAAATCTAGAACATATAGCTAAAAATCTTAGAACATACGTTTTAAAATTTAGAACATATAAGTTAACTAATTTATGGTTTAGAACATGTGAGTACTAATTTAGAGCATCAGATTTAAAATTTAGAATATATGAGTAAAAATTTAGAACGTAAAAAGTATTCTCACATAAGATGAGTTCTCATATAAGAAGAGTTCTCACATAAAGAAGGGGGTTCTCTTGAGAGCCATATATATATATATATATGACACGTCCACAATGTGAATTTTCTCCCTCCACTTTGCTCTATTGAACACCTTATTTTCAACAATCCTCAAAGTACACGATAAAAATTTAAATTCTATTGCAAATAAAACCTTTTATATACATGACTTTATGAGTTACAAATTTTCTAATCAATTAATTAACATCCATAGTAATTTTGTAAATTGATTGGAATTTTGTATTTTACCTTCCCAAAAAGCACACCTTTTGATTTAACCACCTTTTTTCGTTTATTTTAAAATATACTACCTACAAAAACGTAAAAGAATATATATATATATATATATATACATATATATATATATATATGTATATATATATATATGTATATATATATATATGTATATATATATATATATATATATATATATATATATATATATATATATATATATATATATTTCACCACTGCTTAACGGTTTATGTAACCATTAAGTTTCATTTTATTTAAAAAAAAAAATCATCAATCTTTGAGCCGAAACTTGCTTTGTTAAGGTTTTGGGGTCATTTTGGTTTTTTAGGGTTCGATTTGAGGTCAAAATTGACAAAAAATATTGGAAATGTCTCGTTTTATGTGCTAAAATTACTTAGGTTTGCGTGATACACAAAAGAGATATTTTCGATAATTTTTTGTTAGTATTGACCTTAAATCGGATCCTAAAGGGCCAAAATGACCCTAGAACATGATAATAGGTGATTTTTTTCATTAATTAAAATATAAAAATGGAACTTTGATACCTTTTGACAATTTTTGGTGTTTATTGATAAATTTTGTTATATTTGGTGATTTTTATGTTTCACTTATTGAAACGGATTTTAGTGACGGTATTTATTGAAACCAAGCACTGTAAAATGCTAAGTAGAGGAAGTGTGGAAACAAAGTGAAAGAAGATACTTTTAGGAATAACAAAATTAAAGATACCTTTGGGGTAATAATGGCAAACAGTTAGTTTATATGGTTAATGGTTAATTGTGCAGGAAACGTGTTCAAAAGTCTCATCGACTGACCTCTTCTTTCTTAGCTTTTGAGTCTCCAACTCCTAGAAGGTTTTAAAGTGAATTTTTTGTAAAGGTCAATTACACTGTTAATTGAAAAGGCTGTAATTGTTAAATTCACCTACATAAAAGGTTGTAACCGACAATTTTTACTTTATAATAAGGTGGATTTTGATTAGATTATAAACATCTTTTAACCATACTTTACTAATTAGTAAATAACCAGTAAGATGTTTCAAAAGGATTTCTTTAATTTTTTTTTTATATATAATTTTTTTTTTATGACGGATTATATAAATATAAAAGTATTACAAACTACGAGCCTAACTAGCTCCTTTTTTACAAAGAGAACATAATAAATTAAAATACATCTTTCGTGTTTGATCTTGCTGGTTTGAATAATCAGCCATTTGCCTTCAAGCATGTGACGAGGTATACAACATTCTATTTCTGTATCCTACTGTCCTTTGAACTTGAAGAATGCATAGGAGGATGACGAACAAACAAATTCTGGCATACATTTTAACGAGCTGGAAAGGACATCAAGTGCTTATTCCCTTAGTCCCCCAAAATTGACATTGACACGGTCACTTTGCACACATGCTGATGCACTAGTTTGACTTTCTTTTTATATAATTTAATATTAATGAAAATTATTTTAAAAATTATGTAATGAAACTTCATATATATACGTATCTAACAACATATTTAATGATAAAATATGTTTTTATTATGTTAGTAAAAAATTATGGTCAAAACCAATATTTGAATAGTGAAAAAGTCCAACGTCCCATTCAAGTGAACCAAGTAAATGAGGCGGGAAAACAAAGTGGTCGGCGCTTAACATCACAAATTGAATCACCCATTCAAGTGATTCGATACCCTTTACTGCGGGTACTATTGATCCCTTCTCTAAAGAAGAGACCATTGACATACTATAAACCCCCAAAGTTGTCTTTCGAAGGCCCCCAAACATCTCATTTTGGGAAGCAGTGTTAAAATTGGTATTTTCAAAGCAATAGAGAAAATCCATAACTAAGCTAAAACAAAGGACTTTTAGGGATAACCTTGCATGTATGCTACCTAACGTTTTTTATTTATTTAAATATATTAGGTATCTTATCCCATTAGTGGAATTTGTTAAATGTTAATGGAGATTTGAAGTGTGAAAAGAGTATATTCCGCAATGAATTATGTGAAGAAAAAGCTGTATAATATGGGTGATTGAAGGAATATTTGTCACTTGTAGCCTTTTGTATAGGCCATTTTAGCAATTACTACCTTTTTAGATAATAAATAAAATCAAATTGGATTTTACAACTCTGCATTCACGTTTTCATCAAATTTGATACCTTTTGCACCTTTTGATGTCTTGAAAAGTCGTCATAAATGTTAATCCTACATTTTTACCACATTATTCCATTTGATTGAATTATTGGTTAAATTAAAACTTAAGTCAAAATTTAAAAAGTCATGATGAATTTCGTAAACGTATCAAATAATCAAATTTAAATGAAAGTTGCTATTTAGGCTGTACATACATATTTATTTATTTTTAATATAGAAAAGGCTGTAATTTCATGGTAGTCTATACAGAAGGTTGTAAGTGACAATTCAGATTTTAATGAATTATATATTAGTAACATTCATATAGAGAGACCTTTTTATTTTTCTCAACTTTCAAGTGTGTTATTAATTATTAACACTTGCTGGGTACTTTCCTTGAATAATGTAATCCCGTCCCCTTATAATCGTCGTAATTAATTGTTGATTGAGTTTTGACAATGGGCTTTGTGGTATTTAATAAGTTGATTTATCTTATCTGTGTTCATTTTTAAAATCTGATCCTCTGCTTGATATTTTTGCAGAACACCTTCACTTTGTCCTTTTTTTGTGTGCATTGGAGGTGTATGCATGGTTAGGGAATGTGTTTTGTGTATGTGTTTAGTGCATGTGAGTGCGTTGTGTCAGGTGTATCTGGTCCTGTGCTTGGCCTGTTTGCTATGATATGTATGGTTTCATTTCAGCCTAAAGTACCCATGTTGGGTATTGACTAATAGCTTTTATGATAATTCATATTGGTCTGCAAAAAAAATTGTCTTGAAAAGTGGAGTATTATTTTGGACTTGTATTTGTGTTTGATATGTGTTGCTAGCTTGCCACTAGCCAAGTCCATGTAAACATTGTGTGTTTCCGTGAACAAGAAGGGTTGTGGGAGGAATAGCAAAGACATCAATATTATTTACATTCATTTATGCTTATTTGCTCTGGTAATGGCGCCATGGGATTGCTGTGGAAGTTAATATAATAACAAAACACCCTGGCTCACTCCACCTGTGCGTCAGGGCAACATGACAGTCCTATCTGTGTCACTGTAGATTCTCTCCTAGCTTATTCTCATGATATTTTTTATCGTCAATTTTTTTCTACACATTTTTTTGGGCTTCAATTTTTTTTGTTCTTTCTTACAGGTAGGTTGACCCTAAGCAGTAAAGCTTTGTATTTTGAGTCATTGGGAGTGGGGCAGTATGATAAAGCTGCACGATATGATCTTTCTACGGATTTGAAGCAGGTCATTAAGCCTGAATTGACTGGGCCACTTGGTGCTCGGCTGTTTGACAAAGCTGTGATGTATCGATCAGTAACACTGTATGTATTTTTAGGTGTTAATATTTGAATTAGACCTCCATAGTGTTATACACTTTTACAATTTACATAGCCAAGTCTGTGTTTTTATGTAGTAATGTAAAGTTATACGAAATATAATGTTATAGAGTATATCCTACATTCAGCTGCTAACTTTTTTCATTTACAGAGCAGAGCCCATATTCCTGGAGTTCCCTGAATTCAAAGGAAGTTCACGGCGGGACTACTGGTTGGATGTCACTCTGGAGATATTGCTTGCTCACAGATTTGTCAGGAAATATCATCTAAAGGGAATCCAGGAATCCGAAGCAGTTTCTAGGGCTATTCTCGGCATATTTCGGTGTCGTGCAGTAAGAGAGGGTTTCTATTTTTTCTCATCACAATATAAAACATTGCTTCTATTTAACCTTGCCGAGAATCTTCCTGGTGGAGATACAATTTTAGAAACTCTATCAAGTTGTTTAGCGCTTTTGAGAACGAGTAGTAATCAAGCAGATTCATATTCATCTGGGAGTGTTAGTACAGAGAAACAGCATATGGTATACCCAGTTTCGCTTCTAGCACTAAGAAGATTTGGATTAATTCTTCAGGAAGATGTAGAATTTGATGAGGAAGCCACATATGGTAGCGGATATATACATGTGGGTGAAGTAGATCTTTTGGAAGCAGCAGTAAAACAATCAAAAGTGGATACAGGGAAGGCTGTAGCAGCACAGGAGACTGTCAACCAAGTTAAAGTAGACGGGATTGATGCAAATATAGCAATCATGAAGGTAATTGAATGTTTGAATATTTTGTATCTTTTGGTTCTTCTTTAACTATCTCTCTGCAGGATCGAAGAGCTGAAGAAGTTTTTTGTTGTTGAGATTTGAGTGACATTATAGTTTCTAAATCCTATCTTTATGCCTAAGAAATACTTGAAATTATGACATTGTGACCAAGTGAAATTTACATGCTTTTAACTCCTATTATACTACTGGTGCAGTTTTAGTTAGTCTGTTGATGTATAGGATATAAACGTGTTTTTAAAATTACTTATCTCCTTAACTTTGGAAGTAGTTTCTCTGTTGCTCTTGATTGGTCAGAGGTAAGGGGTTCTTGAGTTTGTTACCACCGAAAATCACTAACTTGAATTTCATTTTTCACACTATCTTTACAGTTGAACCACCAGCATCCTCTTAGTAAAAAAACTTCCAAAATTGTCAAGAGAAATGTGTGGACTAAGCTGATGAACCTGCCAAAGGCCCCAATTAATCAAGTATATGTGAGTTGCAACTTGCAACAAGGGTGCTTTGGACAAACCATCTTGAGTTGTTTACAAGAACAGAGTGACGTGGGAAAAAGTTGGTTACAAGAGAGAAATTTATTAGGATATATGTAAAATTGATTAGGGAAGTGAGCGTATTCATTTTACAGTAGCCTTTTATTAAAGTGTGTTGATATATTTCCTAGTATACATGATAAGTCACCCAATTCTATATTTTTTTTTCCTTTTGCTTTTGATTATACGTCATAAACTTTGACATTACCCTTATGTCTGTAAAGACTAAAGAGGAGTGGACATAAGCTTTTTTTTTTTTTTTTTTTTTTTTTTTTAATTTACCTAAATTGGCTTTTCATTTAAAATCTAATGGAGGTATGCTTCTTTAGTATACAATAGCACTCATGTAAGCCAAAACATTAAGAAGCACTAATAGTTTATTCAGACATTTTGATCCAGTCCATCATAATCTAAACTTTAAAAAAAAAAATGAATCACTTGGCTAGTGGGCTGCATTGATAATGATGAATTACTTTATATGACTTGATCTAGAAAGTATGGCTTTTTTTCAGCTTGAAATTTTGTGCATTTATGTATGGGGGACTCATCTCTATATTGCTCTTGATGTATCCTCTATCATGGACTCATGGTTAAATTTGCATAGTAATTTGTTCGTTTGTCTTTTGCATCGATCCTTCTTCCCTAATCAAGCAAGCTAGTGATAGATTTGATCCTTCTGCCAGGAGTTGCTTTTTCCACTGATTGTACTAGCTAGGCGTGTTCAATTTTTGGCTTCGTGGGAGGAACCTTTCAAATCATCAGTATTCCTGGTGCTAATGTGCTACTTGTTTGTGAGGTACTCTTGATCTTACTAGAGCTCTACAAGATTGAAATCATTGAATGCTTTTTTTCGTTCTCGTAATTTTTGGAATGCTTGTTTTTAAATCTCCTTATTTTTTTGATTAGTTGGATAATAAATGTAATATATTTAGCTATATTTCTTTTAAGCAGAAATGGGCTCTAAAAGTGTTTGGAACTTGGTTTTGGTATCCATATGTGAGAGATAAGCAAGCTTCAAGACATGCCAAATAAAGTTAGAGACTTAGAGTCGGGTTTTAAGAGCCTTTTTCAGATTTGAAATCTTGAATTCACACCTTTCATGATGATTGTCATACTCATAATGTGTTAGAACCTAATCATTTTTAATGTCTGTGTGCTTAAGCCTTAAGACATAGTTGAAGGGAATCGTCATCAACCTACTTATGAAACACAGGTTGCCATGTGGGGCCTTAATAGGATATTAGGACCTTTAATATCTCATTATGCTATAGATTCTCTCAGGATCTTGAGAATGTTTAGATTGCAATGAATACTTAATTAGAACACAAACTCGTTTTTTTGTAGACGTAGACTTTAAAATGTTAAAGCTTATTTGTGGGATGCGAGTATAACTCCCATCGTTTTTTGAATGAGATTGCCACGGATGCTTATTAGAATATAAGCCCATTTTATGTGGATGTAGATCACAGAGGCACAAAGTTTTAAAGCTTATCATTGGGATGTGGCCGACTGGTTGTGTTATCTATACCCTTTTATTTTTCTTTTGTCCTCCCAGATGTTTGACTCATCATTTTGTTTTTCAGTGGATGGTTTAAGTTTGTGTTGCCATTCATTCTTGTTTTCCTTGCGGTGCTTATGCTTTGGCACCGTTTGGCCAACAAAGGGAAGCTGGTAGATGCCTTCAGAATCATAGCGCCCCCCAATAAGAATGCTGTGGAGCAGCTGATTACATTGCAGGAAGCAATTTCTCAGGTAGAAACGCTGGTCCAGGCTGTGAATATTGTTCTCCTGAAGATGAGAGCCCTTCTATTGGCTGTACTTCCAGAGGTATCTCTCCCATCCGAATAACTGAACTTAACTTCTGTTTTTTGCTTTTTTGTCCAGCTCTATGAACTTTTTGTTCTGTATTTTCTGCTAATTACAACTTACTATATATAGATATCTGAATGTGTATTTTTCAATAATATTTAATTGCTAGACATGAGAAAGATTAATATCACAAATGTATATTGAAATTTAAGAAATCTCTTAAACGAAAGAAAGCTTATACTTTTTGGAATGAGACTCCTATGTGAAGTAGGAAACAACTCTTTTTGTGTGTGTGTGTGTGTGTGTTGGTGGGGGTGGGGGGGGGGGGGGAGGGGTAAGTTCTGCAATGAAAACTGGAATTTCATACTACGCACTATATCCATCAAGGAGTTTAGTCTGATTTGACATTTGTCTTCATCTACTCTTCTGGATTATGAGTTTATGTATTAATACTTATGCCCATCATTTAGTTTCTTTGTGCATGTGAGAAGAGTATTTCCTTTGTTGATGGGATGCTCAGAAACAAGATTTGTCATGCCTGATGATTTGATAGAGATAGCTTTTGAAGTTTATTAGCAATGCTTAAAAGACATACAAATGGATGCATAAACTTCTGTACTTTGTGCCTGAAATGTTTTGAGAAAGACACCTTTTTACCTTAATAGCTGTCTTCTAGAAACTTGAGTATCCTTGCTTCTTAAATATTTATTTGTGAGATTTACTATAACACCCCATATTTTCCCACAAGCCTAATGAGAACAAGGCATAACGGAAAGAATAGAATCCAACCTTCCTTTTCTCACTTTATACTTTCTAGGACTTTTTGTTATCAGTTTCCAAGGCTTTGGATTGTTTCGTCACCCACTTTAAAGCACCCCAAAACCACTACAGTCCTGTAGCAACTCAATTTTCTCATTGTCGGTCCTTTATAATCTTATATGTGTGCTACTCACTTAAAAGGGCCCAAAAGGGCCCAAATCAACCCTCGTCTTTGCTCTTAGGCAAGTGTCCCTTTCAAAATCAGATGCCTGCTTGTATCTCTCTGCAATATCGCCTATCTGCACAATCCCCTCCCCCCCCCCCCCTCTTTCCCCACGAGGCTTGAACCCTTGCCAACAAATAGCAAGAGTGCACCATTATGGTGCCAAAACACCCAGATCATGACGCCTTGGCAAGGGTTTTATGTCTGATCCCCCTTCAATTGCATGGTATATGACTCACCTTGGCAGTGGCTGCCCTTGCTCACTCTCCCCTATAAAATTAAGCATAAATCAAGGCATAGCTATGTTTGTACTAGCTCCATTTAAAGCTTTCCATGATCCTCAGTTCTGAAGTTTGAATCCTCCTACTACCTTTTTCATTTTGATTTCCTTATTTTTGTGTCTTAACCTTTTTTTTCTTCTGCTCTTCAGGCCACATACAGGGTTTCCATCTTTTTACTTCTTACAGCGGCATTGTTCATACTAGTGCCTTTCAGAATTATAATCCTGTTTGTTCTAATGGAGCCCTACACTAGGGAAATGCCTTTGAGAAGGGAAAGCAGCTACAGGTGGTTGAGGAGACTAAGAGAGTGGTGGTTTGGGATACCTGCTGCTCCAGTTCAGCTCATCAAGCATGAGGACAGTAAAAAAAATAAATAACCCCTCGGTTGTGACACGAATTTGCAAAAGTGGATGGCAAGACTGTTTTCGCTGCTGTAAGAAGCCTGTCTATTTAACTTATATGACAGCAAAAGCACCTGCTGCATCACTTTTTTAAGCTATGTTAGGAGGATGAATTTTTTTTTTTTTCTTTTTTTTTTTTTTTTAATTTAAGCTGTTTGTTGTACACTTTGTACCTAATACATCAATATAAAGTTATAAACTGTGAACTAGTGTGTGCTTCAGGTTTGGCTACATTGAATATCATACTGTATTATTTGAGTTCCTAAAAATGAACTGCTTTATAAATTTTGTAAAGCATGCATTTTTAATTTTAGGCTTTTGCTGGAAAAATTGGGTATGTTATCTTTGCTGGGTTTCTTTTCTATTGTTTCTTTTTAGGGAAATTTTCTTTGGTAATATCATGTTTTTTAATTTTCTCAGTGGTAAACACTAAACAATGAAAATTTTGATTATCATTGGTAACACTATATTATTGTATTAAGTTAATTATAACATTAATGATTAATTTTTATTAAAATTTTAACTTTAGTTAGAGGTTTTTGGTTAATTATTTAATTGTTTATTAAGTTATTTATCACAAAGATTATTTTTTTTTTAAATAAAAACCCAACCCCTTCCAGTTCCCACCCACCCAGCCACCAGCCCAACCCCTCCCCTTGGCAGTGCCTAGCCTCCACCACTCTGCCGGCGACGCCAGGTTCCCCCATATCCGCCGGCAATCCTTGTACTAACACCGACGCCCCATCCAACGCCCCAAATCGAAAAACACCCAAATCCGCCAGCAACCCCTGTCCTCACCCCGACGCCCCACCCAACGCCATACCCATTTCTCTCCTCAAATCTGCCGCCAGAAAAACACCCAAATCCGATGCAACTCGCCCGTAAGTCAGCCCCGCGAAGTTTCTGGATTTAATCGTCCGCCATTGTTACAGAAATTCGAGGTCGCCATAACCTGTTTGTTAAGCTTCAATCGACGATATTCGACACTTCAAGCAGAAATTAGGGTTTTTCGGCATGAAAGACTTTGGATCAATTCAACTCCTTAACAAGATTTCTACATGAATTGCTATACCTTATCAATTTCTTCGCGTTCAACTTCCGGCCGATTCAATTACTTCAGAGAGGTTTCACGAGCTTGATATGAATCGGGGTGAGGAAGGTGTTTGATTCTTATTCCATCGATTGTGAATAAGCATGGGAGGGGTTGAGACTTGAGAGTCGAGGTGGGGGAAGGAGGGAGTGAGGTCGCCTCTGGGCTGCCGGCGCACGGTTTGGAGGATGGTCAGCCGGTACGGGGCTGGCACCGGTAGGGGAGTGGGAGGGGGCTGCCGCCGGCAGGATTTGGGCTGGTTGGTGTGATTTTTTTTTTTTAAAAAAAATTATTTTTAAAATAATTTAATTATTAAAAAAATAAAAAACTACTCATGGTTAAAGAATTTAACTAGAGTTAAACTCATAATTACGTATAATCATCATTAATGTCACCATTGGATTAGTAATAACAAATTTCCCTTCTTTTTAATTTTACTATTTTTCCAGATCTATATGAAGTATATGTATATCATTGTATTATTGTTGACTTTTACAAATTATCAACTAATTGTAGTCAGAAGTTCAAATACTGTGTATCCAATAGATTCATGTATTAGTGAAATCAGAAATCCCCTGTAACTTAAATATCACTGGCAATTGCAGGAATTTTTCGTTCGTCCATCAACATGTATGTAGGAAACCAACAATGAACTGCATTCTGCGGAATTTAGGAAACCAACAAAAAAAAAATTAAAAAAAAAAAAAAACTGCATTCACAGAATTTACCACTTTCAGAAAAATGGAGATATTGTGTATTAAGAATTGATGGAATACCTACCAAGAATGCGTATTTGAAGTCGAAGCTAAAGCAATACTGTCCTTTCAGTAATTGGTAACAATTGTTCGATTGTTAGCAGAAATCAGTTATTCCTCACAATCACTGAAAATCATGCGTAGGAAAAAAGAAGAAATTTTAAAAATACAAAAAACTGCAATGACCAAGAAAAGTGTATCACAGTACGCTTTCTGAGCATTATAATAACGTTTTCCTAAAGAAAAGCATAAACCCCTGTGGAAATATATGGATAGAACTATAGTAAGTTCTAGCATTATTGTATCTATTTTCACAAGTGAAGATTTCAAAATTACAGCTAGGGTAGAGGCTCAAACAAAAATACTGCATATGAACACATATTGATAGAACATGGAAACAAAAACAAAATTCAGTGAAAACACCTGTCACCTAACAGGCTACAACACTTCCTGAAAGATCTATCTTACAAGTCAATTTCCATCATCATACATGTTCTCTCTACGTTTGGGGAAAGCAGAAGAGTCGAGATTAGAACCTCTGAATTTCAGCTCCGAGGTTGCTCTATAATTGGGATCAACAGATAACGGTCTGGAGCTAGTGTCCACAGCACTTGGCCTAAAAGAGCTGCCTCCTCCACCAGGATATCGGGATGGAGAAGTATACCTTCTTGAAGGACCTCGCAAACCATTACTCCTCATATCCATGATGTCAGCATTTCTTGATGACAAATCAGTAAAAGATCTTTCTCCTGGCCCAGACCCTAATGAGGCTCCTCCACTCGTGACCAAGGTGGAATTAAAAGGATCGTCTGGGCCCCATGATGTAAGTGCTTCCTTCTTCTTGGCAAAGAACTGCCACGCTCCAAAGAGGAAGAGTATGAAGAACAATACAGGACTTGTCCAGAGTACTGTGCTGGACTCTCCTCTGGTAATTGGAAGTTTTGAACGGTACATTCCCACATACCCTCCTCCAAGACCAAGAATAACAAGCTTTTCACGTTCACTAGCTATTAGTGGTATCGCTTTTTCCTTCCCGCTCTCATCCACAGCTTGACCAGGTAAAAATGATGATTTGATCTCCTCTATACCAGCAGAAAATGTTAGACGAGGAGCACCAGACCTATAGTGTTGAGTTGAAACATTATACACATAGATCTTTTCTTGGCCTATGATTAATAAGTATCCCTTGATTGCCTGAAATGCAAGAGGATCATCCATGTCAAACTTTTTCCTGCATCTAACCCTGCATTTGAAGTTCGTCACATCACCTAATAATAATAGATGAATCAATTCGCCAGATGATGTAAACCCATATGCCTTTGACCGCTCAGTAGCATCAAACACATAGTTAGACACTGTAGAATCATTCAGACCTTCACATTCAGTCTCCCTAATCTTCATAGTCCTCAAGTCCAAAGATCCGGCACCCTTCTCCATCAAGAACAAAAGCCTTTGTTTCAGGAAAGCCAGGGGGCGGCTCGTTGGCACAGCCAACCCATACAAAGTACCATTCTCTCTAAAAACCTTGATTTTCCCCTTCCCTTCCACTGACAAAATGTATCTAGATCTAGCAACATGATGGACTTCCAAGATTGAGACTGGGGCGCCAATCGACCCAACTTCCCCCGTATCCAATGCCACATGATTCTCCATGTGAAGGGAACTCAAATCCTCAGCAAGCGACGTCTCCCAAAGCCTATGAGCCAAAATAACCCCATTACTATGACCTGTAACCAACACGCTCTCGTTCATATAAGCCGACATATAAGAAAGCATAGCAGTAACAGGTGAATCAGTCAAGGTACTGAACTCAACCAAAACATCCCCATTCCTCAAAAAGACATAAACTCGGCCGCTATCATCGCCAACCGCGATGTACTTACTAGCACCTCGTAATCTCGAAAGGGTAAAACATTAACACTAGTAGCAACTGAATCCAAACTCACAGCCGACATAAACTGAAATTTCTCAGACCAAAAAGGGCTGTACTTTGTGATGGAACCCGCTTTCAATCGATTCCCTGGCGCAGCAGCAGCAGCCTCACCTTTAGAGCCTTCATCATGAATTCCAACATCTCTGCCCACAATATGAGCTGATCTATCACCCTTCTCTTTGTTATTAACATAGTTTTTTGAATCATCAAATTTGGACTCTAATCTTGTAACTAGCTCACTCAAATTCTTCACTAGTTGTTCAAGCTTATCAATTTGAGATTGGTGTTGATTGTGCAGAAAAGGGTCACCATTATTATCGTCATTGTTAGTGGTATCTTTATCAATATTATTATCATTGCAATTAGGAAGGAGCTGATTATTAGGTAAAAGGGACATAAAACCCATCAAAATTTTCAAAGATTATGAAAAAAGAAATGCAAAAAACAAGAAAAGGGACATAAAACTTGCCTTCCATAGAAGTATTATTGAACATAGGATTTTTCTGAGAAGAAATAAAAAAGCTTCTCCTTGAATTTTGTAGCTGCTAGCTGATCATCCGAATCAAAGATAGAAAACAAAATCTGGAATTTGCAGATTGATGAATAAAATTGATGGGGATTTGAGAGAAAGAGTGAGTAAGAGAGAGAGAGAGATTGCGGGTGTTTTCCAAAGTTACGGGCAGAAAGGAGTGAGTTGCCGGTTGACTGAAGTGAAGGCGGTTTCAAAGGAGGTCTTTAATCTTTTTACTCTCCCTATAGGCCTAGATTGGGTTTTGTTGTCCCAACAATTTCATGCCCACTCATTTTTACTTTTTTTTTTTTTTTTTTTTTTTTAATTCACTCTATTGTTTTAAGACATACTAATTCTACCCTTTTTTTTAATTTTCGGGTGCAATGATATACTTTTCATACGAGGTACTCCGTATTCTTTATGCCCCGTTATTTTTTCAAATTTTTCTACTTGGATAATCCAAAATGATTGTTCCATTTTGTTTTTTTTAAGCATTTATGCTTGTTGTTCATGAAACAATCACAACCAACTACCCAAATATTAAAAAGACCCAACTATTCTTCTCATTTTAATAATAACCACCAACAAATTTTATTTTTTTTAAAAATTTTTTTTACCACTTACTATTTCTTAAACCCTTAAATTTTTCCACCAAAAATTCCCCAATCCTTCATGTATGACGTCATTGTGGTGTTCATCTCCCTCGAGGCCTTGATTCTCATGTTCGATTGCAACTTTTTGGTTTTTTTTTTTCAGACATTAAAATTGGGTTAAAGCATTTAGCAATCGATTCAACATAATTAAGGTCGCATGAAGATAATCAACTTACTAAACATATATCAAGTATATCAATTTTTCAAATTTCTTGGGTCAAAACAACTCTCAAATCTTGAAAAACAAGCCGAACGGGTCATTTGGGATCCACCAAAGTGTCAAAAACCCATCTCTCTATCTTTCCCAACCTTTTCCCGCCTTTTGGAACTGTTCCCCCAAATTTTTTTGTTGTTGCCTATTACGGAGTACTGCTTTTTTTTTTTAATAGTATTTTCCCTTTTCTCCACCATGTTGCGTTTGTGAAAAAATAGAGTAATCACTATAACACCGACAAAGTAACCCCTATTATACTTACATATTAACTCCTTATTATACTTATAGAGTTACCCTTAAATAACAAAATAACTCTTGCAACACTAACAGAGTAACCCTTACATTATTAATAAGTAACCCATATAGCACCAACCGACCGTAACTGAATACCCCATGGTGGCGGGTCACACGATGTGATCAGTCACCTAAAAATTAGGGTAAGTAACAGTGTTATTTCTGCACTTTCACAAGTCTTGAGCCACTACTTGGACAGAAATTTCGACCATTGACCTCAAGATGTAAAGGATAGAAAGAAAAGACAAGTCTACTTTCGACCGCAATTCTACACAGTAAACACAGCTAAAGCGCCATAACAAACTCAAGAGTTGATACAACCAAAGAAGTTCCAATCTTAACGTGCCTTGAGAACATAATCTGAAGACAGCAAAAAAATAAATGAGCAATACCAAAGATTTGCTCAAATATCATTTGGTTGACTGATTACAAATGATTTGCACAAGACATAAAAAAATCAGACAAAAATCAAAGGCATAAGTCATCTTCAGAACCAATTAACCTGCTATTAAACATCAAAATTCAAAAACCTTATCACCCAAAACTAGATCGTAAGATTATCACCCAAAACTAGAACGTGCTATCGTTTTTATATACAGTACACAAGTCAGAACATGAGCAAAAATCTTCACTAGCCCTATGATGATGGATTTAAAGTGGAGCCTTTCCAATTTGAAAACCTCCAAAGTAAAAATTACAATTTTTCAATCATTGGACCAAAGAATCAAGTTCTAGGCTTCTTTGGCGTGCCATTAGATCCAGGTTCAGCTTTCCGCTTGATTCCCAAAAAGTGCTCTACCTGAAAGACACAATTAAACTTAAAAATTGGCATGTACAAAAGGGAAAAACACAAATACATCAGAGCGCTTTATAAAGTGACCTACAAAGCTCACAAATTCACAATCAATGTTACCTACACAGTTCAATATATTTTAGGCACCTGTGTCGGGTACTACAAATTTATGTACTAAACACTCCTATATGAGTATAAAATATGTGCCTGACAACTTATGCCCCATTTGGAAAGTGGTAATGGTCTAATGGATATGAATTTGCACATAAATCTATATCAGAAACTGAAGTCTGTTTACATGATAAACTAATGATAGTTTACCCTCAAATTACTTTTCTTCACAAATTTTCATGACCATCCATTACCATTAAGTGTCATTGGGTGAAAATGGACTTTTATGAAGGAAAAATAAAAGTTTGGGAACAAGATTGCATTACTATGGATATTAAGATGTGTTATAATGCTTGCCAAATTACATTTACATTCTTCCATTACCACTACCTATAAACTAAAAAATACCGTTAGTTTTTATTACAACGCCGTAATTATCTTAGGCCACTTCAAGAGAAATAAATAAATAACAAAATATTGGGCTATGCTTACAAATGGGCATGAGATGTTAACAGGATCTATAATGTGGATATGGATGCACTTTTTTAAGATGAACAGCAAGTATTATAGTATTGGTCTTTCAAAATAGTATTCTAGTATCGGGAATATGTTTAAAGATTGTCATGTCTGGATTTCCCAACACTTAGGTCGCGACATCCCATAACAAATGGACCCAAACACAAAATCATCTGACTAGAACCTGACCAATGACCCATTTTATAAGTCCAGTCACCACAAGTCTCTTACGAAACACCTCCTTTATGTGAGAAGACTCTCCATGTTACAAATTTTTACTCATATGTTCTAAATTTTACACCAGGTGTTCAAAATTTTTATTTACATGTTCTAAATCTTAGATGGGTTAAATCAAATGTTCAAAATTATTAAACACATATTATAAATCTTAAATAAGTTGTCCGAAATTTTAAATTGTTTATTCTAAGATCTTTAATCATATGTTCTAGATTTTAAATCGTATGTTCTAAATTTTACTCTTATATTCTAAATTTACACATATTTCTAAATTTTAAATTAGGTGTTCTAAATTTTTAATAACATGTTCAATCTTAAATCAGACAAGTTTTCTAAATTTTACTTACATGTTTAGAACTTAAATCAGATGTTCTAAATTACTACTTACGCACATTTTCTTAATTTTACTCATATGTACTAAATTTTGAATCATATGTTCTAAATTTTGAATCATATTTTCTATGTGAAAACACTTTCTTATGTTAGAACACACTCTAAGTTCCAAATTTTTAGTTGTATGTTCTAAATTTTAAATCAGCTTAGATCGTGTGTTCTAAGATTTTTAATCATATTTTCTAGAATTTAAATCAAATATTCTAAAATTTTACTCGAATGTTCTAAGCTTTTACTCAAACATTCTAAATATTATCGTTCTAAATTTTAAATCAGGTATTCTAAATTCTTACTTACATGTTTAAATCTTAAATTAGATATGCCAAAATTTACTCATACTCCCTCCGTTTTTAATTACTTGCTCCACTTTTCATTTTCGGCCGTTTTTAATTACTAGCTCCATTTCCTTATTTGAAAAGCTTTTACAATAGTTAATTCATTTCTCTCAACTAGTGGATCCAACATAAATCATATTTTATTAATTTCATATTCTCTCAACTACTTTTGCTTTTTACAATTTTTTATTCTTCCACCAACCCCACTACCTCCATATTTTCTTACTTCTCCAATTTCTCCTAAAACTCCGCGCATGGAGAAATAAAACAAGTAAAAAACACATATGCTTTACTCCCATGCTCTAATTCTCAAATTAGATGTTTTAAATTATTACTCACACATATGTTCTTAATTTTGCTCATATGTTCTAAAATTTTGAATCATGTATTCTAAATTTTTATCATGTGTATTGTATATATATATAAAGCAATAAGCAAAATGAGAGCTAACCTTTTTATCGCCAAGCATAGGTGTCAAGCTTCCAGGGACATCCTTCTCAACAGTTGCAAAACCACTCCTAGGATCACTAGTTTGCCTGAGTAAAGGTGGCAACAGGACACAGAGTACATCAAAATTTAATTAATATATTTAAAAATATATTCCAGAGACAACAAAGAGGCATCAAACAGATGATAGGTATTAAGCAAAAACTATAACTGCCTAAGATGCGATAACATAGCAAAACAGAAAAAGCAAAGTAGGAATATCTCCTTCACAGTTGTAATTATTGCAAATGTTTCCAAGAAGTGCATCACTTTTCTTTTTTGGTCATTGAGGGTCACTTTCTCAAAGCTAAACTCATGTTGAGAAATACTGATACAAGTAAAAAAGCAAAGTACTAACCCAGGTTTAACATTCCCACTGAGAACAAGATAGGGTGTTTTCAATTGAGCTTGAGCCTCTCTCATTCTATCCACAGACTGTGGAATCACATCTGTGGAAGTCATCTGCTTCTGCTTCAGTTCATCGTGGTACTGTTTCATCCGTTTTTCCTGTTTCATTTTCCCCGGCCCTTTTCCATGAAATTTATGAGAAAGCAAGCGAAAGGCTTGTTTTGGAGTCAGCTGCAAAACAAAATACAAAGGATCTAAGAATGTTTCAAAGCTAACATATTTAAAGCTCAAGTCTGCGCCCTAAAGTAAATTTGATGCAGATACATTAATTAACTAAAATAATTTAAAGACTAATGCACAAATATATCAAGTACACTCCCATGCATATTCATCTTTAATTCACTCGGACAGATAAATAATTGTCTAGAAAATTCCACATATCAATACCATCTAATTTATAATAAATAATATAATTAATTAATTAATTAAAAATTAATTAATTAGTCCAGAAACTAAAAGTGCTTTCTGAAAAAAAAGGCAAATTCACAACTTTTGGATTCAAATCCACCCTAATACCTAATCCTCGTCACAAGTGACATGCAAAAATATTGTTTTCAAAACAAAACTTGAATAAATAAACTGTGGGGCCTTAAATTGCAAGAAACAATAGTACAAAATTACTAAACAAAAGGCAAGAGTACAAGAGAATCAACTTACAACTCTGCCGAATTCATCCAAACGCTCCAGATTTATCTCCTTAGGAACTTCATCAACCAGCTTACCCTTTTTCTTGTCCATACGTATCTGCTTAGGTCCTTCTTCTTCATGGATGCCAACCAACTTACTCTTTTTTTTGTCCATGTTTCTTCCACCCCATTCGATAGTTTCTTTGAGTGTGCCTCGTTCTTTAAGCATCTTAAGCACACCAGACAACCCTTTACCAACAGGAGCTTCATGAAGCGTCTCATCTGGAACTACATCCTCTTCATCTTCACTCTTGAGCTGTTCATCCTTTCCAGAATCCACAACCTCTGACCAACCACTAGTCTCATCTTTTTTCTCCTCAACAGCTTTTGGCACTTCATCTTCCTCCATAAATACATCTTCATCGTATGGCCTTTGAGCCTCTGCATATGCAGATAAGCAAGTTAATATGAGAAATAATTAGCTAAGTCTTGTGTCTTTTTTACCACCTTAACAGTAGTCAACAACTTTCAAATTTAGATCTTAAAACCAAAAATTCTAATAGCTATCAAACAATATAGTTCAAAATATCCTAAACGATATAAATTCACATTTTAGACAAACATGCAAGAAGAATTGTTGGACAGTGACCATAAAAACTAATATTCTTAAAATCATAAAAGTAAACAGGAAATAAGGATAAGCTACGTTACGGTTCAGTTATTAACATAGGATACAAATATAGATCTAGTTGTCATCCTCAATCATTTTATGAAAATTCTGAGTATGTAGTTATAGACTTATTATAGTCCAAGCTGAAGGTTTAATGTCCATACCGCTTTCATTATGTCAAGGATCCAACACAGGCGCTAGGGTTGAAAAAAGTAACATACTAATTGGATTATGAATTTGCATAGTGGCGAAACAATATTAAGTTTCAGTTCATCTAAGGCATACAAATCTAGAGAAAGAGCTAGCAGCCTGGCACATACATATACACTTGATCAGTTGATCTACCATAAGAACATCTATCACGCACATCTAACGAAATAAAAACTAAATCAACAATCTTTTAAGTAGTTTGATTGTTTCTAGGCCAGCAAACTGCAAAAAAATTGATAAGGCATCACACGTTGCATACCACATTACAGGAACTACATCACAGCTATATAATCCACAGAAAAATAGAGTCGTATTTCGGTTTAAGTTATGAATTAAAAGTAGCATATGCTCGATTTATTAATTTCTCTGATTGCCTATTTTTCTTTTCTTTTTTTTTTCCAGATGATTTTCGTAAAAAGGTTGTGTTTACATGGAGATAAAAGAGGTAAAGGAACAAACCTTCATTTAGCTGAAGACCCCAGACAAACTCCTCCATCTCAGTAAAGATAACCTTATTATCTGAACCATCCTCGAGAGCTGAATTTTGGGCATCTGTAGCCTTATTGTTGACAGCTAAAGATGCAAGCCGTGCAACTGCCTCTGGCCCAAAAAGGGTTTTCTCATTTTGTTTTTTTAAAGCTAGTTTTCTAGTTCTTTCCAACGACATCTGCAGATCCTCAGCATCATCTGCAAAAACAAGGGTATCATCTTCCTCCTCAGCAGGAGTAACAACTTGCTCCATGCGGAGAGCCCTAGATGCTTCATCCGCTTTTGAAAATGCAGTTTGGTAAGCACTCTTTCGCCTCTCAGCCTCATTTCTTTCTTCTTCCTCTTTAGCAGCCTGTCTTTTGTTATCACTACGGGAACCAAGATCTGAAGCACCTAAACCAGTAATCCTTGCCTCTGCTTCAAGAGCATCTAAGTCAAGTTTCTCCCTTTTACGCAAAGATTTCTTTTTCTTGGGTTTCTTGAACTTAAGCATTTCCTCAGGGGTAAAGTAATCTGATGATATTTTTACAGATGCATTCAGATCCTCAGCTTGATTGTTTGTAGGACCCTGAAGCCTTCTACGAAGCTGATAAGTGAAGATAAAAGTAAAGTAAATAATATGCACGAGAAAGGTTCAGACTCGGACATGGATATTTTCTCTTAAAGGCATTCAAATTTAGCTAAATATTTGCTCTTACCTCTTCCAACTTCTTTTCTGCTTCACCAGTGAACCGCCCTGCAGCATCTAAAACAACCCCCTGGAAAAAGAACCCAAAAGAAGCAAAGTTAACAAGCAAAAAAAAACTATAACACATTTGACCAAATTGAATACATGGCTTCTTCAATCATTGAAATTACCTCCTCCACAGCTGGATCATCATACTGTGAAAGCATCTTCTTCTCTTCCCCAGGCTCATCATTGAACCTAGACAATCAAATAAAAATAAGTCAGACATCAAACACACACAAAGAAATTATTTCACCAACAAACACTTAAAAAGTTAAAAACATGTCCTATTAATTAAAAAAAAACACTGCACGTGATTTTTTGCTAGAAGCCACCTGACATCTATGATCAACATTTATAGATAGAAGCCATCCCTATCTCTTTATTTTAGACCAAAGTTCTTGTTATTGGGACATTTTTCAGCATTCTGCAAACAAGAAGAAAGTACCTGAAATAATCAAAATCAGAAACTCTCTCTCTCTTGACAACACCACTTTCATAAGCCCCACTCCCACGGATATTCTTCTGGCTCTCATTTCATAAGAATATCGATTGTAAGGTGTGCTTTAACTAGACTTATAATAGCAATAGACCATCATTGTACTAAGTCAACGAAGTCGATGTGTCTTAAGTGACATACTGACATGCCATTTGTGGCTCATATGAATAATAAGCTCTGTAATATGGGGCAATTTATACAAAAATTCTTACATGTATCGAAATCTCAATGTGATTAAGTTGGGAGGGGGGGGGAGGGGGAGGGGATACTCACTTGTCGACATATATGCCGGAAGTCTTCTTTGCTGCTTTGTAAGCTTCAGCCCTCCGCTTCTGCTCACCAATTTCCACATTTTCAAGCATATCAACATCTGGTACCACCAAAGATATTAAATAAAATTCTAATGCCTTGTCACGGTATTGAATTACAGCACACAAAATAACTGTCACTCTGACACTTGTCACAACGAACATACCTTCATTCAAGTCACCATTGGCAAGTATGTCCTGGTCTTTCAGAGTCAAAACAACTGAGCCTCCTTCAAGAACTTTGTCAACCCCATGTAGAACCTTGACTCCTGCCAAAGAATCTGCAGAGGAATGTTCAGAAAACAAAACTAGCATAGACACATAAGCCTTTTTTTTTTTAAGAAAAAAAAAAGTAAATCAACCCATCAGAAGGAAAACATATTCATAGCATCAGAAGTATAACATATTTACAGACCAATAAAAAATTAAAAAAAAAACAAAAAAAAAAACAAAAAAAAAAAAAAAAACAAAAAAAAAAAAGTAAGCCTAATGCATTATAGGTTACATACCTGTAATCTCGGTAGCTTTATTGTCAACTTCATAGTCATCTTCATCCAGATTATCCTGACAGATACAAACAAAAGCATAGAATCATAACTATCAGGACAATCAGACAGTGACAAAGAAAAAAGAGCAAGTAACAAAGCAAGGGCAAAACTCTTAGAAAGGAACCTGCTCCTCAAAAATCTTAGACCTCCGCAAAGCTTTCTCCTTTTCCAAATTACTCTTCTCCTCAAGTTTACGACTTTTATGTACCCATGATAAAATTTCAGAAGTGCCTTCCGATGTCTTTTTCATTCTTTCTTCTTTCATCCTAGTAGATGAATCAAAGTTAATAAAAACAAGGAATCTATGTAACTGAGGTCACCTAATCTTGAAGCCAGATTCTATCTCATTAACTTGTCAAGGTTCAAAAGCTACTGACAGTTCATCGTTTCCTTAAACTGAGCCAATAGAATCACACAAATATAATCATATAAATGCCTACACTAACCTTAAGATGCGCTCTGCAACTTCCATTCGAGACTGACTTGGGTCCACTGATGAATGTGTGACATAATCCCCTTGCTTGATGGGACCTACGCCTTCCTCGTCAGAAGGTGTGGTTTCCAGCTCAATGGACGCCCTCTCCTTGTTGTAATCGCTAGCTTTTTTAGTCTTAGTGTCTCTTCCACCATCCTTACTGTGATCTTGATCCTCTCGTCCTCTTCTGCCACCTTTTTCTTTGTCCCTGGATCGCTCCTTTTCATAATCTATCTCCCTCTCTCTTTCTCTACTAATATCCTTTACTTGCTCCCTTTCTACCATATCTCTACCTTTGTTCTTTTCATGATCTCTTTCTCTCTCTCGGTCTCTAGTCCTCTCTCTCTCCTTATCCCTATCCCTATCTTTTGCTTTCTCCTTATCCTTCTCCTCTTTTTCCTTGCTCTTTTCTTTTCCTCTATCCTTCTCCCGCCCTCTCTCTGGTTCATTATCTCGGTCTCTTTCACGATCTTTTTTTCTCCCTCGATCCTTTTCATCTCTATCTCTATCAAGATCTTTCACTCTATGCTTATCCCTGTCATTATCCTTCTCCCTGCCTTTATCTTTAGTCCTATCCTCTTCCTTCTCTTCTTTCCTCTTTTCCTTGACAGAAATTCTTTCTTTTTCCAAATCCTTTTCAGTTTCTTTTTCTTTCAACTCATCCTTTAGCTTTGAACGATCTCTGTCTTTGCTTCTGTAATCCTTATCCTCTCTCCGGGTTTTCTTCTTATCCTTGCTTCTGTGTTTGGTCGATTCTCTAGATCTATCTTTATCATTTTCTTCTGAATCATCAAAAGTACCTTTAGTAGACTCTCTTACGGGAGAGCCAGCTCGATACCTTTCTTCACTTCTATCATGCCTTGATCCAAATCGGTCAGCATCCATGAAGACAATAATCAAAATATTGAGCTCACGTCACAAAGAAAATTACCAATTTGCAACCTAAATTAAGAAGAAAAAAAGTTTACCATCAGCATAGCTGATTCTAATCAGAGAAAATTTGAGTTTGAATTTTTATATCAATATGTGTAAATTGAATAACTTTTTACACACAATATGAAAAACTATAATCTACATACATTAAAATTTAAAAATCATGAAATACACTTTCAAACAAGATACGTTGCATATGTTTTGATCCAACTTCCATTTTATGCACACATGCTAATAAAAGCTACATTCATTTTAAGTACGTCTAATGAGAGCATAATAAGGAGTGCCAACTGAAATAATTTATTTTAATTTGTGAGCAATAAGTTGTGGTTGAAATAAGCAGTATAAAACATGAAGATTGAACAATTTTCATTTATGATTTATGTTGATTGTTGAATAAAAAAACTTATAAATAAATAATGACTATTGGATAGTGTTATGCAAGGAGAGTTTGGATATCCCTAATGCATAATTATTCTTTCTTACCAGGGCCAAATAAAAAAAAAAGCAAAAATATTTCATGTGAACACAAGCATACCAAATAAGAAAATGGTGCAATTAATATGCAACTTCCCAAAAAAGGAAAATGGTGAAATTACACACACACAAATTACAAACCGTGCATTGCAAACTACAAAGGTAACACATGGGTTCAATAAATATGATGATGTTTTCCATTTCCTCCATTTTTTTTATTTAACATCTCTCTACTCTATTCAAGCATAATAGTCCCCACATTCTCTCACCACAATTGAGAATTTAAAGATCTCAAAATGGAAGAACGAGTTCTTTTGCTGGCCCCTCTCTCTAAAGGGGCGTAAGCACTTTACTCGCATCGCACCATTCCTTTTGTGCTGTAACGCAGTTGATGCGCTCTGCCTCACGGTTTTATGTTCGTCATTCTTTGTCGATTCTTCCCCTCTTATATCAGGATTTATATTCTTTACGGCGTCAACCATAATTTGGTAACATCGCCTTCAGTTCGAGCTGGGTGATGAAAAATTTTATAAACAATAGCACGAACCTAAACAAAAAATACCCACCACCTTACATTTTATTCACTTATATTCGACAAAATAATGCCTTGTAGAAATGAGACGTCATCAGTGGGGAGGAGTAAAGTTTAGCTTAACACTCATACCCTAATTATAACTTTCTTTGTTTTTTTATTATTGCATCATTTGGATTTTTACACTATTCACAAGCTCCACTTTGATCAGCTTTTGTTATCTATACTTAAGGATGATTACGGTCAAGTGGAACCTTGTCAAATCTCTCATTAAATGCTTTAAAATTCACTTTTTATAATATTTAATCAATATAATTAAAGACATTAACAGTATATTTGTGCATTGGTGAATGTGAAACTTATAATGATGCAATTGAATAAGAATGGAGGAAGTACTAATTAAGGTTTAATTTACCAAAGAGCTATCACCATTCGTTCTTATAACCACCACTAATCATAAAACAATTACACAACTAAATTCCAAAAAAAAAATGTTCACCATCACACAAATAGAAGTGTTCTGCATAGGGATGGCAATTCAATCCGAGTTTGATTCAAATCCAACCCGATCCGAAGAAAAAAGTCCAATCCGAATCCGTTTAAAAATAGTCCGAATCCGATAAAATAGATCAGAATCCGAATAGGAGGCGGATAGGACTTGGACCCTGCGCAAAGTCCGACCAAGTCCGACCCGAGACAATATGATATAAGAAATAAAGTACATTAGGAACAATACAAGCAATTATAGGTTCACACATTACAAAAAAAAAAAAAAAAAAAAAAAAAAAAAAAAAAGAGAGAGAGTATTCGGATCATTCGGAAATCCGAATAAACGGGTCGGATTCCGATCCTAAAATTACGAGTCGGACTTTGTGGATACAGATTCGGATTCAAATCTGAGTCCGAAGTCCATTTAGTAAACGGATCGGATTTGGATTTAGCCGCATCCAACCCGAATCCGACCCGTTGCCATTCCTAGTTCTGCGATTAAAAGAAAAAAAAAGTGACCATATAACACAAACAATCAAATAACAAAGAATAACCAAATTTAGGTACAAAAAACATAGATTAGTCTTTGGATTGCCCCTTGTAAAATTGGTCAGCATTATGATAAAGAGCTATAAAAGTATAATATCAAGAACATCTATTTCGTATACTGCATTATTGTCATAACCCAATCATTTTAATTCTAGTTGTGAATACCCACTAAATAAACACAAGCTTCTTCTCAAATGACATAAAGCCCAAATTAGCAAAACATATATAATGAAACATAGGATGAGCATTAAACAATGCAAGTTACTATTCATTTACTAACCTCACAATGCTCATTTCTAGTACATCTGCATCCACGTTTTTCAATCATAAAGTAATATTAAAATATTTGCAATATGTAAGAGGAAAAGGAAGAGAATAGCTGAGCCTAAGAGTAGGAAGAAAATACCAAAGGCTTCTCCTAAATTTCCCTTTCCATTGCCACAGCCCACTCCTCACCACAAGACCAACACCGGCATCTACGCACAGCAGGTCCACAACACCATGTCCGCAAGCAATACCACACTAGAAGAGTCTTGAGAATAAACAGTAGAGAAGGTGAAGTTATTGCTAAGGCCTGAGTGACGTCATCCCCAAATAGCTCCTCTTAGACACCCACCAAAAAAAATCATGAAGAGAAACTACAGGCTGATTGAGAAAATTAAGAGTGAAAGGGATGAGAATGGAGCGTGAGAAGGAAATTGAAAAGGGTATTGCTTTTTTTATATAACAACATTTAAAGGTTTTCTTTTATCTAGGAGTGAGGTAGTGTGTATCACCCATGCTATATCAAATAAAAGGTTTTGCATCCATTAACATCTATATATATATATAGCACTGTGAGTTTGTGAGTATAGCACTACAACCTACATCTAACCCATTAGACTAGAGAGAGGATACTATGAATAATGGATAAATCCATGAACAAGCAGACAGACAAGTCGGAAAATTGAGATACATCTAATCAAATGACTATCAAAAGAACTGCCAAATTGTCCATAAAACAAAATATCAACACAAAACTTTGATACTAAGCTTTGGCTAACCCATAATCTGAATTTTAGTTTCCTTAAGCCAAAATTTGACATTTCCTCATTCTATTTATGACCAAATACCTATAACTGACTCTCTTATAATATTATGTTTTGATTTATCAGAAGAAAGAAGAGGGAGTGCACAGATGTTTTGAGTAATCCTAACTCCTCATAGCATGCAACAAACAGGCCCGTCCCTGAGGCAGGGCAGGAGGGGCGGTCGCCCTAGGCCCAGGGAAAAGAGATTTGATTTCATATTGAATTATCTCGAAAAATACATAATTTTAGGGATATTTGATTCAATAATCAAATTACGCTCATAATTTTCTTTTCTTTCGGATATGATGTTCATAATCTAAGAATTTACGAACCCTAAACTTAAAGCACTGATAATTAAATTAGATTAGATCAAATATAAACCCTAGATGGTGAAATTGATATGATGATAACAACAACAAACAACTTACCTTAGAAGCTGCTTCAATGGGGGATACAAGAATTAGATTCAACGGAGAACGCTTCAATGGAGAACGTTGAGTGCACTTCAATGTAATAACTCACAGAGGTAGGAAATAGGAATGGAGGCCTTTAAAAGCCATGACCCGCCATAGTTATAATATGGGTTAGATCCGTTTGATAAATAAATGAGACGGGTCTTTATATGATCGTCTAATTATGAGACAGGTGGGTTTTATAAAGGTTTTATGTAAACATGTTTTAAATATTTCCATACACCAAAGCTTCTATCAATTCTTTGTAAGTTTTTAAGATTTTTTTTTTAAAAAACAGCTAAAATTACATTAATTAAATTGGCTTACCACAAACAAAAGGACAATAAGTAACATAAGTTACTATTGGCATAAGAAGCCCTTACACAATATCAATTAAGGTCATTAACGATATTTACCTTTTAGCTATTACAACGAGTGAGGACAACGCATATAAGGCTTACCAATATACATTTAAACATGCGATGGGACTATTGATAGAACGAGTGAAATTGGTGATGATGTTTCGTGTTGTGCAAGGTATTTTCTAACATACAATTAAAAGTCTATGAATGTTACTGAAATGACGGAGACAACCCAAAATCAGTATGTCTTACCCTAAGGGACCCCAATAATTCAAATGGATAACATCCTTTTGAGATCTATGCTTCATACATGTCAATCACATTTCTTTGTGATCTGACAAAACATATCTTATACTCCCTCCATCCCATAATATAGTTCCTATTGTTTTTTTTTTTCACGGTATTTAAGAAATGGGAGGAGAAGTGGGAAAAATCTAGACAAAAGTTAGACAAAAGTATAAGGTAGGTGGATAATTTAAGGGGAAAAAGTGAAAAGTACAATTATAAATAAAAGTTAGAGAGAGAAAGTGAAAAAAGTACAATGTAAGTGGATAAGTTAAGAGTAAATTAGGAAGTTCAATGAATAAAGTAAAAAATAAGGGTATAATGGTCTTTACATACTATTCAAAAATAGAAACGGAAACAACATTTTGGGTCTCTAAAATAGGAAAACAGAAACTATATTGTGGGACAGAGGGAGTATATATTTTCATACAAGGTCATGATGTTTTAATGACTTTTACCGATATCACATACAAATGGGTTTAACAATACCTACTACGGGTTTATGTAAATCTGAAATTGAAATTTTGCTACATCTCCCAACAAACATAAGTAACACCACTTCCATTAAAAGAACACATTTTTATTAAAACTAAAGAGATTAAAAAGAGCAATTCCAAGAGTCAAACGACTCCATTTCATCCTCCAATTAACCCTGAATTCGACTTGTCTTTGCTTTTCGATCTATTATATTGGGTGCTTCCAAAATCTAAGTTTTATTTTTTAGAAAAATTCACTTTAATTTATTAATCCGAACTTTCAGCGATTTACTCTAAATAATCCCAACTTACACTTATTAGGGAGTATTATGAACTTTTGGGTTGATTTTCTTCCACTAGGTCGATGTACCAGTGACTTAAAGAAAAGGTGATTTTTATTTTGTAAAAGTCATGTGTGATGTGTCGCAACATAATTGGTCCAAATTCTTTTTTGTAAAAAAAGAAAAAAAAATTAAAAACCCTTCCCAGCCAGCCACCATCCTTCCTCCCCTTAGCCCCAACCCCCAACCCGACCGAAATTCGACCGCCCGCCTCCCTTAGCAACCGATAACAGCCGCTCGGCCCTTCCCTACCCCTAAAAACACTCGGGCGATCCACCTACACTATCGAAACCACCCCCCTTCCCCTATCCCTAAAATAGCCCCTCCCTTCTCAGGTCGATGAAACTACCCCTCATCCCTTCCCTTGTCGTTGAAACAACCGATTTTTTAGCACCCTCAATTGGAGATTATTGCCAAGAAATTAAATGTAGTTATGTTACTCAAGGTTTTTGTGGTAGATTTTTTTAGATTTTTTTTTTTACAAAAAAAATAAATAAATAAGTGGTAGTTAGATGTTCTCAACGTAGTCATTATAATGGTAGTTGTTGGTAAAAAAAAATTTAAATTTTCACAAAATTACCCTATATCTAAAGTATAATACTCCCTTCTTCACTTTTTATTGGATACGTTTTGACTTTACACGTTTGTCAATACACCTATTTGATTATTATTCATTACATACTTTTTAAAATTATAACGATTGAATATTAATAGAGCATTCATTGAGACGAATCAAATATGATATCACATGACTCTTTTAATTTTGTGAGTAAATTTGAAGATTATCTAATACTACCTCTATCCCAGAATACATGACACAGTCAACATTGCATACATGTCAATGTACTACTTTAAATTTATTTGTATATAATTAAATATTATGAAAATTATTTTTAAAATTATATTTTGAAACTTTATATATATACCTATTTAACAATATTTTATGATAAAATATATTTTTACTATGTTAGTAAAAAATTATGATCAAAACTAATACATGAATAGTGAAAAAAGTCCAACGTCTCATATATTTTGGGACGGAGGGAGTATTATGAATAATGATTAAAATCTAAACATAACCAATAAAAATAAACGGAGGAAGTATTATGAATAATATTTAAAATCTGATAGTTACCAATAAAAAGAAACGGAGGGGTACCCTACAAAATTAATCAACCTAAAGTTTTTGTAAAAAAAAAAAGGGAAATTCTATATGGTGGCCTCATGGTTTTAAGTTTTCTACATCGAAGACGAAGTTTTTTTCAGCTCTCTTTAGTGGCACCAAGGTTTAGAAAAATTGACCATAGTGACCTTTTTTAGGTTTATTATCCAACACCATTGATTGCGGCACACCAAAGCGCGTGATTATGTTCTTCCAAATGAAGGCAAATACATCTCTCCATTTAATTCCACGGACGGCCTCAGCTTCTACCCACTTCGTAAAGTAGTCAACTGCTGCTAACACGTACCGCCTCTGCCCGGATGCAGGAGTATACGGCCCCATGATGTCCATGCCTCATTTTACAAAGGGAAGTGGACTACTTATGGCCGACAAGCTGTTTGCCGGGCGGTGAATAAGGGTTGCAAATCTCTGGCACTTGTCACATTTTTTCACCATTCCCATGGCATCTGAATTCATGCTCGGCCAGTAGTACCCCAGGTGGGTAACTTTCTTAGCTAAGGCCCGTCCACCTATGTGTGATCCGCAATGCCCCTGGTGGAGGTAGTTTAACACCTCATGCCCCCTCTTGGGCATAACACACATTAAGTAGGGCTTTACAAATGATCTTTTGAACATGTCCTCTCCCTTCGTCTCAAACCATGGCGCCTTTTTCTTTATCAGCCAACTCTCCTTTGTGTCGTCCGTAAGAACTCCATCTTTGAGATAGGAGACTATTCCGTCCATTCATGTGGAGCTTCTGTCAATTATTTGTACAGGCTCAACATCGATACTCCTCTATTCCTTGACCTCCCAGAATACAAATCTCGAAGTATTACATGATGTCGAGGAGGCTAGCTTAGATAGGGAGTCCGTTTGATGATTCTCGGACCGAGACACTTGTTGCAGCGTGAAATGTTCTAGGCTCTCGGCCTCATCTTTCACCATTTGTAAATACTTCATCATTGTTGGTATCCTAGCCTCGTAGTCACCATTCACTTAGCTGACTATCAGTTGAGAGTCCGCACAGGCATCAATCTTTGTTGAACCGGCCACCTTACACATTCTAAGGCCGACCAGAAGGGCTTCATACTCAGCCTCGTTGTTAGAGGCTTAAAACTGAAATTTCAAAGCAGATTCAAACTTATCTCCTTCGGGAGATAAATATATTATACCAGCGCCACACGTGGTCGATGTTGCATTTCCATCTACAAAAACCTTCCAAATTTGAACCGTTGCCGACTGTAAATCTGCCCGTGTCATTTCAGCCAAGAAATATGCAAAGGCTTGGCCCTTGATTGCTTTTCGGGGTTCGAATGTGATATCAAATCCTCCCAATTCTAAGGCCTATTTGAGCATTCAGCTGCTGGGCTCCAATGTCATGAACGACTTCTTCAATTTTAATTTGGTCCGTGTAGACCACAATTGAATGAGCAAGAAAGTGTGGCCTTAGCTTTTTTGATTCCATGAACACTGCCAGGCCGAACTTTTCCATGGGTGGATACCTAAGCTTGGCATTTGATGAGAGTGGATTAGGTTAGGTCGTTGGACTAACTATCCCTCTACCAAACAATATTTATATACCTAAACCTACACTAGACAAGTCTAATGGTAAGTAAAGGGTCGATCCGCAGAGACGACTAAGCTATCATCACACTACCACGCATCAACTAAGCTAGGTCAAAGAGATATGAGGAGAGAGAACTAAGAGTAAAAGGGAAGACTAACAATTAAGGAAAACTAAGAGTAAAAGGGAAGACTAACAACTAAGGAATTAGAAACTAAGAGATAAAGTCACTAGGGAAGGGGAATCAAGCATAATTAATGTGACGAGCACAAGCATAGCAATTAGCATGGACATTCTCAATAAAATGCAAGGGGCAAATCTTAATCATCTAGGTCTCTCCCGAGCACGCTACACAATCAAGCACCCAATCCCGGCTGAGGCTCGTGATCAACTCAAGGGGTTCACTTCTACCTAAATATCTCTTTTCCAAGCAACTAAATAGGGTAGCAATTAGATCATGCATTCAATTAGCCAAAGTGAAAGCAAGCATTAAACACACCTCAATGAGCACATCCAAATCACCAAGAAATAACCATACACATCACTATACTAGCATAAATCAAACGCAAACAAACACTATCGATTATCTAATCGGTCAAGTAGATGAAATTGGAGAATTGCCTAACAACCTGGGTCACTCCCGCACACACTAGGCCATTAAAGTCTCAACCCCGCCTATGAGGTCGTGGTCAACTAAGAGACAAAATTCTTCTATTAAACTAGCTCACTCCCGCACAACTAGCATAATAGCGATTAAATCATGATATCGATTGGCTAAAAAGACACCAAGCATTAAGTACTTCATTCTTAGTTCAATACACCAACAATCCCAATCAAAACATCAATAAAGTGTTCATTTTGCACATTAATAAACAATCATCCCTAAACCTAGCTAGGAAACTAATATAAACTAACATGACTAAATAAACAAGACAATGAAACTAACACAAACTAAACTAACATGAACAACTAACATTAACCAATAAAGAAAAACAATGAAGAAACTAAGAACAAGAACAATGAAGAATAAGGGAAAAGAAACAAAGAGGAACTATTGAAATAATCAACTACTCTAAACATTCAATAAACCGAACAAAGCAATAAGCAAAGAAAGCAATAAAATTGAGATAGAGTTTAGAATGCTCATTGAATTGTTGAGGAGAAATTAAACACAATGTCACATTTGCATCTTCATCTCTTCAAAAACCCATTGAAGTTCTTCACTTTCTCTCTCTAAACTACTCTAATCTACATTAAAAACCACAAACAAAGATTAAAACTAGATCTAAGCCCTAATTTAATTGATGAAAATGATAGAGGAAGCAAAGGGTTTCATCCACTCCAAGAGTAGAGAGAGAGCACGCCCCAAGCTGCTACCCTCTGTTTTATTTTTTGAGCTCCCATGAAAATTCAAGCCAAAGACTATTTATAGTCTCTTGATAAAACAAAGAAACCGGGTGAGGGAGAGGCCTCTCCAGCAAGCTGCCGCGCCCTCTCCGCTTTGGGTACGAAGTTGGGAAAACCGAGCTCGCCGCGCCCGCGGCCATCTGGGTCGTGCCCTCTACAAGCCTTCTCCCAGCCATATCTAGAAACTGGTGTTCAGCTCAGGACCTTCCTTTCCGCGCCCGCAACATTGGAACTCGCGCCCGCGGCTTGTTGTGGCAGCACGCCCTCACCTTTAGGCATCTCCTCTTCTTGGAATAAGCCACCCTAGCAACTTCAGCTCCGTTAAGGAACATAAATTCCACCTACGAGGGCCAGGAGCTATCAAAACAAACAAACAAACAAAAGATAAAAAAAAGCAAAAGAAAAGATAAGAAAAGGAAAAACACGAGAAAGAACAAAAGTAACTAAAACAAAAGTAAAAACGGTAAGAAGAGGTACAAACAAGTGACAAATGAGGGAAATTCATTAGTGAAAAATAGTGAAATAGTGGTGTAAACGCCACTCATCAACATTGTACATAACGTGGCTAATGAAAAATACCGAGATCTGATGGTCGTCCCTTTAGGCAAGCAAGACGACGCTTAAGGAATGATCTGAAATAACAAAATACATGTATAACTTCTCATCTTTGAGGGGACTGATGAGCCGAGGAATGGTATGCAAATGATTCTTTCAACTGTACGAAGGCTTTCTCGGCCTCCTCTGTCCACTCGAACATTGCCTTTTTGTTGATCTTCAAGAAAAAATAGTGGCACCTATCCTCTAATCTTGATAGAAATCGTTCGAGTGAAGCTAAGCAACCGGTCAATCTTTGAACTTCCTCTATGGTTCTGGGCGATTTCATGTCTAAGATTGCTTGGATCTTTTCAGGGTTGTCCTCAATGCCGCGGTGATCATTTAAAAATCTGAGAAATTTGCTAGACTTAACACCAAAGACACACTTCTTTGGATTTAGCATCATATTATGCCGCTTGAGTTCAGTAAACGTTTCTCGAAGGTCACTCAGATGGTCGGCCGACCTCTTTGATTTAACCATCATATCATTAATATAAGCCTCCATGTTCCGACCGATCTGATCTCTGATGATCGTATTCACAAGTCTCTGAAAGGTGGCAGGGGCATTCTTCAGGCCGAACGGCATGACTTTGTTGCATTATAGCCCCTGCTCGGTCACTAATGATGTTTTTACCTTGTCTTCTTCCCACAAAGGGAGATGGAATCCGGAGTATGCGTCCGTAAAGCTCATTAGGACATGCCCGACCGTTGAATTAACCAAGCGGTCAACTTTAGGCAAGGGAAAACTATCCTTAGGGAATACCTTGTTGAGGTCAGTGTAATCCACGCACATCCTCCAAGTTCCATTCGACTTTTTGACAAGAACTACATCGGCCACCCAGTTAGGGTAGTAACATTGTCGAATGAAACTGGCGTCTAGCAGCTTCTTTACTTCGGCTGTGGCTGCCTGATTCCTTTCTTCACCATGGTTCCTCTTTCTGTAACGGATAGGTTTCATAGTAGGATTCACAGCTAGCTTATGACTGCTAAGTCTGAGCTGATACCAGGCATCTCATGAACCTCAAACGCAAACACCTCTCTGAACTCTCTTAATAGTTTCACCAAGTCGTGTCCAAGCAAGCCCATGGCTATAGTGACCAATTTATCCGTCCGAACAGGCTGGTCTACATCAAGCACTATGTCCATATGTTCGTCGTCCGGCTGTGGCCTCAACTCTTCTGGCCGACCCACTGGCAGTAGCTGCTATGCTTGCTCTTTCTTGATCGACTTACGCCTTTTGCCGACCTGGTATGCTTGGAGTGACCCTTCTTTAGAATTTTTCTCAGACGATTTTCCCTGTCCATGCGCAGTTGGTTTTACAACTAAATTACATTCTTTGGCCATCTTTTGATTTCCTTGAATGGAACCTATCTTACCATCCGGCCGCTTAAACTTCATCAGCATCAAATGAGGGACTATTACTGCCTTTTTTATTGTCAATGTTGGGCGGCCGATGATAACATTGTAGCCGGTGAGCTCCTTAACAATTAGGAAGCGGAAGACCATGTCCCTTCCTTCTCCCTTTGCCTAAATCGGACGGGCAAGTTTAAGCGTTCGACATGGTGGATAATGCTCCCACCGAACCCAACCAACGGATAGGAGATATCATTTAGGGCATCCTCTAGAAACTTCAGATTCTTCAAACAAGCTATACTTATTATATCGGACGAGCTACATGTGTCTATTAGCACTCGTCCGACCTTCAAATTGGCGACTTTCAAGATGAACACCATGGGGTCATTATGGGGGGCTTTGATTTTGCCTCGCTTAGCCTCACAGACTGTCACCTCTGGAAAGGGCTCGGCCTTCACCCCTTCGGTGTGCATGACATTCCCCAAGTTCTAAGCATCTTGCCTGATTCCCTTCATGGTTAGACCGCCTGTAGTAAAGCCGCCTGATATGAAGACCACGAACCTTGAGTTTGTGCTATTTCCATTGTCATTATTTTCTTTTTCTTTCTTCTTCTCGGACTTGTTGTCTGTCCGAAAGTAGGTGAACTTGGACTTCAGAACATATGAGTTGAGTATATCCTTCTCGGCCAGCTTATCCAGCAACATCTTTAAATTGTTGCCATCGTTCGTGTCATTCCCCACATCTTTGTGGTAGTGGCAGTACTTGTTCTTGTTTCTGTATTGCTCCGGCCCTCATAAAGGCTGGGGCTTCTCAAACTCGAACTTATTTTTTATTTCCATCAAAATTGAGTAATAATATTTGTTGTACTCGTACTGCGGATCATACGTCTTGGCTTTCTTTGACTTTGTCTGTTGGTAGTCGGCCACCCAGATCTCTTTTCTTTTGTTGTTTCCTTCCTTCTTTTTGTTGGCCGAGTCTTGCTGAGAAGATTGTTTCTTCTCAGCACCTTGGTCGGCTCTTCTGTTTTTGTAAGAGTACATAAATCAGTTGCCTCAATATATGATTTGGCCTCCCACAGAACAACTGCGTATGTGCAAATCTTTTTTTTAATTAGATCAAATTTAAAACCATTGTTCCTTAATCCTCATAGAAACTCCGAGTAGGCCATTTCATCTGGCAGATTCTGAATTTGTGCCTTCTCCATATTGAACCTCTGTACGTACAAACGCAGCCCGTCTTTCTTCCTTTGGACGATGGTTGCCAAGTTAAGACTAGTCTTGCGGGTTGGTATATTGTAGAAGAAGTTTCCAACGAACAATAAGCTGAGATTTGTGAAGAAGTTGATGCGTCCGGCTAGCATACTATTGAACCAGTCTTGAGCCATACCATTAAGGGTGGCTGGGAAGCATTTGCACCAGGTGGTATCATCCACACTTTGCAAGTACATCAAATTTATGTACGAGGAGATGTGTTCTTCTGGGTTGCCCGTACCGTCATAAGCACCCACAAGTACACTCTTCACTTTAGCTAGATGAGGAGAGTTGAGAATTTCTTAAGAAAACGGAGGCGGCTTATCACCATGGTTCAACAAGCGCATTTACCAATCAATAGGCCGAGGTTGTGTGTCCAGTCCGCCTAGGTACGTGGCCTAGTTACACGGCAGGCCGTATTTCCCATACTACTCGTATGCTGGGGTTATAAGCGGCAATACTGCACCATAATCATAGGGCATTTGAAACTGAAGTTGTTGTGTTAAAGGAACTGGAGTTGGAGTACGATGAGGTTGACTTCTACTGGTCGTGGCCGAGTTGGTATGCTTGAAGAGAGTGTGGTTGGGAATTCATCAGGCATGGTAGGAGTGGAGGCAATTTCGAGTAGTGTGCATGCTCCTGCCGCTTGTGCCAAAGATAGCCTCTAGCATCTTTCCAACGCTAGGACGGCTCGAGCAGTCTGCCCCCCAGCCAACTGTGTTTTCTCAAGCAGCCTGGACTAGTTCATCTGGGGCACCCTTGGTGACCTTGCATGTCTCCCGAACGGAGTATTCCCGGCGTCCTCCCTATTGGCCGTCTTGCCCTTGGGTTTCTTTCATACACCCTCTCCTTCTCTTCTGGACGACTGTCTAGAAGAAGAGGAGATCTTACCCTCAAGCTCCTTTTAGAACTTTTCCAAGGCGGCCTTTAAGAAAATAGCCATGACAGGTGGATCATCTGCCTCATGAAATGAAGCGGTCAAAGGATCGCTAGTGTTGATTGTTGCATTAAGATTCTCTCCATGGCCGTCCTGACCGGGACCAAGTGTTTGACCATCTTTATCCATTTTAGACGTGTATCCCCACAGACGGCGCCAGATGTTTCGGGGTTTATTGGAATCCCTCGGGATATAGGTCATGAATATAGCCGGATGGTCTTGGACACCTACAAAACAACGAATATTCCGTTTGACGGAATATTCGCCTTTGACGATTAAGTTAGTGACCGAAAACCAAAGTAATTTAGAGAGAGAAAGTAGAGAGAAGTTAGAGAAATTTATTACTCTAGAATGATATGTCTTAATCCACCCCTCCCATCATAAATGATTGGGGTATTTATAGGGGTGGGAATGTGTGCCACTTTAGGGTTAGTACCCTAAAAAGGCGGGCTCTAATTGGTGGCGCAATCAGGAGAGGACAAATGTCCTTCTAGGGGCGTCGTTTTTGCGGCTTTTCTTGGGAATTGGGCCTCCTGATGTAAGGAGGCCTTTCTCTCATTCAGATGCTCTTAGGGTTGCCACGTGTCATCTTCTTATAAGGACACATGTCGCCCTTTTATTGGGCCACATGTCACTATGGGATTAGACCACGTGTTGGGGTATTTTTTTACCCTGAACAGCAGTGGCAAAGGTGCTACCTATTAAGGAAACATCCTCATCCTCAACTCTAACATCAATATTACACAATTCTAACATAATAGTATTCAATCGATCTAGGTTTCTCTAAGGGATGTACCTGATGAGTGCCATTTATGGCACTCATTTGATGAGTTTTTAGGTTGTTTTAACTTCTTTTTATAGCTTTCTTACTTAATAAATGCTTAGTTTTATCCTTTTCTCTTTAGTTTCCTTATTCTCTCTGATTTTGTGTTTTTGTGGATTTTCTAGTGTTTCTCCTTCTTTTGTTCTCTTTTCGTGGTTGTAGGTATTGTATGAGGTTCGGGTATTGATATTGGTGGCTTACTAAATTGGAAGATGCCTTTGGAGCAAGCTTATAGCATTGGGAAAGCTCAAGAAGTAAGAAAGTGGCATGCTCCAATATCTAGCTCTTGCGTTCTTAAGCTGCGCTCTCATGAGATCATGGTGTTGAACCCACTGTTAAGTCCATTTAAATCTTCCATGCTTAGTGACTATCATGAAGACATTGCGTGCGCACACGAGACACTACTTGCAAGCGCATGAAGCTACGAGTAACTCGAAGAAACCTGGAAGAGCGCAGGCGCGCAGCCCGTGCGCGGGCGCGTCTCCCTAGTTTCTCAATTTTATCGATTTCGATTTCTCGCCTTTTATAAATACCTATTATAACCGATTTTTTAAAGTTTGGGGAAGGACATTATTTTCCTCATAATTTTAGCTTAGGTGAGAGTTTCTTTCTCTAGTTTTAAGTTTAGTTTTAGGATTAGATTTAGAGGGACAAAGTGATAGATTTCAATGGTGATTTGAGAGATTGATGATGCAAGGGTGACAATTGTATTGAAGATCTTCTCAATTATCAATGATCATTTCTAACTCTATCTCATTTTATTACTTTGTTTAATTTCATGTTTGTTTGATATGGTTTTGATGATTGAATCTTGATTAATGTAGTTGTTCTTCATATTTGTTGATTCTTGATTTCATTTACTTGCTTGTTGATTAGATGATGATTCTTGAGTAGTTGTTTTTCTAGGGTTTGGGTGAAACTTGTATGAGTGATTGTTTATGATGGATTTGGAAATTATGTTGATTGATTGTTGAGATTAAAGTGATTAATGTAAGTTTGCATGTGTATATTTTGATTAGGCCTTGAGAACGATGCTAGATTGCATTGTGATTCCTAATGACGTGACCACTTGATTTAGGGATTTACAATTGTTGATTGGTTTGGATTGTGATTCTCCTAGTTTGTTATTCATAGAGGAAACCTAGCTTAACGATTAGGAGATAGCTCTTTGATTCCAATTGATAGCTCTTATCATTAGTCTTCACAAACATTAATTTGCATGACCTTCCCAAGTTATTACAATTGTCATGATTACATGTTAATCCCCATTCCCTAGTGTTTCATTGGTTTGCTTCTTTGTTTTGGTAGTTGAATAGTGTTACCTTATCACCTTTGACTTCGACTTAGCTTAGGCGTTAATTGGAAACACTTGAGCATAATCGTTCCTAGTGGTTCAACCCTTGACTTACCTCTATACTTGTATTTAGGTTTGTTGAGTGATTATAAATTTTCTTTGGCTCTAGGGAGGATTAGTCAACGAACCTAGTTTTCCCTACATCAGTACCTTCATACATTCGCAATCCAAATAGACATTGCTTCAAAAGCAAATTGTTAGGTTAAATACTTCGTCTAGTATAGACTCTCTAGCTTTAACCATATACCCAATGCAGTTTCCTCCGTCGCAACCTCGGTGATAATATCGTGTACCAGATACAACATGATTGTTGAGTATGCTTTTTCCTCCTAGATATCAAACTTAGTGGTTTCTAGATCCAATGACATCTTATTCAATGGTGCCCTTAACCCTTGTTGCCTTAACAAAACATGTATCTTGATCTGCCACACACTAAAACTATTCCTCCCTGTGAACTTGTCAATTTACAAACTCAAAGAAGTCATATTTCTCACCAGACTTAAACCCTAGGCTTTAAACCAAAGCTTTTGATACCAATTTGTAATAACGGATGCAAGAAAGGACAAATATAGAATGTTAAATTAAAAAGAAAAACACACACAGATTTAAGTGGTTCACCAACAACGAATTGGCTACACCCCCAGTACGCAAGAGGAACAATTTTATGGATCTTGGGGAAAGCAAATTACATATTTAGAACATATTTGAGATCAATCATGGATAACATATTGATTGTCTCTCGGATTTCTAATGTTATCTCTCTCATAACTCACAAATAAGAAATACATGAAGATTCACATATTTTTGAATAATTACTCAATTAATGATCATTAAGGCTAAGAAATGACCTAGAGGTATTTATAAGAAGCCCCTAGACTAAGAAAGATGGGCCATAATAAAGGAATTAAATCCCACTAACAAACCGACTAAAATCAACAAAAAACCCCCAAGCATGGGCGTGGTGCACAAGGCATGGGTGTGCAACCTAATTAGTAGCAAAGTAGGAACTCTAACTCGAACTGACACATGCATTATATCCCTATGCTACACCTAGACCTGGCAATCCTGACCCAAACCCGATGACCCGACTCGAATAACCCGACCCATGACCCGAAATTGACCCAAAAACAGTGATCCGAAATTGACCCGAAACCCGAAATTAACCCGACCCAAAGTGGAATTGACCTGACCTTGACCCGATACCCGAATACCCGACCCGAAACGACTCGACATGAAATGACCCGACCCGAACTTGACCCGAGACCCGAAGTGACCCGAGACCGAAGTTGTCCCGACCCGAAGTTGACCGGATACTAAAATTACCTTATACGTGAAATGACCAGAATCTATTTAAGCTAACGATTTGACCTGAGGGAACCGAAATAAAAAAAATAACCGCAATCAAGCTGACTTAATTTTTTTTTATTAATTTGTAATGTGTAACAGTGTAAGTATTTTACATAATTCGAGATTCTGGGAATACAAAATCTTCTAGGCCACTGGAGTAATAAGCGCTTCAATGGTAAATGAGATGAAGTGTGTAGAGATTAGAGAAGAGTGAAGACAAAATAGAGAGCTTGGACTCCTAATTTGCAATTTTGCAGTAAATATAATACAAAGAAATTATTACAATAGTGAACAGTGAAAATGGTAATAAGAGTATTTAAACTAAGGTCAATAAGAGAGTGAGGTATAACTCAATTAGTTAGAGCATCCCTCTTAGTTTCAGGAGATCCTGAAATTGATTCTCAATCTAAACACCAAAAAAAAAAACAAGGTCAATAAAAGTCTAACAATTACTATATTCCATGAAAAAGTAGCCTTAATAAATATAGTGAGTTTCTCGTCAATAAATAAATAAATATATGTACAGAGTTGAATATGATCCGACCCGAAGTTTACTTGACTCGAAGTTGATCCGAAATTTGCACCCGAAAATTGACCTGACTCGAACTGACCCGACCCGAAATGACCCGACCCAAACTCAACCCAACCCGAACTCGACCCGAAAAAATAACTAGGTATTCATGTGCTACCTCATAAATTCCCCTTCTCCTTATGGTACATTATGTCTTCTTTGACTAATATATATGTTGCTAATGGTTCCTGTGGCTATGAATGATATTGCATTTTCCATACACGGTGTTTTGTTAGCTATGAGGTAAGAATTATCGCCTTTGAGGAGTTCAAAATTTTTTTTTTTTTTTTTTGAAAGATATCCCTATAACTTGTTATCCAATCTGATATTTGAATATATTCTCTCTGTAGCGTTGAATCTAGAAAGTCTCAAAGACTTCATTAGTGCTAGTTATTGTTGCATGATGTATTGCTAAAGTTTATGTATTTATTGCTTTGACAAGACATTCTAGGCTTTGGCTGATCACTGTCTTCAAGTAATTGATGAAGTTTATGTATTTATTGCTTTGACAAGCCATTCCAGGCTTTGGTTGATCACCTTCTTCAAGTAAGAATTTTTTTTATTATGTGAATATATTCTGATGTATATGTTTGCTTTTATCGTATGTAAATTAAGAAGCGGTAATATTAGATGAGTTGTAATTCTTTTTTAAGCCTAAGATATATGGCTAATAAAAAAAAATTAAAAATAACATAGCTGAAAAAACAAAGCAAAGTAGATTAATAATGAATAATGATCATCAATTTAGTTGGGGTTTAATTGTTAATAAGTTATCATCAAATTATGGTTATTTTCTCTATTAATTCATGGAGGTGGGATAAGAAATTTATTAAAATAATATAGATACAACTTTACCGCATACGAAGTGTAATCGGGATTTTACGCGCACAAATGCCAACGTGAATAGCATATGGATGACGGAATTTGCCTACAGGTTGGCCCGCCTTGTCGTACTCCAGGACCATGGGACCGACGGGTTTCTTGAAATTTGTCGTCGGACCCCTCACCTTTTTCTTAGCCAGTGCCCTCACCCCTCCTCCACTTTGTCCTTGGCTTTGATTGTGGGAAGTAGCGTTCTCACCAACCGTCTCAGAAATTGCATTTTCAATAGGAGGCGCTTGTTCAGCCTCCATTTCAAATGCATCCAGCCTACGCTCCAACTCATCCTGAGCCTGATCTTCTGCCTCACCCAAATCAGGCTCCTTGTTCACATCATACAACTCATCACCATCCTCAGATAAGTCATCATCATCATCCTCTACAACCTCGACACAAACACGGTCCTGATCGTCCGCCATGAGATGTAATCACCTGCCATAACAATCATAACAAGTATAGTCAGAAACAATTCTAAAAACATCCTAGTTTAGGAAACTGAACAAGGAGTGTAACACACCAATGATATAATGTTCCATTAATTATGGATACTTTTTTCACAAACAGAGGTATCACTCTGAACAATTGTAGTCAGAAACAAGTGTTATTATGCATTCAAGTTTTAACTAATCGAAACCTTGATTTATTTAGAATACAATCCCTATCCTTACCAACCAAGACCTTGATTAATCTAGAACACAACTCCTTACTAAGCTAGCCAATGCAAGCACGTACTTGATGTTTCTATATTTTGATATCTACACATCAAACCATGGCTTCTATTGAATCTTCAAAGAACCAAAATAGAATAATAAAACAAAAACAAAAGCAAAGAAAATGCATTGCCCTTCTTGAGATAGAAAGGAAAGAAGAGAGAATATGCTAAATAAAAGTATAAAGTTGACAAAGCCCTAGGTATATAGGTACATAATTTATAGAAAATTTCAAAAACAATTTTTGTCATAGAGTTCTCTTAAGTACTTTCGATCCATTAGCCACATGCTTTAAAGTGGGCTAAAGAAGGCTTGTTACTGTGGAAGAAAGAAAGGTTAAGTTTATAGTCCATAAGAAACAAACAAAAGAGACAGACACTACTCCAACCCTATAAAACACATCAACCCAAAATCAATAATCCAAAACAGTAACAGTAGAATTATACAAGGAACTATCTAAGCAATAAATGAAACATGTCCACAAAGATAGTGTTAATCACCTTCACTTATGGTTCATAATTTGATGAACTTCAAGTCTTGATTAATGATCGGTTTCTTTTTCTCTCAAATTAACAGAGAAGGGAGGATAGGTTCATTACATTAAAAAAAAGATATGGAAATTTGCCATAAATAATTGAAGTAATTGAGCGTGAGACCCAAATGAATTGAAAGATTCAAGTTTGGTTTGGGAAGGGATCTTGAATGTTTTGAAATGAATGGAAAGATAATCCACTTTCATTAAACCAAAATACACTGAAACCCATAATGTTCGACTTCCCGTCCTACATGTTTGACTTTCATAATGTAGTAAGTGCTTCAATTCAATCCCAGACCCACACAGCCATGCAAACCCAGACCACAACAAAAAACAGGCCCACACAGCCACACACCCTCTACACCCCTGCTTCAATTCAATCCCTACCACCATCAACAGCCACCTCAACAGCCACCAACATCAGCCACCATCAACAACCACCATCACATATAATAATAATAATAATAATAATAATAATAATAATAATAATAATAATAATAATATTAATAATAATAATAATAATAATAGTAAAATTACAAAAAAAAAAAAACGAAAATCAAACGTCAATTGTATAAACGAAGAATTCAAATATGAAATTGAAAATAAATCAACGAATAACCCTAGAATGCGAAGGATTCATATGGATTAAGAACAAACATTACCTCGACGCTGCTTCAATGGAGGTGAGAAAACTCAAATTCGGCTTCAATGGAGGCGAGAAAGCTCAGATTCGACTTCAATGGAGGCGGAGATGCTGCTTCAAATGAGTGCGAAGGCGAAGGTGTTGCATGCTTCAATGGAGTGAGAAGGCAAAGGTGCTGCTTCAATGGAGTGAGAAAGCTAGGGCAAAGACGAAAGAAAGAAAGAATAGAACAGGGAAAAGGAGAGGGAAAATTAGAATAGAACAGGGAAAACACGAAAGAAAGAAAGAAAGAAGAAGGAAAATACCGGGTTTTTTTTTTAAAATTTGCCACCGGTTTGAACCGGTTCGAAAAACACATTCCCCACCGGTTTGGTCTGAAACCGGTGCGAAATCCCTACCACCGCTTTTTTTTTTATTATTTTATTTTAATTCAGTAATTGCCACCGGTTTGAACCGGTGCGAAATATATGATTTGGCAACGGTTAAACAGGAACCGGTGGGAAAAGTATTTTCCCCAATCCCACCCATATCTTTTCCCACCGATTTTCAAGAACCGGTGGGAAAAGTGCGCTGCGGAATTCATTTTTTCTACTAGTGACTTGTGCCTTCGCTAATTGGCCGACAAACTTATTTATTGTGAAAGAATGTGTCTTGCAAAGATTGATAGAGACTTAGGATGGACTTTTTGTTATTGTTTGTTCTTTTATAAATTGGTTGACAATAATTTTTGTCTTAATTGATTTTTACGACCTATTATAGATAACTTAAGGTTCTTAATTATAAATTTTCCTTTTCTTGGTATGTTATGTCTCCAAAAATATTTCACCTTCCATATTCTCTTTTTAGGGTGTTTCCTTGATGTGTTATTGATGTTGAAATCCTTTTGTTTGGATTTTTTGATTTGACTAGGTAAAGTTTATGCAAGGGCCAGGGATAGAAGAAATAACTAGAAATAGAAGGGTTTATCGCTTCTTAATGAGTACGTGTTTCTCTTAAGAATTGAGAAGTTTGTTTTCGCTTTAGTAAATCGGCTTTGTGAAAGAGAAAAGTCTCTTAAACACTTGGCAACCAAATCTTTACAATTATGCATTTTTCATTTTAACAATCAAGATTAGCATTTAAAGTTTTTGAATGTTTTTGTCAATTATGTTACATGGACTCGGGAAGAAGAGTCGTTTATGGGTACGAATATGAGTGTCATATGGTAACTATAAAAATTGGTGACACAAGGACTTTGTCCGAGCATTTAAAATGTTCAATCAGATTTTAAAAGTTTCATTTGTGTAAAAAAAGATAAAATTGAGAAGATATTTAGTATTTCTTTTTCTTTTTTTTGTTAAAAAAATAAAATTGACAATATATTTTTATAATAATAATAAGGTGTAATAGGTGGAAAGATGTTTTGTTAGATACATGTAACTAACTGGCTAGCATACATTTGAAAAGATTGAAAGAAACATAACTTATTTTATTTGAGAATGAGTGATAGCTCTTGGTTTGAGTAGGCTTAGAGCTTCCCCCCCGATTTCAGAGGATCTTGGAATTAATTCTTATCACCTGTTCTTGTGGGTCTCTAAACACCAAAATAACAATCCACTTATTTTTTTTATCTCAAACATTTTCCCTCCTCACTCAAAACCCATTCTCTATTGCTAATTGACATATATATCTGCTCCTCTATTTTCCCGACCAGCGACCACCATTTACTCTACATTCGGCCAATTTCTAACTTTCGGAAATAGATTATTATATTATAATGGGAATCGGCATACTGCAACGATTAAAGTCCCAATGTTTTACAATGTTTCTCATCATTAATAAATGTTTTAGTTTGAAGATCTAAAGTAGGTTTTCATAACCTAAGATTATAAGTTATCATTTTCGAGAGAAACCTTCTAACTCTAACCAAGATTTTGTTCCCTTTTCTAGGGTTGTGTCTTATCGACATTGTACTTGATGAAATCTACCAAATATATGTACCAAAGTTTGTCAATATGTTAGTTCACAAGCTTATCCGTAATGAAGGGTAGATTTGAAATTGCACAATAAATATGTTAACATATGATAGGCTAGCCAAATAAACTAATCATTAAAGGAAAAAATAATTTAGAAGGAGAGGAATAAGGAAGTTTATGCAAATAGAGGAGGTTACAAAAAAAAAAGGGATTATAAGAAGTTTATTTTTGTTTTACATAGCTTTTTTGTATGATAGACTATTCTCTCCAATACTTACAATTCATCTTTAATTTTCCTTTATATTCACTTAATTAAATTAAAACCGCCAATTCTAGGTTTCATCTTTTCATCAATATGTTTGTTTAAAAAAGCTTACCAACAATGTCTTGGAGGGTGCACCCGTTAATAAACTATGATTATCTTGTAGAACAACTCCTCATGGGCTTAACATACACAAGAACTTGTGAAAGGTTCATTTGCTTCTTAATAAACAATGCTTCCCCCCCCCCCCAGGACCTTTCTTTTTACTTATTTTAGGTTAGTTATTGGACGTTTGACCTTCTTGTAAGGATGAGTTTGCTATTTGAGACTATTTCAGTTTCTATAAAAAAAAGCTTCACTTTTAATTAGGTCATATTTTATGTACCACATTGAGGATGATATAGACTAGTATGAAAAACTAAATATGACCAAAATTAATTTTATTTCATGTTATATAATGTATATTACCAGCAGACCATGGACAAACAATCTTTCATATCACAATATGATTTTCCCTTGACACTCTTTTTTAAGCAAGATCGAATAAAAGAGATGAGAGACACTCTCATTATCAGTTAGACAATAGAAGCAAATCGAATCACAAGGACCATTGATCCTTTGTGACTAATTTGTTCATGAGATCAAGCCATGTAATAAAAAGGCTATTTGGAGTAGCCTTATTATTACAAATAATCCTTTTCCAATTCCATATAAGGACCCGAAGGTCCAATCTTATCATAGAGTTTAGTAATACTCAATTTGACATTTTGAATAACAGTTACCAACCACCAATATCATCAATGATAACTCTACATTTCAAGATTTTCTTCAAAACCCACAAGCACTTTTCAGGGATATTTTGCATACTATAATTACTTTTTACTAAAGTAGAACATATGCAACAATTTGATCCACATGTTATCTGTCTTATGAGTCAGATCCCACAAAATTTTGCTGACAACAACCTTATTCCAGTCTCCTAAAGAGGTAATTTTCCAACTCTCACACACTTTAGGGAGAGACATCCGCTTCAAAGAAACAAGAGCTTCCCTGAACCTTACCTGTCCAAAGAAAGATTATGAATATGGCTTTAACTTCTTTCAAAATCAATTTGGGCAAAATGAAGATTTGAGCCCAATAAATTTAAATTCCAAATTAAAGAAAACACTCTTGATCTATTGCAATCTGCAAACATAGGAAAGATTTCTAGAAGTCCATCATTCAATTGTAGCAATAATTCTCTACTAGAGGTCTACATTGAACAACTATAAGTTGCTTAGAGAAGAGGTGTACTACAACATATCTAAAAGGAGGATTACCTCTGCCAACCCCTAAAATCATTTGCAACTTATCTTTATCAGTCTCACATCAAAAATACCACCAAAGTGCACCTCACTCTTATTGAGATTTTTAGCAAGGCCAAAATCATGTGAAATTTTTTAAAAGGATTTAAAAAGAAGCATAATAGAGAATAAATTAGCTTTGGCAAAAAGCAGCAAGTCATCTACAGACATCAAGTGAGTAATACTTAGTTTTCACATCTAGGATGAAATTTAAAATCAGGATTAGTGGTTATTTCCTGCAAGCATATAGATAAATACTCCGTGCATATTGGAAAATAAGAGTTATGAACCTATGAGTATAGCCCTTTATGAGCTTAGTGGAAAGTAAGATGTTAACATCGATGTGCTTGCCTGGAATAACATTAATGATATTACCCACCACCTTTGCAAGCTTACCTATAATAACTTTATTGATCAATTTATACACCATAGAACAACAAACAATATGCTTATACTCCTTAACATAAGAAGGGTTTTGCACATTGGGAATTAGACTAACAGTGGTACAATTCCATTACTTGATAAACTTACCATGCTTAAAGAAATCCAGGACAATAATATAAATATCATATTTAGTATTGTGCCAAGATTTCTTAAAAATAGATAGCATTAAAGCCATCATATACAGGCTAGGTACCTTGTCATCACCAATTCCATGCAAAGCTTTATAAATTTTAGCAATAGTAACCTTAGCAAAAAGCACATCAATGGCATCCACATCAAGCTACTTCCTGCTCTCATAGTCAACAGATCAACAATAGGAAGAGAATTAGCTCTAGAGCCCAGTAACTTATTAATTATTAAAGTTCACAATCTCATATAAAATAAGATTAGGATCCTTAAAAAAGAGTATAAGTTTCAGTATAGATAGAGTCTATCATGTTCCTGCTCCGTGCTTTATAACAGCGAAGAAATAGTGAGAGTTGGAATCTCCAAGCTTAATCTATCAAACTCTAAGCTTTTGCTTATAAATTCTTTCTTGAATGTTCATCCAGCAACTAACCCTCTACATAGCCTCAGCTTCTTGAGAATGCAAAGAAGCACTAAAATGATCATCATCAAGCTTATTCTAAATCTAAGCCAAAGAACTCTATTCCTAATTTAAATTCTCAACAACTTTAGCAAAGTGCTTAATATTTAGACTCTTTAGCCCTTGCTTGACATACTTGAGTATTTATTAAACACTATGCATAGGAGAACCAACTCCATTCTAGTTCGAGCTTTTCTCAACAATATTACAAAAATCAGCATGCTCAGCAAGGTAATTAAGAAATTCAAAAGGAATGTCTTTATCCGAGTGATTAAAGTGAACCTTAAAATAAGAGATTATGATTAGAAAGAGAGGGAGGTAAGTCATAGCCTCAACATGATTGTACTATTGCATCCTAGTAGTGATTTTGTCAACAACATGCCTAATATTTGGCAAAAAGTAAAAGGAGCCTTTACTCTTAATCTCAATTAAATCCATCTTCTCAACAAACTCCTTAAAATGCCTCACTTCATAGTCAGGTAAAGTGCTTCCATTATATCTATCATCAGCACGTAGTATAGAATTTTAATCCCCTACAAGGAGCCAAGGAATACTAGTAATCCCCTGCTTATATCTTTCAAGATTGGTACCCTATCTTGAATACAATAAACCATAAACAAAAGTACAAGCAACTTGATGCTGAAAGTCTTTACTACTAATCATAGAGTGAACTAAAAATGTTCATGTGAACTCTGAACATCCAAATCACCTTATCACCTTGCCACCTAATCCAAAGTCTACCTTTATGAGAGTGATCATAATCGCAAAACCTAGACCAAGATTTCCCAAATTTTCTTCTGAATGGATAAATGTTTATGAACCTTTGTCTCAAAGTAACATGAACATGGTGTTCAAGAAGTAGCTTCTTCACATAACCACTTTATTAGGGTCATTAAGACCCCTAATGTTCTAAATGAGAATAATCATGACATTAGGGGGGAATTACCCTCACCCTCGATAGGGTTCAAGTCATTTGCACCCTCACTAGGATCACCATCCACCTCTACCTAATTTTCAAGCTGGACCATGTAAGAGTCTAAATTTGCAATACCTAAAGTAGTTTTCTTGGTTCCTTGTCCCTTAGTTTTCCTGCCCACATACAAGTAGTCGAAGTTAAGGTAATGACAATAGAACTGTAATACCCCTCATGATTGCTTTATAGGGATTTAATATACTACTCATACCAACAAGATGCATCTTCCTTTTAGGGAGCTCATATGCTAAGATACTTCTCAGTTAAGTCTGCTTGGCTGAGAGTAGTCTTAGGATGGGTGACCTCCTGGGAAATTTTCCGGGGGTATGAATGAGTGAGGACAAAATGTGCTGGTTTGTGAGGACAGTTATTGGCCCTTGGTGCCTATTTCGTGACCATAGGCCCCTCCCTAAATTGTTTGGGGTCGGGGTGTTACAAGAACCATGAACATTAGGATTAGTTCTAACAAAAGTAACAGCAAGAACAGAAGTAACAATATTCTATTTAGGCTTCCAAATTTGTTATTGCTTCTCAAGTCCATCTTACTACATGCTTTTTAGGCCAGTCTTGAGTTTTCTTAGTAGGAACTGAACAGTCATGCCCAACCTTATTTCACTTAGTACTTAGAGGAGGGGTCTCAAAAACAACCTTAAGTTCAACCAGCTCGATCACCAGTTGGACTTCAAACACTGACACTGCTAGGCAAAGCCTTAAGTCACATCAATTTCAATTAAGAGCCTTGCAAATGAGAACCTTAGCTACCTTAAGGTACACTCGCTGACACAAATAGGGACTCCCAAAAGGCTTCATATCTTGCTGAGAGTGTTAGTTCCCTTGCAATTAAGAGGCAGGTTAGGAAATTTGACTCGTAAAGAAACAATTCTTAAAATTTAGAGTGGAAATTAAACTTCTCAGACCATAGTTTAACAGTTTCAAGTTTACCATATAAAATATAAGGATCAAAACACATAATAGTGGTAATTAACATCCTCAATATAGTGCAAATTTATTATCAAATACACATTGTCATGCCAAAAAATATCAAGTTCTTCATTATTGGCCTATAAATATATGCACCAAAACAATGGTTGGATAATAAACCACAACATAGAAAACTATTGCATTACACCATTTTGCAATACCTGCCTTAAGCTTAGAAGTTTGCAATAGAGCCACCGCTTTCCCATTCTAAACTGTTGGAGAAATAGAACACATGGAAGAACCTTTAGCAATTAATTTCCCTTTGAATATCCAGACCAAGCACCAGCATTATCATTAGGATCAGTTGGGGCATCAAAATTTGGAGCATAGTTCAAAACAGGAATAGGGTCCATTGGAACTATAATCAGGGAAACCTTAGTTACTATTTCATTGGACTTTTGAGGAATCCATCCAAAGTTAACTTCATGGAAGCTGGAAATAGTCTCCACTTCACCTCAAGGAATCTTTCTATGCAAATGATAAACAATAGCTGGAGTTAGGGTAACTAGTTCATCCACTTCCTCAATCGAGGTTGGATTGAAAGTAGACCTAGAGTGTCTCAAGTTCTGCAAAATTGCATCAAATGGTTCATGGATTTGATTTTAAGTAGTTTTATTTGGGAAGAGTTCTTTGTCTCTTCTTACGCACCATGAAAATCAAGGTTGGTAAAGATATGGAACCAGACAAACTCAATTACCATGGAAGGAGAAAGAAGAGAGAAAAGTGAAACTCTTGATTCAGTTAAGCATGGGTTGTTAAAGTACTTATTTTCTTATTTAAATTTGCATTTACTAAAATGCTAGGAGACTAGAAATTTAGGTGTAGATTTGAATTGTTTACATTGCCACTTCACTGTTGAATGATTTGGAAATTTTCATTGAACTCTATAATAGGCAGCAATGTTAATTACTTTAAACACATTATACATGTATACCATATTCGTTCGTTTCATGGGCTAAATACTAAAAGCATTTTTTTAACAATAACTTTATACAATTTCTCTAATTTATTCAAATCATGATTAACTTTTTTTTTATATAATATTGCAGCACTATTCAAATTATCATGACTATCAATAAATATATTCCCCAGGTTGGTGTTGGCTTCTTAAAATTGTCTTGTATTTCCATTGCTTATTTCTTGATGTTCAACTTCATGGATTGTTATTGCCCTTTATTTAAATTGTGATGCTAAAAGTATGAGAATAACAAGATGTCCAATCACACTAGCATGTGTTAGAAAAGAATTAAAGGTAATACAGGTATTAATATGCTTGTGTCTTGGTAGTAGAGAAAGGTAGCTAGTTACGTTTAAGCTATCCTTTTAAAAAATTTGCTACAACCAAATTTAAATAATCTACTCTATTATATATTGTAACCATTCATGCATATGTTGCATCAAAAATTTGAGTTACTAACTTTTCCACATAGTGAAATAACGTGATAATATTAACCTCCAACCATATAGTGTTGTCAGACATGTTATTGTTTAACATTGATACGGACGACCCACATGATTATTTTCTTCACTACTACACTTTATTTTAATGTCTTTTTAGAGGTGCACTTTTAACCATTGTGATGGCAATTCAATAACGAGTTGAAAAGAGTATTTCTACATTTATAACGGAACAACAATAGCACTTGCAAATTGGTAAAATTAGTGTTAGATAAAGTCTTTGTGTAATTTATTTGATATGACATTAATTTATATAATTCTTATGTTTGTTTATCTTATTTGAAAGGGTACTCAATGATTTATGTTTTTGAAATTTAGGTATTTATGAACTTATATAGGAAAAGTACAATACTGAAGGATTTAAAATATTTTACTTGATTTTCTTGGTGGGGTGACAAACTCTGGACAAATGACTACTCAGTCTATTGATCAGGGTGCATTCCTTTTATAGGAATATATTGCAAATCTAAATTTATTTTGTAAAGTTGTCAATATACATCTGAATCATTGTTTTTGTTTGTAGGTTCTTGGGTCAATTTTTATGGAAATATAGGGAAGACACTCTTTTTTTTTTAGATCCATTTGCTTTCATGCCTTCTATTTATTAACTTACCGCTCTTAGATTAAAGTGGTTTTCTAATGTCAAATTATCATGCAGGTGTCTATCTTCTTTGATATTCTATTTATGGTGCAACATTATGTGCTATATCGCAGTAAGCCAACCCATTATCCTTCTAAGTAGGACAAGACAAACAATGAGACACTTTTGAAAAACTTTGATTTATCAATATCTGACCTTCTTTAACACACAAACATGGATGTACCGCTGCATCAATCAAATTACAAGTATGTTAAATATAACGGACCTCGCATTCAAACGAGAACAAACTCATGGTCTATCTATGGGAGAGATTTCTAAGGAAAACGATTTTCCAAAATGTATTCATATCGACACTTCTTCATATTATTCAAGGAACTTTCATTCCAATTTCAAGTAAGCAATTTAAAATTTAATGCACATTCATGAGTTTTAATATATTATTACGTATTATACTTAAAGTAAAGTTTATGTATGTAAGATATTTAATCAGCTAATCCATTAATGATTTGGCTATAGAAAATCCAACACATACATGACATTTGATAATTAATTAGGCACCTTATAATCATGGATAAGTTCCTCTATTTATAATATTTGTGTGGATGAAATTTATTTGAGGAAACATAGATGATTGCTAGGAGAATATAGTGTCTTTCTACCTATACACCTTTTTATTTTCAATACTATTTATTTAACGTAAAAAATAATATTAATTAAATACTAATTTCATGCAGTTTATTTCATTTCAGATTTATGACCTAGCATTACGATACAACTAAAAGAATTTGAGAATTTTTAGTGCTAAGTTTGTATAAGTTATTTAGAGACTTTATAAAACTGTTATGGAAAAATGGAATCAATGCAGATACAATTTTACTATATTGTGTTCATAATATATTTAGAAATAGTTCCAGTTTATTTTTTTGCTTGCACCTCATAGCAAATTATATGTTGTAGATTGTAGGATGTCAATTTGACAAATATTAGTAAGAACACACGTCAACATGCTCCCTTTAAAATGAACCTAAAGAATCACAAAAATAATTATTGTACCAAGTTTACAAATTGTCATATAGTTTATTAAATATAAGAATTCTTTTTTTCGCTTTATTACTTTTTAGCATGTCCTAGTAAGTTATATTCTGTAAATCATAGAATGTCAAAATTACTCGATAAATCCAGTTTTCTTAACACCACATGCCAATGTGTTTTCTTAAAAGAGTACAAAATCATCGTATTAATTGTAATATTTCATATGAAGGTTATCAATATGTTTTGGAAAATCTTACAACCAACTCTCTATATATACATTAAATACTCTGGAGGGGTAATCCTAAACACACTATTTAGTCTCAAATTCCCCTCACAATAACACTCACCCCAAAAGTACAATTATATTCCTCCCTATGGATAATATGTAACTACTTTTGTTAAACAAATCAATTAATAATTAAAAAGAAAACACTCACACATGGAGGAAACATTTTTTTCTAATAGGAGGGGCAGGTCCTTCGGGACTAGGCATTGCTACATGCTTAACCAAAAAATCTATTCCCTACATTGTTCTTGAAAAGGAAGATTGTTGTGGTTCTCTTTGGAAGAAACTCGCATATGATCGATGCCATCTTCATCTAGCAAAAAAAAATTTGCTCATTACCCCATAAGCCCCATGCACCACAAGCCAAGAAATATATGAGTAAGAATGATTTCATAGATTACATTGATGATTATGTTTTCAACTTTAATATTAGGCCGCGATACTTGACACGGTTGAATCTGCATTGTTTGATGAAGCCAAAGAAAATGGCTAGTGTAGGGTTTTTTTCAATCTCAACCTTTTGAGCCCCACTATATTCATGCTTTTAGGCATGGCGGCGCTCCAAGGGAAGGAAGCTAGTGATAGAAGAGTCGCCAACAAGTTTTAGGAACTTGTAAACCATTCATAGGTGCGAAGGTTACACCTCATTCACGATCAGGGAGATCGCTAACTTAATAGTGGTCCAAAACCATGACTGGATATTCGGGGATGATGGTACGAATTCAACCTAAAAGAGATTGAACCCGCCCTAAATCGACCTCTACTTAATTCTTATGATATTCATGTGCGCTTTCCGATCAACATACATACATCAAGTTAGCCCTAAACCTGTTTAATCTACGTTGGTTGATTATTAATGCACAATCAAATCTAATATTGGTGACCACTTGAATTAAAATCATATTAGCCTAAATCAAATTATTAATCATCTTATTAGGCGTGATTTAAAGTACAAATTCCCTTTAAACCTGCAAAAAGGGGCGTGATCAAGCAATAACAATCAATCATGAATAACCAAGCAATGTATTATTAATTGACACAACAATCATCATCATAATCAAAATCATCAAAACACGATTAGTAAGATCCTAGGCATGATACTAAACGGATTAATAACAAATCCTAGCATGTCACTAAAAATCATAATCAAAGCATTAACCTAATGATACTAGAAATCATAAAAAGTATCCTAAATAAGATACTAGGAATCATAAAAACATCCTAACATGATACTAGGAATTATAATAATATTCTAAGCATGATTCTACTCCAAACTTAAGGATTAAGTAATTGAATTACTTACGTTGATATTCCTCCCTTCTTGTTATTAATACAATAAACACGTTAGTAACTTCAAGAAATGTTAAATCAACAAAGTAAATAAATCAAAATAATAATTGAAATATAGATTTGGACCAAACCTTCAGAACTATCAACCTTTCCCGTCGAGGTCGAAGGCAATGTCGAGAAGGGCAAGGAGTATTCAAATCTCGCAAAGGAGGTATTGTGACTGATTGGGGAGTGTATCAAGGATGTGTTTAGGCTAAGCTAAGAATATGAAGAATCAAGAGAGATAGAGGATATTAGAAAAGGTATTGATGACGATTGTTGGTGATTGAAAATGGGGTGATATGACCTCTAATTATAAGGATAAAAAAGAGGGTTGAAGGATAAAAAAAAAGAATCACAATTCAAATCGGACAAAAACAAGTCTCATCGCAGCGACAGGTTCATCGCGACGCGATGGTTCTATCGTTCTGCGATGGTTTTGAAAAGATAAGAATTCGTACAGAGTTTGATTCCCAATCGGATTGGGTTAACCAAATATTCGTACATATTCTATTTTGACCAAGATTAGGATCATCAAAAAAGAGATGTTTTATTCAATATAAAATTCTTAAATCTTTATCTTTCGAAAACAGGATAAATTAGAATCTTCTAGAGGATTTTAGAAGCTCATAATAAATCCTAACGGATTTAGGATTAAAAAAACTTTCTAGTGGATTCTAGAAGCTCATAATAAATCCTAATTGGTTTAGGAATGGGATTAAGGTAATTGGACCCTCCACATGATCATTGGGCCGTAGGTAAGACTTGGTTCGGGCTCAGCTTAGTATTTTGGCCATAACTTACTCGTTATAAGTCGGATATGTGCTTATAATATATCGTTGGAAATATCTTTTCAAGCCCCATCCAACTAAACAATAGTTGGACCAGTATCATGGACCAATATATATACTGGTTTGGACGTTTTCATGAGTTGGACACGAAATAAATGAGTTTGAGAGATACGAAATAAATGATTTTGGGTTTAAAATATTTAAGGAAAGGTTAGGAATATGGTCAAAGCTAAGGAAAATTCACGAGACTCTTCAACTCTTCACCTAACTCGATAATCAAAGACGTGAAAGGTACTCATCACTGGGTTTGGTTTTTGGGGAGACACAATCAGGTGTCTACAAAAGCCCCCACTTTGACTAAGTTTGGAGAAACGTAAGTTTCGAAAACGCTAGTCAAAATAGATCGATAGGGACGGAGAATGATTCCGAATGTTCTGCGATCCTAAATCATTCTTTTTAATGACAATAGCTGCGGAAAACGTCAGTTCTAAAGGAGTTAAGGGAAAGAAATGCGTTTCTTGCACTGTCGGGTACACGCCTCAGGGTGACATCTTGTCGAATCAAAGTTGTTTTGTTTGACAACATTCACATTCTCAAGGAGCGTCGTCGAAGACCGCTACATCTCGTGCCATCTTCTCAAATCAAGTGACAACCTCCACATTCTTAGGGAGCGCCGTCGAAGACCGTTACATTTCGTGCCATCTTCTCAAATTAGGTTACAACCTCCACATTCTCAGGGAGTGTGCTATCGAAGACCGCTATATCTCGTGCCATCTTCTCAAATCAGGTGACAACCTCCACATTCCCAGGGAGCGCTATCGAAGACAGTTACATCAGGTGACAACCTCCACATTCTCAGGGAGCGCCGTCGAGACCGCTACATCTCGTGTCATCTTCTCAAATCAGGTGACAACCTCCACATTCTCAGGGAGCGTCGTCGAAGACCGTTACATCTCGTTCCATCTTCTCACATCAGGTGACAACCTCCACATTCTAATTAAGGGAGTGCCATCAAAGACCGCTACATCTTGAGCCGTCTTTAAAATCTTCTCGTAGAAATCCTCTATCTTAAGAAATTCGTGATTATAATCAATCACTACTCAAATGTGCTCAATCAATACTGAAATGTGTTCAATCAATAGGTAATCAGTAATGTGATCGTCATCAAGTTGATTGATAAGTGACTTTTATGTCACTTTTAAGGGTATTTCTAGGCTCATTTTTAGGTTTGTTTTCCAATAAGCTCCCTGAATTTCTTATTTTCTTTGTTTAATATTAATTTCGTGTAATTTTGGTAGATTTTAATAGTTTTTTAGTTTATTTTCGTAATTTTAGTTAATAATTTCGCACTTGTCTCATTTTCGTATTTATTTTAAGTTCATTTTAATTAACTATGTTTTTTTTTTATATGTCATACTACTCTCGTATTTGGTTTTGTTTGTAGGTATATGTTCGGGTTGAGGCACATGTCCGAATTTGAAGCCATTTTCGGTGTCTCGGGTCCGAAACATCTCAATTAAGCACCCAACACTCCCCTCATCCCCTGCTTTATCCACAACTCCCTTGCTCCATCTCCTTGTGAGCTCACTAATTGCAATCACCACCACAGCCAAATTCACACGATAAGCAGCCCACAAATTACTCCCTATCAACCCTCACTCACACCAGCCACCAACCTAATTACCACCGTCACCCACCATCTCCAACCTCCTCCAACCACCGTCCACAATAACAACCACAACTCACAGCCACCCAACACCGCAAGCAGCCGCGCACCACCAAATCACCATTCAGCAGCACCCCACGCTGCTCCTAACCACCGCACCACCATTACTCACCCTCGACCTCCACCATCACTCACCGCAACCAGCAGCTCGCCACCAACAGAAGTTCCTCACGGCAGCACTAATTGCAAAAGAGACCAGCCCACTTCAATTAGCAGCAACCCGTTAATTTTAGCATACAAAGCCCCAATTCAAATTTCATTTAGAGCGGGCGCTCAGTTTTACAAAGCGGTCGGTCACAATTGGTTCGATATGTTCAATTTGAGGAAGAATGTATATAGCGATCGCTCCTATGGGTTCGCGCGGCAGCTCCATTTTCACGGGTCCAACTGTACGGGATTAATGAGCTTCAACGATTGAGATTAATTAATTCAAGATAAGTGCAATGATTTGTTCATGATTGAAGGTGAAGTATTAGAAGCCGTTTGATGGAGATGATGCGATGATGATGATGAGAGGGGAGCAGCAAAAATGAATCGAAGAGGAGAGGGGACCAGGGAGTCTTATGTTTTGGGGATTTCTTATTCTTTTATTTTCTTTTATCTCCTTTTTCTACTTCTTTTATTTATTTATTGGATGGAAGCCCGTGCGATGCACAGTTTTTTTATACATAAATCTCATGAAAAGATTATTTTCTTAATTTAACCCTATAATTTTTTTATTATTATTTTGCTTGTTAGAAAACGGATTATTTGTTTTATTTTTATACAACTTATAATGTGACCTTAATTTACTAATATTAGTTATATGAAAATTATAAATATGATAGATATTAGAATAAAATCATAATCTTGTTCGTATTTTTTTAACCTATGATTTGTTTGTATAACGAAAACACGTTGTTCCACTATACATATATAGTTATAGAATCACTATTTTTCTTTCACAAATAATGACTTAGACCACCCTTATTCTTTTACTCCGTATCAACTTTATACAATGAAAAATTAATAAACTAAACCCAAAACTACAGGTTAAAATAAAGACGGTGTGAGTAATAGTAAAAGATATGACTTTATAAATTTTTAAATAGTTAAATGAAATATATATATACTACCAAGAGTGTTGCATTACTAAAATTAATCTAATTGAATAAAATTAAATCTTTACAATGAAATTTCATTATCATATGTCTTAATAATAGAGTTATATGTATATTATACTACAATGATTTTTACAATAATAATATAGATATTCTACCGGAAATTATAATACACAAAAAATCAAAATTATCAGAGACATCTTTTACAATCTTTAATTTTTTCCCTACTATTGTAACATTATAGTTGACCTAAGGCCTGTTCTGATTTACTAAATTGAGCTGAAGTGAACTAAACTGAACTGATTGAAGCTTAACTGAACTGAATATTTTATGAGAGAAGGAAATTAGGAACTGAACTGAACTAAACTAAATTGAACTGAAAATAAGCTGAAGAGAACAGGCTCTTACTTTTCCAATCACACATTTCTCTTTTGGATTTATAAGTGCTTGAAGAAATTTCTTTCAATTGGCTCATAGACATAATCCCTTCAAATAAAAAATAATTAATATTAAATTACAATTAAGTTGTTTAACAAAATTTAATACGATAAGTAACATAATTAGATTAGGTAAAATAAAACAAAACATACATCTTATAAAATAATGAATAACAATCAATTTATTTTGTTTACCATCAGAAAACCTTGATATACTTACATTATTTCCAATATTTTTTGTTAATCAACGAATTAGACCTGAAAAAAATTCACACCATGAAAAAGTGTAGATAAATAATATTCACATGTTTACGTTTCTGTATAGTATGTATATATATTGTCTACTTACAATTGAAAAAAAAATCAAAATTATATTTTTGAGAGGATGTATACAAATCTTTAATATCATCATATCTTATATATTTGTGGAGTAGCAAATCAATCTCTTATAAAAAACTTTATCTAATCATGAAATGGGTTGCTATAAAAATTGAACATTATTGTTTTTTTTTTTTCATATCTTTTTTTTGAAGAATATAGTTAAAGATTGAACGTTATTTTTTTTGAAGAATATTGATTTTTTTTTAAAACAAATTGAAGAATATTAGTTAATTATTAATAACTTATATTTATTTTAAAATATTTTTTTTTTTAAAAAAAATTGATTGAACGTTTTCTTAAAAACAAAATGAACATATATTTTTCTTTTTCAAATATTTAATTTTAAAGTGTTTGTATAAAATAATTGTATAATTTATAGTTTTTTTTTTTAATTTAAATCCTAATATCAAGAGATCATCTTTTTAAAAAGATAATTTTAGTTTTAAAATAATTTAAATCTTAATAAATCATTATTCGTCGTTTTTACCTACGTGGAAAAATTTTTAAATGTCATTCGTCACTTTTGCTTATGTGGCGAGTGAATTTTTTAATTATAAAAAAATTACAAATCTAACTTTTAATTGGTCGAAATAATAACGTGCGATGCATGATTTTTCATACATATATCTCAAGAAAAGATATTTTCCGATATACTTTAATTTTTTTTTATATATATATATATATATATATATATATATATATATAATTATTTGATTTATTTTATGATTTAATAATTTTACACAAAAAAAACAAATAATAATTTAATTTAAATGATATTGCCAATTACAAAAGTATAATTTTTTTAATGTAATTTATAATGCGACTTAATTTATTGTTGTTTTGTATTTTATTCATTGTTGTTAGTTATATGAAAATAATATGATATCTTTCAAAAAAAAAATTGTAAATATGATATTTCATTGATTACATATTAGGATAAAATCTTTAATGTGAAAAGATAATAATTTTTTATTTTTAAAATAATTTAATTTCTAAATCATTATTCGTTGCTTTTTACACTTGAAATTAAAATCTCATATCTATATATAATTTTGTATATTTCTTGTGATCTCTTGATCTCTAACAAATTCTCTATCTTTTCAAATTTTTAGACATAAAATGTTTAAAGATAGTAAAGTTTTTTTTTATTGCGTTATAAGTTTTAAATTTATTTTATGAAAAAAACATCTTATTGATCGGGTATTTAGATAATACCATTAATTTCATAAGATAATATTTATTTTTTTAATAATTTAAATATTAGTATCCCACGGTTTTTTATACATAAAATCTCATAAAAATAATTTATGAGAATGGCAAGGGTTACATCCCTAATATCCCCGATTTGACGGAATTTAAGGGAGATATAATGCATCCTAGTGAATATAAGTCTGGTCGAGAGTTTCAAGACAAAGATGTTTTAGTCGTTGGTTGTGGTAATTCTAGGATGGAAATCAGTTATGACTTATGTGATTCAGGAGCCAACACTTCAATTATTATTAGAAATCTGGTTAGTTTTTTATCACATTATTTTTCATCATTTTGCAAATATAGCAAACAATAATAAAGTGTACTTATGTATTATTTTTATTAATGGCTCGTTCATATAGGTTCATGTGGTTTCAAGAGAAATGATCTTTTTAGGGATGCACTTGCTAAAGCACTTTAGTTTATCAACAGTGGACGCTCTAATCACTCATGCTAGCAAATTGAAATATGGGAAGTTATCAAAGTATGGAATTTATCGTCCAAATGAAGGCCCCTTTTTACTTAAGGCAACAAAGGGAAGAAGCCCTGTTAATCTGTTATTGAGGTAGGAACTATAGCCAAAATACAATATGGAGATATTAAGGTAAATTACTTTTAATTATTATTTGTTAATATATCTTTGTCTATTAAATTTTATTTAATATATAGTAGTAATCAATTTATAAAAAATTTATTTCATCCTTAAATAATTTGTTGTTTCATTGTATGGGGACAAAATGGACAATCCTAAATAACAATATTATGATCAATTACTATGTACCATGAATCTCTCCATAGAAAAAAAAACCCATTAAACTTATCATTTGATACTCGTGTTTTATATACAATTTCTTACTAGTCTTTTTTATTTGCAAATTCTATAGGTTTTACCGGGAATTGAGATAATTAACAAGAGCAAAGTCATATTCGAAGATCAAGTTGAATTAAGCTTTGATGCAATAATAATTTCAACTGAATTCAAAAGCACAGCTTGTGAATAGCTTAAGGTATGTACATTACCTCAAGTTTATGTAACTTAAATAATAATCCAATCTAAGTATTACACACACACACATGCGCACATATAGAGATTAATCATATTATTTATGCATTATTTTCTTTTGGGTTTATGTTAACAATAAATGTAATATATTAGTATAACATAGACAATTAATGAAATTTCTTTTTTATTTTTTGGATTATGATTTTATACTAAAAAACAATGGATTCTCAAATAATCGTTTCCTAAATCACTGGAAAGGAAAGAATAAATTGTATTGTGCTGGATTATCAAGAATAGGACTACAAGGTGTTTCCAAGGATGACATAGCCATTGCTAATGATATTGAGATGATTTTAAGAAATATGCTCCATTCCTGAAGAAATTTAAGTTATTACATTAATAATCTTAGTGGTTATTGTTGAATCTTTCAGAGTGATTTTTTCTACTTTTATCTTTAAGCTACTACGTATGTTGTAATGATGTTTACATAGTTTTGATTTTTTTATAGTGCTGTCTTGTTCATGCTTCTATGTACATAGAATCAAATGTTTCAAAATTTCTAAAATAATACATTTTGCAATCAAGTGTCATCGTCTAACTTATGCTTTAGAATTATTATAATTATTGTTGATGAAGAAGCTTAATATATACTAAAGTATAAGCCACCTTTTCAATAATGTTTTAAAGACAAAGGTGGATGTAGAGCTATATTTACTTCAATGTTTTCAAGTTGAAATTTGCCTGATAATGAATTGATTATTAGATCAAGTTATATCAAACCACATTATGCTAACTTGATACAGTCATTTTATTTGCGCTTATTTGCTAAAGAGAAAGAGAAATAATAAGGAAGCATTGTACTCTCTCGTCTCTAATTTTTCCCTTATTACTTGGCTTTTCACAATCTCGAAGATACACTTTAAAACGAATATATATATCCATTTTTATTCACGTGAAAGTTAGAAAAACTCGATACACCCTTCATTTTTTTTAAGTGAAACTTTTTGACTTTTTGCATTATTCATTTAATTCGCTTTCACTAATATTAGTAATTTATACATAAGAAAATATATAGTCTTGTGGAGTTGTGGCCCTTATGGGTATATCTTTGAATCGTCTCAATGAATAATTAATTTATTATAATTTTTTCTTGATATAAAAAATATAATTGGTCAAAATTTTGTATTGACATACGTGTCAAGGAGAAACATTTTACTTAAAAAATGGAGTGAGTATTAATAAAATAGACAATGAGATGTATATAACTAGATCTCACATAACTATATAATCTCTTATATATTAACAAGACTTTGTAGTCAAATATTCTGTAATTTGACCCAAAAATCTAAACAATGAGGGGAAAATAAAGACGAAAGGAGTAATAATTATTTTCTTAGTTTTATATAAGTGTAACAATTTGACTTTTTTTTACTATTCACCTAGTCCACTTTGACTGGTATTAATGATCATACGAAAAATATTTAGTCTTGTGGGTACTTTTTGATTCAATTGTAACAGTTTTTATTAATTCAATTCTTATAATTTTTACTTATTGATAATAAAAATATTTTTTATTTTTTTGGCAATTAATAATAGGCTTTATTAATAACTAAGAAACTTGCTTAAAGAAATAAGACATTACAGCACAACCACTAAACAAAAGAGACTATACCAGCCACTTTCTCATCTCACCATCACATCTACAAGCTATAGTAAACAAAATGCGTTTTACAATGGTATCCTGTCTTCAGCTTTTTGCCTTACAACATTCCTTTGACTCCAGACGTGATAAATACTGTCTCAGCAAAACTCATAGTGTAGACCATAGCTTGAGCAGTAGTTCTGATTAGGGGATTTTTCCCCACCAATCACCATCTGACAAGTGGACCAATCAGGTTCCGCCATGTGTCCATCACATGGGCCAATAGGAGCCTGCCACGTGTCAAGCAATGATCCGTCCACTATGGACCAATTACGACACGACACGTGTCCTTCCCATGACACCTGGGATAACCGGTCACCTAGGCCCAACTTCCGTGGGAAGCCCAATCAGCCCAAGGTTAACCTAAACCTAGATTGGCACGTTTCCCGAGGTTATAAATACCTCCCTTAATCCTCATTAAGAGAGATTACCCAGATTACACACATTAAACTTTCTCACCTAGAGAGACCCAATCACTTTAATTTCCGCATTAATTACTCCTTAATCAAGTACTAACTTGACCGTCGGAGGCGGATCTCCAATCATCCGGAGCATCCGTTTGTTTTGCAGGTACAGGCGCCCGGTTCCAGTCTCGGAATTGTAACTCTCCCGCAGGACATCAGAAAACCCCGAAACATCTTGGCGCCGTCTGTGGGGAAAATACTTCTGAGATGGCATCCACGTTTGTACCGGCTCCTGAAGAGAGACGTCCCCTGGACGACCCTCTAGTTCAGTCGGACCACGATACTGAGAATGAATTTGAAGTTGAAGCTCACACAGCTTCAGACGGGACCCTAAGGGCCCGACGTACCCGTCATACCGAAAGGAGGAAACGGGAACATCTTCATACAGGAAGCGAGCCAGCAGGCGCACCGCCTGTTCGGCAGCAGCCGACTGATGGGTCTGCTCCCATCACAAGGAACGAACTCATGACCTTCATGAGGGACTTCAAGGGAGAAATTCAAGAGTTGATCAACAAGAAGCCGCCTGCTCTGGACAAGGAGCAGTCGGCTAAGAAACCCTCCACTTCACGGAAGAGGAAGTCAGTTCAAGGGCGAGAGGCGACCCCTCATCCTAAATCTATGAAGTGGGAGCCACCTGCCCTTGATTTCACAAAATACCGTTTTCCTACTCCAGGAAATAGGAAACCTGTTCGTCATATTCAGGCGGACGGGTCGAGGAAAACATACAAAGACGCTCGGCTACTTCTGGAGCAGAAGAAGGGTGACCGATTGTCAGAGTCGGCCTCTACTTCAAACTTCCAAGACAGTTTGCGAAATACCTCGATGAGGCATACTCAGTCGTATCATGAGAGTCAGTCAGGCGGCACCTCCCGTCAGTCTGGCTATCATAGCGACCAGGCGGTACCAAACTTACCGTTTGTACCGCAACAACAGTATTTTTTACAGCCACCTCCGTTTGGTGGACATGCAGCAAAAAATGTCCAACCTATGGACTGGCAGCTACGGTTGCTTAGACTTGGTGAACAGCCGTCGGCCTTCTCCAAGAAAATTACTGAAGCCGCTCAGCCGGCCAAAGTGAAAAATGTATTAGTAGGCGCCTATGACGGCACTACTAACCCAGAAGACCATCTGATGGCATTCACCAACCTGATGTACCTTCAAGGGTTGGATGATCCCACTTGGTGCAAGTGTTTCCCAGCGACTCTCAAAGGAATTGCACAACAATGGTTCGGCAACCTGTCGACTGGTTGTGTAAATAACTTCAAGACGCTTGCTTACTTATTCACCTCCAACTTCGCCATGAACATCCCTGCGAAGAAGACGACCCTTGATTTAGGAACAATTCAGCAGGGCGAGAAGGAGGGGATTCGTTCTTACATCAGGCGGTTTAACCTGATGAGAATACAAATTCAAGGGTTACCGGATGAAGTAGCCTATACTGACTTTTTCAGAGGTCTCAAAGACGGGTCGACCTTCAAATTTGATTTGGTCCGAAAGAGGGTGGCGACTCTTCAAGAGGCCTTGATTGAAGCGGAAGCTTATATACAGGCGACTGATCTTTGTAGTACGGTAAAACAGTCAGACGGGAGAAGGTCCGACAAAAGAGAAGGACGACAGAAACAGTCGTCAAACAAAGACTAGAAGAGAAAAGAGGTCTGGGCGGCTGATTCCTCTAAACAGCCGGCCCAGAAAAAGAAAAAAGAATTCAAACCATACTCCCCAAAGTATGCGTTTAACAAGGATAGCCAATTTATCCTAAAGGAAATCAAGGGACGGATCTCAATTGAGAAGCCGGTCCCCATGAAGGGTTCTGCAAACAACCGGAACCAAGAAAAATTCTGTGATTATCATGAAGATGTTGGTCATCACACCAATGAATGCATCAGTCTCATGCGGTATCTGGACCGCCTGGCTGAGCAAGGTGATCTTGACACTTATGTCAAGAAATCTACGGGGAACACTTCCTCGAAAAAGCAGTCGGCCAAAAAGAATCAACAGGCCGACAGTTCCGATACAGATGATGCAGTCGTCTACACCATTGCAGGCGGCTTCTCAGGAGGCGGCCCCACTATTAGGGGCAACAAAGACAATATCCAACGGTTAGATGTAAATTTCATTCACCAAGAACGGCCCTCCAAATATTCATTTCCTGAGATTGTCATCACTGAAGAAGATCTAGGAGGGGTAAGAGGGCCGCATGACGACCTATCGTTATTGAATGTAAAGTGGCCTACCAGAGAGTTGGCCGAATCCTCATAGATACCGGAAGCTCCTCAGATCTCATCAGTAGCAAATGTCTGTCGAAACTAAAATATCAGACTGATTGCATACATCCGGCATCCCACCCTTTAGTAGGGTTTGGAGGAGGAGTCGTCCACCCAGTTGGACGAGTGGATTTACCCATCCGCCTGGGTGAAAAAGGGGAAGGACGACACATGGTAGTCCGGTTCCTGGTAGTAGAAGAACTCTCGGCCTACAACATGATTCTGGGACGACCAACCCTGAATAATTCCAAGGCTGTTATAATCCCATCTCTTATGTTGCTCAAGTTTGAGAGGGATAATGGAACAGTCGGGTCCCTAAGGGGAGATCAGAGGATGGCCCGAGAGTGCTATCTCTCGGATGTCAAGCCCACTGTTATGGCCACTATGTCGAGCGGTGGAAAAATAGACCTTGACAATGTCAAGGAGAGTGCGCCTGTTCAAGAAGCAGGCGGCAAGAAGAGAAAGGCATCCCAGACAGGGGCCGCAAGAAAAGACAGAAAATAGCAATCATTGGCAGAGGAGCGGTCGGATGAATTCCGCCCTCAGCCAGCTGGTGAGCATACGGACCTGATGTTAGATGAATCGCGTCCTGACAGAACAATCAAGGTTGGGACGACTGCTCTAAGGGACCTGGGTGACGACTTTCACAAACTATTGAAAGAATACAAGGACATCTTTGCATTCGAAGTCCATGAAATGCCAGGCATTAGTCCTGATCTGGCGGTACATAAAATTTCCGTGGATCCGAAAAAGAAGCCGGTACGGCAGAAGAAGCGGAACCATGGCGAAGAAAGAAGTCAGGCGGCAGCCGCCGAAGTTAAAAAATTACTTGATGCAGGGTTCATCCGGCAATGTTACTTCCCAGACTGGGTTGCAAATGTGGTGCTTGTTAAAAAGCCGAATGACACCTGGCGAATGTGTGTAGACTACACAGAATTAAACAAGGCGTGCCCCAAAGACAGTTACCCTCTGCCTAAAATTGATAACCTGGTCGACTCAACAGCCGGCCTTGCTTTGATGAGCTTTATGGACGCCTACTCTGGTTTCCATCAAATTCCTTTATGGGAGAAAGATCAGGAGAAGACGGCCTTCGTCACTGATCAGGGGTTATACTGTTACACGGTCATGCCGTTTGGTCTTAAGAATGCCCCGGCCACTTTCCAGCGAATGATAAACACTGTGTTCTTTGATCAGATTGGGAGAAATGTCGAGGTATATATTGATGATATGATTGTCAAGTCTAAACTTCAGAAATATCATCTGTCGGACCTCCGAGAAACTTTCGCCACACTCAGGCGGCACCATGTCATGCTCAATCCCAAGAAATGTGTCTTTGGAGTTGAGTTTGGGAAATTTCTCGGATTCCTTATCAATCAGAGAGGAATAGAGGCGAACCCTGAGAAGGTGCAGGCGGTCATCGACATGCAGTCGTCTCGTACCATCCGAGAGGTTCAGAAGTTAACAGGTTGTCTGGCGGCCTTGGGAAGATTTCTAAGCCGATCAGGCGACAAATGCCTATACTTTTTCCAGGCAATTAAGAAAAAGGCAAGGTTTGAATGGGGGCCGAATGCTGAGGCGGCCTTCCAGAAATTGAAAGTTCACTTGCATTCCTTGCCGAGGCTGGTCAGCCCTTTGCCCAAAGAAGTACTCTACATGTACCTGGTCGTCTCTGATCATGCGTTAAGCGCTGTTCTCCTTGCTGAAAGAGACGGCTGTCAGCTCCCGGTCTACTTTGTCAGTCACGTACTGAAAAATGCCGAGTTGAGGTATCCCTTAGTGGAGAAATTTGGTCTTGCACTCTTCATGGCTGTTAAAAAATTGAAGCCCTACTTTTTGGCACATGCAGTCGTCGTGTATACAGACCAACCTATCAAGCGGCCACTGACCATCATGGAGTCGTCAGGCCGAATGATCAAATGGGCCATAGAAATACAGAGCCTCGAAGTTACTTTCGAGCCTAGAAAAGCAGTGAAGGGGCAAGCCTTTGCTGACTTTATTATTGAGATGACTCGTCCTCCTGACTCTCAAGTTACAGACCAAGTCTGGAAGGTATATGTGGACGGAAGCTCTACTTCAAATGGTTGTGGAGCAGACGTCATATGTCAGTCGCCAGAGGGCGACAGGTACGAGTATGCTCTATGCTTCAGTTTTCAGGCCTCAAACAATGAGGCAGAATATGAAGCTTTACTAGCCGGAATCCGCATGTGCAAGGCGGCAGGGGCAAGAAAAATAGACGCCTGTTCCGATTCACAATTGATAGTGAGTCAGTACAATGGCGAATACGAAGCAACCCATCCGGCCATGATCAAGTATTTACAGGCGGTCCGACAAGCAGTCAGCTCCCTTGAGGATTTCCATCTGACCCAAGTGCCGAGATCAGAAAACAACCAGGCGGATGCACTGTCAAAATTAGCATCATCCGCCTCCTGTGATACTCCTCGAACTGTTTTTTGGGAAGTAATGGAGAAGAGAAGCATCGAGGAAGACCCTATTGGAATCCTAGACAGAAGCTCAACCTGGATGGATCCAATCAGGGCATATCTAACAAACGGTACCCTGCCGGATGATCATCAACAGGCGGCAGCACTGAAAAGACGAGCAACCAGTTTTGAAATAATAAAGGGAGAACTTCACAAAAGGGGGTACCTTCAACCCTTCTTAAAGTGTGTTACTCCAGAAAAGGGACGAGAGATACTAGACGATCTTCACTCTGGTTACTGTGCTTCCCATATAGGCGGTAGGACGCTTGCTCAACGGGCAAGGCGGCAGGGCTACTTTTGGCCTACTTTAGAAGCAGATGCAATGGAGATGGTGAAAAAATGTGACAAGTGCCAAAGGTTTGGCAAGCTAATTCACCGTCCGATTACTGACCTCACTACCATTCATAGCCCACTACCGTTTGCTAAGTGGGGCATGGATATTCTGGGTCCATATACGCCTGCTACAGGCGGAAGGAGGTACATACTTGTTGCCGTCGACTACTTCACTAAATGGGTAGAGGCGGAGGCTGTAAAGGGAATCAAGACGAAGGATGTAATTTCATTCATTTGGATAAATGTCATCACTCAGTTCGGGGTTCCCATGTCTATGGTTTTTGATAATGGTCCCCAATTTGAGACGCCTGTTCTCAAAAGCTGGTTGGGTGACCAAGGAATTGCACACTACTTTGCATCTGTCGGCCGTCCACAAGCAAATGGCCAGGTAGAAGCCTTTAATAAAATCATCTCAGACGGTCTCAAGAAAAAGATTGAACGAGCAGGCGGCCTATGGGCGGATGAATTACCACATGTTCTCTGGGCCATTAGGACGACTGAAAAAGGGGCGACTAAAGAAACTCCATTCCTCCTAACTTATGGTGCGGAAGCTGTTCTTCCAATAGAACACTACGAGCCGACTCTTCGAGTAATGCTATATGACGAAGAGGCAAACTGGGAAGCCATGCGCCTGGCATTAGACTCACTTCCTGAAAGGAGGGGCAATGCTGTCTTGCGCCATGAAATTTACCGCCTGAGAATGACTAGATCATACAACAAAAAAGTACACAGGCGTCCACTCAAAGTGGGGGACTTTGTACTTGAAAAATGGAAGCAGTTGGAAGGGCTAATGAGTCTGGCAAACTAACTCCCAACTGGGAAGGACCCTACCGAATCTGTGAAGAGGTCAGGGACGGTACCTACCGTCTGGAAACACCAGACGGCCAACCGTTGCCTCGAACTTGGAATGCAGATAATCTTAAGAAATATTTCTTTTGAATGATATAAATAGTCAAGTGCTACTTAATAAAAGTTTGCATACTTAATATTCAATTTTGTACTAAGAGGGGCACGCCTACTAACAAACAGTCGGCTACTCTCCATACTCAGTTTTCATTTTTATTTAAGAGGGGCATGCCTACTGACAAACAGTCGGCTGCTCTCCATGTTTAATTTTTATTCTTATCGGCTACCCTCCTCTTACTTAGCACCTACGTTCACCAAGAACTAACCAATTCCACAAGCCGAATGATCAGTCCAGGCGCCAAGCCAACTGATCCAATCTTTAAACTAATACGACCGGTCCCAACATCATAGAAGGCGTCCGGCGGCATCCCTCCGGATGAAATTCGTCGCAGAGAGCAGCTCCCTTTTGGGTGGAACATTGCTCTATAAACTAATTACACGGCACCTATACGATTGTCCCCAAGGGCAACCACGTAGCCGTTTTTGAGACAAGGATAACTCTATCACTAACCAAACCAGCGGTAGCAGTTGGCATCTGAGTCAGATGACCGCCTGTATTACTTGGGATAAATGCAGGGGGTACCTCTTGAGTTAATAGCCAACAAACATTGGCGAATCAAAAGGTTCAGCCGGCCTCCGCCGCCTGGTACCTTTACTACTCAAGCAGGAGTGACGGCGACTGAGTAACACCAAAGTTAACTCATAGTCACTATCTCAAACTTAGTATGGAGCCTAAAAGGTATGAGTCGTCCGCCTGTTTTTAGCAAACAGGGGCTCTCAACAACTACTCCTGCTTGGTTAACAACCTATGAGTTAAAAGCCAACAAACATTGGCGAATAAAGGGGAACAACCGGTACCCACCGCTTGATACCTCTACTACTCAGTTACTTGGCGACTAGGTAAAAATCATGTTTACTTGGTCACTCCTTAAAAATTTTAGTATGAAACTAAAAAGGTGTTCATACAGCACCTGTTCACACTAGATTTAATATGGCGGGAAACAGTCGGCCTAGACGGCCTAAAGTCTCTAGCCTAAAAGCATGACAAGTAGGAAACAACTTTCCTACTTGGTTAATTTTACAAATGACAGGACCGCCTGCCTAAAGGGGATTCAGTCTTTAAAATGGTTCGAATACCGATTGGATAAATGGCCGACTGATCGTCTAGCCTGGAAACAGACAACCAGTCGTATAGGGGCATAGGCGGCGTGACTAACTATCCGTACCTGTCTGCAACTATCGGCCATGTAAAACAGTCGGTATAGTGTACAATTGGATATCAGAATAATTCAATACTTGAACAAATTTGAATCAAAACAAAAAAAAAATCATTAAAAAGAAGCCGGTCATTAAAGACCGGCAAAATATTCAGAGCCCCGGCCCCCTGGCCGGGTAACTATAAACAAACGGCACGCAGGTCGTGGAAAGAAGACATAAAGCTTAAGAAGGGGGAAGATCTTCAATATTAGCAGCTGCCGCCTGGTCATCACTCTTCTTGCTGGACTCGGCTTCAGCTGCATCCTTCATTGATGCAATACCCCCAAGCGGCACAAGCGCCACTACCGGCTGCTCCTCCTCCTCCAACGCCTCTTCCTCAGCAGCCGCCAGGATCTCTTGATTATATCTATCAGAACACTGGCGGTACGTTTTTTCCATGAGGCAAAGTCGGCATTGGGGAAGAGGCGACCCCAAGTCATGTGCTGGATTTGAGCAGAGTCTTCCATCATCTCCCGGACCAGCTCTTTCTTTTCTTGCTCGGCCTTTTCCGAGAGCTCCTGAGTAAGACTCTTCTCCTGGGTCACCAGGCGTACCTTTACGCTTGCCAAGGATTTCTCCAAGGTTTCGTATGAGGACATCTTTTGGCGAAGAGGTCTCAGCTCGGCTTTGAGGTTGTTGATGGTCGCCTCCAGCTCGCTATTCCTCTTCTGGGCCGCCTCTAACTGAGCCCGGATAGCGGCGGTAGCCTGCGCCTGATAATAAAGAATATCAATGGTCAGAACTTCATTTTGGGAAATTTGAAACATTGCCTTATCACAGTCAGAGGCGGCCATAGCTTTTGCAGCCTTTACCTCTTTGTTCTTCCGGTCAAGCGGCTTGCGAAGGCCGTTCACTCGGAGCAGGGCCTAAGTAAAAAGGGGAACAGGCGTCAGTTTCCAAACAAAAAAGAAAACAGGCGTCCTGGAATTCAAATACTCAAAAATATGCTAAGTATACCTCAGCAAGGACCCCTGCAATCCCGTCTAGGTCAAGGGTGCCGACACCCCTGACCGCCTCCCTTTCAGCTGGAGGAACGGCCTTGATCATAGACTTGGCCACCTCGACCAAGTCAGGCTCCTGAGGGCCGGCTGCATCAAGCATAAACAAACGGATTAGACCTAGTAAAAAAGGGAGCAATTCTAAAATTTACAAGGATAATTTCATACTTCTAGGTGGCCCAGCTAGAGTTTTAGAAGAAGTGACCGGCTGCTTCTCAGCCGCCACATGTTTCCTGGCAGAACCAGGAGAGCTCGCAACAGTCGTCCTCCGGGCCTTGGGGTCCGGCTGTTGGGAAGAAGAAGCTCTTGGAGCGCCCGTCTAAAAAAGAAGAAAAGAGTCAGTATATGCATAAACACAACTCCAAAAAGAGGGTGAAAGGTTCGAAGCCCACCAAGGGTGCCCCCTTGTTGGGGGAGTCGGTTGAAGACTATTGCATGATGGAGGCCCGCAACATGGCCGCCGCAGTCTTGGAGGCGGTAATTTTGCTCATGGCGTCCGCTGCAAAAACAAATAGCAAAGTTAATAAAAGTCATAACAAGAAATGCATGGAACAACAGAGTATTCGACAGGCCGGCTACCTCTTGAGCACCGACTGCTGAGGCCACAGGCGGCCAAAAAGTACTCGTCGTAGAGCCATTTGAAGCTCGGGACGCAGTGCAGGGGTACTTGCTCTCGTACCCCTGAAGTAGAGTTCACCTTCGACTCTACTTTGAAGAGTCCTTTATCTAGGATCTCTTTCTTAGCCTTGGGGGGAACAGGCGGCATGTTGTGGCCGCCTGCAAGAAGGGGCGGATTCCTGTTCCACCTGTTGAAGCGCTTGTTCAGCTCTGTGTCTGAAATCTCAATGATAAGGAAGGTGCTCCGCCAGTCCTTCTATTTGTTTGCTTTACCTCTCGTCATGAGGTAGCCCCTGTGGCTCGTCAATTGATACCAGCCGGTACCGCCTGCCTTAGGGGTCCGGCTGAGGTAGTTCATGTGGGCGAAAGCCTCGAAGTTCGGCTCCACCCCGTGTAGTTCGCACCCGGCCACATAGCCGAGTACGTTGACCCAGGAGTTCGGGGCTAACTGCCATAACCCCAACTCATACCCATCCAAGATCCGCTGAACAGCCGAATGTAGTGGGAAGCGCAGCCCAGCCTTGATGGCCGCCTCGTAGCAGCCAAAGCAGGCGCCATCATAACTGGTACCAGCCGGCCAGACGACTGTGTCTTCTGGATCCGGCACGAACACTAAAAAGCCGGGGCCCATTGTGTGGTTTGCGATAAAGCTCTCCACTTTCTCTTGCATGGCTGTGATCCGGCCCCGAGGTACCGTGCAGTAGTAGGGGGTATTTTGCTCTCGGTGAGAGGCGGATGGCTCCGCCCAATCGTCCCCCTTCTCAACTGCGTGAGAAAGCCTCGCCTCTTGTAGGCGACTGTTTTTCTCTTCTGTGTCCAGAGAAGCATGGCCAGAAGAGCTAGACTCGGAATCGTCCTCTGACGAGTCCGAAGAGGACGACTCCTCCCCTCTCTCGGAGGGGCCCGCCTCCTCTCCTTTAAAAGGAGCAGGAGAGAATGTAGAATTGTCAACTGTAAAATGGGAAGGGGTCACTTTGACTCCTCCCTCAGAACTGCCGGCTTTCAAGCCGCTTTGTTTCACTTCCACATCTGGCGCCTGGTCAGATGTTTCACTAATCGGCACCCTGTGGGAGGAGCCGTCTGAGTTTGAGATCCTGGCAGTCTTTTTTGTTCTGGCCATCATGCTCTGCATAAACACATATACAGTCGGACTTTGTATAAAGGGCAAAGATGGGTCCAGAAAAGGGCAGGCGACACTCCTAGTCCTAGATTCAGCCGTCCCCGGTGACCGGCTGATCACTAACCTAGGTCGTGTCGTTTGCTTCCGTGGTGCCATTTCAAAAAAAGAATAAAGTAAAGAGAAAATTAAGAGTAAGAGAACCGACGGTTACCTGAACGAGTGACGATTGATGAAGTTCTGAAAATCCTTTGCAGTCGGCTTGTCAGAGCAGGCGGTAGGCAGAAAGGGTCCAAAATGTCAGAGCAAGTTCAGGGGTCCGAATGTTCTCTCACAAAGTTTTCAAGTGTGAAAATGACCGAAGTCAACACTCCTTTATATAGGCGAAGTGAGAAGGCGAAGGGTCACTTCCAGAATTCAAAATTTTGGCGGGAGAATCTCTCGGCCTCTCGCCGAGTGACACCTGTAGCAGGCCGTCGCCTGTTACAGGGTGATACCTGTCACAGGTAACACGCGACCAGTCACGTGCCACCTGTGAGGGGCAAATGATTAGGGGATTTTTCCCCACCAATCACCATCTGACAAGTGGACCAATCAGGTTCCGCCATGTGTCCGTCACATGGGCCAATAGGAGCCTGCCACGTGTCAAGCAATGATCCGTCCACTATGGACCAATTACGACACGACACGTGTCCTTCCCATGACACCTGGGATAATCGGTCACCTAGGCCCAACTTCCGTGGGAAGCCCAATCAGCCCAAGGTTAACCTAAACCTAGATTAGCACGTTTCCCGAGGTTATAAATACCTCCCTTAATCCTCATTAAGAGAGATTACGCAGATTACACACATTAAACTCTCTCACCTAGAGAGACCCAATCACTTTAATTTCCGCATTAATTATTCCTTAATCAAGTACTAACTTGACCGTCGGAGGCGGATCTCCAATCATCCGGAGCATCCGTTTGTTTTGCAGGTACAGGCGCCCGGTTCCAGTCTCGGAATTGTAACTCTCCCGTAGGACATCAGAAAACCCCGAAACAAGTTCCTCCTCATATTCATAGCAAAAAGGAGCACTTCTTGGAAACTAAGACTATTGCTCTGAATTCTGATACACTGCAACATTCTTTGCCATGTATAAGCAGCAAAATCACACTTGAAAAACAAATGATTAGAAGGCTCGGGAATACCAGACTGACAGAGAACACAATTAGTTGAGCATTGAACACCCCAACTACTAATCCAATTAGTAGTAGCAAGTCTGTTTTGAACAGTTAACCAAAGAATAAAAACACTCTTTGGACTAGCCTTAGAGTTACAGATCACCCTCCTCCAAGGTACTTTCTCAAAGGTTCCCTGCATCTATTTATACATTTTACCAATAGGGAATTTAACTTTGACCATAACAAAGTCCCAATTAGCACTGTTTTGAATAAGACATCTAGTCTGCAGAATCTTTCTCAAATCCCAAGAATAGGATTGAGGAATAAAAAGAGTAAATAGATTTCTATCGTTAGTGTAGTAGCTTAAACCCATCTAGCCTAGAGTTTATCCTTTTTATGAGTAAGAGCCCACAGAAGCTTTGTTATGGCAGCTTTGTTTTAAAGATGAATATCCTTAACATTTCACCTACCAGCAACCTTAAGAAGAATCACCTTCTCCCAGGCTACAAGAGCTCTTTTAGACATTTCAACATCACCAGTCTACAAAAAAATTCTGCAATATGATTTGGTAATGATCTTTTTTGGCATGACAAAAAATTGACACCAAAATGTCTGCATACCCTACAGAATAGACTTAATAAGCTGCAATCTTCCAGTATAACTCAAAAATTTGCTAGTCAGAGACTTGGCTCTAGCAATGATCCTTTCCACAACTGGCTTACACTGAGAGTAGCTAAGGCTTTTAGAAGACAAAGCCACTCCCAAGTCTCTAAAGGGCAGCTCACCAATAGGAACATTAATAGGTATTAGAATATCCTCCTTAACAATATTAGAGATACTTGAAAAATAAATGTTGCTCTCCTCTAAATTTGCTTCTAGGCCTGAAGCTTAAGTAATTTCATGAAAGCCAACGTTAGTAGTCTTACAAACTCGGTATCAGCACGAGCAAACATAATAGGTCCTCTGCAAACATCATGTGGGTCAAGTTGAGCCTTTCACACCTAAGGTGTTGATTAAAATCAGAAGTTTTAGATAACTGATCCATACATCGAGAAAGGTACTCCATTCTAATAGCTAATAAGAATGAAGACATAGGATCTCCCTGACACAAACCTTTTTTTGCCAACAAAGGTTTACAAGGAAAACCATCAATCAAAATCGAGTAAGAGACAGTAGCCAGACACTCCTACCCAGCCAATAAATTGTAGAGGAAAACCTAACTCTTGTAAAACAATCATAAAAAAGCCCCACTCTATAGAGTCATATGCCTTCTTTAAGTTCACTTCTATCATACACTTGGTAAATTATGAGCTCTACCATAGCCCTTAATCAGCTCAATGGCAAGAAGGATATTGTTTGTTATATGCTTGGAGCAAACCTAGCCTGACAGTCTCACACCACCTCAATAATCACTCTCTGAAGCCTATTAGTGCTAATTTTAGAAATTATCTTATAGATAACATAGCAGCAAGTAATTAGCCTAAAGATTTCACATGAGAAGCATTCTCAATCTTTTGAACAAGAGTGACTATTGTGATATTAATATTACGAGCCATTTGACTAGTAGCAAAGAAATCCAATACAACAATATAAACATCATGATTAATGATATGCCACGTCTTTTTAAAGAAGACAGAATTATATCCATCAAGCCCAAGAGCTTTAGTGTTGTCAAAGTTTTTGACAACATTCTCAATTTCAGCAATAGAGACAGGAGCACAAAGAGTAGAGTCAGCTGCAACTTTAGAAAGTCTTGACATAGGGTGAAACTAGGGTCGTTAAGCTAGTCATCCCAAGCCAAAAAAATTTATAACCAAACCTACTCCTAGTATAGGGGCAAGTCCAAGTCGATCCATGAGGAATTGAGGGTCAATTACTATAGTCTATGTGTTAAGCTACTTTGAAAAGAGTGTAGGAGTGTATAATCAAGTAAGCTAATCAAACAAAACAAGTAATAGAGGTAAATCAATCACAAAGATTCTAGGGATTAGGTTTTACATGAAATCATGATAGAGGTGCTAAATTGGGGTAGATTGAACCAACAAGTGTTGCAAGAACCAATGATAATTGCATTCAAAGTGTTCAAAAGGCTATCAAGACTAATTGCTCAAGCTAGGTTTCCTCTATGGATGACAAATTAGTTGAATCACAAATCAAACAAGATGAAAATTAACAATCTCAAATCAATTGGTCATGTCATTAAGATTATCAATGCAATCAAGCTTAGAACTCAAGGTTGATCAATCCTCTTATGCTAAACACATGCACAAATTATCAATCAATTTAATTACAACAATCTATTGATCAAAATCCCCAAATCAACATCAAATTACCAATCAAACATGCTTCCCCTTCACCCTAGCTAAGAAATCTACTCACTAATCATCATGAATTCAAGAAACATAACAAAGCTAATCATCATCATATTCATAGTTGCAAATCAAATAAAAAAATCTAATTAATCAAGCTAATGAAGTTCAAATAAGCAAAATCAAATTGAAATTTCATTAACAACAAGAATTAAAAGCCATGATTAAAAGCAAGAAGTAAAGAAATCTTACAAACTTGATGATCAATAGAGAATCAAACTTGAAATGGATTGAATTGAAGATCAAATGATGGAGTTTACACACTCTCTCACTAGTTTCTCTCTATAATTAGCCTAACTTATCTCTTTCTAAAATTGCTAAGAATGCGTGCTCCCAAAATTAGGAAGTCTGTACATATATATAGTTATATGAGAAAAAGAGAGAAAATGGGCTAAAATCGCAAAACAGGGGTGCTTGAGCATGCAGGTCTGCTCAGCCAAGCAAGCAGTGTATGCCCAAGAATACCCTCACATTACTTGCCCGAGCACATCTTGCTTGCCCGAGCTGCTACTTGCGCGCGAGGAAGACTTAGATGGCTGCTTTCTTGGGCATACATGGGCCGCTTGCCCGAGCAACTTATGTATGCCCGGTACAAATTCAAAACTTCTACTCCAATGCTTGGGCATGCAATCTTTGCCCAAGCGGTTTTCCCAAGCAACCTTGAATTGACTTCTAACTTGGTTTGCTTGCTCTATAACTTCTAGGACTTGGTTTGGTTGACTTCCAAAGCTTGTGTTAGGCTTCCTCCTCGACATTTGAACCTCGGAAGATCCCGACACACCTACAAAATAAATCAAACCAAACGAAAAGCAAGAGATTAGCAAAAAAAAATGCATAAAAAAGGATAATAAAGTCGATAAAAACATGCATTTCTCTATATTAACACACAAGCACGCGAAGCAAGCATTATTACCTAAAAACATGACATAAAAGGCCAATAATGAGCATAAAACTACGAAGGAAACTATCCTATGAGTGCCATAAATGACACTCATCAAATTCCCCTAAGCTAGACTTTGCTCGTCCTCGAGCAAAGCAAAAGCGAGAAAAACAAAAAAGAAAGCGAATGACACTCATACGATAGCTTATTCAAATAAAGAAAAGAAAGAAAGGGGGTTAGGAACATACACTAACTCACTAAAGTAGGAATCACGGTTGTTTTTAGCTACAACAAGCCATTTAAACCCCTAGATCACCCTAGAGGACAAGTAATGATCTCGTAAGGGTTTCCAAAAAGCTTAACCCATAACTCTCAAAGTAAAACGAGGCAAAGCTTAAAAGGAAAATGAAATCAAAAATAAAAGAACACAAATTCTTTTTGAAATGGACCTTTGCAAATAGACAAGCAAATAGATATAAAGCTTTCTAAACAAGCAAGGGATTGCACGTTCCAAGATATCCAAGGTTGATTGAAACATAAAATATGCTAAGCATAGAGAACTAACAAAACACAATTCACCTTAATCTCAAAAAATCATACCGTGTTCTCCCTATTAGTTTCAAATCCACCTCAAGTGAGCATCTGATTTCTCGAAGGTACCGGTAAAGAAAAGATTTAGGGCTACTCGACATCTTGACTATGCAAACTCGCTCCATAGGCTTGACTCGTATCTCCCTCCACCGACTTGTGACTCAACCATAAGGGTCAAAAGGGATTTGGAGGGTTGTAACGTAAGGGCAAAAAAGGATAAGGTAGGCTAAAATTTGAAATTTGGTGGTATACCTAAATTGTGAAGCAAAGATGGCCAATTATTAGTACCATAACCAAGGTATCATCCAAAATTCAAACAAAAATACCAACACCCACAAGCTTATTCAACGCCACATCATAAAACTATATACAAAAAGTGTAGGCACGCTTCCCGCAAGTTTGAAAGGAGCATTGTCCTCAATGCACTAAACGAAGGCTAAAGCAACTACATGAAAATCTTTTTGAGGAATTCATTCTTTTTCTCTTGGCTTTTGTACTTTTCCAAAGCATTTGCTATTCCACCTTTTTTTTAATTTATTGCTTTGTCCTTGCCTTTTATAACTTTGGACGACTTTTTTTTTTTACATTACATTTGCCTTTATTCACAAATTATGTACAATACAAACTTGCTCTTCAAAAGAATCAAACATCCATACATAAACCTCCTTAAACACCAACAAACCATGGACCAAATGCTTCACAAAACCAAAATGGGAAAGAAAATGAAACAAATGGCTATAGAGCTAGAGGTATGGCTAGAAAAGAAAGGATAAGGCTCAAAAGGTTAGCAAGGTGGAAAATGTAAACCGAAAACCAAAAATGATAGAACTAGACCTAGAAAAGAAAAATAAACACCCCGAAAAGTTGCCTTTGTCCTTCCCAAATGGTTCGGTCGCGATCTCGGGAGACAAAAGTCAAGTTCTAGATAAGAGTAAGCGGTAGTCAAGGATCCATGCCACTCAAACAAGATAGATAGAAGGCTAAACCTCACATGGTTGTAGCAAAAATTCACTATTGGCTTCAAATTCCCTATAGGAAGCAACACCTACTTACCACAAACAAGTATATTAGGGCTTCAAGGTCCTGAAAGTTCATAACAAACTACCTTAGCATACCCTATCCTAGAATCAACTGAGCATACGCTCAAACCGTGCAAACCATTATCGTTTAGGAAGGTTAGCATCCAAAAATGCAAGTCTGAAAGCTACTAAATCCAAGGAAAAAGCAAATACAAAATACAAAGAAAACCCTGCCTCAAATGAAAATCTTTTTATATTTAAAATTTTTATATATTTTCAAAAGAAAAGGTTAAAAAGAAAGAATAGAAAAGGAAGAGAAAAGAAAAGAAAAAGAGAGAAGAAGAGGTCAAAGGTGTAAGCTAAAATAAATAATTCCCAATCGACAAACAATGGCCATTTGACAACAACGCCAACGGCCCCAAACACCCTCAAGGTGTTAATAGCATACAACCTCGAATCGTTCGACTTCTCCTAGTCTAAATTAAAGCAACACTATGCACACAAGAAAATAAAAGGAGAAAATAAAATGGAAAGATCTCACCACGCGATCCAAAGCTAAAAGAACAAGTGCAACAAGGAAGCTCTCACCAATTTCCCATGCGACAAATGCTCCGAATAAAGGACCTACAAGATGAGAAAACAAAAGAAAAGAAACTATACAGAAAAGGATGTTAGTAACTTCAAGAAAAACAAGGAAAGAAAAATAAAACAATATATACAAAGTTTGGATTATAAGGAGGAAGGACAAAGAAAGTCCTAAAATGACACCATCATCATCAACATATCATATCAAAAACAAACCAATAAGATACCAACAAAGAAACACCATCATAGCATCAAATTATCATCACCAACATCACCAAAGGATATCTTAAAAAGCTTAAAACTCAAAGCTCATCATCACAAAAACTCAAGCGAAACATCGACAACAAAAGCAAACCTCCCACAAACCCCCATATGCCAAGATACCTCCCCCAAGCTTGCCTAATAATGTCCCTAAGAAGAAAAGGAAGAAGAAAGTAAAACATAGGGACGGGGGAAAGAGGCCATGGAATCAATCAAGATCGGCAATGTGGGGAGTGACAACTCCACCCACATTAAGAAACTCATTAACCATCTGATCCTCTTTTTCCTTTTGGGTCCGCTCCCTAGCAAGCTTGGCCGCCTTGTCCGCCTCGAAGTAATGAGACCAATCGCTATATTCCGGGGGACCCGAAAGACCCCATGTTCCGAAAGTCTTGGGGTTAGGAAAAAGAGTCGGGTTCCCCGGATCATAAGTATAATCACAACCCCCAGGGTGCCTATAATCATAGGTCTCTAGGGTGGTCCCCACTCGTGCATGAGGTGGGATGTTGGCACTTTCCCAATAAGGATATGAGAGACGAGGGCCCTCATTAGGGTTCCAAGGCTCCCACTGAGGCACAAGGCCTTGTTGAACCGGGAAGTAGGGATAGTTGACATATGGTTCAATATCCCCTCGTTGAACATGCATGGCATAAATTTGATTATCACAAAAGGCATGGCTATCCAAAAAGGCTTGGTTGCTAGAGGCAACTTCTTGTCCTCTAACAATCGAGTCCAATTAGGATCGTAGAGTTGTGAAATCGAAAGACGGTGGCACATTATCATGCAATGTAAGTATAAAAGGGATAGAAGAGGAAGGCTCACCAACCTCATGGGATGAGGGGATATCATGATGTTGTTGTTGTTGGCGAGTAGAGATAGGAGGAGCTTGAGTAATGGATCTACGAGGGCCTTGCTTGAAGGCGGAAGGAATTTCTTGTTCCTCGGTTCTAAATGGGTATTCGAGCTCATGGTGAACAACGACATTTTCTTGGTTAAGGAAAAGACACCAATCAAAGTCTTGAGCAACCTTCCAAATGTAGATCGAAGAGTTTGCGGTTTTGTTAAGAAATTTAGCCTTGATCTTTGCCTTTGTGTGAAAGAATATGGCACCGATGCCATTATCACCCCGATCTTCAACATGAGGCATATTAGCGAGCATGGAAGCAAAAAACATCATTGTCATTAACGTTAAGAAATTTATGTGATCGTCCGAACCCTTTGGCTTGGAAGCCATCCACAACCAAGCTAACTCCTCATGTGAAGGAGGACTGATGGACCATTTAGAGTGGAAAGCATAAAGTAGAATCTGTGAGAAGTAATGAAGCACCATGTGTAAAATGGAGGAGGCCTTTGAATTCCGTGATTGAAAATTATTCTTCATCATAATCGACCTCCACCAAAGGGTTTCATCATACCACGCTTCTCCCTCAAATATTCGGCCACGGGGAACTTTGAATTCTTATGATGAGTCAAGTTGAACTAGCAATGTCGATTTATCTATGCAATGGTCGGTGTTGAAGACTTGGAATGAAAGGTACTCGATCGATCGTTTTCCTTCAAGAAAATTTTGGATGCTAAAAGAGGCTAAGAACTCATAAGGGATTCGCTTGTAGGTGAGGGCATGCTTGGATAAAAAGCCGTCCAAGCCAATATTTGAAGCCAAAAGCTTAACCTCTTTGTCGATGAAGAATTTCTTAGACGTCGCATCACAATAGAATCTTGTGGGACGCACACTTCTTTCATAAAGCTTCTCATATAAATTCCACTGTTTCGTAGTAGTGAATTTAATGCCCATAGTTTCTTTAACGGAAGGAGGTGGAGGCACAACCGGACTTGCATTAGAGGATTTAGCTTCATGACGAGGTCGCTTGCCACGTGGTGCCATCTACAAATCAAACAACAAAGTAGGGTTGGTAAATAGCTAAAATGGTGAATAATAGCAAGCACTTACTAAGTTGACTAGTTTATAAGCACCATAACCATGGCATAAGAGGTTCACAAATCCAACCAAACTTGAAATAAATTTGCAAATGAACAATCATAGTACGGTGAAATAGCATTCTTAATCAACAAAATCATACCAATTATATCAACAACAAGCATGCTAGTGAATATAGTCATTAGCAACATCCTCCATGAAGAACAAGAATATATGACAATGGTGAATTCATGAAAATCAAGCAATAATCCAAACTAAGTATGAAAATCATATAAAAATCATCATCAAACATCAATATTATCAATAACCAAGCAAAAGGAATTCACAAATAAAACATACTGGAAATTGCAAAAACTAGGGTTCTAAGTAGTAAGGTAGTATCATGAAAAATTCAAAGAGAGTGAACAAATCATACCTTAATCAAGCAATAGAACCTTAAAAATTCAAATATAGTAGATAGAAAATCCCCAAATGCAAGTCTTGAACAAGAATTTCACCAAAATTAAAAACCCCAAATTTTTCAAAAGTATGAAAAATTTGCAAATTTATGAAAAATAGAGTGAAATTTGTTGTTAAAGATGATAAAAATGATGTAAAATGATGAATTATAAATGAAATAACAAAGTGAAAACAATCATAATGATAATTGGAGTGAAAGAGTAAAGGTTAGAGTGAGAAAGAGGTGCGAAATAGGGGGGCAAAAACAACAGCAGGTGCGTTAAAATGGACTGAAAATTCGGGCAGCAACTCTAATATTGCGTTAGGTATGCTCGAGCAAAGCAAGCAGCTCAGCAGAGCAACGCGTGCCGCATATTGCGTCAGGTATGCTCCGGCAGCAGTTGTTGGTGAAATTCTGCCCGAGCATACAATGGTGCGGCACGCGTGCCGAGCAACTGCAGCCCGAGCACACCTGACGAAACAACTGTCGCAACAGGGCAACGCGTGCCGCACCACGGCAGTGGCTGCCACACCGCGATGGCTTTCCCATGCCACGGCAGTTGCCAGATGTTGCTGCTACTCGATGCTTGTTGTGAGGGGTTGCTTGGACATGAGGGGTTGGTTGGCCAAGCAGAAAAAGTATGCCCAGTACATATTAAATCTTGAAAATTTGAAACTTGGGCAAGTTCGCAATATGCCCAAGTTGCTTGCCCAAACTTCCAATTTTGCAACTTAGCCAATTTTCGCAATTTTTAACCAATTTAAATCGTCACCAACACCTTATAACTCCAAAATTCACCCTACAAAAATCAAAAGAAACCATTAATCATGGAAAAATGCCAAAATAATAGAAAAGAAAATAAAAGAAAATCGAAGAAAAAGGTTAGGAATTCGGGTTGCTTCCCGGGAAGCGCTTTTTTTAACGTCATTAGCTTGACACTTCCTCCAAATCATGGAGGGTCAAAGAAGACCACCTTATCCAAAGTGGTGGAGACAACAAAATCATTGCTAAGCTTAGGAAAAAACTCATCACAAGACTTATCATGGTGGGACAATAGAGTTGAATCAAGGATATTGGTCTTCAATTTCTTCTTTTTCTTCTTTTCTTATTCCTTGGGGTGAGCGACTTCTCATTATCAACACTTGGAGAACCATGCTCATCATCCGTCAACAAAAGCTTAAACCATAAAGGTATTTCAAACTCGTCCTCATCCTCAAGCTTTGAGGGCTCCTTGACAACTTTACTAACTAACTTGCTTTCAACACTTAAAGGAACATCATCACAAGCTACAATAATGTCGTTAGTAGAAGATACAAACATGCAAGCATTATCACTCAAAGGAAGTGAATTTATGCACATGATTCCTTGCACGTAAGATAGAGACTCATGCATTGACTTAAACTTGAAATAGGCTTACTATTACCAACACACAAAGTAATGATGTCTCCTTTCACATCAATCAAGGCACCTGACGTGGCTAAGAAAGGTCTCTCTAACATGATAGGAATATTGTCATCTACCCCAATCTCAAGCATAGTGAAATCAACGGGGATGGTAAACTCTCCTATCTAGAGGGGGACATCCTCAATCCTAGCCTTGGGAATCTTAATGGAACGATCGGCTAATTATAGGGTCATTTTGGTATGAAGTAGCTCTACTAGTTTAAGCTTCTTGAAAATGGAGTATGGCATGATGCAAATTATAGACACCTGATTATGTCTCCCCAAAAACCAAACCTAGTGATGAGTACCTTTCACGTCTTTGATGATCGAGTTAGGTGAAGAGTTGAAGAGTCACGTGAAGTTCCCTTTAACCTTGGCCATTTATAACCTTTACTTAAATGTTTTAAGCCAAAATCATCTGTTTTGTGTCCTTAAACCCAAAATCATTCATTTCGTGTCTTTTAAAATCATTTATTTAGTGTCCTCTTTATTAAAACGTTCTAACCAGTTTATTTTTGTCCATAATCCTGATCCAATTATTTCTTAGTTGGATGGGACTTGAAAAGAAATTTCCAACGATATATTATAAGCCCAAATTTAACTTAAAACGAATAAGTTATGGCCAAAATACTAAACCAATCCCAAAATGAACCTAGGTCCACCTTACCTACGACCCAATGATCATGTGGAGGGTCCATTAAACTTAATACCATTTCTAAACCAATTAGGATTCATTAGGAACTTCTAGAAGCTTGTAGAAGGTTCTAATATGTCCTATTTGAAAGATAAAGATTAAAGAGTTTGAAATTGAATAAAACTCCTCTTTTTGAAAGTCCTTGTTCTATTCGAATTCAAAGATGTTCAGATATTATTTTCTTGCCTCATAATTTTTATCCAAATATTAGATTTTTGGATATCCCTTGAAATTATATATCATTATCCCAATTCCGAGCTATAACGAAAAAGATATAAACAAAGTACCAAACTCTATCCAAAATTGACACTATCTCACTATTTCGGCCATATCTTTTATTTTACAAAAGATATTAATCTGATTCTAATTGGGTTGGAAAGTAAACTTCCAGATCTTTCCAACTATATATTATTTATCTTATTCCTATTTCTGGATCAAAAGTTATGATAAAAACAAAAACCGCAAAAAACTGTTGTCTATCGCGCCGCGATGGAGCCAGCGCACCGCAACATTCTTATCGCGCTGCGATATTCCTATCGCGCCGTGATGGATCCTGTTTTACTCCGAATCAAATTGTGACTCTTTTTTGATTTTCGAATTTCTTTTTTCTTTTGAATAGAGGTCGTTTTCCCCCGTTTTCAATCATCAACAAGCTTGATCAACAACAATCATCATCTTAATCCCTCACTAAGCTATAAGCTTCTCTCTCTCTCTTTCTTAGCCTTAGCCTAAACATATCCCAACACCATACGTCCTTTGCGAGACTTGACTAATCCATGCCCTTCTCTTAGTTGCCATCGACCTCGACGTGAAAGGTTGATATTTCTGGGTTTGGTCCCTAATCTATATTTCAATTCTTGGTTGATTTATTTGTTTGATTTAGTCTTTCTTGAAGTTACTAACATGTGTATTGTTTTGATAGAAAAAGATACGAGGCATCAAAGTGAGTAATTTGATCTCCCTAATATTTATTCTTTTGATATAGAAATCATTCCTAGAATATTATTCTAATTCCTAGTATCATGTTAGGATGTCTTTTTGCTTTCTACACTACACGAAAAAAGGAAATTGGCAACGGTTCAAACCCCCCCAAAGGCAACGGTTTTGAACCGTTGAGTATTTGAGGGTTGCCAAATCGCAAATAAATTGGCAACGGTTCAAAACCGTTGCCAACTCAACCAATTGGCAACGGTTAACCGTTGCCATTAACCACGCCTCCTTTTTTTTTGTTTTTAAAAGTAATTGGCAACGGTTAACCGTTGCCAAAGCCAATGGCGCGCCTTTTTTTTTTTTTTTTTTTTTTAAACATTGGCAACGGTTAACCGTTGCCAATGATCTGTATTGGTTTTTTTTTTTTGCTGCACTAATATTGACCTGTTTTTTGTTTTTTTTTTGCTGCATTAATATTGACCTGTTTTTTTTTTTTTTTTGCTGCAATATTATTATTATTATTATTATTATTATTATTATTATATTAATAATAATAATTATTATTAATATTATAATAGTAATAATAATAATACTTATTATTATTATATATGATAATAGTAAAAATAATTAGTAACATTAATAACAAAACATAAATAATTAATAATAACAATCGCAAGAGATGATATAAATTAGAAAAATATTTCATGTATAGTACATAATTAATAAGATAAGCCTAGGATTGATGAAGAGATGATATAGTACAAAAATGTATGACGATATTTACAAATTAAATGTGATGTAGGTCGCCAACATCTCCCGAATTACATGGAGTTCCTCGCTCGTGTATGGAAGTCCCGTTTGCCCCTTGCAAAACTTAGAATACACAAAACGTGAGTTAGTAGAAGTGAAATAATAATAATTGGGGTTAGTTATAGGTGACTAATGCTTGAGATTACAAGAAAAGAGCAAGTAAGAGGTTTTGGGACGCAATTTCAACCAAAATGGCTCAAGTAAGGCCATTTTGGCTACTAGGATGCCTATTTTCTATATTTCTTGTCTATTGAACTCATAACTAGTTAAAACATGTCATTATCACTTAGTTATAGGTGAATAATGCTTGAGATTACAAGAAAAGAGCAAGTAAGTGGTTTTGGGACGCAATTTCAACCAAAATGGCTCAAGTAAGGCCATTTTGGCTTCTACGATGCCTATTTTCTACAATTCTTGTCTATTGAACTCATAACTAGTTAAAACATGTCATTATCACTTAGTTAAATGTGACTAATGCTTGAGATTACAAGAAAAGAGCAAGTAAGTGGTTTTGGGACGCAATTTCAACCAAAATGGCTCAAGGAAGGCCATTTTGGCTACTATGATGCCTATTTTCTATAATTCTTGTCTATTGAACTCATAACTAGTTAAAACATGTCATTATTACTTATTTATAGGTGAATAATGGTTGAGATTACAAGAAAAGAGCAAGTAAGAGGTTTTGGGACGCAATTTCAACCAAAATGGCTCAAGTAAGGCCATTTTGGCTACTACGATGCCTATTTTCTACAATTCTTGTCTATTGAACTCATAACTAGTTAAACATGTCATTATCACTTAGTTAAACATGCCAACATCTCCGAATTACATGGAGTTCCTCGCTCGTGTATGGAAGTCCCGTTTGCCCCTTGCAAAACTTAGAATACACAAAACGTGAGTTAGTAGAAGTGAAATAATAATAATTGGGGTTAGTTATAGGTGACTAATGCTTGAGATTACAAGAAAAGAGCAAGTAAGAGGTTATGGGACGCAATTTCAACCAAAATGGCTCAAGTAAGGCCATTTTGGCTACTACGATGCCTAATTTCTACAATTCTTGTCTATTGAACTCATAACTAGTTAAAACATGTCATTATCACTTAGTTAAATGTGACTAATGCTTGAGATTACAAGAAAAGAGCAAGTAAGAGGTTTTGGGACGCAATTTCAACCAAAATGGCTCAAGTAAGGCCATTTTGGCTACTATGATGCCTATTTTCTATAATTCTTGTCTATTGAACTCATAACTAGTTAAAAGATGTCATTATCACTTATTTATAGGTGACTAATGCTTGAGATTACAAGAAAAGAGCAAGTAAGAGGTTATGGGACGCAATTTCAACCAAAATGGCTCAAGTAAGGCCACTTGAGCTAAATTAATGTGTAGTCTTCAAACTTAACTAGCTTCAACTTCAATTCACATATGAACCTATAAAAACGCAAAAAGAAAAAACAAAACAAAAAACAAATTAAAAGTTAGTAAGTACGTATGAGATATGGATAATAAATACAAATAGGGACATTAGTACATACTTGCATCACTAAAGCATGCATGGAGTGTCAAGTTGCCACAAACGACAAAAACTATTAAATAATGACCCGATACATTACAATTAGACAAACTATTAAAAGCAACAATATTACTCGTATTAACACAAGTCTCACATTTACCACTGAACTAACCACTTGCAAGAACACACTACACCACAACCATACACCAGTCCATCTCATCCCCCGCCTGCCCTGGCCCCCTTGGCCCCTCCCTGCTCTCCTACAATGAACTAGACCTAGCTTGCCCATCGATCCCATGATATTGATGGCAATGCCATTATCTACCAGCTTTATAAAACAATCAAAGGGGCACTCAAGATTTACCAACAGCCACATCTCCCTACTGAATTAGACTCTACCACTCTTCCATATTTTATCACCCAAAGTTTAAAACAGCAATGAGGAACCGATTTTTCTCATCTTAATCATCACAAAAGCCTAGGCAGGAGACAAGTTCACCCCAATCACCAATATTACTAGCACTAAACAAATCTGTACACAAGCCTATGTATAATCTATCAGCAATACAAAACAATTAAATTGTATGTCATGAATAATGGGTTTCGAACAACTACTTGAAAGGGCGCCATACACCTAATTGCTACATTGTAAAACCTAATTACTACATTGTATACATTGTAAAGAAAATCCACCAAAAAGTCCAAGGAATTCATCAATGGAGGGATATAAGTTAAACCTAATTGCTACTTACCTTAGGTTGAAGACAATGGAGGGAGTTATTGACGGAGTACGACGCGAATACGGTCTTCAATGGAGGTGAGAAAGCTCGCAACACTTAGCTTCAATGGAGGAATGACGAAGAGGGGAGCTGAGTTGAATGAAGCAGCGTGCTAAGGAGAAGAGAGGAGGGGAAATTGTCTTCAATGGAGGCCACTTCAATGGAGGAACAAAGAGGGGACCGAGTTGAATGAAGAAGGAAGAGGGAAAACGCAGTACAATTGAATGAATGAATGAATGAAGACGTTGATGAACAGTGAGAGTAGGGAACAAAACCCGCAATTTTTTTTAAAATTTGGCAACGGTTAACCGTTGCCAAACCTTTACCTTTTATTTTATTTTTATTTTTTTTTTAAAAAAAACGCAATTGGCAACGGTTAACCGTTGCCAATGTATAACAATTTTTTTTAAAAAAAAAAAAATTGGCAACGGTTAACCGTTGCCAACTCTGATATTTAAAATGGCGCTCAATTTACTTGGCAACGGTTTTCATGAACCATTGCCATAGGGGGGTTGCCTATTTCTTTTTTTCTACTAGTGCTAGTATCATGTTAGGGTGTTATTTTAATATTTCTAATATCATGTTAGGGTGTTACTTTAATATTTCTAATAACAAGCTTCCTGTTCCTCCAGCCGGTAAGAAGACTGAGTGATGATAAGCACAAAGCACGAGGCGGGCTTCAATGACAAGATTTCATGATCTCTTTTCTTATTTTTGTTTTTCCCTTCCCCGATAAGTCTAGCATAGGCACCCATCTTTTTTCTTAGATTTATTTCATGAGTTTGATTTTTTCTTACCCTTTCCATTTCTAATAAAATGAGCATTTTATTTTCTTACATATGATCATTGCATTTCAAAAAAAAAAAAAACCAAAAAATCTACACCGAACTAAGCACAAGGTATACCTATGATTTGAGGCACCCATTGTAGCCACATCATGTCACCTTCATCATTTGAATTACAATCTTTTCTTGATAAACCACTTTGAGCCTCGTCTAACGATAGACCTTTTATTTTTTCAACCCACATTTATCTAACCTTGGGATGGGACGGTGTGTAACTTACACAATTATCAAAGCCAAATACAAAAGCTTGAGCGACATTTACCAAACTTTTGAAAGTTCAAAAAAAAAAAAAGGGTTCAAAAAGCAATAAAAGGTACAAAAGGGCAAGTGTTCCAATGTCTTTGATATGAACACGTCTCGGATTGCGTCTCTTATCGAGTGCTCGGCACAGTGCCTGAGAAACATGAATGCTAAGTGAGTGATACACCGCATAATCGGGATTGCCCACATTTATACAAGAGAAAATTCAAATACAAAACTGAAATGCAAAAGCAAAGAAAAAGAGAGAAAAAATAAACAAAAGAGAGTTTAAAAGTGAGAAAACCTCAAGCATACAAATATCAAGATTCAAATGAAAGGTTGAACACCTTGGGGGCTTATCTAGGGTCTTCAGCCTTTATCCCTTCTTCTTCAACCTTTAGCCTAACACCATCACAACCCTTTAAAGACCACTTTGAGGTGTACACACAATTGTGCGAGGTTCGGCTAGAGCTACGTTCGGCCTGATTCCTAACGGATACGTAGGCAACCTCACATTGGGGTGCGGTCGTAATAAAAATGCATTCATTCATCCACATTCACATTCATGCACGATCATATCAAGGGATCTCCAATACTCATCCTTATCCATTTAGAGCTAGACTTGGGGGCTTGATCCCTAATTTATTAGCCTACCCAGCATAAGAGTCACCATCATTTGGCTCTTCTCAAAATATTTTTCTACACCCTTAGCCTTTGCAGCCTAACTTTTGTGTCACTTTCACACACGTCACAAATACGTAGCCAAATAATCCTTCCCTTATGAACCCTTTGTCATGAAGTCCTGATACAACTCTGAAGCATGCCTTGTCATCTTCGAATCACTCATAATCATCATTGCATTACAAAGTATGAAGTACTTAGCCTCCGCGCCTAAGTTACCCACATACTTTCACTATCGAGTCATCAAACTTTGCACCATGAGATACAACATCAACGCATACACTTGATTAAGCTCATTCAACGTGCACCCTCGCTTGATTCATCCTTTTCCTTTTGGGAAAGTTCAAAAACTTCATTTTTCACTCTACACTTCATCCTTTTTTCACGTCTTTCTTTCTAGGAGAAAGTCGGTACCCTCCACAAAAATGATGAAATTTTTTTGCTTTTTTTGCATTTTCGAGTGCACGAGCACAATCACAATACAATGCACACACAAGTCATACACATTAAGTCATGTCAAATCATATCACATCGAGTTTGAGTCTGCACACACGTGTCAAAATACATTAAGTCGAATTGATTTAAACACATTAAGTCGAGTTGATTTAAACACATTGAGTCACACAATGAGTCAAGTACACCAAGCCTTGGGTGAACCTCAAGTCAACCAACCACGATGAGTCAAACACACCAAGTCTTGGGTCAACCCCTAGAAAACCACCGACAAAGTCCTTTGGCAATCTTTGATTTTATAGGATAAACCTATTCATCGAAGCTTCTGTTCGGAGACAATCAAGCAATCTCAACATTCATCGAAGCTCCTGTTCGTAGTCAATCGAATTCCTACACCATTCTTTTGAAGCTCCTCTTCGTAGCCAACCGAACAATATCAACAAGCGTTGAAGCTCCTGCTCGCAGCCAATCGAACACTTTCATTTCAAGCTCTTTTGCTCAGATACGTGTGGGCATCCTTTTTTAAAGCTCTTTTTTTCAGAGACGTGTGGACATTATATTCAAAGCTCTTTTGTTTAGAGACGCGTGGACATTATTTAAAGCTCTTTTTCTTAGAGACGCGTGGGAATTCCTTTCAAGCTCTTTTGTTCAGAGACGCGTGGACATTTTATTCGAAGCTCTTTTGCTTAGGGACGCGTGGGCATTCCTTTCAAGCTCTTTTGTTCAGAGACGTGTGGACTATCCTTTCCAAAGCTCCCTTATTCAAAGACGAGTGAACATTTCATCCAAAGCTCCCTTGTTTAGAGACGAGTGAACATTTCATCCAAAGCTCTTTTTTTCTAGAGACACGTGAACATTCTTTCAAAAGCTCTTTTGTTCAGAGACGAGTGGACATCGACGCACTTCCTGAGAATGTGGAGGTTATCAAAACAGAATAAATTGGATCCGACATGATGTCACCCAGAAGCGTGTACCCGACAGTGCAAGATACGCGTTTCTAACTCCTTTATTTGTAGAACTGACGTTTTTCTGCAGGTATCAGCGTAAAAAAAATGGTTTAGGATCACAGAACGTTCATAATCATTCTCCGTCCCTATCGGTCTACTTTGACTTTTGTTTTTGAAACTTACGTTTCTCTGAACTTAGTCAAAGTGGAGGCTTCTGTAGACACCTGATTGTGTCTCCCCAAAAACAAAACCCAGTGATGAGTACCTTTCACGTCTTTGATTATCGAGTTAGTTGAAGAGTCTCGTGAAGTTCCATTTAGCCTTGACCATTTATAACCTTTCCTTAAATTTTTAATCCAAAATCATTTGTTTCGTGTCCTTAAACCCAAAATCATTCATTTCGTGTCTTTTAAAATCATTCATTTCGTGTCCTCTTTATTAAAACGTCCTAATCAGTTTATTTTGGTCCACAATCCTAGTCAAATTATTGCTTAGTTGTATGGGATTTGAAAAGAGCTTTCCAACGATATATTACAAGCCCAAATCCGACTTAAAACGAATAAGTTATGGCCAAAATACTAAACCAAGCCCAAAACGAACCTAGTTCCACCTTACCTACGACCCAATGATCATGTGGAGGGTTCATTAACCTTAATACCATTTTTAAACCAATTAGGATTCATTAGGAACTTCTAGAAGCCTGTAGCAGGTTCTAATATATCCTTTTTGAAAGATAAAGATCAAAAAGTTTGAAATTGAATAAAACTCTTCTTTTTTAAAGTCCTTGTTCTATTTGAATTCAAAGATGTTCAGATATATGATTTTCTTGCCTCATAATTTTTATTCAAATATTAGATGATTAGATATCCCTTGAAATTATATTTCCAATGATATATCATTATCCCAATTTCGAGCTATAAAGAAAAAGATATGAACGAAATACCAAACTCTATCCAATACTATTACTATCCCACTATTTCGGCCATATCTTTTAATTTACAAAAGATACTAATCTGATTCTAATTGGGTTGGAAATTAAACTTCCAGATCTTTCCAACTATATATCATTTATTGTATTCCAATTTTTGGATCAAAAGTTATGATAAAAACAAAAACCGTAAAAAACTGTTGTCTATATATCGCGTTGCGATGGAGCCAGTGCGCCGCGATATTCTTATCGCGCTGCGATATTCCTATCACGCCGTGATATTCCTATCGCGCCGTGATGGATCTTGTTTTACTCCGAATCAAATTCTGATTCTTTTTTGATATTTCAACCTTGTTTTTTCTTTTAAATAGAGGTCGTTTTCCACCGTTTTCAATCATCAACAAGCTTGATCACCAACAATCATCATCTTAATCCCTCTATAAGCTATAAGCTTCTCTCTCTCTATTTCTTAGACTTAGCCTAAACACATCCCAACTCCATACGTCCTTTGCGAGACTTGAATATTCCAAGCCCTTCTCGTAGTTGCCTTCGACCTCGACGTGGGGGTTGATATTTCTGAGGGTTTGGTCCCTAATCTATATTTCAATTCTTGGTTGATTTATTTGTTTCATTTAATCTTTCTTGAAGTTACTAACGTGTGTATTGTTTTGATAGAAAGAGATAAGATGCATCAAAGTGAGTAATTTGATCTCCCTAATATTTATTCTTGTAATATAGAAATCATGCTTAGAATATTATTTTAATTCCTAGTATCATGTTAGGATGTTTTTATGATTTCTAGTATCATGTTAGAATGTTTTTAATTCCTAGTATCATGTTAGGATGTCTTTTTGCTTTCTAGTATCATGTTAGGATGTTTTTAATTCCTAGTATCATGTTAGGATGTCTTTTTGCTTTCTAGTAATGTTAGGGTGTTACTTTAATATTTCTAATATCATGTTTTCTAATATCATGTTTAGGATAAAGCTTTGATTTTATTGTTTAGTGACATGCTAGGGTTTGTTGTTAATACGTCTAGTATCATGCCTAGGATCTTGCTAATATTATGATGATTATGATGATGATATTTTGTGTCAATTAATAATTATTATGTTGCTTGATTATTCATGATTTATTGTTATTGCTTGATCACGCTCTTTCTTGCAGGTTTAAAGGAAATTTGTACTTGAAATCACGCCTAATAAGCTAATAAACAATTTGATTTAGGTTAATATGATTTTAATTCAAGTGATCGCCAATAATAGATTTATTTGTGCATTAATAATCAACCAATGTAGATTAAACAGGTTTAGGGCTAACTTGTTGGATGTATGTTGATCGGGAAGCGCCATGAATATCATAAGAATTAACTAGAGGCCGATTTAGGGCGGGTTCAATCTCTTTTAGGTTAGATTCGTACCATCATCCCCGAATATCCAGTCATGGTTCCGGACCACTATGGAGTTAGTGATCTCCGTGATCATTAATGGGATGTAACCTTCACACCCGTGAACTGTTTACAAGTTCCTAAAACTTGTTGGCGACTCTTTTATCTCTAGCTTATTTCCCTTTGGACGCCACCATGCTTAAATGCATGATCACAGTGGGGCTCAAAGTTGATGTTTGAAATATTCCCTTCACTAATACAAGCACCCAAATCATATTGCCATTGATATTTCAAGGGATGGAGATATTCCCCGGGTCTTTCATCTTTGGGGGTAGGTCATTATGGATAAAAGTGCTACAACATTCCCCAACACTCACCGAATCAACCACATTGCACTCTCTCTTGCCACTCAAAATGTCCTTAAGGAACTTAGAATAGTTTGGCATTTGTTGCAAAGCATCGGTGAGAGGAATAGAAAGATGAAGTTGCTTAAGCATCTCGATGAATTTCCCGAATTGTTCGTCAAAGCTATGCCTCAAGAATTTTTGGGGGTAGGGAAGTTTGGGTTTGATAACCTCATCTTGCATTCTCTCTTTCTCCTTGGCCTTCTCATTGGAACTCTCACTCTTCTTGCTAGGCACATCATGCTCATCATCATCAAATGAATCACTCACCTTCTTCTTCTCTTGACTCCTCTTAGCAACTCTCTCCTCTAGAACTTTTCCACTTCTAGTGGTGATAGAATAGACCGGTTTCTTAGGGTCAAGACCTTGGGAGTGTAGAGAAGAAGGGCTAGCACTCTCTTTCAAATTATTGGCTAGTTGAGTGATTTAGGTCTCCAACAACTTGTTATGGGTCATCATTTTATTGAATTTCTTATCACTAACCGCCATGTATGTGTTCAAAATCTTAGTTTGATTTTCAATTATCTCTTCTAAATTAAACCTAGAAGAAGAAGAGGGTTGAGCATAAGAATTATCACCTTGACCTTGGGTCTTTGGAACAAAACCCCGAGGGGGACCTCTTTCAGCATTGTTTTGAAAGTTTCCCCTATTTTGATTATTCCAATTACCCCTATTTTGATTTTGATTTCCAAAACCATGATTATGGTTACTATAACCTTGGTTATGATGACCATAACCTTGGCTTTGATTTTGTCTACTATGACCTTGGTCGTTATAGTTACCTCGGAAACCTTGGTTTCCTTGGTTCCAATAACCACCACCTTGGTTATAGTTGTCAAAATTGTGTTGGTTGTGATAATTCCTTTTCCCTTGGCCTCTTTAATTATCAAACTTGGTTCATTATTGTTAGACACAAAGTTCACATATCATGCTTCTATACATTACCATCAAATCATCACATCCATCCACAAATGAATGAGGGCACAGAAGAATCATGCTCATATGAACCACATACATCATAAAACAAGCATCCACTAGGCATGTTATTGGTAGAGGAAGAAGGAGAAGTAGAGTTAGAAGATGTACCTCTCCCCTTAAATTGGGAGGGAAGATTTGGAGCTTGGGAGGTAGAACTCTCCAATTTAGCTTTGATCGAAGACATCTCTTTCCCTAGGCTTGTTATTTGTGAAGACAAATTGTTGATGGCGTTTAGATGATCAACGGAGTACATCGAGAAGCTACTCTTGCTTGTTGACTCCCTCTCACCATCTTGCCAATCCATGTAGTGCCTCACTACATCTTCAATGATGTCCACAACTTCTTCCTCCGTTCTATTCATAATGGGGCCTCCGGCGCCCGCATCAAGACAATACTTTCCTTGAGGGATCAAGCCTCCATAGAAGATTTGAATTATTTGATAAGTTGGGATTCCATGATGAGGACACTCTCTTTGGTACTCCTTGTACCTCTCCCAAGCGTCATAGAGATTCTCATTAGACCTTTGCTTGAAGCTTTGGATAAGAGCCCTAGCTTCCGCCGTCTTCTTTTGGGAGTAGAATCGAGATAGGAACTCTTTAGTGACCTCATCCCAAGTCCTTAGAGAATTCGGCTTCACCTCCTTATCCAACCATTCTAAAGCCCTCACTATGAGTGAGAAAGGGAAGAACTTTAGGCGAATGAGCTCTTGATTCACACCATTGACCTTGATTGTGTTGCAATACTTCTCAAATTCCTTAAGATGATTTAGGGGGCTCTCATGCTTAGCTCCACTAAATTGTCTTCTTTTAATCAACGTTATCATGGCCGATCGAATTTCAAAATCATTGGCCGGTGTGGTAGGTGGTGCAATGCCACTTTCAAACCTATAGGCTCTGGGTATCCCTAACTCCTTCAAGGCTACTCTTGGGTTTTCTCCCATGCTTGCTTGTTCTTCTTATCTTGGAGGACTAGAACTCAAAGAACGTCTAGCAACTCGTATTCTAGTAATTGTCCTCTCTATCTCCGGATCAAATGGCACAAGAGAACGACCACTTTCTCTATGCATACAATCAAAAGAAAAAATTAGCAGCACGGCTACGAATGTGGCCTAAAAGGGAAAATTATTTTTGTGTTTTTCAAATAAGATGAAATAGACTCAATAACTATAGCAAACAACTACGCCATTCCCCGGCAACGGCGCCATTTGACATAGGGTGAAACTAGGGTCGTTAGGCTAGTCTTCCCAAGTCAACAAAATTTATAACCAAACCTACTCCTAATATAAGGGCAAGTCCAAGTCGATCCATGAGGAATGGAGGGTCAATTACTATAGTCTATGTGTTAAGCTACTTTGAAAAGAGTGTAGAAGTGTGTAATCAAGTAAGCTAATCAAACAAAACAAGTAATAGAGGTAAATCAATCACAAAGATGCTAGGGATTAGGTTCCACATGAAATCATGATAGAGGTACTAAATTGGGGTAAATTGAACCAACAAGTGTTGCAAGGACCAATGATAATTGCATTCAAAGTGTTCAAAAGGCTATCTAGACTAATTGCCAAGATAGGTTTCCTATACGGATGACAAACTAGTAGAATCACAAAGCAAACAAAATGAAAATTAACAATCTCAAATCAATTGGTCATGTCATCAAGATTATCAATGCAATCAAGTTTAGAATTCAAGGTTCATTAATCCTCTTATGCTATGCACAAATTCATCAATTAATTTAATTACAACAATCTATTGATCAAAATCCCCAAATCAACATCAAATTACCAATCAAACATGCTTCCCATTCACCCTAGCTAGGAAATCTACTCACTAATCATGATGAATTCAAGAAACAAAATAAAGCTAATCATCATCATATTCATAGTTGCAAATCAAATCAAAAATCTAATTAATCAATCTAATCAAGTTCAAACAAGCAAAATCAAATTGAAATTTCATCAACAACAAGAATTAAAAGCCATAATTAGAAGCAAGAAGTAAAGAAATCTTACAAACTTGAAGATCAAAAGAGAATCAAACTTGAAATGGATTGAATTAAAGATCAAATGATGGAATTTACACTTTCTCTCTGTAGTTTCTCTCTCTAATTAGCCTAACTTATCTCTTTCTAAAAATGCTAAGAATGCGTGTTCTTAAAATTAGGAAATCCGTACATATATATGGTTATAGGAGAAAAAGAGAGAAAATGGGCTAAAATCGCAAAACAGGGGTGCTTGGGCGTGCAGGTCTGCTCGGCCGAGCAAGCAATGTATGCCCAAGAATACCCACACGTTGCTTGCCTGAGCACATCTTGCTTGCCCGAGCTGCTGCTTGCGCGTGAGGGAGACTTGGATGGCTGCTTGCTTGGGCATATATGGGTCGCTTGCCCGAGCTGCTGCTTGCGCGCGAGGGAGACTTGAATGGCTGCTTGCTTGGGCATACATGGGCCGCTTGCCCGAGCAACTTATGTATGCCCGGTACAGATTCAAAACTTCTACTCCAATGCTTGGGCATGCAATCTTTGCCCAAGCAACCTTGAATTGACTTCTAACTTGGTTTGCTTGCTCTATGACTTCCCGGACTTGGTTTGGTTGACTTCCAAATCTTGTTTTGGGCTTCCTCCTCGACATTTGAACCTCAGAAGATCCCGACACACCTACAAAACAAATCAAACAAAATGGAAAGCAAGAGAATAGCAAAGAAATGCATAAAAAAGGATAATAAAGCCGATAAAAACATGCATTTCTCTAGATTAACACATAAGCACGCGAAGCAAGCATTATTACCTAAAAACATGACATAAAAGGACAAAAATGAGCATAAAACTATGAAGGAAACTACCCTATGAGTGCCATAAATGACACTCATCAAGTCTGGATCCTAAACGAAGGACAAAAAGATCAAGCATAGGGATAGCAGCAGATGAGCCTAGAAGCTTCTTATAGATGCCAACAATTTCATCTGAGATGCTAACAGGATGAGAGAGAAAAGTACCAGAATCATTATACAGAGCTAAAATCCTGTTAATATGCCATCTTTGCTTCACATAAGGAAAAAAGAACTTGCTATTAGAATCTCCTGAAGCAAGCCATCTTTTCGAGATTTTTGTCTCCAAGCATATTCATCAATAGACATCCATATCTTCAGATTCTCAAGACATAGTTTCTCCTGAACATGCAGATTTTTCAGAGTTAGGAAGCATAATGAGTTGACTTTGAATACCATCCAAATCCCGCTAAGCTTGAGAAATTCTCATTTCAATATTAGCAAATTCTATTTTATGCAAATCTTCTAAAGGCTTCTGCAATCTCTTCAATTTAGCCCAAATCTTCTAGAGATGAGAGCTTGCACAATCTTCATTCCAGCTAGCAATACAATTTGCTCAAAACTATGGTGCTCACACATAGAATTGAAGGAATTATAAGGTCTTTCACTAATACGAATCTCAACTCCACAATCAATGAGCAAAGGAGAATGATATGAAACTAAAGGGTTAAGATAGTTAACCTTAACACTTTCCATCTCTTGCATCTAGAAAACATTCCCTAAAGCCCTATCAATCCTGCTCTTAACTCTTGTACTTCCCAAACCTTTACTAGTCCAAGAGAAATAATGGCCAACGCTTTGAAGCTCAGCTGACCTAGTAGAGGTAAGAAATAGATCAAAATAACAAGTCTCAGCATTAGAAACAGGATTGCCACTAACTATATCATAAAAGTGTAACACAACTTTAAAATACCCACACATAAGCCATGTAGCATCACTACAAGTAGCATCAAAACTCCTCAGAACAGTCCATAGAGACTTCCTAGTGTCTATAGTATGCAAGCCATAAACAACAGAGAAAAAGTGCAAAACCATCCCATTCTGATCAAACACTTCACAATGAATGAATTGCTCATGTATTTAAACACATTTAACATCCATTCTCCCGGGCATCCATCCAAGCCATGTTCTACCTCTAGGACTGAAATTATAGTTGTTAATCCAACACCAATCTGTACTGAATTTATTTCTAATTTTCTGCTTATTTTTTTCTTTAACCTGAGTCTCCAAAATAGCAAGCACATCTATGTTATATTGAGTCATTAAATTCTTTACTCCACTAACTTTAGAGGGATCATTTAGCCCTCAAATGTTCCAAGCACAAATAGTCATTTAACTGTAAAATCATCATAAACATCCTCATGCACCATATCTTCTTCCTTATCCTCTTCATCATCAACTTCAGTATCAGACACTACATTTTCTTCATTATGTAGGATGGCAAAGTTATTCTGAATTAGAGTCTCAACTACAACTTCTTTATCCATACGAACCTCTTTTGTTTTCCCAATCACTTTCCAGCCCACGTCATCATTAGAATGTACAACTAAAGTTGTATCAACAAGAGTGACATTCTGCTGGACAGTAGGAACTTCAACTGGTTTTTTCTTTGGAACCCCTTTCTAAACCACCTTAGGTGGAGGAGGAGCTTTCTCTAGCTTCCAGAAATTACAATTATGGCCAACCATATTACATTTCACTCAAACGAGGGTTGCCAATCATAAACAACTTTTTGCTCAAATTCCACACCATCTAGATCAGCAACCTTCACACATTTAGGTAGAGGTCGAGTAACATCCATTTCAATAAGAACTCTAGCAAAAGAAACACGAAATTGCTGAGATGTGCATTCATCAGCATACATTGGAACACCAAGAGCACTACTGATTCTACTAACAGAATCAGTACCCCAGCAATTTAAAGGTAAACTAGGGAATTTCACCCATATTGGAATCACCTTTAATATCTCACCATGAAAGTCAAAATTTGCAGACCACTGCTTAATAATTGCTGGTTTTCCATAAAAGAAGTGTGGCCCTGCATATAGAATTGAATTCCTATCCTCAACATACTCAAAACGAATCACAAAGTACCCATCATTGTGTTGAAAAATAGAGGGTTATGTTACCCTTTTCCATTCCGAAGCCGATTAATCGATGCAATAATAGGGGTCTCACCTCTAACATACATCACTATTGCATTCAACCACTTTTCAGTACATTTATCAACCTCATCCTTCTGCAGCTACGCAACATGAGTACCATTCTTAACCATGGGAGAAACAAAAGTTAAGAACATACCCTTTTGCAGCAAGCTTGTTGTTCTGAACCTTCCCACCCCAACTATCATTGTTACCAAATGGTTCAAAATTTGCATTCCCCATATTCAGCTTTCTATACATTGATAGTTCGAGATGAAGAGGAATAAAGGTTACCTGCAATTTCTCCAGCATCCCATAGAGGAGGTGGTAGAAGAGAAGATTCAATTGCTTAATCGCTTCCACTAATCGAACTGGCACCGGACCAGCGCTGGGATGGACAAGTGAAGGATCTGAAATGACCATAGGTTCTGGATCTTCCCCAAACTCAGTTCTCACTAATGGAACAATGTTCGACGAACTAGGTTCCACCTTATTTCCTTTCCCTGCAAATCTTGAGACCCTAGTACCGTAGATGACATATGAGGTGATTTCCTATTATTCGATGAGATTACCACTAGATTAGCCTTCTTCTTCTTCCCCATCAATGGAGATGGCATACAATAGCGAAACACCTTATCATGCGCTGCTCACCATAGAGAGAGAGAGAAAATTTATTGGAATCACTAACTTTGCAAGGCTACAAAGTTTCTATAATTCAATCAAATTTTATCGATAATACAGATATTACTTCCTCCGTTTTTTAAAGCTAGAGTGCTTCACTTTTCTTTTGTAGTCGTATTTTTAAAAAGTGGTCCAATTCTTTTTTGGAAAATTATAACAATATTTTATTAATTTCTTCCCCCGCTAGTGATATCCATATCATATTTTAATCTCGGCAAAAGTTAACGAATGCCCAAGGCGTTGGATAAGATAACTAAAAGTAGAAATATTTAACTAAAATGAATATTAATTACATCGATCAACGCGTGATTTTGGCATGCATTCCCAAATTAATATTACTTTAGGAAGTATTTTAAATGCTTATGTAACGTCCCGGGACATTCGTTAGCAAGATCCATCAATCTCTATAGATTCTCTCTCCTCCTTACTTATATCTAGTTTTGACTTTTCAGTTTTTAAAATTCTTTAACGTATTCCACTTCACTTATAAAATAATACTTTCAATAATCCTTTTAAAACTACATACTCGAAGAAAAGTGGTTAACTACATACTCGAAGAAAAGAACACTTTTTAAAATACGGAAGAAGTACACTTTTTAAAAGATAGGAGTTGTATTTAAATGAACCAAACCATGTACTAATCCTTGTTCAAAATGTATGTCATAAAATTCGTGAAATGAACAAACCCATTTACCCGTCCAAGTTCCATATGCTGACTTTATTACTTACCAAAGTGGTGGCCCATAATTATTGGTCATCCCCTACAGCATCCCCATTTCTCAATCCATAGATTAGATTCCTATAAAACGGCAAACACAATCAGAAGCAACAACAACAAACAACACTTTTGTACTTTAAACAAATTCTATTTTCAGATTCAAAAGCAGTAAAAATTTAATTATGGCATGGAATTCATTTCCCTTGGAAATCATTTACCAGATATTTGGATGGATTGCTTTCTTCTCTTGGTCTATCAGTTTCTACCCTCAAGTTATTCTCAATTACCGTCGTAAAAGGTTTGTGATTCCTCTTTTTGTTTCTTGTATAATCATGTTTAATTGATTTGGGCAGTGATGTAAACGAGATTTGATCCCACGTCTTTGACGACATTTGGTTAATCGTTTAAACTTATGGTGCAGTGTGGTGGGGTTAAACTTTGATTTTGTGGTGCTGAATTTGACAAAGCATAGCACGTATCTTATTTACAATGCCACCCTTTACTTCAGCTCGGTTGTTCAGAGGCAATACCGCGACAAGTATGGCCGTGACGAGGTGATAAGTTGATAATTCTTTCTCTCTTACTCATTTTGATTCCGGCATGGTTGATTCATCATTTACATCTAATGCCAGTTGGGTGTCAATTCGGGTAATGGTTCAGTTTGGGGTTAGGTTTATCGGTTTCGGGTTATAATAGGTCGGTCGGGTGACCACTCTTTCTCTCTTGTTAAATTGCGGCATGGTTCATTGTAGTTGTTAAATTGCATCATTCAAGTAATCAAACATTTCCCCCAAAAATTTATAACGAATAGAAAAGCATATATAAAAAAAAGTAAAAAATTAAAGACTTACGGTTAAATACGGGTTTGGGCTACCACAAATTAAGAGAGAGAGTCCATCCCAGAACCATATGGCAATAGGAGGTTTAGCCGGTTAGTCTTACAAAGTGTTTAACTCTTTTTTATTTTATCAATGTGGGACTCTTACATGTGTTATTTGGTGGGATATACTTGAACACTTACCTTTACTTTTCAGAGGAGAAGTGAATTTGGTAGTAGTTTGGAAGTGACAAGATGAATCAATAACGACAGTGAATCTAGGATTAGTGGTATAATTTGGAATTTTAGATAATTTTGTAGTTTATGCCAATTTTTGCAATTGAATATTAGATAGTCTTGTAGCTTACGCCGGCAGCTTTCTTTACACTTGCATAAAAAAAAAAAAAATTATAATCTGTTTAAGGATATGCTCAAAGGTAGGGGTGCTAATCCAGCGAGGCAAGCCCGAGCTATGGTCAACTCGGCTTCATTTAAGTTTGTTCAAACTTGAGCCGAGCTCGAAACTTTAAGAGTTGAGCTTTGGCCAAAGCGTTGACTGAGCTGAACTCGAAGAATTCACGAAAATACTAAATTATAAAATTTTGCGACGAGTCTATTTTTCAATAATCAAAATACTAACTTATTACAACGTGTTTTTTGTGTGGCTGGTCATATCGTGTAGTCGGCTAACACACACCAAAACACGGGTAACTCCGAGAGTAATGCTTGACCAAGTAACCTTTAACCAAGTAATCCCTGACCGATTGAGTAACCCCTCACCAATTAATGCCGACGATACGGTGTGGCTAGCCATATGAAACTTTGTGAACTTATTATTGTGCAATATTTAGAATAAATATATTTATGTTGATATACATACATGGAAAAGATTAATTGAGCTTATTCACGAACTTTTGAAGCCGAGCTTTGTATAACTCAACTCAACTTATTAAGATCGAGAGCCGAACTCAAACCTGAGCCAAGCCACCACGGATCGAGCTTTAACCTTGAACGAGTTGAGCTCGAACCGGTTATGAACAGGTAGGCTCATTATCACCCCTAGTCAAAAGGTTTACAGAAAACCATAGGATGGGGTCAAAATGAAAATTTTATACTTATCTAGAATAGTTCGAACAATGTTGTAGTGTGTTATATGGTAAGTCGTTGAGATATTATCAATTATTTCTTAAGATATGAGATAATAGAGTGTTATTTCATTGAAAAAATAGATGTGACATAAGATAGTTGGGTATTACTTTTATTGAATTAGAGATAGTGGAGCCCGGACTTTTTGGTAGTGAAGTATTAGTATTTATTTGAGACAAATGAAAATGGAAAGTGTTTGAATGATTTATAGTAGCACAACAACCTACCCCCTCCTTTACAAAAGAAAATAGAGGAAATAGATGGACAACTTATCTGTAGTACTATATATAAAGAGAAACGGTTTTTTGGGTGATAAATTTGGCTTTTTCTAAAATGCCCTTCTCAATTTCCAAATTTACTAATTCACATATTTTTTTTAGATAACACTTTATTTTGTTCATTTTTTTCCCTCTATAGAAAAAAAAAAAATTGTTATTTAAAAAAAAAAAATCTTAACTACTCATAACTGAGCATTTTTTTTTTTTAACATTTCACAATATATTCTTTTTCCAAAAATTCATGCTCTTTATTTTTTTTGTTTTTAATGTTTTACAGTAAAAAAAAATGTTGGGTAAATTTTATCTTTTATTCTTTATGGTAAATCAAAAATTTATAAAAGTACTTCTAAAATTCTGTTAAATTTTACTATAATAATCATTGTTGAAAAAAAAAAAAAATCCAAGACATGAGTACCAACAATTTCTTTTTAATCTTTAATTTGTTGGGATCGCGAGAGGTAGGGGAAGACCTTAAAATACTTAGAAGAGGGTGATTGAGAGTGACATGAGTGCTTTCAGGAAAATATAGTGTGTTGGATAGGGTGGTGTCGAGCTTAGGGAGAAAATTCACATCAACGACATATCGTAATTACATGTATACTTTCTAATTTTTGGTATTTATTTTTATTAATTTATCCCACTAATGTTTTATGAACTGATATCCTTTGATAAAGTTTTCTCAAACCTTTATGTTTTTTACTCCAATGTTTTAACCACTCCTTGAAAACTTTCTTAAATATTATTATTGGTTCTCTTTTAAAACTTCCTTAATAGTTTTTTCTCACTTTACTCACCTTTTTTCAAACTTTTTCAAATAATTATGTTGTTATGTCCTTTTCTTTATATCGTGCGGTTTTTTATGACGATTCATGTTAGCTGACCCCAAATTATTTTGGGAGTAAGGCTTTGTTGTTATTGTTCTTGTCCTTGTGCCAAAAACAGGTTTTGGATCGATCTTCCCTATAAAAAAAAAAAAAAAAGGTTTTGGTTCGATCTTGTTTTCCTCTTGATGATTATAAGCAATAGCATGTTTGTTTACTTTCATAATTTGAACCTTAGCTAAAATATAATATTAAGCCTAAAATTCTCAATGGTTGTGATTTTATTAAAAAGTGTGGCTTAATACTACTTTTTATTTTGGAATTGGACTTGTGCTAGACGACAATGAAATGCTTCATCTTATACTCGTACAACTAACACTCAATTCCAATGTTTGTTCTTTTATGTGACAATTCCCTTTTATTTCTTCTAAACATTTATGAACTTATTATCCCTTATGACTCTTACTTGTAATTATTGGCCCTTAGTTGAACTTAATTTAGTTGTGAATTCTCGCTACAACCTATATTAGTTTTTACACTAATCATGACACATAATTTTAGGTAATAAGTTGTTTGATTAGAGATAGTGAGTGTTGTGTTGTCGAAAAGTAGATGTGACAAAAGATAATGAAGTATCTATTTATTGAATGTGGAGTAATAGTTGTAGTGCCGGAAAAACCAAATATTGACTTTTAAATATATAACTAGATCCTGTATGTGATTCCTTGTAAATGTAATTTTGTTTTTGTCCCTCCACCTTGTCATCTATAGTGTGATCTTTGGCTAATACACATGTTGCAGATGATTCCTGTAGCTGCGAATGATGTTGCATTCTCCATACATGCTGTTCTATTGACAGCATTTACATTGTTCCAGATCTTTATCTATGAGGTAAGTAGCATCTTCTGCATGTTTAAATTTTCATGATAGATTCTTTTTTGAGTTACTACCATGTTTTCTATAATATATTTTCGAATTTAATATTTGTGCCTATTCTCTCTATAGCGTGGAATCCAGAAAGTCTCAAAGATCTCATTTACACTGGTTATTGCTGCATGGGGTATTGCTGCAGTGTGTGTATTTATTGCTTTACCAAGCCATTCTTGGCTTTGGCTGATCACCGTCTTCAAGTAAGAATTTTTTTTTTTTAATTATGTGAATATGTCCTGCTGTATATGCTTGCTTTTATCTTATGTAAACTTAAAAGGGTGATATCAGATAAGCAGGTAATTATTTTCTAGCCAAGAAATATATTGGTTTTAAAAAATTATATTAGGATGAAACACGGCAATAGCAAGGAATATATTGGTTTAAAAAATATATATTGCGTTCAAAGAAAGCATGCCAATCAATCTGGGACATTAGTACAAATAGAAACATATACCAAAGGAGTCTACTTTGGTTGGCTCCAGAAGTTCATAATACTTAAAATCTAGCATTTAACAGAATTTCTTAATTGAAATGTTTATGTAGTTTGTTGGAGGGGTTTAATTGTTATTAATTTATAATTAAGTGGTAAGCTTTTCTAATAATTTCTTGAGGAAGAACATAGCAAGAGAATTTTGTTTTACCTACATAGATACAAATTCTGCGTTTATGCCTTTATTCCTGAGTGATAAATTTCTTACTTAAATGAAAAATGTCTTGCACATCATGGATGTCTTTGAGTAACTTTTTGTTTTTATTTTTTATTTTTTATTTTTTTTTTTATAATTTTATATATTCATTGAAAATAGTGTTGTTCCGCTGAATTTTTCTGAATATTATTTGAAGGACCTAGTAATGTAGTTAGCTTAAGGTTCCAAATTATGATGTCATTTTCTTGGTATGTCATGTCTCCATAAAAATTTCACCTTCCATTTAGAGCCATAGCAATGATTTTGGGGCCATGTTCCAAATCGAAAAAGGGGCCCTTAATAATTTGAAAATTATACATTTTTTTTTATCAATAATTTAGGCAATGCACAATTTCCCTATATATACATTACAAAATGAAAATGCTTTCGTATAACAATGATATATTTAATTACGCAAAATCAAATTTGGATATTTTATTCATATTGATAATAGCAACTAAATATAACTCAAAGCTTATATCAACTCGACTTATATTAACTTCTATTTATATAAAAAGTAATATTCTTCTAACGCTCTTTGAGGCAAAATCATCAATCAAGTCTTCATATTCCACTTTCTCTAGAAGATCACTCTCAATTGCTATCATCGCCAATCTATTTAGTCTTTCTTGTAGCATTGTAGAACGAAGATATGACTTTAATAGCTTCAACCTTGAAAAACTTCTGTTTTCAGTTGCAACTGTCTTGAAAATCTATTTTTAGGACATTTCACAAGCCAATCCCTATCATATTTCTCACTCTTAGATAGAACTCTAGTATACAAAATAGCCATAAATCGTCTTGAAAATCTATCTTTAGGACCTTTCACAATGGAATTATCTTTTCTAAGACCATTTTTCACTAATAAATCAATCATATTAGAATCAAGACCATCCCAAACTCTTGGATCATATATATTAGGCATATAACTAGTTTCATAATGATCAACACTATCATTATCAAAACGCATATCATCAATATTTTTAGCATTATTATCATTCTCAATAGGCACATCATTAACATTGCAATTAACACTAGGCAAATCATCAAAATATTACCCACATCATCAACATTCTCGCAATAGGCCTATTAATAATGTTGACGGTGATGATATTGATAATGTTAATGTTGATCTTGTTAGTGATATGCCTATTGCGGAGAATGTTGATGATGTGGATAATATTTTTGATGATGTGCCTAGTGCTAATTGCAATGTTAATGTTGTGCCTATTGAGAATGATAATAATGCTGAAAATATTGATGATATGCCTTCTGTTAATGACAATGTTGATCATTATGAAACTAGTTATATGCTTAATATATATGATCTAAGAGTTTGGGATGGTCTTGATTCTAAAATGATTGATTTAATAGTGAAAAATGGTCCTAAAAGAGATAATTTTGTTGTGAAAGGTTCTAAAGATAGATTTTCAAGACGATTTACGGCTAACTTGTATACTAGAGTTCTATTAAACGCTGAGAAATGTGATAGGGATTGGCTTGTGAAAGGTACTAAAGATAAATTTTTAAGACAGTTGCAACTGAGAAAGAAGTTTTTCAAAGTTAAAGCTATTGAAGTCATATCTTCGTTCTACAATGCTATAAGAAAGACTTAATGGATTGGCGATGATAGGCAATTGAGAATGATCTTCTAGAGAAAGTGGAATAAGAAGACTTGATTGATGATTTTGCCTCAAAGAGTGTTTGAAGAATATCACTTTTTAAATATATATAAATTAGCTTTGCATTGTATTTAGTTGCTAGTATCAACATGAATAAAATATCCGAATTTGATTTTGCGTAATTGAATATATCATTGTTATACCAAAGCATTTTCATTTTGTAATGTGTATATAGGGAAATTGTACATTTCCTAAATCATAGATAAAAAAAAAATTGTATAATTTTCACATTATTAAGGGCCCCTTTTTCGATTTGGAATAGGGCCCCAAAATCATTGCTACAGCCCTGAAGGGGCAGGATTAGGACTAGGGACTAGGGCAATCACTGGAAGTATTGAGTTTCGTTAACCCTTGATGAGTGATTCATCCTGCTTGTCATGCATGTCATCCTATGTGGCTAAGATTGTCTTCTAGTGATTAAAGCTAGTGAAGAATTAGATCTAGATGTTTTAAATGATATGTGAGGATTTAATTGGGAAATGCAATGGTTGATGTGGAGAATCACTTGATATTTTAATTAATTTTGAAGAATATACCATTTATCTTTGTAAAACAAGGGCAAGATGAAATGCTAAATCAAGGTTTAAAAGTAAGACTTTGGTGTTGTTTTTTTTGGTTCTTGGATTTATATGAAACTGAGGAGTTTTATGAACTTGCGTAATGAACCAGCCTTATGATGGGTATAATTGGAACTGTACAATGAATCTTGAGAAAAAAGGTATCAGTTAGAGGGAAAGGGAAATCAGGAAGTCTAAATTAATAGGTTCTTCGGTTAAATTAACCATTTTAACAAAACTATTTCTCAATATAACTACTTTTAAATTCTAATACCTTTTCTTATCAAAATATTGACATGGGGAGCAGTTGAATATTTCATTGACTGCATTTTTTTTTTTTTTTTCATGTTGAATTGGCTTGGTTTTTATTTATTTATTTATTTTTCGATACTACCAAACTTCCACTATCAAAACTACAAAGTTTTTAAGAAAATACCAGCAAAATGTACATTTAATATTGTTTATATAAACTACACTGATTTCCTCAAAAAAAAAAAAAATATTAACTACACTGAAAAACTCTAGCAGTTATCAAGCTCAGTCTTCAACGTGTAGGTTAGATGTTGCAACCAAATTGATTTGAGAACAGTTGGAAGAAACCTTAAACAAATAAATACATAAATAAAATCTTATACATAGCATACCAAAATTACCTACCTTAAAATGATTATCGAGCATGGAAGAGCACAATGCCACCATAGTATTTTATCAGGCTGCAAATACATGAGTGTTCTTCAAATTTGCATTTTCTACTTAACTAGTAAAGTAGTCTAACTTAATACGTAATAATTGATAAAATCGAACAAAAAGCACTCATATGTACAGGGTGGTGCTGGTTGCACTCAGGCTATATTTCAGGGTGTTTAGACCAATTTTGCTATTAGTTTCTATAATTTTTACTTATCAATCTTAATAGGGGTAGAATTGGAATTGCACAACAATTTAGCAACGAAGCTTGAGGAAAAACTCAAAAACTAATTTAGAGGGAAAGGGGATTCAGGAAGTCTATATTTCACGGTGTTGAGGCCAATTTTGCTATTATTTTCTATAATTTTCATTTATCAATCAAGATCAACATTTCTTGTTCATCATTTAAACAACCTTAATTGGGGTCGAATTGGAATTGCACAAAAAACTCAAAAACTAATTTAGAGGGAAAGGGGATTCAGGAAGTCTCTATAATTAGAGGGTGGGAAGTTTATTTTGGTTTTGTACAGTTAACTTTGTAAGAGAGGCTAGTCTCTCAAATGCTTAAAATTCATCTTTAATTTTCTGTAATGTTCACATTATTGATTAACATCGCCATTTCAAGCTTTCAACATTTCTTCTATATGGTGGCTGCTAAAGCTTGCCAATGACTTAAGAGTTGTGCACCAGTGATAAACTAATTCGCTGTTGGAACAACTCCTCACAGGCTTAACATGTGCTAGGAACTTATCAAAGGCTCAAGTTCAGGTGTCCACTTAATATGCTAACTTTGACCCCTTAGCCTAGGTTTTTACTCATATTAGGTCTGTTGGACGTCTGATCCTCCTTCAAAGATGAGTTTGATTTTTTATTTATTTATTTATTTTATTTATTTTTTTATTCTCTCAATTTCAAACAAAAAGTTCCAGTCCTCTAAGTTCTCATACTTTTGGAGCTCTATTCGGCACTTTCTCAAGCATCAAATTGTGTTGTATTCACTAAACATTGAAGCATAATGTATTAGTCAAGATGATATCATTCAATTAGAAGCTAAATGAAGAGAGTTGTGTGTGCTTTTTATCAAACATGCTAATGACAGAATCTCTGGGTTTGGCCATAGTCTCATGCTTCCTAAAACATGCAAATGACTGATTCTCTAGATTTGGCCAATGTCTCCCATATCCTTAAAAGTCTCAACCCACTTTCCCATGATATCTTAAACTCTAGATTGTGTTGAATTCCTTAGAATTATAGGGCCATGGTTAGATCCTTGTTGCCCCCTTCTTTACAATATAGTTTCAAAGTGCTATAATGGTTGTTCCAAAAGAAGCTACTTTTATCTTTTCAACGTGATAAACTTACTTGTTTCCTCATCAATGATTGGTTGTTTGGAATTTGGATTGGACCAGTGGTAGTGTGTAGCTTTTTTTTAGTTTTGGTCATATTGTGTGTACCACAATTGAGGAAGCTAAAGACTAGTATGAGAAACTATATATATGTCTTAAACTGATTTACTTCCAGAGTTCCAGGTAATGTATATCACCAGGTACAAACAAACTTTCATATTACAGTAGGATTTTACTTTGACACTCTTTATTGATGGTTGTGTACAGCACTTTTTTACCTATTTAAATTTGCATTTAGGTGTAGATTGGAATCGACCACATTACCATTTCATTGTTGAATGATTTGGCTTCTGTCGTTAACTTCTCCAGCTCTTGTAGTTGGCAGCTAGATATAATGTGCAACGGTGTTGTTATGCACACATTATTCTGTGACCGAGTGTTTCAGCATTTTAATCAGGATATAATCATGTATTAACCCCTAATGAATTTTGAAGGGTTTCGTTTCAGTGTTGATTCTTATTATATTATGAAGACAAGTGGATTACATATTTTTTCCCTATAAAAGATACATGTATGCCATATTGCTTCTTGTTGTGGGCTAAATACTCAAAGCATTTGTGGAATGATAACTTTATGCAAACTCTCTGATCCCTTCATAACATGATTACCTTTTTGTTTTAATATTGCAGCACTATTCAGGTTACCATGACTGTCATTAAATATATTCCCCAGGTTGGTATTGGCTTCTTTAAAATTGTCTTGTATTTCCGTTGATGATTTGATCTTTTATCTAAACTGTGATGTTGTAAGTCTTAGAATTAACATGATGTCCAGTAGTCATAGATTAACTGATTTGGCCTGTTCTAGGAAAGATTAAAGGTAATAATGTTAGGGGCAGGCGTCGAATGCAAATAATCTACATCCATCTAATCTTGTTTAAAAACCTGATTTCATATACATGTTGCATCAACTCCTTGAGTTACTAGCTTTTTCACATAGTTAACCACCCTGACAGTATTAGCCTCCCTCCATAGTGTTGTTACTGCTGTACATTGAAAGGGATGACAACCTGATTGCTTGTTCACTACTACACTTTTACCATACTTTATTTTATAGTATACTCGTTTGATTAATTTCGAGGAAGAGTTGATTGTTTCAACATCTATGGAGGATCAGCAATAGCTCTTGCAGTATGTAAAATAAGTGTTGGACAGTATCTGTGTACCATATTTTCTTTCCTGTTGCATTGGTTTATTCAATTCTAATTTTTGAAATTTTGAAAGGGTACTCAGTCTTTTACTTTTTTGGAATTTAGGCATTTATGAACTTCTATAGGAAAAGCACAGAAGGATTTAGTATAGGAAATATTTTACTTGATTTTCTTGGAGGGGTGACAAACTACGGACAAATGGCTACCCAGTCTATCGATCAAGGTGAATTTCTTTTTATAGCAGTATATTGTTTTTGCAAATCTAAATTTATCTCGTAAAGTTGCCAATTTATATATTTTAATCTTTTTTTGCCTGTAGGTTCTTGGGTGAATTTCTATGGAAATATTGGGAAGACACTGCTGTCTCTTGTATGCGGTCCATCTGATTTCACGCCTTCTATTTACTGATCTATCTTTACTTTAAAGCAGTTTTCTGATGTCAAATTGTCATGCAGGTGTCTATCTTCTTTGATCTCCTGTTTATGGTACAACACTACGTGCTATATCGCAATAAGCCAATCCATCGTTCTTCTAAGTTGGATGAGGCAAACGACGAGGCACTATTGAAAAGCTCAGATCTAGCAACGTCTGACCTCCCCTAAAGCAAGAACTGGGATGTTCTGCTGCATTGATGTAACCATGAGTATGTTAAACATGATGGGTCTAAATCAAACGAGAACTTTATATACATTGATTGCCCAAAATGCTCTCCTATCTACAAACTACCTCATTCAAGGAACTCCCACACCACAGTATTTTTTATTCAAAAATTGTAGAACATCTAAGAAAAATTGTACATACTGTAATTAGCTTTTCAATTTGATAGTGTAAAAATGTTGGTATCCAGCATTCTAGTTTTAATACAATATATACAAGTTTGGAAGGAAATAGCAAGGGTTTTCATTTACCATATCTATTTTCTAGGTAACTAATGAATTTGTACAACCTCCATTTTTCCAAGTCTTACTCACTTTCCGTTTTCATTTATTTTCTATGTTTTATTTACCTGTACTTTATTCCTTTAATGACAACTTTTCATTTATTTTTTATGATCCATAACCTCATTTTGTGGAGCTTAATTTTATTTAATAAATTTTTTACTCTCTATCTCTCTCTTCTTTATTACAAAAGTACCCACATGTATGATCTTCATTTTTCCTTTTTCTTAGTTTGCGTAGCTATAATAACTGAGTAAGATTTAGCAAAATGGAAGTAGTAATAGAAATGATTAAATGATTCATGAAAGAGATATCATTAAGGGGGCATTTGGTTCGCAGAGTGGTATGGGTTTGGAATCAGGAATGGGCTTAAGGTGGTATCGAGTTGGAACTTGATACTTAATACCATGTGTTTGGTTTAATTCTGGAATGGAATCTCTCACTATTCCCTCCTTTTTTTTGATACCTAAGGGAATGGAATGAGCCAAACCCACCTTCCCCCAAAGATTTCTAAATCCTATATCTCATGGGTTTGAGGTATGGGTTTAAAATTCATACTTTTGACAACCAAACATATGGTATGGGTTTTAGTCATTCCAAACCCATACCTCATACCTATATTCCGCAAACCTAACGCCCCCTAAATAGGGTTATTTGGCACTAACAATCAACCTGTACAAGATCTAAATTCTCAATAAATATTAAACACCCAAAGACAAATGACATCACTTTAGTTCTACTCTTGAATAATGTTAGGGAAAGTATTGTGTTAGTTTGACCACATAAATATGATTCTCCTCATCTCTTCTTCACGGGAAATTCCCTGTTTCTAATAGTGAGAAACGAAATTTGTTTCTCATGGGGGCATTTTGTTTCTTACTATGAGAAAGTGGGGCTCCCTCCTTCTTCACCTTTTGCAATAACAATGGAGTTTACCATTTTCCTCTCCAAACCCCTTCCCACCACCATCAAACCACCACTCTCTCTCCTTTTAAACAACCCCAACCGCCATACAAGGCCGTCGGAGTTTTTTACGGATGTGCTCTCTTGGGTACTCTTCAAGCTCACAATGTCGACGGTGATGACTAGGTGGGCAAAAGTCATATTCATTGAAGAACCTAAATTTGAAAGTTACTCCTTTGTTATTCTTCTTAGTCTTTCAACATATTTCTATGAACCATTACTTGTCCACCAACCCCAAAATACCTTCTACTAGTAGTAAGGAATACAAGCGATACTAATCAATTATTCAATATGATCTCATCTCACTACCATTGTGTGATCATAATATTCTTTGTGCCTTCTTTATGCCCCTTTTGTGTTTGCTTTTGTTTGACCCGTTGCAGGAGCCCTATGAGTGGTTCAAAGGCACGTTCATACCTTAAGGAAGCATAGGAGCTAGCAAAGGGGAGACATAAAGGCTAAGGGCATGCTTGGATTGGGGGTAATATATGAAGGGGGTAATAAAAGTCAAATTTGAAAAAACATAAATAATTAGAGGTGTTGTTGTAGGAGGTATGATGCTTACAAATGAAATAAGGTAATGAAGAAAAGAGAGAGATGGAGGAATTATTACCCTCATAATGAAGGTAATAGTTACACATAAAGGTGTGCATCGTGCCGTGCCGTGCCGCCGCGGGCCACGGTCTCCGGCGTGTCGTGTCGTGCCGTGCCACCGTGCCAGAGTAGGCGTGCCGTGCCGTGCCGCCCAAAGTCGCAGGCCAGCCCACGGCACGACACGGCCCACGTGCCAGGAGGGCTCGTGCCGTGGGCCTGGTGGGCTGGCACGCTGCTGGCCTGGCGGGCTGGCCTGCTGGGCTGCTGCCTTTCCTTCCTTTTATTTATTTATTAATAGTTTATAACTTATAATCTTATATTATTATTTTTCTAAAATAAATTAAGTTTAATATTTATGTTTTATTATTTTTTATATTTAATATTTAAATTTATGTATTTAGTTTATACTATCACTTTATATTTTAATGTTTATAATTTATTACATTTATTTTTGTATTATTAATTATTTATTATTATAATTTTATTTTTGTTATATTAATTTACAAATTATAACTTAACGGGAAAAAAAGGCAAATTGGACTTTGGATGTGAATAATGCATACTTCATATTATTATTACTTGAAAAAATTGTACAATGATAATAATGATAAAAATCGTACAAGGATATTAAACAAAAATTGGATAATGATAAAAATCGTAAAATGATAATATTGATAATGATAAAAATCGTACAATATACAAAAATTGTCTTCTTCTTCTTCTTCTTCTTCTTCTTCTTCTTCTTCTTCTTCTTCTTCTTCTTCTTCTTGTGCGTCTTCGTCTTCTTCTTCGTCTTCGGCTTCAAGGTCATCGGCTAGTTGCATAGATTGGGAACTAGCCAAACCCAAAAGGTCGGAAGCGGAGGTTCCTTCATCGTTGTCGTTGTCGTCGTAAGGACGGTCTTGTGAGCGATTTTTCGCATCCAACCAATCTTTGAAACACACGCACATTTCAAGTGTTTCGGGTTTTAGACTTGTTCTTCTATCGTCTAAACCCCTCCTGGATGCGCTGAAAGCTCGTTCGGAGGCAACGGAGGAAACTTGGATACCAAGAATGTCTCGTGCCATTTCCGCCAAAGTTGGATGCTTCATGCTTTGTTGTTTCCACCATGCAAGGAGGTCGAGGCTGTTTATCTCATCGTCGTCCATGCCCTTGGTGAAGTCGTAACTTAGGTACTGACAGGCTAAAGTCGTATCACCTAATCAAAAGTAATTCCTAAGTCCTCTAGCTAAAGTAGATAGGGAAGTAGGGTCGAATCCATAGGGAAACAATGTTCTTTTACTCCTAATCAATTATTATAATCTAAATTATCGAGTAACCAATTTGTATTGTGTGAATTATACTAATAATTAGACTAAGCAAATTAAACAAGGGAATAATCAATAATAAAAGGTCTAGGGTATAGGTTCACCGTACCAATAAATAATACTCCAGGGTAAAACATAACAATCAATCATCAATGCATAAATTAATCAGATTATAAAGGGCTTTTGCTACGTATTATAATCACAAAATTAATCTACCGGTATTAAATCACATCTCTCGAATCTTGACCTAACCATTTATAGATTAACATGCCTATTGAAACTAAGCCTAAACATTCTCATCTCTCGAATCTCGAATCAATATTGCATAACTCATACAATTAAACCTGGCCAAATCTAATTGCATAGCATTAAATCAATCAATAGGAAATCAATCAAGCATTAACAATCAACAATAATAATTTACCCATTCATATTATTTATGGATCCCCAAGAACCCTAGAAATAAACTACTCACACATAATAAAAACTAAATTAATCAAAGCAATTAAAACAAGCATGATAAAAACAATAATTGTTTAGGGGATTTTCCCCCGCCACGTGGACCAATCAGCACCTGCCACGTGTCAACCATGTGGGCTAATCAGGGGGCTGCCACGTGTCATACTCCAGGAGGTCCAACATGGACCAACCATGTCACGCCACGTGGCATCGAGAATTGCCAACCTGGAAAACGGCCAACGAGGCCCGAATCCCGAGGCAAGCCCAATCAGTCCTAGGTTTACTATTTAACCTAGTATTGGGCACGTACTTCGAGGCTATAAATACAGTAAACATATTCAGAATTAATTAATCATCTCACCAAGAAAGAAACCTAAACACACGTGCATACTAACTGCTAGACCAGACTTAGCGTTAATTGCACACCTCGATCACTCCTCCCCTTAGAGGAACCAAATCACTTTTACTTTCCGCACCTTTACTCCTTAAACACGTTCTAACTTGATCGTCGGAGGCGGAGCTCCCACCAATTTGGTTTCCGTTGTTTTGCAGGTACAGGCGCACGGATCTAGTCCCGGAATTGTAACTCTCCCGCAGGACATCAAAAAACCCCGAAACATTTTGGCGCCGTCTATGGGGAGAGTACTTTCGAGATGGAATCACAGTATGTACCAGTTCTAAGTGAGAAGTGTCCCATGGACGACCCCCTGGTTCAGTCGGACCAGGACACTGACAAAGAAATTGAAGTCGAGACTCACACGGCCTCTGACGGGACCCTAAGAGCTCGACGCACCCGTCCCACTGAAAGGAAGGAACGGGAAGACTGCCCGGCTGGATCAAGTAAACCAGCTGGCCCGCCGCTTGATCATCAACAGGTGGTCGAGGAATCTACCCCCATCACCAGAAACGAACTCATGACCTTCATGAATAGTTTCAAAGGGGAGATCCAGGAACTTATCAACAAAAGGACGATTGTTCCACCAAAGGAATAGTCGGCCAGAAGACCCTCCCAGTCTGGGAGGAAGAAGCCTGTAAAGGATCGGGAGGCGACTCCTTACCCTAGGCCTAAGGAGAGAGAGCCACCAGTGATCGATCTAACTAAGTACCGCTTCCGCTCACCAGGGAAGAGGAAGCCCATCCGTCATGTTCAGCCGGACGGGTCAAAGAAAACATACTCCGATGCTCGAATGTTACTCGAGCAGAAGAAGAATGACCGACTTTCAGAGTCGGCCTCCACGTCTGATTTTCAAGACAGTCTTCACAATACCTCCCCGAGGTATTCAAAATCACACTATGAGAGCCAGACGGCCGGAGCCTCCTCTCGTTCTAGTTCCCAGAAACATCATGCGGCCCCGTATGTGCCCCCTAGCCATACGTTCCGCAGTCCCAATACTTTATGAGCCTACTCCTTTTGGAGGACAGGCGGCAAGGAATGTCCAGCCTTTGCACTGGCAACTTAGGTTGCTCAAACTTGGGGAACAGCCCTCCGCCTTCTCCAAGTAAATAATAGAGGCCGCCCAGCCGGCCAAAGTAAAAAATATGTTGGTAGGGGCTTATGATGGCACTACCAACCCGAAGACCACTTGATGGCATACACCAACCTTATGTACCTCCAAGGGTTGGATGACGCCACATGGTGTAAGTGTTTCACGGCCACATTGAAGGGTATCGCCCAGCAATGGTTCGGCAACTTTCCGAACCATTATTAACAATTTCAAGACCCTCGCCTACTTGTTCACATCAAATTTTGCAATGAACATTCCTGCTAAAAAGACCACCCTTGACCTGGGGGCCATACGGCAGGGAGAGAAGGAGGGACTGCGCTCCTACATCAAGAGGTTCAATCTGATGAGAATTCAGATACAAGGACTACCTGATGAAGTAGCTTATATAGACTTTTTCAAAGGTATAAAGGACGGGTCGGACTTTAAATTCGACCTCGTCAGAAAGAGGGTGACCACCCTCCAAGAAGCAATGATGGAGGCGGACACCTACATTCAGGCGACCGACCTCTGTAATGTTGGAAAGCAGTCGGACCACAAGAAGTCTGACAAAAGGAAGAGTCGGCCAAGCAGTCGGCCAATAAAGAAGAGAAAAAGAGAAAAGAAGTCTGGGCGGCTGATTCCTCTGAACAGCCATCCAGAAGAAGAAAAAAGAATTCAAACTATACTCCCCTAAGTATGAGGTTAACAAAGATAGCTATGCCATCCTCAAGGAATTCAAGGACCAGATCTCAATTGAGAAGCCGACTGCCATGAAGAGTTCCGTCAACAATCAGAACAAAAATAAATATTGCCATTACCATGAGGACATTGGTCATGACACCAATGAGTGCATCAGCCTCAAGCGCCTCTTGGACCACCTGGCAGACAAAGGAGACCTCAACTCCTATGTCAAGAAATAAAAGGGTATCCAATACCCCAAACAGAAACAGGCGGACAAGAAAAGGGCGACGCTTGCTGAAAGCTCGGACACATACGAAGCACTAGTCTATACTATAGTAGGCGGCTTTGCAGGAGAAGGCCCTACTATCCGGGGCAACAAAGACAACATCAGATGTTTAGATGTTAAGTCCGTCGATCAAGGACGGACCTCCAAGAGTTCATTTCCAGAGGTTGTTATTACTGAGGAGGACTTGGGAGGAATCAGGGGGCCTCATGACGACCCCATAGTAATTGAATGCAAGGTGGCCAACCAGAGAGTTGGCCGGATCTTAATTGATACTGGGAGTTCATCTGATCTCATCAGCCATAAGTACTTGGCAAAGCTCAAGTACAAGCCCGACAGCATACACCCGGTCTCCCATCCCTTAGTGGGATTTGGAGGAGGGGTCGTACACCCAGTTGGACGGGTGGATCTACCTATCCCCTGGGCGAAAAAGGGGAGGGCCGTCACATGGTGGTCCGGTTCTTGGTGGTCGACGAACTATCGGCCTACAACATGATCTTAGGACGACCCACCCTGAATAACTCAAAAGCTGTCATCATTCCCTCTCTCATGCTTCTCAAGTTTGAGAGGGATGACGGAACAGTCGGCTCCCTAAGAGGAGACCAAAAGATGGCGAGGGAGTGTTACCTCTCTGATATCAAGCCCATTGTGGCGGCATCCGGCCCCAGTGGAAAGACTACGGACCTTGAGCAAGTCAAGGGAGCCGAGCTTGCCCCAATAGCAGCCGGCAAGAAAAGAAAGGCCACCCATCTAGAGGCCGAGAGAAAAGAAAAACTATAGCAATCATTGGCCGAGGAGCGGTCAGATGAATTCCGCCCTCAGCCGGCTGGTGAACATGTAGACATCGTCCTAGACGACTCTCGCCCTGAGCAAACTGTTAAGGTCGGGACGGCTGCTTTTGCTGAACTTGGTGCTGACCTACACCCACTGTTAAGGGAATTCAAAGATATATTTGCATTTGAAGTTCACGAGATGCCAGGCATAAGCCCGGATCTGGCCGTACATAAGCTTGCTTTGGATCCCAAAAAGAAGCCGGTCAGGCAAAAAAAGAGGAACCATGGTGAAGAACGAAGCCAGGCGGCAGCCGCCGAGGTCATGAAATTGCTGGACGCAGGATTAATTCGACATTGTTACTTCCCAGACTGGGTAGCGAATGTAGTACTAGTCAAAAAGTCGAATGGGACCTGGTGCATGTGTGTAGATTACAGAGACTTGAACAAAGCATGTCCCAAGGATAGTTACCCGCTCCCAAAAATCGACAATCTGGTCGACTCTACAGCCGGCCATGCCTTAATTAGTTTCATGGACGCCTACTCAGGCTTCCATCAGATACCCCTGTGGAAGAAAGATCAAGAGAAGACGGCCTTCGTCACAGATCAGGGGTTGTTTTGCTATACTATCATGCTGTTCGAACTAAAGAATGCACCTGCAACCTTGCAAAGAATGATAAATATGGTCTTCTTCAACCAGATTGGAAGGAATGTGGAGGCGTACATAGATGATATGATTGTTAAGTCTAAGCTCCGGACGGACCACCTAGCTGACCTCCTAGAAACATTCACCACACTCAGGCGGCACCAGGTCATGCTCAATCCCAAGAAATGTGTTTTTGGAGTTGAGTCTGGGAAGTTCCTCGGATTTCTAATCAATCAAAGGGGGATAGAGGCTAACCCTGAGAAGGTACAGGCGGTCATAGACATGCAGTCGCCTCGCACTGTCCGAGAGGTTAAAAAGCTTACGGGTTGCCTGGCGGCATTGGGGAGGTTCCTCAGCCGGTCGGGTGACAAGTGTCTTTACTTTTTCCAAGCTATCAAGAAGAAGACCATGTTTGAATGGGCCGGATGCAGAGGCGGCCTTCCAAAGATTGAAACAACACTTGCACTCCTTGCCAAGGCTGGTCAGCCCTTTGCCCAAGGAAGTGCTATACATGTATTTAGCGGTCTATGACCATGCTCTTATGCCGTCCTTCTTGCTGAAAGGGACGGCTGCCAGCTCCCGGTCTACTTCATCAGCCACGTCTTGAAGAACGCCGAGTTACGGTACCCTATGGTGGAGAAGTTTGGCCTTGCCCTCTTCATGGCAGTTAAAAAATTGAAGCCTTATTTTCTGGCACATCCGGTTGTGGTCTACACTGACCAGCCAATCAAGCGGGCACTGACAACCATGGAGTCGTCAGGTCGGATGATCAAATGGGCCATCGAGATCCAAAGTCTAGAGATCACTTTTGAGCCAAGGAAAGCAGTGAAGGGGCAAGCATTCGCTGACTTCATAGTGGAACTAACCAGGCCGACTGATTCAGAGAATTTTGAGCAAGTCTGGAAAGTCTATGTGGACGGGAGCTCTACAATGAATGGTTGTGGTGCAGGCGTCATATGTCAGTCTCCTGAAGGGGACAAATACGAGTATGCACTATGATTTAAGTTCCAAGCCTCAAACAATGAGGCGGAATATGAAGCCCTATTGGCTGGTATCAACATGTGTAAGGCGGTCGGGGCAAGGAAGATAGCCGCCTGTTCATACTCACAATTGATCGTAAGCCCATACCATGGTGACTATGAAGCCAAACATCCGGCTATGATCAAGTACCTACAGGCGGTAAAGTAGGAGGTCGGGACACTTGAAGAATTTCACCTAAATCAAGTGCCAGGTCTGAGAATAACCAGGTGGACGCCCTCTCAAAATTGGCATCATCAGCTTCCTGCGACACACCCAGGACGGTTTTCTGGGAAGTAATGGATAAACGAAACATCAAGGAGGACCCTATTGGGATCCTAGACAAAAGCTCCACCTGGATGGATGACATCCGGGCATACCTAACAGACGGCACCCTGCCGGCTACTCACTCAGAGGCGGTCCTACAGAAAAAACGGGCGTCTAACTTTGAAATGCATAAAGGGGAACTCTTCAAAAAGGGATATCTCCAACCTCTCTTCAAATGTGTCACCCCTGAAAAGGGGCGAGAGATCTTAGAAGACTTGCACTCGGGATACTGCGCCTCCCATGTAGGCGGCAGGTCCCTAGCTCGTAGAACCAGGCGGCAGGGATATTTCTGGCGAACCCAGGAAGCGGACGCTATGGAGATGGTGAAAAAATGCGACAAGTGTCAGAGGTTTGGCAAGCTAATCCATCGTCCGGCCACTGATCTGACGGCCATACATAGCCCCTTACCATTTGCCAAGTGGGGCATGGACGTCTTGGGTCCGTATACACCTGCAACAGGCGGCCGGAGATACATCCTGGTAGCGGTCGACTACTTTACCAAATGGGTAGAGTCCGAGGCTGTTAAGGGTATCAAGACCAAGGACATTATCTCATTCATGTGGAGGAACGTCATTACACGATTTGGGGTGCCTATGTCAATGGTCTTTGATAATGGTCCTCAGTTCGAGACTCCTGTTCTTAAGAACTGGCTGGGGGATCAAGGAATTGCATACAACTTTGCATCAGTTGGCCGACCCCAAGAAAATGGCCAGGTAGAAGCGTTCAACAAGATTATCTCTGACGGTATCAAGAAAAAGATTGAAAAAGCAGGCGGCCTATGGGCAGACGAACTACCACATGTTCTCTGGGCCATAAGGACGACTGAAAAAGGGGCGACTGGGGAAACCCCATTCCTCCTGACCTATGGGGCAGAAGCTGTTCTACCCATTGAGCATTATGAGCCGACTCTTCGTGTCATGATGTATGACGAGGCGGCCAATTGGGAATCCATGCGCCTAGCATTAGACTCACTCCCTGAGCATAGGGGCAACGTAGCCCTACGCCATGAGATCTACCGTCTGAGAATGACCAGAGCCTATAGCAAGAAAGTACACAGGCGTCCATTGAAAGTGGGGGACTTTGTACTACGGAAAATGGAAGCAGTCGGTAGGGCTAATGAGTTGGGAAAGCTAACTCCCAACTGGGAAGGACCCTACTGGATCTATGAAGAGGTTAGAGACGACACCTATTGCCTAAAAACACTAGATGGACAGCTCCTACCTAGAACATGGAATGTAGACAATTTGAAGAAGTATTACTTCTGAATGATGTAATTATACAAGGGTTATTAATAACATTGCAATTATTTTCACTACTTTGTGGTCATTAGAGGGGCATGCCGCCTGTACATCTGCAGACGGCTACTCTCCAAAGTGTATTTTACTCTTTATCATTAGAGGGGCATGCCGCCTGTACATTTGCAATCGGCTACTCTCCAATGTGTTACTTATTAGAGAGGCACGCCGCCTGAACCTAAAACAGACGGCTACTCTCCAATACTTTAAGTCTGAGGTAACTAAGCACCTACGTTCACCATGAACTAAACTAGGCCAATGGTCGAATGATCAGCCCAGGCGCTAGGCCGACTGATCCTACCTTAAAATTAAACTAATACAACCTGTCCCAATATCATAGCAGACGTCCGACGACATCCATCCGGATGAGATTCGTCGCAGAGAGCAGCTCCCTTTTGGGTGGAATAATGTTCTATAAACCAAACAAACGACCCCTAACGACTGTCCCCAAGGACAACCACGTAACCGTTTACACTTGAGACAAATATAACCCTACTACTAACCGAACCAGTGATAGCCAGTTCACATCTGAGTCGGATGACCGCCTGTCATTACTTGGGATAAATGCAGACGGTACCTTTTGAGTTAATAGCCAAGCAAAACTTAGCGAATCAAGGGGACCAGCCGGTCTACGCCGCCTGGTACCTCTACTACTCAAATCAGTGGCGGAGACTAAGTATCCCTAAGGGAGTCTCATAGTCACCCAGTCCAGTTTGGAACCTAAAAGGTACAAGAACATTTTTATTTTTTGTCAAACAAGGTTACTTAGCCACTGTTCCAACTAGGTCCGCCAATAGAGGCGCAGTTGTACAGACCAGACGCCTCGTCCGCTTGAACAGGCGGCCTGTCTCTACCAAACATCAGCGCCCTGTACACTGCCAAAACATTTTGGCATAATTTGGGTTAATAGCCAAGCAAAACTTGGCGAATAAAGGAAGTCAAGCGGCCTCCGCTGCTTGGACCCTCTTACTACTCAGACAAAAAAAGTGTTGACTGGATAACCAGTCGCCCTCCCTAGAATGGAACCAAAAGTATGAAATGACCGCCTGTTCTTGAAAACAGGCGGCCCTTCAATATTGTTCCCTCTAGACCTAATAATGGAATGTCTGTAGCAAATATAGGCGGGTCCTATCAAATAGGCGTCCCGTTTACAGATGGCATGTTTCCATCAAACTTGGAAAATAATTAAAATAAAAATAGGCGCCCAGCCACCTAGGTAGCGCCCTTACAAGAACAACGCCAGGCCTACTGAAATAGGACAACTGTTCCTCAACAAGGCGGCTACCCACAATGGACCAAGTCAAACGCTGACTACCATTGTGCAACCTGAACTAAAGCTTGGGGGAATCCTGCTAAGATCTTGGTACTTAGCCCCTCAACTACGCCTACTACGATCATTGCTCAAAACCCTCAAGACAGCCGCCTGTGCCCAAGCGCGACCAACAAACGGCCTGGGTAACGTTCCTGAAAGAATCCAAGTTTGGAAAGTCTGCTATCCCAAGCTTTCAAGGGACGGCCGACTGAACTCATGACCGACTGACTGATAAAGAAACAATCAGTCGGCCAGGGGAACAATATCAGTCGGCAACGACACCCACTAAGATGTCTTCTATACTTAGCAACATTCAAACTTTCAAATGGCAAACTTTGATGCAAAAAGGAAGACAACAAGCAAGAACAGTCGGCATGATAAACAAGCGACTATTAAAGACATTCTACACTTGGCAAAGGGAAATATCAAATTTAAGATTGCTGGACAAGACGACTAAACAGTCGCCAAAATTCATTCACAAACAGCCGGCCATGGAGGCCAGCAAAAATATTCATAGACCCCAATCCCTTGGTCGGGTAAAGAGATATAAAAAAAGAGACGCCACGCAGGCCAAAGAAGAGTTATAAATATGCAGCTTAAGCATTCGAGAGAGGGGTTTCAGTAACGGCGGCCCCTAATCAGCTTCGGCAATGGGCGCCTGCTCCTCTAGCACACTCTCTTGTGGCTCATTAGCAGGCGCCTGTTCTTGATTGGCGTCCGCCTCCTCTTTCTCAGTCTCCCCCTTGTCGACGTCCGCCTCCTCCTCCTCTTCATTCCCAACCTCACCACCAGAAGAGGAGCAGGCCGCCTCATCCTTCTCTTCATCATCATCAGCTGCTTGCTGCATAACCTTGATATTATATTCTTCAGTACAGGCGGCGAATTTGGACTCCCATTGCTCATAGTCTAAGTCTGGGAAGAGGGTAGTCCAGGTCATCTTCATGATGGAAGAAGAGTCCTCCATCCCTAGGCCAGGGCCATCCTCTCGGTCTCAGCCTTAGCGCTGAGTTGCTGGGTCAGGGCCGCCTCCTAGTTTGACAGGCGCTCCTTGAGCTTCTATTTCTATTTTTTAAGCTCTTCGGCCGCATGTTTTGCATGCTTCAGCGGCTGCAACTGGTTTTGAAGGTCTTTGACCGCCTTCTCCAGCTCCAAGTTTTTCTTCTTGGCTGCCTCTAATTCAATTTTGACCAACAAGATGGCAGTCGCCTGATAATACAGAATGTCAGTTGTCAAAATATCATTTTGGGCAATCTGAAACATTGCCCAGTCACAATTAGAGGCGGCCATGGCCTTCGCAGCCTTTACCTCCTTGTTCTTTTCGTTGATGGGGCGGCGGAGACCATGAACACGAAGCAAGGCCTGCGAATCAACAAAATAGGCGTCAAAATTTTCCAAGAAACAGGCGGCACTTAAATGCCAATGTTGCCCAATGTCGAAGAAAATTCATCAAGTCTACCTCAGAGAGTAGACCCATGATAGAGTCCAAGTCAAGGGTGCCGACTCCCCTGACTAATTCCCTGTCATCTAAGGGAATAGCCTTGACCATAGACTTGGCCATCGGAACTAAGTCTGGCTCCTGATGGCCGCCTGCAATAGGAAGCATGGAAAATTAGACAAGGGGAAAGCATCAGGCCGCCTGATCTAAGAAAGATTGACAAAGAAATCTAAAACCAATTATACCTCTTGGAGGCCAAGTGTCCCTAGGGAAAGTTGTCTGTTTTGACCCACTTTGAGGGGTCCACGCCTGCTTTCAGTCGGCTGCTTCCTGGCAGAAACAGGCGTACTCCCAGCCATCTGTTTCCAAACCTTGGGGTTCGGCTGTTGGGAGGGAGAAGATCTGGGTGCCCCGCCCTGCAACAAGAAAAAGTTATTACTATGGTAAAAAGGGGGAAAACACAAATAATATTTTTACAAGTGTGGGAAGCTCACCTTGGACTTCTCCTTTGAGGGAGAGTCGGTAGAGGGCCGCTTCCGGCTAATGATAGCCGTACGCAGGAGGGCGGCCGCCGTTTTGGAAGCAGTGATTCTGTCCATGGCTTCACCTACAAACAAAGCATCTCAGAGTTAGTAAAAATTCAAGCAAAACAAAAAAGGCAAGAACATAAAAAGGGTCGACTACCTCTAGTGGTCCGGTCACTAAGGCCACAGGTGGCCAGGAAATACTCATCATACAACCAATTGAATTTGGGTATGCATTTAAGGGGGATAAGCTCTCGGGCCCCAATATCAGGTTAGCCCTGATTTCTACTTTGAAGAGTCCTCGATCAAGGATCTCCTCCCTAGCTTGACGAGGAACAGGCGGCAGGCTAGAGCCGCCTGCGAGGAGAGGTGGATCCCTATTCCACCTATTGTACCTCTTGTTAAGAAGTTTGATGGGGCTGGAAACAATGAAGAAGGTGTTCCTCCAGTCCTTCCACTTGTTCTCCTTCCCCCTTGTCATCAAGTAGCCCTTATGGCTGGAAATCTGGTACCAGCCGGTACCGCTTGCTTCTGGGGTCCGACTCAGATAGTTCATTTGGGCGAACGCTGCAAAATTTGGTTCAACCCCATACATTTCATAGCCAGCTACAAAGCCCAGAATGTTGAACCATGAGTTTGGGGCCAACTGCCAGAGCCCCACCTAGTACCCATCCAGGATTTGTTGAACAGCCGGATGCAAAGGGAATCTTATTCCAGCCTTAATGGCCGCCTCATAGTAGCGAAAGCAGGCGTCCCCAAAGCTGGCCCCCTCAGGCCAGACTACTGTATCCTCAACATCCGGCACTGATAGAGTATAATCAGGACCCATTACATGGTCCGCTTGAAAGGTCCCTAACCTCTCGGTCATGGCCTTAATTCGGCCTTTTGGGACATGACAATAGTAGGGAGTGTTCAATTCCCTATGAGAAGCAGACGACTGATCCCAATCGTCCCCCTTCTCAACAGTGTGAGATGCTCTCGCCTCGTGAAGACGAGAATGCCTCTCTTCTGAGTCTGGAGAATGCCGGCTGGATGAGCTAGACTCAGAGTCGCTTGAACTCCCATAAGAGGATGACTCCTCTTTCTTAGTAAGGACTGGCTCTTGTCCGGACATATCAACAAGGATAGGAGCGGTCCCCTGAACCTCCTCAAATTCTCCCAAAATTGAATCACTCGGAGTGCTTGGGGGACCAGGCGGCCGGTCCGAAAGCTCGCTCATTTGAACATAGTACGAGGAGCCGTCTGAATTTGTATATCTGGTCGTCTTCTTTGTTCTGGCCATTGTATCCTGCACAGACACAGAGACAGTCAGACTTGGAGCACAGGGCAAAGTTTTGTCCAAAAAGGGGCAGGCGGCACTCTTAGTCCTAGATTCAGCCGTCCCCGGTGACCAACTGGTCACTAACTTAGGTCGTGCCGGGTGCTTTTGGGATACCATATTTTCAAAAGAAAAATGCAAAGAAATGAAAAAGTGCAAAGAGCGAAACAGACGGTTACCCGAAGTGTGTTTTCTGAGAAAAGGAGATGGAAGTCTGAAGCAGTCGGTCACCACAAACAGTCGGCTAGCGCAAACAGTCGATCGATTATCAGTCGTCCAGAAGTCTCAGAGCACAAGTTCAGGGTTCCGAGTTCTCTTGCAAAGTTCACAAAATGTGAACTAGACTTTGGTCAAATGCCCTTATATAGGGTTATCCAAGAATTTGAAGGGTCACACCCTAAATTCAAAAATGGGCGGGAAAAATCAGACGGCCTACCACAGGCCGACAACTGTCACAGGCCGTCGCCTGGTTACGAGCTGACACCTGTCGCAGGTGTCACGTGACGAGCCACGTGACCCCTGTGAGGGGCAAATATTTAGGGGATTTTTCCCCGCCACGTGGACCAATCAACACCTGCCACATGTCAACCACGTGGGCCAATTAGGGGCTGCCACGTGTCATACTCCAGGAGGTCCAACATGGACCAACCATGTCACGCCACGTGGCACCGAGAATTGCCAACCTGGAAAACGGCCAACGAGGCCCGAATCCCGAGGCAAGTCCAATCAGTCCTAGGTTTACCATTCAACCTAGTATTGGGTACGTACTTCAAGGCTATAAATACAGTAATTAGCCTTCATTAAACATATTCAGAATTAATTAATCATCTCACCAAGAGAAACCTAAACACACGTGCATACTAACTGCTAGACCAGACTTAGCGTTAATTGCACACCTCGATCACTCCTCCCCTTAGAGGAACCAGATCACTTTTACTTTCCGCACCTTTACTCCTTAAACACGTTCTAACTTGATCGTCGGAGACGGAGCTCCCACCAACCGGAGTTTCCGTTGTTTTGCAGGTACAAGCGCACGGATCCAGTCCCGAAATTGTAACTCTCCCGCAGGACATCAAAAACCCCGAAACAATAATAATAATAATAATAATAATAATAATAATAATAATAATAATAATAATAATAATAATAATAATAATAATAATAATAATAATAATAATAATAATAATAATAATAATAATAATAATAATAATAATAATAATAATAATAATAATAATAATAATAATAATAATAAAAGAATGAAAACTAAACTAAGGAAAAACTTCTGTCAAACTAACAAACTAAAATCAAAGAAATAAAAATAAAACTAATTCCTAAAAGTCTAACCTCCCCCCTACCTACGGTACTACTACACCCTATTTATATAAGAAAAGTCCAAATCCCCAAATTCCACTAAAACAAGGAAGCTAATCAATTAGAAGCCCAAATACAAAGAGTCTTGCGCCCAGATCAGGAATTGGGCCGCTCGATTGGGCCCGTTACTTCTAGCCCAGCAGCTCCACGAGATTGGATCTTTTCACTTGCAAGTGGGCTAATTCAAACCCTGAGCCCAATCTCTTCTTTTGGACTTGACCTGATTATTACTTGGTCCGTGATACTAGTTTGTAAAAGTTGGACTTTTTCATCAATCGAGCCCTTAATCACCGAATTAAAATCCCTTAGCTCGGTCTTGGGCTTTAAATATACGGTCATGAAATACGATCTGACTCTAATGCTTCGTAGTGGTTTAAATAGCTCAAGAATTGTCATAATTCTGCAAATTCCTACAAAATAATACTAACTCTACAAAAACACTAGAAAACATATATTGGTAATAAAAATAGCTCCGTAGATCTCAAATAAGCACAAATATGACCATGGGACGGGGAATAAAAATATATATAAAATAGACTTATCAGGTACATTTGCAACTCCGAGACATCGCTTTGCATTCTCCTTATTGATGAATCACCTGAAAACCTTGAAATCAAGTTAGTAGCTTGTGAAAATAGATGTTTGGCCTTCTTACTTACGTTTTTGGATGGTTAGGAAGGGCCTGAGCGAGGAACGGTGTCATATTTGGCTTCATAGACTCTATATAAAGCAAAAAACTGATCATTCACATTACTCTTATACGTTTCTACATTACCGTCAAGAAGCATGCATTGAAAATAAATGTCAACTAACATAAATGTATTTTCATACTTTTGCCTAGGATCTAATATGGAAGCAAAAATATGAATCAAAGGAATTTCAGTATAATATTTACGCCACTTTGTCTCCATTGCTAGAAATACTGATCATAATCACTTTGGTTGCGATGATCAGCGAAAACTTGGGCGAGAAAACATGCATTTGAAAGAAAGTTTTGATCACAAGGATTATAAACAGAAGAAAAACAATACGTCATGTTATATAATAACTGTAAAAATTTCATATATCGTTCACATTTATCCCAATCATCCTCATATATAGCATTGTTTGGAAATTTTTGGTTGTAAAATATTGTCAACGGATTCTTGTACTCAATTGCGTTGGTTAACATGTCATAGGTGGAATTCCACCTATTGGGCAATCGGTTTTGATTTTTATTGCCCTTATCTTTTGTTGTCTTAGAAAACTCTTCCATTCTTGGTATCTCATGTTTGAGCTATTAATAGACATAATAGCTTCTCTAATTTTGTTATAGTATGGACCCATTGCTCTAAGTCCATCCTGTACACACAAGTTAAGAACATGGCAAACACATCTAGTATGAAGTGCGTCATCATCTAATATTACATCGGTCAAGTTTTGTTTGACATAATTAGCAGTATATGTCATCGCGGTTGCATTGTCAAATGTCATAGACATGATTTTATCTCGAACGTTGTATTCATTTATTGCTTCCACTAAATGGTGAGCAATGTTAATACTGGTGTGGGGGGTATTCCAGCATTTTGAAATGGATTATTCGTTTTTGTTACAACCATTGATCATCTACCCAATGGCAAGTCACACATAAATAGTGATATTTATAACCACTATCCCAAGAATCGGCAGTCAAAGACACTCTGAAGTTTAGGTTACTCAATTCTTTTTGTAACCGCATTTTGTACTCTAGGAAGTTTTTCATGGCGGCGGAACGAACGATTTTCCTAGAGATTCTTTTATGTTGGGGATGTAATGCTTTGTTAATGTAAGTGTTAAATGGGTCACTTTCGGAGAAAAGAAAAGGTTGTTCGGCGTGTACTATCATTTTCCCTAGTTCATCCCTATCCCTCTCATAGTTGTAGGTAAAGCCGTGTGGATGGAATTGAGAAATTTTTGGCTGGGTTGGATCACTAGCTAGTTTTGCACAACTTCTCATGTGTCTACTTAAGTGTCCCGTCCCTGATTTGGATTTTTCCGAGAATGGATGACCACATGTTTTACATTTTGCTCTTGTTTGGTCTCTACTCATGAGGAAATAACGCCATACCTCACTTTTGCGGCTTTTGATATGTACCATCTCACTTTCGGTTAACCATTCCTCATGTGTGTTTGGGAATTGGGTGTTTGTAGAATCAGGGATTTGTTGGTTAGTAGTAGAACCGGAGGCATTTAGGGTTTGTTGGCTACCTTGGATAGAATAAAAATTTTGTGGGTCAAAGTAATTTGGTGGGAATTGACCGAATTGTGGATATTGGTTTGGTGGTGGAAATCCGGGCATATTATTCATGTTATAGGGTTGAAAACCGGAAGTACCATCGTGCCTAAATTGCTCAAAGCCTAGGGGGACGTTACCGGGGTCATTGGTTGGAATGGCCGGACTCGGAATTTGGGGGCTCGTTGGATTAGGTGATTCCCTAGAACTACTACCACGGACAAGTCGGGTTTTCCCCTTCCCCCTAGATGATGGGTTGTTCGATGCCATAATTAACAATAATAATTTTAATAATAACTAATTAACAATAATAATAATTAATAACAACAATTTTAACAATAATAATAACAATAATAATAATTAATAACAACAATTATAACAATAACAATAACAACAATAATAATTAATAACAATAACAATAATAATAAATTAAAGATTAGTTTAGATCTTACAACCGTGCTTCAACGCTTTCCACTAATTACGATTACGAACTTTTAATTTTTTCCGATATTAAGAAATAATATTTAGAGAATTTAAGTGAATTATTAGAGAATATAAGAGATTAAGGATTATTAGAGAATATAAGAGATTAAGAGAAGAAGATTGTGAATATTTGATTTGGGAAGTGAATGGAATTGGGTATTTATAGGGAATTTGGGAAAGAAATTGGGGAAATATGGCCGTTGGAGCAACGGGAAAAATGACCGTTTATAGCCGTTTGTTACCGTTGGCATGCGAGCCGTGCCAAAAAAAATGAATTCGATGTCCGTGGCACGGCCCACGGCACGCCCGGCGACCACCGTGCCAGGCCGGGACAGGTGGCAAGCTAAGTTGTGCCGCGCCGAAGACCGTGTCGTGCCATGCCGCCCGCGGGCCAACCCGGCCCGTGCACATCTTTAGTTACACGCCCTCCCCCCTAGTATAACTATTACCCCCAAAATGAGCCTTTTTTCTTCACCTCATACCTCATCATCACTACATAATTTTTCTTACAAGCACGCCATCACCATCTCTTCCTTCCCTATTTACTTTCATTTTACTTAGTTTGACTTTTATTACCCTATTAATACATTTCCCTCAATCCAAGCATGCCCTAAGAGTTAAAATCACGAGGACAAGGTGTTTCGGGGTTTTCTATGTCCTGCGGGAGAGTTACAATTCCAAAACTAGATTCCGGGAGCCTGTACCTGCAAAACAACGGAGACTCCGGTGGGTGGGAGCTCCGCCTCTGACGATCAAGTTAGAATGTGTTCGGATGCATAAAATACGGAATGTAAATGGGATCAGGTTCCTCTTGGAAGAGAAGTGATCATCCGGCTATAGCGAACAGCCTCAATATCTGAGTGTAAACTCTCAAGTGTATTCAATTCTGCAATTAATGCTCTCTAAATACTTTTGAATGAAAAAAAATGTCTTTCCCCAGGTGGGAACATCTCCCTTTTATATGGTCTCGAAGTACATGCCCAGTCCTAAGTTACGGAAACCTAGGACTGATTGGGCTGCCTAGGAGTTTGGGCCTTGAAGGCAGTCGTTCCTAGTCTAACATCTATCTGCCACGTGTCGTGCCCTGATTGGTCCACTTTGGACTCTTCACTGAGTGACACATGGCGGACTCTGATTGGTCCACGTGGATGACACGTGGAGGGTCTCGATTGGTCCACATGGCGGGGTAAAAATCCCCTAATCACAAGGGAAGATGTTTGTTTAGGTTGAACATGCCTTAGGTTCGCCCCAACCTAAGGGGAGTTTGAGCGAACTTCTATGATTTGACCGAACTTGCCAAAAAGTTTGGTTGAACAATTTTCTTAAGACATTTGAAACTTTTGAGATTTTGGAGGTGTGCCTGAACCACCTAGAGTTTGCCCGTACCAACCACAAGAAGAATCACCCAAACCTACCCTCGATTCGCCCGAACCTCCTCTTGGTTTGCCCGAACCTACCCTTTATTTGGTCAAACATTTCCTCGATTCCAACTTACTATGTATGAAGTATTTAAACACTTGTTAAGACGTTTGGTATAGTAATTTGGTTAGACGATAACTTTCTAATATTAACTTAATAATTTTAAGGAAAATTTGTTAGTTAACACCTTTTATAACCTTTTATAAGTGGTGGTGTCGGCGAATGAGAGGTTGGCGGCTAGGCAGTGGTGTTGGCGGCTAGGGTTGGCTAGGCTGTGGTTGTGGTGGATTTAAGGAGAGAGAAAGGGGGTATTCTAAGCACGTGATCCTCACATGAGGGATCAACGCCGGTAAACCAAGTCAATGGCCTGAAACCGGGGTAAGGTGTGATCTTGCAAAAAAAATCTGGTTTTAGGTGTGTTTTAATAAAAAAAAATTCTAAGGTGGTTTTTCACAACAAAAGAGTTATAAAAGGTTTTATTTGAAAAAAAATTCTAATTTCAAAGAGAGAAACACTTAGTTTTAGCTGTTGGATGATTTTGTAATCAAGATTACAACATTTTTGAAGATCAACCAGGCTTCTTTAATAATCTCTTCCACTCTTACCTTTTTTTGTTTTTTTTTTATTATTTATTTTTATGCTTTGAATATTACAACTTTGATTGTTCTACTTCTGCTAATTACTTGTTCATCTCCTTATTTAGTTGTTAATCATGTTTAGCTTTGTTAATTTGTTGGTTAGTTTGATGTTAATTGTGATTACTGAGTAGATCTTTAGGTAAAGGGATGGTGATGGTTTAGCTTTGTTAATTTGTTGGTCAGTTTGATGTTAATTATGATTAGTGAGTAGATCTTTAGCTAAAGGGATGGTGATGGTTTAACTTGGAACTTGAGTTTATATGGGTTAGGATTGGACTTTTTTGTGATGAAATGCTTTGCTTTGCATGGTCTTCCAACTGTATAATTTGAATAGCCAATCAATTGTTGTAGTTGGGTGGATTGAGCTAGATTACGACCACAGTGTATGTGATCTAATGAGATCCATTGAATGATTTGTTTTAGTTTATGACCTTGTTTCATGCTAGATTATGACGACAACGTGGTATTGTGTGTATGAGAAATCAAATAGCCCTAATAGAGTAATAAGTGGTTGAATTGTGCTTTTTAATCATTGATCATGACTTAGGGCTTGTTTAGTTCACCTTATTTTTGCGTATCTAATCTAACCTGATCTGATCTGATTGTCTAATTTGACCAAACTATGACTTTATGAGTACAATAATCTATAAAGAAAAAAATATATCAAGTGAGGTCTTGTTAAATTTGTAATAATGTGTATTTTATTAATATGTAATTTTCATAAATTTTATCATTACGAAATTAAAGATATTTAGCGATAAAAAAACGCACACAAAATGATAAAGTATGTCCGAACTTTTTTTTTTTCCTGATCTGATCTAATTATTTTTTCTGAAATAAGTAAAAAATAAGGTGAACTAAACATAACCTTAATTAGTTCAAATTCTCTGCCGATATCTTATACTCTTAATATTGCTTAAGTGAATAATATGCTTGATCCATTTCCTTAAGTTTTGTTTATCTAGGTTATTTCCATATATATTTCTTTAGTGCTAGTTAAATTTATTTGGTTTAATTATCCTCCCTTTCTTTCAAACTAGCTTAAGTTTCAAATTTCGATAGGTATTGCTTAACTATTCCTCGAGAGTTAGTCTTAAGTACTCTTGGAGTACTATAAGTATGGTGCTCCTTGGATACCATACTACCATATGCTCCATTGTGTGTTTTTTTTTTTATTATATCTTTTTGTTAATTAATTTCTTTAGATATACATTGTGTTATTTTAAATTTTAACTTTATGTTATTATTTTAATTCTAATGTTATTCTGCTTAAATCATGTGTTATAAATCTTGTATAAACATTGTGTTATTTTGGATTGAACCTTATATTATTTTGCTTATACTTTGTATTATTTATTAATATAAATTCTTTTATTATATTTTAAAAATATGGTACCTGGTATGATTTTTCTAAAAAACTTGTTTATTTTGTTTAAACATATTTTACGTCAAGAAATATCTAAATAATTATAGAGAAATGATCGGTGGACAATAGGTCGTTAGTTTACTAAACTAGATTAAAATTACAATTTGTATCTCCTATCCTAACTCTATCAATTTTACTTTAGATAGCGGTTAGGTAGGGTCGATTCCCAAGGAAACGGGGGTTTAGCACAATTAATACGAAATCTAGGATAAATTGCTAGTAACAAGAAAAAGGGGTATTGAGATTTATGTTTGAAGAATCCTATGGACAAACCAACTACTATTGAGCCTAGAATAAACTAAAAACAATGGAAATAGATTAAACACTCTTAAATGCAAATAAATGGACAAGATTAGAGAGATAACAATGACAAAAGCACTAGGGAGAGGGGATTTCAATCATGAACAAGGAATACTAATGAAAACCGATAAGGAACCAATTCTAGGAGTATAAACTCTACCTAAGATAGTCATTCTCATGCAACTACTCAAGCAAGTGGATGAAATCATTCACACCTAGATTAAATCATTCTTATGCATTCAATCAAGGGCTAGACTCTTGGGATTAGAGGTGCACACACTAACTCCAAGCATATTTTAGCTCAAATCATCAACTCAAGAATAAATCCCAATCAATAATCAATAGATAATCACATACTCATGATTTTCACCCCCTTCCCTAGCTAAAAACCTAAGCTAGAAGGAAGGGAATAGCCATAGCAACTGACATAAGCATATATTCAATATCAACACAACCTAACATGATTCTAACTTGAAAGGAAATCAAAGAAACTAATAAAGCTTGAATATTTATGAATGAAAACTCAAGTAGAACAATAAAACAAAGAGAACCAAAAACTAGATAAACAAAAGTAAAGATTGATATTATAAAGATGAAAGATTACCAAATCATCAAAGTAGTAGCAACAATCTAGAAGAAAGCTTGAATATTTGATTACAAAGATTGATTCTTGAATACTAGTGTTTTCTCTCTCTAGAAGACATGGATATTCTCTCTCTACAAATGATTTTAAACCAATGGAATAGTGAATGCCTCAAAAACTCAAGCTAAAGACTATTTATAGTCTTCTACCAAAAAGAAGAAAAAGGGCAGGGGAGAGGGCTCTCCGAACCGGCTGCCGCGCCCTCTCCAAACTGGATATTAAGTTCGTCCGACCCAGATTGCCGCGCCCGCGGAGGAAAATGCCGCGCCCGCGGGTCTTCTCTGCCGCGCCCGCGGCTCGCCATCTCCACTTTCTTTAGCTTGTATCAGGACCTCCCTGTCCGCGCCCGCGGCTTCCAAGCCCGCGCCCGCGACCATTTCTTAACAGCTCGCCCTCTCCATTTTGGCATCTCCACTTCCTTGGCAAGCTCTTTAGCGTCTCTACTCGAGCTATCAATTCATGATTCGCACACGAGCGCTAGGAGCTATCAAAACACACAAAAAGGAGGTAAAAGCTAAAAGAAAAGACAAAAAGGGAAGGGAAAACATGAGAGGGAGTTAGAGTGACTAAAATCGAGATAACAGGGGTGAAAGAGGCATAAACAAGTGACAAATCCGGGGGAAATCTCTAATGAAAGAGGTTAAAATGGTGGCATAAATGCCACACATCAAGAAAAAAAAGTGAAAGAATTAATGAAGGCAGGAAAAACAGTAAAGAAATAAAACCAAAATATTAGTAGAGATGAATATAATGAACATAACATACAATATAATGTAACAAAAAGTTTCCTACCTAATAACATAGAATTTGATCATACAGAATAACATAATGCACTAAATAAAGTAACATCCATCTGTTACTGTATAGTAAAATAATTAATAATGATATTGATGTTATAACATTACTGTATAATAAAATAACATAATATACATTATTGAATAATATAATTAACACTTGAAATAACATGAAATAATAAGAACCAAGAGTACTATGCTCACGGTACTCCAAGAGTAAGATAGAAATTGCGATTCTTCGAGGCTCAACCCTACTTACCCTAAACTTGTTTAGGTTTGATTTGCTAGGTTTATAAAATTGAATTTTGGTTTAGGGATTTTATTTACGACATATTTCCCTTGATCATCTAAAAGGTATCATTTTCTTTCCAAAAACCAAAAAAAAAAAAAAAAAAATCTAAGAAGTGTCATTTAAGTCCCTTTTTCACAATCAAATTTGTTTTTAGATTCAAATTTGACATTTTCAAGGCTAATACCATTTAAAAAGTATGAGATAACTCTAATAAATAGTGTTTGAACAATTATATCCTTTAAAATATTTATTTATTTATTTTTCCTCATTAATGTTAATTGCCTCTTTATTTGAACTTTTATAAATAGTGTGCAGACAATAATACCCCTTTAAATATTTGTTTACATAATTTTTCCTCACTAATGCTGCCAACATCTAAAGTCGTGACATAAGGTCAAACCGAAAGTGGTCTCCAAACCCATGACTATTTCTTTTTATATATATTTTTTCTTTCCTCTTGTATATATTACTTTTCATTTAAATATTAACCCTATGATATTTCTTTTACAAATTTTTAATGCTCTAAATACCCCACTTAACTCTTATTTTATTTAAGTCAATTAAATTGCATAAATTATGTGCCTGTCAAAGTGTAAGACCTATAAAACTACACAAAGGATGTAGTGAAAGTTAATTTATTTTTACTCCGTACTACATCAGTAAAAAAGTAATAAAAGTTAAAAATTCAAAACATGTCATTTTTTTTTGTTGACAACAGTCGGAAAAGGGACTAATCCTGTTATTACTTTATAACAACAACAAATACAATAAAAAACGGAAAGAGATCTATGAGTCTCTTTAAGATGTTTCGGTGCTCCACTCTTTCAGCATTTGTCCATTGATTACTTGTGTTAGCAAAAGGCTTGGGGCCTTAATCTGAATGTGAAGGAGACCGTTGTTCCTAGCTGTTAAAAGACCTTCATAGATTCCTTCAAGCATACTATAGTCTCTGTCCATACTATTAATAGCAGCATGCCCCCTACCCCAACATGTGTCACCATCTCTCAGTTCCCATTCCCCTCTATTCCAACCCTATCCCTTTTTTGGAGCTCTAATTCTAATAGCGCTTCGTCTGCACTTCGAGTTGCCAGTGATGATGTGTTCCCGTTCGTCGCTCTGTTCTCCGATCATGTTGTTAAAACATGGTGGTCCCTTTTCATTTTGTCAGCCTTTTGCTCTAGTCATTGCCATTGCGTAATCCATGTCTGTAAGCTTGAGAATCCCCTGTGGAGTAGCATGAGTGCCACGGAAAATAGCTTCATTTCTTCCAACCCAAATCGCTCATAAAGTAGCAATGAAGTATTTTGTGGGTCAGAAATTGTCATCCCCTTCCTTTTGCAATTTGACGATCCAGTTGTCTACCTAAATCTTGATATCACTGTTCTGCTATCGTCTGGTATCAATACTCAGTCTTCCTCCGCGCTATACCTGACTCGTAACCTCGCAATCTCTTAGAAGATTACAAGAGGTGGGGAAAGGAAAGTTTCTTCTCTTGAACTCATAACTAACCGGTAGCGCCCTACTCCTAATCTTCCATAGGAACACCTTCCATTTGTTATTTAAATCCTTATTTGATTTGTTTTATTTGTTTGTTTAATCTTTCTTGAATTTACTAACGTGTTTATTGTTTTAATAGAAAGAGATATGAGGCATCAAAGTGAGTATATCTACTATCTTTATTCCTTGCTTTAGATATAGAAATCATGCTTAGAATATTTTTTTAATTTCTAGTATCATGTTAGGATGCTTTTATGATTTTCTAGTATCATGTTAGGGTGTTAATCATATTTTGATGATGATAATTTGTTGTGTGTGTTATCGCTATCGCTGCGCAATGGCTCCTGTTTTCTTGCGTCGAGTTCTTCCGACATCGCGCCAGGAATCTGCCTTCTTGTTTTGACCGATTCTAGTACTGTTTCGCCGAATCTACTTCTTGATTGAATTTTTCCTTCTTTTCTAAACCCCTTTGTGTTCTACGTATGGTTTTAGCCCCTGGGAATTCACGCTCCATCTACCCAATCAAACGCTCCGTGCAACGACGGGTACATCCGAGTTTGTGAATTCACCAAACCATGGAAGTAAGTCTAACTTGCAGGGTCCCATCCATAAGCGCCAACCCTTCCAAAGTTAAGGCTTCAGCGCGATGCATCCGGACTCATAACCATGGACCCTCTTTGACTACCATAACTCTTGAGCTTTAGAGAACTAGAGCCATGGTTAGGTTGCAAACTCATTGCATCATATTGTGACTATTTGACTAGTTGTGCATTCCTTACTTGTGCGTATCTTGCTTGTGATTAAACTAACCTTTTTGTGTTGACTCATTTTATAAAGCCTTAATAATGACTAAAAAATACTTTGCTTAATTAATTAAATTGGATTAATAAAGTCTAAACATACTTGACGTACTAAGACTATAGGCTTCCCTTTTGAAAGAATTACCGAAAACAAGTTAAACTGACGTTCTAGTTCTGGCGCAAAAGTCTGGCTTGTAGCGCAGAACGTTAGTTCTATTGTGACGCAATATTTATATCGCGCTGTGATAGAACCAACGGGATGCGATAGTTCCATCGTTTCGCGATGGTTCGATTTTCCTTTTTGAGTCTTCGCGTCGAGTCTAAACTTTTTTTGATTAATTAATTTAAATAACCAAGGTCTTAATTTGGTTTTTGATTGAGCCTAATCACATAGTCCCATGGTCATTACACGAAGTCTTGAGCATGTCACTTTCACTCACTAGTCAATGCACACACTTTGTACATACCTTTTTCACACTATGACCATGTCTTAGGTCCATGCATGAGTCATCTTTTCCGTCATTTGAGTTGAGGGTCCATTTTATTCCCGGATTTTTCCACATCTTTCCACAAAAACACTCTTTCCTTTTACACCATCACATACCTTACACTTTCTTTCAAATAACACTTTCCACATTCCTTCATCTTACATGCTTTCCCCATACATGTCACTCACCTCATAAACTATGATATTTCCACATCTATGCATGTTGAATCGAGTTCAAGTCATGTGATTGACAATGAGTGTCCATGATTTCCCTTTCCACAACATTTATTCAAGGAGAGAAGGGCGTTTAATCAAGGACAACACTTTCGTTCAAATACTACTATTTGATAGACCGATTCGACGCAGGAAAAAGTTCGTAATAATGGCAAGTCAAGAAGAAGTCGACCAACTTAAAGAAACTATGAATGGACTCGCCGAGATGCTCAAGGGGCTCACTACTTGAGTCAACGACCCTAACAAGAAAGTACCCATTGAAACCATTAAGTGCATGGAGGATAGCTTGAGTCAAATCTCCAATGACTACAAGTACTTTGGTATAAGCTCCAAAGGGGTCTCAGTGGACAAAGAACTTCTTCCGCACAATTTCTCTGCCGATGACATCCCCAAGTTCAAAGCTATTGACAACCATTACTTCTACTTGAGGGCATTTGAGACAATCATGGAGATCAAGGGGATTGACAAGAAGGTTTTTTCCTCGCTCTTCCCATTTTCTCTTGAACCAGTATGCCAACAATGGTTTTTCTCCATAAGCGCTGAGAAGATTGCCACTAGGGAAACTATCACACATGCTTTTTTTGATAGATACAAATGTAATATTCAAGTAGAAACTGATCATAGGGAACTTGAAATGCTTAGACAAAAAGAGAATGAAGGTTTCACAGCTTTCTATAATATATGGAAAGAAACTTCCGCTAGAATGATTGAAGTTCCTAATGAGAAAGAATCTTTAGGGATGTTCATTAAGAACCTCCGAGACAAATATCAAAAGCATTTGAAATATCAATGTAACTTAAATACATTCAAAGTTGTTTACAACATAGGCATTGAAATTGAGGATGACCTTATGAAATCAAAAGCTACTAACAATAGTAACAACAGTGGCTGGAAAGGAAAGAAGAACGACAATCCTTCTTCTTCCGAAAACACCTACTCTAGTAACAATGTTAGTACCTTTAATCTTAATGATGTCTTAGCCATGGATAATCAAGGACCAAGAAAGAAACTAAATCTTAATGATGTCTTAGCCATGGATAATCAAGGACCAAGAAAGAAACTAAGGAAAGAGTTCACCTCTATTGGGATGAGCTAAGACACCGCCTTCGATCGACTCCATGCCAAGGGACTCATCACTCCCATTGGACCTCTTCAAGATCCAGCAATCGAAAATAGATCGCCCAACTGGAATCCTAACGCCCATTGCAAGCACCATCAAGGTAGGGGTCATACTATCCAGAGTTGTTGGAAGCTAAAAGAGGGCCATCCAATATTTGATCGATAATAACAAGCTTCCCATTCCTCCAGCTGGCAAGAAGACCGAGTGATGATAAGCACAAAGCATGAGGCGGGCTTCAATGACAAAGATTTCATGATTCTTTTCTTATTTTTGATTTCCCCTTCCCCTTAATAAGTCTAGCATAGGCACCCTTCATCTTCCATAGATTTATTTTATGAGTTTGTATTACGTTTTCCATTTTAATAACATGAGCATTTATTTCTTTGCACATGATCTCATTGCATTGCATTTTACTCATTAAAAAAAAAAAAAAAAAAAAAACCACACCGGACTAAGCACAAGGTATACCAAAGGAATTTTCGCTCATTTGACAAAATAAACAAAAAGTTGTTGCTCATTTGATAAATGAGCAAAGAATTGTTTGCTCGTTTGACAAAATGAACAAAGAATTGTTACTCATTTGATAAATGAACAAAGAATTGTATGGTCATTTGATAAATGAGGAAAGAATTGTTTGCTCATTTAATCAAATGAGCAAACAATTGTTTGGCTCATTTGATATATGACCTAGGAATTTTTGCTCATTTTATTTTTGTTTGCTCTTTTTTTTTTTTTTTGCTCATTTTATTTTTACTATATTACTTGTCATATTTAGTTTGGCATCTTAATTATGTTTGCTCACTTTACATATCTTCTATTGAATTTATCAAATTTATAGCATTAAGGTTGAATGATATGACAAAAAAAAAATTACAAATTAAGAACATTCAATAGGAAATTTCACAAAAATTAGCTTTAATTAATGTAAAAGTAACATGTAATAGGAAATTTTTAATGAAAATCCTAAAGTGAGAACACTCAACTCAAAAAATCTAGCAAAAATCATAATGTCAAACTCAAATAACCAAAATAAGAGCATTCAAATTCGAAATTTTCCAAAACACTAAAATTTGATAAAATTAGAACATCAAATTCGAAAATTTTGATTAAAATACTAAATTGAGATAATTCAATTCGAAAATTATAATGAAAAACCAAAATTAAGGGCATGATATCCAAAAATTACTTACCAAAATTATGTATAAATGAAGCTTCAAGCCATTGATGTTTCACCTTCAACTTTGGAGAGAGAGAGAGATAAGTTGGGTAATTTTTTCTGGAGAGAGAAAGAGGTTATGTGTGATGTTGGATTTGGGTGGGTTTTGTTAGGTTGCAAATTACATTTTTGCTATTATTATGTGAATAATATCAGTAGTTGGATCTTGTAGTATCTAATGGTTGTGATTAGTTCTCATATACTATAGTGGCTTCACATAAAAACCTACTCTCACCAAATCCCTCCCACAATGCATCATTTTTTAAATGCATCATTTTGACTTTTGCACTATTCACATGCCATGTTTAACTTAGTTGTTTTGCTATTATAAAATAAATAGATATTATTTTATAATATTTCATTAGATTCGCCACAATGTACTAATAGACAATTAAAGATATTAGTGATCAAAGTTACGTATTGGCAAATGTACCGGTCAAATTAATGCATTTAAAAAAAAAACAGAGGGAGTAGATTACTTAATGAAAATATATACATATAAAAATATTTCACTTGAGGAAAAAAATATACCGCAATTGCCAAAGTGGAAGGTGAATATTATAGGCTATAAATACTTTTACATGAAAGACGGACAAACCCAAAAAATAATAATAATAATAATAATAATAATAATAATAATAATAATATAGAGGGAAATTTTCAACCATTGAATGATATGTGTCATCGTTGATTTCACTTCTAGTATTAAATTATTGATAGATGATTATACCGATTGTATAATACATTTGTTATTTTTATTTATAGCCGTCAAAACTTAATATTAAAGCTGAAAAGAAGTTGGGCCAAGTTAATGAAAGATTAGTAACTTGTTCGGTTTACCTTTTGCTTCAATCCAGGACAATGTCACATGCAAGAGCAACGGCAACGGTAATCTTTGTCATCAAATTTTCAAATTAAAATATAAACCAATTTCACACTCTAAATTCTAAAAGTAAATTATCTGACTCTTTCAGAGTTCCTTTGTTATCTCTTCAAAAAAAAAAAAACAAAAAAAAAAAACAAAAGTTCCTTTGTTATCATTAAATCCTCTCGTTAGGTAATTGGTATGGCTGTATTAAAGAGTACATTGGAAGGAAGTTTTTAATCAATACTCCGTATTACAGTACAAAGATAGATTTTAAAACTATCAGTCCATATTTGACGTTATATTTTTTTTTCTTAATACTATCTCTGTTTTATATTATGTGCAATAATGAGGAGAGAGATAAAGAGAATGACATATTAAAAAGAAAAGAAAACATTTATTGCATATCATCTGTAATAATCATTTATGATAAATGTTGTACATAATATGAAACGGAATTGGTATAATTAACATGGACATTTTATTAAAACAAATACAAGTCCGTCAAAGTAATAGTTATGTTTTGAGGAAAATTATCCATACAAAGTTACAAACATACTTTTAGTTTCTTTCGATATCTATGATAATGGGTAATATTTATTTCGTATAATCATTTAGAAGAGATGATACGGATTACAAAGTATTTTAACTCTGATTAAAAGTCGATTATGAAAATTTATAAATTCCATTAATTTCGCTACTTTGCTTTAAACTTATTCCAACATAATAGGGGTACGTACTTTAGTATTGGAAGTTAATTAAGCAAGTATAACAAGTAGGGGTGTACAAAAACTGGACCGGACCTGAAACCGGACCTGAACCGACCTGATCCGGACCGGACCTGACCCGGACCTGTTGATTCAGGTCCGGTCCCGGTCCTTGAAAATCAAGGTTCCCGATTCCGGTCCGGACCCGGTCTAAAACCGGGGGTTTCAGGTCCGGACCTGAAACCCGGTTTTTTTTTTTTTAAAAAAAAAAAAAACAAACACAAAAACTCAAAAAATCAGAAACGCTGCTCAGTACTCTACTTCAATTTTTATTTTATTTTCTAACCCTAACTCGTTGCTCACCCTGCTCTGCCTCTACGTTGCGCCTCCTCCCTCATTCTCACTCTCTCCTCGCCTCTGCCTCTGCACTGCGACATCTCCCTTGCTTCCTCACTCTCAGGCGACGCCCACCCAAGGCTTGCTACATCAGCCACCGCAAATCTCCGGTAAGTTTTTTTTGCATATTTAATTATTCTTTATTCTTTTGTTCTTGTTTGAAATTCCGAATTATGGTGTATTGGTGTTCATGTTCAGTGTTCTTGTTTAATTTATATACATAATTCGAATTTATATATGTTTAATTTTATTTATATACATAATTCGAATTTATATATGTTTAATTCGTATAAGATATACATAATTCGAATTTATATATGTTTAATTCGAATAAGATATACATAATTCGAATTTATATATGTTTAATTTTTGGAAGTATGCTTAAATTTATATATGTTTAATTTAATTTATGTGGGTCGAATTTTTGTTCATTTTGGCCGAATTTTATTTATGTTCAGAATATATATTCGAATTTATATACGTATTCGAATTTATATATGTTTAATTTTATTTATGTGGGTAAGCTCTTATGTTTAATTTTATTTATATATGTTTAATTTTGGTTGTTAAGCAGGTTTGATGATTAGGGTTTATTGTTTTTGAATTTATGAACTTGAATTTGTGTTGGGGGTAATTGTGGAAGTTTGATTTTGTGAATTGGGTTTTAATTTGCAGGTTTCGATTGCTTCTGGTGGTGCTTCTAGAGAGAAAACTCAGGTTAGGGAATCAATTCAGGGTTGTGATGAATTTGAAATTAGGGATTGGTTTGTCTTGATCTATTAATTTTAGTTGAATTTGAAATGGAATTATTCAATTGAGACTTGTTTGAGCATGCAATTCACAATTTTTCCTGTCTTGGATGGTTAATTGTGTGAATTTGCCGTGTTTTTGGATCATTAATTTTGATTTATTAGTTTGATTCTTATTGTTACCTGCTTTAAAGATACAAGATTATCTACATTCTGCTCCTATAAGTTGATTGTTTGATTTATTTTTGTTTCGAAATGAGAGTAGGCTCACATAAGGGAGCTGGAAGAGGAAGTGAAGCTGCTTAGGAATATATCACACACAAATATAGTTGCAAGTATTTTATCTTTTCATGTACCAAAATACGATCCGATATTGCTGGATTCTGAGCTTAATTTCCATGCTAGAGATATTTGGGGACTGCAAGAGAGGAGGAGGCTTTAAATATCTTATTGGAATTGGTTCCGGGTGGATCCATTTCCTCACTTCTTGGCAAGTTTGGATCATTTCCGGGTGAATCTTAAGAGACTTTATGTAATGTTATGAGTTTTCGTGGACTCATTTGTATTTTCGGTGGACTCATTTGTATTTTTGGTGTTTGGAAATTGGAACTTTAGAGACGTTATGTAGTTTTGTGATTGATAATTTTGGTTAGTATGTAATTATTAAATTATGCAACAGGTCTAAAAATCACAAAACAAGTCCATATGCAGGTCCAACAGGTTATTTATAAAAAAAACGAAAAAACCACAAAACAGGTCCATTCAGGTCCAAACCCGGACCGGACCTGATGTTTCAGGTCTGACCCGGAACCGGACCTGTTAAATCAGGTCCGGTCCCCGGTCCTCAAATTTACCCAATTCAGGTCCCCGGTCCAAACAGGTCCGGTCCAGGTCCGGTCCGGTTTTGGACCGGTGTACACCCCTAATAACAAGCCTAGCTATCGTTTTAAATGGAGTAACAAATATTCATCTTTAGTACTGTATACTTTTTTTATTTACAGTGAATGAAATTATATATTGTCATAAATACACATTAAAATGGGGTAAAAGACATGATATGAGTGTGTTGTTTGGTTGGAGGTAAAAGATATGATGGGTGTGTTGTTTGGTTGACACAAAATTATCAAATTAGAGAAAATGAAATTTCCAAGAGAAGTTTCAATTTCCATAGAACATGGAAATTCACTTACCAAGACCCCCTTAGGTAAGTCACATTTCCCATAATTATTGTGGGTCCTACTTGCATTTTTAGCTAATCTCTTTCTTTTTCTCTCCAAATTAGTTACTCTATCCATTTTATTTTGTTAGTCTCATATACTATTTTAGGCGTTTTAAAATGATATACTCATATGGAATATATTCCTAACATTATTATAGGGTGAATAATTTTCAAAATCTATGAATAATTAATCTAATTGGGTGTTTAAAGAGTCTAAGAATTCTAATTAGTTAATTGTTGATCGACATGGCAAATTCTTCCAATCAAGATTTATTATAGGCGATTTAATTACATCCAATTCCCATAAATAAAACAAATGAAACATGAATAAAACAAATAAAATAGGAAAAATCAAAACATTAATTACAAAGCTTTAATCAGATTCCAAATTATTAGGATTCTTCCTTTTCTTATTTTAAGTGATTGATTCCAAAGGTGACTAACAAAGGGAAACAAGAAGTAACTTAAATAGAAATAATCAGGCTAACCAATAAAACATAGAAAATCAATTCCAATGAAATTTAAGTTCCTATATTCCTAGGAAATTTAAGTTTCTATATTATCAACCATGCAAAGTTAGGTCAATTCCTAAGAAAAGAGATAAAGGAAATTATTTCCAATATAATATAATTTTCTATGGGAACTTCCTATGGGAACTCATTTCCCATGTCAATCAAACAATACCAATGGACATATTAAAAGATTTCTTATAAATAAAATTTTTATGTGGGTCTTGCTGACAAGCGACACAGGACGTTAGATAGCTAATTAACATATTACTTAAAATAGTACGAGTATTAAGTTCCGAATGCATGACCAAATTACGCGTCTGTCGGTGTAATTAATGTTAATTTTACTTTAAAAAATTTCACATTTAGTTCTCTTATCTAACGCTTTCGGACGCTCGTTAGTTTTTACCTATATAAATATGTTAAACGAGAAACAATCAAACAATCCATACCTTAGTTTAAATTTAAAAGTGAGGAAATTTATTTACTCAATAACCGAAATAATAGTGAGGAAAATTTCCATATAGATTCACCATTATTCCCCATGTAATTATTTCCTTCTTGGTAAGGTTCTCATATGATTTGGTAGCAAAAAACATTAGACAAACAATAATTAATATTGATCCACTAGAGAGGAGTGGGACCAATGAAACCAAATAACAATAACAAGAAGTTGGATAAAAATTGACACTTTTAAACCAAGTTTAATCACTTTTTTTTTTCCTCATCAAACACAAACAACGACATTTTTCCCTCTCTATCCTCTTGGTTGCCTTTTTCCCCCAACGAATAGGACCTACTGTATGTCTTTCTCTTTTCTTTGAAATTTCAAATTTAAAAAACACAAAAATATGAATTCTTACTTTATCTGTTGAACATGCTTGTCAATTTTCAACAAACATTTGTAAATTTGGTTTTCTCACTCAAAAAAAGTTTACAAATTATAGCAACGAAACATGGCTGAGCCTACTTGTGTTATGCATCCTTTCTCTTACACCACACCATCCTTCTCCAATGAAACTCGTGAGGTTTGAAATCTATCATCCCTTCTTTATTGTTTTGATATAATTTGGGAATCGGCCCGTTTGTTTTTTTAGTATAGAGAAAATCACAGAGTGTAAGATGTAGATGGGATTTGATCAAAATCTTTGGTACCGCTTGTAACGTATAAACCAACTTAGCTAGTTGGCATTCACAGAATGACCATCATTAGTAGTTCTATCATTTTTTGGCTTTCAATCTTTCATTTTACAGTACAAGGTTCTTTTTTTTTTTTTTGTTTTTTCTTTTTAATAAATTTCGTCTTTATTTGTTAAATTTGGCAGGAAAATCCAATGTATGGAATGGGAGAGTCAGTTTCATTTGGGAGATATGTATGTGAAGAATTGGAATGGGAAAAGTGGTCATCATTTGACAGTAATAATAACAGAAATCGTTATGTAAAAGAGGCAGAAAAATACTCCAAACCAGGCTCAGTAGCACAAAAGAAGGCTTATTTTGAAGCTCATTTCAAGAGAATGGCAGCTCTTAAGGCTGCAGCTTTACTTGATGAGGGAAATGGTTCGGAAAATACGTCTGATGAAACTAACATAGACCAATTTAACGGCGATTCTGCAGTAATTACGAGCTTGAATCTACATGTTGACGATAACAGTTACGAGCAGGCCAAAATTGTTCCGAAAGAAGGTGAAATTAATAATGCAGGGGAATTTGTGGTTCACCAAAATGAACTTTACTCAATTGGTGTAGATGATGGGAATGGTAATGATGACAAAAATGTAAATCCGCCATTACCGGAACACAAATCTTCCGACAAAATTGATATTTACTCAGCTTCTAAGAAGGATGAAAATTGCAAGGCAAGCAATGAGGAGTCAAGTGGGATTCCCCAAATATGTAAACTTCCTTTGCAGGTGAATCTCGCTCCTTTGGTTTTTTTTTTTTTTTTTAATTAACAGATGCTAGATTATATAATTGGTTAAATGGGATAAGTAAAATGGTACGGAATTATTATTATTACTAGATGATACCCGAGCTATGCTCGATTTTTAATGAGGGTAATTGAAATTAAATATAGTGAAAATTAAAGTATAAAGTTTCTAGACACATTAATAATTCTGCAAAAAATCTAAACGAAAAAAATAGAGTTTAGTAGTGAAAATTTCCTGCAAAAAAAATTCTACTCAGTAATATAGTTTAGGTATATAGATAGATGGGCTTAGCATTTGAGCGGGAAAATTTTTCATGAGGTAACACCACGTGTACAGTTTTGGGAGAAGATGACATTAATGGTTGCTACTTTATTATTATTATTATTATTATTATTATTATTATTATTATTATTATTATTATTATTATCATCATCATCGTAAACACTGTTACTGAATTTCTGTTTTAAGTTAAAGCTTTTTTAAATAAAATTTGATGCTGGGTTAGGTAGTTGCAAAATTTCTTATAGATAAAATTGGACGGGGAGCATTATTATTGATGTAAATATTGTTTCTGACTTTTATTTTATAGATTTTATAATAATTTTTGAATTTTGATGCTTAATTTTGTAGTGGCAAAATTTCTTACAGTATAGTATGTAATTGTTCTGGTAAAATGCTTGTTGTACGTATAAGAAACTGAAGTTTGTCTAGGTGCTTGTGTAATATGCGTTACATGAGCTAAATTAATATTTCCTATGCTCATTTTCAGTTACTAACGAGTGATTTATTTTTCGTCGAAATGCATTGTACATAAAAAGGTTGTTACAACTGAGTGTTTGAGAGCCATATAGTACATGAACTTTGTAAAGGTGTTGTGTTTGGGATTTTGGGACTTGATACGACTACTTTTATGATCCTGTATATGTTGCACATGCTTAAGAGCCGTTTGTCAAAGCCTACGAGACTGTCAAATTTCCAATGCCCCCCAACAATGCTGTTAATCGTATCATTTAGAAGCTAGGAGATTGCTTATATAGTAAGATTAACGACGTTGTGGAGTGAATTAAGTAATCCTTACAGTAACTACTCACCAAGAAGCTAAATTCGTTTTCTATTCCTTAATAAAATCTTTGGTGCAGGAGAAGGCTTATTTAACTGAGGAAGCATCTGTAACAATAGTAAAAAGGAATCCACCACTTTCATCCTACATTCCATCCCCTGCTAGATCTGCTAATCCGATTTATCCTGGGAAAGAAAACTACGCAACTCCGGTTAAAAAGAAGTCTTCTGTTAGTGAGCCAGATAAAAAGAAAACTCCACTTCGTATGTCAATCAACAGAGAACTCAACAGAATCATGTCACCAGTCATTAAGAAACTTGGAAGTTCTTCTAAGGTTTCCAAAGATTGCTCCACTGACCCTTCAAGAACTCCTGCCAAGGTCTTTTCTTCCTCTTATCATTATTGTCATTGCATATATTTTTATTTATTTTTTTGTCTGAATAACATGTGCTTTAACAAGAGCATTTTGTAACAAATTGCAGGCTTTCCTGAGCGGTGTACAAGTTCCTCCTATGACTCCAGATTTGTCGAAAAGAGGGTATGTTATTCACACATTCATGAAAAGGAAAAAAAAAAGTAGGCTAGAAAAGGGCTGTGCCTATCAATCTAGCATAGCTGAATAGGAAAGTATTTTCTGTGAGAATTTTTACTGAAGCTATAATTAAGTTTACTATGAAAGAATTTTACTGAAGCTATGATTAAACTATGGGAACTTTGGCTAACAAAATTACAAGTAGTGCCTTATTATTTAGGACCATGTGCTACCTCTGCCCTAATGTCACGAAATTAATATAAACATAACTTTAGGTTAAAGTTTCTAAGATTTGAGTGTATGTTTCCTAATTTCATGACAAAATCATCCGTCTTTCTAGATATGTTTTGATGTACATTTCCAAATTACCAATTTTAAGTACATAATGAATTGATACTAATGGTTGTTAAATGGAGATTGTGGTTAGAAAAAAGTCTCATGATGTTTGTGTATGCCATTCATTGTATCTACTTCTCCCAGTATGAGCAAAAATAAGATAAGCTCACCCATTATTCCCAATTCATTTTGCCTGAGGAGTGCAGACAGAACTGCTAGAAGAAAGCAGGTAAACCTCCAGTTTTTTGCGAGGCTGATTATTATACGAAGTTAATGTTTATATAGTTTTCCTCAAACACGGTTAAATCTTGCTCTATTGCAGAAGCTAGAAGATAAGTTCAATGCCACAGCTACGGAAAAGGCACCTCAACCATCAAAATTCAAGGTTACTATTTCATCGATATCTTTTTCTTGGTTTCAATACTGTGCTCTTATTTCACTGAAACTAAATTAAAAGATACAGGAAATATGCAGCATCAAATTTTTTAGTCTAAAAAACTTAGCTCAGTTCTTATGAAGGTGCAAAATAAAATCTATCATTTGTACCAACCTTATCAATAATTATGTTTGTTGGTTATCAATGGGTGTAATTGAATTGTAAAGCAATAGTTAATTGTTAGGTAAATTTCTCTCCTATGATACCCCCTCGGAGTAAGTGTGACATCATATGGTTGTATAATATCTGATAGGATGGGGTTGGCTATTATAGGATACGAAATGGCTTTTGTAAGCGAGTTTACACAGATGGGTGACTTATACTTCAGATAAAGAATTTGTTACAAAATTTTGTCTTACTTGCCCTTGGTTTGTGTTACTTTGCACCCTCATTTTGCATAATATAATGCTTATTCGAGTCTTGATCTTGCAGGAGAAAGCGGAAGCAGAACTAAACAAATTCCGCCAGAGCTTTTGCTTTAAATCTATGGCTTCTCCAGACTATTATGGAGACAGCGGAACATTCAACAGCCCTAAGCCCAAGGTTGGTCTCTTAATTCCATTTCTTTTCTTCAGTCAAGCTCTATCGCCTTGTTCTAGTCCCTTCTGTATTAATATTTGCAATATAATAACTCCGTCCATTTAGAAATAATAGTTCATATACTCCGTATTACTAATGAATTTTTAATAACAAGGATTGGGAGAGCAGGACTATTAGTTTTAGGTGGAGGGATTATTTGATTGAGATAATCATCTATGCTTTGCATAATTGATCCTCTTAGAAATTAAGCTAGTGACAACTATAGTTTTCGCATTTATATTCTAATTCATTGGCTTTTCAAAGTCCAAATTTCTTTTTTAGAAGATTCACTTGAAGAGTTATAATCTTTGATTGTATCTGTTGCAGAAAGAGTCTACAAATCGTAAGTCCCCTAATGAGGTAGGACAGGCGAACAGAACAGCGTCTCAAAATAAGAGTGCATTACCACCAAGAAGGCCTTCAGCGAAACAAATTGGCTTGAAGAGTACTAAAAGAACTACTCATGTACCCAGCTAACCTTAAGAAATTTTAACAAGATTGCGGTCAAGTGTTTGACAGATTATAGGAACCTCCTCCAACAGACTGACAATATTCGGTACACATTGTCAAGAAAGAGCAACCCTATTGAATCTCGTAAGAGGTAATTGTTTAAGTTCTAAGCATCGAAGAACTTCAATGATATGTATATTAAACAAGGGTGGACATCCAATTTGTTTACTAGAGAGTGCTGTCATTTTACAGTCTTCATTCTGGTTCTGTAAGTGTTCAAATCTTATAAGTTGCACATATGTATTTGTTGTGAATTAGACACTTTGTTACATGGAAGTAACTGCGAGTCTGCAAATAACTCTATTGATTTACGATTTTCTGTTTGTTTGACTTTAAGCTGATTACCTACGTACGATTTTAATGGTCACATTACTAATTTAAATTATACTATTTATCGATGGATAGAGTGAGTATTCAATATCAGATTTTCAGGTATATATTATCTTACGAAGTTCACTAATATTGATTGTTTAGCCATTTGATTATCCATGATAATGTTCTTCCAATTTTCATGATAATGATTTACGAAGAATTTTTTGAATAAGTATTATGATTTATGAGCAGGAAATAGGATTCTCTCCGATTCTTTACCTTTACATTCAATGTAATCTAAGCTGCCCTATTTATTACCAAGGCAATAAAAATTTATTGTAAATAAGTTGAAATTTATTTAGTAAGCACTTAATAAAATCAATGACTGCAGGTCCTACATTTAATGATTTTTTTTTACTCTATTTTTACAAAATTGTCATTAGATAAACTTGGATTTTCGTAGCAAATCCTAAACTAAAAAATCAAGAAACTTGGATCAAATGAGCAATGGATTAAGTTTTTTGATAGAATTGTGATGATTCGTGGGGCAAAAGTTCAAGATTACTTTATATGAGCATGCGGCATGTGCTAATGTGCTAGGTATCATGGTTATGACTTATGAGTTCAAAAAAATGGATGTAATTATTACAAGCACAAGTATTGCTGGGTAGAAGGCCATCAAGTTTTATCCTTCATCCATTTTGTAATAATTGTAATGAGAAAAGTGAACATATTTAACAAAAATATAGGATGACTTTAATAAAAGAAAAAATTGGTAAAAATAATCTCAACTTTCAGTATTCTTTTTAAATAATCCAACTTTGAATTATTTTTAGGAAAAATTCACAACAATAATCTGAAATATAAGCATTCTTCTCATATTAATCCCAACTATGGTTTATTATATTATAATCAAAACTATTGGAGACATCTTCTCAAAATAATCCCGGCGACGGAAAACCTATTAAACTGATTAATTATTTTATTTATTTATTTTTTTTAATATATGCATTTCTTCTTATCTCTCTCTTCCGAATTAACTTAGCCAAGCTCCACACATGTTACCACTCTCGCCACCCTCCCTTAGCCACCATAACTCAACCACCATTGCCATCGTGAACAATACCTTTCCCAATTATCAACCACATTGCATCACTAGCCACCATAACCTAACCCCCACCACTAAAATTGACACATAAACTGATAAACCTCACTCTTAGCCATCAAAATCAATGCCTAACCCCTCTCTTTATCATCAATTACCACCCATATGCTATTGCAAGTCTGCTACTGTCGTCTGTCGAGAAAGAGAAAAGATAAATTAAGATGTTCTAATTCAACGTTTTACAAGAACAAGCACCATCACAAACAAAAATATAGGGAAACTATTTGGGTGGCTTAAGAATTAAGAATTCCTCTTGTTTATGGATTCTTCATTTTAAACTGGTCTAAGATGAAATCTTCACAAAATTCACATAAATGAAGATTTATGGGAATTTTACCAAGAATTGTCATTGCCCCATTTTCACTTTTTTGTGTTAACCAAACAACAAGTCTAAAATGAAATTCATGGGAATTTTAAATGCCCATAAGAAATTAAGCCATCCAAACAGCACCATAGTGTTTTTCATGGGACTACTTGGGCGGATATATATATATATATATATGGTAAGGCTTATGTAAGAACTCTCCTTTATATAAGAACCCAATCTTATATAAAAACCAATCTCAGCCATTTATTAGTTTTGATCCAACCATCTAAAATGATCCTTTAGTAATGACATTTCTGAAATTCTGCTTTTATGTTCTAAATTTTTTTGCCTACTCCTATGTTCTACATTTAGTCTATTTATGTTCTAATTTTTTTTCTTCTTATGTTCTAAATTTAGTCTACTTATGTTCTAAAGTTTTATTTCCTATGTTCTAAATTTTTTCTACCTATGTTCTAAAGTTTGTTTCCCTATGTTCTAAATATTCTTTTACCTTTTGCCTATGTTCTAAATTCAGTCTACTTATGTTCTAAAGTTTTTTTTTTTTCCTATGTTCTAAATTTTTACTACCTATGTTCTAAAGTTTTTTTTTTTTCCTATGTTCTAAATATTCTTTTACCTATATTCTAAATTTTTTTTTCCTATGTTCTAAATTTAGTCTACTTATGTTCTAAAGTTTTTTTTTTCCAATGTTCTAAAGTTTTTTTTTTCCTATGTTCTAAATTTAGTCTACTTATTTTCTGCTCATATAACTTAGTGCTAATTTAATTAGTTTTATTGGATTTTTTTTTCAAAAAAATATTTGAAGTTTTTTAGTTATTTATAAAGATAACCTATGTAGGAATTGAACCTGCATCCTCTATGCATTTGCATAGTGCTCTTCCAATTGAGCTAATAGGTTTTATCATATGTTCTAAATATTATTTGCATATGTTCTAAAATTTATTGCTTAAGCTCTAAATTTTTCAATCTAAGCTCTAAATATATGTATGCTCTAAACTATTTTCCTATGTTCTACATTTTATTGTTTATGTTCTAAAGTTTTCTGTCCATGTTCTAAATATATATCCTATATTCAAATGTTTTTGTCTATGTTCTAAATTTATTTCCTATGTTCTAAATTTTTTCCGTATGCTCTAAATTTTATCCTATGTTCAAAAAATTTTCTACCAATTTTCTAATTTTTTTTTTCCGTACGTTCTAAATTTTTTCTATCTATGTTCTAAATTTTTCACCTTATGTTCTAAATTTTTTCACCCTATGTTCTAAATTTTTTAGTATATGTTCTAAACTTATTTTCTATGCTCTTATTTTTTTTCCCAATATTCTAAATTTCTAATTTTTTTTTCCTATGATCTAATTTTTTTTCCCAATGTTCTAATTTCCTATGTTCTAAATTTTTACTATGTTGCAAATCATTTTTTTATGTTCCAAATTTTTCCTATGTTCTAAAGTTGTTCGTATATTCTACACCTATGTTATAAAGTTTTTTCTACCTGTGTTCTAAAGTTTTTTTTTTCCTATGTTCTAAATTTTTTCTACCTATGTTCTAAAGTTTTTTTTTTGTTTCCATATACCCTCCATCCAGGAGAGACCATTCTGGTACACCATTTTAATGCTGATCAGATCATGGGCTTAAAAAAGTTTAGAATCTTACAGGTTTAAAATCATACAGTTTTTATTTTTTTTTTCTTTTGTATTCTTATCAACTAGAGAGTTGGGATTTCCTTACCTATTTAGATGAATTCAAATTACAATAATACTTCATTACTTAACCATTTAACTAGATATGCATGCTCTTCACTCCCTTTTTAGACAAATAATTCACTATGTTGCTTCAGGTCTCAGCTAAAGACACCCATATGGCAAACATGTTGTTGAACTATGTGCCCGTCTAAAGACAAATAATATATGTATGTTCTAAGCTATTTTCCTATGTTCTACATTTTATTGTTTATGTTCTAAATTTTTTTGTCCATATTCTAAATATATATCCTATCTTAAAATTTTTTATCTATATTCTAAATTTATTTCCCATGCTCTAAATTTTGTCCTATGTTATAAATCTTTTCTACCTATTTTCTAATTTTTTTTTTCGTACGTTCTAATTTTTTTGTGGGTGATGGAATACATTGCGTTGATAAAATTAACAAAGCAGTCTTATCTCTTAACTCTAAAATAGAGAAAGAATTGAAGACTATTGAGACTCAATTGAACATGAAAACGCTCTTTATTGATGCTTATAAAGTCGTTGACTCCGCAATTAACAACCCAAAGAGATATGGTAAGTCCAACTAAAGTTTAGAAGCTAGCTTAGCTTGTGTTGTATGATTTCCTTTTTAATTTGATAAAAATGTGCTATTCTCTCAAAAAATTATTCTCTCCGTCTCTAAGTTGTATATCATATGTCAATTAGGAATACTATAGTTGAAGAAAAATTAACCATGAGTATTAATCATCGAAATATATGCATGTTGATTCACATGAAAAAAAAAACACTAGTGTAGGATTGTATGTATACTTGTCTCAATGTATGTGTAGATTCAAACAATTACTGTTTTATGAGTTTAATTTAATTATGTACACTTAATTTTGTTTTAAAATACATGACAAATGTATGCAATGAAAATTGTACTAAAAACAAAACATGAACTTAAAAAAAAAAAAAAAAAGAAACGATAGTACATTGTAACCTAACACAAACACACACAATACTCATATTCTTGGATGAGCAAATTAAAATTCGATATGATTCACTAGACCAAGTTAAGCTTAATTAGTATAAATAAGATATAAAATTAAATTATTAACTTTAAATTTTTTCTATCTATGTTCTAAATTACTTTACTAGTCTATGTTCTAAACTTTATGTTATGTTCTAAACTTTTTCACCTTATATTCTAAATTTTTTCACCCTATGTTCTAAATTACTTTCTTGTGTTCTAAATTTTTAGTATGTGTTCTAAACTTATTTTTTATGCTCTTATTTTTTTCCCAATGTTCTAATTTCCTATGTTCTAAATTTTTACTATATTGCAAATTATTTTCTTATGTTCCAAATTTATCCTATGTTCTAAAGTTGTTCATATATTCTACACCTATGTTCTATAGGATTTTTTTTCCTATGTTCTATAGGATTTTTTTTCCTATGTTCTAAATATTCTTTTACCTATATTCTAAATTCTTTTGCCTATGTACTAAATTTAGTGTACTTATGTTCTAAAGCTTTTTTTCCCTATGTTCTAAATTTTTACTACCTATGTTCTTAAGTTTTTTTTTTTTTTTTTCCAATGTTCTAAATATTCTTTTACCTATGTTCTAATTTTTTTTTTCCTTTGTTCTAAATTTAGTGTACTTATGTTCTAAAGTTTTTTTTTCCTATGTTCTAATTTTTCCTACAGTACTACATTTTTTATCTAATGCAACGGTATAAAATTAGCTAATACAACGGCTAATTTCATACCGTTGTATTAGCCTAGCTAATACAACGGTTTATACTAAAACAGGTCTAATACAACGGTTTAGACTAACCGTTGTATTAGATGAACGAATCCGTTGTATTAGATGAGCTAATCCAACGGATTAATCATCTAACACAACGAAGTGTATTCTGGGCTAATCCAACGGATTGCCCAGAGACTTAATCCAACGGCCCAAAACCTAATCCAACGGATTAGCTAGGTTAAAAAAAATTGAGTTATATAAATTCATTTAATTTCACTCTCTCTCTCTTCACTCTATTTCGTCCTCCTTTCGTCTCTTCACTCTCTCTCCTCTCTCTTTCCTCTCACTCCTCAATCTCTCAGGCGTCTATCTCCTCTTTCTCCTCAATCTCACTCTCCTTACGCTCCTTACTCTCTCAATCTCTCAGTCCTCTCTAATTGTACAAGGTATTGTTTCGTTTTTGGGTTTTTTTTGGGTTTTTCATAATTTTGCTTTGTTGTTTCGTTTTTTTTTGTTTTACGTTTTTAGATCTTTGTTTCGTTCTTTGTTTTTCAGATTTTCGTTTTTCGTTTTTGTGTTTTTTTTTTTTGTTTTACAGATTTTTCAGATTTTGGGTTTTCCGGATTTTGGGTTCTTCATATTTTTGTTTTGTTTTTTTGTTTTTCATTTTTCAGATCTTTGTTTCGTTATTTGTTTTTCAGATCTTCATTTTTCGTTTTTTGTTTCTTTTTCAGATTTTTGCTTTTTTATCTCATTTTCTAGATTTTTCCCATTTTCAATTTTTTTAGATCTTTGTTTCGTTTTCTCGTTTTTCAGATTTTTTCCATTTTCGTTTTCAGATCTTCGTTTTTCAACTTTCGGATCTTCGTTTTTCGTTTTTCGTTTTCAGATCTTCGTTTTTCAATTTTTTAGATCTTTGTTTCGTTTTCTCGTTTTTCAGATTTTTCAATTTTTCGTTCGTTTTTCGTTTTTAATTTTTCGTTTTTCAATTTCTGGATTATTTTTAGATCTGTCTTCGATTTCTCGGTTTTTTTTTTACTTCAAATTTTCAATTTTTCAGATATTCGTGTTCTGATTTTTCAGATTTTTCTATTATTCTGATTTTTCAAGTTTTCGTTCTCTCAAATCTTCGTTTTCAGATTTTTCGTTCGTTTTTCGTTTTTTCCTTTTTCAATTTCTGGGTTTTTTTCTGGGTTTTTTTTTCAGATCTGGTTTCGATTTCAGATTTTTATTTTTCAGAATTTCAATTTTTCAGATATTCGTGTTCATATTTTTCAATTCTTCGTTCTTCGTTTTTCAATTTTTCATATCTTAGTTTTTCAGATTTTCAAATTCTAATCATCCAGAGATAACAGTACCGAAATTAAGATGCAAAGTGGCAAACTAGACAATCTGATCAGTTGACACTTCTGGACAATCTAGACAGGATAATAATAATAATAATAATAATAATAATAAAAAGAAAGACCTAATACAACGGAAGAAAGGCCAATCCGTTGTATTAGGTTCAGTTATTCCAAAAAAAGGAGAAAGGAAGCTAATCCAACGGATTTGGCAATCCGTTGGATTAGGTATACAATCCGTTGGATTAGGTTCCATTTACCGTTGTATTAGACCTAATCCAACCCTAGCAAATGTGACGGCTGCTAGCCGTTGTATTAGGTCTAATACAACGGTTTTTAACACCTAATACAACGGAAATAGGGGTTTAGCTCTCAAATATAGTAGTGCTATGTTTTAAATTTTTTCTACCTCTACTCTAAAGTTTTTTTTCCAATGTTCTAAATATTCTTTTATTTATGTTCTAAACTTGTTTTTCCTATGTTCTAAACTTTTTTCATATGTTCTAAAAGGGATTTCAACCAATCCAAATTCCATCCATTACAACTAAGATTAATTTTTGGCAAGTTTAATCATTTGGAAAATTGGAATGCTTTCAGAAGAAAAAACACAAAAACTAGGACCTAAGTTTGAAGAGTTGACTAGCCTTTAGGATATATAAATTATAAAAGCATAAATTGCCTCAAAAGCTAAGTTATCAATACAGACACCAAACCACCAGCATTCCTGGACACCCTCCAGCACCATCCGACTCATCGCAAAAGCCACCTGATTACATCAACATCCTCTCACATCCCCTACAATACCCCACAGAGCACAACCACGTACCACATTTAGGCAACGGGACGCCAAGTTTAACCACTGCCACTCTATACCATCAAATGACCTACAAGACCCACTACCTTCACCAAGCACAAATTGACAAACCCCTTCACTCACCCTGCAGAGACTAGTGCGCACACCTCCTGCACCCTCTCATACCACTATAGACATCTCATGTATTTGGCAGACAGGACTGCTGAAATCATATGAGCACTAGGACAACAAATGTATTTCCTTTTTCCTCTCCGAATAGGGAACCATATAAGTAGACTCATCGTTTAGGAACATTTGAACCAATTTAACATGTAGTTTACAAAGTACAACTATTACACTGCACTTAATTACAAAAATGTGCCCTTCAAATAGCAAAGCTCACTTGCATTTAGGTATTCACTCAACCTATTTATTCAACCTGAAGAATCCATCTCATAAAACAAACCTTAAGACCACAGAAAGGTCAAAAGCTAAACACCCTTACATCCCTCCTCTACTGCCAGAATTAAGTCAAATTTCATCCCAAAGCCTCCATCTTGACATTTTAATTTCTTTTTCTATTTTCCCCAATCTGATTGACTAGAAACCAATAAAAACTTAAAAACCATCAAACCAGCACCACACATAAGACAGCGAAACCATTGCATTAAACAAAAACGTGCTTCAACACCGAAGATGTAGGACGATAATGGAGAAATAACATCCAAGAAACCTGCCCCTATATCAACCAGGTACAAACCCTAAAATAACCCCAGTGGACATGTATCAATATACAAGGCTAGACTGGTGGCAAAAGGTTATAAACAAATCCACGGGATTGACTATTATGAAATATGGCAAATGGATGTCAAAACCGCCTTCCTAAATGGGATTTTAAAAGAAACTATGTGTATGACACAGCCGGAAGGTTTTGTTAATCCAAGCAACGCTGGAAAGGTATGCAAGCTTAAGAAGTCCATTTATGGACTAAAGCAAGTAAGCAGAAGTTGGAATCTGCGATGCCATCATCAAGTTTGGTTGTATCAAGAATCCAGATGAGTCTTGTGTCTATAAGAAGGTCAGTGGGAGTGACATCGCATTCCTAGTCCTGTATGTCGATGACATACTGCTCATTGGAAACAACACAAAATTACTAGAGTCCGTAAAGGGCTGGTTGGGAAAGTGTTTTACAATGAAGGACTTAAGAGAGGCACAATACATATTGGGCATCAAGATCTATAGGGATAGATCTAAGAGGATGATTGGATTGAGCTAGAGTACTTACATTGATAAAGTACTAGCACGATTCAACATGGAGAATGCCAAAAGAGGGCACCTGCCCATGTCCCATGGCGTGACTCTCAGCAAGAAACAGTGTCCGCAGACACCTGTTGAATGAGAGAGAATGAATCAGATTCCATATGCTTCGCTAATTGGATCGATCATGTATGCCATGATATATACCAGGCCAGATGTGTCGTATGCTTTTAGTGCTACGAGCCGATACCAATCAGACCCAGGAGAGGCGCATTGGACTGCGGCCAAGAATATCCTGAAGTACCTGAAAAGGAACAAGGATAAATTCCTGGTCTATGGTGGCCACAAAGACTTGGTTGTTGAAGGTTACACCGACGCTAGCTTCCAGACTGACAGAGACGACTTCAAGTCACAGTCAGGGTACATATTTTGCCTAAATGGAGGAGCGTTTAGCTGGAAGAGTGCCAAGAAAAGCACCACTGCAGATTTTACAACTGAAGCCGAATACTTGGCAGCTTCAAAAGCCGCTAAGGAGGCTGTTTGGATTTGTAAGTTCATTAGTGAACTTGGTGTTGTACCCTCCATCAAGGGTCCGATAGATCTACTGTGACAACAATGGAGCTATCGCTTAAGCTAGAGAGCCAAGAGAGCACCAAAAGGTCAAACATGTCCAGAGGCGATTTCACATGATAAGGGAATGGAAATCTGAAGGTGAAATCAGAATTTGCAGGATCGGAACGGATGATAATGTGGTCAATCCTTTGACTAAACCTCTGCCTCAAGTGAAGCACAACAAACACATTGAGGCAATGGGAATCAAGCACGTTGGAGATTGGCTTTGAAATTGCCTGTACATGTGTTTTAATTAAACTAGTCGTTTTAATGTAAGACACTGTGTTGAAACCATTCATTTATGGAGTAATGAATTTTATATTTTCTATTCACTCCATTGCTATTTAATTGTGGTTTAGAATTAAATAATAAGTCCATTCTATTTATGGAAATATTCAAAACAGGGTATCAAGACCATGTCTTGGATAAAGAAACACCTGTTAAGTGAACATTGAATATTTAAATCGAAAACTATCCCTAATCAAGGTCGCCTAACTGATGGACGATTGATGACCACTAGAGATTAGTGTGTAGTATGATTTACAGCACCGTTTCTTGTGCTGCAAGGATGTAATGGTCACAAATCATTTGCACAGGTGCTAGTTTAGCACTGCACTGGATAGACTTATGAGAGTATTTTAAGAGATTCAAAATTGTCATAAGTACATTTCTCATTATAGCTATCGGAACCTGTTTCCTCAACCATGAGTATTGTGAAGTTTTCTTGTTTGAGTACTAGTCTCTTTGATGTTGCCTAACGTCTGCCGTAACTGGGGATCATAACGGGAACACTCGGGAGATTAGGTCCTCTTAGTAAGAGAAACTTACAGTACAAGACTGGGAATGTCCCCTTATTAACATAGGGAACATGTCTTTGTTGTTTACAAGGCCGCTCGAAGAGCGAGACTGTGAAAATGCATGGTCGTGCTCAGATGGATTTTAGAAATCATCTGCTTATTGACAGTCGAACTCGGAGATCGAGAAACACTTCTGAACGTAGTAAGGATGACAACGTATCTTACCTTATAGTTCACGAAGAGACATTAAGCGACATAGGAAATGGGCTATACACTGTATGCACACTTGTCCGAAAGGACAGGTGGGAGATTGAAAGGAATGGTGTCCTTCCAACAAGTGTATTATTCTGATAGAGGGTTCAGAATTATTACAGAGCTAATTCTTCAGTAAAGTCAAGTGATCGGAATGCCTAGGTGGAGGCCGCATCCGATCACTAATATTAAGGTACATTTAATATTACAACTTAATCTTAACAGAACCCTTCGGGTCGAACCCAATCGAACAATCGAACCGAGACGAAAAATCAATCCGAAGGATTCGATGAGTCGTCGGAGTTTTACGAACACAGACGTCGGATATTGAGCCTAGGGCGTTGAAATCGAGCGTCGCAAAATCACAAGCAACATGTTCGAGCGTAGCCGTAACATCACTATGGCCTAACTATATAGACGCTAGGCTAGCTCGATATAGCATGCACAATGCATGGCTAGGCACAAGCCTATACGCACCATCGCATTGCTAGGCACACCTTGCTTGCTAGTCACACAACACAACACCATCGTAGTGCTAGGCACTAGCGTGTGTGCGTGCGTGTGTGCCTTCGCACATCACAACACCATCGCAGTGCTAGGCACTAGCGTGTGTGCGTGCGTGTGTGCCTTCGCACAGTACAACACCATCGCATTGCAAGGCGCTTACGTGTGTGCGTGTGTGTATGCCTAGGCCTATCGCCACGCACCAACCATCAAGTATATGTGGTGTGTGCATATGCGAGTGCCAGGGGCAGCAGCTTGCGAGGCATAGCCCAAGGCCTAGCAGTGCATGCTAGCTGTGCTGGCTGGTGCGTGCAGTGCATGCTAGTTGTGCTGGCTGGTGCGTGCTGGCATGCTAGCTGGCTACCAGCCCAGCAGTCCTTGTGAGTGGCGGTTTAGGAAAGGTGGGGGCCAAGGCCTCAAGGCTTCCCTTGGGGAGCAAGGCAATGGTCCCCCCATGGGATATGGTCCCCACCTAACCCATTCTCTCCTCTTGCCACTTGTTGCTATGTGATTGCATTTGCTTAATAATTTATTTTGGAATTAAATAAATTAGTGCAATTGCACATGATCCCACATTGATCATGAAATGGGATTCAAGTCCCCATTCTCTATAAATACCACTTGGTTAGGATTTTGAGAATGCACAACTTGAGTAAAACTCAAAAGGTATCTCCAATAGTTGAGAAAGCCTTAAGTTCGTAAAACTCCCTTTTTATTAGATCGGTTCCCGACTAACCTTCAGGACTTGGATCGCTCAGTCGGGGTTCGTGGGTACGAGCGTCGGAGACCTTGCGATTGCGGGGTTCAAGTAAGAGCTCTTTTGGTGAGCGAAGCACGCGTCTAGGGTATAACTCTTTCTTCCTTTTCTCTTAATTATGTATTAATTATGTTTTGCATGCTTTAATTATCGGGGCGGGTCTTGGTGGGTTACCTTCCGCGTAGAGTGGGTCTCTACGAAACCTTACACGAGGAACATTCTTGCTCCTCCTCTGAAAAGGAAAGCAGCACAGCCGGTTAGTATCAAAATAAGATTCAAATCATGCAAACGATAAAAGAGCTAAGCCGGCGCTTACCCCATCATCTTTGGCCACCAGTTGGGCCCTCTTTTTCTCTAGTTGATCCTTCCGGATCTCTGCAACAGACTTAGCCGGTGTCTTTTCGCGAGGCACCATCTTTAATCCTTTCTTTGCAAGGAAGAAAAATAAAAAAATCAGAACCCATTCAAGTATGATACAGACGGCATAAAGTGCCGGTTAACAATCAACATACGTCTGCTAAACATTGTGCTTAGGCCACAGGCGGAAAGGAACGCCTCATCCTTTAGCCAGTCCGGATGAGGGACCCAGTTTTTGGGGATAATGACTTCTGTCCCATCATCCAAAGGCAAGGAGGTCTTTTTGAAGAGACCCATCTCCATTATTTGATCCCAAGCCTCCTCCGGTACTTTAGGAAGGGCGCACTTCTTTCCAAGGAAAGTCGGGTGTGTGTTGTAGCAACGCAACCGGTGGTTTAGTTGCAGCGAGGGGGAAGAAACCATGTTAAACTTGCTCTTCCAGCTGCTCCACTTAGACGGCTTGTCAAGCGTCATCATAAACTCCGGGTGCGTGGTCAATGTATACCACTAGGGGTGATCACTACTGGGTACCCGGTGTAAAATTAAAGACCCAGTCCCGGAACCGATTAGTATCGGGTCCAAGATTTTGGAACCAGATCCGGAACCGGTTAGTACCGGGTCCATAATTTTCAGATCCGGAACCGGAACTAGTAGGAACCAGTTCCAGAACCAGGTACCCGGTTGGCTTATACAAAAATGATTAAAAAAAATAATCAGAAACCGCCTAGCCCCCACCCCTGCTCACCGCAACCCTCAACCCCACCCACTGCCGTTTTCTTCCCCCACCAGGAAATCCACGCCCCACCCCGAAACTCGAACCCCGACCTTGCCCCACCACGGATAACACAAGAACCCCCTCCACCGTCCTAGTTTGGTTCAATTAGTTTACTTTTTTGTTGCTTGAAATATATGTTGAGTAATTGTTAGTAATTGAATATTTGGTTGCTGCTTTGTGTTGGTATTGATTTCATGATTGTTTCGCATGGTTTGAATGTTTGTGGTATGTTAAAGCAATTAAATGTGGTTGATTTTGGAGATGGTGGTGGGGGGAGGTCGGGCATTAGGTTTTAGGGAGGGGGAATGGGTTTTCTGGTGAGTGTAGGGGATGACGGTGGGTGGGGTTGGGGAAGAGGATAAAGGGAATAGAGAGGAGAGAGAGAGGGGTGGGGGCAGTGTGAATGTATGATATTTATGAACTAGGGTTGGAAACTTGGAATAAGTTGGGCTATTTTTACTTGGGCTAATTTTCATATGGATATTTAAACAAAATAAAAAATTCATAACTGGAACCGGGTACAGAGTCCAAATTTTCAGGACCCGGAATTGGAACTGGTTCCAACTGGGTCCGAAATTTTGGAACTGGTCCCGGAACTGGTGAGATCGGATCCGAGTCTGAACCCGTAGATCCAAACCATTTTCGGGTCCGGTACCGGGTACCCTGGGTCTTTGCTCACCCATATATACCACGCATTCCAGCCACATGAGGCACGGCTGAGGTAGTGCATATGCACAAACGCCTCCCAGCTAAGCGTTATTTCCTGCATCTCGCAGGTGGCTATATATCTTAGTATATTCAGCCAAGAGTTGGGTGTTAGCTGCCAGACGCCAAGGTTGTAACCCCTTAGAATGACCTTTATTGTGTTATGGAGGGGAACCGAAGGCCGGCTTTGAACGCCGCCTCATAGCAGCCGAAATAATCATCGGCATGATCTAGGTCGTCATTCCAGACGACGGTTGCCTCTACAGGCGGCACAACAATCTCCCATCCGGGCGCTTTTCCAAAAATGCGGGAAGGGTGGCATTTAAAGTGACCACGTCTCGGGCGGTCAGGTGCGCCTCTGTTGGGTTTTTGATGGAGGGCCACTTATATGCCTCCTCATCCTTTTGAGGGGCATCCGGTTCCCATAGTTGACTCAGTGGAGTCTGATTTTTGGACAGTCTCCTCGCCACCTGTACTCTCGGACTCGTCCAAGCTATCTTACCCGGGCGTGCTAGATACGCCTGGCTGGTCATAAGGTACATAGTCAGCCGAAACTTCTGCTGAGCCGTTTGACTGATACCCCAAACGGTATCCTGGATGTACCCCTTTGAAGAGTAACTGAACCTCGTTGAAGACCTAGACGTTTTTCTGGAAATTTACTTAAAGATACCCCAGACGGTTGTGACCGGCTGTGGGTGTATTGGAAGCTAAGGAAAGGTCAAAGGGTTCTTAGGCGGTTTGAAGGAAATTTGCTTGAAGAGGACCCCAGACGGTTGTGACTGGCTATGGGTATATTGAGAGCAAAGGGAAGAAATGTGAGTATGGTCAGGCGGTATCTAAGAGCTTTGAGCAAAGAGCACTCAGACGGTGACCGGATGAATGAAGAAAGAAGAAGTTTTTTAATGCAATAACAGTCGGTATCAGAAAGTTCTCTCAGAAAATTCTCTCAAAAACTAAAATTTGCAAAGTGTGAAAATGAGAGGGGGGTCTCTACTTATAGAGAACCCCAGAAGGCGAACCGTCACCTTCCCAATTCGAATTCAAAATTTGAATTCAAAAAAAAAAAGGAGAGAAGGAGACGAAGCGTCACCTTCTCAGAGCCTGACACCTGTCACAGGTGCCACATGGCAAGCCACGTCACACCTGTGAGGGGAAAATGTTTAGGGTAAAAATACCCTGTCCACGTGGCTTAATGGCATGCTGACACGTGTTAGTCTTAGAGAGGCTCAAGGGGATCCAATCCTCTACTAACACGTTGCACTTTAACCCTAAAAGGGAAACTGATCCCCTTCCACTATAAATAGAGGAAAATCCTCATTTATTACACATTCATAAACATACACACAAAACCGAGCAATATTAATTGCAGAATTCTCTCGGAATCCGAGAGAAAAACCTTTACATTCCGCACTTTTATACATCCGGATACGTTCTAACTTGATCGTCTGAGGCGGAACTCCAACCGGAGTTTCCCTGGCTTTGCAGGTACAGAAGGTCGACGCGCATTCTTGGAATTATAACTCTCCCGAGGGACTCTAAAAACCCCGAAACAGATCCGTCTTTCAGACCCTTAAAGAAGTCTGTGTAAGCCACTTCGTCAGACTGTCCTTGAATCTGGATTCTCATCTGATTGAACCGCCTGACGTAGGACCTAAGCCCTTCTCTGTCTCCCTGCTGTATGGCACTCAAGTCTAGACTTGTTTTCTTCAGGGATATTCATAGAGAAGTTTGAGGCGAACAAGTACGCAAGCGTCTTGAAGCCGTTTATGCACCCGGCTGGCAAGTTGCCAAACCATCGTTGAGCAATGCCCTTCAATGTAGCCGGAAAGCATCTGCACCAGGTGGCATCATCTAACCCCTGTAAGTACATGAGGTTGGTGTATGCCATCAGGTGATCTTCTAGGTTGGTGGTACCATCATAGGCACCCACCAACACATTCTTAACCTCAGCAGGTGGTGCTACTTCGGTTATCTCCTTGGAGAACGCAGAAGGTTGTTCCCCAAGGTTTAGCAGCCGAAGCTGCCAGTCCATTGGCTAGACATTCTGTGCCGTCTGACCTCCAAAGAAGGCCGGTTGCATGTATGGTGATCCATACGGCATGTATGGTTGTTGGGGCACATACGGAGCCGGTTGGATAATATGAGGGCCAGTACGCGCAGACAGGCTGTGTGAATGACTCTCTCGGTTTGTTTCTGAACACCTCATTGAGGTATTCAAGAAACTGTCTGGGTAGGTCGACGTCGAAGCCGACTCAGACAATTGTTGACTTCTCTTCTCCTGGATTAACATCCGGGCATCTGAGAATGTCTTCCTTGAACCATCCGGCTGAACATGTAGGATGGCCTTTCTCTTCCCTGATTCAGGGAATTAGATCTTAGTTAGGTCGCCGAAGGGCCAGTTCCCATCCTTTGGCTTGGGATGAGGAGTAGGGACACGGTCCTGAACTGGCTTTTTCTTCCCCATGGGAGAAGGCTTTTTAGCTGACTGACCCCTTCTAAAGCCACCAGTCTTCTTGTTTAAGAGGTCCTTGATCTCCCCTTTGAAACTCGTCATGAATTTCATAAGCTCGTCTCTGGTGACGGGAGTGGCACCCTCCGCCGCCTGGGGTTGTCCAGCAGGTATACCAGCTGGATTACTTGGGCCAGCCTTGTCTTTGCACCGTTCCTTTGTTTCCTTGGAACGGGTGCGTCTTGTTTTGAATGACCCGTCAAAGGCCACATAGGTGTCGACCCCAAGGTCGTCACCACTATCTGGGTCCGTTTGGACCTCAACTTTGACCGTAGGCTGCTTGCCTTCGGCAGGCGGTACAGACTCTTTGGATGCCATCTTAGAAGTACTCTCCCTACAAACGGCGCCAAATGTTTCAGGGTTTTCTGTGTCCTTCGGGAAAGTTACAACACTAAGACTGGAATCCGGACGTCTGTACCTACAAAACAACGGAGACTCCGGTTGAGGGAGTTCCGCCTCCGACGATTAAGTTAGAACCGGAGAGGAGTCTGTAATAAATGCGGGTTAGGAATCTTCTCGAATTACGAGATCGGGAGTAAACGATCTGTAATTAATATGCTCAGTTGGGTATTGAATGTGAATGATTTCCAATGGGGAAGCATCTCCCTACTTATAGGGTCTGGAAGTATGTGCCACGTGTCCAGAAGGAATTAATTCTTATGAACACTCTGAAGGTGACACGTGTCACGCATTGATTGGTCCACGTGTCATAGGGTATTTTTACCCTAAACAGGAGTAATGTTATGTATTTGCAAATACATAACAAACATTGAAATATTGTTAAATCACATGAAGAGAAAGAAAGAAATAGAAAGAGAGATAGGAAGAAAAAGATAGATGAGTGAACCCCACATAATTTTTTGTCAGATTGCAATAACGTGATAGGACCACACTTTATTTGTACCACTGATAGCTCATTGCATGTCCAGTGGTATAATATATGCATTTACTTAGTACTATAACGCATATATGTACCACTACATGAATATATAGTACCATTGGATATCCAATGATACTATTTGATCACCCAGTAATACTACTCTAAAATTGAGGATATGCATTTGCTCATGTGTACATGAAATTACTTATATATCCCTTGTTATGTACCAGCAAATGCAGTATTTTACTCCCTTTAAAATGCCTCAATATAATGAATGTAGGTATGAAATCGTAAAATGGCAAGGCTGTGTGATAAAGTTAGTGGTAAGTGATGTGAATTAATGATATGATGAGAGAGAAATTATGGGGAGCCCCCATGAATGTTGATGCTCTTAGATGAAGTGTCAAAAATACCATCAAATTATTCTTATTCTTTGTACATTTTTTTTAGAAACCTCTTATTCTTTACACATCATTAATCCACTTGTTTATTTTAATATTTGTTCTCATTAGAAAAAGCAAAAAAAAGCACACACATTTCCTCTCTCTTCTGATTACCAATTTTGTTTTCCCATGTACTTTTAGTACTTAGCTTCCTCCTTCCCTTTCATAATCCTGTGTTATTTTCCAAATGGGAACTATATTTAGGGATGGATGGAGTAGTATGTACAACCTTGTTAAAGAGACAATCTAACGATCCCTAGAAAATATAACCTTGTTGGAGACATAAAGTGGAACATCGCCCGCTTATATCGCTGGAAAATACAGCCTTGTTGGAGAGACAAGCTAACAATCCCTTGTAGTTGTGAGGATGATTTACATCGGATTCATCTGATCGTATTTGAAACTTTAATAACTTTTGCGACCCCGCACAATTTTTCACCAGCGAAACAACATTACGACAATCCATCAGACCTATTATCCCATATTTGAAGCTAAAGAAATCCCCCCTCGAAAAGAGGAGAAAAACTCTATCTTTCGAAGGATGTCAAAAAAAAAAAAAACACGTCTTTCGAAGGAGATAAAAAAAAAAAACCCTTGTCTTTCAAAGGAGATCCAATATCCTTTTTTTAAGGAGAAATCACTATTATAAACATAAATAACAAACGAACAAGTTTAAGAACAGAGGTTGATAGAACAAAAAAGTTGGAAGCAATTTAACCATAAACCATTACAATCAAAATATATGAGCATAATAACTCACATTGGTTGTGTTTGCTTGCAGCTATAAAATAAAAATGCTACTAACTTCAAGGGAAATAAAATTAAAATTTAAATAGAACTAAATTAAAACGATAATTAAACTAGAGGTAGCTAGTTGAATTGATCCAAACCCTCAATCGACTCTACCTTTCAAGCCTTGACCTAAGTAATGAGCTTCAAATGTAGTACGAACTCTGTTCTTTGGAGTGCTTCGAATGTAGTACTAAACAGGGCCCGGAATGTGAGATACTAATTGTGTGTTCGGAACTCGTCGAATGAGCCCCGTATTTATAGGCTAAAATGGTGGAGGATGCCCGGAATGGTAAAAATAGTGCAGCATCAAAAGCAAATGTACCGCGTTACATTACACTATACCGTGACACGGTACTATGTTTCGTGTTAAGATACATGTACTGTCGTGTTTTACATGCTTTTCTTTCGGCTGTAAACGATTATTGACAAAAAAAAGAAATTATGCGCGATCTATGTACTGTGTCACGACATACGTACCATAGCACGGTACTTGTACCATAGCACAGTATATTCTACCGTGTCACGGCACACGTACCGTAGCACAATACAGTTTATTTTTTAAGAAATTGTTGTATTATTAAATTCATGTCGATTTTCATAATATACTCAATCTTTAGGCGTCGTTTTATCATTCCAGATTGGAATTAAAGCTTATGGTTATGTTTAGGGTTTTAATTTTATGTTTTTGGCTTTATTAAAATTAAGGTAATGGTTTAGTTGAAGGGTTTGGGCTAGGAATAAGAATAGAAAAAGAGTTTGCATGGAAGTTTGGGCTAAAATTGGGTTGGTTTATTGATATGAGTTGGGCTATGGCTGAATTTGTTCATTATCGGGTTTGGATTTGGGGAGACACAATTAGGTGTCTACAAAAGCCCCCACTTTGACTGAGTTTGTAAAAACGTAAGTTTCAAAAACAATAGTCAAAGTAAGTCTATACGGACGGAGAATGATTTAAGACGTTCTAGGTCCTAAATCACTCTTTATATGTTGTTACATGCAGAAAATGTTAGTTCCACTGATAAATGAGTAAAGGAATAGAAATGCGTATCAATCTAACACCTATGTGTCGACACCAAATATATTTGGTAGCTTTCTACGCCTCGAGAAATCTACTAGATGTCGAGTGATAGTCTTCTGCACCTTAGGAATCCTATCATGAACCACTGTGCTTCGAGCGGTTTACTGAATGAAAGGGATAATATTGTTCAATTGTCTCCAAACGGAAGTTGTGGATGATGATGATGGCGCCTTCAAGTTATGTGTATCTGTCTATATAGGCATTGCTCGATACCTTCAAGTCATGTGTGTCTGACTATATAGGTATTGGTGGTGATGATAAATGATGATGGTGGTACCTTTAAGTCATGTGTATCTGACTCTATAGGTGTTGCTCGATACCTTTAAGTCATATTGCATCTAACTGTTTAGGTATTGATGATGATAATGATGATGATGATGACACCTTCAAGTCATGTGTATCTAACTGTATAGCCGTTGCTCGATTTTTCCCCGAACATAGATTGTTTGCTCAATTACCCTCGAATAGAGGCTGAAGATACGATTGCTCGATTGTCCCCGAACAGATTCAGTTTGCTCGATTGTCCCCGAGCAGAGGCTCAAGTTACGAGATTGCTCGAATGAAGCGCACCAATTTAAGCATGTTGTGAATATGCTTGAAAATAATAGGAAGTGGGATTTGACATTATACGATTAGGGACACAAAAGTAGGGAGCCGCCAAAAAGTTTTTAAAAGAACTTATAAACCGTTCACGGATCATTAAAGACAACCACGAAAAGGGGTCAAACGAAAGGCAACAACAATTTGATCCATGAAGGTCAATCCTTTTGTTCGTGAAGGCACCTTGGGCTAGACTATCATTTGTTCGTGAAAATGTACAATCAAGCAAACTCCGAGTGTCTTATATATCAGTTAATGATCAACTGACAAATGCTCTAATAAAACCACACCCTCACACAACATATACTTTTATGGTTCGCAAAATTGGTCTTTCCGCTTGGCTGATTGGTGAGGCATAATAAGGAATAATCAAGTCAAGGTCAATCCTTGATTTGATACTGATGATACTTACACTTTAATTATACTCAATATTCCCCTTAATACTCTCCTTGATTCTAGTAATTTACATTAAGTAATATCCTCAATTATCTTCCCCTTATTCTTTCCTTAATATTAGGATGTATATCTTTTTTATTGTAACCACCGTGTAACCTACGATGGTCAGTGTATATAAGCTTGGTTTGTCTTTAATGAAAATATAACAATTCTTCTTGAATTCTCTATACAAGATCCTGATCAACGGTGAACCCTTCAGGAAGATCTCTCTTAAAGCGGGACTAAGGCAAGGGGACCCCCTCTCTCCCTACCTTTTTATTTTGTGCATGGAGGTTCTTTCAAGAATGATCATAGCAATGCAAGCTTCCGAAGACCTCAAAGGAATTAAAATCACAAGGCCTGCTCCTCCCATCATCCATCTATTTTTTTGTCGACAACGTCCTCTTCTTTCTCGTAGAGAGCCAGGGCCATGGTAATGATTTTGTGGGCCCAGTTCCACATCGAAAAAAGGGCCCTTAATACTGTAAAAATTATACAATTTTTTTTTTATCTATAATTTACGCAACGCACAATTTTCCTATATATACATTACAAAATGAAAATGATATAGTATAACAATAATACTATCTCCGTTAATTATTATGTGCAACAACGGATTATTTTATGTCTCACAAATAATACCCTTTGTTGCACATAATAATTAACTGAGGTAGTATATTCAATTACGCAAAATCAAATTCGGATATTTTATTCATGTTGATAATAGCAACTAAATACAACTCAAAGGTTATATCAACTCAACTTATGTTAACTTCTGTTTATTTAAAAAGTGATATTCTTCTAACACTCTTTGAGGCAAAATCATCAATCAAGTCTTCATATTTCACTTTCTCTGGAAGGTCATTCTCAATTGCTATTATCGTAAATCCAACAAGTCTTTCTTTAGCATTGTAGAACGAAAATATGACTTCAATAGCTTCAACTTTGAAAAACTTTATTCTGCAGTTGCAACTGTCACAGGAATAATTAACAAAATTCCATATGCAATAGTTACATTAGGAAAACAATCCACATATTCCAAAAACCTCAAAATATTAATAGCTCCTTTTATGTCATAACGCAAAATTTCTTTAAGCAGCTTCAACTCCACACATAATTCACTCCCATCAATATCTTATTGTTAATTAGACATAAGTGCATTTAATTTTCAAATTCCAAACAAGAGGATTCCAAACTTAAATCATCCAATGACATCAACTTTTGAGGAGTAAATAAGAAACCAAAAATACTTTCATATTCCTCAAATTGCTCAATCTTTTGTAAATAGAACTAATAGCTTGATTTACAATCTAAGCTTGATTTACAATGTAAAGAAAGTAATCAAATCTAAATGATTCTTCTAGAGATAGAGGAACATTTGATGAAGAACCTGGATTTAGATTTGATTACTTTCTTTACATTGTTGATCAAGCTATTAGTTCTCGTTATAAAACATTGAGCAATTTGAGGAATATGAAAGTATTTTTGGTTTCTTATTTACTCCTCAAAAGTTGATGTCATTGGATGATTTAGGTTTGGAATCCTCTTGTTTGAAATTTAAATGCATTTTCATCAAAATGTTTTTTTCTTCGAATTTCACGCTTTTAGGGAAATATAGGATCAATATCCATTTCAATAGCAATTTCTTTAGCACTATTCAAAGCATCATTAATACCAGTTTCTCTATACCCCTCAAAAAAAAAAAAAAAAAAAAAAAAAGAAAAATCAACCCTCTTATTTTTTTAATAGCCACATCAATAAGCATATCTTTTGATTTTAATAGCTTGCTTACCAATTTAATTGCACATAATATTTCAGACCAAATTACTATTGTAATTAAAAACTCAAAATCACCAAGCTCATTATTTGCTAAGGATTTAGCCTCACTTTTTATATTGTAATCCTTATCATTATTATCGGCCACTTGAAGTAAACCTTCTCATATATCTGACATTTGAAATCTAATACCCTTAACACATTCAACACGACTTTCCCAACGAGTAGATGACAAAGACTTAACTGTTAGTCCTTTTATATTGTCTTTCAAGAATTGCCGCCTCTTAGTAGAAGCTGCAAAAATTGTATATATACGTTGGTTGACTCCAAAAAAGTCTTTATCTTTTCTACATGTGTTAGCCATATTACATATTGTCAAGTTTAAACTATGACAACCACAAGGAGTATAATTATAAAAAGCGTTAGAATATAAATCCAAAAATTTCTTTTGAACTCCTTGATGTTTTCCTTTCATATTAAGGCCATTATCATAACCTTGTCCTCGCACATCCATTATATCAAGATCAAGATTTTCAATTCATTTAGTAAAACATCAAAAAGCCCTTGGCCAGTTGTATTATTTACATTAAAAATCCTAAGAAAGATTCCTCAATGCAAATATGCAGAGACATTCACATATCTTAGTATCAATGACATTTGCTCTTGATGGCTAACATCGGGAGTACAATCAAGAATTATCAAGAAATATTTTGATTGCTTTATCTTTCTAATGATTTCATTTTTTATTGCAGAACCAAGCAAAAGTATCAACTCGTTTTGAATTGTATAACCTAAAAAATGAAATTGAATATTATTATTAGTAATACGCTTGACATGTTCTTGAATAATTGAGTCAAACTCGGCCAACATTTCAATCAAGCCCAAGAAATTACCATTACTTTTTTGGTATAGTTTCCTATTGAACCAAGAAAGGCTAGATTATGCTGAGCAAGAAATTTGACAATTAAAACAATTCTTTGCAACACTTTCTTCCAATGGTCTTTTTCTTTTTCATTCAATTAGCATTTGAGTCGTCTTATCAATAGTTTGATTCTCTTGAAACCTAAGATGCAACTCATACCAAGTAGTCATATCCTTAACATGATCTATGTTTGTCTCATGTTCTTTTAACCTTAAGTATATATGTCTCCAATCAACAAAACTTTCATTTGTTAATTGCCCTTTACCAATCCCTTTTAATTAAAGACTTTACAGCAAAAACAAAAGACTCTATCAAGCTCTTTAGAAACAAGTCAACCCCTATCATAGTTCTCACCATTTGACAACACTTTAATATACAAATTAGCAGTAAATCGTCTTGAAAATTTATCTTTAGGACCTTTCACAATATTAAAATTGAACATTTTGGAATCTAAACCATCCCAAACTCTTGGATCATATATATCAAGCAAATGAATAGGGATGTCATCAAAATTATCATCACTGTCATCAACATTAGTGTTATCATTTTCATTAACATCCGACACATCATCATTACAATCAATAGGCACATCACCACTAACATTAACATTTTTACTTGGCCGTTCATCAGCACAATCAATAGTCATATCATCAAAATTATCATCCGACACATTAAATATCAATTTTAGCATCAAGGCCACCAATACTATCATTTTCAACATTTACACCCACATTATTTGGATTGACAGTAGAAACTTGTGGCTCTTTTACAATAAACTTATCAACGGCCCCTCTTTGAGACTCAATGAACTCTTCAGGTTTTTCTTTTTATTACGCTTATCATATCCGTAAACATATTTTCTAATCTTAAGAGCCATAATTGCAAATTATAGCTAATAAAAAGTAAATAATATAAACATGTACCTTAAGGCCAAAAAAAGATTGAATAAACCTGGGATTCAAAACTATCGGAAGGCGACAACTTTGAACAATATAAAAAGAAAATCCATCCTCAAAGTGCCATCATAAATCCTTTCATAATTCAACCTTAAAAAATAGAAGAAAAAAAAATAGTAAATGTTAGAATAATAGAACATACGACATGCAGCAAAGTAAAAAGGAATTAAATTAATCAAAGTTTCCCAAAAAAATAATGAAAAAAATACGTACTTACAGATTGCAGCAAGAATGCAGTCTTGAAGATTTGCAGTAGAGATGAAACCAATTTAAGAGTAGTATTGTTTTACCCCAAATTTCCAATGTCGGCAACATGTAATTGAATAATATTTTTTTTTGATACAAAATATCAAAAATTTCGGATGATATAAATAGGGGGAAGATGGGAGAGATTCAATCGTTACTCCAAATTTTCTTGAGATATTGATAATTGAATTATAATTCCCGTTGCTTAGATAGATTGATCTAAACATGGGGAAAACAATTTGAATTCCCATAACTAATTGAAGTTTCATGGAAAAGAGGGGAAATTAATTAAATTGCTTGATAAAAATTAAATTTGGTTTAGAGTCAAATTTAGGGAAGAACAAGAAAAATTATAGGACTAATAGGGGAAAGATAATCTGGACTTTTAAGAGATAAATTGGGACAAATGAGCGTGAGAAACAAAGTTGAATGAATAGCATATTAAAAGGATGAGAGAGAAAGTATTAAAGCCATTAAAACCTAATAAAAAAAACGGTTATATCACCTTACAATTTATTAATTGAATTGATTTAAAAAATTTAGGCCATTACAATTGTTTGGGCTTTTATTTTTGGGGCCCTGTGCAAGGGTATACCTTTCACACTGTAGAGAGCATTCAAAATTTGAGGGGTGAAGGAGTATTCTCAACAGCGTCAATCTTATGAAAGAGAGTCTAAGGAAATTCATTAATAATGGGAAATCGACATCCATCGAGAGTGATCGCTGGCTCGACATAGGTTTAGCTTTATGTAGAGCATTCCAAGTGAGGACAACAACAAACCAATTAAGAATGGTGGCTGACCTTATTGACCAACATGGTTCGTGGAGGACTAGCTTAATTTGGAAGTGGTTCAATGGCATACAATATGACCAAAGAAATCTAGGCAATACATCTTTCTAAGGATGATTTTGATGATACATGGGATTGGGAGGTCCTTCTCTAGCAGGGCACTATAAGGTAAAGGCAGGGTATTGGTTAGCCTTATATAAGGAATTTCTAGACATGGGAAAGGATAATTTTTGGAAGAAATGGTAGAACACATCCTTATGGACAAAGCATAAAACTTTCAGTTGGAAAATACTTAATTGTATGCTGCCTATAGGTGATAACATGAAGAGAAGAAAAATTGAAGTTCTTGGCATATGTCACTTTTGTAAAATAAACGATGAAACTCCTAATCATCTCTTCAAGAGCTACAAAGTCTTAAGAATTAAGGATCTAGAGATGCAACAACCTAGGCATCAACACTAAAGGGAATGACATATCTCTCTAAAATCATGGGTTAAAAACTTCCTAATGTATTTTATCAATGTTGATGCAAACAATGAAGATTGTACATATGTATGTTAATATATTGAGGATTATATGGCTGAGTAAAAACAACATTACTTTCAATAAGGCTAAGCTTGCTCCCATTGGGATCATCACCCAAGCTCAACATTGGCAATCATGTTGGGAAGGAGGTAAAAAATTCAGAGCCAAGATGAAACGTGTGACTACCAGTGTTTCGGGGTTTTCTGATATCCTGCGGGAGAGTTACAATTCCGAGACTGAAACTGGACGCCTGTACCTGCAAAACAAACGGATGCTCCGGATGATTGGAGATCCGCCTCCAACGGTCAAGTTAGTACTTGATTAAGGAGTAATTAAGGCGGAAATAAATGTAATTTGGTCTCTCTAGGTGAGAGTGTGTAATGTGTGTCCTCCCCTTTAATGAGGATTAATGGGCATATTTATATGCATTGGGATGCGTGCCAGTACTAGGTTTAGGTTAAACCTAAGGCTGACTGGGCTTCCCACCAAGATTAGGCCTTGTGGGCTGATTTACCTATTTGGCATGATGGACAAGTGTCACATCACAATTGGTCCATGGAGGACGTATCTCATGATGACACGTGGCAGGCTCCTATTGGCCTACGTGAAGGACACGTGGCGAAACCTGACTGGTCCACGTGTCGGATGCTGATTGGTGGATAAAAATCCCCTAATCATTTGCCCCTCACAGGTGGCACGCGACTGGTCACGTGTTACCTGTGACAGGTGTCGCACCGTAACAGGCGGTGGCCTGCTACAGGTGTTACTCAGCGAAAGGCCGAGAAATTTTCCCGCCCAAATTTTGAAGTTGGAAGTGACCCTTCGCCTTCTCATTTTGCCTATATAAGGGTGTGTTGACTTCGGTCATTTTCACACTTGAGAACTTTTTGAAGAGAACATTCGGACCCTTGAACTTGCTCTGACATTTCGGACTCTTTCTGACTACCGCCTGCTCTGACAAGCCGGCTACTCAGAATTTCCAGAACCTCGTCAACTTCACTTGTTCAGGTAACCGTCGGTTCTCTTACTCTTGATTTTTTTATCTTTTTCTTTTTGAAATGGCACCACGGAAGCACACGACACGACCTAGATTAGTGACCAGCCGGTCACCGGGGACGGCTGAATCTAGGACTAGGAGTGTCGCCTGCCCTTTTCCGAACCAATCTTTTCCCTTTATGCAAAGTCCGACTGTCTTTGTGTCTATGCAGAACATAATGGCCAGAACAAAAAGGACTGTTATGATCTCGAACTCAGACGGCTCCTCCCACCGGGTGCCGATTAGTGAAACATCTGACCAGGCGCCAGATGCTGAAGTTAACCAAGGTGGCTTAACCGCCGACAGCTCTGAGGGAGGGATCAAGGTGGTCCCTTCCCATTTTACAGTTGACATGTCTACATTCTCTCATACTCCTATTGAAGGAGAGGAGGCGGGTCCCTCTGGGAGAGGGGAGGAGTCGTCCTCTTCGGGCTCGTTAGAGGACAAGTCCGAGTCTAGCTCTTCTGGTCATACTTCTCTAGACACAGAGGAGAAAAACAACCGCCTTCAAGAGGCGAGGCTTTCTCACGCAGTTGAGAAGGGGGACAATTGGGCGGAGCCATCCGCCTCTTACCGAGAGCAAAATACCCCTTACTACTGCACTGTCCCTCAGGGCCGGATCAAGGCCATGCAAGAGAGAGTGGGGAGCTTTATTGCGAACCACACAATGGGCCCCGGCTTTTTAGTTTTTGTGCCGGATCCAGAAGACACAGTCGTCTGGCCGGCTGGTACTAGTTATGATAGCGCCTGCTTTGGCTGCTACGAGGCGGCCATCAAGGCTGGGCTGCGCTTCCCACTACATCCGGCTGTGCAGCGGATCTTGGATGGGTATGAGTTGGGGTTATGGCAGTTAGCCCTAAACTCCTGGTTCAACGTTCTCGGCTATGTGGCCGGGTGCGAACTGCACGGGGTGGAGCCAAACTTCGAGGCTTTCGCCCATATGAACTACCTCAGCCGGACCCCTAAGGCAGGCGGTACCGGCTGGTATCAACTGACAAGCCACCGCGGCTACCTCATGACAAGAGGTAAAGAAAATAAGTGGAAGGATTGGCGAAGCACCTTCCTTATCATTGAAAGTTCAGACACAGAGCTGAACAAGCGCTTCAACAGGTGGAACAGGGATCCGCCTCTTCTGGCAGGCGGCCGCAGCATGCCGCCTGTTCCCCCCAAAGCCAAGAAAGAGATCCTGGATAAAGGACTCTTCAAAGTAGAGTCGAGGGTCGACTCTACTACAGGGGTGCAAGAGCAAGTACCCCTGCACTGCGTCCCGAGCTTTAAATGGCTCTATGACGAGTACTTTTTGGCTGCCTGTGGCCTCAGCAGACGGTGCTCAAGAGGTAGCCGGCCTGTCGAATACTCTCTTTTGCCTTGCATTACTGTTATTTTTGTTGTTAACCTTGGTATTTGTTCTTGCAGAGGACGCCATGAGCAAAATTACCGCCTCAAAGACTGCGGCTGCTATGTTGCGTGCTTCCATCATGCAACAGTCCTCTGCCGACTCCCCTAACAAGGAGGCGCCCTTGGTAAGTTCCAAGCCTCACTCCTTTTTAAAGTTAAGAGTTTATGTAGATACTGACCATGCGTCCTGTTGTATGTTTTTTTTTTAGACGGGCACTCCAAGAACCTCTTCTTCCCAACAGCCGGACTCCAAGACCTAGAGGACGACTGTTGCGAGCTCTCCTGGTACTGCCAGGAAACATGCGGCGGCTGAGAAACAGCCAGCCACCCCCTCTCAAACTCCAATCAGGCCGCCTAGAAGTATGGAACTATTCTTGCAAATTCAGACTTTCTTTCCTTTTGCTAGGTCTAACATGCTCGTTTATGCTTAATGTAGCCGGCCCTCAGGAGCCGGACTTGGTCGAGGTGGCCAAGTCCATGATTAAAGCCGTCCCTCCAGCTGAGAGGGAGGCGGTCAGGGGTATCGGCACCCTTGACCTAGACGGGATCGCAGGGGTCCTTGCTGAGATATACTTGGCATATTTGTCATTTAAATTCTAGGACGCCTGTTTTTTGTTTAAAACTGACGCATGTTCCCTTTTTCTTAGGCACTGATCCGTGTGAACGGCCTTCGCAAGCCGCTTAATAGGAAGAACAAAGTGGTAAAGGCTGCTAAAGCTATGGCCGCCTCTGACTGTGATAAGGCAATGTTTCAAATTGCCCAAAATGAGATTTTGACAACTGATATTCTTTATTATCAGGCGCAGGCTACTTCTGCTATCCGGGCTCAGTTGGAGGCGGCCCAGAAGAAGAATAGTGATCTGGAGGCGACCATCAACAATCTCAAGGCCGAGCTGAGGCCTCTTCGCCAAAAAGAGAGCTCATTCGACTCCTTGGAGAAATCCTTGGCGAGCGTTAAGGAACGCCTGGCGACTCAGGAGAAGAGCCTCACCGAAGAGCTCTCGGCTAAGGCCGAACAGGAAAAGAAGGAGCTGGTCCGAGAGATGATGGAAGACTCTGCTCAGATCCAGCGCCTGACCTGGGGCCGCCTCTTCCCCAATGCCGACTTTGCCTCGTGAGAAAAAACGTACCGCTAGTGTTCTGATAGATATAATCAAGAGATCCTGGCGGCTGCTGAGGACGAGGCATTTGAGGTGGAGGAGCCGGTTGTGGCGATTGTGCCGCTTGGGGTGGATGCATCGAAGAAGGATGCAGCTGAAGCCGTGTCCAGCAAAAAGAATGCTGACCAGGCGGCTGCTACTTTTATTGAAGATCTGCCCCCTTCTTAAGCTTTGTCTTCTTTCTACGGCCTGCGTGCCGTTTGTTTCTGTTTGAATATTTTTCCGATCTTATTGACCGGCTTCTTTTTGTATCTTTTACCCGGCCAAGGGGCCGGGGTTATGAATATTTGTGCCGGTCTTTATGGCCGGCTGTTAATATAACTCAGGCGACCATTATTTTAGGTCGCCTTTTTGCCAAAGTGTTTCGAATTTATGCTTTTTATTTTGCTAAGTATCGAAACATTGATATCCAATTGCATACTATACCAACTGTTTTGCATGGCCGATAGTTTCAGACTGGTACGAGGTAGTCACGCCGCCTATGCCCCTGGACGACTGGTTGTCTGTTTCCAGGCTAGGCAATCAGTCGGCCATTTATCCAATCGGTATTTGACTCATTTTAAAGACTGGATCCCCTTTAGGTAGGGGGTCCTGTCATTTGTAATTTTAACCAAGTAGGAAAGTGGTTTCCTACCTGCCATGTTTTTAGGCTAACGACTCTAGGCGGTCTAGGCCTACTGGTCCCTACTATATTTAACTTGGTGTAAATAGGCGCTATGTGAACACCTTTTTAGTTTCATACAAAGTTTTAAGGAGTGGCCGAGTATACGTGGTTGTTACTTAACCGCCGAGTGACTGTGTAGTAGAGGTTTCAAGCGGTGGGTACCGGTTATTCCCCTTGATTCGCCAATGTTTGTTGGCTATTAACTCATAAGGTACCGACTGTTCTTAATCAAGTAGTTTAGTCAGTTAATTGACACGGATGGGTACGGCAAACACTTGTTTGACCTGATTAGTCGGTTAAGTGAGATGTATCCTTGTCTGAGAAACGGCTACGAGGTTGCCTTAGTTAGACAGTCGTATGGGTGCCGCGTAATGATTTTACAGAACAATGTTCCACCCAAAAGGGAGCTGCTCTCTGCGACGAATTTCATCCGGATGGATGCCGCCGGACGCCTGATATAATCTTGGGACAGGTCGAATCAATTTAATATTTGGATCAGTTGGCCTGTCGCCTGGTCTGATCATTTCGGCCATGAGCCTTTGGTAGTTCTTGGTGAACTGTGTTATGGGAGAGTAGCCGGTTGTGGGGGAACAAGCGGCATGCCCCTCTTAAGTAAGAAATGAAAATAAAACATGGAGAGTAGCCGACTGTTTGTCAGTAGGCATGCCCCTCTTAGTACAAAATTTAATGAAACAACAAACTTTTATTAAGTAGCCCTCGGCTATTTACATCATTTAAAAGTAATATTTCTTAAGATTATCTACATTCCAGGTTCGAGGCAACGGTTGGCCGTCTGGTGCTTCCAGACGGTAGGTACCGTCCCTGACCTCTTCATAGATTCGGTAGGGTCCTTCCCAGTTGGGAGTTAATTTGCCAGACTCATTAGCCCTACCGACTGCTTCCATTTTTCTTAGTACAAAGTCCCCCACTTTGAGTGGACGCCTGTGTACTTTTTTGTTGTATGATCTGGTCATTCTCAGGCGGTAAATTTCATGGCGCAAGACAGCATTGCCCCTCCTTTCTGGGAGTGAGTCTAATGCCAGGCGCATGGCTTCCCAGTTTGCCTCTTCGTCATATAACATTACTCGAAGAGTCGGCTCGTAGTGTTCAATTGGAAGAACAGCTTCTGCACCATAGGTTAGGAGGAATGGAGTTTCTCTAGTCGCCCCTTTTTCAGTCGTCCTAATGGCCCAGAGAACATGTGGTAGTTCATCCGCCCATAGGCCGCCTGCTCGTTCAATCTTTTTCTTGAGACCGTCTGAGATGACTTTGTTAAAGGCTTCTACCTGGCCGTTTGCTTGTGGATGGCCGACTGATGCAAAGTGGGGTGTAATACCTTGGTCACCCAACCAGCTTTTGAGAACAGGTGTCTCAAATTGGGGACCATTATCAAAAACCATAGACATGGGAACCCTGAACCGAGTGATGACATTTTTCCAGATGAATAAAATTACATCTTTCGTCTTGATTCCCTTTACAGCCTCCACCTCCACCCATTTAGTGAAGTAGTCGACTACAACAAGTATGTACTTCCTACCGCCTGTAGCAGGCGTATAGGGACCCAGAATATCCATGCCCCACTTAGCAAACGGTAGTGGGCTATGAATGGTAGTGAGGTCAGTAGCCGGACGGTGAATTAGTTTGCCAAACCTTTGACACTTGTCATATTTTTTCACCATTTCCATTGCATCTGCTTCTAAAGTAGGCCAAAAGTAGCCCTGCCGCCTTGTCCGTTGGGCAAGCGTCCTGCCGCCTATATGGGAAGCGTAGTAACCAGAGTGAAGATCATCTAGTATCTCTCGCCCCTTTTCTGGAGTAACACACTTCAAGTAGGGTTGAAGATACCCTCTTTTGTGAAGTTCTCCCTTTATCATTTCAAAACTGGCTGCCCGCTTTTTCAGCGCAGCCACCTGGTGATGATCATCCGGCAAGGTACCGTCTGTCAGATATGCTCTGATCGGATCCATCCAGGTTGAGCTTCTGTCTAGGATTCCAATAGGGTCTTCCTCGATGCTTCTTTTCTCCATTACTTCCCAAAAAAACGGTTCGAGGAGTATCACAAGAGGCGGAGGATGCTAATTTTGAAAGAGCATCCGCCTGGTTGTTTTCTGATCTCGGCACTTGAGTCAGATGAAAATCTTCAAGGGATCCGACTGCTTGTCGTACCGCCTGTAAATACTTGATCATGGCCGGATGGGTTGCTTCGTATTCACCATTATACTGACTCACTATCAATTGTGAATCGGAACAGGCGTCTATCTTTCTTGCCCCTGCCGCCTTGCACATGCGGATTCCGGCTAGCAAAGCTTCATATTCTGCCTCATTATTTGAGGCCTGAAAACTAAAGCGTAGAGCATATTCGTACATGTCGCCTTCTGGCGACTGACATATGACGCCTGCTCCACAACCATTTGAAGTAGAGCTTCCGTCCACATATACCTTCCAGGCTTGATCTGGAACTTGAGAGTCAGGGGGACGAGTCATCTCAACAATAAAGTCAGCAAAGGCTTGCCCCTTCACTGCTTTTCTAGGCTCAAAAGTAACTTCGAGGCTCTGAATTTCTATGGCCCATTTGATCATCCGGCCTGACGACTCCATGGTGGTCAATGGCCGCTTGATAGGTTGATCTGTATACACGACGACTGCATGTGCCAAGAAGTAGGGCTTCAATTTTTTAACAGCCATGAAGAGTGCAAGACCAAATTTCTCCACTAAGGGATACCTCAACTCGGCATTTTTCAGTACATGACTGACAAAGTAGACCGGGAGCTGACAACCGTCTCTTTCAGCAAGAAGGACAACGCTTAACGCATGATCAGAGACGGCCAGGTACATGTAGAGTACTTCTTTGGGCAAAGGGCTGACTAGCCTCGGCAAGGAATGCAAGTGAACTTTCAATTTCTGGAAGGCCGCCTCAGCATCCGGCCCCCATTCAAACCTTGCCTTTTTCTTAATGGCCTGGAAGAAATATAAGCATTTGTCGCGTGATCGGCTTAGAAATCTTCCCAAGGCCGCCAGATAACCTGTTAGCTTTTGAACCTCTCGGACGGTGCGAGGCGACTGCATGTCGATGACCGCCTGCACCTTCTCAGGAATCGCCTCTATTCCTCTCTGATTGATAAGGAATCCGAGAAATTTCCCAGACTCAACTCCAAATACACATTTCTTGGGATTGAGCATGACATGGTGCCGCCTGAGTGTGGCGAAAGTTTCTCGGAGGTCCGACAGATGATCTATCTGAAGCTTAGACTTAACGATCATATCATCAATGTATGCTTCGACGTTCCTTCCAATCTGATCAAAGAACACAGTATTTATCATTCGCTGGAAGGTGGCCGGATCATTCTTCAGACCAAACGGCATGACCGTGTAACAGTATAACCCTTGATCAGTGACGAAGGCCGTTTTCTCCTGATCTTTCTTCCATAAAGGAATTTGGTGGAAACCAGAGTAGGCGTCCATAAAGCTCATTAGAGCATGACCGGCTGTTGAGTCGACCAGATGATCAATTTTAGGCAGAGGGTAACTGTCCTTGGGGCACGCTTTGTTCAAATCTGTGTAGTCTACACACATTCGCCAGGTACCATTCGGCTTTTTAACAAGCACTACATTTGCAACCCAGTCTAGGAAGTAACATTGCCGAATGAACCCCGCATCAAGTAACTTCTTAACTTCGACGGCTGCCGCCTGACTTCTTTCTTCGCCATGGTTCCGCTTTTTCTGCCTTACCGGCTTCTTTTTCGGATCCACAGCCAGTTTATGTACCGCCAGGTCAGGGCTGATGCCTGGCATTTCATGGACTTCGAATGCAAAGATGTCTTTGTATTCTTTCAGGAGTTGGTGAAAGTCGTCACCTAGGACTCTCAGAGCAGTCGTCCCAACTTTGATTGTTCGGTCGGGACGCGAGTCATCTAGGATCAGGTCCGTATGCTCACCAGCCGGCTGAGGGCGGAATTCATCTGACCGCTCCTCTGCCAATGATTGCTATTTTTTCTCTTTTCTTGCGGCCCCCATCTGTGCAGCCTTTCTCTTCTTGCCGCCTGCTTCTTGAACAGGCGCACTGTCCTTGACATTGTCAAGGTCTGTTTTCCCACCGCTTGACCCAGTGACCATGATAGTGGGCTTAATATCCGAGAGATAACACTCTCGGGCCATCTTCTGATCTCCCCTTAGGGAGCCGACTGTTCCATCATCCCTCTCAAACTTGAGCAACATAAGAGACGGGATTATAACAGCCTTGGAATTATTCAGGGTTGGTCGTCCCAGAATCATGTTGTAGGCCGAGAGTTCTTCAACTACCAAGAACCGGACCACCATGTGTCGACCTTCCCCTTTTTCACCCAGACGGATTGGTAAATCCACTCGTCCCACTGGGTGGACTCCTCCTCCTCCAAACCCTACTAGAGGGTGGGATACCAGATGTATGCAATCAGTCTGATATTTGAGTTTTGACAGGCATTTGCTACTGATAAGGTCTGAGGAGCTGCCAGTATCTATGAGGATTCGGCCAACTCTCTGGTTGGCCACTTTACATTCAATAACAATAGGGTCGTCATGCGGCCCCCTTACCCCTCCTAGGTCTTCTTCAGTGATGACAATTTCAGGAAATGAATATTTGGAGGGCCGTTCTTGGTGAACGGAATTGACGTCTAGCCGCCTGATATTGTCTTTGTTGCCCCTAATAGTGGGGCCGCCTCCTGAGAAGTCGCCTGCAATGGTGTAGACGACTGCATCATCTGTATCAGAGCTGTCGGCCTATTGATTCTGTTTGGCCGACTGCTTCTTCGAGGAAGTGTTCCCCTTAGATTTCTTGACATACGGATCAAGATCGCCTTGTTCAGCCAGGCGATCCAGATACCGCATGAGGCTGATGCATTCGTTGGTTTGATGACCAACATCTTCATGATAATCACAAAATTTTTCTTGGTTCCGGTTGCTCGCAGAACCCTTCATGGGGGTCGGCTTCTCAATTGAGATCCGACCCTTAATTTCTTTTAGGATAGCTTGGCTATCCTTATTAAACGCATACTTCGGGGAGTATGGTTTAAATTCTTTCTTCTTTTTCTGGGCCGGCTGTTTAGAGGAATCAGCCGCCCAGACCTCTTTTCTCTTTTTCTCATCTTTGTTGGACGATTGTTTCTGTCGTCCTTCTTTTTTGTCGGACCTTTTCCCATCCGACTGTTTTCCCGTACTGCAAAGATCAGTCGCCTGTATATAGGCTTCTGCTTTGATCAAGGCTTCTTGAAGAGTCGCCACCCTTTTTCGAACTAAATCAAACTTGAAGGTCGACCCGTCTTTGAGGCCTCTGAAAAAGTCATTGTAGGCTACCTCATCCGGTAGCCCTTGAATCTGTATTCGCATCAGGTTAAACCGCCTAATGTAAGAACGAAGCCCCTCCTTCTCGCCCTGCTGAATCGTCCCTAAATCAAGGGTCGTCTTCTTCGCAGGTATGTTCATGGCAAAGTTGGAGGTAAATAAGTAAGCAAGCGTCCTGAAGTTATTCACACAACCAGTCGTCAGGTTGCCGAACCATTGTTGGGCGATTCCTTTGAGAGTTGCTGGAAAACATTTGCACCAGGTGGGATCATCCAACCCTTGAAGATACATCAGGTTGGTGAAAGCTATCAAATGGTCCTCTGGGTTAGTAGTGCCATCATAGGCGCCTACTAACACATTTTTCACTTTGGCCGGCTGAGCGGCTTCTGTAATTTCCTTGGAGAAAGCCGACGGCTGTTCTCCAAGTCTAAGCAACCGTAGCTGCCAGTCCATAGGTTGGACATTCTTTGCCGCATGTCCTCCAAACAGAGGTTGCTGCAAAAAATATTGTTGTTGCGGTACAAATGGCAAGTTTGGTACCGCCTGGTCACTATGAAAGCCGGACTGACGGGAGGTACCGCCTGACTGACTCTCATGATGTGACTGAGAATACCTCATAGAGGTGTTGCGCAGACTGTCCTGGAAGTCTGAAGTAGAGGCCGACTCTGACAGTCGGTCATTCTTCTTCTGCTCGAGCAGTAGCCGAGCGTCTGTGTATGTTTTCTTCGACCCGTCCGCCTGAATATGACGAACGGGTTTCCTTTTTCCCGGAGTAGGAAAGCGGTACTTTGTGAAATCAAGGGCAGGCGGCTCCCACTTCCTAGAGTTGGGATGAGGGGTCGCCTCTCGCCCTTGAACAGGCTTCCTCTTTCCTGAAGAGGAAGGTTTTTTAGCCGACTGCTCCTTGGCCGGAGCAGGCGTTTTTCTGTTGAGCAACTCTTGAATCTCTCCCTTGAAGCCCCTCATGAAGGTCATGAGTTCGTTCCTTGTAATGGGAGCAGACCCATCAAACGTGTGACTACCAGTGTTTTGGGGTTTTCTGATGTCCTGCGGGAGAGTTACAATTCCGAGACTGAAACCGGACGCCTGTACCTGCAAAACAAACGGATGCTCCGGATGATTGGAGATCCGCCTCCAACGGTCAAGTTAGTACTTGATTAAGGAGTAATTAAGGCGGAAATAAATGTAATTTGGTCTCTCTAGGTGAGAGTGTGTAATGTGTGTCCTCCCCTTTAATGAGGATTAATGGGCATATTTATATGCCTTGGGATGCGTGTCAGTACTAGGTTTAGGTTAAACCTAAGGCTGACTGGGCTTCCCACCAAGATTAGGCCTTGTGGGCTGATTTACCTATTTGGCATGATGGACAAGTGTCACATCACAATTGGTCCATGGAGGACGTATCTCATGATGACACGTGGCAGGCTCCTATTGGCCTACGTGAAGGACACGTGGCGAAACCTGACTGGTCCACGTGTCGGATGCTGATTGGTGGATAAAAATCCCTTAATCAACCAGTACCCAAGAGGATCAACATTCGTTATTCTAAAAGTCGAAAGAATCTCAAACTCACACAGTTAGAATTGCTTGTGACGGTGCATGGAATGAAAGGGGCAAGAATGAGTTGAGAACATGGGATGTGGTAGTGGGTTGGATTACGAGGGAAAATAATGTTATTCTTCAAAGGAATAACTGTCAGGTGTTCGCAAAATTGCCTTTACGGACTGAAGCTACCACCATCCTCATGGCCATCAATGACTGTGATCTCGATAACAATAATATTGAAGTGTGGATAGAATCGCCAGAGATCGTGAAGAGCCTCATCAAGGAGGAAAGTGTTGCTAGACAGATCAAGGTTATCACTAGAGATGTTGAACAACTTGTTTTAACTACCTCATTGTTAAAAAAGTAGGTAGAACTAACAATTCTGAGGCACATAACATGGACATAGCAGCTAGATTCAAAATGTAGTCTTTCTTTGTACTGGTGCTTCCTTGGTTTTCTTAAAAAAAAATTGCAATGAGACAAAAAAATTAGAGACAAAGAAAGTGTAATGCATTGTTATATATGATATGTATATTTTAATTATATAGTGTTTTACCCCCTTTTTCTTGGTCATAATTAAGAGTATTTTTAGCGTTTCTGAGTATTTTTGTAGAGTTGATATTGTTCTGTAGGAATTGGAAGATTTTGTAGCAATTCCCAAGCTTGATTAATCACTACGAAGCATTGGAGTATTCACCGCATTATATGACCATTTTTCGAAGACCAAGATTGTGTTATAGTAATCGAGCTCGGTGATTAAGGGCTCGACGAAGAAGAAGGACCTGTGACTTGTGGCCTTATTAGAAAGTCGGGTTAGAGCTATTGGACCAAAGTAGTTGAGTCCAAGAAAGAGTTGAGAAATGGGCCAAGCAGCTATATTGAAGAGGAAGCCCAAACCGGAGTATGTAATTGAAGTTGCCTGGTGCTCTTATCCTGTCAGGCGAGAAAGAAGCATTAGAGTGGCCAAAGACTCGCCCGACCAGGCGAGATAAGAAAGTAGAAGATCCTGAAGGCTTGCCCGGCTGGGCGGTGGGGCGCCCTATATGGCGCTCATTTTTCCAGATGTTTAAGCTTAATTTTTATTAATTTTATTTTAGGAAGTTTTTGTTAGAGTAACGTAGAGTATAAATATGTTTTTCTAAGCATGATTAGGGACGTCTTTCATTAGTTTTAATTCTAGATTTTAGTTTAAAGATTCTCTAGTTAATTGTTCTTTGAAGATTGTTCCTCATTCGTTTTTTGCGATTCACATTTTTCTTTATTTTGGTAATTATTTCTTCCCTTTTATTTCTTGTAATTTTAGTTCTTGGTTTCAATCTTGTTTTATTTAATTTCTTTGATTAGTTTAGATTTAATTATGTGTGAGTAGTTTCCTATCTAGGGTCTTGGATATCCATGAATAATATGAGGGGATGATTTATTATTGTTGATTGTTAATATTTATGGTTAATTTCCTATTGATTGTTATAATGCTATGCAATTAGATTAGGCTTGGTTTAATTGTATGAGTTACACAATATTGATTCGAGATTCGACATATGAGAATTAACATTAATGCTAGTTTCAAAAGGTGGAATTAATTTATAAATGGTTAAGTCAAAATTCGTGAGATGCGATTTAATATTGTTGGATTAATTATGTGATTATAATAAGTAGCGAAAACCCATTATAATCTGGTTAATTTATGCATTGATATTTAATTGTTGTTTGTTATCCCGAAATATTATTCATTGGTGAACCTATGCCCTAGGCTTTTATATATTTAATTGATATTCTCTTAATTTTAATCTCTTAGTTTAATTCACACAAATCCTACTTGTTTCTCGACAATTTAGATTATAACAATTTATTAGGAGTAAAAGAACATTGTTTTTCGACCCCCTATCTATTTAAAACTACCTCGATTAATTTTTAGTTACAAGTCTTACAACATATACTAAATTAGGAAACTACACATTGATTGCAACAAATTGAAACTTTCATTTTTAAGTAAACTAGAATTGCAAGGATGGGAATTTTGAGTGATGTGAATAAAAATTGGAAAAACAACTCTTAAATTATACATAAGATTTTTTAAATGAAATTACCAATATACCCTTACTTGATTTTTTCCACATTCAATTAATGCACTACATACATTAAAAGTTAGTAAGTTATTAACTAACTTAAATTAATCTTGATTTAATAAAAAAAAAATTAATCTTGATTTACCCCAAATTAAATTCAGCAACCAACTGAATTCATCAGTATTTCATCTCACTCTCTTCATCTCCTTTCACCACTGTCGGTCTCCTCCGACCACCACCGTCGATCTTGCTCCTCCGAACTTCACCGCCAGTCTCTCTCCCTTCTTCTTCTTCTTCTTCTTCTTCTTCTTCTTCTTCTTCTTCTTCTTCTTCTTCTTCTTCTTCTTCTTCTTCTTCTTCTTCTTCTTAAATTCTCTGAACTTCCTCACCATCTCAATCCTTGTTGAGCTTCCACCACCATGGACAAAGACAGAGAGAAACTCCATTAACCACCCCAACGAAACTCCACTTTGCTCTGTCTCTCCTCCTTTTTTCCATGGATGACCGCTGCCGCCCACCTTAACCTTGTCGAGTGACGCTCCCTTCTTTGTCTTCCATCTCCTTTTGTTTCATCAAATCACCACCATTTAAGCTCCACTATAAGGTTTTAATTAATGATGAGAAAAGGTCAAATTTGAGCAATCAAAGCACTAATTAATTATGAGAATAGGTAATAATTTGTATTTATAATTTTTTTGAATATTTTTAAGGGTTGGTTTTTTTGGTGGATGGTGGTTGAATTTATGATGGTGGGTGGTTGGTAGGTGATTTCAAGGACGGTTTATTTGGTGTTTTGGTTGTTGGGAGGGTGTTGGTTGTGGTGACTGGTGAGTATGGCTGGGGTTTCGAAAAGTTGGTGATGGTGACTTGGTGGGATAAGGGGGGAGTTCGGGTAATTGGTGGTGGTCAGATTGTGGGATAAGGGGGTTTAAGTAGTTGGTTGTGTTGTAGTGGTGGTGAGTTGGTGGTGTTTTGGCTGTTGGTGGGGTGGTTGTCGGTGGGGTTTTAGGTAGTTTGTGATGGTGGACTGGTGGGGTGGGTGTTGGTGGAGTAACAGAAAGTTGGTGGTGGTGGTGATATGGTGGATTATTAATTATCCGTCCTCCACTTAATCAGATACCCTTCATTATATTAATTAACCCTTAATATTTTTCACCTAAGAGTTCGACTCAGCCTCTTTGTTGCAATTAAAAAGTGCTCCCTTCGTTTTTTTTTTTTATTTGCATCACTTTTCTTTTATGGTGTTTTTTATTTTAAATCCATTACTTCTATATTTGGTTACTTTATCCTATATTTTATTATTTATCTCTCTTTTATAGTCCCCATTTAAATAATAAAAATATCTTTCCTCTTCTACATACTTTCTCTATCATGGTCTCCATCTTACTTTTACTATAATAATTTGGGAGTAATAGAGATTGTAGATGATGCGAGGAAATAGGGATTTTTTACGAAAGTAAGCTTAATTGGCAAACAATTTACCAATCTAGACGCGTGGCCAAACTATTTACGAAACTGAGCTTCTGACATAAAACGCTGCCTCGGTCAGCGTTTTACCTTTGGTTATTATTTTTTAAAAAAAAAATTTCGTATTTTGTGAAATACAAATTTTAAAAAAAAATAATTGGAAATAAAGTAAAACGCTGACTCAGTCAGCGTTTTTCTTGAGAAAAACGCTGACTTTTATCTGCTGGCTGAAGGCAGCAACAGCAGGCCCCCAACAGCAGCCAGTGCAGCCCCCTTCCACATCCACCACCCTCTCCACATCCACCAACACCACCACCCTCCTCCTCCACATGCACCACCCTCCTCCTCCACATCCACCAACACCACCACCCTCCTCCTCCACATGCACCACCACCACCACCCTCCTCCTCCACCTCCACCACCCTCCTCCTCCACATCCACCACCACCACCACCCTCCTCCTCCACATCCTCCACCACCACCACCACCCTCCTCCTCCACCTCCACCACCCTCCTCCTCCACATGCACCACCACCACCACCCTCCTCCTCCACATCCACCACCACCACCACCCTCCTCCTCCACATCCACCACCACCACCACCCTCCTCCTCCACATCCTCCACCACCACCACCACCCTCCTCCTCCACCTCCACCACCCTCCTCCTCCACCTCCACCACCCTCCTCCTCCACATGCACCACCACCACCACCCTCCTCCTCCACATCCACCACCACCACCACCCTCCTCCTCCACATCCACTACCCTCCTCCAACTCCACCACATCCACCACCCTCCTCCTCCACATCCACCACCACCACCACCACCCTCCTCCTCCACATGCACCACCACCACCACCCTCCTCCTCCACATGCACCACCCTCCTCCTCCACATCCACCACCACCACCACCACCCTCCTCTTCACATCCACATCCACCACCACCACCACCACCCTCCTCCTCCACATCCACCACCACCACCACCACCCTCCTCCTCCACATCCTCCACCACCTCCACCACCCTCCTCCACATCGACCACCTCCACTACCCATCCTCCTCCACATCCACCACCACCACATCCACAATTTATTTTGAACGAAATGAGTCAAACGTGGACAAATAAGGAATTTGAAATTCAAACAAGACATAAATTCATTCAAATAATTATTAAAATAATAATGTAATGTAATTGTTATGTACAACAAACTAGAGAAGGTCATTACAGCAAATAAATCAGATAATTCTATCCTATTCTGACTCATCAATTTGGTGTAACGGCTCTCTATCCTGTATGTCCACTCTCGGCCTTTGACGACGGCTGTAGTGACGGACCGTGGTAAATGGGTTCGGGCGTACTGGCGGAGTCAGCTGGCTGGAAGATGGGTCATCAAAATGACGTAGGGGCGCGGAACTGCGAATGTCGTACTCCTCTGCGCCCGTGAATGACGAAGGATCACCCCCACAGCTACTCTGGCCAGCCTCGAACTGTGAGTGACTAGAGTGGCCGCCATGATCGTCCTGGGGGTGGACGAGATAGGCGTGACCATATCTCTGCAAGGTAGCCATGCCCATATCTCGCACCCGCTCGACCTGTGCTCTGGGCGACTCAGGTATGCCTGGAAGGATGTCCGACAGTGCGTCAACCATCGCCGTCATATCCAACGCCTGCAGTAATTAAGGATGAGTTAGTTGAATGATATACAAATTTAAAATTGATAAAAATAAGTTAATCAAATACACTTACATATCCCCTGATCACGTCAAAGGATGGATGGTAATGTGCGGATGGCGGTGTGTAGCTGGGGTTGATGAAACGCCGTATAATCCGCATGTACCACTCCATGTATGGATCGTATGGATCCATAACGCCGTGGATGGGGTCACCAGTGACGACGAACTCCAACCGTCGATGCCACAAGTCAATGTATTGGGCATGCTTCGTCCGCTAGTTCCTGTCGCTCTTTCCCCGACGGTCAATGCGGTGCAGCCGAGCACTAATGTCACACTGCTGGGGGACAGTCTGTCGTAGTCCAAACTGTCGCATGACTCGATCTGGTAGGTGACCCTCGACGACCTCAAAACAGATCAGGGGGACCCTAGAACGCCACTACGCCTGATGATCTAGCAGATGTGGAGGCATGGCAGCAACTAAATCAGCTTCATACGGGTCCCATGTCATCTGCGATAACACATAAAAAGTAACATAATAAACAGGTTAGTGCATATTAAATATGTTAAGAGTATACATAATAAATAACAATTTCATAAACAAATTAAAGATTTCACCTGATCCTCGGTCAGTCGATCAAGGGCGTCTCGGTAGTACGGCAGGCCCCTCGCCGCATGCGCATATGTCAGCTTGGGGACCGCCCACCTGCAAGCGTACGCCTCGTCAGCGGAAGGCCATGGTGGAGGAATGTACCGCTCATACTGCTGGTCCTGATCCTGCTGCCCCTGACGATGTATAGCAGGCCTACCTGGCCTGCCTACATGGATGTGCTCCCAAGACCAATACTGGACATCAAACACACAAAACTAGGTTAATTGTAAAGTAAGTAAGAACTTTCCGAATTAAATTGTTAACAGATAGGTAGGTTACTTGAAGCAAAAATAACGGTCCGCTCATCTCACGAGAACCCTGGCGGGATGCTCTACACAGATGACGATACAACATCGCCAGACAAGCACTACCCCAGCTGTAGCCACGAATATGCTCCCAGTCGTGGTCTACCAGCTGCAGGTAAATCATCTGTAAATGGCTGCCACTCTTGCCACCGAACAACACACCCGAGATGAGCAGAAAAAGGTACGCTCGAGCATGTCCCGCAATAGTGGCCTCATCAGCACCATCAGGCAACACACGAAAAGTGTCGCGTATCCATCCGGTCCTCAATCAGTCGCCCCTGATATCGTCCGGGCCAGGCTGAACCCCGAGAACCTGAGCTACATAACCGGGGGGATCGGCCAACGCAGATCCAGACACCGGACTCCCATGAATGGGAAGCCGTGTGAGTATCGCCACGTCTTGCAACGTCACGGTCGCCTCCCCAACAGGTAGATGGAGGGAGTGCGTCTCCTGCCTCCATCTCTCCACAAGCGCAGTAACAAGCGCTGGGTCGACCTCTCTGAACGCCATCCGATGTATACCCATGAAGCCATCGTACTCCACGAAAGGCAGAATGCGGGGATCGATAACCCAATCGCCAAGGAACGCGACAGTGTAGTGCATGCATGTCAGTATGCCCGCCGGATCAACCGACTGACTCCAAATGTCAACGCTACGATGTGTGTCCTGTAGTGTAAGGACAGAAGGGTCGGTGGGTCCGGGTGTCCTATCTCGGGTGTCCATGGTATCTGTTCATAAATAGTTATAATCCAACAATTAAAAAGTAAAAATTACATATAAGCGATAACAAAATACATAATTTCAAATCTCATACTTCAATCTAAAAATCCAACTGTTACAATCATTTGAAATGTAGAAATACAATCACCGTTCTATTCTACTACATCACTCTAGATAACAGAAAAAAAAAATTAGTGCCCGGTCGATCTAGAGGGACACGATCTCTTGTTGTGACCCTGCTGGTGACAGAGGCCGCATTTGCTCGCGGGGCGGTTGGTCTCATCCATTTCATTGCGTATGCGCCTTGACTTAGGGCGACCTTGTCCTCATACCATGCTGTTGTCGGGAATGAGTTTAGGCCCTCCATTCTCTCTCCATGTCGTCTCACAAGGGATAGGCCAGAATTGGGGAGCGTATGTGTTTGCGTAGGCCTCTGATTGCAGTACCCGGTCCACCCATGGCTGCTCTGATATCGAATACTTCGCACAAACTGCGGAAGATCCGTGGTTTATTGCATGTGCACGTTCTTAACTGAAAGTTAGCAGTATGTCTATGGCCTCCTTTTCTACCAATTCTATCTCCCCTCTTTGTTTCAACTTAATATATATGCAGTCGACGGTTATACGCTTCCACTTTGTGATATCTAGCCTTTGCAATGTTTTTCTCCATAATGGAAGTGACTTTGGGGGAGTATGCAAGTCCCTGTTCAGATCTAGCCTGAGATAATTCCCTTCTATCAGTGAAATACTTAATGACTCTGTGGAATGTTAATTCAACAAGGGACATGATAGGTAGAAATCGAGCACCCTTCAACACATTGTTTAATGTTTCTGAGAAGTTCGTAGTACATATCCCATATCTGCGACCAGCATCGTGAAACAAAGACCACATAGGCAAGGGCACTTGGACAATATACTGTATGGCCTTGGTACATGCCTGACCGATCAAACTCATATCAGCTACCAGTTTTCTTTCCTGCCTTTGGTACGCAGCAGCCTTGAACATATCTCTCATGTCGTTTCTTCGCACGTGAGTCTTCAAGTTAGAAGCCAAGTGCCGAACACAAAACCTGTGATAGGCTCGCGGCTCGGTGAATCCAACGTTAGGGTCATTCATTGCTGCAATGATCCCAGCATGTCGATCAGATATAACATAGAGGCCATCCCGTTGAGTGACATGAACCCGAATGCAGCCCAGAAACCAAGACTAGCTGGAAATGTTTTACCCTTCGACTAACGCAAATGCAAGCGGAAATACTTGGAAGTTTGCATCCACACTTGTAGCAACCAACAATGTTCCTTTAAATTTCCCGTACAAATGCGTCCCATCGATACAGATGACAGACATACAATGTTTAAAACCTTCAACACAAGGGCCGAAGTCCCAAAATACTCGTTCAAACACTTCCATGTTGCTGTAATAAACACCGTCTACCAGAGCTTTGTGTTTCCATACAACAACGGTTCCTGGGTTTGACTGTTTGAGTGCTTCCATGAAGTGCGGAAGTCGGCCATAAGAACTTTCCCAATCTCCAAATACTTCAGCTATGGCTTTCTCCCTAGCATACAATGCTCTTCGATAAGTAACGTCGAACTGAAAATGCTTGGATATGAGTTCCTGTATAAATTTAACTTTCAAGCATGGATCTTTCTGCACAAAAGACTTCACAAAATCGAAAATTATGGATGAATACAAGTGTGCATGATCTGTAGATAACACTTAAGTGACACAGGTGTCCCGGTGCGGGCCTTTGTATGTGACTATGGTAAAGCTGTCTGAGTGCTCACTTTTTTTGGTGCCTCGTAGCGACCAACCACAATTCTTCTTGCACCGCAGATGAAGGACCTTCTCATTCGAGGTCACTGTGGTGTAGAATTGGGTCCTTTGTATAGAATACTTCTTCACCATTTCCTGAAGCAGTTTCTTAGATTCAAAGAACATACCCTTCTCAAACTCCCCCCGATCACAAATGTTGTATGACTACCTGATTCGGCCCAATATTGATCAACCTCATAATTCTCATTTACTTGACTTAACCAAGGAATAGGAGTTCTAACCATGGCCTCCCCACCTTCCATGTCTGTAGAATCAACATCCATGTTATCCAGAATTGGTTCCTCCTCTTCGCTCTCAGCCTCATCATTTGTTTCCCGAAGCGCATCATACAGAGACAACTCGTTATTCACCATATGTTGTAGATTTTCAAGATGATTCACCAATGGTTGAGACGGTGATGTATGATCATCATGCTGCGTAGGTGAATAACTTTGGAGTTGCATGGGAGAAGATATAACTGTGTTCGATGTCGAAGGCCCAGATTGGCCAAACATTGTCGTAGATGTTCCACCATATACAGGTGAAGCTATATGTGAACTCAACGGCATTTGGAACCGATCGTCATGAAGCAGTCTGCTGAAGGACCCCATCCCATATTCAGTTGATGGAATGTCTTGTGAGGGCATTCGGAAGGACTCTGTGTAACCGGAAAAATAACTAGTTTGTTGATTTGGTCGAGTACTTTGTTGCGTACACGTAGACACTATTTCTACATATATCTCATGTGGATAACCCCTCATTAAAACAGCGCTCCTCAAAGCTTTCAAATGTCTATCGTTAGAACAAGGTAACACTTGAACCGCATTATTAGTCTCAAACCTCATTTGAATGTTAAGTTGTACATTCATTCGGTTTAAGCCAATAATGCTATGAACCTCGTTCATCAGATCGTTGAAAGTCATGTCTGGTCCAAGTGGCAATGGTTCCATATTTCCACCACTATACTGGACATTCGGTCCATCAGACACAAATTCACCCCCCTATCGGCATAACAAAGCTGCGTTTTGTGCAGCCATATTCTATACAACAACCAAAAACACATCTTAATTGCATGCAATCTCCACTAATTCGCACAATAACAACCAAGAAATTCACACTACAAACATAATTAACCATCATTGTTCCAATTCACATAACAAACAAAACAAAGTACACAACGAACATATTCACACTAACAACCAACGTATTCTACATAACATAATTTTCGTAATTAAACGACAATGTAGGCTATTTTATCAAATTAAAACAACAATTTCATCAACAATATCAACAATTTCATCAACATTTTCAACATTTTTACCAAACATTTCCACAATTTCATCATAAACTTTCTTACTAAACTAACATCAATTTAGGGCTTTTATACTAAACTATTATCAAATTACAACAAACTAACTTAGAATTATCAACATAATTATCAATTTACATCAAACTAACTTAGAATAATCAACAACATTATCAAATTAAAACAATGTACTATATAATTATCAAACTAACCTAGGTTTTAAAATTTTAAAAACGAAGAGAAGTACCAACAATGTCATTATATGAAGAGGAGAGTTTGAGAGAGAGTACCAACAAGGCGGCGACGGCGGCGGCAGCAGCACACTTTCCGGTGGCGGGGAGGCCTAGTACAACGACGGAATATCCGTTTTAGAGAGTTTGAGCAAGTTTGAGAGAGTTTGAAGTAGAGTGAATAATGTGATGTCGCGGTTTTCTGTGGCAATATACCAGCAAAAACCGCTGACTGAGGCAGCGTCTTTCCCTTGTCAATGAAACGCTGCCTCAGGCAGCGTTTTAGGACCTACCTAAAAACGCTGCCTCAGTCAGCGTTTCATTGTATTTCATGTTTTTTTAATTTGGCATTTTAAAATACGAAATTTAAAAAAAAATAAATAAAAAGGAATAAAACGCTGACCGAACCTCTGAAGCTCAATTTCGTAAATAGTTTTGCCACGCGTCTATTTTCGTAAATTGTTTTTCAATTAGGCTCAGTTTCATAAAAAATCTAGGAAATAGTAGGGAGAGGATGATACGAAATCTGTATAAAACTTCACTTAAAAAAGAAAAAAAAAATCTTTTCCAAACAAGACTGATTCCAAACATACCCGACCCAAAAAACCTGACCCAAAACATTCGATCGTTTCCTTCACTCTATTAACACTCCCTCTTTCCCCCAATTTCCAGGTCTTCTCAAAGTCCTCGCACTCTCGCAGCGTTCAAGCTAGAATCCATCAATGGCGATAGAACTCAAACTTCGCAATGCCTCAATTTTCTCTCTCCTCTTTTTTCTCTCTTTCATTCTTGGATCATCCTCAACGGCTACTCAACATGACCTGCGGATCACTTATGCTGAGCGCAGAGTATGAATTTACTTTAAATCGATATTTTTTTCCTCAAATTTTTTACGTATGTACTCAATTAAAATTTATTTATTTTCAGTGCAATTAATCAATCTGTGTAATTTTCTCGATTTCAATAAAAAATGGTTGTTGAATCTGGATGAAATTGATGGCTGATTAATTATTGCTATGTTTAAGAGCTTGGCATTGTGATTTTTATTTTACGATGAATTGTATTGTATCCTTAATTACGAGAAATTTGAGTTGCCATTTTTTTTTTTTTTTTTGTTTTGTTTTGTTTTGCAGATCGATTTGACTTCCCACATCATCAAGGTGTTCTTGACTCTACAGGTATATTTATTCCAATTTTAAACATTTATCTTCTGTTATATGAAACGTCAGTCGAATTCCGGTTAGAAATAGTGTGGGGTGAATATGATGTTAGCAGTGTTCATGTAGCGCGTTTTATTTGTTTCCGGTTAGCTTGGGGAATAGAGCTGTGCTAGGGGGTTATTGGACTGTAAATTTAGCAGTATTTGAACCTTGAAAAGATGAAATGCATCCGTTAGGATTAGATTATTATGGACATTCTGACAGGAAATGGAGCTATATCAATTTGATGTCAATTTTGTTTGAAATCTTATTCTCAGAGTTGAATTTTGCATGGTTTTGATTGTATTGATATTATGATGTGTGTAAGTATTATTCTGTTGCATCTTATAATGCTGAAAGGTTTATCTAGTTTGAGATGTATTTTTAAAAAGGATAGACATGTTTCACACAGAGATGTTCAAAAAAGACACGCACACACATATATTTGTTGTGTATATGCACACATATGCATATGCACATTTGATTATAGTTTGTGGTGCCGTATGTGATGTGCTAAAGTGCTTCAGGTTGAAAATAAAGGAACGTCTCCCAGTTCAGAAGTCATCTTTGCTTTTCCTCCAGCCCAAATTGATCATATTGCATTGTTAAAAGCAGCTGTACCGGTGGGAAAGAAAAAGAGAAAAACATACAAATCTCTTGATGTCAGTCCTAAGCTTCCTGATGGGCCGAATGAAACAAAATACTTTTCTGCCACTTTGCTTAGTCCTTTGAAGGCAGGTGAAACTGTAACGCTTGAGGTCCTGTACATATTAACACAGTCTCTTGAGCCATTCCCAATAGAAATTAGCCAATCGGAATCTCAGTTGGTTTACTACCGTGATAGTGCAATCATCCTGTCTCCATATCATATTGATCAACAGACGACTTTTATAAGGACTGCAAGTACTAGAGTGGAATCATTCACACATGTGGAGCCCACCAACCGTGCTGGTCTTGAGGTGAAATATGGTCCATATGCTGATCAGCCTCCGCACTCATTTTCACCCATTATTGTGCACTTTGAAAACAACAACCCATTTGTTGTTGTTGAGGAGCTTGTACGTGAAGTTGAGATCTCACATTGGGGAAGCATACAAGTTAGAGAACAATACACACTGGCTCATGCTGGTGCTCGGCTGAAAGGTGCATTTTCCAGGTATTGAATATTTGCGCTATTGAGGTTTGTAGATGAGTCAATTTTCCTCAGACCTTATAGCGATGCTTTTAGCTACTGTTTAAAATTAAAAATGATTAGAAGAACTAACCTTGGGAAGAATTTAATTTCTCTTAATACCTGGAATACTAGCGTAAGGATGGCTGAATATGACAAAAGATCCATCTTTAGCTGTAGATCAATGGCACAGTAATCTTTTGTATTGAACACCAAACTGTAATAGAGACATCAGACATGGCTAAACAGTTGGTTATGGTTGTATAGTTAGCAATGCATCTACAAGCACGCTTCTTAGCTAAATCTTGTATAATTGCTGTGCAAGCACCTCGTGATGCTTCACCATAAGTGACGCTTTGCGCTCTGCACACATGTGGTAATCTCTGGATTTCCTCATGATTTTAATAAAATAGAAACTTGTGAACCCTAGATTTCTTTGTTAGATGATGCAGACATGTGATAATATGTTTCCTCATGATAAAAATTGATGTAAAATTTGTAGTCGTATTCTAAGGACTTGCCTTATATTATTTTGATAGGCATTTGTGTCTCTCATGGTCCTGCCTAATGTATTGGCTCTAATGCTAGTGTTCAAAACTAATCTGTTAAATATTGCTCCAATGGTTTGATGGATTCCTAATTTGATGCTCGAATGCATATTAAGGCAATTTTTGTAAATATTTATGTGGCAGGGTGGACTATCAGTCTAAGCCTTCTGTGAGCGGTGTAGCTTCATTTAAACAGCTACTTGCAACACTACCTCCTCGGGTAAACTCGGTTTACTACAGAGATGAAATAGGAAATATCTCAACATCACGTTTGCGTTTGAACTTGAAGAAGGTAATACAATAAATATATGCTTAGCCTATTCAGTTGATCAATAAGGTTATGTGTGTGTAGTTCTTTATTTAAAACAGGATTTTTCCTCTAATGTGTGGCTAGGCATTCTGTAGGATATTGGGATTTATAAACATAACTAACATAAGTTACCCAATGCTTAAAGGGTTGTCAAAAGGAAGTTTAATCTTATTTAGGTTCAGAATAACTACAAGTTACCCAAACTATGATATTTAATTCATTAACAAAACCTTAAGAGTAAACTAGCAAGATCATTACAAAGTGGAAGCCATGACCAAACCCTCATGAACTATATATATAATTAAGCTAAGATATTGGTTAAAACCCAACAAAATGGAAAAATTGAAAACAATTCTGTCCAACAGCCCTTGAACTTCTGCAGAATGTTCATTGCCTTCTCTCTTCCCATCTTTATACATTTCATTATTGGTTGTTATTTATTTATTTATTTTTTTTTTTTTTTGTTGGACCATTCAATGGGTGATAGTAACATGGAGGTACTTATATGTTCGTAATTTATCTGGAGCATCCTCACCCTTTGGAGAGCAGGTGGAAAGTTAATTAGTTGTAGGAAGACACAAGGTGCAGGCATGGCCCTTGAAGGGGGATTTTTTTTTTTTTTTTTTTGTTTTTTTATAATATTTATTTCCTTTCAAAATTTAATCAAAGAATGATATTTTTTGGATGTGTTTTAATTGTATGTGCTTGACTAAATAATATTACTTCTGGAAAGTGATTTATTATTCTGTTTAAGTAATACAGTTCCTGTACATAGTTAGCATGCTGTATGCTCTACGTATCAGGAAACATTCAATTTGACAACATCATTTTGTAAATAATACAACTTTCTAAAGGGTATGCTTGTATTCATGCAGTCAGAACTGGAAATAGAGCCTCGCTATCCTTTATTTGGTGGTTGGAGAGCTACTTTTGTTATTGGATATAGATTACCTTTGGAAGATTTCCTTTATGAGTCAAATGATGGCAAGCAGCGTTATTTAAATTTCACTTTTGGATGCCCTATGGCAGAGACTGTCGTGAATAAGCTAACAATTAAGGTATATTGAACTTTTAATTGACCAAATCTTGTGGTTTGCTTCTATCCAATCTTCCAGCTGAATTTCTCTTATCACCTTCTTTCTCAATTTTAGGTAGCTCTGCCAGAGGGCTCTAAAAATTCTACAGTTTCGGCGCCTTTTACAGTGGAACAACATTTGGAGGTAGATCAACACTTTCACAAATTTTCCTTTCTTTTTTGTTCTTTGTGGTTTAATTGAAATTCAATCTGACTGTGACACTTAACCATTTTTTTTTTCATGCATACACTATATACATTATCATAGGCACATCTTCCTTTCATTGTCTATATAGTTATGCATTTTTAATTATACCTAAAACTTGCTATATCTTTTGTCTTTATCATTTATCAACTTCATGGATTATCAATTAGCTGTTGAACAATACTTCAACTTAGACAAACGTGATACATTTTTGATATATGTAGTTTCTGGAATAATAGGCCATGGTTTATAATTTCATATACATAACATAACAATGATCCTTGTCATTATTGCAATGATGATAGAAAATCACATCTTATTATGTTGAGATTGCATTGCTGTAGAGTGTTGGAAAGAAATAGAGAGAACCTCGACTTATTTATAAGAAATGGCAGGGTTTTAACAATCCTATAGTTATCAATGTATGATTCAATATTTCATTTGTGAATTTCATGAAGAAATGACTTTAGTATTAAAATTTAATGGTTCGTATGTTGATCCAATGCCTATAAGGCTATAATGAATGTGGCAGTGTCAAATACTTCCTCTGTTTTTTACTCTTTTTACTTAGTGTAACATTTGGACTTTTACACTATTCACTAGGGCCGAGAATAATCCAGTATTCGGTCAAAAACACCGTACCTGGAACTGGTTAGAATTGGGTCCGAAAGATTGGAATTGGTTTTGGAACCGGTTCTAACGGGGTCCAATAAATTTGGAACCGGTTCCAAAACCGGGTACTCGGTTTTTTTTTTTTTTTTTTTTTTCCTTTTTTTACAGAAATTTTTTGACAGAAATTTTTTTAACCGAATTTCTAAAATAGAATTGACTAAAATTCATTTAAATAGAAAAATAAAATAATAAAGTAGTGACATTCAAATATTATATACTACAAAGGGGTATTATTTGTAAGATGTAAAATATTCCTTTATTGCACATAATAATATATGGAGGTACATTAATTATACAAAATATACCCTCCGTCTCATAATACAAAGTTGTTTTCCTTTTAGGGTATATTAAACTACAATGCCTATTTCTGTTTAAAGGTTGTACTTTTTGACTTTATTACCCTCTTTTTGATGAGTTGTCATCTTTTTTCCATTTCTTTTTTTTTTGTACTTTTAATATTAATTGCCAACACTTTCTATACCTATCTCTTTAATTATTGCCAACTACGTTTCTTTCTCTCTATCTCTCTCTAACCCCACATGCACATATGTACTTCTAATCATTAGTTTTAAGCTTTGTATTGTGAGACGGAGGGATTATTACATTAACATTAACATATCAAAATTTTGTAAGGAATTACAATTTGTTGGTCCAATAATACTCCCTCCGTTTTAATTTGATAGTCCTATTTTGACTTTTTTTTTTTTTTTTTTATCTTCAAACTATTAAAACTTTGACCAAAAATTCATATATATATATATATATATATATATATATTTGTGATATATTGTTAGATTCGTCTTGATGTGTAGTTTTATAATATCAAATTTTTTTATGGTCAAAGGAACATATAAAAGACCGTGCAAAGTCAAAATGAGACTATCAAATTGAAACAGAGGGAATAGTTATTTTCTTAGTTGATGTACAGGATTCCTTGTGTAATAACTAGAGCCTAATTACTACACTTAGTAAAAACAAATGTTACTCCATCCTTTTTTTGCTCTACTCACTTTCTATTTTGGGCCTTTTTTTATCGTTTTACTCACTTTGCTTTATTTTATTTATGGCATACCCTTTTTATCATCTTACCCCTTTAACTGCATCATAATTACAGCTTTCATCTCTCTCTTTCACTTTATTCATTTTTTTGTTAAACAAACCCACCTTTTTTACACTCTCTCTTTCTTTATCTTATACCCACTCACATCAGTGAGTAAAACATAAAAGATTGGAGGTAGTATTTATCATAAAGCGAACTATTAACATATATAGAATCATTTTAACTGAAAATTACTATGTTTATATCAATCCTAACAATCACATATATCCATATGATTGAATAAAGTTGTTTTTGCAAATGGGCTTATAACAGTAATAGTTAACATTATATTGTATATTAATGCCTAATTTTTATTCTCTCCCTCAATTATGTTGCACAAAGTATTTTGTTACATTAACCGTCTTTATGATTAATATTTATGAGATATTTCTAGTGTAAAAAAAAATCAATTATAGTTGGTATTTATATAAATTTTTCTAGTTGTAATTCTGCTGTTCAATGATAACAAAAATGGAGAACCTGAAGAGATAAAGTTGTGAAGGGGAGTGGAAGACATTGAAAGAAACTTTGTTTTAGTATACATTTAAGTAGTCATCCTATGACCACTTTACAGTTATGTAATTAGGCGCTAAAGCCCATCTAAAATTGGTCTGGGCTAGGCATTTTTAACGAGGCATACTAATGTGCATCTAGGAGCACTTTAATAAGGTATGCACTTCATGTTGTGCTTTGGGCCTCTATGCTCCCTATGCCTTGAGGCTATTCAACCGTTCAACAGGCTGTCAAAGCTGTGACGTGAATGTAATTGGATCTTTGGTACTTGGGGGGGACGGATAGGAAATGAGAGGACACAGTGGGGGAGGAAAACTTGATCTATGTTTATTTTGTGGAGACATTTTTACTTAACAGGCTCATTTCATGATTCCTGATTCTTCTGATGTTTGCACACTTTGCAGACCACTTATTCATATCTGGATGTACTTGGAAGAACTGTTGTGGTTTTGGAAAAGAAGAACGTGGTGCCAGAGCACAACTCACCCTTTCAGGTGACAACTTTCTTCTTTTCTTTTTTATTATTTAATATTATTATTTTTTCTGTGGTATTTTTAAAAAACAAAATTTTTAATGATTATTTTGACGTAAAATGCAATGAATTATACTTTGTATTAAGAATCCTAGTGGTAACAAATTTTGGCATTAAACATTTAATGTTATATTGTGTAACTTGTGTCTGCATTCGTATTATTTTCGGCTGTTAGTTACTTTGAAAGTTACAAGTTATGTAAATGTGTAAACAGTATATGAAATATTGTGCCTTCTCTAAGCTCTTTGTAATTTTTCTAATTTAAAACTACTTGTCTTTATCAAGAATGTATCAATTAATTCTTTGTACAACCAATGTTCCTGAAGGTTCAACTTTGCCATTATAGACTTTTGTTCCTAGGAAAGTTTAAATAGAGTGGGAATTAGAAAAAGGTATACTTTGTAATGTAAGTAAAAGGTGGGTGGTTCCAAGAGAGAGTAGAATTATAGAAAGGTGTAAATATTGTGGGGAAAGGAGGATAAAGTATTTCTATCTATGTAGAGAATAAAGTTTGAATAGAGTATGTAAGAAAAAAGTATCAACAACAATAACAACAATAAAGTCTTAGTCCAAAATGATTTGGGGTCAGCTAACGTGAATCGTCATTAGGAACCGTCCGATATAAAAAAAAAGGACATAGCATGATAATCATGGAAAGGTATACTACGTATAAAAGCAAGTAAAAAGATGGGTGGTTGTAAAAAAGAGTGAGTGGAACTATGGAAAGGTGTTAATCTTTTGGTGTAAGGAGGATAAAGTACTTCTAATCTATATAGAGAATCAAGTTTGAATAGAGTGAGTGGGTGTAAGAAAAAGGTATACTTCGTATAAAGTGAGTAAAAAGGTGTGGTTATAAGAAAAGAGTGAATGGAATTCTAGAAAGGTGTAAATATGGTGAAGGAGGATTAAGTATTTCTATCTATATAGAGAATAAAGTAACATTTAGTTAAAAAGATGGGTGAATGTAAAAAAGAATGAGTGGAAATGTGTAAATCTTGTGGGGGTAAGGGGAAAAAGTGTTCCTATATATAGAGTAAAGTATAAGTGAGTTGAATTTTTTAGAAACACCCCAAAACAGATAGTGAGTCAAACTTTCGAAAACGGAGGAAGTGTGCTTTGTCGTCTTTTGGGTATAAGATTTTTTTTTCTACATCAAGTGATCACGACCACCAATAGTGTCCATTAGGTTATACTATCAAAGAAATGCTCTAAAAGCATGCTTATGTTAGATTTTGTCAACCTCGATGGTCATATGGGTTTTAAGGATGCTGTCAAAACTTAGTAGTGTAATGGTGTTTTAATAATGGAGGGCATAACAAGTGGCCAGAATAATTATGACTTGAATATATGATAGCGTCCCACCAAAACTAGACCCTGGTGAATCCTGGTTTGGATCATTTTTAGGTTGGTTAAATTAAATTTTTATTATCACTTGAACATGAGCCAGATGAGCCACAATGATTGAGAGTAGTACTAGGATGGGTTTTCTTGGGAAGTCCTCGTGTTGGCTCATGTAGCCGACCCTAGTTATGGGATTAAGGCGTTCTAGCAAGCAAGCAAAGCATTATCACTTGAACATGATAAGAATGTTAAGCTTTGGGTCAACATAGCAAGTTAAGGGCTCTTGTTTTCGGCATGAGACCATGAGCAATACAATCCATTAATGAAGATGAATGTATGATACTCTAGTAATGATAATACTCCCTCCGCTTTTTTAAGTGCCCCATTTGGACTTTTGGCACCATTTACTTTACTCACTTTAACCAATGTTTGTAAATTATACATAATATTTAATATAGTCTTGTGGGTACTTGTTGGAATCGTCTCAATGAATAGATTATCTATATTCAATTGTTGTAATTTATACTTATTGATAATTATTGATATTATTGGTCAAAGTTTTGCGTTAGGTTGTGTGCCGAGCTCTAATGGGGCATTAAAAAAAATGGAGGGGTAGTTCATAATTCCCAAAAGTTTAAAATTTTTAAAATCCGAGTTAATAACAATGGAAACTGTCTAAAGCTAACATAGTAATCCTTCTCGTCTCAAAATTGCAATACCAAACAATATGGAACAAAAGCACAATTCAAATGTCTTATACTTCCGCTGTTAATAGTTGACGTGTTCAATTTAGGCACACATAATAAGGAGAGGAGAGAGAATGATGAAGCAAGTGGGGTAGACTAGTAAATGCAAAGTGTTAAACTTATCCAAAAAGGAAACGTGTTCACTACAAATAAACTTTCTAAAAAGGAATACGTGTCAACTTAAAAAAAAAACGGAAGTAGTATATACAAAATACCTCCAAACATAGACCACTATATATAATTCATGTGTAAGCATATATTGGCATTTTACAATAATAATATGGGGGTGGTGTGGGACTTAGTATGATAGGAGTGTGCATTGATCAACAATGGCTAGAGATTAGTGTATTGACAAGGGTGTGAGGGAGTAGCACATTGGTGGGTCAGATTGGATCGAATTGGTTTTTCTTTGCGGGTCTGGTCATTTTAAAGTAGCACATTGGTCTGGTCATTTTATTTGTATGCAAATTAGGGGGTATTAATGTCATTTTAGTTATTTAATTGAGGGTATTTTTGTATTTTCATCACTTTCTTCCTCCATTCTCCATTCCCACCCACCTTTTTCCTCCAAGCCAGTAAACCTGCACACCAACGATACCACCACCTGTGGCAGTTCAAAATGCCGCCGCGATGGCTAGGCTTCCCCTAAGGGGTTGCTATGGCCCTAATTTACACCGTTTGCTACTAGGGTGTCTTATTGTTACTGCGGCGTTGGGTCGTTGTTGAGAAATGAGGAAGAAGGGACGAAGAAGAGGGTCGCGAAGAGGAACATGGGGATGTGATGGTGATGGATGTGAAGATGGTGGTGGTTGTGATGGGCTGTGATGGTGATGGCGGCTGAGACGAAGATGGTGGTGGTGGTTGTAATGGTGATGGACGCGAAGATAGAGATGATGGTTCGTGGTTGATCGGTGATGGATAGTGATGGTATTGGTAGTGGCTGTAATGGTGGAAATCATTGTAGATCTATCCTTTCTTTCTTTATATATATATATATATATATATATATATATATATATATATATATATATATATATTTATTTTTTTTTCTTTTTTTGTTTTTACGGATTTTTCACCATATACCACTGAGTTAAAGCTTAATTCACCATATACCACAAAAAACATTCTAATACACCATGTACCACTGAGTTTAAACATAAATGTCACAACATGCCCTTTCCGTTAACTCAGTTAGTCATTAACGTTAATTGTGCCACGTGGCAGCTTGTAATTGGTTCTTATTAATATTATTTATTTAATTAATTAACTTTGGAGAAATTATTTAAAAAGTTAAACAAAAATGAAACACCACCATTACAAGCCATTGCCACCTCTGCCGGCGACCTGCCTCTTCCCGACCGGCCGACGACCATCCCCCTCTCCCGCCGAGGACAACCCCGATCCCAATCACCACCTTAGTCGAAAGCCCAACCATTACCTTAGCCGAATTCCCCAGCCATCACTTTCGCCGAATTCAACCCCTCCCCACCTTTTCACCTTAGCCAAAAACCCAGCCACCACCCTGAAACCCCTGCGCTGGAAGCCCAAACCCTCTCCCACACGTCGCTGCCGCCCAACTAGCCGAAAACCACCACGACGAAACCCAAAAACATCAAAATCGAAACCCTAGATTTTGGTTTTAGGATTTCGGCGTACGTGGTGGTTCCGTGGGGTGGAGATGGCACCAGGACAGGGCAAATTCGTTCGCCGACGCAGGGGAGGGGGGTTTGGGCGCCGACCGGTGGTTAGGAGAGGGTTTTTCGAGGGAGATAGGGGGTTTTTCGAGGGAGATGCGGGCACGGAGGTTAGGGGAGGGTTTTTTGAGGGGGATGCGACCACGGTGCCGGCGGGGGGTTTTGGTCGGATTCCGCGCCGACGCGGGGTTTCTGGTCGGATTTCGTGCCGGCGGGGGTGTCGGGATAGGGTGGTGGTTGGGTGGGGGGACGTTGGTGGTGGCTGGGATTTATTTATTTATTTTTTTTAATTTTTTGATAATTAATTAAATAATATTTAAAATTAAATAATTTAAAAGGGAACCAATTATATGTTGTCACGTGGCATTATTAGCCTTAATGACTAACGGTGTTAACGTCCGTTAGTCATTAATGGCATGTTGTGACATTTATGTTAAACTCAGTGGTACATGGTGTATTAGAAAGTTTTTGGTGGTATATGGTGAATTAAGCTTTAACTCAGTGGTATATGGTGAAAAATCCGTTTTTTTAATGTTCAATATTGCAAAAATGCCACCTGATATACATCAAATGTATATCAGGCTGATATTAACCGGGGCCTCCCCCAGTATTGTGTAAATACTTAAATTCCACCAGATGGGTTTTAGGGTGGATTAAAATTTTTATCTCCAACCTCTGGTATCAACACCTTGATGTGTATTGAAAATGCATGGACTGTGATTTATAGAACCTCCCCTTTGATGAAATTATCTAAGCATTTTATATCATTATTGTAAATAAGTTCAACAAATTGCCAATATGAACCAGCTTTATGCTAAATAAAGCAAGAAAATAAGAAATTGTTCATGCTATCTGGAACTAGCTGAAAGTTTGAGCCCTTGTTGTTGAAGCACAAGCAAACAATCAGCATGCAAGCAAATCCAAATGAAGAACCACAATTACCGCTCAGCCACTATCACATCTAATGACTAAAATGCAACCAAAACCCACACATGAGCTAACTCTACACATCACAACTGAAAGCTGTTAATGGATTAAATTTTCAAGTGAAAATCAGGAAGAGAGAAACAGAAGCCAACTAAAAGCCATTGATGGAAAGATATGCAAACAAAACCTCATTTTGCTGACCTTCATAGTCTCCAACCCCATCAATTTCTTTTGATTTTGTCACCATTCTAGGATTTTATAAATGTGAAAACAGTTTTACGGTTTTATTTATGCTTCTTTATTTATTGTGCCTCAAAAATCGTAATCTCCTATGTATCTCTTAGGGTTAATGGTAACAGGGTCATTGATCTCTATGTTACTGTCAGATACCGCACCCTTTGTCCGTTGATTATAAATCTCAGCCTTGCAGTTTTTAGACCTTTATGTCATCTGTTTTCAGACCTTTATGTCATCTGCTGTCTTCTCATCCAACTTTGATTTTGCAATACTGTCGTGGAGCAGTTTCTCCCCGTAAGCTATTTCTAGTTGTATCTGATTTTCATCTTCCTCGTCAACTATAGCTGCCAAAATCCTTCACTAACTTCTCTGTCACTATATTCATAATGATCATTGAAAAAACACCCTTCGGCTTCTGGGTATTGCTAGAAGTTCAGCATCTAGATATTGGTCACAATAGAAATGCTTGCATATTTTCAGTTCTTGTTCTGATTAGTTAGTAGGTTACAAACAGGCAATGTGGGTTGGTATGTGTGTGCAGAACGGCAGAGCCTAGGTGCTGCGAAGGATAAAGATATCATAAAAGTTTATTTAATTTTATTTATTTTATTTATTTCATAGCGCACCTCATATGCTTATGGTCTTCTGGATGTTAGAAATTTAACTCCCATGTAATAGACTAACCTAGGGGGGGGGGGGGTAGTATGGGTATTTTCGTAATTTAGTTTGCTAGGTTGATTGTCCTTGGTATAAATAGGTAGAGAGGAGTAGAAGAAAGCTAGGCAGAAATTTGGTGTGAACCTTTTGGAGAGTTATGGCCTAAAGCCATTATTGGAGAGTTGTGAGCTAAACTCACTATCGAAGATTGATAGCCTTAAGCTATTAACCTATCCTTGTAACCCTTCCACCATTATCAATCAATCTTAAAGCTTTCTTCTTTATTAATTTGCTAGTTAACAATCAGATATCCTTGCTGTTACATTGACTTTGCTGGGGACCGAACTCAGTCCATTACATCCCAGCTATATGATACAGCATAAATGCATGTATAGTGCCTTTTGTTTCTTACACTTGCATACATATATCAAGGTTTTGTCATCACTGTTTGACTGCCTATGACATTGCATGCAGTCATAGGCCTTATAGCTTGGGGCTGTAATCTACACAGTTTTGTATTACAAAGAGGCTTCTAGCTCCTTCTAGTTGTAAAGCTGTAATATTGGTATTCAATGTGCTGTAAAGCTTTCTGATCATCCATTTTCCATGCAGGTTTATTACGATTTCAACCCCGCCTTCATGCTTGTTGAGCCACTGATCTTGGTATCCATCTTTACATTATTTTTCTTGGCTTGCATAGCCTATCTTCATGGCGATATTTCCATCCACAAGCAGAAAACATCTTGAAACTTTAGTGGCTATGTAAGGGTAATATATTGCTATTTTTTTGTCTGATCTCTAGAACTTGACAGCACATCTCAGTGTTTGATGAGCTGATAGTTTGCAACAGCTTCTGTGTTTTGCATAGATACTAGATTGGGAGATTTAGGAAGCCTGGAGAAAGAATAGCAAAATATCAGCATGATGAAATCATCTGCTCTTGTATGTTGTGTTTTCAGCTGCAAGCAAGGTGATGTCCTGCATCCGAGAGAAGCATCAGAATACATTAGCATTAAAAAAAAAAAAAAAAAAAAAAAGTTATAGTATACTGTATTTTAGCTGAATCGGTAGGTGCAAGTTATATGCAACTTTTTTCCATGCTAATATAGTATACTGTATTATTAGCTATAAGATTATGAGAAAAATGCCATAATCCTAACATTCAATGTAAGGATATATATATAATACAAAATGCTTAATTTAGAATTACAAATTAATTAGACATAAATAATATGCCACACAAAGAGTTCCAAATTTAATCCTTGGAACTCTTCTTTCTCATCCTGAGCATGTGTCTTACTGATTCGAACCTGCCCTTCGGAAGGGCTTTTATAAAAGTATCGGCAACTTGGTCGTCCCCCTTACACTAGTTTAACTTGAAATCACTATCACTTTCAGCTTCTCGTATGAAATGATATTTCACCTTGATATGTTTATTTTTTGGTGAAAGACTGGATTCTTTCAATTGCAATTGCAGACTTGTTATCACATAAGTAGCACTGTTAAAAACCGAACCGAATTGGTTCAAACCGATCCGAATGAGAACCGAACCGATTAAAAACTGAATGTTTGAAACCGAAAACCGACCCGAACTGCATTTTAGTAAACCCGAAACCGAACCGATCCGAGTAACGTTAAACTGTTTAAGAACCGAACCAAATCTAAACCGAACTGAAAATGAACCGAACCGTTCCTAACCCGAAACCGTTTGAACTGGCATAAAAACCATTTACACCGAAGCGTTAACAAACCGAACCCGTTTGCGCCAAACCGACCGAACTGATTATAAACCGAACCGTTTATAAACCGAACCATTTATGAACCGAATCGCTTATAAATTGAACCGTTTACAAACCACTAACTATAAAGAAAAGATTAAAACCAAGTTAAAAGGTATTTTAAATAAAATCTAATTATGCACATATGTGTTTTATTTTTTCTTTTATTTGAAACATAATTATTATGCGCACATGTTTATTAATTAATTAGATCATGCATTCAATTAGCCAAAGTGAAAGCAAGTATTAAACACACCTCAATGAGCACATCCAAATTGACTAGTAGATTAGTACATAAATACAAATTACTTAATTTAATATGACTACATGAGTGATTGACTAATATGACTATATGAGCAATTGTTAATTTAGCATAGTTGTATAACAGATTAACAGTGTACTAGACTATCCTACTCGGTAATATACTAATAGCATTTCAGTATTTGATCTATTAGACTCAAGTTAAAAGTTACTCTTTCTTATTAACTTGTTAGTCTAATTAAGTAATTACTAATTACTAATTAGCGACTTAAGCCTTAGGGGTAAACCATTAAAGGATATACAAAAGTATAATAATCTTATGATTCTCATCCCTTTATACTAATAAATATTTAACTATGAGAATATGAGATGGTTAGATGTTATGTATATGTATAATTGATTGAAAGAATCAATATTACCATCTTATTCATTAATGTTTTCTTTCATTAAACAAATCAAACTAATTTGTAATATCTTCATATAAAACTTTATGCAAATATATAATGATAAACGAGTCTTAATTATCAGTCTTGTTGACTAATTAAGTATCGAATACCAAATTGCAAATTTCGATGTCACAACAACTCATCAAATCATAATTATGACACTATTAATTAAATGATCAAATAATAATCAGATAATAATCTGATAGTAAAACAATAATACATTATTGCACTAAACTTTTATAATCTACTTTGTAATAAACTAGTAAGATCAGTATGGCTAAACTTGAAACATAACATGATATGTATTTATAAAATTAATGAGAATTTGCATATAATATGATGCTTCAATATGAAGTGATGAAGACTCGGCTTGATATAAAACTTGTTAACCAACAAAAAGTTAGAAAGTAGTATCAAATTTCAAACCAAAACCGTTTAATTGCCCGAATCCAAACAACTCGATAAAAAACCAATTTTTTGAAATAAAAAACAGACCCAAACCGTAATTTAGTAATCCTGAAATAAAACCGATCCGAATAATGTTAAATAGTTGAAGAAACGAACCCGTTAACGAACCGAATCAGTTATAAACCGAACTAAAATAAAATTAAACCAAAAAAGAACCGAACTGTTTCTAACCCGAAACCGTTTGAACCGGGATAAAACCGTTTACACCGAACCGTTAACAAACCGCAACCCGTCTGCACCGAACCGTTTACTACCCGAATCGAATTTAAACCGGGATAAAAACTGTTTACACTGCACCGTTAACAAACCGCAACCCGTCTGCACCGAACCGTTCACTACCCGGACCGTTTACAACCCGAACCGAATTTAAATCGTTAAAGAATAAACCGAAACCGAATCGAACCGATAATTATTTAAACCGAACTGAAACCGACCCGTAAGACATTTGAACCGATTTCAAACCGACCCGATTTCAAACCGAACCGATTTCAAACTGAACCCAAACCGAACTATCAAACCGTTTTAACAGTACTACACATAACATATTAGTGGTTCCTCCCTAAAGTTCTCTTAGGCCTAAGAAAATTTTCCTAAGCCAAAGAGCTTGATAAACTGCTGAAAATTCTGCAACCTACTCAGCTTCTGCCATAAATTGTGCAGTAGTATCTTGCTTCTGTAACAACCATGAAAATACACCATTTCCTAGTGTAAAAGCATAGCTTGATGTACTTTTCGTTTCATCTTGAGATCTAGCCTAATCATCAACTGTGTAACCTACAATCCCAGGATCAATTAACTTTTTGTGTGATTCCTTGTTAGTTGATTTATCTTAATTAGTACTTTAATACATTAAACATAAGAGTAGTCTTCTTGGATCCGTCACCCTTGTGTAACTCATCATTAATTTGAAGAGGAATTGTAACAAGATTGCAATTTTCCATATAGATTTTCTTCAACATATTTTATTTTGCTGACAGAAGAAATTTCCATTTTCATTTTGATGCTCTTTCATTCCTAAAAAATTAGTTTATTTGCCCGAGATCTCAGTCATCTCCAAATGTTGCATTATTTTTTCTTTGAAGAATATAATAAGATTTCGGCCACAGAGGCCCTAAACCGGTCAATTTTGACCGCTAGCAGCCGTTTTTGGAGTGTTTATAGATGGCCGATTGTTTTGGGTGGGGGAATGGGGTAGCTGTCGGTTTTGGGGTGGGGGAAGCGGGGTTTCAATTGTTGGGCTGGGAAGGGGGGTGTCGGAGGTTGGGTAGGGGCAACGGTTGCGTAACCAGTGATGGGGATGGGGTGGCTGGGTTAGTTTTAGGGTTTTGTTTTGTTTTTTTTTTTCCTTTTTTCAGACCAATAATATGGCGACATGTCGACATTGTGGGCCCCACTAACTGATTTCATCCAATATTCAGCTAAGTGGTGGTAATTTGATTTTATTTTTTTTAATTTTTTTTTGTGGTGTTTTAATAAAAAGAAAAATTGTTATCATTAATCCCAACTTTGCTCCGTCCATCAATATTAATCTCAACTTTCTGTTTACTTTATATTAATCCCAACTTTGTACCCAATCCGCTCCCATTGCACCAAGTAACTTGCAACCAATTAAGCAGGTTAACATTTGTGAGTTTGGATTTTTTCGCACACCTGTCACCACGTGATTGGTCAAATATTTAAAAATACCAAAATTTAAAAAAAAACCAAAATTAATGAAAGAAAGAGCAACCACCCTTAATGACAGTCACCCTTAACGACAGCCACCATTAAAGGCAGCTGGAATCGGGGAGGGGAAGGGAGGGGGTGGCCGGAATTCGACGGAGAATTTAGCAGGGTGGTCGAAATTGAACGGGGAAAGGAAAGAAGGGCGGAATCCGCGAGTGAAAGGGAATGGAAGGGGCGGAAACGGTGGGGGAAGGGTTGGGGGATGTTGGAATTGGAAGGGGTTGAGAGGGATCTAGTTGGAATTCGACGGGGAAGGTTAATGAGGGCGGAAACTGACGCGGAAGGCGGCGGAAACGGAGGGGGAAGGGAGATCGAGGGTGGTTGAAGGAGTTGGATGGGGATGAGGTGTTGGTGAAAACGGAGGGGGAAAGGAGATCGAGGGTGGTTGAACAGAAGACAACATCAGTAGCAGTGGCAGCAGCAGCAACAGTTGCCGCAGTAACTGATCTAGTAGCTAGCATCAGTACTAGTGGCCGCAGCAACCGCCACCACTAGAGGAAGCAGGAGGAGCGGGCGAGTGCCAGAATTGGACAGGGGAGGGGGACGGGGAAGGGAAGGGGGCCGGAGGAGACAGGAGCTGCCACTTGCTGGGTAGGGGTTAGGGTTTTAATTTTTTTTAAATTTTTTTGACCTATCACGTGTTGACACGTGTTTGGTAATTTGTTATTACAAGTTGAATGACCGGTTGGGTGTAATGGGAGCGGATTGGGTAAAAAGTTGGTATTAATAAAAAATAAACGAAAGTTGGGATTAATCATGACAATTTTAAAAAAAATTTCTTGTTTTTTTATGGTGTTAAAAGTCAAAATAAAAATTATGATAGAAATAGCAACATAACTTTTTCAAAAAATTCTCATTTGTCAAAAAAAAAAATGAGCAAAAGCTCTACTATTTTTGTACAAAATGAGCTCTATAAATATGCTTATTTTAATAAATGAGAGAAATTTAAAGTTACGCAAATTTATACTATTATTAAAACTCATAGGGATAACATGCTAACGCCATGTGTCACCCTTACTTATTATTTAATGCCACAGCACCAAGTATCACACTATGTGTCATAACTATTTTTACACTACATTGAATTGTAGTAATGTATAGTAAACTTGAAAAACTCTTCAATATTGTGACTTTGATTCTCTATCATAATATTTAATTTATTTGATAAACTCTTCATACATATAGACTCTATATTTAAATTTGACATATTTTAAATAAATTAATGAACGATAATATAGATTATTATATATATTTGATTCATTTATTAATATTGTTCAATATTAACCTAACCTTTCTATTAATTTTGATCAAACTTATAAATTTATGATGTACCGGGGCATCACCCTGGCCAATAACTAGTTGTCATTCTTCTAAATTTGGTCATTTGTTTTGAAAAAAGTTTAATAATTTATTATACTAACCAAATTAAATTATTTGATATAGTTAAAAATGAGAACATTAAAAGGTTAAATCAGTTTTGGAAGCAACATATAAAGCAATTGCTTCAGTAAGAGAAACTTATGCGTTATACAAAGATCATTTAGAATTGGATTTGGAACATGTCTTTGAACAAAATAGAAGAAACAAAGGTTTTAAAGAGTAGGGAAATGTGTTGCAATAAGATAGGTTTTAAACATGAGAAGGGTAAATTGTTGACAAATTATATACAAAGACTGACTTAGTGCACCAAAATAAACCAAAATAATCGATCGTTCATTGTAAGAATTAAAATGGAGCATAATAATGAGTAGCTTTGCCTCCTGGCTTAGTGCACCATATTCAATCCCATAGAAGTATTAGCCCAAGTGAAATACTTATTTGAATTGAAGAAGAATGGTGTTGGTACGGTGTTGCAAATGATTACGCTATCTTACATCGAAAGCAAAAAGTTGTCCAACACTTGATTTTAGTATGGAAGATGCATATATATCAAGCTATTGGAAAAAAAAAACCGCTATGGTTGTGATGCTAAAACATTGATCGATATATTTAAGAGTAGGTAACATAATGAGGAAGACTTCTACTTTGATTTTTAGGTTGATGAAGACATGGCACTAACAAGCTTTTGTTTTAGAGAGATGTAGATATGAAAAAGGACTACATGACTTTTTGTGATTTTTTAAAATATTATATCACATAGCCAAAAGAAAAAAAAGATACCTGGTAGCAAAAAAACCCTTTTTTATACGCAACATTGAAGATGCTATTTTGCGGTGTAGAGAATTAGAAAAGATATTAAGGGAAGTATTATTCTCATTAACTTGGAAAATATATACTTACTTCGTTATTTTAATATTGCATCACTTGCCTTTCAAGGAAGTTTCACAAAAATTGCACCATTTCCATTTCAGGACAATCAATCTTTGTTCACACCGCAAATACCCAACATACCCGTACTTTTTCGTTCACACTTATTATCTAGTCTAAGTTTATATCACATGAACACTTTTTTATTTTTACCTTTCTCTCTCTTCTTTTTTTCCACTATCTAGTCTAAGTTCACACCGCAAATTCCTAACTTGTATGGTGCAATAATATAAAAACGGTGGAAGTATAACATTTACAAGCTAAAGTAATACGCTAGAATAAGCATATTTTAGTTACAAGAATATAATTCTAGCTCTATTATAGGAGAATAATCCCTAAGATAATTACAATATATTCAAGGATTGATATTGACATAGTCAATCCTTATCACGCCCCCTCGAAATGGTCGGCAAACAGTAAAGACTGATTTTACGGATCAAGTTGGTAAACTCGGTGGCGGTTTTGTTAATACATTAGCAAGTTGATAATTGGTAGAGATGTAAGCCACTCGGAGTTGACCAGATTGAACATTTTCGCATACAAAATGATAGTCCAAGCCTAGATGCTTCATTATCGAGTGAAAAATAGGATTGGCACTAACATAAGTTGCTCCAGCATTATCACAATAGATTACGCGCTGTTGTGTTAACTTTTGATCGAGCTCTAGAAATAAGTTACGTATCCATAGGATTTCTGTTGTACCATTTGCTACGGCTTTATACGCCACTGAGTACGTTGCTTCTTAGACGTCCAAGAGATGGGATTTTTGCCAAGGTAAACAATGTAGGTTGTTGTGGAAATATAATCATCCTTATCCCAAGCTGAGCCCAATCCACATCAGAGTAAGCATGTAATGTGAGAGGAGAGTCTTTGTCTAAAAGAAGTCCCATGTGGGAAGTCCCACTGAAGTAGCGTAGAAGGCGTCGTAGAGATTGCATGTGGTATTCGATTGGACATTGCATATATTGAGCCAGCTTATTCACGGTGAAGGCAATGTCGGGCTGCATAAGAATCAAGTATTTTACACTGCCAATCAATCAATGTCCTATATTCAGTAGGATCCGTTAGCAATTTACCATGCATTGTTAAAGGAGGATGAGTTGCCAATGGAGTAGCAATAGGTTTAGCATCTTCCATATTTGCTTTGTGCAAAATATCATTAATATACTTCCTCTGACTTAAAAATAACCCATTTGAATGAGGCATGACCTCAACTCCAAGAAAGTAAGACAAGTCACCGAGGTCTTTTAGCGAGAAACGAAATGAGAGCTTTTGCACAAATCCTTCAAGAAATTTAGGGTCATTACTTGTGACAATAATGTCATCTACATAATCCAAGAAGTAAATAATCAAACCATTAGTATGTTGAGTGAACAACGAAGAGTCTGACACCGTATTTTTGAACCCTAAAGTAATCAAATGTTGTCGTAATTCTTTGTACCAAGCCCTTGGGGCCTGTTTCAAGCCATAAAGAGCTTTGTTTAATTTGCACACATTATTTGAATATTGTGGATCAACATAACCTAGAGGTTGTATAGTGTAGACTTCATTGGTGAGAGTACCTTGTAAAAAGGAATTGTTTAGTCTAATTGCCGTAAAGGCTAACCTTAGGTGACTGCAAAAGAGAGGACAAGATGAACCGTGGCTGGCTTACGGGACTAAAAGTCTCACTATAGTTAACACTCGGGCGTTGATTAAATCCCCATACCAAGCCTTGTATTGAATAATATTCTCATCCTTATCCTTCTTAGTTCGAAAAATCCATTTACAACTAACAACATTATGTGATGATGTGGGAGGAGCAAGATGCAAATTTTATTTCGAGTTAAGGCTAGAATTTCCTCATCCATTGCTTTGCGCCACACCGGACTTTTTTGTGCTATGATTTTTTGGTTCTCCACATTCAGATTAGTTTTACTAATTGGTTTTCGAATGCCTTTTTGGAGTCTTGTGGTCATTGTATGTGTTGGTTGAGGATAAGTGGGAGTATTTGAAGGTGAGGGTTGTGTAAGGGAGTTAGATTGTGAGGAGGGACTACTGTCCATGTCATTAAATGACAATATTGAAGAAATTTGTGAGCTTGGTAAAGTTGGTGGGCTTTGTGAATTTGAGTCAGTGAGAGAATTTGGAGTGGGGAGTGAAACAGCGGAAATAGGTGGTGTTGGTTCATGAGTAGGCTTGGTAATAATAGGTAAGGAAATTTGACACCACTTCAATTAAAGTTGGAAGAGAAGTCTAGGTTGTACTAAGTCAGAAAAAGGAAATTTATGCTCAACAAAATGAACATGCCGTGATGTGAATACTTTGTGTGTTTTAAGATCAAGACAATAAGAAGCACTTTGAGTAGAAGAGTACCCAATGAAGACACATGGAGTCGATTTTGGTTCTAGTTTGTGCTTAGTATAAGGTTTTAACCAAGGATAGCAAAGACACCCATTACTCCTTAATTTATGATAATTAGGCTTAATCCCAAATAACTTTGAGTAAGGTGGCTCATTCTTTAAAGTAGGTGTGGGTAGACGATTTATCAAATATGCGGCCATAACACACATATTTGATTAATATTCTAGAGGCCTATTTGCATGAGTAAGGAGGGAAAGAAATGTCTCAACTATATGTTTATGACATCGCTCTGATAAACCGTTTTGTTAGGGAGTGTGAGGTGGAGTGGTTAGTCTTGAAATCCCATCAACGACCAAATAGTCTTTTAATGCTTCATTGTCATAGTATAATGTGATAAGAGGAAGTTGAAAATATTTTTCCACTAAGGCTTTGAATTTGATAAAAATGTTTTTAGTGTCTGATATTTGTTTCAAAGGGTATATCCAAATATACTTGGTATGATGATCAACAAAAATCACATAATATTTATATCCATAGTGGGAATAAATGGGAGCAATCCACAGGTCGGTGTAAAAGTATTGAAGAGGGGCGGTAGAGGATATAGAATAGACTAAAAATGATAATTGATGACTCTTATTGCAAGCACATACAAGAATTGCAATCCAAGGTAGAGATGCTAGAGACATTTAGATTGTTTAAGGAAATAAGTTGTCTAAATACTCTTTGTGATGGATGCCCTAAGCGATGGCGCCAATAAAGTGAATTAGGTTTAATGATTGTGATGAAAACTTGAGACCTGTCAAATTTCAACCCGACTTAAACCCGACCCGATTTTGTGGGTCTTGAACAAATATTTGATCCGAAACCCGATTTAACCCGTAAATTTGCGGGTCAAACCCGACCTGAATCCAAACCCGACCCGCCGACCCGTTTTTATGGGTTTCTCTAAAAAAATACATTTATTTGAAAATTAATATTTAGTTTATCTATCGAATTTGATCATCTGTCTATCACGAGACATTCATTTCTCCCTCTCATCTATCTATCTCATATAACTCTTGCTCAGATCCACACCAACCACCTCCTACATCAATTATTGACCCACACCAATTGCATCTGCATAACCTACATCACCCTCATGCCATCAACTACATAGCCTACACTCGTTCAATAAAAAAAAAAATATCAAAGTAAGCTTAAAAATATCATAAATTTCTTAAAATTAGCTAAAAAAAATTGTTGTAAACTCGTTGGGTTGACCCGAACCAAAAACTTTGGGTTAGGGTTGAGCAATTCTCGATCCGTGACCCGACCCGAAATGACCCGTGATCCGGAGTGACCCGACCCGATCGACCCGATTGACAGGTCCGTGGGGTAGATTTTATTTTATATACTCCCAATCTTATTGGACCTTGGAAAAGACATACCCCTGTTTTGAGATCCTTTTACAAGAAAAGATGTTGATAGGAATTGTATGGATGCATAATTGTCAATAAAAAATTGAGAGATTTAAATGATATTATGAGCCATTGAAAGAACATAAAGAACGTTATTCAGTTTGAGAGAAAAGAATGAATGAGAAAAAGAAAGAGAACCAATGTGAGAAAATTTTAAACCTGTACCATCACCAAGGATTAATTCCTTTGTGTCGTTGTAGGGAGATGCACATCTAAATTGTTGAGATCGTTTGTGATATATGGTGTGATGCACCACTGTCAAGGATCCATGTAGACGGAGAGGGGGATATACTAACATTTGCAGTAAGTGCTTGTGGTTATGCCATTAGAGGATAGGGTTTTAGGATCATAGAATCTGATACCATGTAGAGAATAAGAAAAGATATTGAGATAAGTTCTATTATTCTCATTGACTTGGAAAGTATATATAATATTTACAAGCTAAAGTAATATGCTAGAATTCAGCATATTTTATTTACAAGAATATAATTTTAGGAGGAAGTATTATTGGAGTGTTGTGGAGGAAGTCTAAATGAAGTGTTGATATGCATAAGGAATGCATAACACTCCAAACAGGTGCCATTGAGAAGGAAAAGAAAACGGAGGGGGTCCCATGCTACAGTAAAAAGGAAGCACTTTAGTAAAAAAAAAGGTAAATGGTTGTATTGGAGGGAAGTATAATACAATTGTATTATACGAGTACCTTTTCCCCCTTTTAACTTTCCCCTTTTTTTTTTACTTTCTCTTTTCCCCTTTTACCTTTCTTACTGTCTTTAATTTCCCCCTTTTACCTTTCTTTATTAGTTGCTCTTGAACCTCCATCACCATCGCTCTTGAAGCTCCATCACCAACATCTTTGATGACGAATTAATCAGTGAAAATGGCGAGGAAAATGTTGGTGATGGAGGATTCGTTGTTAACAAACAATGACGAAGACGGTGGTGGTCGTTGTACAGGTGTTTTTTTGGATTGCGACACAACTGCCATTAAAGACCACGAAGACCCAGCTACCATTGAAGACCCCGAAGACCCACTGATCGAAACCCGCGAGCAAGAAGATGACGACGAACAATGATCTTTAGCCCTTGAAGCCTTGTTGAAGGAGGTAATATGTTAACTAATTTAAATTTCGCACATTTAATTTTTAGGGTTTTGATTTAGGGTTTAGGTATCTGAATATTCGTACGGTAATCTTTACTTGGTTTAGTTTAAATATGTAGAGAGAAGGAGAATAGAGAGAGAGAGAGAGAGAGAGAGAGAGAGAGAGAGAGAGAGAGAGAGAGTTGGGAATGGAGCATTTCCCTTGATTATGTAGTAGTAGTAAGGTTGGGGACAATTGTACAAAATAATGGTCCTGGTAGGTGTTGTGTTTGGCTGTGATGCTTTTTCAGTATATTGAAATGAATATTTGACGGGCGTTAGAACGGTCGCACATTCCACACTCAATCAAATAAATTTATAAATCCTAAAACTAACCCCTAAACAAGTCTAGTGGTAAGTTCGGAGTCGAACCACAAGGAACGGTAATGCTAGATTGTTCTTAATCTAATGCCTAAGCTATGCCGAAGTCGATTTACGGATAAAGGACACTACAACTACACTAAAACACATATAAAGAACATGGTATGATAAAGTCTACTAGGGGAAAAGATCCACTTTGAACAATTAACAAGTTAATGGGAATCGATTTGATAATCAATCATGCAAAGAAAGAATTAAAATGGGAATTAATTACCATCAAGAGCAATCTCTCAAATTCCTAGCCTAGATCCCTCATTGACTAGGTGCATAGAAGAAATTTACCCAAAATGCAATCAAATATATCAATTCTAATTCACAATACCTTGTCAAACTAAAACCAATATGCAATTAAGTGTGCTATCATGGGAGATCAATCCAATCTAAAACAAACAACATGCCAACATCAATTCAATCAATTTAATCACACAATTATCATCAAATTTATCTCAAATAACTCAATTAACCATAACAAAGCTTCACTCAACACCTAGTAGAAGGAAATCTACTCAAACATGATTAACAAAGCAATTAATAAAGCATAAAGAGAGAAGAGAGTAAGAAATGCTCATTGATATAAAATGGAGATCTTCAAATCATCAAATTCCTCCTTTGATTATCCAAAATCCATGAAAACCATTGTGCTCCTCACTTTCTCTCTCCAAAATTTGAGAGTTTCTCTCTCTAAAAACCTAAAACTAACCTAAAAACTATTCTAAACTGAAAAATCTCCTTTTTTTCTTTAATGAGTAAAAAATCTATTTATACCCTTTACAAAATTGCTTAGGAAGCTCCGCAAAAAGTCAGCTGAAACGGGAAAAGGTCCGACCGAACTCTGTGTAGGTTCGGTCGGACTCAGGGTAGGTTCGACCGAACTCAGGGTAGGTTCGGTCGAACCTCCCTGATCCTTGTTTGGTCGAACTTTCCTGGTTCGACCCCTCCTGTAAACATGCTGAAAACTTGGTTGAAACTGCCTTGGAGGTTCGGTCGAACTTTTCAAAAGTTTGACCACACCTAGGTTCGACCGAACCTCTTAGAGGTGTGGTCACACCTCCTCTTGAACTTCCTCTTCTTGCTTCCTCTTCTTCCCTTTTGCTCCTCTTGTCTTTGTCCATGCCTCCATACTTGGCCAAGGGGCCTCCTACCGTGCTTAGGACCGTCATGGAACCTGCAAAAGATAGCAAAGATCACGAGAGCATGGGGATGATAAAATTATGCATAAAGATTATCAAAACAAGCGCAAATAAGCATACTTTTCATCCATAAAAGAAAAGGAAGCCATAAGAGGAGAAAAGAGGTAGAAAACCTAAGAAAAACAGGAGAAAAGAGACCAATACACTACCCCTAAGGGTAACATAAATGTCACTCATCAAACACCCCCAAGCTTAACTTTTGCTCATCCTCGAGCAAAACAAAACAAACACAACGGAAAACGATGTATATTTTTTTTTTTTTTTTTTTTAAAAAAATAAAACTAGAAGAGAAAGAATATACACTAACTCACTTTCGTAGGAATCACGAATGCATTTAGCGCATGCATCAAGCACTTTAAACCCCATAGATCGCTCTAGAGGACGAGTATGCTCTCGTAAGGGTATCCTAAAAGTTTAACCCATAACTCTTGACAAAAATCAAGGCAAAGCAATAAAAAAAATAGATAAAATAAATTGAAGTAAAAGAGAGGTTACAAGCGTTCTTAAGTGGACTTTTATGATGGGACAAGCACTAAAGAATGTCAATCTTTCTAAAAAATAAAGGTATGCACGTTCTAAGATGTCCAAGGTTGATTGAAACATAACATATGCTAAGCATAGAGAACTAACGGAAACACATTCCACCTTTTGTTCCAACCAATCAAACCACGTCCTCTCTACAGGTTTCAAATCCACTTTCAAGTTAGCTTCTCATGATTCCACGAAGGAACCGGAAAATAAGTAAGAAATTCAAAACATGAGAAGGTTACCCAACATCTTGGCTATGCAAACTCGCTCTATAGGCTTGATTCCTATTTCTCGCCACCACTAAATGACTTAACCCTCTAGGATCAAAAGGACTTTCAAGGTTGTAATACACAGGCTAGGAGAGTAAAGGTGTGGAAAACTTTTGAAATTGGTGGTAAACCTACATGTGAAGCTCGGGTGGAACTTTTTCCACAAGATCCAAACGAATCCAAAACAAAAGTACCAACTATGCTCATAAAATAAATTTCCCCCAAGCTTATTTAAAACAAACTAACAAAAATAGGGAAAAAAAAAAAAAAAAAAAAAAAAAACTATAGCAAAATCATTATGTGCTTTTCATTCTTCTTTTACCCCTTTTTTTTCGACATTTTTTTAAAAAAAAAAAAAAAAAAAAGTCCTTGCCTCTTTAACTTTGGACGACTTTTTCTCAAAATGCATTTGCTTTTATGCACAAACTTATATACAACACATACTTGCTTTGCAAATAAACTCATAATTCTAAACTTGCACCATAAACAATAAAACAAGCTCGAAAACTAAATTGCTTCACAAAACTAAAGGTAGAAAGTGAAACCAAGGCTTCAAGGCTTGTATTGTGGCTAGAGAAAAGAAGGTATATGGCTCAAAAGGGCTAGCAAGAGGGGCAAATATAAACTAAACTCAAAAATAGAAAATCTATCCTATAAAAAGAGAAATTCCTTTGTCATCCCCTAAAGTGGCACGGTCGCGATCTTGGGACCTAAAAGTCAAGTTCTAGATACGAGAATGCAATAACCAAGGATCCAAATATGCCGCTCAACAAAGTATGATGAAGGCTTGAACAATTTACCTCACTAGGGATAGCAATAACTAACTCTTGATTTCATATCCACCATAGAGAGCAACTCCATCTTACCACAAGCAAGTGAACTAGGGCTTCATGGTCTCAAAGTTCTTAACAACTACCTTAGCATATCATATCCTAGAGTCAACCTAACACATTCTCAAACCGTGCATACCTTTAAAATTTAGGAATAAAGACATTCAAGAATACAAGTCCAAGCGTATTATGTCAAAAGTAAGAACAAAACAAAACACAATGCAAATTTGCCTTGATAGAAACAAAATCTTTTTGGAATTTTCAAAATAAAGAAAATGGAAATGCATATACAAATGTGCATGGCATATATGAATCAAAATTCCACCAAACATGATAGAATACCCTCCCCCAAGCTTGAATGAGGCAACATGCTCAAACTTTAAACCAAAGAATCCATGGGAGGAGAAAAGAAAGAAAGTCATCCAACCAACCAACATATGTCCAACAAGTCACAAATCATTAGAGGAAGAGCAAGGAAGGATACTACCGGATATTAGGTGGGTATAGTACCCGCAAATGACCCAATTAAACCTTCTTGAAGCCGACTACCTCTAAAATTGAATCTTGTTTTCCATGTGCTAGCAAAAGTGGAGTCAAACTTCCTTGATTCTTGATCCAAACCAATGCATAAGAGTATATTAAGTTATGTACCTAGCACCAAGCACACAAACATTTCCATGAGGCCAAAAACTATTCTAAAAAGAAAAGAAAATGAAAGCAATAAAACACGGGTTACTTCCCGAGAAAGGCTTGCTTAAGGTCCAAACTTGACCGCTCTAGTAAATAATATTGCAACGATCGCAAGAGCTTGTCAAATGCACTACTACACATCTCATAAGATAACAAGTAAGCAAATGATATAAGAAGGGCATGCACCAAGATTAGTGCACGCAAAAAAAGGTGAAGAGGGAGTTTCCAAGAAGAAGAAGAATCAAAAGAAAATTCAAGAAAATCAGAAAAAGAATAGAAAGGCAAACTCTCTTCACAAAAATCTTTTTGGGTGGCAAAATCACCCTTTTCCTCAATAGAAGACGAATGAGGGACATGAAAATCTTCATAGGCAAGGGGGTCCCCAATAGGCTCATTAACAAAGGAAGGAAGGGATATAGGAGTGTAGGGGATATGGTTGAAATTCCTTGAAAAAGGGACATGAGAGAAGGGGATAGGAGCAATGGTCTTACAAATGGTCTCTTCTTCACCACCATTCCTCAAATCACCAATTTGAGCATGAAAATCAATCATAGAATCCTCAAAAGAAGAACACTCATGATCATGATCTCCCTCAAACATCCAACTTCCAAGAGGAACTACATAATCCCCTTCACTACAATCATGAACAACAACTCCCTTAACTTCCTTAAAGCCTAAAATCTCAAAGCCATGCATGAATGGATGCAAATTCATTTCAAAATGGTCTCTCTCCCATGAAGCATTCTTAATGAACTCACTCAAAAGGCTATGGGTTTTCATTTGACACTCAATAAACACATTAGACATAACCTTAAATGAATCCAAATACTCATGAATAGAGGAATCACAAACATGCACTTGGTCAAAATAAGAAAGAGGGTTTTGATTCATAAAATCATCATTTAATTCACTCTCAACTCTCTTTCCTTCACTCAAAAGCTCATTGTTGTCTTCCTCACAATCTTTTGATTGCACAAAAACATCATCATCATCATCTTCAATACACACATGGGATTTGAAAGATTCAAGATCATGCAACAAAGATGACAATTGGCTTTCTAGCTCTTCCTTTCTCCTTATTACCTCCTCAATACGCTCTTCACTCCTATTCATCATCTCCAATTGACTTCTCATAGAATTTAAAAACAACTCCTTACTTGGCCCAAAAGTAGAATCAAGCTCAACACACCTAATAAGGGATTGTAAATAATCAATCGGACACTCACAAGATGAAGAAAATTGAGGGTTAACAAGGGGAGAAGGATCACAACCAAGATTGTAAGCATCAACTTTAGAAGGATGAGTATAATCATCATCACGGGGAGAGGGGGCACAATCAAGCATATAAGATTCGTTATTGGGAGAAAAAGGTACATCACAAGAAGGCATGCTAAATAATGAAGAATATTGAAACACACCATGCTCATCAACATTGGAATGCACTTCATCATCATGAACAATAGGGGAAATAGAGTTGAAATCATTTGTTCTAGGTTAACCAATGAGATCATGTGACAAATCATGGGAATTCATGCTAACAGTAGAAGAATCGACACATTGCACATCAATATCAGAAACACGATTACCCCTATTATAAACATCCCTAGCAAACCATACATAAAAATCCCAAGCATCATCAATTGATAATGCTCTAAATTCACCATTATACATGCTTTCAACAATATCCCTAGTTTGCTCATTCAAACCAAAATAACAAATCTCACAAGCCTCCCAAAGACTACAACAATTATGATCTACAAATCCCTCAAGTCTATTGAAATAGTCACAAAAAGGCTCATTATCATATTGAGGAAATGAGAAACATGCCATTTTTTTTTTAGCAAACACAATCAAACAAACAAAAAATAAAAATAAAAATAAAAGTATACACAAAGACCTAGACTCAAGCAATCAAAAACAATCAAGCATTGACACCGTTCCCCGGCAACGGCGCCATTTTGACGGGCGTTAGAACGGTCGCACATTCCACACTCAATCAAATAAATTTATAAATCCTAAAACTAACCCCTAAACAAGTCTAGTGGTAAGTTCGGAGTCGAACCACAAGGAACGGTAATGCTAGATTGTTCTTAATCTAATGCCTAAGCTATGCCGAAGTCGATTTACGGATAAAGGACACTACAACTACACTAAAACACATATAAAGAACAAGGTATGATAAAGTCTACTAGGGGAAAAGATCCACTTTGAACAATTAACAAGTTAATGGGAATCGATTTGATAATCAATCATGCAAAGAAAGAATTAAAATGGGAATTAATTACCATCAAGAGCAATCTCTCAAATTCCTAGCCTAGATCCCTCATTGACTAGGTGCATAGAAGAAATTTACCCAAAATGCAATCAAATATATCAATTCTAATTCACAATCCCTTGTCAAACTAAAACCAATATGCAATTAAGTGTGCTATCATGGGAGATCAATCCAATCTAAAACAAACAACATGCCAACATCAATTCAATCAATTTAATCACACAATTATCATCAAATTTATCTCAAATAACTCAATTAACCATAACAAAGCTTCACTCAACACCTAGTAGAAGGAAATCTACTCAAACATGATTAACAAAGCAATTAATAAAGCATAAAGAGAGAAGAGAGTAAGAAATGCTCATTGATATAAAATGGAGATCTTCAAATCATCAAATTCCTCCTTTGATTATCCAAAATCCATGAAAACCATTGTGCTCCTCACTTTCTCTCTCCAAAATTTGAGAGTTTCTCTCTCTAAAAACCTAAAACTAACCTAAAAACTATTCTAAACTGAAAAATCTCCTTTTTTTCTTTAATGAGTAAAAAATCTATTTATACCCTTTACAAAATTGCTTAGGAAGCTCCGCAAAAAGTCAGCTGAAACGGGAAAAGGTCCGACCGAACTCTGTGTAGGTTCGGTCGGACTCAGGGTAGGTTCGACCGAACTCAGGGTAGGTTCGGTCGAACCTCCCTGATCCTTGTTTGGTCGAACTTTCCTGGTTCGACCCCTCCTGTAAACATGCTGAAAACTTGGTTGAAACTGCCTTGGAGGTTCGGTCGAACTTTTCAAAAGTTTGACCACACCTAGGTTCGACCGAACCTCTTAGAGGTGTGGTCACACCTCCTCTTGAACTTCCTCTTCTTGCTTCCTCTTCTTCCCTTTTGCTCCTCTTGTCTTTGTCCATGCCTCCATACTTGGCCAAGGGGCCTCCTACCGTGCTTAGGACCGTCATGGAACCTGCAAAAGATAGCAAAGATCACGAGAGCATGGGGATGATAAAATTATGCATAAAGATTATCAAAACAAGCGCAAATAAGCATACTTTTCATCCATAAAAGAAAAGGAAGCCATAAGAGGAGAAAAGAGGTAGAAAACCTAAGAAAAACAGGAGAAAAGAGACCAATACACTACCCCTAAGGGTAACATAAATGTCACTCATCAATATTGCATCTGATTTTGTTGTTGTTGTATGCTTTTCATTGTGGTGGGTCTTGTGTCTTCTTGCTTTTCATGGTATAGTTTCATGGTGGTGGGTCTTGTGTCTTCTTGCTTTTCAGTGCTATGATTTATGCTTCTGTTGTTTTTGTCTATTGTTTTGTTGTTGTTGTTGGACAGCGGTAATAGTGGAGTTGTTTGTTTAATGCCAACACTGTTTAATTTGGTTAAGTATGGTACTTTATTTTTGAATTAGTTAGGTGGTGGATTATATTTGTGATATGCATTGATTTTATGTGGAAAAAGGTAAATGTTGGAGAAGAGTCATACAAAACTCCTATTAAAGGAAAGAGTAATGTGGCTATAAGTATTGAGATTGAAGAGTGTACAAACGTTGAGGTATCTCTTCCTCCCCACGCTGTTGGAATGATATTTGAGAGTTGGCAAAAATAGACATGTACTTTAGGAGTTACGGAAAACAAGAAGGGTTTGGGGTTGTCTGTTCTAGTGGGGCGACAAAAGGAAGAGGTACAAATGCAAAGGAAACACGTAATATGACTTGGACTTGTGAATGTTTTGGTTTGCCTGGTAGGAAGAGTAAGAAGTCCGGGTCTACCTTTGTTTCAGATTCACAAATAAGTGAAGAAGTTTGTATGAAACGGAAGAGCAAAAAAGTTAGCTGCCACGTGAAGTTGTATGCGAAGGTGAACGAGGTAGGTGAATGGGTAATTGATAAGGCAGTGGTAGATCATCAAGGTCACAATCCCACACCGGGGAAGTCCAAAAACATTACCAAGTTTAGGCAAAAGTTCCTAATGGACAATCCTCACATTGTTCAACAACTTTTAAATGATCGAAAGGCTGGTGTACCTGTGGCTACCTTGTACAATTGCATGGCCTGGCAAAGAAATGGGAGGGAAGAGATGCAATTTACCCAAAATGATTTTCATGCCATAGTTGTGAAGCAAAGAAAAGTTTTGTTTGAGGAAGGTGATACGAAGACAATGTTTGCTTACTTCAAGAGGATGACGGATGATAACTCAAATTTTTTTCATACTCATCTTGTAGATGAGTTGGGTAGGCTCCAAGATGTATTATGGGTTGATGCTAGGAGCCGGGTTTTGTATGAGGAGTTTGGAGACGTTGTTTGTTATGATTCGACGTATTTGACCAATGAATATAAGCTACCCTTTTGTAATTTTGTGAGCGTAAATCATCATGGTCAAACGATATTGTTTGGATGTGCATTAGTTTCCCGCGAGACCGCGGAAACATTTGAGTGGGTCTTTTCTAATTGGTTGAGGTGTATGGGTGAATAGCACCCAATAAGTATCCTAATGGATCAAGACCTGGCGACGAGGAAAGCTTTAAAGGTGACTATGAAAGGAACCACTCATCGATGGTGTATTTGGCACATCACACAAAAATTTGTCAAGAAGCTAGGCAAGCTTCCTAATTATGCCCAAATTCACGATGACCTTGAGAATGTAATTTATGACAGCCTTGATTGTGAAGAGTTTGAGTCAAATTGGTCCGAGGTTATCAAGAAGCATGAACTTGAAGACGATGAATGGCTGCAACGTCTGCCTCCTAATCTCTCTATATATCATTAACTGTTGCAGAAAATCATATATATATAGCATTAATTGTTGCATAGGATAGCTGTACTGTTTGCTTTTGTTGCTTAGGAAAGCTACTGGGATTGAAATTGGGTGATTAGTCCTGTTATTTGCTGTTGAAATATGTTATTTGGGTGATTCTGTGCATACTTGTAAAAGATTATGATTCTGTGCATATTTACATCTGCTACCTGAATATACTTCTGAAGCTTTGCTGTATGCCCTAGAGTTATGAATTTATGTGTCAGTGAATGCCTTAGTTTTTAGCCAGAAATGAATTTTTGTTTTGAGGTATCCTTGAGATGATTTTAGTATATTTTTCAGTATATTTTTTTTGGTAATTAGATGTAACTTGTTGAGATGGCCTTTATGTTTAAGCAAACATGGATTGCATGAAACCTGATTATTGCATGAACCTGCAAGATAACAGAAGAAGCTATAACTGTACTAGGGATTTACAGTTGATTTGAGGGGTAGTGTAATGAAATTTGAATTTTCAATGGTGTGAAAATTCTTATTTTTTTAGCTTACATGTACTGAGATTTGACTTGCACAGATTTGATTTTTCAGTTTCATCTTTTGGTTTGTGTTGTGAATTTATTATGATAGGTTTGTATGACGAATGTCATATGTGGGTTCCCGCCTTTGTGAAACATCTATTTTAGGCTGGAATAAAGACAACTCAGCGTATGGAGAGTATTCATTGGTTTTTTCATGGGTATTTGAGCAAGCACACTTTATTGTCTGAGTTTGTGGAGAGGTATTGTGATGCCTTAGAGGTTAGATGTACTAGTGAGAGAAAAGTTGACTATAACAATGAGCGGTATGTGCGTCAAGCATACACTAAATTTCCAGCTGAGTTGGTATTTTTGAAGATATATACAGATGCCAAATTTAAAGAGGTTCAAAGAGAGTGCAACTGTGTAATATACGTCAGTAGGATTCATAGAAAGCAGATTTCAGATACTTTAACTGAGCATGGTTTGGAGGACCGAATTTGGTACAAGCCAAAAACTCTAACAATGAAATTCCTTCAAAGAGAAGGAGGGAGTACACGCTTGTAATTGATAGTTGTACGTATGAAGTTAACTGTAGTTGTCGGTACTTTGAATGTCATGGCATTATTTGCCGCCACATCATAAAGGTGTTTGAGATGAGCAACCACTATGAGATACCTGACAAGTACATTCTTCTGAGGTGGAGAAAAGATGTGATTCGGAAGCACAGAAGGGTGAAAGTTAATTACCATGACCCAAGCAAAACCGAGGAGGTTTGTAGGTATGACAAGATAATGGTGAGGTTTAGTAGTTTGTGTTCAAAAGCTTCGGGTCACATTGAGACTACTGGAGTGGTGATGCAAGCACTACAGTTAGTCGAATTGCAAGTGGAGGAGAAGTTAGCAGTGGTTGCGAAAAAGAGTGGTCAAGGTTTCATTAGAACACCTTCATCTGTTTGTCTTGCAAAGGAAAAGGACTCAACTACCTCAACTCAGGGACAGGGTAGTTGTGATGGTGTGCAAGAAGTTATTCTTATGAAAGACCCACCCTTACCAAAGAGGCTTGCTCATCGCACCACGGATTCCAGGTACAAGTCATGTGTTGAGAAACCGAAGAAAAAGGCCAAGACAACGAAGAACACGTAACAAAAGAAAATGAGTGATTTTGATATCCAAACAACACCACTTGCAACAATTGGGGTAATCTTTAAAATTGCATTCATGCTTCCAAAATTGTTTTGTTACAGCTTTAGTTTTGGTATTTTTTTTAATCTGATGCACAGAGTTAGGTGCAATCTTTAGAGCATATTTAGATGTGTGCATCAGATTTAGTTGATTCAAACTTGCTGTGGTTGCATCAGATGTAGTTGCTTCAATTGTAGGTGTGGTAGCATCAGATTTAGGGTGCATCAAATTTATGTTCAAATTTGTTGTGATTAACATACATGACAGGTCTACATTAGGTAGGGTCAGTCACTTAGGAAATTTTGAGTGAGAACAATTACAAGCTTGTACTCAGATCTAGATTGCTGAATATTGAGGTGATAGCAATACTTGTTAGGTGTTCAGTAGACTATAATGGTTTGGATTTGTTTTGTTGTATCTGTAATTTTGGTAAAACTGCTGGACACATGCAGGTACCTCATACTCAGAGTATTCAGAACATGGTACCTTACAGACCGCAGTGTGTGGGTGGCATTCAAATGCTGGACGGGGAAGGCTCAATTGGGTATTTCACGTCCATTGGTGGTGGAGGTCAATAGTTCTATGGATCCTAAATTTCTCCTCAACATGGTTTCTATGTTCCGTATCCTCAATTTCCACGGGGTCAGGTTCCTACTGGGATGTATGGATGGCAAACGCCTAATTCACCTTTATCAGCTGCATCAAGACAAGCAGGGTAAGTTCCTATACTACCTCAACCTCAGCCGCCTGTGACTCCGCCATCTCAAGCATCATAGAAGTAGATTAACTGAGTAGGTGACTACATTTGGAAAGTTGATTTTGTAAAGCTGAATTTAGGGTGTCTTACATGACTAGGTGATAGGTAGATCCCATATTTTTGGAACTATTACATGGGAAGGTGATTTATAAAGCCCCTTTTGAAATACTACATGGGAAGGTGATTTTTAAATCCCTTTTTGTTGGTGTGTCACAGATTCCAATATTGGTTGGTGTCTCGGTAAAAAAAAAAAAACTATTTAGAGCAACTTCTATTAATTTGAGTTTGTAAAGGGTACCAGTAGCACAATATTTGTTCCATTGATTTAATCTAAGCTATTTACAACAACTTACATGGCATTGAATATGTGAAGGGTACCACTAGACAAAAATTTGTTCCATTGATTTCATCTAAATCTATTGAACCCTTGTAATGTACCATTGAATATGTAAATGGTACCACTGACAAATGACCTCCACTTGTAGAGGGTATCTCTACACTTTATTAAGGTACCATTGACAATATGTTGCTTGCCACTGAACCCTTGTAATGTACCATTGATTTAATCTAAGCTTGTTACTCACATTGAGACATTAATACTCCACATAATTAACATAATATTTGAGTAAATTTATAAACCCACAACTTGTAATATATATGTAGCGGAATATTTTTCATAAAGTGTTATCTATATGTCTTTATGTTTATTTTTTTTTGGTAAATTTTAGATATAGTCTGTAAATGTAGCTAAAGAAGTGAATCTTGGAATACTAATGACAATGAAGTTTGTATTATGCATGTCTCGGTTTGAAATATTAACAAAATGTCTCGGTTTGATCATTAAAGAATGTAATATTAGTTATGTTTGTTGTTTAATGTTGCGTAACTTTTTGTAACTCCCTTATGAAAGGAATGGTGTCCTTCCAACAAGTGTATTACTCTGATAGAGGGTTCAGAATTATTACAAAGCTAATTCTTCAATAAGGTCAAGTGATCGGAATGCCTAGGTGGAGGCCGCTTCCGATCAGTAATATTAAGGTATAATTAATATTACAGCTTAATCTTAACTGAACCCTTCGGGTCGAACCCAATCGAACAACCGATCCGAGACGACGAATAAATCCGAAGGATTTAATGAGTCGTCGGAGTTTTACGAACACAGACGTCGGATATCGAGCCTAGGGCGTCGAGACTGAGCGTCGCAAAATCACAAGCAACAAGTACGAGCATAGCCGTAGCATCACATTGGCCTAGCCATGTGAAGTATTAGGCTAGGCTAGCTCATCGCATGCCTAGGCGCACCATGTGTGTGCTAGGCGCGCCATGTGTGCTAGGCGCACAAGGCAGCCCATCGCAACAGCATGCCTGCGTGTGTGCGTGCCTTCACATGGCACATCAGCACCGCAGTATGCGTGCATGGGTGCCTAAGCACTGTCGCACCAATCGCAGCACAAGCATGGCACCATCGCATGGCTAGGCCATGCGTGTGTGCGCATGCGTGCAAGCCATTGCAGCATCGCTAGCACAACACCAAGCATCGCATGCTTGTGCGTGTGGCTGGCGAGGCGATGCCCAGCATGCGTGGCTCGCTAGCAGCACGCATGTTGGGAGTGCGAGGGCGTAGGAGTGCGAGTGTGAGTGCCAGGCCAGCGTCAGCAGCTAGCATCGCCCAGGGATAGCACGCAGCAGCAGCACGAGCATCGCCCAGCACAGCACGCACATGCTGGCTGGGGTGATGCGGGGGATGCTGGCTGGTGTTAGCTGGCAGCGCTAGCTGGCTGCCAGCCCAGCACCCTTGGTGCTAGTTTTGTGAGGAGGTGGGGACCAACCTTGGGCAAAGCCTTGGGGAGCAAGGCTATGGTCCCCCCCACCAAACCTTGGGCCTCACTCACCCCTCTCTAATTGCGCCACTTGTTGCGTTATGATTGATTTAATTATTTATTTAATTTTAGAATTAAATAAATTGTTAAATTTAGCAACTCTCCCACATTGGTGGGAGATTGGAGATCAAGGGTCCATTTCCCTATAAATACCAAGGCTTGGGTATTTGGGAAAGAAGACACTTGAGTGGAAAAGTAAAGGAAACTCCATTGTGGAGTATACCTTGAAATTCGTAAAACTCCAAGTTTATATTTTGTCCGGGCCTTGACTAACCTTCGAGGCTTAGGACGATCGAGTCGGGTTTGAGGGTACGATCCCGTTGGAGGCCTCGCATTGTCGAGGTTGAAGTAAGAGCTCGGTGTGAGAGCGAAGCACGCGTCGAGGGTATAATTCTTATCCCTTCTCTTAATTATGTTTTAATTATGTTTTGCTTGTATTAGTTGCATTAATTATGGGGGCGGGTCTTGGGGGGTTTCTTTCCGCGTAGTGAGGGTCACTACGAAATCCTACAGCGGTATCGGAGCCACGCTCCTTTTAATTTTTGCAATTATTTATTAATTAAGGTGTTTTAAAGTAAGATTTAAATTCTGGTTTTGCATTTCTAATTAGATTAGAAGCTCGTTTAATTAATTTTAAAACTCGTATTTTTCTCGATTTGGCTGTCGAATCTAGATTTTTGCTCAAAATAGTGTTTTTTTGGGTGGAATCGACATTCTGAAACAGATTCAACCATTTTTGAGGGCTGTCCAGAAGCCAAATTCGAACCAGAAACCCAAGTTTTTGGGGTTTTTTCGTTTTTCAACGAAAGTTTTAAATCTTTTAAGCCTGATTAATGCAAGCATTACAAGGTTAGATTAAATGCATTATTGCATCCCTAATCTACTGCTATTTTAAATATCCTTAAGCATAATTATGGAGTTTTAATTAGTGCTTGAGTTGATATGCTATTTGTCACACAAACTTGATGCAAATAAATTGCATTAATGTGTGAATGTTTGATGTGAATGTGTAATTTTAAGTTCTTAAGTATGTTAAAGATCTAATCTTTAAATGTTTAAATGATTGGAACTTTAACCCTAAATTCCATATTGAACAAAGTTTGGATTTTTCATATTTGGTTGATTAAAATCCATGAAATTCAAATACTTGTGAGTAAAATTTTGATTAATCTTCATATTAGAAGATGTAATCTTGATGGTTAATTTATTTTTCCAACTCCCATTTGTCAAATCCATTATTAATTTGTATGTTGGTTAAATTAATTATGGACATAGCTCATTCAATTTTAAAAGCATAAAGAAAGACCTAAATTGTTTCAAAATAATTTTTTTGATGATTTAGGCTTGTGCACCATTAAAATTGAATTTAATTAAGTTAGACTTATTTTATTTTATTTTTCCTCAAATTGATTCTAAAATAAAATTTAGAATTAATTTATGCCACACATAAATCGGGATTAATATCCCGAGTAAAATGCACGCAAATCGATGCAAAACCGCATGCATCACCAAGGCTAGCCGGGCTGCCCAGCAGCCCGCATGTAGGTTGCCTATGGTGCGCGCATGGGCTGAGCATCGAAGGTGTGTGGTTGTGTGGCGAGGGGTGCTAATGCACTGGGCTTGGGTAGTGGCGTAGGCTGCTGGATGCTTGGGGATGCTGCTTGGCAGCGTGGTAGCAAGTACCAGCCAGCCAACCACTTGCTGGCAGGCGCCAGCATGCGAGCTAGCATGCGTAGCAAGCAACTGGTGCTGGCCAGCGTAGTGTGTTGTGTTGGGCACAACATACTAGCACCAAGCGCCAGGATAAGCCATGATGCTGCTGCTGCGTGAGTGGCGAAGGCTGCTGGCGTGCTTGTGCTGCTGCTGGGCAGCGAGGCAGCAAGCCCCAGCCAGCCAGCCCACTGTTGCCTAGCAGCCATGGTGATGGCTATTTTGCTTAAAACTTGAGCTATGCATTTTGCAAAATTTTGCCAGTTTTAAAATATTTATGTAATTATTTTAACGAGGTTAAAAACCTCGATTTTTTTATTTTTGCAAAATTTTGACAAATTATGGGTTAAGCCAACTTAATTAATCGGATTGATTAAGTATGGCTGCGGAATTTAGTGGGAGCTTAGTTGATTACGTGAGTAATTTCCTTTTTTAGAAATAATGGATTAAACAACTTTGACTAGTTTTAATTAGGCGTGTTAATCGGATTAACCACCTAAGTTAGTTACTAGTTTTGCGTGTTTAATTGTGTATTTCGTAAAATGCATGGGCCATTCACAAATAGTGAATGGGTGAATGAAAGATTGTTTTCAAAACAGGTTTTGAGAAAAATGGCAACTAGTGGGACCCGACTAGGATAAAAAATACGGACTGCGTTTCGTTATGTATTTTTGTAAATCTAAATACGGTCTGCGAACCGTTAAGTATTTTTGTACTTTAGATTAATCTTAGTCATAGTAGCTAGTTATTTTATTTTGGCAAAGATGTCTCAAGACGGTATTTCGATGAAGACGAGCCAAGATGAAGACCCTTGGAGATTTGAAGATTTCAAGGGGTCATGCTAGTTGCCAAATGCATCTATTTTTATGCTTCATATATATTGTTGTTATATATATATATTTGAATGATAGATGCATGTCTAGGATTTCAAATGTTGCGATGATTAGTTAAGTTCACTTAAATCAACCAACATAGAAACCCTAGGTCCCTTAAAATATTGAGCTTAAATTTGCCGTTCCAAGAACGACACTTACCGAACTAATGCGCGTATGTGATGGGCTATGCCAAAGCGAGGCATCACTATTTCCCTAGGAACGTAAGGTATACTAGGTATACAAGTTGTCTTGGTTAAGCTCAACGATATCAATAAGGAGTCCTTAGATGTCGTGGCAAAAGAGATAAAATGTCAAGAATGCATTAGATGCGACGTTTTATCAAACCGAGAGTAGCTTGGAGCTATTAGCAATTGGATTTCTTACCCTAAAATATCTAGTGTTAAGACAAGCCAAAGCATGCTTAATCACTTTTTGATTTTTGGGATCTCAGAATCATTTTATTCTCGCCTAAAAGGGACAAATTATTAATGCGTGGATAAAATGCTCAATAAGATTGAACATTTGCATGAACACTTTTAATTTCAAACTTATTGATTATATGAATGGTTTTTCATTTCAAATTATTTCAATTGTAGAACTATGTCTGCAAGTAACTCAAATAACAACCATGTGTGCCCGGAATTTCCCGAAAAGTTGGAATTTTGCCTCAACTTGGTCAACTTTAAGGAGTGGGAGGAGGAACTCAGGAAAATTCTCTGGAATTGTTCCATAGAGTATACTCTTGATAATCCCATTCCAAGCTTCTTCTCTAAGGGGATTATGACCGATGAGGCTCATGAAGAATGGTCTTCCAATTGCAAGAAAGTCTCACGACTCATGGCTAATTCCATCCCGGAAGATTGGGAGGAAAACCTTTCCTCCTACCTTCCGGACATGTTCCTCAAAGCACTTGAGGACGTTGTCAATGTAAGAGTCACCAAGAGTGACAATGGAAACTATGATGGACTCGTGTTTGATTTGACTAGGTCACTCTCAAACAAGAAGATAAAGCCACCAAATGTGGGTTATCTTGCTAAGGAAAGGCGTCGGCTTTGGACAAAGGTCTACAATTCCAAATTGAGACCCGGCATGCCCTTCCGACCTCATGTGCTTGGAATGACTAGGCTCTTCAAACACATGCAGCTTCTCGGAATCTCATTGGAGGATGAGATGGCGGGGCATATCTTGCTTGCTTCGCTCCACTCGGGCTATGATGCACTTAGAGTGCATATAGCTGCGGGAAAGGAGACACACTCCTTAATGAAGGTGGTGCAACTACTCAGCCGAGCCACCGCATGTGGAATGACCGAGAGGCCCTTGAGAGCAAGGAGAAGGGAGTTCAAGAAGGTCAAGGCAAAGATGCGTTGCTTCTATTGAGGTGGGCAAGGCCACTACAAGAGAGAATGCAAGCTCTTTCGGGAAGAGGAAGTGAGGAATGGAGTATCTGCCTCAGGTATCTTCCTTAAACACTTGTGAATTAAGCTTATCATAGGTATTAGATACCAAGTATGACTCACTTTATGTTGCCTTTTCAGGAACCAAGTGAAAAGCTTATCAAGTGTTAGTGCAAGGACAAGTAGACGACGAAGATGGTTTATCGGTCGTGCTTGCATGCACTATTTTGTCTATGACATGTAATTAAACTAATCCTAGTTTTCATCATGCTTTTGAACATACTATGATCTATGGTGTTAGACACCTAGTTATTTTGAATGTAAGACTTTGACAATGGATGTTTAAAAAATGTCTTGCAAATATATGTTCAATGAAAATTGCATGTTTTACATATGATTAGACAAAAGTTGATACCGCTACTTAAACTAAAACATCTAAGAATTTAACTTCGTTAACAAACATTAGTAGATATGGCTATATCTACCTAATGTCGAATAAATCTGAATCTTTTGAGAAATTCAAAGAATTTCAAAAAGAAGTTGAGAATCAACTTGGCAAGAAAATTAAAGCACTTCGATCGGATCGAGGTGGCGAATATTTGAGCCATGAATTCGACAATCACTTGAAAGAAAATGGTATTCTTTTAGAGCTGACACCTCCCGGAACTCCTCAATGGAACGGAGTGTCCGAACGGAGGAATCGAACCTTGTTAGACATGGTTCGATCTATGATGGGTCTTAGTGAACTTCCTATCTCTTTCTGGGGACATGCGCTACAAAACGCGGCACTAACACTGAACCGAGCTCCGTCAAAAGCTGTTGAAAAGACTCCATATGAATTATGGACTAAGAAACCTCCTAAGTTGTCTTTTCTCAAGATTTGGGGATGCGAAGCATATGTCAAACGATAAATTTCGGACAAACTTCACCCCAAATCAGTTAAGTGTTTCTTTGTGGGGTATCTAAAAGAAACCAAAGGGTATTACTTCTACAATAAATCCGAGAACAAAGTGTTTGTTGCTCGTGATGGTGTCTTTTTGGAGAAGGAACACCTTTCCAAAATGACAAGTGGGAGGAAAATCGAACTCGACGAAGTTCGAGAGGACGAGCAGCAATGTCAACCTGATAAAACTGACAATCTAAGTGCTTTGGAAGCAGCTGAGAAGATTGGTCAGAATCAAACAGACAATGTAAATGCTCAACCCATTACCCTTCGTAGGTCGTAACGACAAAGATCTCAACCAGACAGACACCTTGGTATTGTCTTAACCGATGATCAAGACATCCTAGTTGGGGATGGTAATGAGCCAGCGACATACAAACAAGATATGACAAGCTCCGGCTCTGCTAAATGGCAAGAAGCCATGAAATCCGAGATGGACTCCATGTCTGAAAATTAAGTCTGGGACTTGGTGAATTTGCCCGAGGGTTACATACCCATTGGTTGCAAATGGATCTTCAAATTGAAGACATACAAGGATGGAAATGTATCAATATACAAAGATAGACTTGTGGCAAAAGGTTATAGACAAATCCACGGGATTGACTATGATGAAACCTTTTCACCAGTTGCAATGCTAAAGTCTGTCCGGATTATCCTAGCGATTGCTGCATATTATGATTATGAAATATGGCAGAAGATGTCAAAACCGCCTTCCTAAATGGAATTTTGGAAGACACTGTGTATATGACACAACCAGAAGGTTTTGTTGATCCAAGCAACGCTGGAAAGGTATGAAAGCTTAAGAAGTCCATTTATGGACTAAAGCAAGCAAGCAGAAGTTGGAATCTGCGATTTTATGAAGCCATCAGCAAGTTTGGCTTTATCAAGAATCCAGATGAGTCTTGTGTCTACAAGAAGGTCAGTGGGAGTGACATCACATTCCTAGTCCTATATGTCGATGACATACTACTCATTGGAAGCAGCACAAAATTCCTAGAGTCCGTAAAGTGCTGGTTGGGAAAGTGCTTTTCAATGAAGGACTTAAGAGAGGCACAGTACATATTGGGCATCAAGATCTACAGGGATAGATCTAAGAGGATGATTGGATTGAGCAAGAGTACTTACATTGATAAAGTACTAGCACGATTCAACACGGAGAATGCCAAAAGAGGGCATCTACCCATGTCCCATGGCGTAACTCTCAGCAAGAAACAGTGTCCACAGACACCTGTTGAGCGAGAGAGAATGAATTAGATCCCATATGCTTCGCTAATTGGATCGATCATGTATGCCATGATATGTACCAGGCCAGATGTATCGTGCCTTGAGCGCTACGAGCCGATACCAATCAAAACCAGGAGAGGCGCATTGGACTGCGACCAAGAATATCCTGAAGTACCTGAAAAGGAACAAGGATAAATTCCTGGTTTATGGTGGCCAGAAAGACCTTGTTGTTGAAGGTTACACCGACGCTAGCTTCCAGACTGACATAAACGACTTCAAGTCACAGTCAGGGTACATATTTTGCCTAAATGGAGGAGCATTTAGCTAGAAGAGTGCCAAGAAGAGCACAACTGCAGACTCTACAACTGAAGCCGAGTACTTGGCTGCTTCAGAAGCTGCTAAGGAGGTTGTTTGGATTCGCAAGTTCATCAGTGAACTTGATGTTGTACCCTCCATTAAGGGTCCGATAGATCTCTACTGTGACAACAATGGAGCTATCGCTAAGGCTAGAAAGCCAAGAGAGCACCAGAAGGTCAAACATGTCCAAAGGCGATTTCACATGATAAGGAAATGGAAATCCGAAGGTGAAATCAGAATTTGTAAGATCGGAACGGATGATAATGTGGCCGATCCTTTGACTAAACCTCTACTTCAAGTGAAACACAACAAGCACGTTGAGGCAATGGGAATCAAGCACATTGGAGATTGGCTTTAAAATTCCCTGTACATATGTTTTAATTAAACTGGTCGTTTTAATGTAAGACACTGTATTGAAACCATCCATTTATGGAGTAATTAATTTTATGCAAAATTACTATTCACTCCATTTCTATTTAATTGTGGTTTAGAATTAAATAATGAGTCCATTCGATTTATGGAAATATTCAAAACAGGGTATCAAGACCATGTCTTGGATAAAGAAACACCTGTTAAGTGAACATTGAATATTTAAATCGAAAATTGTCCCTAATCGAGGTCATCTAACTGAGGGACGATTGATGACCACCAGAGATTAGTGTGTAGTATGATTTACAACACCGTTTCTTGTGCTGCAAGGACATGATAGTCATAAATCATTTGCACAGATGCCAGTTTGGAACTGCACCGGATCGACCTATGAGTTTACTTTAAGAGATTCAAATTATCATAAGTACATTTCTCATTATAGCTATCGGAACTTATTTCCTCTACCATGAGTATTGTGAAGTTTTCTTGTTTGAGTACTAGTCTCTTTGATGTTGCCTAACGTCTGCCGTAACTGGGGGATCATAACGGGAACACTCGGGAGATTAGGTCCTCTTAGTAAGAGAAACTTACAGTACAAGACTAGGAATGTCCCCCTATCAACAATAGGGAATATGTCTTTGTTGTTTATAAGGCCGCTCGAAGAGCGAGACTGTGAAAATGTATGGCCGTGCTCAGATGGATTTTAGAAATCATCTGCTTATTGACAGTCGAACTCAGAGATCGAGAAACACTTCTGAACGTAATAAGTATGACGATGAATCTTACCTTATATTTCATGAAAAGACATTAAGCGACATAGGAAATAGGCTATACACTGCATGCACACTTGTTCGGAAGGATAAGTGGGAGATTGAAAGGAATGGTGTCCTTCCAACAAGTGTATTATTCTGATAGAGGGTTCAGAATTATTACAGAGCTAATTCTTCAGTAAGGTCAAGTGATCGGAATGCCTAGGTGGAGGCCGCTTCCAATCAGTAATATTAAGGTATAATTAATATTACAGCTTAATCTTAACTGAACCCTTCGGGTCGAACCTAATCGAACAACCGATCCGAGACGACGAATTAATCCGAAGGATTTAATGAGTCGTCAGAGTTTTATGAACATAGACGTCGGATATCGAGCTTAGGGCGTTGAGACCGAGCGTCGCAAAATCACAAGAAACAAGTGCGAGCATAGCCGTAGCATCACATTGGCCTATCCATGTGAAGTACTAGGCTAGGCTAGCTCATCGCAAGCCTAGGCGCACCATATGTGTGCTAGGCGCACCATGAGTGCTAGGCGCACAAGGCAGCCCATCGCAACAGCATGCCTGCGTGCGTGCGTACCTTCGTATGGCACAGCAGCACCGCAGCATGCGTGCATGGGTGCCTAGGCACTATTGCAGCACAAGCATGGCACCATCGCATGGCTAGGCCATGCGTGTGTGCGCATGCGTGAAAGCCATCGCAACATCGCTAGCACAGCACCAAGCATCGCATGCTTGTGCGTGTGGCTGGCGAGACGATGCCCAGCACGCATGCTGGGAGTGCGAGGGCGTAGGAGTGCGAGTGCGTTCGAGTGTGAGTGCCAGGCCAGCGCCAGCAGCTAGCATCGCCCAGCGATAGCACGCAACAACAGCACGAGCATCGCCCAGCACAACACGCACATGTTGGCTGGGGTGATGCGGGGATGCTGGCTGGTGCTAGCTGGCAGCGCTAGCTGGCGTGCTAGCTGGCTTCCAGCCTAGCTCCCTTGGTGCCGGTTTTGTGAGGAGGTGGGGACCAATCTTGGGAAAAGCCTTGGGGAGCAAGGCTATGGTCCCCCCCACCAAACCTTGGGCCTCACTCACCCCTCTCTAATTGCGCCACTTGTTGTGTTGTGATTGATTTAATTATTTATTTAATTTTAGAATTAAATAAATTGTTAAATTTACCAACTCTCCCACATTGGTGGGAGATTGGAGATCAAGGGTCCATTTCCCTATAAATATCAAGGCTTGGGTATTTGGGAAAGAAGACACTTGAGTGGAAAAGTAAAGGGAACTCCATTGTTGAGTATACCTTGAAATTCGTAAAACTCCAAGTTTATATTTTTTCCGGGCCTTGACTAACCTTCGAGGCTTAGGATGATCGGGTCGGGTTTGAGGGTACGATCCCGTTGGAGGCCTCGCATTATCGAGGTTGAAGTAAGAGCTCGGTGTGAGAGCGAAGCACGCGTCGAGGGTATAATTCTTATCCTTTCTCTTAATTTTGTTTTAATTATGTTTTGCTTGTATTAGTTGCATTAATTATGGGGACGGATCTTGGGGGATTTCTTTCCGCGTAGTGAGGGTCACTACGAAACCATACACCTTAGTCGTCTAATAATATACAAGGTTAAGTCACATTAATCAATAATAGTATGCTTTAGGGTTTGGGGATCAAGTAGAGTATCACTTACATATAGTAGGGTACCACTGAAACAATGAAGGGTACTATTCTTCATATTAAACAACAGTGTTCTACTTGATCGCTTTAGGGTACCATTGAAACTGTGTAGGGTACCACTATTAACAAGAATCCATTAGGGTACCACTCAATTATCGTAGGGTTCGATCCAATCAAGTTAGGGTACCATATATACCTTCTAAGGTACCATTGGTAAATTTTGAATTACCACTTGCACTACTATAAAGTGGTACCATCTAGAAAATTGTTTGCTACTACTATAATTTAGCAGGCGTAACATATGTAGAATTATGTGTTTAGGGGTTAAGTTTTATTAATGTAGAATTATCGGATATTATGTCATAACCTCCTTATGTAGCCATTTCAAACAAAATACGACACTCTTCCATGTGTATAGTGTAGCTAGGTAATTAAAGGTTGTACAAAGGAATTGTTAATGTTTGTCCAATTACTATACTGTGTTTGTGGATGTTGCACGTAGTAATAACTTTTGTTAATTCAATGCGAAAAGATTTCACTTAGACAACGCTAATAGTCCTCCTTGTGGCTTCCTACAAGTATCAGTAGGTAGTCCCTATTTTGTATAGCTCCTATTACATGTGGTGTTCATTTGACATTCCGGAAGGCACCACTAATAGGCTTTATTTTGTGACAGGATATGGAGACTTGATGTCAGATCAAGTCAGTTGTGACAAGTTCACTTCAAATTGGTACCACTGAACGTACGATACTCTTCCATGTGTATTTTGCATGGACTAAAATTTTTAACATTATAATGCTATTTAATTTAGTCACTTTGTCATGCGTCCTAGTAAAATTCCTTGCAAATGTGCATTCGGTTACTTTTACTATTGTAGGTAATAGTATATTTCTAGATTGAACTTGTTAGTCGAAGCGTACAATTATAATAAATTATATAACCATCGTGTACGTAATAATTATTAATTGAAAGGCTTCATGTTGTGATTAGTTTTTTTGGTACTTATCAAATAAAATTGACAACAATTAATTCAGTACATTATGTTGTGCATATTTAACGAAGAGGTGTCTATGTAGGTAATAATTATTAACATTTAAATGCCTTATGTTGTGATTAGTTTTTTTTGGTACTTATAAAAAAATTACAATAATAATTGCAATTTTTTTTTTCTGAAAAAAAAAACCAAGGGTGAAGTAAAACCATTTAAGAGATAATGGCATTGTTTAGCGTGAAGGCTTGCTTCGTTTCACGCACCAAACTTCACACTTCAATTGACATCACCATTATATCATAAATATCATGTGTTGTATTAAATCCCTTCATTTTTACTTTCTTTAGCAAATTTTCTGCAAATTAAAACTTTAAACTTTTCTGCAAATTAAAACTTTAAACTTTTCCCAAAAATGGACCACAATGGAGCATCAAGTTCGAGCAATCAACCAGACGAAGACACTTTGCAGCGACGTCTAGAACAATTAATAGTGGAATTGCAGTTGATGGAGGCTCGCCATGCAGAAAAGGAATTGCAAATTGCGGAAGTCAAATCTCAACTCAAGGACATGAAACAGAGTGCAGGGGGAAAGAGGGAGACGATTACTCTGGATGTTTCAGAAAAAGGGAATAGTAAGAGGCAAAGAACAGAGGTAATCGAAAATGTGGATGCCAGAGATGAACAACCGGAAGATCAAGGGGTTGTAGCGCCAGAAGATGAACAAGTGGGAGGAGGGAACAGGGAAATCGGAGTCATAGTGCCTGAGAATGTTGCAGAAGAGCCAGTGGAAGACGAGGATTCTGAGAAGGGGAGGACTCTGAAGAAGAGCTAGAGGAAGACTCTGAAGATGATGGCTGGTCTGATGATGATGATGAATCTGACATGAATGGTGGTGGTGGTGGGCAACTCCTGCTGTATGGTTATGACATCGAGGATGATCGCCAGATGACCACATTATTCCCCATTACTCGTCTGGTTCAGGTACTAACGATGACTCTGGTTCTAGTTCAAGTGATGATTCTGATGCTTATGGTCGCTCTCCCCGCAACTACTACAACATGGTTTAGGCCTCCTTCTCTTTACTTTAAGTTTATGTTAATGAAAACAATATTTTGTGGATTTGATGTTGTTTTGTGAATTAACTAAGTTTGGTGTTGCCTTGGTTTTTTTTTTCGGGAAATTGTGAAGAAATTTCAGGTTAGGATGATCATTTTAGTTGTTTTTATGGTTTTATGTATTTGATGATCAAACAATTGCTTTTGGATTTATGGTGTTTGGTATATATTTTATGTTATCAAATGATGGGTTCGTTTGTGGAATGGTTAATTGATGATTGAAAATGAATTTACTTGATTAATTTCGTAATTTTCATTGTTATACTACTTATTTTGGGATAATTTTTACGAGGCTTATTTTGGGATGATTGTTACGATGCTGTGTTTGCACTATAGTTTGATAAATACTTATAATGTTTCTAAGTCAATGATTGAGATATACCATTGTTGTTCATAGATGAATGAAAAAAAGAAACTCTGTTTTCTGAAATTTCTACCAATATTTATTCATAGCATAACTAGGCATAACAAAGACAATACTTAGTTACAAACTGCAGTAAACTACTGTCCTTACTTGTCCAATTGAAAACACTTCACCATAAAATGAACAACAAAGCCACCACATTAAGTAGTTGTTGGGTTGAAATCTGTTTCCCCTAACAATGGATGTAGAATTGGAATTCAACAATAATTGATGTTTTTGGTTTGTTGAAATTGGGAATTTCTGTAGAGACTAAATAGGAGTTTGGATAGAGCCTTAAGGAAGCCCTATTTATAAGAATGATCACATCTGGGTATGGCGGTAAATGGCACAAAAAAACTCCCGCCACCTAACTTTGTCTTTTTATAAAGTGGTAAAAAAAAGTCTATGTCTGGATGTAGTTTCAGTAGAACTTTACCATCATCTAACAACACTTGACAGGCCGTTAATTAAGACCATTGAAACTCATATTGTACAACTTAGAATTCCTCAAGAGTATAATGGTATCATTTCTGTATCAGTCACTCCACTAAAGTGTAAGGTAATGAAAGCCTTCTAGTTGTTAGTGTGACTACTTTCCAAATGAAAGAAACATTTACAATAATTACTGGTCCTCATCTATATTTTAAGTGATTATCTAGATGTTTGAAAGTGTTAATGGCCACAGTTGTTGCCTCATTTACCTTTGTGTCACTGATGACGATATGATAAATGTTAACCTAGACTCTCTAATGATGCATGAACATTGTTCAAAACTGTACCACTAGACAAAAATCTCTTGCATTGATTTCATCTAAGCTATTTAAAACAACTTATATGGCATTGTGTATGTTAAGGGTATCACCAGACAAAAATTTCTTCCATTGATTTCATCTAAGCTATTTACAACAATTTACACGGCATTGAATATGTAAAGGGTACCACTGACAAATGACCTCCACTTGTAGAGGGATCTTTAAACTTTATTAAGGTACCATTGACAATATGTTGCTTGCCACTGAACCCTTGTAATGTACCACTAAGATATTGTTATCCAAACATAAATGTTACTCACATTGAGACATTAATACTCACATAATTAACATAATATTTGAGTAAGTTTAAAAACCCACAACTTGTAATATAGATGTAACTGAATATTTTTGATAAAGTATTCTCCATATGTCTTAATGGTTTTTTTTTTTTTTTTTGTTTGTTTGTTTGTATTTTAGATATAGTTTGTAATTGTAGCTAAAGAAGTGAAGTTTGGAATACTAATGACAATGAAGTTTGTATTATGCATATAAGTGAAAATAAAGTTTGGAATACTAACAACATGTCTTGGTTTGATCATTAAAGAATGGAAAATTAGTTCTGATTGTTGTTTATATGTTGTGTAACTTTTGGTAACTCCTTAGTCTTCTAATAATATACAAGGTTAAGTCACATTAATCAATAATTTTAAGCTTTAAGCTTTGGGGTTCAAGTAGAGTATCACTTACATATAGTAGGGTACCACTGAAACAATGAAGGGTACCATTATTTATAATATACAACAGTGTTGCACTTGATCGCTTTAGGGTACCATTAAAACTATGTAGGGTACCATTATTAACAAGAATTCATTAAGGTACCACTCAAGTATTGCTAATAACCTGAAAAGTCATAGACCATTTTTCTTGTAAAGCTGCTCTGTGAACTCTGATATTTCTTTTTTGCTATAGTTTGAAATTGAGATGGATGTTGGAGGGCTTTATATATATATATATATATATATATATATATATATATATATATATATATATATATATAATTAGAACCCCACTTTTCTATTCAAGAAAGGAATATATTTTTGGTAATTTGGATGATAATCACAAAAGTGAATAAGTAGATTAAGCAAATTGTAACTCTGATACTTAATCTCTTGTGGTTCATGTGCTAAAGGCTAGAGCAAATTGTTCATTTGTTTTGAGTTAGAAAAACTTGTTGTTGGATATCTCACATCATTCTGTAATTACATTATGGAAAGTAGAAGCATGTTCCCTTACCTACTCCAGAGTATTTTTGCTTCTTGTCTTTTCTTCATCTGGCTGCCCTTTTCAAATAAGCAATTTTGGTCTGTTAGGAGTATGTGCCTGTCTATTCTCTTTGGGTTCTTCCACATGGTTAATATTGGTAATTAACCTTATCACGTGAATTATGCATGATGATCTTGTTAGCAATAATGAAACATTGCAATAAAGTGAACTTTTGTTATAACATTACAATTTCCTTAGTGTGATATGTAAAGTTTAGATCTTATTCATTATCCATTTAAATTGAATCACATAATTGAAACTATATAATCTTGAAAAAGTGAGTTAAAGTTAAAATTGATAGTGCACAAATAATTAAGATTTTAGAGAGTATAATTTTACTTTATCAATTTTCTATTTTAACAAGATTAAGCGTATGTGAACCTAAAGATAGTTTTTAGCTAGAGATTGTTGATGCCAAGTAAGTGTTCCTTATAGACCAGTAGCATATTTCTTATTAGCTGGGAATTATTATGAGTTAATGGAATCATGTCTACCTAACTTTTATTTCATTGTTAGTGGTTTCTTATTTGAAGTTTTATCTAAACACTTTGTAATTTTCAGTTTAGTTAGTGAGTAAAACTAATTATTCTCTTCTTATATATAACTCTTGATCTTAATAGTCATAAACTTATATGTACTAGATTTTGGTTTATAACTAATATGTGTAAGTGTTAAGATATCATAGATGATCTTTATATGTATTTGCTTCAGATTTCTATTTTCAGCTTTAGTATTGTATATATTCTTTAATTTCATAATATAGATGATCTCTAAATTTAGTTGCTTGTGTAATTTAGGAATTGACATAAATTAAGTTATGGATCAAAATTGGATGAATTATCCTAGAAGTTTGGAGGACTTTAAAGTTGCTTGAATCTTTTTCTTGATGATTATTTTGCCAAGGACGCCATTGGAGATCAAATATTTTGCCCTTGAAAAACGTGTTCGAGGCGTTTTTGCCATTCTAGAGATGACGTTTATGATCATTTGATTGTTAATGGGTTTGTGAAGGGATTCAAGGAGTGGGTCTTGCAAAGGGAAGGATATTCTTCTACAAATAATAATAGGCAAACTATGCATAAAGTAAATAATCAAAGTACACATGATGATATCGATGGCTTCTACATGATACTTTTAGAGATGTGGGTGAAGGTCTAAATAGAGATCATGAGGTTGAAAGTGAGCCAAATGAGGAGGCTAGAAAGTTTTTTCATTTGGTGGAAGAAGGAAAGAAAGAGCTCTATCCGGGCTGTAAAACTTTCTCAAAATTGTCTTTCATAATTCGTTTGTTTCTCTTTAAGTGCCTTAATGGCTTAAGCAATGTAGCCTTTGGTGATCTTTTAAAGTTATTAAGAGAGGCATTTCCAATGGCCGAACTTCCTAAATCATTTAATGAATCTAGGAATATAGTGAAGAATTTGGGTCTTGATTATAAAAAAATCCATGCTTATCCCAATGATTGTGTTCTTTATAGGGAGGAATTTGAAGGAGCGGATGTTTGTCCTAAGTGTGGTACATCTAGGTGGAAGTCTAACAATGATCTTGCCAAAGTTTTAAGGCATTTTCCTTTGATACCTAGATTGCAAAGACTATTCATGTGTTCCAAAACAGCCGAATTAATGGTTTGGCATGATAAAGGCCGAATAAAAGATGACAAAATTAGACATCCGGCAGATGCCCAATCTTGGAAGGACTTTGATTCATCATATCCTGCCTTTAAAAATGAAGCACGAAATGTACGTTTAGCTCTTGCTAGTGATAGATTCAATCCATTTTGAACTATGAGTGTTGCTCACAGTACATGGCCTGTTATGTTGATAAATTACAACCTTCCACCTTGGCTTTCTATGAAACTGGAATATTTTATGTTGTCTTTGTTAATTCTTGGCCCTAAATCCCCTGAAAATGACATAGATGTTTTTTTATAAGCATTAATTGACGAATTGAAGGAATTATGGGAATTTGGGCTTGAGACTTATGATGCATTTAAAAAACAATCATTTCAATTGCATGCTGCATTAATGGGGACGATAAATGATTTTCCAGCTTACGCCATGTTGTCTGGATGGTCAACTAAAGGAAATTATGCATGTCCTAATTGTAACCATGATGTGAAGCCTAAATACTTGCATCACAGCAAAAAGAATTGTTACATGGATACTCGAAGGCATCTTGATATGGATCATCCTTGGCGAAAAAATACAAATTCATTCAATGGAGAAGTAGAGGATAGGTGTGCACCTTCTCCTTTATCAGGTACTGATTTGATGAATGAATTAAAGAACTTTGAAAATGATTTTGGGAAGAAAAGTAAAGGTGGAGGTGGTAAAGGTCCATGGAAAAAGAAATCATGCTTCCTGCAGCTGTCTTATTGGTCTAATATTAAATATCGTCATAATTTAGATGTCATGCATATCGAGAAAAATGTCTTCGATAATATTGTTGGCACTTTGTTAGACATTCCAGGAAAGCCTAGAGACCATAATACCGCACGTTTGGATTTGTTGGATCTTGGCATAAAACCACATCTCCATCCTTATCCATCTGAAGATGGCAGCCACATGCTATTTCCACAAGCGCCTTATTCTATGAGTAATGCAAAGAAGGATTTGTTTCTCAAAGTTCTTAAGGAAACAAAGTTACCTTATGGGTATGCATCTAATATCGGGAGGTGTGTGCATGTTAAAGAAAGGAATTTTTCTGGCTACAAAACTCATGATGCACACGTCGTATTGCATCACTTGCTTCAAGTTGCTGTCAGGAAGACATTGCCAAAAAATGTTGCAGTACCTTTAACTAGATTAGGGAACTTTTTTCATGGTATATGTAGTAAAATTGTGAAGAATTAGATAGGTTAGCATCTGAAGTTGTCGATATACTTTGTCAATTTGAAATGATATTCCCTCTTGCATTCTTTGATGTTATGATTCATCTACCTGTTCATTTAGTAGAGGAAATCAAATTTGGCGAACCTGTGCAATATCGATGGATGTACTTTGTTGAGAGGTATTTAGGTAAGCTGAAGTCCTATGTTCGAAATAGGAGTAATCCCGAAGGAAGTATAGCAGAATGGTATATGATGGAAGAGTGCTTGACATTTATTTCTCGATATTTGCGTGAAGGTGTAAACCCTAGACTAGATAGAAGATGTGCTAGGAATTTTTTCTTGAATCAGCATGATGATGAATTATCTTTGTTTCCTAAAGTAGGACATCCTATTGGAGGGAAAAGGAAGAGAAAAGGAAAAGGATTTACATTAGATTTCCAAAGTCTTAAAAACGCTCATAGATATATTGTCTTCAATTGCGACAATGCAACAGTTGAAACATACATCAAGTAAGAGTTTTTTTCTTTTAATATATTTTCAGTTTTTATAATTTTATTTTAATAAAAATAATGATATTTTTTCTGTTATAATTCAGAGAACATCAACTTTGGGTGAATAGCCAAGGTCGAAAGCGTAGATGGGATAGTGCACAAAGTCATAGTAAAGATTTTATTTATTGGTTTTTTGAAAAAGTACAAAGGGAGCAGGTTAACGGAGAAATTTTTTGGTTGGCTAAGGGTCCTAATCCTAAGGCCAGGAGGTACACCGGGTATTTTATTAATGATTATAGGTTTTACACTAGAGAACGTGATTCACGATTAAAGACTCAAAATAGTGGAGTGACTTTGACAGCTTTGACTTCAAGTTTTGCCAGTTCAAGGGATCAAAATCCCGTCGACGGAGATGTTACCTACTATGGTGTAATAGAAGAAATTTTTGAGTTAGACTTTTGGTCTCAATTTAGTGTTGTGTTACTTAAGTGCGATTGGTTTCTTAGTGATATTGATGAGTTTGGGCTTACATATGTCAATTTCAAGAAGAAATGTTCCAAAGATGATCCATTTGTATTGGCTTCTTTGGTTCATCAAGTATACTATTCCCAGGATTCATTAGAAAAAGATATTCAATACGTCATGAAAAGGGTTCCAAGAGACCTTTTTGACTTTGAGGAAGCACTGAATGAGGAAACATATTGGGAGGAGCCTATTGATTCTAGTTCTAATAACATGTCTTCTTTCGATGCTAATCATATTCATGTAGGAGTTGGTGGTGGTGAAGTGCGTGCTGTGAACATAAATGATTTATCAGACTATGAGGATGTTAATAACCTTGAAGATGACATTCACTATGATAATACAGATTGGGATTGGATGGATGCAACTGATGATATTCTAGCTCATGAGCCATAAGATTATTAATGAATCTTGAGAAATTGTATTTATTTAAAAAAAAAATCGATTTTATTATATTACACTCTGTTTTATGTATTAGACTTGCTATTTGAACATTTGATTTGCCTTGATTAGTAATAATTATTTATCATCTTTGTACTTCCTCAAAATTATCTTCTTCCTTAGTCGATTATATTATATTACACTCTGTTTTATGTATTACACTTGCTATTTGATAGGTCTAAACTTTTTTTTTCCCACTAACTGTTTATAATATTTGTTTGCAGAATGACGAAGAATGGAAGTAAGAAGCCTGAAATTGCCTCGAAGTCCATTTTAGCAGCTTATGAGAAAGTAAGGTCCATGACTATAGAAAGAAATGCCCAGAAGTTTAGAGAATTAGGGCTCGACAAGATTGCTCAACAATTGTTGGAAAAAAATAAGAACTTTGCAAAAGGAAAAGAGAATGTGAATTCTAATGTAGATGATCAAGACTATGTGCCTGATGAAGAAAATTGTGACCAAGATGAGGAGTTTGAGATGTCTCGAGAAGCAACAACCTCTATACCTAAGAAGGTTTCTTTTCCTTTTTTTCATTATTTTTTTCTTCTTGGGATCATGTTTATTTTATATTGATTACCTTAATGATCGGGTTCTAGAAGGCAAGAACTAGAGAGCAACCACCTAGGAAGAATAAGAAGCAGCCATTGTGCCCATCTATGGCAATGGACGATTTCCTTGTTGCTCAAAATCAAATGGATCCAGCTGAAGTACGACAAATAGAGTAAGATGTACAGCAATTGGAGCAAGATCGACAAAGATCTAAGCGTCCACTTTCGACCGTTGTTCCACTAGAAAGCCAAGGAGAATCTGTCTCCGCACAAGGTTTGTCTTTAATACTCCATCCCTTTAAAAATCAAGAAAAATCTTACGGTCTTGTAAAATTTTTAGTTATTCAATCCAAGGTTAGACAACTTTCTATAATCTGCTTCTAAAACTGCTTCTTCTCTTATTATATAACTTTCTACAATCAGCTTCTGGTTGCCTGTGCTGTTGTGGTTGAGGTGGGGCGTTGCCTGGTTTCTAAGGCTGCTGCCTGCTGGTGTTTTTTTTTTTTTTTTTTTTTTTTTTTTTTTTGTTTTTGTCAAGACTGCTGGTGCTGTTGTGTTGTTGTATGCTGGTGTAGCTAATCTGCTATCTTCTAGTTTTTCTCTCCTCTCTTTCTCTTCTTATTCTCTTTTCTTCTCTTCTTTTTCTCCTCCTCTTCTCTTCTTCTCTTCTCTTCTTTCTTCTCTGGTTGCTGCTAGTTTTCTTTCTTCTCTGGTTGCCTGTGCTGTTGTGGTTGAGGTGGGGCGTTTCCTGGTTTCTAAAGCTGCTGCATGCTGGGTTTTTTTTTTTTGGTCAAGAGTGCTGGTGTTGTGTTGTTGTATGCTGTTGTGGTTGAGGTGGGGCGTTGCCTGGTTTCTAAGGCTGCTGCCTGCTGGTGTTTTTTCTTTTTTTGTTTTTGACAAGACTGTTGGTGCTGTTGTGTTGCTGTATGCTGCTGTAGCTAATCTGCTAGCTTCCAGTTTTCCTCTCCTCTCTTTCTCTTCTTATTCTCTTTTCTTCTCTTCTTTTTCTCCTCCTCTTCTCTTCTTTTCTGGTTGCTGCCAGCTGTGGTTGAGGTGGGGCGTTGCCTGGTTTCTGAGGCTGCTGCCTGCTGGTGCTTGTTGTGTTGTTGTATGCTGTTGTAGCTAATCTGCTAGCTTATTGAGCTGATCTGTTTTAGCTGCTTGCTTGCTTCTGTCTTTCTGTCTGTGGGGCTGCTGGTTGTTGTCTTGTGATGTTGGCAGTCCTGCTAGGAAATGGTGCAGTTTGGAGATATACTTTGTTGTTGTTGTGCTTCTACTTCTTGCTGATTTGTTGCGGGTTATGTTGTTGCTGCTTGTGCAGGTTATGCTTGTGCAGGTTATCTAGTTAATGCCTTAAAAACTATTGAATGCTTGTCACATGTTTACTTATGAACTTTTCCATGTCATGTAATTGCATTTATAAAGTTGCGATTCTAATCTTTATTTCTATCTTTAAATTTGTTATTTCTTTTGAATTTATTCTTTTGTTTTTACTTGGATAAAAGTTCCTAAGAAGAAAGGGCAAGTTCCAATAAATTTGTTTGATGTCCATGCTCGCAAATGGGAAGATCGCGTGGCTATCACTGTAATGACAAAGGACAAGCTATCGGGCCTGAAAAGGCAAGGAAAGAACTAATTAGATTCTTAGGAACTATTGCTCATGATTACAATTAGGCTCCCGACATACACAAATTGGAAACAAGTTCCAAATAAGGAGAAAATCAGGGAATTTGTGAATGTAAGTGTTATTTTCTTTCATTTGTACTATTTTGAGTATACAACATGTGTTTACTTTTATATGTGTTTTAATATTGTATTTTATAACATAAACCTAACCATTATTCTAGAGCAAGTACATCCTTCCAGTTGAAGCTAAGGATTGGGTAATGGAGACTCTTGATCAATCATGGAGAGGATTCAAATGTCGCCTCAAAAGAGATCATTATTATATGTATGACACCTATGAAGAGAGATTGAAGCATCCTCCTGAAAGAGTGCCTGAAGCACATTACAAAACACTTTTAGCTTATTAGGGGACACAAATAGCAAAGGTATAATTAAACAATTAGGAACTCAATAAATTTGTCTTGACTTTTATGCTTATCCATTTTTTGTTTTATGTAGAAAACCAGTTTGCAAAATTCCGAAAATCGGCGTGAACAAGACAACATACATACAAATGGTCCCGTTTCTTTTGCCATGAAACAAGAGCAGTTTGTGCCAAATACATTCCATATATATTACGATTTTTTTGATTTCATGGATACTATGTTGTTTATATATTTATTTATGTTTATTTCTTCGCTACGAAAAGATGGTGTGACACCATCAAAAAGAAAAATGTTTGAAGAGACTCGACGGCGAAAGGAGGGAAGAACTTATGATCGACCATATGATGATACACAACAGAAGATAGTAAATACTATCTCATTCCAATTAATTTATTTAATGAATAAATTTATCGTATACTTTGTCACCTATTTTAATAATTGTTACAACAAGCAATGAGGGAATTGGAAGCAAATCAAGATGATCAGAGTGGTGAATCTGTTAAGGACCCATTTGATGAAGTTATGGGAAATGCACGTCGAGGTACATAATTATTGCAAGGACTTGGTGCCACTCGTAAGAAGCGAAAAGATAAAGGACCTGGTACCTCTTTGATTCTACCAGAAGAGGTCATGGAGTCTATTAAAAGTGTTGTAACTGCTGATGTTCAAAAAGATATAAATGCTGAAATTGAAGAATTTGCCAAGGAAAAAGAAGTTCATGCTGCACAAGAAGCTGAAATAGAGAGGAAAACGAAGGAGCTTGAATCTGAGACCTTAAAACTTCAAGAGATACGCATGGATATTGAAAATCAGCAAGGAAATATAACTCTTGATGCAGTAATATCAACACTTGCACAACTACGCCAAAAAGATCCTAGCTTAACTCCAGAAATTATTGCAAAAGCTATCGTTTCAACGACTACAAATAATCCATAAACTATATTATTTAAGATTATGAACAGGTATGTTATTCCATTTTACATGTCATCTTCCTTTTCTCTTTTTCTACTTTTACATTGTTACATGTGATTGAAGAATTTGAAATGGTGTATTATATGATCTGAAGTTCTAAACAAAGTAAACAAACTACAGATAAGCAGCGTGATTGTTGGGCATCTATACTAGTTAATTTAAAAGGTCTTTGGTTGCCGAGTTGGATGTCAGACCAAATATCATAAAGATCATACTTTGGTGCTTTGAATTATATATTTTTATGTGTGTGCATATGCTAAAAAAGGCCTCGGAATTGAATAAGCAGGCACTACTAGAAATAGGCCGTTTTCCGACGGAATCGTTCTGACGGACTTAAATTCCGTTGGAAAATTCGAATTTTCCTACGGAATTTCGTTTTGTCAGAAAAGTCTGTCGGAAAAGATAAGTTCCGACGGAAAATCCCTCGGAAATATTCCTAGGAATTAATGACCGTGATATTAAATGTTTTAATTTGCAGGGTGTTAAGAAGCTCATATATGCGTGCCAGTGATTTACAGATTTGTTCCATATTGTTCATGTACTACTTTGTGTGGTATAATAGATAATCTAGAAACTGGAGTTTTGTGTTATTAATATGTGCTTACTGGCATTATTGCTTAGAAAATTATAAGATTAAAAAACTCAATCTCTTCCTTCTCGAAACTAGGCATCTAAATTTATGATGCTAGCTTAGCCAAATTGTTCTAGTGTTATGATAATGTAGTATCGATGATTACAAAAATTTATGATCCTTTGATGTTACTTCCTTATACTCTTGTGATGTTGCTACGGTACCTGCTTCTTGCCTTTTTTAGATGAAATATTTTTTATTTTCATTATTTACTCACTACAATCGTAATTTCTAGTGTTTTGATAATAATGTTCCATAAATAATTCATTTGAGATTTATTTTTTTGATTGAATATAAGTCTTATTATTATTATTATTGTTTTGCAGGATACTATATATATCCAAGTATGAAGTGCTCCATCAAAAATCTAAAGATCTATTGGACTTTGAGCAAAAATATTAGATTGGTTTTTGAATTTGGTTTTGGAATTTTTATTAGTTTAATGTATGAAATATTTAGATTGAATTGTTTTTGTTATTTGTATAAATATTTAGCTTATCAATTAGAATGGATTTGAATTAACTACGTATAACTTTTTATGAAGAACTTATTTCTAAGCGAAATTTTATCGATCATAGGCTATTTAAGCAAGTCACTTATTATATGCATTATTAAATCTATTGCTTTAATGCCAAATAAAAGCGTTGCCATTAACAGGTTTAAAAGTGTCGCCTTAGTTTCAATTGGAAGCATTGCCATAAACAAAATAAAGTGTTGCCTTAATTTTAAACGTCAACTAGTATCAAGCTAATAAGTGTTGCTTAAAATTAAAGAAAATTGTATCTTTAACTTTGAAAACGTTACCTAAAGTTGTTGAATAAGTGTTGGCATAAGTTAAAAAGTGCTACCTAAGAAAAGCGCTGCCATAATTATTTACAGCATCAGTTTACAATAAATGTTGCCTAATGCATGAAAGTTGTCGCCAAAGAGTTTTAGCAACGACACCTATTGGTAACGGTTAATAATCTGTTGCTATAGGCATATGGCAACATTAATAGGACATATGGTAATAGATTATTGTCGTTGCCATAAGTCTTTTTTCTATTGTATATTAAGGGGTGAAAATGTTTGGAATAATTTTCAATCATGTTGTAGTTATTACTCTCTAGGAAAAAATTGTAACGCTTTGATGAACGGTATCAATGCTATTAAACATTAATTCCGTTATTACTTATTCATGTTTGCAAAACCAACCGGGAGAATAATAATTTTCTTTTAGGTTAGGATGTGTTAGTTTAGGATTACCAAATATTAATAACACAATACTAATAATAATGACATACCACATAATAAATGAGTTCACAGTACATGAAATACTACATAATACAAAGTACTAAAGTTCAGAATTAGCCAATCTAATTAAATTAGCATATAAAACACAATTGTTTAGAAAATAAAGGAGAGCAACAAACAACCACCATATTCTAGACAATAACAAATAATACGCCGTTGGAGCTGACCACTTCCATGCTATGAGTTAGGCCCTATTAGAACTGTCCTCGTCATTCCCCCAGTAACGGTACGGTATTTAGCTCTAGCCTGTGGGATCAAACAAAATTTATAGTGTGAGTATTCAGGCTAATTTAGCACCAAAACAAAAGTAATAATTTATAGTGTGCCTATTTAGGTTAAGATATAGTCTGCAAATTTAGACTAATTTAGCACCAAAACAAAAATTTATAGTGTGGCTAATTGAGGTGTAAATTATAGTATGGAAATTCAACTCATCATATTAGCTACACAATCACTAAGAAGTAAATTCATCATGTAGCACATACAATGATACAATTGAGATGAATAATTAAATTAGCTAAACATTCGAATAATAGATTGAAGATTAGTAGCAACCATTATTAATTATAACCTTTTGTATACTTGCACATGTAATTTGCTCAATTTATAGCTTTCTAAAAGCAGGAGTCCGTGCATTACAGTAAAATAACTAGCAAAGAGGTTTACTTGAACTACACAATCACCAAGACAATAGAAAAGAATAAGTAATTATACCTCAATAGCAACACCCAGTTGGTGAACGTAACCACGCATTCCCCTTTGATTAACCCACGGGTATACGTCAGTTTTGGCCCAAATAAGAAGAACATCGTTGTAGTCATTGTAGGTTCCAAAAGCATTGACATGGTAAACTCCGTGGAGGCTTTGAATGAATCTATTCAACATCGTATTGTCAGCCCGAGCCTCGGTAATTATGAAAACATCAATGGAGAAAGCATTGAATAGCTTATGAAATGTCTCTGAAAAAGATGGATGATGAACACTTCGGGCATTCCAAACTATGAAAGTGCTTCCAATGGGGAAAGTTGTAGTTTGGGGGATGACATTGTCTTCATCCGCAAAGATGGACACACGATGGTAACATATTTTACTCTTTTGAGTAATACAAGCAAATACGTTGACGTGAACCATCTTAACACTATCATGGACCTCCATAACATGAATGTCTGCACTTTTGTGAGAAAAGAAGAGGTGACTTTCTTGCAAGGGGAGGGTAAACACCTGCATGAATTCAGTTTTGACAAATGGCTTCCGGTCGAACATTGGTATAAGATCTCGCGGGATAAAGGTTTCATCATCTCCCCTATCATTTTCACATAGCCACTTTACAAAGATACCCGTCCCTTTGCGTTGGTATCCTTCCAAATCTAATTGCATAGTATTAAATCAATCAACAGGAAATTAATCAATCATCAATAATTAACAATAATAAATTACCCCTTCGTATTATTCATGGATCCCCACAACCCTAGAAATAAAACTACTCGTACATAATTAAAACTAAACTAAGCAAAGCAATTAAATTAAGCATAATAAAAATAATAACAAAATGAAGAAATCAATAGTCTTAAAATAATAAAGCATAAGAAACTAAGCCTAAGAAACTAATACTACTACTATCCCCCTCCAACTTACGTCCTGCTCCCCCTTTTATAATGGACTAGAAAAAAAAGAAGTTTATCTAAAGTAAAAAAACCTTAGCCTATTGAAACTCAAGATTATAAGCAAATGCGTGAAATTGGAGCAATCAGCAAAAGCTGGAAACCAACATAGCGAAGTAGCCCAATAAAATTGCAGGCCCAAAAGCAATCAGCAAGCCCAATGCTAAAGATGTCCGCCTGATCGGTCCAGCAACTGCCCGACCGGGCCCGTCAGCTAGAAGCCATGTTTACACTTGGGCTTTAGAGTTTCTTAGCCCACATTCCTTCACTTGTTGGTCCGTATTTATTGTGGGAATTTTGCACCTTGTCCACTTAATCGAGCCCTTAATCACCAAACCAAATTTCTTTAACTCGGTCTTGGACTTTAAATATACGGTCATAAAATATGATCGGACTCTAATGCTTTGTAGTGACTCAATAAGCTCGGGAATTAACATAAATCTGCAAATTCCTACAAAATAATACCAACTCTACAAAAACACTAGAAAACGTATATTAGTAATAAAAATAGCTCCACAGAGCTCAAATAAGCACAAATATGACCGTGGGACGGGGAATAAAAATATATATAAAATAGACTTATCAATACCAAATGCAGAATATATTACCAATTTTATCATATGCAGATTCTCTTCACAGAATCTAACCCAGCATATATTATCAAATATAAATTTTCAACAAACCAGCATTATAAGATCTTACACCCAACACACAACAACATAAGATCAATAAAAATACGATCAATCACACCTAAGACACACAAACAAGGTGTCATTCACAAATTCAAACACCTTCTTTCATAAAACTCAACAATCCAAAATTCATTGGCACATTTTAACTTATTTCCTACTAATTGTTGAAATCAGACTTATTCCAATAAACCTCAAAGATATATACCTTCTCCACAACAGCATCAACTGTTGTGTTAACTTTACCTCCCACCCTTTCAAAAAGAGGATGAGGCTGACAATATGCAACATCAATTGGCTACATTAAACAAAAACAGGCCAGGTTAGTTAATTTATGAAAGCATAATAATATAACCATTATGTTTTCTATACCAATTTTATACTTCATTACCAAAAGCTGACTGTATTTATCAGCATCTTTGGACAGCCTATCGTCCGCACCAGCAGCAGCCTTCACCTCCTCTGTATCCCACACCTGGAGCCTAGGAACCACACCCCACTTCACAGGTATGCGCTCCAAATGATCTAGGTAAAATATTTCCAAACGTTAGAAATTAAAGTATTAAATTAGGTAGCATGGAGTGAGTAGACTGACAAACTAAGAACACACAGTGATAGACAAGGTAGAAGAATTACTAAAACAAACACAATACTACCACCACATCCAGATCTGAACCCAAATTTGTCAAACCGCCTTTTAAATCGTTTTGCGGTATCCTTTAGCAAGGTCATTGTAAATGTACACCAATCATACTCAGTTGCTTCACACGCAATAGTCAAGGCAGACACCAAAGACACAGCTAGGTGAGATGAATTAGTGGTGGTACAAATCACTTTCCCAAGTGCCACTAACAAAAACGCGGTCATAAATTCCTCCTCGTCCTCCTCCGACTCAAGCTTCATTGGTTCGTGATTACTATCAAGTGGACAAAGGACCTTTGCAGCTTCAGCCAAAGAAATTGCTCCTTGTTCTCACCAACACCATACCTTTGTATGATCCTTTCCACCTTCTGTACTTGTTCTAAATCCTCCATGTCTACACCATCAGGCACTTTTTTTGCTCCCATTGGTATACCAAGAATACTCCACCATCCCCAAACACTACTGTGCCATCTCCTTGCACTCGGGTTATCAACCAGTAACAGAACTGGCGAGAAATGTTCTTCATATTCAGACTCAACAAACTACCAAACCCCATCCTTCTGACCAACTTCTTTCTGTCCTCATCAAAATTTTCAACATCATCACAAAATGATTCCATTCTACAAACAATGTTTGGGGGATGAAAAATCAACACACACATGTCAATACAACATTCATGAAATCACAGCAAGGCATTCAATGTTTCTGATGACAATTTATTTGTTCAGGAACTAATAATATAGGACATAACAACAATTCAGCCAATCTCTCACCCTATAAGGGCATTTATCATTATATCAGGGCATTTATCATTATATCAGGCCAGAACTTTAATTTAATAAATTTCAAACATAGGATGTCTATATAGCCATAAAAGTAAAGAGATAATAATCATTCTCACCAAGTCCATAAATAAGTATATTTGTACTAATTTTTAAGAGTATAATCTCATCACAAGAATTATTCAAAAATATTGTACTCTGATCTATACTATAAAAAAAAAAAAAAATCAAGTAAATAGACACAAATTATAAGCCCACACCATGTAGGAGTAAAGTCGGAATCCTTCCCATCATTGTCATAATGATGCTTCAACACTTCCCCTCTAGCAAGGACCTTCTGCCCTTCAGTTTTAGGGATCTTCTTTCTCGATTGGCCTTTAAGGGCTGCAGCCAACTTCCTTTTCTTACTCTTTTGCTTCAAGTAATCCTTTATCAAAGTGTCAATGGACTCTGAGCTAGATGACTGACCATCATCTTCCTCGTACTCTGATGCAGTTTGTTTCTGTTTACCTCTTTTCAGATTGGACTTCGCCTTAGCAGCCTTAACATTAACACCTTTTGAATTAACAACCTTAACAGCAACACGTTTTAAATTACCAGCATCCCCTTTCGACGTTCTAGACTTTGAACATGACTACCCATTACCATAACAAAACAAATAACCACTGCCAGCTTACATATTAAAGAAAATAACCACAATTTTAATAGTTGAACTCCATAGGAACACTCACCCCCATCCGTTTCCAAGAAAAATTCCGAACTACAGACTTATTCCTCATCGTCTTCTTAGCTTTATAACAAACCCTACTTCAAAGGCAAAGTAAACACATTTTCATTTGAAGATAAATTAACATAACTACAATTCACCCAACACCACATGCATCATTACAACCATACTTGGCACCCATGCATCATGCATCATTCTCAATATAACTTTATAGGATCATAATCATATTATCTTAATCAACAACACCCAATAACTCAGCATGCGCAAAAGCATTTATCAACACCAGCATTTCAATATAAACCAAAGGCATGTGCAAAACCAATTCAATCCTTGCTACAATAAAAATCAACTACTATGCAACTGGACATTAAAGAGAATTAAACGACCAATTCCATAAAGCTCAATGTCAACACATGTACAGAACCATTATAAGTCTAAAACTAGTATGCAATGAACTCATAATTCCAATCCCTGTGCACATTATAGGCTTTATAGCTTATTCTCCTCAAATGATCCCAACCTCTCTCTTGCTATAGTATTTATTCATTTGTTTGTTGTTTGTGTCCAAGATGGAGTGAATATGCTATTGCTTAGCACTTCACTATCTGGTGACTCTTAAGGATTAACCAAGACCAACAACTGATTAACCGTCACATATCTGCAACCAGTAAAGGGTTTAATGTTGCAAAAGGGTAACTAACAATTGCATATGAATTGGCATGCATCAAGTACTTGTCCACTAATCAACCAACTACATCTACAAGCACACTAGAATTTGACAAAATGCTTCAACAAAAGTATAGAACAATAGATAACATGAGTAATATGATAGCAAACTAGTCTTAAACCAAAAAACTGTATAAGGGGATCCAGAGCATAGCTCAAAGTTACTAATGAAAAGGAATTGGATCATAAATATAGCGGTCTATCATTTAACTACCCTCAAAAGGTCAATCACTTAACAACAATATGAAATGTGAATTTAGCTGGCAGCACTTTGACTAACACATGTATAAACCCAGTCAAATCAAACAACAATATAAGCATAAGTGGGTTCAGAACGTAAACCACAAATTCAATTTCAATTTGAACAATTACAAATAGCCACATTCATAATCGCATTCTAAAACCACAAATTCAATTGAAAAGAACAAAATTTTTAAGGTAGCCAATAACCCAATATTAAACCCCCTAACTCATCGGCATTATAAAACCCTAACAATCTCAGTATTCAAAAGTCGAAATGCACAATTAAGCAAAAATCCAATAAACAAACTTCCATTTTCAAATAAACCAATAGTCGAAATCAACAAAATTAACCCAGAAAGGGGAACCCTAACAAACTTGCATTATAAAACCCTAACAAACTTGCATTTTCAAACTTGCATATTCAAATAATCGAAAGGGGAACCAACAAAATTAACCCCCAATTCGATCTCCTTCTTAATTATCCTAAAGTTTCGACTTACCCACAAAAACGATTCACCGCCCTTTGCTTCAACTTTTCACTGGGACACCTTGAACTATGATGAATGATAATTAGATAATTACAGGTTTCAACTCAAACTCCACAGACCATGATGAAGCGAATAGATAAAGAAAGAGCTTTGAAATGAGGGAGAGAGGACTGGGAACGACAAAGAAAGGAGAAAGGAGAGAGTGTGAGAGGTATGCTAAAATAATACAATACAAATACAATCAAGAAATACAAAAAAAAAGAAGTAGAAACGGGCCTGCAAAAAGGTAAACGGAGGATGACGTGGAAATCCACCCAAAGCTTAAAAAAAAACCTGCAAAAACCCAAAAATGCCCCTTGTTATGCATAACGATACTCTCTTTAAACAAGCTCGAGTGTTGTGAGACAAAATAAAAGTGAAAAAAGGGTGGGGTGGGTCCCACCTTTTTGTCAGGCATGGTTTTACGTGCAAAAAAGGATTGGGACCACAACTATTGAAAGTATATTTTGTACCACTGAGGATTTTTGTAAGTACCACTGAAAGTGTATTCTGTACCACTGAGAGTGTATTTTGTACCAATGAAGCTCCAATTGTATTATTTGACAGCCTAATGAGACATTATTTGAACCTTTTTTGAAATGCCACTAAAATTATATCTTGTACCACTGAGAGTGTATTTTGTACCACTAAATCTATATGGTAAATTTTAAATCCCGCATAAATGACTAAACTGCCCCAATGAGACACTTCTAAATATCTCTTAACCCTCCGTATGGAACACCTTATAATTCTAACTCTATTATAGGAGAATAATCCCTAAGATAATTACAATATATTCAAGGATTATATGATATTGACATAGTCAATCCTTATCATGGGGGTCCGCATTTCTTTTTAGCAAGGAGGCGACTTCTACGTTGGGCAATTCAGCTAGCCAAATCGCACCAATGGATACGAATTCATTTATGCCCCATATATGGGTATGAATGAACAATCATACACGCAATTGCATGTATGCATGTGGATTCGTCTTAAATGAGAAAATTGCTTCCTTCAATTCAAATGGCTTTTTAACACTTTTTTCAAGTCTATGGATGGTATTCATCCTAGAACAGTCAAGACAAATCAGGCTTTTGCAATGTACTCGACAATTAAAATAGCATTTTCGCATTCATACCGTAAACTTTGCATATGGCACACAATGGAGAACTCAAAGGCACATATTAGAGATTTGAGAGTAAATGATGACTTTTTGAAAGTTATTTAATGGTGTTTTATTTATTTATTTATTTATTTTTTTAATAGAAGATCTTATAAATAAAACAACAATACAACAAAACACACGAGATGACTAAAACAACATTAAGTAATAAAAACCCAGGAAAGACCAATGCGAGTGCGCTTCACACGAGCTAACTTGCTAGACTTGAGATCGACAGGAAAAGACGAAGCTGGATGCCGCTTTGAGCCCACATAATCCACCCTGCAACCTACAAATATCCTATCATAAAAAATCTTACCTGACGTCCGAAGATGAAAAAGAGAAACAATTCGTTTTTGATGATTCAGACGAGATGAGACCCCGGAAGGCAAAGGAAGAACTTGAAACTTATGACCCTGACGACTGCCTATAATCCCCTGAGAATGTGCCCATTTTGGCAGACTAACTTGAAATATTGATGGCTTGATTAACTCTTCTGAAACCCGATTTGCAGCTGCCTCAATTGTGGACGATTGAGAAAAAGCACTCGAGACATGTTGAGAGGGAACCGCTTGGTGCTCCGAGCCACATAAAGGAAGAAACAAAGGAATAGAAGTCTCTACTTCCCTGGATTTTTCACCTAGGGGGACCTCTGTCAAGATTTGAGTTTTACTTGCGATGACCCGAACTGACATTACCGACATAGACCTAGAATGATAAAAACTAAGCACTTCACCGTGAATTATAAGACGCTGCAAATTAGATGATGCAATCTGAAGAGATGAACCAAAACAACCACAAGAACGAAACCGATGCTGGTGCAGACGCATTGATTTCGGAGTAGACTCCCTATCCAAATCTTTAGAAATCTTCTCATCTGACACTATTGGAGGAGTTCCACTAACAGGACTTACAACATCACAAATCACAATCCATGTTTTCTCCACTAGGCAACTCCCCGGGAATGACCTCCATATCACAAACCTTTGGTTTGGCTGGAGAAGCAGCTTCCCCCAAAGAGAGAGCTACAAAAGAGGCACAACCCAAAAGCCTTTCAATCTCTTGTAATTCTTTTAGCACTTCCACATTCCTCGAATCACTATTAAGTACCTTACAAAGGTCAGATTTGGTGGATAGAAGATCGCCTAACCCCTTAAAAGCCAAAGCTCTCCTAAACAAACATTTTGTATGACAGGAATCATACCTCAACACAAACTAACATAACTAAATTACAGAATCAAATTTCTGTAATTTCAGGGCACAAGCAGCCAAATTGAGATTTAAAGTTAAATAACACTTTACCCTGTACTTTTCCAAGTATGATTTAGCGAGCAAAGTGTTATTTAATGGTGTTATATACTTATAATGAAATGTAATACTACAGAAAAGCTAAATTATTTTCGGAATATGTAATTTTGTTTTGCTATTATCTTTAAATTTCACTCATTTCAACAAATGAGTAAATTTAACTTAAGTCAGTTTCCCACAAATATTGGAGCACTTAGGAGAAGTATCCAAGTTCTAAGTGACCACCCAAACATCATGAAAGTTGTTTAGGCTACAAGACTTGCCCGACATATATGCAACCTTAACTGTATAGGATCTATCAATAAATAATGTCCATGTTAGTCAATCACTAGGAGACCGGCAGCTTAAAGAATGGTCATGAACTCGATATACTACAAATCTCTTTCATTGAAAATCGAAGACATTAGGTCGAAGGTCCATTCCTTCCTCTCCGCATCGATTAGCTTGCTAAGCGTTTATCGGCCAAAACATTAATTTTAGGTCATTTTCATATTGACACTGTTTTTTTTTTTTTTTTTTTAAACGAATTTTCATATTGACTTTAAACAGTTATATAAAAAGAACTCATGCATTAGCAAGGCCACATGCTAGTAATCAGTACAAATCCTTTCGTATACACAGTTGCCATTCCTAAAATCATCAAAAATGTAAATAGAAATTAAAAAAAGGCAGAAAAAAAAAAAAAAAAAAAAAAAAAAAAAAAAAACCCGCATATTTCAGATATATGCATATACCTATCTGAAATGTAAAAATACTCCTTATGATATATCTGCAAAACAGTAAGTTCTGTCTTCTATCTGCTGCAACAATTTGGTTGCTTAAGTCCTTAACTACAGTATAAACGTTACAATTAGGAATTCTGCCAAAAAGAAGGGTATTTCGATTGAGAAAATCAAAACTATTTTCATCTTCATTTATAGAAAAAATGTGTAGGGATATGCAGAACATTTCAGAACACTGCCATTATAGTATTAGAATGATATTCACAGTTTATCAGATAAATTAGCATTTCTTCAATTCAGATCATGCAACGCAGAGTACGATGACCTTTTCTTGCTCTTGTAATGCTTACCCTTTGATTTCCGCTTTTTACCACGCACACATACTTTCAACATCAATGACACAAAACCCAGAAAACAAGCTCCCCATAAAACCATTAGCCAAATCCTGATGGAACTAAATTGGTTTGATGCAGGAGGTGTCAGTAATTCCGGAGAATCATTACTTTCGTTAGAGCTATTTCTTGTGGCATCACTTTCAATAATCTTTCGAAAATTCCTATATATCTTTTCCTTGTTCACGACCACCTCGTCTAATGTGGCTAGTGTACTGGGATCAGGGCAATTTCTTCTCTTATGATGGAGATACAGAGCATCATTCAATGTTCTTCCACATTCTATGCTGAGCAAATCTCGATGGTACGCATCTTCAATGGTTCTATCAAGAGTTGATGGATCAGGAGGATCAGGAAACTTAGCCCAACATTTGTTTACTAAATCGACATCTCTCCATTTAGCCTTGTCAAAGGTCCAATTTCCAACCTTGAAAACCAATCCATAGTGGAAAACCCTGTAATTGACACCAAGTTGGGGAGCATATCCTGGATACATCATTATTGTGCCATCTATTCGATGCCGCAAATTTAACTGTAGAAATGAATAAATAAAAATAAGCAAACAAACAAAAAAGACAGGTCAAGCGTACAAGAGTTTACCAAAAGTTGGGAGCTTGGGACTTAAGTACTCCCCACACTACTTATTTCACATCATATGTAGGTTTAGCAATCACAGGGTTGGGATTGCGAGAAAAATAAAATATAATTAGAATGTTGGGATGGAGAGACAAAAAGGTTGATATTATGGAGGTGGAATGAATAAAAGTAGATACAATTATCATAGCTATCTTTCATTTTAACAGTTCATAGTAGACTTAGTAGTGTGAAAAACATATTGGGCAACCCAAAAAAGGAAAGTGCACAAAATATTTAGAACAGAATATTTGCATGCAACAACTGAATATTTCAAGTTCCAAAACCATAACAAATAATAACGCCATCTTACTGACGTAAATGATAATAACACTCCCAGTCTCCAGGCAAGTATTACCCTTAAGAATCCAGACTAGAAAGAGAAGGTTGCCCGAAAAAATGTTCATGCATAGAAACTACAATGATTAGTGGCTATCCTTTAGGAATATAGAGAACCAATTTAGCGAGGAATGGAAACCACAGGAGGAAAAGTGTAGTTAAACTAAGATGTGCAAGGAATCAACATAATTCCCTGGCCCCTAGCTGACGTATGCTAAATGAAGGCAGAAGGGTACTATTAATAATCCCTCCGTCCACAAATAATCTTCATGTTATGTTAAATGTGACGCGTATTAAGGATTCTAGTAACATCACATGGGTTGAATGTGAAATTTATCCATTCAAAGTAACAGGAAGATATTTTGAGGACAGGAATAAAAGAACATAGGAAGATTATTTGTGGTTGGAGAGACTGAGTACTGTTCAAAGAAGTTCATTATATTTATAAATAAAGTTTGTAAGAGTATTTTTGGGAATTTGCATTTAATGGAGGACTGAGAAAATGGAGAGGATGTTTGAGAGGCTTAGTTAAATATTGTAGGAGGCTTGTAGAGGAGAACACTCGGAAATATGGAGAAAACACCTAATGGTTAGACTCCACCCCTTGAAAGTGGGAAGACAGTAATTGATAATTAGTGATAAAAGTTAAATATAGTATCTGTTCTTCCCTAATTCTGTGCTTAAATTTCCTTGCAATTCCTAGTGTTCTCATAAAACTTGTTTGCCAATATAATACAAAATTCAATGACATTTAGAGTCATTGCTTTGCAAAACATACCTCAGCTGCCCCAAAACTGTAACCATACATCTCACTGATCCATCCGGCTTCATAGATATCACCAGTGATATTCGTGGAGTAATGTTCTGTATCAGCTCGTACCTCCTGAGTTTTAAGCAGCCAATACATAGCAAATTTCCGGAGATCCTCAATGTGCATTATTATAACACCTCCAACCTTATCACAAGCTTCAGGATTGCGTGTATGGAGCTTTGCAAGTATATTGTCACAGCCAATCAGGTAACTGAAAATCAGATAGGAATAAGCAAGAATGAAATAACCACTTATTATTAATGCTGAAAGCCTGAAACTGGTGGAAATCCTATAGCCTTACCCATATGGAGCTGAAACTGGACGCCCACGGGCTGCTTTGAATTCCCATGGTGTAATTTCACCTCTCATAATCATATCAGCATCCAGAATAACAATATATTCTGCATCAATCTGTGCATGATTAATCCAATGAACAACTGCAGCTGGTTTATTGATTGCTGGGTACCTATAAAGGCATACATGATTCTGTATCAAGCTTCTATTTACAAAAATTTGAAATAATTTCAGTTTGAATAATGGTTCACTGGTCAGCTATCCAACAATACATAACACAGGAGGCACCAAGGCTGTATTATTTGGCCTATAATTTCGGAAAAGATTCAACTGTCTGTTGGCTGCTGTTTATGTAGTGGTTATGTAAGCCTGGGGAACAGTTAATCTATATCAAAGTGACAAGTCAATAAAACATGACAAATAAGGGAAGTACCAAATGCCACAGACCGAAAGCGATTAAAGTTTTATCCAGAGCGGTATCCACACTAGAAAAAGGCAGAACTTCACAGATATTGTTTTGCTTTTTAATAAGTAGAACATAATCCATATCCTATATATTGATTGACATTAGTATTTTAACCATGTACATAATACTCGCAGAAACCATTCCTTAGATTATTTAATTATTAATAATTGATTATCGGTATATAATACCTACTTGTATTTGATAAAGCATTTCTTTTAAAAGTTATACTATAGACATTATTCAAATAAAACATTTTTGAAATTGCTTAATGCCTTTTGGGCTTCCCACAAAAAAAAAAAAAATAAAAAAAAATAAAAAAAAATATTCCATTATATTAAAAATAAATAAGCAGAGATTACAGGAATCTGGATATCAAATTATCCCAAGTCTCTACTGGTATATTTCTGCTTAAAAGTCCGAATTCCGGCACACTTTAAGTCCCTACTTGGTATTTTTTTAAGGACAAATCTGAAGTGGCCCTTTTATGGAATACACTGGATTAACGAAGTTACATCCCCCTTTTGGAAAAGCAATCTGATTATATTCACTAGCTTGTTTTGCTATTCCAAACATATAAATTAGTAATTTGGTTGACGTACCTTGGGTAAGGAATTTCATTTCCCATTTTGAAAGGAAAGTGTTGTATCATATGTGACACGTGACACCTAATTACATAGGTCTTGTTTGGCAATTAGCTTTTAGCTGTAAGCTGTTGGCTAATAGTTATTTGAGTAAAAGTGTTTGATAAATAGATGTTAGTTAATAGGTGTTTTAGTGTATAAAATTAACAAAAAAGCTCCAAACAAAATCCTCCAAAGAGCTTTTTGGAATGGTCAAACAATTTTTTTTGCTCCAAAAAGCTCCTAACCAAACACCCCCATAATGAAGTTGTTCGGTTGACATAGCTTGGGTATGGAAATTAATCTCCCATTTTCTTAATCTTCACTCAACGTTACCTCCTTTTCATGTTTTAGATGCTTTCCTAGACTTCCTTTTTTTTTTTTTTTTTTTTTTTTTTTTAACTTTTTTGGCTTTAAAATCCATTAATATGTTTTTGTTAATCCAGTATTCAGTAGAAAAACAATGCAGATCCAAAATGAATGAAAATCCAAAAACTTCCTAACAAGTTTCTTGCTTTTTTAGCTTGTGTGTTGTTAGACTATAACAATTGGTGTACCGTGACAACCGCCACATGTACTTAGCACCCTAACTCACTAGATTCTGTAAGAAATGCATGATTCAGCCCTGCTTGTACCCACCTCAACTAGCTTTGTTAGCACAGGCCCTGATCACCCATGCTTCGTTGCTAAAAGATAGGACTGCCCCCTTGAGATCCATACGTCCAATTGTTTTACTTCGTGCTCCACACTTACGCACAAGGTTTGTGCCCTTAACAACAGAAGGCAAGAGCACGCCGCACAATCCTGAAAAACATTCGGAGACTGTGACACATGGCAGTTGGGCCTCACTCTCTTAAATCCTGCACCAACCCCACACCCCCGAAGCTTTTAAATCACATTCCTCCCTCTCATCCCTCCTTCTTCAATTCAAAACTCAATTTAAAAGTAGACAATATATCCTCCATAAATAATTTCAAAACAAGATAACTTCCTTTCAAAAATAAACAAATCTCAATTCCTTTTTACAATGTATACTTCAATTAATCACAACATTTCTTCCATAATAAAGTATACGGCTGTGAGTGGGTTACTGTGATAATAATTTTTTAAAACAGAGATGTATTCTCCAATTATTCATGCATTATCTCCACTCTCCAAACAACACAGCAGCTGAATGATTGTTTTCCAGCCTTTGAAAGCATTAACAGATGAAATTTGTGTAATCTCCAAGCATCTTTTTATGTTCTTTGTGAAAAGAAGAGACATAACTCGGTTTTGTATTCAATAGTGCTAATGCGATAAACTTACATGGTAACTTGGTTTGTATCCAATAGTGCTAGTGCTACTCAGATATCCCAGATGGCAGTGGTGACTTTGGGCCTAGGCTTTAGGGATGTCAACGGTTCGGATGCGGAGCGGATTATGCTACAACCGACTTCGACCCTATAGGAAGTCGGAGGCTAAATCTGACTCTGAATCCGACTCCGACATCCAACTCCGAATCCGATCCGACTTCAATATCCGGCCTCCTACTCCACTCCGATCCAACCCGACTCCGAGTCTTTGTTTTTTCGGGTTTTTCCAGTCATTTTAAAAAACATATAATAAATTGACCATTTACAAATTCCACTTAAAATAACAATAATAATAGAAATCCAAAGTACAACAAAACAAATATTACACTCTACTTGTGAAATGGTCTACAATAGTACAACAATATCATAAAACTCATAGTAAATTACAAGTGCAATAGCAAACAACCAACAAAGCTCGGAGTTGGACTTTTTCCTGGGATTTTTTTTAGGTTCCAACTCCCTCCTCCGACTCGGAGTCGGATTATTTTAATGGAGTCGGACTCGGACTCGGATTTCTTTTTTTCTCGGACTCGGAGCGGATTTTTCCTCGGATCAGGGTGGAGTAGGGTCGGATCCGGACTGGATTGCCAAGCCTACTAGGCTTCTTAGTATTCGGAACAGATAACTAACCAATTTAACTCCACTGGATCAATGGATCCTAATATCCTAACACAAAATTTCTCAGCTAATATTCATTGTGCTGATTATATTATTTCTAAGATCCTGGGATCTAGAGGTTAGAAAGTTCACTCTCAGCCACTAGACTTAAGAAAAAGCAGGTGTTTTCTCTAATCCATAAGTGCAAAATAAACTAAGGTCCCTTTTTCATTCAATATAAGACACGAGTCATTGGTTTGAGTATCAAATCACGATTTTCTGCTAGTCGATATAAAAATACAAACAATGACCCTAACCTACTACGGAGTACTTTATTTATCTCTCCACCTCTCTTCCCCTTTTCTATGCTTCTAAGTCCTCCCTTAACCCCGTCCCCCTCCTCACCTCCACTGTTGCCAAATTCACCACTCTCTTTCTTCCCTTCCTATTCTACACCACTAGATTTTTCCATGAGTTTTGCTACCCTCCCTACCGTCACTACCATACACCATAATTCAAAATGAAACAGCCACATGATAATCTCACATCAAGCAGAGCATAGAACAGAATTAATCAACTAGACGTAAGGCCATTTTTAACTTCCAAAAGAAAAGAGAAAGTAAGAGCAAGAAAAAAAAATAATTACCGATCACCCGTCAAAGGATGTACGCTCATAGAAGGAACATAATGAGTTGGAGCCAAATCATGACCACTGTAATGCTTAAGATCTTCATCTGTACAGCTGAGAAGCCGAGTGACATTGCCTGGCTGACCACTCAGACGAAAACTATGCATAAAGCCTACAGTCTGCCAATCAAAATAAGGGGTGCATTCAGTAGAAAAGATAGTATGGATTTTTGGATATGGTTTCCCAGCTTCACCAATCAAATCCTCTTCGTGATCCTTTTCATTTAGCCATCTAATGCCACCAGGATATTTAGGCTTTGTTAGCTCTGCATATGTTCTGCTCTTCAGGAAACTTAAATATCTGGTCCATTTTGGCTTAGGGCACCCTCTTGCTATGTGGTGAAGCAAAAGGGCTTCATTTAGTGTATTCATACACTCTATGCTCAGCATCAGGCCTCGTCTTTTTCCTGGATCAGTTTCAATACCTTTCACCTGCAGAGAACAATATATGCAGATGACGCAAAAGAATAATATGTTACTTTTTTAGTGGTGTATTAGGAATAGCCATCAAGTTAAGGATTGCTAATTATTACATGGTCTGTTAATCTAATTTTGCAATTCACGTCAACAACGTGTCATAATTATATATACTTTCTAAATTTATCTTCGTATTTAATTTCATTTTTAGCCCACCAATGTTTTATGAACTGTATTGTTTTCCTTGGCTACAGTTTTCTCAACCCTTTATGTTTTTACTTTAACGTTTTAACCACTCTTTTAAACTTTCTTGAATTTTATTCTGGGTTCTTTTAAAGCTCCCTTAATTTTTCTTAAATGCTTTTTCGTTTACTCACTTTACTCACCTTTTATCAAACTCTTTTAAATGATTATTTTGTTATGTCTTTTTCAATATATCGTACGATTCCTTATGACAATTCATGTTAGCCAGCCCCAAATCATTTTGGGACTAAGGCATTGTTGTTGTAAGGTTTGTTCTCTCCCTTATCTTCTCACTCCATAAATTAGAACTTCACATACACCTTGAAATGAGATTAATTTAATAAAAAAAGATAAAGAGTGATTATAGAAAATAAAAGTGGGTAGTTCTTCCACAATAAAACATCATATATGTGAAGAAAAATACCTAAAATGCAACTTAAACAAGATAAAAAAAATTAAAAAAAAAAAGAAAAAAAGAGAGCAATAAACTCAATTTTGTTCTTAAGTAGATGTGTACCAAGGAACTGGGGAAGTACAATACTCATGAGACTTGGCCAAAATAAATTACAATGAAAAGGGATCGAAAATTTTGGGCCCTTCTTTTGCAAGTTTAAATGTACTCTTGAGATCTTACAATTCTTTCGAGATCACCCCACATCATGGGGTCGGCCAATGTAAGTGATTCTAACTCTTCTGCCAAAAACAATTATGGTGTTCAGCTTAATCTTTTTTGTACAAAGGCATTTTGAATCCAATCATCAACAGTCTTGGATTTATGTTTTCAATCAATCAATCAAAGCCTTAATCCCATCGTGGAGTTGGCTAAATAAACCAAAAGTGATTATTCCGTATAGTCATCCACAAAAATCTTCCTCCATCACTTACGATCAAATACCTCATTCTCATGCAAATTCATATGCTTCATATTCTTCCTAACTCCTTCCAATCAAGTCAATTTCAATCTCCCACTTTATTGTCTAACCTCTCCATGGTCCCACTCTTCCACTCTTCGTACCAGTGCACCCTCAGGTCTCCGTCTTACATGCCCGAACCAACGCAAAAGATTTTCCCTTAGTTTGTCTACAATGCCTGCGACACCCACTTTCTTGCGAATAACCTCATTTTTTATTCTATCTCTTTAGAGTGTTCCCGCACATCCATATTAACATGTACATTACGCTAACCTCCATCTGCAATGCGTCCCTCGTCTAACCTCTTGGATTTATGTTTGCAGGTCGATAGAAATGATTACAAACAAATTTTTAACTACCATTTTATTTAATTGAGTAAAAAAAAAGAGTTTAACCATATTATAATGTTTAATCAATTCGTATATTTTGCAAAGGGAAGCAGTAAAGACAAGGCTTAGAATGTTTGGTATGAATTATAAAAAAAATAAAAAAAAAAAAACAAAAAAGTTCCCTCCACATTTCACCATATTATAATGTTTTGAATTTCAAAATGTCCAAAAAATGCTCCAGAAACGACATGCTAGAAATTGCAAAATTCTGATACACAGAAAGTTAAGATTGTTCTTGAAGAAAAACAATGAGAGACAGGGAAGTTGGCCTCTCAATAATTTTTTATCATCACTGCTTTCACCACAACATATGACATATTAGATATGATTGCCTCCTAGACTGCCATACAGAGAGAGACAATCTCTCTTTCTCCTCTACCTATCTATCCATAAGACTCCTATTCATCGGAAGCCGATGATGCCATGTGAATGCTTTAACCAAGAATCAAATAAACGAAAAAGATCCAACTCGAGTAATGGTCTCTAGGCACTTCATGTTCCACAATCACCCATCATGACCCAAGAACCTTTCTCCAGTCCAATGTCTCAAGATTTTTCTTATTGTTGCTTCCATTTCAATATAAAACTAGATATGACTTATTTAAATATGACCAATAAATAATGCAAACTTCAATTTACAGAAGTGGTGAAATGGTGATATTCAAGCATGGCAGACATATGATGATTGAGCCATGGAGGATAGTGAGAAAGTCAATAAGCGGTGGTGGTAGGGCAATGGTGAAGTTCTGGGGAAAAAATGACAGTGGTTGAGGTTGAGGGATTAAAAAAAGGTCTTTGTAAAAATAAACACCATAGTTGATAGCCCAAATTCTTAAAAAGAGATAATTCTCAGTTCTTAATGTGAACCAAACCAAAATTAGTCAAATTCCTTTCTTTATCCCTTTCTTCCTGTTTCTCTCACTTGACCAAGGTTAAAAAAAATTAACCATTGAACATAATAATCTTAATAAAAAATAATCAATAATGGACCCTATATAAAAATCATTTTTAGGCTACACAATTATAAAGCCACAAAAAACATAGAGCCACCAATGAGAATTCCAAAATTATGGACAACCATGACAATATATTCCTTATATTAGAGCAAAAAATCTGTCAAAATCACCATCTCAATTATTCTTTCACTCTCTCTACTACATCATAGACTCATAGTCTCTTTTTGGAACCTCCACTCTGGAGTCTGGACTAACTTTGTCTGAAGGGAGATTTTTCCCAACCACCACCACTCTCAAGGATAGAAACAATTTTACTAGCACAGCCATCCAAGTGATACAATTGTTTGAAGGCAACCATTCACGCCTCATCCTTAGTCTCTAAGAGACTGGAGAGATATCAGTGGCATACGTTTCACTTCCCCATATATATTGCATATCCCCCTCTATATCTAGATTTTATATAAAATCCCAATATGAGTTCATATGAAAAGTTTACTTTCTTGTAAGAAATTATTTCATTTTTTTTAACAGTGAGATGAAACCAAAAAATTCTAAATTTGACAATGGATCAATTTAAGAATTTGTTAAGTGAAGTGAAGATTATACACAGTACTCCCTTCCTCTCTCTCCCTCTCTCTCTCTCTCTCTCTCTCTCTCTCTCTCTCTCTCACTCTCTCTCTCTCTCTCTCTCTCTCTCTCTTTCTCTTAACGTACCCAATTCTGCATAATCTCTTTTCTAGGAGAGGTGTGTGGGTGTAAGAAATAATGGGTAATGGGTAAAGTAAGAGACAAGGAATAAAAAGGTAAATGGTTGTAAGAAGAGGTGGATAAATTGAGAGAGTGAAAGAAAGTATAGGGTAAAGGGGATAATATTATATAATGCGCTTGCCAAAAATAAAATAAAGTAGAAAAGGACAAATTTAAAGAAAATAAATCAAATATTAAAAAAATTATCTTAATAGAAAAGAGTGAAGTAGGAAATGGGAGTATTTATCAGTTGCTAACAGGTGAGCAAAACCCGTTTAATCTAATCAAAACCAAACCAAAAATTACAAAATGGTGATTTAAATTTTTCATTTCCACGTTCAACTTCTTGCCAGGACTTTAAAGTTTAAAGGGAATGGAGTATGTGCCTACCACCCAAATTATTAATGAAAAAAGAAGAATAACAGCCCACAACACATTCTCTTTCCATGAAAGATTTACAAATCACGCATTAAATGGTTTATATCTTTTAAATTCGTCATGAAAATATATAATCAGGATTAATTATATGATAATGAAAGTGAAAATCAATTAATAAAAAAATGGAAACCAGTCTGGAATGGTATTTAATCAAAATGATTCAGATTTTTCTATTTACTACTTCTCTCATCAAAATCAAGATCATCCATTGATTTACTTATAAGATTATTCATAGCATTACTACATCTTTTATTTTCTCCTATTCACGGTGAGTTGATATCCATAAGAAAAGTTTACCAACATAGTCAACATACTAATTATTCCCTGCCGATGATGTTGACATTTCCAATTATCTAAGGAAGTACTCAGTAGTACATCCACAATACGAGCAAGAACAAAATTCATAGTAACAATATTATTTTATGTCAATGATTATCATTACTGGTGAGTTGAAAAAAGGTCTAGACTGTACTTTAAACAGAAAGATCAATACACCTATAAGTATATATAATCTCAGTAGTACCTCTCTTGGATAAGGTGGTTCAGGAAAGAGCCGTCCACAGTCATAAACAATTCCATCTTGGTGATGATCTAGCTTGGTGAAAGACCAGTTCCCAACTGCAAATGGCAAGCCATAATGCAAGAGAATTGGCTCAACACCATCTCTTGGAACATAACCAGGATAGATCATCAGGTCATTAGTAATTTTATGGCGAAGTCCAACCTGATAAGAAAATGAAAGCATTATAAGCACAGAAATAATAATAATCGCCCAAGTATCCAGAGAACAGAAAACAGAAAATTGGGTATGACTTACTTCTGCAGCACCAAATGAATACCCATACATTTCACTGATCCATCCCGTACCATATATATCACCAGTTATATTTGTTGCCCAATGAGCCCTATCTTCTCGCACTTCCTCAGATTTAGAGAGCCAAAATGGAGCCATTGCTCTAAGGTCATCAACATGGAAAACCAGCAACCCCCCAACCTTGTCACATAGCTCTGGGTGTTTTGTATGTAACTTGGCCAAAATATTGTCACATCCAATTAAATACCTGATGGAATATATCAGATTATAGTCACATACATACCCAAAAGCCGAAAGTAAGGGAGCTTAAATGTAAGAAATTATCTGATATCTTTGGAACATACTGAGCTAACTATGAGCAAGAGCATCAAAGTCCTTGGTGCAAGGATGACTAAATTTATTTAACAAAATGTAACCTCTAAATTATCAAGAGCCGAAGGGCAGCAATACATCAGAAAACATTTTTACAAACATTTAGGTACACCCGATGTACAGTAATTTTATCGGTCATCAGCAACATCACTGATATATAGGATAACATTTTAGCAGTTGTTAACTTCTAACTTTCTATAGGGTAACTTTTAACCTATTAAATATTTAGTGTATATCAAGAGGTACATTTTAAGAGAAAAGTTTTTAAAAGAATTATATGGTTACCTTAATACATTTAAGTTAATATTTACATGGTAGATATATTATAAAGAGAGCAATTTATCAAGGCAATAAAAACATAGGTAGTTTTTCTATATGTCGAATTAACTTTTGATTATCTTAGAACATCTTTAGACTTGATGTACAATATGAATTGCACATACCTTATATAAAAGTTTGTCAACATTAAGACTCTTATTTATGATAGAAGTGCCAGCAATAAACAGAATTCACTTCCAACCGTTAAAAACAGTACCCTCTTCTCAATTTTATATGTTTGCAAAGCATCAACAAGGAATGAAGAAGTGTACATACATGTCCTCACTCCCCGCGTACTTTCACCATTATCAGGTGGTAACTGAGCTAGCATCTGATCAAATTCTTAGAAGCCAAACCACCCAGGCAAGTAGGCAACTAGCATAATAAGTGCAAGAAGCCAAGGAAATCCAAACCCATTTGGTGTAATAACTACTAAGATTGTTTTTTGTATTTGTTATCATAATTAATAAATCAGTAGGATTTAGCCATAATTCCACAAAGGCACAAAGGAACCCAATTTAGAAGATTGAGTCCAAAAGCAACACGCAAAAGCTACAGGATGAAAACTTCAACAGCATAATTCTGAAGGGTTTTGGATTCAAACTTGCTGTTATAGAAAGCCAAATCATTCTGAAAAATTAGTGGCAGCCATCAATGAAGCAAGAATCAAAGGGGACTACACTAACCGTTCCTAGAAACTGAACAGAAGAAAGGAATGGTAAAATCTGTATTACATCATAGCTGATGTGGGGGCCAAGGACTTGGTTGATTTGGAGACCTTAGAGGTGCCAAGTGTCATGATAAGTGGGCTTCATGGAGGCTTCTTCGGTAGTAAATTCTTAGGTTTGAAAACCCTAAAAATTGATGTCTTTTTATTGCTTAACATTAAGCCAAGCGTTCTATGGAAGCCCATGGAATATTGACTGAATCATAAGGTGTAGTATGGTTGAGTCCTAAGTAGTATGTGAAGAATTATTTCATCCTTCATCTTCCCTATCACAACTAAGGGGTCAGGCAAAGTTCTTCTACCAGAGTACTATGTGAAAGAGTTTTTCTTCCCCCAATTACCAAATTAGGTAAAATTCTTGGTGGTTGAGCGAAGCTATTTCCTGTGTGAATTTCTTAAATTTTCTTACGAAGATATATAATAGGAAAAACACATGCAATAATAAATCCTAGCCTTTTCTCATTGAATTAGAATTTCTCTCTCATGTTGCATCTTTGTGAGCATTCTAATCTTGGTGACAATCTCAATCTTATCAAACTTTGTGTGACATCAATTGAAACCCTTGATTTCATTAAACCTTTTTGATTAATGAGTCATATATTAATCTATACTGCATTTGTTTGATTTATTGCCCCCAAAAACAATAATAAAAATTAAAAAAAAAAGAATACTCTTTGAGAGTGAGCAACTTTATGATATATGGATTGGATTTTTAATGATTACACACAGCAGAGGGTTATTAAAATCTTCCACGCTGGTGAAAAAAGAAATATTAGCAATTACTTAAGTTAATTACAAATTGATAAGTTGAAAAATGGTTTGAGGAGCTCCACTTAGCTAGTTATTACTGCCTTAGAAAAAATGGATTATAATATTCAAACCATAGGGCAGTATGCTTCATATAGTCCCCTTTTTTTATTAACTAAGAATAATCCCGGCTTTTTCGAGTATCTTTTTCTAAGAGTCCTAATGACCAGTGACCGGTTTCAAAGATTTATAATATTTAACTAGCCTAATTAGCTTCCAAATCTATTTATTTAGGCACATGTCACTATGATATTGGCCATACTTTCTTTATTTACTAATATTATCTTCATCCTTTCTCTCTCCAATGGTATAAAATCTCGGCCGCATCACAGCATTATAAGGGAATTTGAGCTTATCGCAGCCGATATATTAGGCCACAACAGCCGTACTCTATCCGCATTGCCCACGAAAATGATTACGTGACCATTACCGCTATCGTGCCCACATCCAAGATTTAAGACCACATTCTCTCCTCTCTTCCCTAATCTTCTAACTTTTGTCTCCCACCATCACGACACCACCAAGTCTTAGTTCATTCCTAATTATACATATCTTTCAATGTACTCCAGACTCTAGGATATGTTCAGTTCACATGATCTAATGTGGTCTCATCTGAATTTTTCTAATCTGATCTATCCTGGTTTTTAATTTTGACCAAAGTTTGACCTTAATTGTACACTAATCCGTAAAATTAAAAACATCAAATGAGATGTCATTAGATTCATATTAATATTAATTTTTAAATATGAAATTTTCTTAACTTTTTTAACAATGAAATTAAAGATATTTAATGAAAACTAAACGCAAATAAAAAGACATAACTGATTTGGTGAGATCTAATTATTTCTGCAATAAGCTAATACTAATTTAAACTGAACATAGCTTTAATAACTAATTGAGTAATACATTGCTCGCCATCTGTCATACTTATACAAATAATGCTGAGACGAATGAAAGAAAGGAGTATATACAACAACTTATATCATAAATATAACTAGTTTTTAGGTTCGTTCTACGCACAGGCTATGCATAAGTTATTATTTATGCTAAACACGTTATAAATTTACATTACAAATGCATGATAGTTACATAATATTTCATACTAAAGATCAAAACCCTTGTCATAAATTTACATTTCTACATCAAATATAAAATTCCTCTTCACCAAATTTATTTCTCTTAGAGCACACTAAATATCTTGAAAATAATGGCCTTATGACATGCAAGCAACATCATATAATCGAATTTCACGAATATTCTTACACCTGTCCCTTTTCTTGTTATTCAAGTTTTCCTTCTTTGTTGCCTTTCCATTCTAATCATCATGATTGTTGCAAAAATTTTGCATAGGTCTTTAAAGATATTTTTATGTCGATATTTTGGGGGGGGGGGGGGGTTATTAAGGTGAATGAAAAAGGCTTTCTTAGAAATTTATATGAGGAAAGGGATTGGAGGAAGATGATAAAGGGTCAATGAATTAAATAGTAAATTCAATTAAATTGAAATTGAAAGATGGAGGGAGATGAGGAGAAGATTAAGGGAATTCAATATGTTGAATTAAAGGGTAGAGGTTACAAAAATTTAAAGGGTTATTGAAAAATAAAGGGGGAAGTTAAAAAAATTCTACCAAAACATAAACTAGGCCAATAAAAGAAAAAGAATGTAAAGAAAGGTAAAAAGAGAGGAGAACACAATAAATTTGTGTTTTTAAATTCTAAGCATATGCTAAGTATTTTCCAATTACTGCAAATCCACAGCAACATAACAATTCAACAACAAGGTGGAAGCGAGTGGATTAGAGAAAAGGGAATGATTCTAGACTTGGACCTGTGTCAAGGAGGGGATGGAAATGATTGAGACTGAGTTTGTAGCCAGGGAATGTGGAGGATAATTCTCATGGAACTCAATAGTTACGATTTGATTTGATGGAACAAAGAAGTGGTGGATGTTTGTGTTAATGGGGATCGACCATGGCCGTGACTCCGCTTAGATAATTCGATTGCTTCTTCATCAATATCATGATTACATTATAATTTGAGGAAAAGTGGTGGATGATGAGGCAAGGGTGGTGTCATTGGCGGCGGTGTTGTTATAAGCGGAGAGTAGTAGACAAAATACAAGTTTTATTTTATTTTATTTTTTAAAAAAGGTATATCTTAGCGGCTAATAAGGTCTTTTCAGGTAAAGGGTTCTTTAAAGAAGACACCAAAAAAAAAAAGTGGGATTAGTCTTGGTCAATAGAAAGTGGGATTGTTTTAAGCGGACCGCCCAAAGGTTGGAAAATAAAATTCAATATTTCCATTGCTTTATTTTGGATCTGCTAATTTCAGTTAACTAATTAACTGTTTGAACAGAAACTTTGTTTAGAAAAGATGACAATTTTAGATACCCAGAATAAATCAAGAGTGTGACGTTGGGCGGTACACTGGTCTAAAACTAATTCGACCAGTAAACCAGATAAGTCTTTTTGGTGGACTGGACAGCAATTCCAATTAGCTATAAAATTAAAATTTCCAAAGTAGACAAGTAGTAGACAAAACACATATATGTTGTCATTCAAAAAACAAATAACAAGGCAACATCTTACTTTGTCAGTCATAAATTCTTAATGGGGAAATAAAATTTGTTTCCAATAAGATTCCAAAAACAATAACTCACATGATCATCATAGTAGGATTTCAAAAAAATCCTCACTGCTCATCAATCACTAATCCCAAATGGAAAATTATACCTTGCACTATAGACTTGTAGCATTGTGGGTAAGTGGGAAATAGTGACTGTAGATCACCGGTGGGAAGTAAAGAATGAAGATTTATAATTGGTTGAGATGACTCGGGGATTTACAAATTGTTTCAAGAAGTTTTATAGACAACATACTCCCTCCATCCCACTATTAAGTGCCTGTTTTCCTAATTAAGTGTCCCATATAAAGTGCCTATTTCTTTTTATAGAATATTTTTTTGGACCTTTATACCCTTATTTCCAAATTTAATTCCCCAATATATCCCAAGATTTCCACCCACTTATAACCTTTTGTAATTATTACATTGTACTTGGTTTCTTTTGGTTTGTACTTATGCACATAAAACAAAATAAATAAATGAGTTGGCAAACACTTATCTTTGCTTTTAAGAAAAATCTACTTGCTTTATCCATTTGCATTAAAACATGTGAAATATAAAAAAAGAACACTTGATAAAGGGATGGAGGGAGTAGTAGTCAATGATAAAAAGACAGCACGAATAAAGGGGATTGAAAGAAAAATTGAAGAACAGAAAATACAAATGAGATAGCGAGAAAAGGGGGAAAAAAAAAAAGGATAAAGAATAGAGGAAATGGGGGTTTTCTGATTTTTGGGAAACAAAAAGAACAGCAAGTGACCATCAGAGAGTTATTTTATTTTTTACAGATATCAGCTCACTGATCTGGACTGGAATATTCAGTTTTTTTCTGGACTGGACCAAAAACCCAGAATCTAGGTGTTTGAAGGACCTGAGACCAGTCTAGTATGGTTCATAATTCAGGTTCAATTACAGGTCTGGACTGAATTGTGCACAATCCAGGGCAATATTCCTAAGGTACTATAGGAGGCCTTTTATTCATCTAAATCCAACGCTGTTTGCTGAATTTTTTTGTTTTATGGTTCATATTCCAAATTACCCTCTAAAGTAGTTTCAATAAATTGATAGTTGACTTCATCTTTAGGCACTTCAGGTAAGCTAAATATAGTATCTAAATTGGTTTCAAAAAAAAAATAAAAAAAAAAAAAGTATCTAAATTATCTACACATTCTAGAAGTTATTGATCTGTTTGATCTGTTTAACATTATGCCAAATAGTACATTTTTAGTTTTGACGTTTCTTCTAATGATGTACTTTACCACAACTTCTGTCAAGCACTCATGCCTCAAACAGATGTCAAAAAGAATGCAAGAACAGTAAAGTAAAGCAGATCATAACCAAGAAGTGTGAGTTAATTATCCATACCCATAATATTGAGAAACAGGCCTGCCTTTCTCAGCACCTAATTCCCAAGGTACTATTGGCCCTCGGATGATCATGTCAGCATCTAAAATTACAACCCAATCAACATTCCTAGCATCCTCACTATGCTGGAGCCAATGCAAAACCCCAGCGGGCTTGTTAATAGCAGGGTACCTAGGCAATAACAACATTCCCCCTTAGTTTCAGTATATCATGATTCCAGGAAAGTTAGAGGAAACCAAAAGGGAAATTGATGCAGCAAAATTGGAAAGCAACAAAAGCAAATTAAGCACATTTATAGACTATATATGTGTGCATGCCATAAAACCTAAAAAGAATACAATATGATGTGGAAGCCATCAGTTCGATGATCTGATTTTACACAACTTCAGATAAAATTTACTTTGATCATCACAATATCCTTATTAACACATTTTGTTTAATTAGATTCCAAAGCCTCAGTAGGAATCTCAAATCTTTGAATTTACAATATGAATGAAATGGAATTGCACATGCATGACAGGACGCTCCATTAATTGATGTGCATCATAATATATACAGATGCAATGCATTGATCTCTTGCTTTCTTAACAAGCATATCCAATAAGCAAATATAAGTAAAACACAATCTCTCCATACGGAATTAACAGTCACATACTCACACACAGACTACTTTAGGATGTTCGCAAAAAAACTCTGTGACCTTTTGTAATATATTATTGATTTATTGAATTCTGATGAGATTTTCCATAGGGCCACTACTTAAGGTAATTGATGGGAACTTAATCATTTGGGACCGGTGGGGTTAGAAATGATCCACTGATTTTGAAAGGTCTTTTTCCCCATTTATGAAAGGTTAGAATAAGGTGGCAACAAATTCTGTTAGGATTACAAAACAAGCTCAAGAACTCATCACCAACCAAATAGATGCTTAATTTAAGCACAATCCAGTGCCTTGCCCTATCTGCCCAAGGATGTTGCTTTTTAATTAGACCCTTGAATTAAAAAGCATTGCCCAAAGACTAACTACTTCATAACAAATGAATTAGCAAAGAATATCTAATTTCTTTTTAAACACATACAAATTTATGGTAATCATTCATATTTCAGCTGCTTTCAGCTTTTTGAACGGCGGCTACCAATGAGGTCTCTACCTATTAATTAAGATCAATCCAAGTACATTACTTATATTTATCATACAAACAATTGCAACTGAGGAGTAAATGGCAATTAACAGTCATGATTCAATAATAGCATTGTGGTGGTACCCGGGATCAAATTATGTCTACATCACTGTCTTTTGTAACGGCCCCTCAACCCGAAAAAAAAATAAGAATAGCAACTAAAAGAAAACTTGCCAAAGTAAACAAAGACATTATAAAAGAAGGTAATATACCAGTCACCAGTTCTTGGGTGTCTGCTCATAGAAGGGACCTCCATAGTCGGAGCTAAGTCGAAACCTCGATACCGTTTCTTCTCCTCCTCTGTGCAGCTCAGAAGCCGGGTAATCGGCCCCGGGTGACCCGATCTCCGGTAACTGTGCATAATCCCAACTGTTTGCCAATCGAAATAATCGTTGCATTCTGTTGAGAATAATGTGTGGATCCTCCAAGGAGCTTCCCCAACTCTGTACTCCTCTGAAAACCCAATTGTACCTAAACTCAAAAAAGTTACCAAGATCACCAAAATATCCATTAAAGACCTCATTGAAGTCATGGATATTGATGAAGAGATCTATTTATCATGGTCTTTTATTTGAATAATGTTCAAAATTGTGAATGAAAACATGCAAGTAGTTGAATAAAGAATTACACAATTTAGGATGATCGTGATTTATGAATATAAAATTTTCGTGGGTTTGGGGTGAGAAAATTGAATCTGTCAAAAAATCTAAAAATAATTGAAATGTTGTTGGATTGGAACAAGGGGTTGTTGCCCTTAATGTCTCACTCTGATTTGTGTAATCCTGATTATGTTTTTGAGGTTTATTTAATTAATGGGGTTGATAATGATGGAATGATTGATTAATGAATAAATTGTCGTCTTCTTCATAAGGTTGACATTTGAACAATAAAGATCGAAAGGTGTGACTTTGTGAGCTTTCAACTCTTCTTTGAGTTTTCTGAAAACATGAGCATGCTCCTTCCTGTATTGTTTTGATTTATGAAAAAATTATACAGTAGTGTACCATCGATACCAAATCACGTGATATTTTCGTAATTAAATCAACGATGAGCAATTTTTCCATTAATGTGGGCTCTATAGGATAAAATTGTTAATTTATTTACGAAAATTAGTTCTTTATTCGAACAACGCTCGGATATTCATTGAAAAAATTATGTTTACACTTCGTAAATTACTCTAAGCATAGGTTTTGTATATATTTAATTATCTATTTACGTTATCAAATTATTATAGATGAGACATATTAATACGGAGTATCTCTATTTTTGTAGTTTGCTGACAAATTATGAATTTAAAATTTAGATGAAATTCCTTTTTTTAGTAACTATGAACAATTCATTTTATAGGTTAAAGAATGGAGATTCAAGGAAGTATAGAATATTTTCTAATCTTATTAGATAATATAAATAAAGTTTTTTGTTTGGTAGTTTTCTATTTAGAGCAATAAATTTCAGTTGAACTGATTTTAGAAATTTGAAGAGTAAAAAATCAATAATTTACTATGATTATACGTTGTTCGTTGTTTTTAATCTTTTTTACTCCCTCCGTTTTTAAATACTTGCTCCATTTCTTTATTTGAAAAGCTTTTACAATATTTAATTCATTTCTCTCAACTAGTGGGACCCAATAGAATTATATTTTATTACCTTTAGATTCTCTCTCTCCTCCAATTTACCTTCCACTAACCCTACTACCTCCATATTTTATTACTTTCTCCAATTTCTCCTAAAACTCCGCGTATGGAGAAGTGGAGCAAGTTTTTAAAAAAAGGAGGGAGTAATCAATTATTTCACTTTTCTTATTTATTTATAAAGCTAGGAAAAAATATTTATTTAGAGTAGCTGTTATTGTTCTTGTTTTTTTTTTTTTTGGGTTGTTTAGGCTGTAGATTTTTTTTAAGATAAATTATCTTAATATTTTTTATAGAAAAAAAAAAAAAAAGTTTTGGCGGGAAAATTTTTAATGTGAACACAATACGTGTACTTTTGGGATAACTCTTGCGATTACTTAGATAAAACTCGTGAAATGCACAGTTTTCTAAAATATTTTGTACTATTTTCGTTAATTATTATGTGCAACTTTTAAATTTTTTATATCTCACAAATAATACCAAAAAGTTGTACATAATAATTAATAGGTGTAGTATAATTTGTGTTATCTCTGTACGAAGTAGTCCTTTATACATCAACTAGATTATCTCCCAAACAAATGCTCGAATTTTTAAGTTAATTGCAAATAAAGAATATTTTCTAAATATTAATATTAAAAAATTTGGCACTTTTGTTTTTTTTTACATTAGCATAACATAAACAAATTACAAAGTAAAAGAAAAGCTAATTAAACTATTACGGCTGTCATTCGCAAGTAGATGTGCCCTTTGCACATGTTCCTTGTCCACTTTGAAAATATTACAACATTGAAAACTTAATCCTAGCTTCTTAATTTCCTTCATAGTCCAGAAGATGTTTATATCATTCATGTCCTCCTTCTTTAAGAAAGTGACCTAATTTATAGAGTCATCAGAATATAATAGGACCTTTAAAAAGCCCATTATATAGCACCATTTAATTTCAAGGCCTCAAGACAAGCTTGAGCCTCCACATGCAAGGCCAAGGTTGCAAGTCCAAATTCGGTCCCGCTCAAGGAAGTCCTCATCATTCACCTTCAATTCGCAAACCACCCGAAGCCACATCTTACATTTGTTTTCTCCCACGAGCCATCAATCTGTAGAGTGCAGTCTGGCAAACCCGTACGAGGATAGAAAATAAATTTCTCCTTCCTAATATGTACTTCTAGCGGTTCTTGTATCTGTGTGTCTAGAATATTTAACATTCTTAAGGCATAAGTCTGGTTTTTTAAAGTCCTATAGTGTAACACCCCAATAATTCTCTATTTTTTACCAGTAAATACCTTTAATAAAATGTAATAAAATTACTGGCGTGCTACCGCCATGTGTTCAAACGTTAAGGTAAATTCAGAATTTAGCAGCGGAAAAACTAATTCAGTTAAAATAAAGTTTCAAAACCAATACGCAAAACCAAATTAAGGCCCCGTTCACTTCACCTTATTTTTGCTGAACTGAAATTATTTTTACTGAACTGAAATTATTTTTGTTGAACTTAAATTATTTTTACTAAACTAAAATTAATTTTACTGAATTGAAATGATTTTTGCTGAACTAAATTATTTTTATGGATTTTCTATTATATTTATTCTTTAAGTTTACTGATTTCTACTGAACTGAAATTATTTTTACTGAACTGAAATTATTTTTGCTGAACTGAACTTATTTTTATTGAATAGAAATTAATTTTACTGAATTGATATTATTTTTACTGAATATTATTTTTGTAAGGTAAAGTGAACAGGGTCTAAGTCTTACAAGTTGGAACTAGGGATGGCAATGGATCTGTATCCGACCCGGATCCGTGGATCCATATTCGTTTTTCACGAATATGGATCTTTAAAATTTGGACCCGACGGATCCGGGTCGAATATGGATCCTGTACTAAAAAACAGATCTAGAGACGGGTCCAACCAATATACCCTTATCCAGATCCGTTTACCCATTTTTTAAATTTTTATTTTATTATTTTATGTGGCAGGCCTAAGAACCAAGCCCATAAGAAGTTACTGATTCTAAGTTTCTAACATTCATAGTATCCTAATTCCTAAATAGCAAACCCTAATAGGCCAACACTCTTCTCTCTCTCCCTATTCCCTAAAATCAAACCAGCAAGTCGGTGACTGAGAGTCAAGCCTCTACTCTGCAGCGACTGCGAGTTCGACTTAGTCCCTTTCTCTCCAGTGACCGCGCGCAACAATCGAAGCCCGTCCTTCGATCTTCTCTCTATTTTTCGATCTCTGTATTACTTTAGCAGTCTTTTTTCATTTACAATTTCTCTCTCTCTTTTTTTATGTAGTACATGTCCACCTGGTTTAGTGAATTTGTCTTGTGTTTTGGTAAATTTATTTATGGTTGAAATGAAATACTCATATTTCAGATGTTATTTCTGTATACATTAGAAATGTGGCTAGTTGGTTTTCTTGTGATTGGTGGTAGTTGGTTCTAAATATTTGTGCATGTGATTGTTGGACATGGGGTTATTTGCTTTGCTGAAGAATTAGATGAAATTCGTGCTTGGTTTATATTCCTTCTGCTTTGTTGTTGAAAATAAGTTAAATGTACTAGATCCGTTTTGGACCCGGATCCGTAAGATCCAACAGATATGGATATGGATCCTTCTTTTTCATACCCTAAGGATCCGAATCGAATTTGGATCCCATTCATAAAAACGGATCTGGATCTGGATCTTTATCTTGTCGGATCCGGTCTAGATCGGACCCATTGCCATCCCTAGTTGGAACCGTCAAGGCTCTTATTCAAAACCCAATTATCAAAGTAGTAAATAAATCAAACCAAGGTTTAAGAAAGTTTAATATTCATGCAAGAAATAAACCACAAATAATAATCAACTTTCCACTCAATTTCCCACTACTTGATGCAAGTCCAGCTATGCAAACACTTGCGATTAATCTGCTCCTCGATATTACAAGTGTAAAAATTGGATCATTACAGGGTCATTGAAAGGTGAAGGTAATGACCAAGAAAACACACACACAAAGGCACACAATCAGCAACGCTGAATATATAACAAGCTACGAAGTATCACAATAAAATTCCTAGCATGCTACTAATTTTCAAACAACACACAGACAACTTTATTATTAACTCAACAGCATGATTATTCGACTACTAAAATTACTAAAGACTTCTCTAATAAATATTAATTATTTCATTTCATTTTATTCATTGAATTAAGCAATAGACAAGGTTATCTCCCCATGCTCCATTTAGGAACATCAATAAAATAAAAACCCCATGCCTCTGTTCAGAAACATCAATAAACATGCAATGGCAGACGGGCGCGACTCCGTGGCCATAGCTAGTATGAGATCTTATCTAACTCCTTATAGTTTTAAAAAGTATTTAAAAACAAGAGACTCGTAGATCACACGACCTCTAAAAAATACACGACTAATACTCGTGAACCCCAACCCCTGTTTGTCAATACTCTACATGTGCACAAACCAGAGTTTTATTGCTCATACACCTTGCACTTTACGTGATTTACAAGTTTAAACTTGGTAATGATCATTCACAGAAACAATGCAACCAATCAACATTAATCATTCAAGCAATTCAAATTTCCAATTCCGTTCTTGAATTATTAGTAACGAACAACATTTAGTGTTGAATCCGTTAAACTACCTCGGTGTATAAGGCACCTCAAATCCTCAACCTCGTTCTATAAGACTTTAATTCACCATTTACTCATTCCATTTCAATTATCATGAACGAGTAATAAAAATTAAACCAATCCATATATTCATGTACCTTTGTTTCCATGTTTCATCTCATAAGTTAATGCATATAAAATACTTACAAGATAAATCAACGTATGTATAATTTCCACATGACTACATGTCACACATAATCAAGAATAATCGCCAATAAAATTTATTACCAAACAATTTCAATCAATCACAAATTCCCTAACATGATGCTAAGTTCTACCAAGTCCTTAAACATGCTCTTAAAGTCAAAGTTTTCGTATCCTTGTAAGTACCTTAAGTAAACGAGTTGGTGTGCCACTTTACCAACTAGAAATCACCTTTTATGAAGTTCTCTTCTAAACCAAATAACAAAATTTCAATCAATACCCAAGCAATATATTCAAATTTACATCTGTTTAAGGTAAAAATACCCCTGTCCACGTGGACCAATCACATGTTGACACGTGTCAGCCTTAGAGAGGTTCTGAAAGAACCAATCCTCTGACAACATGTGGCAGTCCATGTAATGAGAGGGGAGTTGATCCTCAAACCCTATAAGTAGGGAGAAATCCCCATTTATTGCACATTTAGAGAAATTCTCACAAACTAGAGCAATATTAATTGCAGATATTCTCTCTCGGAATGCTGAACTACGGTACCCCTTGGTTGAAAATTTTGGCCTTGCTCTTTTCATGGGAATCAAAAAGTTGAAACCCTACTTCTTAGCTCATCCGGTGGTGGTCTACACAGATCAACCCCTCAAGCGGCCAATGATAACTTTGGAGTCATCCGGTAGGATACTCAAGTGGGCTATTGAAATGCAAATCCTTGAAATCGCTTTTGAACCTAGAAAGGCAGTGAAGGGTCAGGCGTTTACCGACTTCAGTATCGAAATGACAAGGCCGGCCCAACCAAAAAAACTTGATCAGGTTTGGAAAGTGTATGTAGACGGGAGCTCTACTATGGACGGCTGTGGTGCAGGGATAATATGACAGTCTCCGGAAGGGGACAAATATGAATATGCACTACGGATCAAGTTCTAAGCCTCAAATAATGAGGTGGAATATGAGGCCCTGCTAGCCGGTATCCGTATGTGTAAGGCGGCAGGGGCAAGAAAGGTTGACGCCTGCTCTGATTCTCAGTTGATCGTTAGCCAATACCATGGTTACTACGAGGCTACCCATCCGGGTATGGTCAAATATCTGCAGGCGGTTAAAGACGGGGTCGGGACACTTGACGAATTTCATCTGAGTCAAGTGCCCAAGTCAGAGAATAATCTGGAGGATGCACTCACTAAGCTGTCATCATCCGCCTCTTGTGATACGCCTAGGTCAGTCTTTTGGGAAGTCATGGAAAAAAAATGTATCGAACATGATCCCATTGGAGTTCTTGACCAAAGCTCGACCTGGATGGATGCCATCCGGGCTTACCTGGCAGACGACACTTTGTCGGATGCCTATTCAGAAGCGGTTGTGTTGAAAAAACGGGCTGCAAGTTTTGAGATCCATAATGGGGAACTCTTCAAGAAGGGTTACCTCCAGCCGTTGCTGAAATGTGTTACCCCGGAAAAGGGGAAAGAAGTTCTAGAGGATCTGCACTCGGGCTTTTGTGCATCACACATAGGCGGCAGAACTCTAGCAAAAAGGGTCAGGCGGCAAGGCTACTTTAAGCCCAATCTTGAGGCAGATGCCATGGAAATGGTAACGAAGTGCGATATATATCAAAAATTCGGCAAACTCATCCACCGTCCGGCTACTGATTTAACGGCTATCTACAGCTCAGTGCCATTTGTCAAATGGGGCATGGACATTCTGGGTCCATATACGCCTACTAAAGGCGGACGGAGGTACATTCTAGTTGCCGTTGATTACTTCACCAAATGGGTAGAGGCAGAGGCGGTCAAGGGCATAAAGACAAAGGATGTCATCTCCTTCATTTGGAGGAACATTATCACCCGGTTTGGGGTGCTTATGTCTATGGTCTTTGACAATGGCCCTCAGTTTGAGACGCCTACCCTTAAGAGCTTGGTTGGGAGATCAAGGGATCTCACATTGTTTTACATCAATCGGTTGTCCCCAAGCAAACGGCCAAGTTGAAGCCTTCAACAAGCTCATCTCATACGGCATTAAAAAGGAAGTTGAAAGGGCTGGCGGTCTATGGGCAGATGAGTTGCCTCATGTCCTATGGGCCATCAGAACAACTGAAAAAGGGGCAACTGGTGAAACCCCGTTTCTCATGACATACGACACTGAAGTCGTCCTGCATATTGAACATTACGAGCCAACACTTCGAATCGTGCTCTATGATGAAGAGGCTAATTGGGAGGCCATGTGACTAGCATTGGATTCACTCCTGGAGCACGGGGCAATGCTGCCTTGCGTCATGAGATTTACCGTTTGAGAATGACGAGAGCCTACAACAGAAGAGTGCACAAACGACCCTTAAAAGTGGGGGACTTTGTGTTACGGAAAATGGAGGCAACCGGTAGGGCTAATGAGCAAGGAAAGCTGACCCCTAATTGGGAAAGCCCCTACCGGATTTTTGAAGAAGTCAGAGGCAGCACCTACCGCCTGGAAACTCCAGACGGTAGGCAGCTAGCCAGAACTTGGAATGTAGACAATTTGAAAAAGTTCTACTTCTAAAGACTTGTAAATCTTTATAAATAGAGTATGTTAATGAAAAGATGCATTATTTATGGTTTCTTGTACAAAGTCCCATCTGTGCAATGCACAATCGGGCATATATCTGCTCTAACTTGAGTAGATATAGGCTAAGTCCCAAACTTAGCAGCTATTTACGAGTTCAATGGCCGGATAGCCTTCAATCCGCCTGCTCCAACATGAGCAGGCAACCGGCGACGCCCATTTGGGTGAATTCGTCGAAGATAGCATCTCCCATTTGGGTGGTACATTGTTCTATAAATCATAACTCAAGCGGCTTTAATTGACTATCTAGGTTAAAGATAACTCACGGCCATTTGAATAACTCAAAACCTAGATACAACCGGTCGTTGCTTCAAAGCAACACAAACGGTAACTGATATCTTGGTCAAATATAACAGGTCTTTGCCCAAAGGCACTATAGGCGGTTACAAATCACAATTAAGCAAGGCCAAAGCCTTAGTAGCTAAAACATAACATGGTCATGACACCTACATCCAGCCAATGGCTGCTTGCTATTATGAAACTAGCAAAGACTGATTATCCTAAGGGCTAAATCACTGCCGGTTAATAGAGTAATATAGGTTGGTCCCTAGCCGAAACCGTGTGCTAATCCAACTTAGAAAATAATTTGAGAAATTTCTCTAAAGGCGGCCAATGACCTTCTGTCTTTTTGTCCGGATGCTTGATTGGACAGTTGCCTGCTTAGGGTTGGGAAATTACCAAACAAACAACCGTCCAGGGGCAGATAAAGCCAATGCACCCGGTAAACCGCATGCGTTAGGTTACTTGCAAAAATTGAAATAGACAAAAATATCAAAGACAAATATAGGCAAAACCGACTCAGTCGGCAAATTCTATTAAAAATAATAATTGTCAGCCGGAACTACGTCCGGGGAAGAAAGAGAATACATATGAAGTACTCGGCACGCAGGCTGGAAATAAAAAAAAAAAGAAACACAACAAGGTTCACTGCTGCTGGGGAGGTTGAGACGTCTGGCCTTGGCCGGATGGAGGAGCATCTTGAGTTTGCTGAGGTTGGGTTTAATTAGCCTCAACCGGCGCTCGTTCTTCCGCCTGCTCCTCCTCTGCAATGCCAGCCCATTCTTCGAAGGGAGCCGACTTCTCAAGGCCAAGAGCCTGAGCATCGTACACCTCGGTGGCTTACTTGTACCTTAGCTCAAAGAACTCCCATTCGCAGTTCGGGTGGATGAGGGACCAGGCCATCTTCATACGAGCCTCGCAGTCCTGCTCATTTTCAGCAACCAACCGATCCTGCTCGGCCGCCAGCTTAGCCTTATGATCAGCCTGCGTCTGGGCTAACTCGTTCTTCAACCGAGAGACGTCTGCCCTTAGTTGGTTGTTCTCCTTGTCGGCATCCCCCAGCGCTTTGACATCAGCCTGGAGGTTTTTCACTTGCAGCTCAAAGTCAGTCGCCTTCTTGTTGGCCGTGTCCGCAGCTGCTGTGAGCTCCTTAATAAGCTGCTCCTGTTTCATCTCGCGCTTTTAGTTTTTATTTCATACATTAATGTGTGATATTGAGTAACATCAATGAGATCAGTCGCCCGCCTATTGGCGTCTCTTACCTCCTCCTACTTCTTCCTCAAGAGAACCTTGAGGTTGTCTACCCTCAGCATCACCTTTGACATTAGCTGGAAAAGGGTTAGTCTCTCAATTATGGTACATCCGGCAAAAAGAGTAAATTATACAAAAGTACCCCAACCGGCAAATTACCTCAGCAAGCAGCGAGTTGATGCGGTCAATGTTGACCTGGTGCACACCCGGCACCGCCTCCTTCTCGGACCGGGTGAGGGTCCTCAACATCCTCTTTGCGTATTGTTAGAGGTCAGGCCAACGAGAAGTGGCATATGCACCAACAGAGTCATGTGTTAAGTAACGAGCATAGGCGGCACCTATATTCAGTCGGTTGTCGAAGGAATCTCCTGATTGGGTAGCTTGGGACTTGACTCGCATAGGCCCAAGCAGCCAGGGGGGATCAAAGGTGAAAGCCATACCTTGATTTTCAGGCTGAGGGGTCACCCTACCCCCAGCCGCATTGGAGCTGGTTGCTACAGCTGGCTGTCGGCTCGAGGGCATTTCAGGCTCCCTCGTCTCAACCTCAGCCGGCCCTGAGTTTAGACCGAGGTCCTTTAGGCTCTTGCCTATTGAGGTAGGCCTGTCAGATACAGGCGGCCTTCCAGAAGAGGGAGGGGCAGCCAGAACCCTCCTAGACTTGGAAAGAGGCTGGGGGGGGGCTCCTCCGAAGGTCTTTTTAACATCTTCACAATAGAGCGAGGAACATTCTTTCTCCCCGCCTGAAAAAGAAACAGAGCACAACCGGTTAATATCAGAATTGACACCAAACTACACAGACGGTAAAAAGGACTCAGCCGGAGCTTACCCCATCATCCTTGCCCGCCATTTGGGCCCTTCTCTTTTCTAGTTGATCCTTTTGGATCTGAGTAGCAGACTTAGCCGGTGTCTTCTCAGACGGCACCATTTCTAGTCCTTTTTCTGCAAAAATAAAATCAATGTCAAATACAACTAGAATACTATAGACGGCAGAAAAGAGCCGGTTAACTTCTCTACATACGGTTGCTGAAAAAGGTGCTAAGGCCACAGGCGGAGAGGAAAGCCTCATCCTTAAGCCAGTCCGTATGGGGTACCCAATTCTTAGATACAATAATCTCGAACCCGTCGTCTAGGGGCATGGTTGTTTTCTCAAATAGCCCCGCCTCTATTATTTGTGTGTACGCCTCCTCTAGGACGCGGGGAAGGGCACACTTCTTCCCTAGAAGAGCCGGATCCCTATTATAGTGCCGGAGCTGGTGGTTCAGGCGGCGGGAGGGAGAGGAGACTAAGTAAAATTTTCTCTTCCAACTGCTCTATTTGGACGGCTTGTCAAGCGTCATCATGTATTCCGGTTGAGTGGTCAAAGTATACCACACCCGCCAACCGCCTGGGGCACGACTAAGGTAGTGCATATGTGCAAACGCTTCCCAGCTAGGTGTTACGTTCTTCATCTCGTAGGCGGCAATATATCCTAAAATGTTCACCAAGGAATTGGGTGTTAACTGCAAGAAGCCCAAATCATAGCCTCTTAAGATAGCGCTGATGGCATTGTGAAGAGGGAACCGGAGGCCGGCTTTAAATGCCGCCTCATAACAGCCGAAATAGTTGTCGGCGTAATCAATGTCGTCCTCCCAGACGATGGTTGCCTCTACAGGAGGCACTAATACTTCCCACCTATCCCCAACCGGGCACTTCTTAATAAAGGAGGGGAAGGTGGCATTCAGAGTAGCGATGTCCCTGGCGGACATGCTTGCTTCTGTAGGGTTGTTAATGGAGGGCCATTTGTACGCCTCTTCATCCTCCCGGAAGGCATCCAGTTCTAAAGATGTTGACTCCTCAGAGTCTGATTGTTGGACGGTTTCATCACCGCCTATGTCCTCAGACTCCTCCAAAATGTCATCACTAGGTGTGTTGGGTACACCTAGAGGGTCAAAATATTCTATATCAGCCGGCTTCTACGGAGCCATCTGATCTATAGTCAAGGTCAACAGTCGTCCGCTTCGTCCAAGCCATCCTGTCCTGCACATGCACAGAGACGGTCGGATTCGTGGAAGAGAAAGGGTGGTCCAAACACCCCTTGACGGCATCCCTAGTCCTAGACTCAGCTGTATCAGGAGACCGGTTGATAACTTTCCTAGGCCGTGCCGTGTGTGTGTTGGGTGAGTCCATTATTCTTAAGCATACAACCGGAAAAGCTCAAAAGAGTTGCAAGGGGTAGAGACGGTACCTTGAAGAAGCTTTAGAAGTGTAGACGATTGACTAGCTGAATCAGCAGCCGGAAATCAGATTGTTGCTTGCTAGATACCCAGACAACTCTCCGGATGTACCCCCTTTGAAAGCAATCAAAAATTGTTAAAGAACCCAGGCGTTTCTCTGAAATCTTGCTTGATGATACCCCAGACGGTTCTCCGAATGAGGGTGTATTGAAAATAGAGGGAAAAAATTAAAGTACGCTCAGACGGTGCTAATGAGTTTTGAGCAATGGGTACCCAGACGGTAGCCGTTTGAGTGAAGAAGGGGCAGGCGGTTGTGAAAGAAATTACAACCGGTCTCAGAGCTCTCTTTTCTCTCTCTCAGAAAAATTTTTCAAAATGTGAAAGTGAGGAAAATGAGGGGGGGATTTCTACTTATAGAAGGAAATCCCCCAGAAGGCGAACTGTCACCTTCAAAAAAAAAAAAAAAAAAAGAGAAACGAAGGAGGCGAAGCGTCACCTTCTCATATTGTGACACCTGTCACAGGTGCTACGTGGCAAGCCACATCACACCTATGAGGGGCAACTGTTTAGGTTAAAAATACCCCTGTCCACGTGGACCAATCGCATGCTGACACGTGTTAGCCTCTGAGAGGTTCTGAAAGAACCAATCCTCTGACGACACGTGGCAGTCCATGTAATGAGAGAGGAGTTGATCCTCAAACCCTATAAATAGAGAGAGATCCCCATTTATTGCACGTTCAGAGAAATTCTCACAAACCAGAGCAATATTAATTGCATATATTCTCTCTCGGAATCCGAGAGAACTCTTTACATTCCGCACTTTTAACTTCATCCGTACTCATACTAACTTGATCGTCGGAGGCAGAACTCCACCCAACCGAAGTTTCCGTGGTTTTGCGGGTACAGACGATCGGCATCCATTTTTGGAATTGTAACTCTCCCGAGAAACTCCAAAAACCCCCAAACAACAGCAATACTAATGTACTTTAAAAGCTTCTAAAAATCATTAAAACAACATTTTTAAGCCTCTCAAACTTCTAAATTAATAGTGTAGAAGTATTATTATGAGTTCTCATCAACAAATCTTAAAATACGCTTTTACTTATAAAATTACAGCAATTTTAAAACCTTATGAAATTCTGAATTATATTTTATATATGAAATCTTGAAATTATAAAAAACTCTATCCCTACATGCATCATATAGTAAGTTAGTAGACTTTACACCCAAAATTTCCTCAATTCAATGTAATTAAAAACTCCAAAAACAATAACCAAAAATCTGAAAACTAAATCTTGCAATTAAACTTTAAAGTTCCAAACTTAATAATCATAAAATATCCACAGCCTTTGTTTAATGAAATTAGAGATCTGAAACACATGAATTCAATACAATTTCAACCGAAGATTGAAACTTTAATAATCTGAAAATTTATTTATCATCAAAATATTTGAATTTTAACATGAATTAAACATAGTATAATCAAATAACTTAAGCAACACGTTTTTGAACCCTAAACCCATAAAAATCAAGTTTTAAACCCTTATTTTCTTAATTAAATCAATCTGAAATTTTATTTAATAAATTAAACATAGTATAACTCATAAATTTCTAATCTTTTAGAGTGATTAAACACTATTAAACCATAATAATAACAATTAAAAACAAAAACTTAATATAGATTAAAACTTGAAATAATTTAACAAAAAAGAAAGAAAGAAGGAAGGAAAGAGAGAAGAAGGGGGCGAACAAGTGGCTGGTGCGTGGGCGGCGCGACGATGGTCTGGGCGGTGCCGGTGGTGTTCTGGGCGTCCGCAGCAAGGTGCAACAACAATTTTTTTTTTTTTTTTTTTTTTTGAATTCGTGAAACAGCAGTAGCCAGTAGGGGAAAGCAGTAGAATAGCTACACAAGGTGAGGGAGGAGTTAGGGGTTTGGGGTTTATATACATATATGGCCTTTGTTTCCCAATTCAAGTAGGAGTAGGAATTGTAGTTTGGGCTTAAATAGGAGTTTAAGTTCTTTTTCCTAGTTCTACTAGGATTAGGACTTCTATTTTAGGCCATAGTATAGTTGGTTAGATAAAAATAGTATGTTAGTAATTAGAAAGAGAATTTTAAATTAAAATAATGTTTATTAATTTAATAGAGTTCAAATAAATTTTACATAAAATAATTTATATAATGAAATCAAAATAAAATATTTGTATAAATAATAAAGAAATGTAATCATAATTTACTTTGAAAATATGGGGGATTACATATAGACTTTGTAAAGCTTCTTCAATAATGCTAATTCCACCATTTTCTTCTCCGAACAGTCGGTGGTTTCTCGTGACCCACATGCCCCACAAAGTTGCTGTAAAGGTATTTATTATTACCGGAAGTATAAATGTTTTAAAAAATCACAATCTTTGATTAACATTTTTTTATAACAAGAGATTCTGGTGCGCGTGATGCACGCTATGACTAATCTTTGAAAAGATTTTATTGGCCCTAATGAATTTGCATAGTATTTTATTATAATTATTTGCATATAAACGATAAATATGTTAGATGTTGTATGTAACCATACAATATTCTTGGAAACTATAGTAGAGTTAGTGAGAAAGTAAGAAAAATTATCAAGTTCTAGAAAGGTAATTGTTTAGACTTAGAAATGTAAATGTTTAATATATTATTTTTTTTTTTCTTTTTTATTTTTTTTTTGAAGGCTGATATACTACTACCTAATACATAAGAGTTGTTATTAGGAAAATTTATTAATAAGAAAAAGAAAAAAGCTTCTTAAACTTATAAATAGAGGCATATATGTAAACAAACATTTTTATGTAAGAAATAAAAAAAGAGCTTCTTAAACTTATAAATAGGGGCAAGTATGTAAACAAACATTTTAAGGGGTATAAATATCCTCACAATATTTATAAGATTTCTCTCATATTTTTTAAAAGGTAGAGAAATGTATTAATAAGAAAGAAAAAACTTCTTAAACTTATAAATAGGGACAAAATATGTAAACAAACATTGAAATAAAACAAGAGCTTCTTAAACTTATAAATAGGGGTAAGTAGGTAAATAAACATTTTAAGGAGTATAAATGTCCTCACACGATTTATAAGATTTCTCTCATACTTTTTAAAAGGTAGATAAACACAGTCTGTAATTAACTTTGACATGAACAAAGAAAAGTAATAAACCAATAATATTTAACTTGTTTTTTATAGGTTAAAAAAATTGTCATTTATTAGGAAAAAATAACCTTGTCTCTATTATATAAGCCAAGGGGAGGTTGTGGTGTCCCCTAAAAAGACCATACTATCCCTGTTGACTTATATTACAAAGGTTAAATAAGGGTAAGAAAGTAGCTATTCAATGTTTTTTTTATTGCATTTAATAATTCAGTAAACACAAATACAAGGTGCCGAACTTTGACATTAGTTGCAACTAAGCAACTGAATTATGGAGTGAAGCAAACAAGGTACTGAAATGGTCACCGAAGATAACTTTTCTGGCATTAACTTAATATAATAGGTTAAAGTGGGTTTTTTTTTTTTAAAAAAAAAAGCATTTGCTGATGTTGCCTTGAAAATGAAAACACCATCATTTATGACTCAAAAAAGCACAATAAAAGATTTATCCCACATCTCCCTACCATCCACCATGAAAATCCATCCAAAAACACCATACGCGGATCTTGATACGGAGTAGGAGCTTCAAGCTCCAAAAGGTTAGACTGTTGTAGGAAGATTTCCATAAATCTTTCACTCGAAAACAAAATTAAAAGTAAACTTACATTATTTTTTTTATCTTCTCCAATTGAAACGAGGAGCCCCAAATTATAGAGAAATGGGTGTAATGTTTTATGAAAATTGCTAAAGTTTGATGGTGCTTATGGTGTTAGCAAATGTTGGTTTTTTTTTCTTTTCTTTTTTTGAAATAAAAATAGCACCTTTCTCAAGTTAGCTAAGTTTAGTAGTAATTTCGATGAAATGATGGTGTGGTTGGAAGAGGCACCTGTTGGTGTCCTTGATGCTGTAGCTCTTGACTTTTCAAGCATTTTTTAATAAAGGCTTTATTAAGAAATGGAAGCATCTTTTTCTTGGAAAAGAGCCTTTTTTGACAGGAAGCATCGAAGCATTAAAAAAAAAAAAAAAAAAAAAAAAAAAGCAACTTCAGTTTTAAGTAAAAGATCGTAGCATTTTCCAACGGTTATGGCATGATGGCTACGAGCCTACGAAAGGGGGCTAAAAAGGCAGAGAGCACTCAAAACTCAAACTCCAACCCCTTTAATTTTTGCTATTTATCATAGATATCACCGGATCTGTACATGCAATTCTCTCAACAGTAATGGGGTTCGATTTGAGTGTTTGTTAATTACAAAAAAAGAAGGGATTAAGAGAGTATGTAATTATGAAAACATTAGATTAATGATAATGGAGGGTTGAATTCTATCTCTAAAATTAATTAATTTATTGAGTTTCTTTCTCTAGTTGCAAAGGAATTGAGAAGGAAAAGGGGAAGAAGAAGGAGAAGAAAGGGTGATTTAAAAATTCCAAACTTTAGTGATTTGTGTCAAAATATTTAAGGGAAATTCTCATTGGTAGTCATGTAAAATTGTACATTCTCCATGGTACCAAAAGTTTTTACAAATTCTCCAAAATAGTATTACTTTTGATAATTTTCTCTAATATGACCATATATTTGTAATTAACAACTAACTATCTTCATTAAACAAGAATTAAGTTATTATTTAACAACTATAAAAAAAAAAAGTTATTAATTAACAAATAAATATAAAAAAAACCCAGCGACCCTGCTCCCCACCTCGGCCACCCCCGTCGGCGTCGTTCTACCCTTGAAACCACCCACATAATTTTATGAGTATATCTTTCGTCTTCGTCTTCTTGTTTGTTGTTGTGGATGTATACCAGAATTTCTTCATTTGCATCAAATCTAAGACACACCATAAGCAACCAACATCCAACACCAACCTTCCGTCCTTACAACTCATTCATCTTTATTCCTTGACTAGATCTCCTCTTGTTCCTTCAATTCAATCCAAGTTTCTTCTACTTTCTCACTCTTCGATTTCCTTGCAATTTTAGGTCTTCTTTCAATTTTTCATTTTCCTCAATTCAAATAATATACTATGTACAGTTTATTTGTAGTTCGATTACTTTGTTGAATTAAATTCCAAGGAATTATTCGACGATTGATTGCGTTTGAGTTCGACTATTCAATTAAAATTGATTTTGAATTTATGATTGATAGTGATTGGATGTTGGTGATTGAGCCCTGGTCAACCCGGTTCAGAATGGACAAAAAGTCGCACCAGACCGATCTTCTTACTAGTGGTTCAAGGGAGGGGGTTTTAGGGGTCGGGGTAGAGGTAGAGGTGGGATGTCGCCGGCGCCATGTGCGCGGTTTCAGGGGTAGTACGGCGCCGACAAGGATGGGTAGGGTGGGAGAAGTGGCTGGGTTTTTTAATTTTTTAATTTTTGTTAATTGTTAACTTTTTTTTTAAGGGTATTAATTTGGATAAAAATACCTATGTCACGTGGCCCAATCAGAATGAGACATGTGTCACCCTAGGACAGGTCCAATAAAGGCCACTCACCAGTTGACACGTGGCACTCCAAATCAGCAAGGGAAAAAGACGGCCTTCAGGGCCCAATTCCCGAGAAAGCCGTAAAAAGGCGCAGCCCACCAAATCTAGGTCAGAATGACCTAAGAAAGGGCACGTTTTTCAATGACCCTATAAATAGGGAGATTTCCCCCATTTTTGGGATACATTCATTAATTACAATATAAGCAATTCTCTCACATCAGAGAAATCCCCTTATCTCGGAATCCGAGAAAATCTCACTTTACTTTCCGCACCTTTTCACTTTCCCCGTACACGTTCTAACTTGATCGTCGGAGGTGGAACTCTACCCAACCGGAGTCTCCGTTGTTTTGCAGGTACAGGCGCTCAGAATCCAGTCTTGGTGACGTAACTCTCCCGAGAGCCAAAAACCTCGAAATATTTGGCGCCGTCTGTGGGGAGAGTACCTTTAAGATGGTTTCTCAAGAAACTGTACCGCTTTCAGAGAATAAGCAGCCTACGGCTGAGGTCTATTCAGACCATGATACGGAACCAGAGGTCGAAACATATACGGCCGTAAATGGATCCCTCATTACAAGGTGCATCCGTTCCAAAGACAACAAGGAACGGGCAGGCAGGTCCGAGTAAGCCATCCGGCCAGCCCCAAGCGGCAAGACAGTCTGCTCACATCACCCACGACGAGTTCATGAAATTCATGACGAGATGAAGGACCTGATCTCCAAGAAGACGGCTGGTCCCAACAAGGGTTAGTCGGCCAAGAAGCCTTCTCATTCTGAGAAGTACAAGTCCGTCAAGGACCAAGAGCCCACTTCGCATCCTAAAACAAAGGAGGTGACTCGACCCTTGATTGATCTGTCCAAGTTCTGCTTCCCCGAGACAGAGAAGAGGAAGGACATTCGGCATGTTCAGTCGGATGGCACCAAGAGGACATTTTCTGATGCTCGCCTTTACATCGAGCAAAAGAAGAATCAGCAACTGTCTGAGTCGGCTTCAACGTCGAGTTTCCCAGACAGCTTCAAGAATACCTCGATGAGATATTTTCAATCTGTTCAAGAAAGCCTGTCAAGCGGCCCATCCGTCCATACAGGTCCACAGATGATTGGCTTGGCCCCGTATGTGCCCCAGCAGCCATACAGACCGTATGCCTAACCTTACATGCAGCCTGGCCTTTTCGGGGGTCAAGCGCCATATAACGTCCAGCCACTAGACTGGCAGCTCCGGCTGCTAAAACTTGGGGAACAACCTTCAGCGTTCTCCAAGGACATAACCGAGGCGGCACAACCGGCCAAGGTTAAGAATGTCATGATGGGTACTTATGATGATACCACCAACCCAGAATACCACCTATTGGCATACACTCACCTCATGTATTTACAGGGATTGGATGACGCCGCATGGTGCAGGTGCTTCCCAGCTACACTAAAGGGCATTGCCCAGTAGTGGTTTGGCAGCTTGCCGGATGGCTGCATCAACAATTTTAGAATGCTTGCGTTCTTGTTCGCCTCAAACTTCTCCATAAACATACCCGCCAAAAAGACAAGCCTTGACTTGGGCGCGGTACAACAAGGAGACAGGGAGGGGCTCCGCTCATATGTCAGGTGGTTCAATCTGGTGAGAATCCAGATCCAAGGTGTAACACCCCCGATTTACTAGCTAATAATAAATAATAAATAAAGGAAAAATAAACAACCTTTGAATAAAATTGCGGAAGCATACACTTAAATCGGAGGTATTACCGCCACACTCAACAACTTGTCAAGTGCTAAGGCTTACAAAATCTCAATAATTACAACCCAATAAACTAGGTGACCTATTTATACAACTTTACAAACTTGTTATAAAATACTAATCGAAACATTTGAGCTCCTTTAGCTACGATCACTTGATCAACCTGTTTAGACAAACTTGACTGCTCACCATTAAGGACAAATTCCAAAATAGATCATCGCAAGGCCACCATAAGAAAAAGACATGACCGCAAACACAAGTAGCACAACAAACAAACACACACACACGTCAGCAAAAAGCTGAGTGATCATCACATAACAGAATACAAATAATAATAAGATAATTAACATTACTAGTTGAATTAAACAATGTAGTTCAAAACTACATTACACATTGTACTCTAACCTTTGTCAAATCCAACCTCAAATAATAATACGATCTTTTACCCAATTAACTCATCTATCCCATAAGTATGCCATGCTCTTTGTTCAATACCTAGCCTTGGACATGAGTAATTCGAATAACAAACCAACAAGTATAAAAACTTGAATACTCTCAATAACCAGAAAACAGCTGAAACCATGACCGATATGGGTCAAATCCCACTATAGGGGACCATAGAAAAATATAAATAAAGATTGTACCTCATTCTTAACTCATGATTATGATCTCCTTACCAACATGCCAAGAACTAAGGTAATTAACATCGAGCCTCAAACCAAGAACAAAATAATAATTTTCAACCTTTCGATCTCATACATCAATCAAATTACCATTCACGGATTAATAATAATATCTCAACAATGGCACAGGTTCCGAAAATAACATAACAATTCGATTCATATATATCTCAACTCTTGTAGGGTAATAAAACTAATACCCAAATATAATTAACTCACAACCCAAAAATAATACTCTGCATTAATAACCCTAAAACCTCAATATAACAATACTCCCTATAGCAACAACATGAAAAACTCTAGAAATAATAGTACAATCAATTATATACAACAAAAATAATACGATATTCAAATCAAATCAAATCATACAATATCATAATATTTAATCATATATACAAACAGTACAAACAATAAATCATATCACACATAATAATACGAAATATAATCAATACAAACAATATATCATCATACAATTCCAAATATTAAGATGTGATTACATATAATAATACGAGAAGGAAAACAACTCCAAAACGACTAAGTGTAATTACCTCACGAAAGTATGGTTAAATTGCCGGAAGAGTGTCTTTAATTGACATGACGACTTGCGTAAGGTAATATTGGACTTTAATTGGTTAATTAATGGGTATTGGCTTTAGTTTAGTATTTGATCATAGAAAGGGTGAATGATTGCCGCATGATATGCATTGAGAAGGAAATTGATGGAGTTTGGGCATACGACAATTAAACTAGTGGAAACAAGTTTGCAGAGGTCAAAGCTTAGAGTTTTTGAGAAGGAAAAACACGACTGCACCCACGGCCATATATATATATATAGGGTTTAAGATAATTTTTATAGGATAACAAAAATAGAGTATAGGATCGAATTTATAAAATAATTTAAAATATCTTATTTTAGCCATAAAATATATTAGATAAAATTATAAAATATTCGAATATTACACAAGGGTTGTCTGACGATGTTGCTTATACAGACTTCTTCAAGGGTCTGAAAGACGGGTCGGCCTTCAAGTTCGATCTTGTCCGAAAGAGGACCTTTACTCTTCAAGAAGCGCTGATGGAGGCGAAAGCCTATATACAGGCAATCGAGCTCTGCTCCACTAGTAAGCAGTCGGACTCCAAAAAGTCCGACAAACAAAAAGGGAGTCGGCAAGAACAGCCAGCTCACAAAGCTGAAGAGAGCAAGAAGAGAAAAGAAATCTGGGCGATTAAGGATTCTGATCAAACGTCTCAGAAGAAAAAGAAAGATTTTAAACCGTATATCCCAAAGTACGAGTTTAACAAAGACTGCTACTCCATCCTCATGGAGATAAAAGACCGGGTGACTATTGAGAAGCCCGCAGCAATGAAAGGTTCGCCCAAAAACTAGAATAAAGACAAGTATTGCCGCTTCCATGAGGATATTGGTCATGACACCAACAACTGTTGTAGCCTCAAGCGGATGTTGGATAGATTGGCTGATAGGGGGTGTTGAAATCTTACATCCTCAAGGCTAAGGTGACCCTGAAGACGAACCCTAGACAGCCGTCAAAAAAGCCAGCAAAGCCTACTAGTAGTTCGGACACTGACAAGGAGCCTATCTACACCATAGCAGGCGGCTTTGCGTAGGGATGTCAACGGGGCGGGGCGGGGCGGATGTTGGATTTCCCATCCCCATCCCCGCCTAACATTCTCATCCCCATCCCCATCCCTATCCCCGTGGCAGTTCCAAAATTCATCCTCATCCCCGCCCCAACGAGAACAATTCCAAAACTATCCCCGCCCGACCCCCACTTGGATATCCACCCCCCACCTAATTCCCATCCAAGACCCACCTAATCCCCGCCTCCCAAAATACAACAATATTATGAAATATACTAATATAGATTACAATAACAAAAAAATAATTGTAAATATTAAGTTTATTACAACATATTATATTTAGTTCTTTACTACTTTATTTTACATAAATTATTTTAATATAAAATAGTATAAAAATACACAATTTTTTTTAAAAAAATATAAAGATGTGGGTATGGGGTGGGTACAAAATGGGGCGGGGCGGGTACAACCTAAAATCCACCCCCGCCCCATCACCCATGGTGGGTATGGTTTTCATCCCCATCCCCGCCCCATCACCCACTAAATCAAGACCCATTCCCGCCCCACTGGGGCGGGGATGGAGCGGGTCTCCTATTTGACCCGCCCCACTGACAACCCTAGCTTTGCGGGAGGGGGGCCGACCATCAGGGGCACCAAGGACCACGTTAGACGGCTGGATGTCAGCTCCGTCGATGAGGGTCAGGCGTCTACCGACACATTCCCTGAGGTCGTCATCACTGAAAAGGACCGAGGCAAAGTCCGCTGGCCGCATGATGACCCCATAATCATTGAATGCAAGGTGGCCAACCAGAAGGCTGGCTTGATCCTCATAGATACTGGTATCTTTTCTGACATCATCAACTACAAGTGCCTGTTCAAGCTAAAGTACAGGCTCAGCAGCAATCACAAGGTCACTCACCCCTTGGTTGGTTTTGGGGGTAAAGTTGTGCACCCAGTCGGTCGGATTGATCTACCCATCCGGCTGGGAGAGAAGGGAGAGGGGCGCCACATGGTCGTCTGATTCCTGGTCGTACAAGAGCTGACCGCCTATAATTTGATTTTAGGTCGTCCAACTCTGAACGAATCTAAGGCCGTCATCATCCCATCCCTCATGCTGCTGAAATTTGAGAAAGATGACAGTTCTGTTGGCTCCTAGAAAGGGGACCAAAAGACGGCTAGAGAGTGCTACCTCGCAGATGTCAAGCCCACGGCGATAAAAGCCGGTCAGGGTGAAGAGCCAATAAACCTTGATGATGTTAAGGAGCAAGAGCCAGCCCCACCAGCAGCCGGCAAGAAAAGAAAGGTCGACAAGCTGGTGGCTGTAAAAAAAGAGAAGCAATAGCAATCACTGACCGGGGAACGGTCAGATGACCTCCGTCCCCAACCGGCTGGTGAACACATGGATATTGCTCTGGACGACACACGTCCAGAGTGTACTATAAAGGTTGGGACGGTTGCTTTTGCAAAACTGGGTGCAGATTTGCACCATCTACTGAAAGAATTCAAGGAAATTTTTTCCTTTGAAGTGGAAGAGATGCCAGACATCAGCCCGGATCTCGTTGTCCACAAGCTCACCGTGGATTTAAAAAAGAAGCCTGTTAGGCAAAAGAAAATAAATCACGCCGAGGAGAGAAGTCAGGCGGCAGCCGCCGAAGTGAAAAAACTGTTAGATATCGGGTTCATTCGACAATGTCACTTCCCGGATTGGGTTGCTAATGTTGTGTTTGTAAAGAAGCCGAAAGGTATTTGGCGCGTGTGTGTTGATTACACTGACTTAAACAAGGCATGTTCGAAGAATAGTTATCCCCTCCCAAAGATAGATAGTCTGGTCGACTCTACAGCCGGACATGCTTTGATGAGCTTTATGGACGCCTATTCTGGCTTTCATCAGATAACCCTGTGGAAGAAAGATCGAGAAAAGACGGCTTTCGTCACTGGTCAGGGGTTATTCTGCTATACTCCGATGCAGTTTAGCTTGAAGAATGCGCCTGCTACTTTCCAACGTATGATTAACTCGATCTTCATTAATCAGATTGGAAGGAATGTAGAGGCGTACATTGTTGACATGATAGTCAAATCCAAGTTACAGACAGATCACCTTACTAACCTCCGAGAAACCTTCGCCACACTCAAGCGGCACAAGGTCATGCTCAATTCCAAGAAGTGTGTCTTTGGTGTTGAGTCTGGGAAGTTTCTCGGATTTTTTATTAATCAAAGGGGGATAGAGGCCAACCCAGAGAAGATACAGGTGGTCATTGACATGAAGTCTCCCCGCACTATCAAGGAAGTTCAGAAGTTAACAGGTTGTCTGGCGGCATTGGGGAGATTCCTCAGCCGGACAGGTGACAAGTGCCTCTATTTCTTCTAAGAAATAAAAAAGAAGACTATGTTTGAATGGGGGGATGATGCTGAGGCAACCTTTTAAAAATTGAATGAGCATTTACACTCTTTGCCAAGGCTTATTAGCCCTCTGTCCAAGGAGACGCTTTACATGTACATAGCCGTCTCAAATCATTCACTCAGTGCTGTTCTCCTTACTGAGACAGACGACAATCAGCTCCCGGTCTATTTCATTAGCCATATGCTTTGAAATGCGGAGCTCTGATACTCTATGATTGGAAAATTCGGCCTCGCCTTGTTCATTGCAGTCAAGAAGTTTTAAACCTTACTTCTTGGCACATCCGGTGGTAGTCTATACAGACCAACCCCTCAAGCGGCCAATGATAACTTTAGAGTCATCCGGCAGAATGCTAAAATGGGCTATTGAAATGCAAAGTCTTGAAATCACTTTTGAACCAAGGAAGGCAGTGAAGGGTCAGGCGTTCCCCGACTTCATTGTTGAAATGAAAAACCGGTTGAACCGGAAAATCTTAATCAGGTTTGTAAAGTGTATGTAAACGGGAGCTCTACTGTGAAGGCCTGTGGTGCAGGGATTATATGTCAGTCTCCTGGGGAAGGAAAAGTATGAATATGCACTACGGTTCAAGTTTCAGGCCTCGAATAATGAGGTAGAGTATGAAGCCCTGCTAGCCAGTATACGCATCTGCAAGGCAGCAGGGGCAAGAAAAATTGACGCCTGCTCCGATTCTCAATTGGTTGTTAGCCAATATTATGGTGACTATGAGGCCACCCATCTGCCAATACCATGGTCCACCCATCCGGTTGAACCGGAAAATCTTAATCAGGTTAGGAAAGTGTATGTAGACGGGAGCTCTACTATGAAGGCCTGTGGTGTAGGGATTATATGTCAGTCTCCTAGGGGGGACAAGTATGAATATGCACTACGGATCAAGTTTCAGGCCTCGAGTAATGAGGCAGAGTATGAAGCCCTGCTAGCCGGTATACGCATCTTCAAGGCGGCAGGGGCAAGAAAAACTGACGCCTGCTTTGATTCTCAATTGGTTGTTAGCCAATACCATGGTGACTATGAGGCCACCCATCCGCCTATGATCGAATACTTGTAGGCGGTCAGAGCAGAGGATGGAACACTTGCTGAATTCCATCTAAGTCAAGTGCCCCGGTCAGAGAACAATCATGCAGATGCTCCTTCCAAGTTGGCATCATTCGCCTCCTGTGATACGCCTCGGTCAGTCTTCTGGGAGGTAATGGAAAAACGAAGTATTGAAGAAGATCCATTAGAGTCCTAGACCGAAGCTCAACCTGGATGGACGGTATCCGGGCTTATCTGCTAGATGGCACTTTGCCGGATATATATCCAAAAATGGCTGCAATGAGAAAACGTACGGCCAACATTGAGATTCATAATGGAGAGCTTTTCAAGAAGGGTTTTGTGCAACCTCTTTTGAAAAGCATCACCCCAGAAAGGGGGCAAGAGATTCTGGAATATCTGCACTCGGGCTTTTATGCCTCACACATAGGCGGCAGGTCTCTAGCAGAAAGAGCCAGGCGGCAAGGCTACTTTTGGCTCACTCTTGAGGCAGACGCCATGGAAATGGTGAAGAAGTGTGATAAGTGTCAAAGATTCGGCAGACTCATACACCGTCCGGCCACAGATCTGACGGTCATTCATAGCCTAGTACCATTCGCTAAATGGGGCATGGACATTCTAAGTCTATATACGCCTGGGCCAAGTGGGTAGAGGCAGAGGCGGTCAAAGGCATTAAGATAAAGGATGTCATCTCTTTCATCTGGAAGAATATCATCACCCAGTTTGGGGTACCTATGTCTATGGTCTTTAACAATGACCCTTAGTTTGAAACGCCTACCCTCAAGAATTGACTGGGAGACCAAGGGATCTCTCATTGCTTTGCATCAGTCAGCCGTCCCCAGGAAAACGGCCAAGTTGAAGCCTTCAACAAACTAATCTCAGACGACATAAAAAAGAAAATTGAAAGGGTTGATGGTCTATGGGCAGAAGATTTAACTCATGTCCTATGGGCCATTAGAACAACAGCAAAATGGGCAACTAGTGAAACCCCATTCCTAGTGGTATACGGTGCTGAAGCCGTCTTACCCATTGAGCTTTATGAGCCAACTCTTCGAATCATGCTGTATGATGAAGAGGAAAACTGGGAGGCCATGTAGCTGGCATTAGACTCACTCCTGGAGCGCAGGGCCAATGCCGCCTTATGTCATGGGATATACCGTCTGAGAATGACTAGAGCTTATAACAAAAGAGTGCACAAACGACCCTTGAAAGTAGGGGACTTTGTGTTACGAAAAATGGAGGCAACCGGTAGAGCCAATGAGCAGGGCAAGCTGACACCCAATTGGGAAGGTCCCTACCGGATCTATGAAGAAGTAAGAGGCGGCACCTACCGCTTGGAAACTCCAGACGGCAGGAAGCTAGTCAGAACTTGGAATGTAGACAACCTAAAAGAAAAAAATGCTTTTTGTTTTCAATTTTGATTATTTATGCTTTACTAGATATGTCTCCCAATGGGAACACTGCTTGTGCAATGTGCAAACAGCTAAATCTAGACCAACCATCTGCTCCAACATGAGTACAACGTCCGGCGACGCCCATCCGGGTGATCTCGTCGCAGAGAGCATCTCCCATTTGGGTGGCACATTGCTCTATAAAGTCAAAAAACAAACGGCCCAACCGATTATCTGGATAAAGATAAGCTCGTAGCTATTTGACTGGAATTATCTAATATGAGACCTAGGTAGCTAAAGTTTACCGCCTGTTCCATAACAACCGGTAACCGGCTATTATTTCATAAAGATAAAGGAACTCGTTTTGGTTCTTAAACCATTTAGACGCCTATTATTGCTTAGGGGCAATACAGACATCCAAATTTGAAAAAATATAAGCTAAGTCCAAAACTTAGCAGCTAAACATTGCTCGTTCAAAACGACTTGATACGGTCAATGGCCGTCTGCTACTAAACATTTACCCGTCTGCTCCAACAAGAGCATGACATCCGGCGACGCCCATCCAGGTGAATTCATTGAAGAGCATCTCCCATCTGGGTGGTATATTGCTTTATAAACTCAAACACAAGCGGCAAAGACTGATTGACCCAATAAGGGCAAATTCACAGTCGTTTGACCTGAATAATCTAAAATGGAACCTAAATGGCATAAATAAATCTGGATGTCTTATTGACACCAGCCGTAATCGGCTGTTATTCCCACTTAGATTAATATCTCGTACTAATTGTGTAACTCAAAAATTCCTCCCAATGGGGTAAAAGGACGCTTGAGTATATTTTTGGAAAACAATCCCAAACGGCAAAACAAAAACGTCTAGGTGTTCAATTTTAATTTGTCTGTATGATGAACGGCTGCGTACTTGGTTTGGGGCAATCACGGTAGTGATTAATTGAACAAGGAACCCTTCATACTCTCTAAAGTATCTAGGGTCCCCCGGTCAATCAATTTACCTTGAAACCAACCACACAGCCGTCCACACAGCCTGTTTGTTAAGTGTCGTGTGCAATTAATAAGTTAGTTAAATTTGCAAGAATATACATATAGAAAAAATAATTTTTTTTGCAAAGAATTGGTCAAAACTGACTCATTCGACTATTTCATTAAAAGCTCCCGGCATAAAAAGATCGGGAGAGAAAAACTGTCATATTGGATCCATAGCCGGAAAAATAAAAAAAGATTGTTGGAAATACATTCAAGTACTCGGCTCGCAGGCCGGAAACATAGACGGCTTAGGGCCGAAGAGGCTTAATTTTTCTTTTGCTGAGGTGGAGGCACTTACTGGTCCTGGCCGGAGGGGAGCTCACCTTCAAGTTGCCTTGGTTGAACTTGGTCGTTAATGTCAACCGGCACTGGGTCTTCCTCATGCTCATTGAGCTTCTCATCCTCTTGCTCCTCCTCAGACAGCTCGATACCGGCCCATTCATTAAACGGAGCCGGCGCCTTCAAACCGAGGGACTGGGCATCATATACCTAAGTGGCATACTTGTACCTTAGGTTGAAGAACTCCCAATCGTAGTCCGGATAGATGAGATTCCACGCTATTTTCACACGTGCTTCGCAATCTCGTTCATTCTCATCCACCAGCCGCTCTTGCTCAGCCGCCAGCTCAGCTTTATGGTCAATCCGTATCTGGACCATCTCATCCTTGAGTCGGCCGACGTCTGCTCAAAGCTGGGTATTTTCTTGGTCGGCCCCTTCTAGTGCCTTGAAATCTGACTAGGCATTTTTAAGCTCAAGCTCAAGGTCAGACCCCCTATTGTTGGTCGTCTCCACAGCAGCCGTGAGCTCCTTAACTAACTCCTCCTGTTTCATCTCTTGGCTTTAGTCTTAATATCATTCAGCGTAGTTCGGTATTGAGCAGAGTTAATGGCATCTGTCACCCATTTATCGGCGTCTCTTACCTCCTCCTGCTTCCTTTTAAACAAGGCTTTGAGCCCGTCCACTCTTAGCATTGCATGCAAAACTCAGCCGGCGAAAAGATAATTTAGCTGACATACCAAAAAAAAAAAAAAAAAAAAAAAACATTTGAAAAAAGCTAAGTTACCTCAGCTAGCAAGGCGGAGATACGGTCCATGTTGACCTAATGCACCCCAGGAATCAAGTCCTTCTCTAACCGGGTGAGGCACCTTAACATCCGCCTAGAGTACTGCTGGAGGTCTGGCCACCTTAGAGAGGCATCTGCACCAATAGAAGGATGTGGTGAGATAGCAGCATAAGCGACACTTGTATTATGCCGGCTGCTAGATGAATCCCCCGATTGGGTAATCTGAGATTTGACTAGCATGTGCCCAAGCGGCTATGGGAGATCAAAGCGGTTAGTCATACCTTGAGGTTGCGACTGAGGGGTCTCCCCACCCCGAGCCGCTGCAGAACCGGATGCAGTATCGAGTGGCATACCACCCTTCGGCGTCTTAGGGATGCCCGGCTCTTTGCCAACCGGCTTAGTGCTTAGACCAAGATCCTTCAGGCTTTTGCCTGCAGAAGTTGGCCGGTCCTATACAGGCGGCAAAGTTGATGTCGTCTAGGTAGGCGGGGCTTTCCTCACTTTGGAGGGAGTCTTGGCAGGTTCATCAGCCTTCCGTTTTGACATCTTGGAGATGGATCATGGAATGCTTTTGCTTCCACTCTGAAAGTGGAACACAAGGGTTACAGTCGGTTAAAAGCCGTCTGATGACAATAAACGTTTACAGGTTAAAGGATACAACCGGAGCTTACCCCATCATTCTTGGCCACCAGTTGTGCCATTTTCTTCTCAAGTTGATCCTTCCGGATCTGGGATGCTGACCTGGCAGGTGTCCTTGCAGAGTCCACCATTTTTAGAGCTTTTTATGCAAAAGGGAACCGGTTGGTTAAATACAAAACAAATCACAAAACCCTAGAGGCGGCATCAAAGTGCCGGTTAGATGGTCAACGTATGTCTCTCAAACATGGTACTAAGACCACAAGCGGAGAGGAAAGCCTCATCTTTGAGCCAATCCGGATGGGGTACCTAATTCTTGGGTACAATTATTTCAGTGCCGTCTTCTAGAGGCATGGTGATTGTCTTGAACAACTCCGGCTCTATTATCTGTGACCAAGCCTCCTCAGGGTTATGCGGAAGGGCGCACTTTTTCCCAAGAGAGCCGGTTTCTTATTATACAGGCGGAGGAGATGTTTTTAACGTCTAGATGGGGAGGAAACCAAGTAGAACTTGCTATTCCAGTTTCTCCACTTAGACGGTTTATCCAGCATCATCATGTACTCCGGATGCGTGGTCAAAGTGTACCACGCCCTCCAGCCGCCTGGGGCACGGCTTAAGTAGTGCATGTGTGCAAACGCCTCCCAGCTGGGCGTTAAGTTCTGCATCTCGTAGGCGGTGATATAGCAAAGGATGTTCACCCAGGAATTGGGTGTGAGTTGCTATACGCCAATCTCATAGCCCCTTAAGATGGCTTTGATTGCGTCATGAAGGGGGAAGCGGAGGCCGGCTTTCAATGCCGCCTCATAGCAGCCGAAATAATTGTCGGCATGTTCAACATCGCCCTCCCAGACGACTGTCGCCTCAGCAGGCGGCACAATTATTTTTCACTTATCCCCCATTGGCCACTAAGGCGGGAAAGCTTGCTTCCAGGGTGATTCTATCCCTGGCGGATATATGCGCCTCCATTGGGTTGTTCATAGACGGCCACTGGGACGCCTCACCCTCCTCACTGTCGGCATCCGCCTGTAGTGAGCTTGGCTCCTCTGAGTCGGATTGTTGGACGGCCTCATCGTTGTCTCCTTGATTAGAATCTTCCAAAATGCCATCACTCGGAGTGTTGGGTACACCCAGAGGATATTCATATTCTCTATCAGCTGGCGCCTCAGCCGAGCCGTCTAACCTATAATCTGGGTCAAGTAGTGTCGTCCGCATCGTTCTAGCCATATTGTCCTGCACATGCACAGAGACGGTCGGATTCGGGGAAGACCAAGGGTGGTCCAAACACCCACAGACGGCACCCCCAGTCCTAGACTCAGCCGTACTAGGAGACCAGCTGACTACTGTCCTAGACTGTGCCGTGTGTGTTGTGGGTGAATCCATTATTCAATGCAATATATACAAACGGTAAAAATCTTGAAAAAGCTGGGAAAAGGAAAGACAATTACCTTGTTGATTGCTGGAACAAAGAAGTCTCAAGCGGTGACCGGCTATGTCAAACGAAAAAAGCAGACGGAAATTTTGTGAAGGCAAATGCAGACGGTTATCAAAGTCTTTCTCTCTAAAATCTTCTCTTTTTCTCTCTCTAGACTTTTTCAGAAGGGTCAAAGATGAGGGGGAACGGGGGGTAAGACCTTATTTATAGAGGGGTAAAAAATAGGGGCATCCCTGTAATTTCCCCATAAGGTGAACAGTTAAAAACCGTTCACCCAGTCCAGAGTGACATGTGTCACAGGCGCCATGCGGCACGCCACGTCACCCTTGTGAGGGGCAAATTATTTGGGTAAAAATACCCATGTCACGTGGCCCAATCAGAATGGGACACGTGTCACCCCAAGACAGGTCCAATAAAGTCCACTCGCCAATTGACACGTGGCACTCGAAATCAGCAAGGGAAAAAGACGGCCTTCAGGGCCCAATTCCCGAAAAAGCCTTAAAAAGGCGCAGGCCACCAAATCTAGGTCAGAATGACCTAAGAAAGGGCACATTTTCCAATGACCCTATAAATAGGGAGGTTTCCCCCATTTTTGGGAAACATTCATTAATTACAATATAAGCAATTCTCTCACATCAAAGAAATCCCCTGATCTCGGAATCCGAGAAGATCTCACTTTACTTTCCGCACCTTTTCACTTTCTCCATACACGTTCTAACTTGATCGTCGGAGGAGGAACTCTACCCAACCGGAGTCTCCGTTGTTTTGCAGGTACAGGCGCTCGGAATTCAGTCTTGGTGACGTAACTCTCCCGAGGGACAGAAACCCCGAAACACATATTAATTTTTAACTTTTTTTTTTGGGACAAATTATTAACTTAATTCTTGTTAAATTGTTAAATTAAGCTAATTAGTTGTTCTTTACAAATATACGGTCATATTAGAGAAACTTATCAAAAGTGCGTGATGCTATTTTAGAAAATTTGTAAAACAATTTGTTACCATTGAATCCATTGATAATATGCAATTTTACATGGCTACCAATGAGAAATTCCCAATATTTATTTATTTTATTTATTTATTTATTTATTTTACTTTAGAATTACTGGTTGTAGAAGGTCATAACTTGTTTGAATACCTTATTTGCTTCACCCCAAACCTCAGTACCTCATCTGCAACTAATAGCAAAAATCAATACCTTGTATTTGTGTTTACTCTTTATAATTGAGTAAATTAAAAAGAAAGCAACAGATCAATCTTTAATCAAATATTTCTTTAATTGATTCAATCAAGACCCTGATATAATTATCAATTTCTATTACATTAAATAGCTTCCTAAATAAGATACAAATTTCATTAATTCCCTCGATTAGTGATTTTGTAAAATCAATCTCTTATTTCAATAAAAATCACAAATTTCCTAATTACGGTATTATTCCCTCCATAAATCAATCAACTCATCCCCAAATCAATAATTTACCTAATCAAATCCTATAAAATCTCTCTATAAATTTATGTGTTTCACTATGTAATACTCCTAAGTTTTGGAAATACTTTCTTAATTATTTAGTAATTTCTTCAATTATTTGAATTGGAGCCAAAATAAATTTTAAATTTTGGCGCCAAAATTATTCGAACAATTAAATATTTTCATATTTCTAAATTAAATTATGATCTTAGTCGGTCCATATTTTATTAAAGTTGTACGTCATTTTGAACTTAACTACAATATTCTCCGGATTTTATCTTAATTAATAATAGTTAACAACCTTAGCTTAATTATTATCTTATGATTTACAACTAATTTTGATTTTGATATTATCTAAAATATTTTATAGTTGTATTCTAATGATAAACTTGATTTAATTATCAAATTTAACTAATTTTCTAATTAATTAATGATTTTCGTTAGGATTTAAAAAAAAAAAAAAAAAAAAATTGTGAAACGTGTAGCTGGCAAAAAAAAAAAAAAAAAAAAAAAAAAAGAAACCATGGTTTTAAGAATAATTTTATGATTTTATCATATTTTAACTTAGCCTCTAACCCTCTTCTTCATTATCCCATTTTTGTTCCTATCTTCTTTCTTCCAACCATATGTGTACCTATCTAAATTTCTTCTCATCTTTTAACCCAACTACTAACCTAAATTCAATTTGATTCAAGTACTTTAACAAACCCCAAAACTTATCATATTTTCTAGTAACCATATCATACCTTCAACTCTATCTTTTCCACCTTCTAAACACTATAAATAGACCCTCAATTCTTCACAAATTCCTCACACCAAAATAAGAAAACTCTCTTCTCTAATTCTCAACTCATGACCTTCTCCCCCCTATTTCCTTCTTTCTTGTTTGCCCAAACAAACACCGTAACCGCACTACCATTGTTGCTGCCAACTTAGCTTATTGTTGTCCATCTCTGCCGACCATACATTACCCTTCTCCCATCAACTTGTGCCTACCCATATCACTATTGTTGCCGCAGGTGCTACGCACCCTTCTGCTCATTGTTGCAACTTGACTCCTTCCTTTTTATGTATCCATAATACTACTATGAATCTATTATTTCTTGTTTTTACTACTACTTTAAAGCTAATACTATTATGCTACTACTTTAAAGTATAGTTTTAATTTACTAATTTTACGTACTAAGAATCTATTATTAGCAACAGTGGCGGATCTAGGGGGTACACAGAGGTACAGCTGTACCCCCATTCCGGAAAAAAAGAAACTGATGGAAAAAGAGACCGCGTGTTTCTAACAGGTGGTCTCTTAGTTACTGTCATGTAATTAGCCAAGAAAACGAATCGGCCCATCTTTGTTTGTATTAAATTCAAAGAGACAACCTATTTAAAAAAATTGGTCTCTTAACCTTTAAGGGGATACTTTTAATTTTTCCAGATTTGTATTTTTCAATCAAAGATACTTGTTGTTACAAATAACAGGTCTCTTGGATAATCTCTTTTTTTAGCCCACAAAGACATTTAGTTACTCAATTATAAGACTTGTTGTCGGAGGACAGATTGTATCGTACACGCAAATACTAATACAAAGTAAAATGAATTATGATTTATTAACTCAAAATTTAGTTAGGAAAAAATTATTGCAATTCACATATTATTTTGTAATTTTTTATTTATTTACTTTTTTTTTATCGAACTTCATTTCATACCCCCAATTCCCCAAATCCTGGATCCGCCACTAATTAGCAAAATACACTAATATTATCATTATGATACTACTACATCTAATATAAAGGATTGGTTTATAAGTTAATAGTTTGGTAGTTCATGCACTGGTAGAGTATTATTTATAGTTTTGTTTTTATTTTGTTAACCTTATATTAATTAAGGTTATTTTATTTGTATAGGAGGATTCCCTTGATCGTGGTCAAGTGTAGTAGTCGTACCTTATTTTTCTCATGACTAAGGAACGTATAGGTGGCTAGGTCCTTGATACAAGTTTTGAATGCGTGTTTTGGTGAATGTTTATTTTAATAGTTGTTAAATATTGCGATGAGTTAAAAATATAATTTTACGACTTAAAGATTTGATCTTTAAAAGTGTTAATTTATTTCATAAAAGTTGTTTATAAATCACTTGATTACATGTTATTGAATTAAAGGATTTAATTTAAAATTTGAAGCTCATTATGGGCCTGAGTATTTAATATTTTATTGTCCCTCTACCCGGAACTGGTTAAGTAAGACCATGAGCTTTGCATGATCTGGTCTTTCCTCGAGTATAGTTTAACTTGCTTGGGGGTTGTGCAGGCTTAGGTGAGGAAAATTGATTTTTGAAATTTGTCTAAAATTGGAATATTTATAATTTGGAAGGTTTCTATTAATAAATGTTACCACTATTGGAAGGTTTAATTTTGGAAAGTCTAAATTCAGAAAGTCTAATTTTGGAAATTGACTTTTTGGCAAGTTTAAAATAAAAAAATGTTTGTCTAATAAAAGTATTTACATGCCTTGCACTTATATGTACTTAGCATTTTTGCTAATCCTTTTTCCTTTTTGTTTTTGGCTCACCCTGTTTACAATTATTGGTAAGCAGTCTTGATTTCAGGTGTGGAGTTGTCCGTGCGTATGCTAGAGTCGAGATTGGGATCACCTAGTTAGGAGTTACTTTTATTTATGAGTAGACAAGTTTTTATTGGAGTATTTTGAAACAATTAGTGTGATTATTTTTATTATTAATAATAAAAGTCAGTTATTTTCCGCTGCCAATTTGAGTAATTAAATAAGGCTTAAGTTTTCACGTGGCGGTAATACGCCCAACTCTATCATTGCGGTATTTGTATACGTATAAATATAGTATTTACGTAGAGGAAGATTTAGGGGTATTACACACTCATTCATTTAATGGTTATAGAAATACATACACTAACAAAACTTCTTTTTTATTATTCAATTATGTATTTTTTAATTATAAATGTTCTTCATGTTCATCGAAAAAACATTTTTCATGATTGTCGGGAAACATAAATCATCAACCATGATAATCACCATCACTTTTGTGTCAACTTTTCTCCCTTTACATAATTCATCAATTTTTTTGCATGTAAAAATATTTATAATTTTTACATGTATTTTATTGTATGCTAGATTTTGCACTCTACATTTTATCATTACTCGTATTAACTTTTGTAAGGCTGCATTTGTATTTTTTTTACTTTAAAAAATTGTATTTTTTTTTTGGATTTGTATTTTAATATAAACGGATTATCTTTGTTCTAAAATCATTAAATGTAGGAAAAAACTATCAGGAATAATATGATCTTTCAGCGTTCTTCCAAATATAAAACGACTTTTTGATTATTTAGGAATAAAACGATCTTTAACATGCATTTGCTCAAAATAGGATGTAACCGGTTGGTAACCTATTTGATAGGTAAATTGTGACACATGTCACGCCATAACTGGTTAGTTATTTTTTATTCATTATTTTTTCAATTTCAGCTATAATTAAGCTTTTCGCTTTTCACCAAACACGGCAGTAGCCATAGTCTTTTATACATTAATAAAGGCTTGAAATGCCAATCGTGCCCCAGTGCTGGACGAACGAATACCAACATGAACCCAGCTTTTCACCAAATACGGCCATAGTCTTTGACTGCCTCAGTTGTTCATACTCTTGTTTTCCACTTGAACACTAGAGTGAAACAACCCAGAAAATGAAGGTAGCACCAAAGTTGGTATTCCTCGTCAAGGATCCAGAGGGCTTCTCTGCCGCAATCTACGACTCTCTTCAGCCTACCTCTGATTCCATTCTTCAAAGATCGTATGTGTTTTTTTTTTGGAAAGATCTTTAATTTTTATTTTTGTTTTGATGGTTTTTTTCTGATAAATTCTGATTTAAATTATGTAGAGAAGAAACTTTTGAGCTTTCATTGGAGCAATATGGGATAAAAGACCAAAAAGCATGTGGTAACATCGCTAATTTTTTTGATAACAATAACTTGTTGCAGGTAGTATTTTCGTTTCTTAATTGTTTTGTGATATTATTTATTTAATGATAATTCAAGGTGTTTAAATTTTAAAACCACTTGATAGAATTTTTAGAAATTTCTAATGATATGTTACTTTGGAGCGTTGAAGAATTAGTTGATAGTTTAGTGAATATTTGCTTTAGCCCCTTTATTCCGGGGCTATTGAATCAGCTCTAAATGACAAGTTTTTGTATAGTTATGCGGTCGAGTTCGTGGGAGATCATTAGGTTACTTGGAACAAATGATTTCTAGAAATCTTGTTAATTCGCAAAAGTTACTTACATCTCCCACTTGCCGCTTAGACTATTACACAGATAATTTTTTCACAATCTTTTGGATAATCTGAAATGATAATCTGAAATGATTTCGATGTGGCAGAAAAGAAAGGATTTTGAATCTAGAGTGATCTTTACCAAACTAGTTGTAAACAAACCCAAGCAAAAGTATTTTTGAGGATGTAGTTTAGTAAAGGAATACAAGAGTAATTGACAATTGAAGGGAAAAAAGAATGTTTTATGAACCTGAAATACTGATATTCCATCTACTTAATTAAGGACTTAAGTTAAGTATTGGTTGACATATATAATCACATTTGCGATATATCATTGTCCCAATGGTAGGCCGGTAGTTGTCTAATGGCTAAAGTTAGATATGTGTCAATCAGAGATGTCCTACCAACAAAGTGTTGGCTCACTTGGTAAGACTCTTACATCATATCCTAGTGGTCTGGGGTTCGAACCCTTCCAAGTGAGGGTACTTGGGGGTAGGGATTCCCTTACACTCCCCTCTACTCCCAAGTGCATGCCGCAAACTTCATTGAAGTATAAACTGATTGGATCAGGTTATCAATGGGAGCACAAGGAACTCAGCTCATTCTGCTGTGGGACTAATGGCAGCTTGTATTCAATCATAGTTTTTACATGACTATTTTGCACTTGTCTCTTTGCTATTCTTGATTAATCAGGAATGCCTTTAGTGTTTGTTTCTTAAGCTTTAAGCCTTGAAACTCTAGTGATTCATAGAGGACCCCTTAAAACTCAATGAGCAATTGTGGATGATCGGTTCCATTTGTTTTACATTGTAATTGTGTTTAAGAATGAAAGTGATTAAAAATTTCTGAAATAAAAATCAAACAACTATGTTTCAAGTCAAAACCTAATCAAGTTTGACTACATCAGAATTATCACAAGATGCTGTGCAATTAGTATGCTGCTATTGTTGATTGATGGATTAGTCCTCACTTATGAGCTTATGTTAAGTAATCCATAGAAGTCCAATTTACTTTTGTCTAAAAGTTCATGTTCACTGTTGTTTTGCATCTGTCTACATACAAAAAATTTCTGAATTCACGGTAAAGTCAGAAAGGGCTTTACATTGATCTTATTGCAATGTTGAATAATGTGTATAAAGTGCCAAACTGATTTCTTAAGCGATCCAGCTCGTCAAGGAACCAAATTTTTATTCCCTGCAACAGCTCATGGTATCCTTCTATGAGATCACAGGCTTCCTTAGTAGCCCATATTTGTGGTGTGCAACTTTGTAGAATGATTGCAATGGTTTTGATGAATCGTCAATCATTAGAGAAAGAAAGAATTTTCCTCTTTTTTCAATTTATTAGTAATTATTGGTAAGGGTTGGAATATTGATAAGATTAGAGATAAAACTAATTTTTTGCGACTCTCTTTCTAATTATATGGTAGAGAAATATATAAGATTTGGTTTTGCACTTTTGGGTGCCTCCTCTGCATATTTTGTCTTCTCTGTTCTAAGTCAAATCATCTAAACTTTGATTACTTGAACCGTATGCTGCTGCATGCTCAGACAACAAATCCAAAACACCTGAAGGTACTGAGGCACTACCAGATTTTCAGCATTCTAAGGCACTGTCAGATTTCAACTAATGCATGATTACTATTGATGCCCTTGAGAGATGTGTAATCTGCAGCATGTTACACTTTTTTTCCACAGGTTTCTTTGTTGCTTGTGGAATATTATGAACCCCCACTTTTGTCATGCGTGGTAAATGAGGTCTTGAAGTCAATAAGTGGTGAACGCTTGTCGTCCACTGTGAGTCTGATACTCCCATACATTCTGCCAGCAGCAAAGCTCAAGTGTGAAGATAAAAATTCATTCATTATCAACAGTAGGTCTTCTCTGTATGGTTTCCACACGGGGCCAGCAACAGAGTTTACAGAAGATATAATTCGAGAAGCCGACAAGCCACCTTTGTCTTTGCAGATCACTTATGAGCCATTGGCTTGCTTACTTCAGCTAGTCCAATTCTTTAATATTTCAACTGCTGTCCTTATTGGCAAAAGAGGCGTGAATGAAGAGCAGGAGGTACTGTCATTTCACCTGTTTATCCATATTGTCTAGCTTCTTAGCCTGATGATATAATACTTTTGAGTCAGTAAATTGCCATGCAAAAGATTCTTCGTTCAAGTAATATAGACATTTTTGCAACTTGTCTAGATGTCTAGTTACCTTCTAAGCAATTGTGGTATTGAGTATTGGCCTATGTCAGGTTTACTTTAGAGATCTGTCTAATTATAGGCAGTATCTCGACTCATTTTAGCTCCTTAATAAATTAGAGCAGTACTTAATACTCGAGCCCTAATATTATCATAAATGTTTCACATATCATAATGCTACCTTTATACTTTTTCAGTTTAAGCCTTCACCTCATTTTATACTACCTCCGTGTCATATTATTTGTAACTTTGGAGGATGCACGGACTCCTAGGAAAAAATTGTTTGTGAGTGTAAAATGGAGAGAGAAAAATAGGATGCATGTAATGAGGAGAGAAAGAGAGAGCGAGAGAGAGAGAGAGATGACAATTTAAAAAGAAAAGAAAACATTTGTTGCAAATAATGTGTAGCATCCATTTTGGCAAAAGTTGCAAATAATATGAAACGGAGGTAGTATGTCACTGTCAACTCATTAATATGTAATAAATAAAGGAAATTTAAATGAATCCTCTTATCAGCCAAAGATAAGACATTTTCTGAAGGTGATACGACTCTTTAATTCTTATAAACTTGGAAGTCAAAAGTCCCTTTCTGATTTTTTAGATTTGTTTTTATTAAAGTATGCCTTTGTTGCAGTTTGATTGTTTAATATTTGTCCAGAAAATTGGGAATTGTATTTAAGGCTTCTCTTGACAGTGGCTTTATCAAAAGCTATGTGTAACTGTTCTATTAGTCCTTGATTAATGAATGGCTTGCTACTTGCTTTATTCTCATTTATGCTTGCTGATAATAAACTCCGATATCTGTTTCTTAATAGGTACTTTGTGAAGTAGGAGAGAGTTTAGCAAGTGCATTTTCGTTGTGCTTCATCAAGAACCGGATCAAGTTGAATCTTGGGGAAACAGTGAAACAAAAGGAACCATGGCGTGCACTATATGGCTGACGTTATGCTTTGCAGAAAGCTAGCAGTTCCATGCTTATGGCCTTGATTAATTAGAACACTTTTCTGTCATGCTTAGTGTTGCCTATGTTTATTATTTTGGTCCTTGAATGTTGAAGGAGATGCACTCTGATCTTGCATTGTGAGCTTAAAATACAGGGCAGCATACTGTGTTAAAAGATAGTACGAGTAGTGTATCGTATATGCAAGAACATGTATACCGTAGTTACTGGTTTATTGCTAGGTTTAGGAGACTATTTATTTATTTTATTTTTAGTCTCTATTCATCCCAAAATATTACTTAGAATTACTCCCTTCTTCCTAAAAAATTGTTTTTCTCAAATTATTGGCGATGGAGTTTTGCAGAGTATAAATGGAAAGAAAAAGAAGGAATTTTTAGAAAATTACGTTATTTTATTTATTTTTATTTTATTTTCAATAAGGTACTCTCTTCATTTTAAAATGGGTACATCACTTTGATTGACATACATTCTAATTCACAAATTTGTCTATAGATATCTTTAATTCTCTTTTAATAAAAATTATAATAAGTTGATATTAAAATATGCATTATGAGATTTTTAACTAATTCAATGTTTTATATCATAAAAAATTATGTTTTCACATTAATAATAACATTTTGCTTGATTTTGATTTGTCTTGCCCTTCAATTTCATACGAAGTATATAATTACCAAAACTAAAGGGCAAAACTATTGTCATAAACATTGTAAGATGTTAGGATCTAGGCTTGACCGCCACAGCTTCAATCATAATAAGTACAAAAAAATCTACACACTATAGATGAGTATAGAGATGAAAGAGGCCATAAGCAAAGGTAGATATGACAGCTGGAATCGAACTAAGGATCAAAAGAACGTGGCATGGAAGAAATGTGAAGATACTTTGGAGCATAATTTCTTCATTTATAGGAGAAGATAGTTTTCTTATTTACTTGAATCATACAAAGTTTAATACTGTGGTCAGAATGGGCAAAAGATACATAAAACACAGCTGCCTGCTACCCTATCTATAACATCAGACCATCAGTAACATATATGAATATATATATAACAAAATATCCTATCAAAACAGGTGGTGGATAACAAGCTCTAACAACCTAAATCAAACAGGTCTGTGTTCAGTATGTTGCTTGCTCGCTTGAACCAGCTTTGTATTTCTCACATTGCTATGCACTGTATGTAGTTGCTGCTGCCTGCTGTAAACCTGAAGAGCCATTAAGCTCAACATATTATATATTGGGAGGACAACTTTTTTTCTAAAAAAAAATTATACAAAGTATATAAAAACATTCCGGCCACCTAACCAGTAACCATACGTCCATATGTAAGGCAAGATTTCAATTTCAATATGTATTATAAAAATGTTTGTGAGAAATAAGAGAACGAAGTCTGCATATAGAGACATGAATTCAAGCTCATTCACAATAGCCATTTCCAAAGTTTTGCAGAACTCATACTCTTGTGGACGGCACATAACACCACATATTGCCAGTCATGGGCTGGCAAAACTAAGTGGAGATGAAACCACTCACATGAAAAAGTAAACCTTATAACAAAACCAAAAGAATAGCTCCATTATCCAGACGAAAAGCACACAACATGAAATCAGTGGTTTGCATGAGGCAGATATAGATTTCTGGCGGTAGCCAGCAATCTCTTCAAGCTCTTAGTTAATATCTGTTTAATATCTTCAATCCATGAAAGCAGCCCCAGCACACCTACAGGGATGAATTCTTAGATAACTTCATCTCAATTGAAACTATTTTGGCAATTGTCTGACTGAAGGAAGTAGTAATTGCAGTCTTACCAAGAAGGCATTTAATTTGAAGATAACTATATTTAATCCTGATTCTGGTGATGAAAAAATCCAGTGTAGAACCTGAGAAAAAATCAACTAACTTAATGTTCTGATAATTTAACGTCCCTAAGACAAGAACTGAGCATAATATAAATCATACCATCACAATTTTCACAAGCATTGGCAGGGAATAACCAACTCTAACTACTAACTGGAAAGAAGACTATGCATTAATAAATAATAAGTATTGAGATGGCTCTAAATTTTACCATGCTCATATTCTTCGATTGGAGAAAGGCCATGTATAGCAGATCTGGCATAGGTTAGAATCCGAACACTTTGGGTTGTACCTAATTTGCTGAGTATAGATCTAAGAATGCCGCTGAAATTGGCAAAAAAAAAAAAAAAAAAAAGGGATTAAAAATGTTACTGCAGCATCATTGCCTGTAGATATGACAAAAAAAAAGACTTGACACATACTCTGTACGCAATATTGTCAAAAAGGCAGCTGGCAAGGATTCCATGAATGATGAAATGTCATCCATTGTAAGAGCCTTGAGCTCCTGCTTGACAATATTTCGTTCTTCATTGGAAATCTCTCTTCCGAGTCCTGCTTTACTGTGTCCATAGATATAAGAAAACTGACTAACAATAATGAGAAGCTACAACTAAGCTTTCAATAATTCATCAAAACAGAATACACACACACACACACACACACACACACACACACATATATATATATAAGAAAACAAAGGAAAGATCAGGCTCTTTATACGAGATATGTGCTTATTCTAAAAAAAAAAAAAAAAAGACGCAAGATTCAAAGTCAAGTGATCTGGTGTTGGTTAGAGCTTAATCACGCATTGTATTTTTCTAGGGAAGTAAAGTATATTGGATATATGCGTTAGTTTTGGTTAAACTCAACAATATCGGTAAGGAGTCCTTAGATGTTGTGGCAAACAGGATAAGTCATGAAGTGCATTAGATATGACTTATCAACCAAAAGTAGTTTGAAACTATTAGCAATTGAATTGCTTACCTATAAATTATAAATTTTAAGACAAGCCAAAGCATGCTTAAACATTTATTGTTTTTGGGATCTTAGAATCGTTTAATTCTCGCTTTATGGCACAAATTATGCATATGTGAATAAAACGTTAATAAGTTGAAAATTGCAAATATTCTTTTCGTTCAAACTTATTAGGATTCTGAATGGTTATTCATTGCATTTCTTTTCATTTGTAGTAAAAAATGTCTGCAAGTAACAACATGATACCAAAACTTCTGAACAAGTTGAAGGTCAACTTGAATTTGACAAACTTTCTTGAGTGGGAAGGAGAGCTTCACAAGACACTAAGGATTAGTTCCTTAGAGTATGTCTTGGATTCTCCCCTTCCAAGCTACTACACTAAAGGACTCAGCATGGTGAACTCTATTCCAAATGATTGGAAGAAGAAGTTCCTCGTGTACCCATCTGACATACTATTCAAGGCTCGTGAGGATGTTGTCAATGTGAGGGCACGAAGAGTCTCTGTGGCAATTGTGATGGGAATGTTTATGACTTGACTAGGTCATTGTCTCACATGAAAATCAAGGCTCCGGAGAAGGGTTCCTAGCCAAGGAAATGTACCAAGTAAGGTCCAAGGTCCTTGGGTTTAGACTTAGACCCGGAATGCCTCTCCAAGCTCATGTGCTCAAAACGACTAGGCTCTTTAAGCACGTGGAACTACTTGGAATTCCTCTTGAAGATGAAATGGTGGCTCATATCCTATTTAGCTCACTTCACTCGGACTATGATATGCTTAGAATGCAAATGTTGGCCAAGAAAGAAGCACACTCACTAGGTGAGCAAGTGCAACTACTTTGTAGAGCCGATTCATTGTCATGTGGAGCTACACACAAGCTGGGTGTTATGAAGAGAAGCTTCAAGAAAGGAAAGATGCAATGTTTCTATTGTAATGGATATGGTCATTACAAGAAGTCATGCCAAAAGTTCAAAGAAGATGTGGAGAACGGAAACGTTCCTTCCATCTGAAGTATTTTCGTTATAGACTTTAACCTTGCTAGTGTGAGGCGTTGGAGGAATCCATTTTGGGTTCTAGCTCGCGTGCCGATTCAAGGTCAAAGTCCGTGTTCGTGTTCGAGGCGAAGCACGCTACAAAGGTATATCAACTTGCCTTAATTATGTTTTTATGCATTTATGTGCTTAATCGTATTTATTATACATGGGTCCGGGCCGGGGTTTGGTTTGCGACAGTGTTTAGAACATCGTAAAACCCTACAGTTAGGTCTAGTCAAATTAGCCTCAGATTAGGTCAAGTTCGATTTGGATTATGCCAAGTCATTTAGCCTTTTGGTTGCAGGTTGGATTCAATTTGTGTCAAGCCCTATTCAAAATTAATTTCAAGCACAGATTGTGTTGAATCGAGGTTGGAGCGGATTTATGATGGTAGATTGGGTTCAAGTCATATTTGACACTCCCTCCGTGTTTTAATAAATGTTATGGTTACCAAATGCGGCCGTGTTTTAATAAGTGTTACATTTCCTTTTTTGGTAAAAAGCTATATTTTAATATTATATCTTTCTTCTTTTATGGTCCCTATCTAAACCTAAAACTACTTTTTTTTATAATTTCTTTCCTCTCACATTTATTATTTTTCAATAAACAATTAACCTCACTATCTTTCTTTTATAATTTTTTTAATATTCCAACTACCCCACTTACCTCTTATTTGATTTAAGTCAATTAAATTGCCTAAAACTATGTGTCAATCAAAGTGTAACACTTTTTAAAATACGGAGGGAGTAGGTAAGATTAAATTAAGTCGAACCTGTAAAATTACGCCTTCCATGATTCGACCAAATGTTATTAACATGTTATTAAAAAAAATTTGAACTTTTATCAATAAAACAATTACATTGATAATATAAAATACTTTTTTTAACGTAATACAACTGTAATTAAATTAAACTCAAGATTAATTATAACTTGTTTCACTATTTTGGGTTGAGTAAAATTAGGTCAGGTCCACAGCTGATTCCAAGTTAGTTTTGAGAAGGGTTCACGAGTGGTCGAAAAAAATCGAGTTATGGGTCACAACAAGTAGAATCAATAATAAGCTTTGTTGGGTTATAATTCCAAATTTCCAATCAAAAGCCATTGCTTTACACCACAACAGAGTGGAGAGTAGCAGTTCGGGTTCGTTTAAAATTATTGTAAGGCTTGGTCAAATTGATTGTCGGTTAATATCATGTTCAGACATAAGTTTGGATTCAAATGAGTATCGAGTCAAATCAGTTGTTGGTTAATATCAAGTTAGGGTCGATTTAAAGAGTCGGTTAGAGTTACAAGTCACTACTCACTAGTATCACACACAGTATGGGTCTATAAACAACTATTGTTGGATGTTAGATTGTTACCGTAAAAATTGTTGGATGTCAGATTGTAAGAAGCATACACATGTACTTTTCATAATAAAAACCAGAAAAGACAATTTATTTACCTGTTTATTGTTCTCCCAGTGAATATAATGGGTAAATATATAGCATAACTACCAATACCGAGTGATTCACCAGTATGCAGTAATTCATCCATATCACGAAGAATCAATGCCTTCCATAACCGACAATAGTTCCTTGTGAATCCTTCATCTAGTTCCTTGTACATTCCATGGTCTAATAGAACTGGAATTTTCCCATGGTACGAGAATGCATCACAAGATTCACAAATCACAACTAAAACTAATCACAAACTGCAAACAGAGATGACATACCCAAAGTAAAGTCATTCTGACCACTTGGAGAAACTAAGATATTTCCAGGATGTGGATCTCCATGAACAAAGCCATGGATAAATACCATATCAGCAAAAACTTCAACCAGAGCTTGCGCAACCTGAAATGATGTTTGAGCAAAGGCTCAGGAATATATATTTCACTCAATTCAACAAAAGAATCTGAATCAAAATCAGACAAACAACTACTCTCTTTCACTGCTCATTTAGACTTTTTATACGGAGTAAAAACTTGGTCTGCCAATCACGAAAGTAAGATGCCAAATAATAAAAGACATAGGAGCAAACCTTTCTTGGATCCATTCCTGTTTTTTTCAGAAATTCCAGGTCATCAACCTGAAATCTAACACAATGAGTACTTGGTGACTCATAAAAACTCCACAACACAGCAAAATATGCAAGTAACATAAGTATAATGTTTATATACAAAACTATGGATGCCCATACATCAAGCATAAATAAATGTTTCCGTGGTGTACATGCACTTGAAAAATATGCATTAGAAGTATATAGCAATCTTCCGATATTTAGCATAAGGATATTGGGGAGGGGAGGCCCACTTTTATGTTAAGAGCTAAATTTAGTCACCATATAACAGCATATGCTTTATTAGTGACTACAAGTTTTTTTTTTTTTTTTTTTTCCAAAACGATAATATATATATATATATATATATATATATATATATATATATATATATATATATATATATATATATGTATATATATATATATTGCACACTCACACACAAACAAACTAGTGAACTCTCCTGATAGAAAGTGCACATTTGAGTCGATCTTCAAGCTGCCGTTTATTTTCAAAATCGCTTAATGATTATTAATTGACACTTTACGTTTAATTCAAGTCTTCCATGTAAATACGAAGACCTACAACTAATGGTTCATAAGTTAGGGTTTGATTATCTTAGCTTAGCTCTTAAATCACTTCATGCAAGTTTGTATCTTTGTGTAATGGCAACCGATCGTGCGCCATGCTCTTGCTTATTTGTTGATATGAGCACAAGTCTTGCGTGAAAGTGGGGATTTTGAGCACGAACCAGCACAAGTGAGCCTTTGTATCTCAATGGGCACTCCAATCTATTGGCAATGGAGTGTGGGTGATCAGGGCTTGTCATGACCGAATTAATCGAGGTGGGCACAAGCGGGCTTGAATCACAAATATTTGATATTGTGTAGTGAGTATGGGCTGCTAAACTGACAACACAGCAATATTATTTTCACAAATTTAAAGCACAAACCCCCAAGATATCATCTTGGTGAGAATTTTGTTAGAAGTGTGGATCTAATTATTAAGAAGTCAAGGTTCCCCCAATCATGGACTGATTAAACTCAAACTTGTTTTCACTTCCCCCAAACCCAAAAAAAAGTACTTAGTTGGACTGAAAAAAGCTTACTAAACTCAACAGCAAGCCATACCAGTGTGTGTAAAAATTGGATGAGGGATGAGAAAGAAAGGAAAAAAGTATAAATTAATAAGGTAAAAAGGTCATTTAATACCATAGTTAGAGTAATTTTATTGTGGCATTTAGTAACTCCTAATTATAATTAAAACAAATTTACATCTACCTGAAGAGCTTCTAACTAAAACGGTAAGGAATGACTGAAGTTAAATTGTCTAAATAAACACTGGAGCACCTCACAAGAATTCACATTAGTTTTCCATAATTTCCCTTTTTTTCTTTCCTAAACTTCTCCACTCATTCACAATTTTTATCATTTCTTAAACTATATATGATTAATTACGGAGTTCATTCTCCATGGACCCACTGACAATATTGGCTCAACGGTTGTGTACTAGGCAATGCCTAGCTGGCCACCTTATTTGAAGGAAGGATTTACTTAAACTAGGCTTCCCTTAAAATAGCAAACTTAGTTTGTAAATTCAAACATATCTTTAAATAAGGTAATTAGACATCCTATGTGTGGGATTGAATTGAATATAAGATTGAATCCTTTTACTGCCATTTGATGTGTGTGAGAGAAGAGTTTGAGAAACTCTCCTCCTTGTTGATCAATTTGTTGCGGTTCGATCATACTATGTGGATACTAATCTTAGAGCAACAATTGAATTTATTTGTTTGTGTTAGAGCTACCAGCCAGAAGATCCATGCATCTTATAATATAATGTTTTTAAAATTCATGCTAATTGTGTATATGAGATCCTGAAATTAGGTCGTATATTCCGCTGATTATTTTCAATAAAAACAAACACTTGAATCTGATGCAAACCATCCGACGAGGTATCAAACAGGCCATCACTGCCTGCATTCAACTTTAGGTAGTTCCAGAATGATAACCAAGTTGCTAAAATGGTAAAATGCAGTATTATTCTGCACAATAAGGAATTTGGTAAATTACACTTATTTTTTCAGTTTCCTCTGTCTTACATTAAGATAATTTCTGAATGACCACAAGGAAGATTTTCAATCACCAAATCAAAGAAACTATGACTCCAGTTTATTGTTTATCAGTTAAAGTGTTATACAGCCATATAATTTCCACCACTTAAAGGTTTAACATAGATTACCTTTTGCCCCGAACAAAACTGCATGGTCAATACCTGGCTGGTTGTCAAATCCTGAATAAACAGTAGAATTATTTGTTTAGCAAGAAGCCAAGAAAAAAACTGCAATATTCATAATGCAATGCAAAGATACAGTAAAAAAAATAAAAATATCAGCCTAGACAACACAAGCAACAATGAAAGATTTGCACCCAAAAAATTCGCGGGATCTTGACTTTCTTGTTGTTTCTAAAATTCTTTGCAGTCCTCTCAGAATTCCTTGCTTCCTGAATGAAATCTTTAAAGCCCCATACAAAAGTAGAGATTAAAATCTTAAGAAAAGTTACATTAACATGGAAAAAACCATATTGATAAAAATACATCAGCATACACAATATCAAAAGAAAGACAGCTACTGTAAATCTATCCCCTTGAATGGGCAGAACAGGTGGTCTAATACTACTGGTAACAATTCTTTGGGGAAGGAGGTATTTCCAATAAAAGCATGACCTGTCAGTAACCATCATTCACCTTATTACCATAACATAAAACAAGATAGTGTGTTAAGCTAAATCTACCAACCTTCCAAGCAAACAGATAAGAAAGGTTTCAGATGCCATCAATCATATATACCAGAGTAACCAGACAGTAAAAAGAGTTAACATAAAGGTAATAAGCCTTAACAGACAGAAAAACAAATGAATAACATCTTGCTTTCTAGTCATTTGATGAGCACGCACTCATTTGCAGAGAGTTGAGAATGCTAATCAAGATATACATCCACAGGAAAACATGTTAATTTTGCAGCACATGAAATCAATGTACCATAAAAATGCTACTGACCAAGTTCCGCAGAAACGGCCTCTTTAAACATTGAAAGAATCCATCCAAATCTGAATTCTGGAAATATCTGAAGAAAACTAGAATCAGACAAATGAGCTAGGCCAATAACGAGATGTTGAGCAAAAGGACTTAAATTGGTTTATAATTGTGTCAGAAGATTGAAGGGAAAAATATAAAGAAACGGACAGCCTAGTAACTATTAAGTAATTGAGTAAACTTTAACAAAATGAAAGGTAATGTGCCTAGGCACACATGCCCTAAGACTATCATTTAATAATAACTAGTATTTAGCCCGTGCGATGCACGAAATCATCTTTTTATCTAAATATATGTATTTAGACTTTTTAAATCAAAAACTTTTAAAAAAAAAAGATAATCAAAAACATTTGTAAATACAAATTGCACTTTTTTAGTAAATTAAAATGTAATACTATGTACATAAATGTAATGCAATATATTCTTAACGGGAAAAAAAATACATCATATCATATGTAACATTAAGTAATACAAATTGCATTAAGCAAAAAAAGTAACTCTGCCAACAAATAAAATTTGGTTTTGTCTATTTATTTCAAATTTTAGCAAAAATAATATTAAAAAACACACAAAGGGTTTATACTCAATACAAATAATTTAATTTATCACAATATTTATAATAATTGAGATTAAAATTGTAAATAGCAAATTGAAAAAAAAAGAGGGAGTTAAACATAGAGAAAACAAACCTTTTTGTGACAAATTTGATGAAAGTGTGAAACTGATCGATACAAAATTTGGCCAAATTGTCTTACAAAATTAATCGACTCAATTGCAGTGTAAGGTTGTATAATTCAGATTAGAGAAATACTTCGTAGGAAAAAAGGAAACAACTCAATTGCGGTGTGAGGTTGTATAATTCAAATTAGAAAAATAGGAAGGAAAGTAAATTTTCGACATGCAAAAATGGGGAGAAAGAAGAGAATTTCTAAGTTATAATGACTATCATTTGGGATGAGAGTTTGAAACTGAAGTTTTCAGTAACTATTATTGGAGGCTATTAAGATTCATAATAAACATTGAAAGAATTTCCCTTAAAAAATAAATAAATAAACATTAAAAGAGTACATTTATCCAAGGAAATAGAAAACTAATTAACTATATGATGAAAAGACATAAATGAAAAGGTTTCATTTAAATTAATAAAAAAAATATAAATTATGTAATTACAAATGGATATTAGGGAGATGCCACATGGCACTTTGTATGACTTGCAAAAGTTCCTGTTTTAAAATATTAGTATAGATTAGGCAGATCCTTGAGACATGTGGATTCATGTAACATTTCAAAAAGCTTCCCACTTGCTAAACAATGGGTTTACATGCACATACACGAAAGCATAGTATGATCAAATCGAAAGGTTCTCATTTTTTAAACAATTCAAGGAAGGCAATGGTCATAATGCACTCTGATGTTAAAGTACATGAACAAATACATAGGCATCCAAAACCCCTCTCTCTCTCTCTCTCTCTCTCTCTCTCTCTCTCTCTATATATATATATATATATATATATATATATATATATCCCCCCGCGCTCTCTCTCCCCCTATCCCTATCCCTCTCTCTAAAAGATGAATTCAGAGAAGCAGCTGATATTAAGAAAGGCAATGCACAAATGCATAGGCATCCACAATCGTGCACATACCTACACTACATCCTTCCCCCCCCCCCCCATTTTGTAAACAAATTTGCAATTTTAATCAATCCTAGGCGTAGTAAACTATATTTCAAGTGGTTAAAGCTTTACTCCCAGTTGATCGATTCTCATCACCCGCCCTTGTGGCTCTCTAAACACCAAAAAAAAAATAAAAAAAATAAAAAAATTATCAAATTAAAACAAATTTGAGTAATTCTTATTTATGATGAATAAAATCAAAAGGTAGAGTAGTGCTTATCAGTAGGTGATTACCTCATAAAAACAGCAAAGACATATAATTGAATACCAATGAGGTTGGAGTACAAGCTTTCCAACACCTTTAATATATAGGACCACAGCAATCTACCTCACTGAGATAATTATTCAACTATTGTTGTCACAAAGAAATTTATATTGCAACATAAGAAGCTTCAAGTTTACTGCTAATTCCAAGGAAATCAACTGATTTGTGGGAGTTGTACAGTAATTATAACAGGTAGTTCATACCCAAGCAGCAACATGTGAGACAAAAGACATGATAGTGATGTCCAACTCCATCAGCCGCTCTAATCCAGGGTATTGCACCTGTTGAAAAGTAGAAAAAACTATTTCATTAAACCAATCATTGTTCCCAATTTTATTATGCCACTGTGAGAATAATGAGAATTTGCACAAAAGAAAAGCCAAAATAAAGAAATTTGTGTAGCATCATTCATAGAAAATAGTAAAAGGAAATAAAAGATTTTCAATGTAATTTATAAAATTTAAGGCATAAAATTTATTTAGTTTTATACCTCTCTTATTTTATCACGTCAAAAATTACTCCCTCCGTCCCTAAAAATAGTTTCCATTTAGAACATAACACGGGAATTAAGAAAAGGGAGGAGAAAGTACTAAATGGTAAATAAGGAAAAAGGAATTATATTTAGAACCACCAAAAATTAAAATGGGAACTATATATAGGGACGGAGGGCATATATACTTGTATAAAATAAAGATGTTTTACTTTAATATAATGATATAAAAATAAATATAAGGAAATTTTGTATTTTACCAGCCACAAATAACCTATTTATTGATAGTACTAGTCTCGATCATTGATTTGGTCACTCGTCAATTTAATATTTTAATTCATCTTGTCTGAGATTCGACCCTTTGATTACAAACTAGAAGGTCTAGTTAAAACATAATTTTTGTTAGGAGTTTGACACGACTATTAAACTTTGGCATCGTTGCCGGGGATTAATGATATTAGGATCACTTGCTTATGATTTAATAAGTTAATATGGCTATTGCCCCTTGTTATTTGATATTTGAAGCTACTCTATGTAAAAAAGGGAGTAGAAAAGACAGATTAGGAAAAAAAGAAGTGAGAAATGACCGATCCACCAGCTACATCTTTGTGGGAATATGGTGTACCAAATATCACTAAGCTAATTAGCTTTGTTAGACCAGCCGTCAATGCTGCGAATTGATGCCACAATTAACAAGATTATCTCCAACGATTCATTTGGAGATTCTCCCAATGATTGTCATGTAAGCAAAAATGCTAGTTTCATTGAGAAGTGTGATGCAATAAAGATTAACAACGTCTCTGAATTTGCAATCAGATTTTACCTATTATATTTCCCTCTACGAATAGAACAAAAGAGTGGAGAAAAGATATATTTGTGATAAAAGGTTGATACTTGGGACAAATTGGCTAATTCCTTCTCAGTGAAATTCTAATGAGAATGCTCTCATCATGGGATCCCAAATGTTGATAAAATATGGTGATGTTATGTTGAGTGTTCAATCATGGAAAAGAATACTCCCTCCATTTTTAAATACTTGCTCCACTTTCCTTTTGCGGCCGTTTTTAAATACTTGCTCCATTTCCTTATTTGGAAAGCTTTTACAATAATTAATTCATTTCTCTAAACTAGTGGACCCAACATAAATAATATTTTATTAATTTCATATTCTCTCCCCTCCAATCCTCTCAACTACTTTTGCTTTTTACAATTTTTTATTTTTCCACCAACCCCACTACCTCCATATTTTATTACTTTCTCCAATTTCTCCTAAAACTCCGCGCATGGAGAAATGGAGCAAGTATTTAAAAACAGAAGGAGTACAACTGATGCTAAGGAACAAATTAAGAAGATGCAACCAAGGATAGCAAGCATCCAACCATCCACATACTGCTATAAAAGGGAGGTAAAGAAGATGTCCATGCAATAACTATGTTGGCTAGCACACTTCAGGCACTAACTCAAAAGGTTGATCAACTCCAAGCTAGGTCACCTACGGTAGCGTCATATCAGATATGTGGGGTGATAGAATGTCTTACTAACGATGATGACAAAGCAATTGAACAAGCCAATGCTCTTAAAAATGCGGCTTGGAAGAGACAACATAATCCTTACCCCAACACATACAATATGGGTGGAAGAATCATCATTGGCTCTCGTAAAAAAACACTAAGGATCTTTTCCAATTAATGCATCATTTGATCATCAACAATTAACACCTCCTCAACCAAAGTCGAACTTAACTAATGATGGATTGCAATAACTATAACTATTACCCACTTAGTTAGCACTTCAGTAATCAACCTCCTTCTCAACACAAGTCAAACTTAAAACTAGTGATAGAGAACTTCTTCGCTTAGCATACCATCTTTACTAAGCACGTGGGGATCGACATGACCTCTTTAAAGAAGTTGCACAAATTTTCCCTCCTTGATCTTGTGAGCATGGAACGATATGGTGGGTTGTTGGCACATAACACAGCCATGTATGAGTGGTAAGTCATAAAGGAAAGGAAAAGGATTATCCCCCCATTCTCATGTTATTTTACCCACTACTAAGACTCGTTTAGATGCTTCAAATTTAAATGCTTTGTCATTTCCCCAAGTTCTCAACATTAAGACAATTTTAAAGATGGGTGTCATTCCATATAAATACGCTACCCCTTTGGTGCCTTCCTCTATGATGGTTAACACCATATAGTCCCTACTCAGCCTCCAAGATCAAGCTAATGGTCTTGGCTCCATCCACCCTCTTCTCCAGCATGTCAATTCTAAGGCATCACACAACAATCATATCACAATCACAATAGAGGAGTTTACCATGTTCATTGATGGTATTAGTATTTTCGCCTAAGGATATCCTTAATCACCTAGATAGTTTATAGCATCAACAATATTTTATCAATTTGGAGACAGATTGTAGCTTTAACACTACATCTATAGAGACTCCCGTTGACATCATTCATTTATTGAGATAATTTTTTTTAAGATTAAGCAAAAATTGATAGAATTTCCTTTCCCTATAGGAGACATCACATGTTTGCGTTATAATTTTTTTACTAAATAAGATCTTCATGGTGGTTTTCTTTCAGTGCTGAACACCCATTTTGTATATTATCTTCAAATCAAATTCTTGATGTATAGTGAAGGAAATATAATATAAATGCAAAAAATTAGAATGTCTTTCTTTTAATGGATTGTAATCATGTAATGTAAGTATAAGATAATATGTAAAAGATTGTAATGTAACTATACTTAGAAATTAGAATCAATCGTTCACTACTTTCATATACTCAGAAATTAGAATCAATCGATAGAATTTCCTTTCCCTATGGGAGACATCACATGTTTGCGTTATAATTTTTTTACTAAATAAGATCTTCATGGTGGTTTTCTTTCAGTGCTGAACACCCATTTTGTATATTATCTTCAAATCAAATTCTTGATGTATAGTGAAGGAAATATAATATAAATGCAAAAAATTAGAATGTCTTTCTTTTAATGGATTGTAATCATGTAATGTAAGTATAAGATAATATGTAAAAGATTGTAATGTAACTATACTTAGAAATTAGAATCAATCGTTCACTACTTTCATATACTCAGAAATTAGAATCAATCGATAGAATTTCCTTTCCCTATGGGAGACATCACATGTTTGCGTTATAATTTTTTTACTAAATAAGATCTTCATGGTGGTTTTCTTTCAGTGCTGAACACCCATTTTGTATATTATCTTCAAATCAAATTCTTGATGTATAGTGAAGGAAATATAATATAAATGCAAAAAATTAGAATGTCTTTCTTTTAATGGATTGTAATCATGTAATGTAAGTATAAGATAATATGTAAAAGATTGTAATGTAACTATACTTAGAAATTAGAATCAATCGTTCACTACTTTCATATACTCAGAAATTAGAATCAATCGTTCACTACTTTCATATGTACTTTAACAATATGCTTATGTGGATGTATGGATGCATTGATTGGTTGCAAATTTTAACCAATACTTTACTATTCTGAAATTTTCAAAAGCCTAAAAATAAACTTATGAATTGAATTTAAACAAAATTATGAAAAATCATTAGAAACAATTGTTATAATTTCGGTCAAGTTTTTTTTCTTCACAAACAGAGATTGATTTTGGTTTGAACTTTATGCATGCACATTTTGAATATTATGACTTTTAGTTTCTTCTGTAATTTTAAGTCACGCTAAAAATCAATTCCTCAATTTGCCCCTACATATTACAAGATCCTGGTATGAAAGAAACACAAGACTGACCTTCACAGCAACTTCCTCCCCGCTTTTCAGGACACCACGATGAACTTGAGCAATTGAAGCTGCAGCGAGTGGTTGCTCGTCAAAAAAGAGAAACCTGAAAGACGCATGAGTGCAATAGTGAGTTTGACAACTAGAAGGATCCCAATGGATAATATATTTGCATTCCACAGAAAATTATTCTAGCACACTTGAACTTTAAAATCTCTAATGTTTGAGCACTAAAACCACAAAATTAAATCTTTCAACATTCAATAATGCATTCTGTTGCTAAGACCTTCAGGCCATATTTCACCGAAATGAACTATGAAAAAGCACTATTTCAAATTAAAATTGTCATATCTGCCTCAATTTTTAATTTATCTTTTTTATACGTCCACCACCCTTCCTAGCAAATGAAGTTCTAGTTAAATCTAGATGTGTCATTTTCGATAGTATATTCACAGGGATAACATCATATCCATGAAGTTGATGCATTGATTAGCCATATGGACATATACATTCTTTTAAAACTTCTTGTGTTCATGTTTAGCTTTGGGCCAACTTTAGAATCAAGTGACTTTATTACTGTTTGGGATCGAGTGACTTCTTTTTATTGTTTAAAAAGGCCTTTTGATCTGGAAATGAAGTTAATCAAGTTATTTTTATAATGGATTACTAGTCTCCTGCATGTAATATGTCATACACCTGTCTATCCATTAATGCATGCCCATATCCTATCTACTTAACCAGATTACAGAACAGTACTAGTGATATCCATTGCTGTTTTTTCTTAAAGTGGGGAAAAGGGGGGGGGGGGGGGGGGGCGGGCACCATTTGAAATTTCCTGCTCACCACTGTTTAACTTTGGCCGCGAATATCTTTAATTATATATTAGTACAAATTTTAAAAACTTAATGTGTTTTAAAAGCATATATATCAAGACAACGACGATGACGACGACAACAACCAAGCTTTAGTCCCAAAATGATTATGGGTTATCTAACATGAATTGTCATAAGCAACCTTCCGAAGAGGAAAAAGAGCATAGCAAAATTATCGATTAAGTAAAAGTCGGAAAAAAAATGTGTAAAGTGAAAACCAGATAGAGTATACAAATAAAATTTACAAGAATTTTAAAAGAGTGATAGGAGGATACAAAAGGAGAGGAAAAACATGTTAGTAATAAAAAAAATACAGGTTTGAAAAAACATTAACAACAGAAATCAGTAAAATTTGCAAAACACGAGTTAAGTTAATAAAAAGTAAATACTACTCCCTACATCCCATATATTTTTCCCATTTGCCAAATTTCACAGAAATTAAGAAATGTGAGGAGAAAGTAAATGAAGTACATTAAAAAGAGAGAAAAGTACAAAAAATAAATTGAGTGTGGCACAAATAATAAGTGCATGAAAAAGGGGAAAATAAATAAATAATAAAAAAAAGAGTACATGCAACACCATATTTCCCTCAATCCAAAAGCACTCATATCACTCTCAATCACCCTCTTCCAAGATTTCTAAGGTCTGCCCCTACCCCAAAATCCCAAATCTAATAAAATCCCAAATGATTATACAATAGACAAAAAGATTGTGAATAGCCTAAAAGTCCAAATGGTGCAAGTATTAAAGAATGAAGTAGAAGAAATTGTAAGAGAAGACTAATAAGATTCATCCCTGTTGCGCTCTCTTCTAGAAATTGTCAAGCCATTCCAGTACTGCTTCCTAATGATATAATTCACAGCTTTGCATTCCCTTTTCACATAAACAGGACAACTTTCTTACCAAAAGAATAGATAAAAACAAAGAGAGCTTGAGTGCTGATGAACAGGATATATAGCTGTATGGCATATTAAGTTTCCAACAAGAGCAAATGAAGTATCAAATTCAATTCAGGTATGTACTCACATATCAGTAATCTCAGAACTGAGATTTCTACAGATCACTTCTTTTATTAAATTGAAATCACAAGGAACTGCCTAGATATCAACAAAAAATGTTAGCATTCAACATAAAGTGCATGACTGCATACAAAAAGTCTTTGTGAAGGACGCAGGAAATCAATTCAAAAAACAAATTTCAAAACAAAAATAAATTTGGACTCAAACCTTATCCTGTAAAACAGAAAGTGTCATAGTATATTCCTTTGGGAGCTGTCTTAGAGATGACGCAAACTGACCAGCTTTCACATAAAACCCTTTATTATCTTCACACAACTTTAATATTCTCTTAGCAGAGCGCAGATGAACCTGAATTGAGAATACAAAAATCAAAACACACATTCTTATGAGTCTCTTGTTTGATTTATGTCATTAAAAATATCAAAAATCATAATGACGTAAATACTAGAAAAAAAGAGTTCAAATCAGTAACTTTGGTTGGGAGGCAAGTGACTAACACCAAAATGTTATACAGCTTCATGATGATATCCATGAAGCTTCAGACTTACAAAGATTGATGCTAATCCCCTTCACACTACCAAAGTACCAAGTCCATTTTCCTACAAGGAGCTCACTAAAATTACACCATACTTAATCTACAAATGTAGACCCATCAAAGCTCAAAGCCCCATAAAGCAAAAGTCAAGTAAATTGGATCACATTTTTGTCGTAGACTAACAATGAAGAAGTCAAACAAAACCTCCATCGTGATACCCACATAGCTTTTAAGACCAAAGAAATGAAGATAAGACTCAACCATGATCAAAGACATATAAAAATGAAACCTTGAAGTATTACAATTAAAGGAGCAAACAGAAATCTTGTTGTTACTTTAATAATTTCTGGTCTCAAATAATCTCTCAAATTGCGAAATTTAATCATCTAAACCCTCATCGCATCTTCGATCAACGCTTATAACGGCACATAAGTTTAGATAATTAGTAGTTGTTTGGATATTAATTGTTATTTTCTTGGAAAAGCAAAGGCGAGGGCATTAATCATTGAAAAGTTAATGTGATAGGAGACTGTGGGGTATTTTGATATTGAATGTAAGTGATAGCTTATTGGTAGTGGAAAAAAAAGGTATTATAATAATAATGTAGCCTTTGTTAAAGTAGAATTGTAAAAACTATGTTGGGATAGATGAAAATAGGGATGCGAGTGGGGTGAATTTAAAAGGAGACCCACCCTAAATCCACCCCATTTAGACAGGGATGGATGAAGGTTTGGTGGGTAGTGGGGCGAGGATGGGGATAAAAAGTGATAGAGCAGGATGGGAATAAAAAGCGTACTTGTCATGGGTGGTGGGGCGAGTGTGGATTTTATGATGTACAAAGCAATAGCTTTTAAAAAATTACGGAGTAAAACAAAGTCTATAACTTAAATGAACATATTTCAACTACATCAAGTTATTACGTTTTTACTTTAATGTAATTATATGTGTTGAAATTAAAACATAAATTGACATGTGAAGTGGATATTGGAATGGGTAAAGAAGGTGGTGGGGTAGGTATAATGAGAATTAGATGGGTATGGATACCTAAGTGGGTGATGGGGTTGAAATTAACTACGTGAGTGCGAAGTATTGGCCTCCTTCTAAGAAAGATTGTTTATTGTCTTCTTAAAGCACTCATGAGGCCAACGAATTGGTCAAAAAGAACTATAGCGGAGATGTTCAAGCTCTAAATGCGGGGTATGTGTTATGAGGTTCTTTCTTTTAGATACTCACTATGTAGGTGTTGAATATCTCACTTCACTAAGTGTTAGTTCAAACCTATGGATACTAACGCCTATTGAACCTAGTTTTTCTTATACTATTTGTTCACAATTCATGATTTTCTAATCCATTTGCACAGGGGATTATTGAAGTTGTAATGCAAATCGGAGGAAGTTATTATCGAGCAATTGCATCGCTTACTAGGCAATATTAAGTGCGGATAGTGCAAGTTGTAGCTCACATGTTATTGCTACCATGTGAGTTGTGTTGAAGTTAGTGTTTCAAGTTAGTAGTTATTTAGCTTCCTTAGTTTTAGGATATATCTAAGCTTGTTAAGAATTAGTCAAATCAATTAAATCATGTGTTAAATAAATGTTTGTGGTGTTAGTGGACTTGTTAACTAAGATTTGACTATGTAAGTGGAGTACCTATTTCCTTATTAATTGCTTTATTCTAGCTAATTAACTTGTAAAGGCTATTTAAATGGCCTAACTTTCCATTTGTTGAATGAATGAGAATGCAGTAGTTTTGTTTCCAACATTTTCCTTGCTTTTGCAATCTTAGCTCCAACAAAATTGGTATCAAGAGTCATTTAATCCTTAAGGCTTGTGAGGTTAAAAATTCATGAGAGTTCCTCCATAAATAAGTTTCCAATGTCTACCTCAAACAATTTTTCACTTTCCATTCCCACATTCAAAGGAGATAATTATATTAATGGGCTATCAAAATGAAATCATACTTAAAAGTCATGAGTTTGTGGGAAGCAATTGAGAGTGATATTTATCCAACTCCTCTTTCACAAAATCCCACTGTTGCCCCAATCAAAAAATATGATGAGGATGCGGCAAAAATAACACAGGCACTTTCGTGTCTACAATCGGTTATGATACTCCTAAAGAAGAATGGGAAAAGATTAAGGAGAAGTATGAAGGAAACCATCAAACCAAACTTATGCAAATTTTGAACCTTAAAAGAGAGTTTGAAATGATGAGGATGAAAGGTAGTGAAGGTGTCAAAATGTATGGGAAAAGAGTGGTGGACAAACTTCTTGTCACTCTTCCAGAAAAGTATGAAGGTAAAATTTCTTTACTTGAAGATACCAAAGATTTGTCATAGCAAACATTTTCACTACATGCGGTGGATCACAGAAGGACCATAAGAAATGAAGATGGTGAAAACATGAGTGAAAAAGCTTTTATAGCAAAGTCTTCTAATCAAAAGGAGAAAGGCAAGCCCTTCCAATGCAACAATTGTCACAAAATTGGTCATGAGGAAAAAGATCGTTAGCATAAGGGGAAACCTAAGTGTTTTGATTGTCAAAAATTTTGGCATATGACAAGGAATTATAAGTCCAAAGATGAAGAGCAAGAGACCATTGCATAAGTGGTCGTGGAAGAGAACTTATTTTAGAGTTATGGGTGAGAAGTGCACCATGGAAAGAAGTGCTCCAATATCCAAAGAGTATGTTAGTGAGAAGTGCATCAACAAGTCAATTAGCTTCCTTAGTTTTAGGATAAATATCTTAGTTTTATTGAGAATTAGTCAAATTAATTAAATCATGTGTCAAATTATTGTTAGTGGTGTTTTTGGACTTGTTAGCTAAGATTTGATTATGTGAGTGGAGTACCTATTTTCTTGTTAGTTGTTAATTTTAGCTAATTAGTTTCACTTGTAATTGTTAAGGCTATTTATATGGCCTGACTTTCCATTTGTTGAACGAATGAGAATACAGTAGTTTTGTTTCAAACGTTTTCTTTGCTTTCGCATTCTTAGCTCCAACAAGTTGCAGCATAGTTATAGCCCTTAATACTTTATTGAAGATTGCTATGAAACCTTAAACACTACAAACACAAATAGGGATGGCAATTCAATCCGAGTTCGATTTGAATCTGACCCGATTCGAAGGAAAAAAAAATCCGATCTGAATCCGTTTAAAAATAGTCCGAATCCGAATTTGATAAAATATATTTGAATCCGAATAGGAAGCGGATCGGACTTAGACCCTGCGCAAAGTCCGACCGAGTTCGAGTTCGAGTTCGTGTATGAGGATATGTGTTATAACTTGGGACAATTGCTTGCTTGTTTGTAGCAAATTTTTGTGATGTAACTTAATTCATAATTTAAATATGTTATGTTTAGACTTTATATCCTATTTTTTTTCTAAATTTGTACGCGCCAATATGATATAAGAAATAAGGGACAATACAAGCAATTATAGGTACACCATACATTACAAAAAAAAAAAATGTATTGGGATCATTCGGAGATCCGAATTAACGGACCGGATTCGGATCCTAAAATTACGAGTCTGATCGAACTCAGACTCGGATTTTTCTGATTCGGATTCAGATTCAGATTCGAGTCTAGGGACCGTTTACTAAACGGATCGAATTCGGATTTAGCCACATCCGACCTAAATCCGATCCGTCGCCATTTCTAAACACAAACCCATTGTTCCTTTTGGGATCTCCACCCATTGATTTCGAGTGCAAGAATTTCGCTGAACATTGTGTGCAATCACCATTAGTATTCTCCATACCGAGATCTACAAATCCTTAAAGTTGTCTTTTACTTTAAAATTTCTTGATGTCTTAAGTTATTTTACCAACAATATAGTCGTTTACTTATTTTTTTTTATGCATAGAGATTAGACGTGCTTATAGGTCTAAATTATACATCCTTCATTTCTTTTATGGTTTACATTCTCTTATTTTAACCCTTATGTTCTTCAAGGGTTCATGTTCTTTTGTTTTAGCCATTATTGACAATTTGACAGAGTTCACAAACTAACCTTGGGCTTCAACCAACAATTGAGTTGAGTTGATCCTCTAACATAGTATCAAGAGTTAGCGTGACAATAAGGTCATGGGTTCAAGTCTCATTTACTCATCCTTCCAAGTCGTATATTACCTCCGATTTTCTTTAGTTGAAACCTTTTTTTTCACACTTACCAATGCACAATTTAAGTGATTGTCGATTAATAGCTCTAATTATTAACATTGTAAAATTATAAAAGATATATTACTAAAATTTACATTAAGACAAATCAAACAAGATCTCACATGACTATACTTTATCGTAGTTATATATCACAAAACTTAATCAGTGTAGTTTCTAAATAGTGCAAAAGTCAAAGTATGTTAACTAATAAAACGGAGGAAGTGTTTAGCATTGGGTTTGGAGAGGCCCATGCTACATCCAAATGAGAGTATGTTCACATTTCATTTAGGCTCTCATGTAAGGGGGCGTATAGAGTACATAAAACAATCTTGGACTTAGCTTAACCTTTTGATTGAGTTCGTCTTGTAACAATAATGTATGTTGATTTTTATTCATGTTACTTTTTGGTTGAATTAGTCCCAATAATGTATGTTAATTTTATTCATGTTCTTTAATATAGTCTTTATCTATGTTAGTCAAACTCGGCCATGTATGAGTGTCAAGGTTGATGTAAAATGAAGAGTCCGAGTATCATAGGTCTTTATGTTCATCGATGAGTAATGAGTATTATGCACTCAGCGCTCAAACCAATACCACCCAAATCTCTTACATTAAATGCTACTCCCTCCATCCTCAAATATTCCTCTCATTTTGACTATGCACGTTTGCTAATGCAAAACTTTGACTATAAATATCATTAGATGCTCATTAGTGAAAAATATAACAATTGAATATTAATATATTATTCATTAAAACGAATGAAATAAGACCTAACATGACTATATTATGTTTTATATATTAAGTCATCTAGAAGATTTTCCCACCTTATGAATAGTGTCAAGATTACAAATGGAAAGAACAGGAAGGGACGTATAGAGTAATAAAAATTATAAAAAAAACCTTTAATAAAAAATCACACAAATTAATTAGATTATACTATTTAAAAACAGGAACATTTACAAGCAATATAAAGTGTCATGTGTCCCCTTCTTATTATTCTACTTTTATGTTAATTCCTTTCCTTTTTATTTATTATTACATTTTCATATTCGTCGTTTCACCTTAAAAAAACTCCTAATACTCCTTATTTGTTGTATTATGTCTTCTCCTCTTCCCATTTTCTTTTCTTTCTCAATTTCCTTCATCTTTTACAAGTTAAATTTCTTTTTCTTTCTCCCTCCAAATCAATTATCTTGGTGTATATGAGCCATAACCAAATCGTCGAGAATGAATTCCTAGGTTTCTTGCAATTAATTATACTAATTTCTCCCTATTTGTGATTAGTTTCACCAAATTAAAGTTATGTTTTTCTCATATCTATAGTTTTATATTTTAATAAAGATCTCCATATCCTATATTCATACTTAGTTTTATTGTGGTGAATTTGATGAGTATTTAATCTTAGGTTTTTGTATTATGATTTAAGGATATTATTGTTCAAAAACATTGTTGCAATAGTGCTATAGTTTCTTTTACAAAGTTTAGATTGACTCCCTACACTAGGCTTCCTTCTTCTGTTTTACATCTATAGTGCTATAGTACTATAGTTTCTTTAACCAGGTTTAGATTAGATTGACTCCCTGCACTAGGCTTAATCAACTACTACAATACAATTTGTATATACACACATTTTTTTTTCCCTTAAATTTAATCGAATACAATCCCAATATGCATTTGAACAACCAAAATTAACCCGTGAATTGCACGGGCTAATTATTATTCCCTTTGTCCCTTAGTTTTTACCCCATTTGACTTATCACGGTCTCCGAGACACGTGTTAAAACTTATATATCTTCAATTCTATAAGCTTAAAAATTATAAAACTTGACCTCAATAGAGTATACAATATGGCATCCAACAAAATCCCACTTGAACATATAATCTCTTATAAATTACCGGAAATTTATGGTCAAAGTTTTCTGACCCAAATATTGGCAATGGGGCAAAAAAAAAATAGGAACGGAAGGAGTAGTTACATCACAAAAACCCGACATTGAAACAAAGTACTCTGTATATTAAAAGTTTAAAAAGTAGGACATTCAAAAATAATGCGACAGCCAAAAAAGAAAGCAAAAATTCAGTAAATTACCTCAGAAATTGTATGTCGATACTCATCCGAACCCTTTGCTAGCCCATAAATCGAATACTTGTAATCAAATATAGTTGAAGCAATCTGCAAAATCAACAAGAAACACAACAGAATAATCAATTGAGCCAGAATTCAAAGTGACCAAATTGTAATGAATAATAATAAATAAATAATTCGGACCGTAAAGAAGGTGTAAGAGGAGCGTCGAAAAGCAAAAAAAGGAGCACGAAAATCATCGGAGAAAGCGGTGATGGCACGGGAAGAAGAGTCGAAAAGTGGGAAAGAGTCGACAGTGGCGGTGCCGGTGGCAGTGGCGGTGATGAGGAGGAGGGAGATTTTGGCGGCCTTGGAGGGAAACTTTAAAGTAGTTTTCCACCGCATTGTACTGCTGTGGTGGTTCTCCAACTTCAACCGTTAGTCACTCATTAGTCATTTTTGTCCCATTTTTGTACAATCCTTTGTAAGTATTTTTTTTTTTTAGGGAACAATCCTTTATAAGTATAATTGTTAAGTTTGTAGGGAAAAAAAAGGAGTGAAAGTAGAACTCCCAATTTTAATTCATCCGATCTGAACTTAACCTGTTTTTTTTAGGTCTTGAACAAAACATTTTTTTACCCAAAATTCATTTTAATTTGAACTCATTTAACCCGTAAATTTGCCGGTCAAAACCAGCCGACCAACTTGCTATTATATTTTTTTAAAAAAACGAAAACCTAGTTCTTTGATCGAGTTTGATCATTTGTCCACCATTCTAGAGCATTCATTATTCTCTCTCATTTATTCATCTCATATAACTCACTCTCAGAGTCTCAGATCTACACCAACCATCAAGCTACACCAATTGCATCCGCATAATCCACATCTTCTTCATTCCACCAACCGCTGTTAAATGTTTTAGTTTAAATTTTGTAAAACCAACATCTTTTACACTATCACTTTATTTTGTAAGTAAAGGTTAAATTGTTAAATTGTATAGCATTAATAAACTTTACATAATACTTTATATATATTACAGAAGTAGTAAGTGAAGATAACACAATGTTATAAGTTTTTTTTAATAAAATATACTCTAGTTTAGATTAGGGATATAATAATCAATTTATGAGAAAATAAAAACGAATACATACACCTAAATATTAAGATTATATATATATATATATACATATATATATATATATATGAGTTGGAACATGTAAAAACCAGCCTTAAGCTGAAAACTGAAAACATGAGATGTTGACCGTAGATTTTTTGAATCGCTAAACATCGCCCGCAAATCTCCACATAAAGCCCACAAATTTGTATTGAAGTGACCTTATTGCCCTTTTCGTTTTTAACAAAAACCACTCACTACATCTCTCTAAAAGCGGCAAGGGAAAGAGGTGGCGACGGAGGAAAGGCGGCAACTTGGTGGCAAGGTCATTATTTATATTATTTTTTTTAAAAAAAAAAATAAGCGGCGAAGGTGGGGCGCCTGGCCAGGACGCCCACCCACTGGCGGTGGCACCAGCTCCGGCAGCCAGTGTCGGTGGCGTGGCGTGTGGCTTGGAAGCCCAGCCAACGGTAGAGGCGTCCAAACCAGGCGCCTGCCCACTGGCTATGGCTGCCGGATCTGGAGACACCGCCAGTGGGTGGGCGTTCTGGCCAGGCGCCCCACCCGCCTTATATATATTTTTTTTATTTTTATTTTTTTGGAAAATCAGAAAATTTGTGTTACTTTTAAATAATTTTATGTGTTAGTATATATATTTTTTATAAAATCAAATAAAAAACATAATTTCCACATCCTAAATCAAAACATAAATTTATTAAACATAATTTAGAAAAAAAAAACTGCTTTTAATGGAATTCAAGATTTTCATTTTTTTTTAAAAAAACAAAAACAAAATAAAAAAAAAAGGCAAAAAAAAAAAATTAAGGCGGCGTCTGGCAGAAACGCCAGTGTTTCGGGGTTTTCTGATGTCCTGCGGGAGAGTTACAATTCCGAGACTGGAACCGGACGCCTGTACCTGCAAAACAAACGGATACTCCGGATGATTGGAGATCCGCCTCCAACGGTCAAGTTAGTACTTGTTTAAGGAGTAATTAATGCGGAATATAATTGAGTCTCTCTAGGTGAGAGTGTTTAATGTGCGTAATCCCCTTTAATGAGGATTAATGAGCATATTTATATGCTTTGGGATGCGTGCCAATTCCTAGGTTTAGGTTATACCTAGAACTGACTGGGCCTCCCACGAGGATTGGGCCTTGTTGGCCGGCTTTCCCATTTAGCATGGGTGGACACGTGTCGCGTCACAATTGGTCCATGGAGGACGCATCTCTGCTTGACACGTGGCAGGCTCCTATTGGCCTACATGTAGGACACGTGGCGGAACCTGGTTGGTCCACGTGTCAGATGGTGATTGGTGGATAAAAATTCCCTAATCATTTGCCCCTCACAGGTGGCACGTGACTAGTCACGTGTTACCTGTGACAGGTGTCGCACCGTAACAGGCGACGGCCTGCTACAGGTGTCACTTGATGAAAGGCCGAGAGGTTTCCCGCTCAAATTTTGAATTTGGGAGTGATCCTTCGCCTTCTCATTTTGCCTATATAAGGGTGTGTTGACTTCAGTCATTTTCACACTTGAGAACTTTTTAAGAGAGCATTCGGACCCCTGAACCTGCTCTGACATTCCGGATACTTTCTGCCTACCGCCTGCTCTGACAAGTCGGTCGTTTTCTCAGAATTTTCAGAACTTCGTCAACTTCTCTCTCGTTCAGGTAACCGTCGGTTCTCTCACTCTTAATTTTTCTTTATTTTTTCCTTTTTGAAATGGCACCACGGAAGCACACGACACGACCTAGGTTAGTGATCAGCCGGTCACCGGGGACGGCTGAATCTAGGACTAGGAGTGCCGCCTGCCCTTTTCCGAACCAATCTTTGCCCTTTATACAAAGTCCGACTGTCTCTGTGTCTATGCAGAACATAATGGCCAGAACAAAAAGAACTGCTAGGATCACAAACTCAGACGGCTCCTCCTACCAGGTGCCGATTAGTGAGACATCTGACCAGGCGCCAGATGCTGAAGTGAACCAAGGCGGCTTGACCGCCGACAGCTCTGAGGGAGGGGTCAAGGTGGTACCCTCCCATTTTACCGTAGACATGTCTACATTTTCTCCTGCTCCTATTGAAGGAGAGGAGGCGGGCCCCTCTGGGAGAGGAGAGGAGTCGTCCTCTTCGGACTCTTCAGAGGACGAGTCCGAGTCTAGTTCTTCTGGTCATGCTTCTCTAGACACAGAAGAGAAAAACAACCGCCTACAAGAGGCGAGGCTTTCTCACGCAGTTGAGAAAGGAGATAATTGGGCGGAGCCATCCGCCTCCTATAGAGAACAAAACACCCCCTACTACTGCACAGTTCCGAACGGCCGGATCAAGGCCATGCAAGAGAAAGTGGGGAGCTTTATTGCGAACCACACAATGGGGCCTGGCTTTTTAGTTTTTGTGCCAGACCCAGAGGACACGGTCGTCTGGCCGACTGGTACCAGCTACGATAGCACCTATTTTGGCTGCTATGAGGCGGCCATCAGAGCTGGGCTGCGCTTCCCCCTACATCCGGCTGTTCAACGGATCTTGGATGGGTATGAGTTGGGGTTATGGCAGTTAGCCCCAAATTCCTGGTTCAACGTTCTCGGCTATGTGGCCGGGTGCGAACTGCACGGGGTGGAGCCAAACTTCGAGGCTTTCGCCCACATGAACTATCTCAGTCGGACCCCTAAGGCAGGCGGTACCGGCTGGTACCAATTGACGAGCCACCGTGGCTACCTCATGACAAGAGGTAAAGAGAACAAATGGAAGGATTGGAGAAGCACCTTCCTTATCATTGAGAGTTCAGACACGGAGCTGAACAAGCGCTTCAACAGATGGAACAGAGATCCGCCTCTTCTTGCAGGCGGTTGCAGCATGTCGCTTGTTCCCCCAAGAGCTAAGAAAGAGATCCTGGACAAAGGACTCTTTAAAGTAGAGACGAGGGTCGACTCTACTACAGGGGTACGAGAGCAAGTACCCCTGCACTGCGTCCCGAGCTTCAAATGGCTCTATGACGAGTACTTTCTGGCCGCCTATGGCCTCAGCAGTCGGTGCTCAAGAGGTAGCTGACCTGAAAAATACGCTCTTTTGCAGAATTTATTGTTATTATCTTTTGTTTAACTTTGGTATCTATTTCTGCAGCGGACGCCATGAGCAAAATTACCGCCTCAAAAACTGCGGCTGCTATGTTGCGTGCTACTATCATGCAACAATCTTCTGCCGACTCCCCTAACAAGGAGGCGCCCTTGGTAGGTTCCAAGCTTTTCACCCTTTCCCCCTTTTGTGTTTGAGGTTGGGTTCATATACTGACCGTGTGCTCTCTTTTTTTTTTTTTTAGACGGGCACACCAAGAACTTCCTCCTCCCAACAGCCGGACTCCAAGACCAGGAGGACGACTGTTGCGAGCTCTCCTGGCACTGCCAAGAAAAATGCGGCGGCTGAGAAACAGCCGGCCACCCCTTCTCAAACTCCAAGCAGGCCGCCTAGAAGTATGAAACTGTCATTCCAGCTTTCAACCTTCTTTCCTTGTGCGTTGTCTAACATTGTTGTTTATGCTTGATGCAGCCGGCCCTCAGGAACCGGACCTGGTCGAGGTGGCCAAGTCTATGATCAAAGCCGTCCCTCCGGCTGAGAGAGAGGCGGTCAGGGGTGTCGGCACCCTTGACCTAGACGGAATTGCAGGGCACCTTGCCGAGGTATACTTAGCATATTTTTGTTGTTTAATTCCAGGACGCCTGTTTTTTGTTTGAAACCTGACGTCTGTTTCCTTTTACTCAGGATCTGCTCCGAGTGAACGGCCTTCGCAAGCCGCTTGATAGGAAGAACAAAGAGGTAAAGGCTGCTAAAGCTATGGCCGCCTCTGACTGTGATAAGGCAATGTTTCAAATTGCTCAAAATGAGATTTTGACAACTGATATTCTTTAGTATCAGGCGCAGGCTACTTCTGCTATCCGGGCTCTGTTGGAGGCGGCCTAGAAGAGAAGTAATGAGCTGGAGGCGACCATCAACAATCTCAAGGACGAGCTGAGACCTCTTCGCCAAAAAATGACCTCATACGACACCTTGGAGAAATCCTTGAAACACGTTAAGGAGCGCTTGGCGACTCAAGAGAAGAGTCTCACTGAGGAGCTCTCGGCAAAGGCCGAGCAGGAAAAGAAGGATCTGGTCCGAGAGATGATGGAAGACTCGACTCAAATCCAGCGCCTGACCTGGGGCCGCCTTTTCCCAAATGCCGACTTTGCCTCATGGGAAAAAACGTACTGCCAGTGTTCCGAGAGATATAATCAAGAGATCCTGGCGGCTGCTGAGGACGAGGCATTGGAGGAGGAGGATCCGGTAGTGGCCCTAGTGCCGCTTGGGGTAGGTGCGTCGAAAAAAGATGCAGCTGAGGCCGAGTCAAGCAAGAAGAATGCTGACCAGGCGGCAGCTGCTATTGTTGAAGGCCTGCCCCCATCTTAAGCTTTTGTCTTCTTCGGCCTGCGTGCCGTTTGTTTTTCTTTACCCGGCCAGGGGGCCGGGGCTCTGAATATTTTGCCGGTCTTTATGGCTGGCTTCTTTTTGTATCTTTACCCGGCCAAGGGGCCGGGGTTTTGAATAGTTCGCCGGCCTTTATGGCCGTCTGTTAATATAACTTAGGCGGCCATTATTTCAGGTCACCTTATTTTCCAAAATGCTTCGAAACTCATGATATTCAGTTGCATACTATATCGACTGTTTTGTATGGCCGATAGTTGTAGACAGGTAAAATGTAGACACACTGCCTATGCCCCTGGACGACTGGTCGTCTGTTTCCAGGATAGACGATCAGTCGACCATTTATCCAACCAGTATCTGACTCATTTTGAAGACTGGATTCCCTTTAGGCAGGCAATCCTGTCATTGTTAGAATTAACCAAGTAGGAATGTGATGTCCTTACCTGCCATGTTTTTAAGCAAAAGAGACACTAAGCGGTCTAGGCCGGCTAGTCCCTGCTGTGTTAACTTAGTAAGAACAGGCGTTATATGAACACCTTTTTAGTTTTGCACTAAGTTTTAAGGAGTGACTAAGTAAACATGATTGTTACTTAGTCGCCGAATGACTGAGTAGTAGAGGTTTCAAGCGGTGGGTACCGATTGTTCCCCTTTATTCGCCAATGTTTGTTGGCTATTAACTCATAAGGTACCGGCTGTTCTTATCCCAAGTAGTTCAGTCGGTTGTTTGACTCGGATGGTTACCGTAAACACTTGTTGGACCTGATTAGTCGGTTAAGTGAGAGGTATCTTTGTCTGAGAAACGGCTACGTAGTTGTCTGGGTTAGACAGTCGTATAGGTGCCGTGTAATTATTTTATAGAACAATGTTCCACCCAAAAGGGAGCTGCTCTCTGTGACGAATTTCATTCGGATGGATGCCGCCGGACGCCTGCTATGATGTTGGGATAGGTCGAATTAATTTAATATTTGGATCAGTTGGCCTGGCGCCTAGTCTGATCATTTCGGCCATGAGCCTTTGATCATGTGTAATGGGAGAGTAGCCGGTTGTGTGGAACAAGCGGCATGCCCCTCCTAATTAAACATGTAAAAAATAAAGCATGGAGAGCGGCCGACTGTTCATCAGTAGGCATGCCCCTCTTAGTACAAATAAAATTGGATGAAATAGCAAACTTTTATTAAGTAGATCTCGGCTATTTACATCATTCAAAAATAATATTTCTTAAGATTATCTACATTCCAAGTTCAAGGCAACGGTTGGCCGTCTGGTGTTTCAAGATGGTAGGTACCGTCCCTGACTTCTTCATAGATTCGGTAGGGTCCTTCCCAATTGGGAGTTAATTTTCCAGACTCATTAGCCCTACCAACTGATCCATCTTTCTTAGTACAAAGTCCCCCACTTTGAGTGGACGCCTGTGTACTTTTTTGTTGTATGATCTAGTCATTTTCAGGCGGTAAATTTCATGGCGCAAGACTGCATTGCCCCTCCTTTCTGGGAGTGAGTCCAAGGCCAAGCGCATGGATTCCCAGTTTGCCTCTTCGTCATATAACATTACTCGAAGAGTCGGCTCGTAGTGTTCAATTGGAAGAACAGCTTCTGCCCCATAGGTTAGGAGGAATGGAGTCTCTCCAGTCTCCCCTTTTTCAGTCGTCCTAATGGCCCAGAGAACATGTGGTAGTTCATCTGCCCAAAGGCCGCCTGCTCGTTCAATCTTTTTCTTGAGACCGTCTGAGATGATTTTATTAAAGGCTTCTACTTGGTCGTTTGCTTGTGGACGGCCGACTGATGCAAAGTAATGTGAAATACCTTGGTCACCCAACCAGCTTTTGAGAACAGGCGTCTCAAATTGGGGACCATTATCAAAAACCATAGACATGGGAACCCCGAACCGAGTGATGATATTTTTCTAGATGAATGAAATTACATCCTTCGTCTTGATTCCCTTGACAGCCTCCGCCTCCACCCATTTAGTGAAGTAGTCGACTGCAACAAGTATGTACTTCCTACCGCCTGTAGCAGGCGTATAGGGACCCAGAATATCCATCCCCCACTTAGCAAACGGTAGTGGGCTATGGATGGTGGTGAGGTCGGTAGCCGGACGGTGAATCAACTTGCCAAACTTTTGGCACTTGTCACATTTTTTCACCATCTCCATTGCATCTGCTTCTAGAGTAGGCCAAAAGTAACCCTGCCGCCTTGCCCGTTGAGCAAGCGACCTGCCGCCTACATGGGAAGCGCAGTAACCAGAGTGGAGATCTTCTAGGATCTCTCGTCCTTTTTCTGGAGTAACACACTTCAAGAAAGGCTGAAGATACCCTCTTTTGTGTAGTTCTCCCTTTATCATTTCAAAACTGGCTGCTCGCTTTTTCAGTGCAGCCGCCTGGTAATGATCATTCGGCAAGGTGCCGTCTGTCAAATATGCCCTGATTGGATCCATCTAGGTTGAACTTCTGTCTAAGATTCCAATAGGGTCTTCCTCGATGCTTCTTTTCTCCATCACCTCCCAGAAAACAGTTCTTGGAGTATCACAGGAGGCCGAGGATGCTAACTTTAAAAGAGCATCCGCCTGATTGTTTTCAGACCTTGGTACTTGAATCAAATGAAAATCTTCAAGGGATCCGACTGCTTGTCGTACCGTTTGTAAGTACTTGATCATTGCCGGATGGGTCGCTTCGTATTCACCATTGTACTGACTCACTATCAATTGTGAATCAGAACAGGCGTCTATCTTTCTTGCCCCAGCCGCCTTGCACATGCGGATTCCGGCTAGTAAAGCTTCGTATTCTGCCTCATTGTTTGAGGCCTGAAAGTTGAAACGTAGAGCATACTCGTACCTGTCACCTTCTGGCGACTGACATATGACGCCTGCTCCACAACCATTTGAAGTAGAGCTTCCGTACACATATACCTTCCAAACTTGGTCTGGGACTTGAGAATCAAGGGGGCGAGTCATCTCAACAATCAAATCAGCAAAGGCTTGCCCCTTCACTGCTTTTCTAGGCTCGAATGTGACTTCGAGGCTCTGAATTTCTATGGCCCATTTGATCATCCGGCCTGACGACTCCATGGTGGTCAGTGGCCGCTTGATAGGTTGATCTGTATACACGACGACTGCATGTGCCAAAAAGTAGGGCTTCAATTTTTTTACGGCTATGAAGAGTGCAAGACCGAACTTCTCCACTAAGGGATACCTCAACTCAACATTTTTCAGTACATGACTGACAAAGTAAACTGGGAGCTGGCAGCCGTCTCTTTCAGCAAGAAGGACAACGCTTAAAGCATGATCCGAGACGGCCAGATACATGTAAAGTAGTTCTTTGGGCAAAGGGCTGACCAGCCTCGGCAAGGAATGCAAATGAACCTTTAATTTTTGGAAGGCCGCCTCAGCATCCGGCCCCCATTCAAACCTTGCCTTCTTAATGGCCTGGAAGATGTATAAGCATTTGTCACCTGATCGACTTAGAAATCTGAACCTCTCGGACGGTGCGAGGCGACTGCATGTCGATGACCGCCTGCACTTTCTCAGGGTTCGCCTCTACTCCTCTCTGATTGATAAGGAATCCGAGAAATTTCCCAGACTCAACCCCAAATACACATTTCTTGTGATTGAGCATGACATGGTGCCGCCTGAGTGTGGCGAAAGTTTCTCGGAGGTGCGACAGATGATCTATCTGAAGCTTAGACTTAACAATCATATCATCAATGTATGCCTCGACGTTCCTCCCAATCTGATCAAAGAACACAGTATTTATCATTCGCTGGAAGGTGGCCGGGGCATTCTTCAGACCAAACGGCATGACCGTGTAACAGTATAACCCTTGATCAGTGACGAAGGCCGTCTTCTCCTGATCTTTCTTCCATAAAGGAATTTGATGGAAACCAGAGTAGGCGTCCATAAAGCTCATCAAAGCATGGCCGGCTGTTGAGTCGACCAGATTATCAATTTTAGGCAGAGGGTAACTGTCCTTGGGGCACGCCTTGTTTAAGTCTGTGTAGTCCACACACATTCGCCAGGTACCATTCGGCTTTTTAACAAGCACTACATTTGCAACCCAGTCTGGGAAGTAGCATTGCCGAATGAACCCTGCATCAAGTAGTTTCTTTACTTCGGCGGCTGCCGCCTGACTTCTTTCTTCGCCATGGTTCCACTTCTTCTGCCTTACCGGCTTCTTTTTCGGATCCACGGCCAGTTTATGTACCGCCAGGTCAGGACTGATGCCTGGCATTTCATGGACTTCGAATGCAAATATGTCTTTGTATTCTTTCAAAAGTTGATGGAAATCTTCACCCAGAACTTTCAGAGCAGTCGTCCCAACCTTGACTATTTGGTCAGGGCGCGAGTCGTCTAGGATCAAGTCCGTATGCTCACCAGCCGGCTGAGGGCGGAATTCATCTGACCGCTCCTCTGCCAATGATTGCTATTTCTTCTCTTTTCTTGCGGCCCCCATCTCGGCAGCCTTTCTTTTCTTGCCGCCTGCTTCTTGAGCAGGCGCATTCTCCTTGACTACGTCAAGGTATGTTTTTCCACCACTTGACCCCGCGGCCATGACAGTGGGTTTGATATCCGAGAGGTAGCACTCTCGGGCCATCTTCTGATCTCCCCTTAGGGAGCCGAATGTTCCATCATCCCTCTCAAATTTGAGCAACATAAGAGACGGGATTATAACGGCCTTGGAATTATTCAGGGTTGGTTGTCCCAGAATCATGTTGTAGGCCGAGAGTTCTTCAACTACTAGGAATCGGACAACCATGTGGCGACCTTCCCCTTTTTTTCCCAAGCGGACGGGTAAATCCACTCGTCCTACTGGGTGGACGACTCCTCCTCCAAACCCTACTAGAGGGTGGGATACCGGGTGTATGCAATCAGTCTGGTATTTGAGCTTTGACAAACATTTGCTACTGATAAGATATGAGGAACTGCAGGTATCTATGAGGATTCGGCCAACTCTCTGGTTGGCCACTTTACATTCAATAACAATGGGGTCGTCATGCGGCCCCTTACCCCTCCTAAATATTCTTCAGTGATGACAATTTCAGGAAATGAGTATTTGGAGGGCCGCCCTTGGTGAACGGAATTGACGTCTAACCGCCTGATATTGTCCTTGTTGCCCCTGATAGTGCTGAGAAGCCGCCTGCAATGGTGTAGACGACTGCATCATCTGTATCAGAACTGTCGGCCTGTTGATTCTTCTTGGCCGACTGCTTTTTCGAGGAAGTGTTCCCCTTAGATTTCTTGATATAAGATTCAAGATCGCCTTGTTCAGCTAGGCGGTCCAGATACCGCATGAGACTGATGCATTCGTTGGTTTCATGACCAACGTCTTCATGATAATCACAAAATTTTTCTTGGTTCCGATTGCTCACAGAACCCTTCATGGGGGCCGGCTTCTCAATTGAGATCCGTCCCTTGATTTCTTTTAGGATAGCTTGGCTATCCTTGTTAAACACATACTTTGGGGAGTATGGTTTGAATTATTTCTTCTTCTTCTGGGCCGGCTGTTTAGAGGAATCGGCCGCCCAGATCTCTTTTTTCTTCTTGTCCTCTTTGTTGGACGACTGCTTCTGTCGCCCTTCTTTCTTGTCGAACCTCTTTCCGTCCGACTGATTTCCAGTACTACAAAGATCAGTCGCCTGTATATAGGCTTCTACTTCAATCAAGGCTTCTTGAAGAGTCGCCACCCTCTTTCGAACCAAATCAAATTTGAAGGTCGACCCGTCTTTGAGGCCTCTGAAAAAGTCAGTATAGGCCATCTCATCCGGTAGCCCTTGAATCTGTATCCTCATCAGGTTAAACCGCCTGATGTAAGAACGAAGCCCCTCCTTCTCGCCCTGCTGAATTGTCCCTAAATCAAGGGTCGTCTTCTTCGCAGGTATGTTCATAGCAAAATTGGAGGTGAATAAGTAAGCAAGCGTTCTGAAGTTATTCACACAACCAGTCGGCAGGTTGCCGAACCATTGTTGTGCGATTCCTTTAAGAGTCGCTGGGAAACACTTGTACCAAGTGGGATCATCCAACCCTTGGAGGTACATCAGGTTGGTGAATGCCATCAAATGGTCTTCTGGGTTAGTAGTGCCGTCATAGGAGCCTACTAAGACATTTTTCACTTTGGCCGGCTAAGCAGCTTCAGTAATTTCCTTGGAGAAAGCCGACGGCTGCTCCCCAAATCTAAGCAACCGTAGCTGCCAGTCCAAAGGCTGGACATTTTTTGCCGCCTGTCCTCCAAACGGAGGTGGCTGCAGAAAATATTGTTGTTGCGGTACAAAGGGTAAGTTGGGTACCGCCTGGTCACTATGACCGACGGGAGGTACCACCTGTCTGACTCTCATGATTTGACTGAGTATACCTCATAGAGGTATTGCACAGACTATCTTGAAAATCTGAAGTAGAGGCCGACTCTGACAGTCGGTCGTTCTTCTTCTGCTCTAGCAATAGCCGAGCGTCTGTGTATGTTTTCTTCGACCCATCCGCCTGTATATGACGAACGAGCTTCCTCTTTCCTGGAGTAGGAAAGCGATACTTTGTGAAATCAAGCACAGGCGGCTCGCACTTCCTAGAGTTAGGATGAGGGGTCGCCTCTCGTCCTTGAACAGGCTTCCTCTTCCCTGAAGAGGAAGGTTTCTTAGCCAACTGTTCCTTGGTCTGAGCAGGCGTCCTTTTGTTGATCAGTTCCTGGATCTCTCCCTTGAAGCCCCTCATGAAGGTCATGAGTTCGTTTCTTGTAATGGGAGCAGATCCCTCAGCTGACTGCTGCTGAGCAAACGGTGCGCCGACTGGATCACTGAGTCCAGTTTGAGGATCTTCCCGTTCTCTCCTTTCGGTATGACGGGTACGCCGGGCCCTTAGGGTCCCGTCTGAAGTTGTATGTGCTTCAACTTCAATCTCTTCATCGGTATCATGGTCCGACTGAACGTGAGGGTCGTCCAGGGGACGCCTCTCTTCTGGAGTCGGTACAGACGTGGATGCCATCTCAAAATTACTCTCCCCACAGACGGCGCCAAAATGTTTCGGGGTTTTCTGATGTCCTGCGGGAGATTTACAATTCCGAGACTGGAACCGGACGCCTGTACCTGCAAAATAAACGGATACTCCGGATGATTGGAGATCCGCCTCCAACGGTCAAGTTAGTACTTGTTTAAGGAGTAATTAATGCGGAATATAATTGAGTCTCTCTAGGTGAGAGTGTTTAATGTGCGTAATCCCCTTTAATGAGGATTAATGAGCATATTTATATGCTTTGGGATGCGTGCCAATTCCTAGGTTTAGGTTATACCTAGAACTGACTGGGCCTCCCACGAGGATTGGGCCTTGTTGGCCGGCTTTCCCATTTAGCATGGGTGGACACGTGTCGCGTCACAATTGGTCCATGGAGGACGCATCTCTGCTTGACACGTGGCAGGCTCCTATTGGCCTACATGTAGGACACGTGGTGGAACCTGGTTGGTCCACGTGTCAGATGGTGATTGGTGGATAAAAATCCCCTAATCAGCCAGTCCACTTGTGGTGGCGCCTGGCCTGGATGCCTGTGCACTGGTTGAGGCGCCTGGGCTGGACGCCAGTGCACTGGTTGTGGCGTCTGGCCTGGACGCCAGTGCACTGGTTGTGGCGCCTTGCCTGGACGTCCTTGCCATGGTTCCGGCGTCCAAACTAGGCGTCACCTCGTTTTCCGTCGAAGACGACGTATCTCCGGCATCCCTCGCCTCTCCGGCTTCCCCTCCAGTCTCCCTGGGCAACCCAGTACGACTCCACATTTGTTAGATCGAGATTTGTTCACTTTGGGTACGATTTTAGAAATGGACAAAATTGTCAAACCATGTCTAATTTGTGGGCTTTATGTGGAGATTTGCCGGTGATGTTTAACAAATCTCTAGATTTTAATCTACCACGTATTCATCAAATCTTACGGTGGGGTTTATTTTCTGTCAATTACAAACAAAAGCGTTTACTTCCTCTCTCCTCTCTCCTCCATTATCATGCGTTATTTTCTCTCTCCTCTGTTTTCTCTCTCCTAATTTCTCGATTCTTCTTCTAATTTCATGCTACTTCAAAATCACTATAATGTAATAGCTTCGATTCTTCATCAAATTCGTTATCATTATCGTCTATGATCTAGTATCAAGTAAGTAAATCGATTTTGATTTCGCTACTTGTATCATTTTAATTTCAGCGGTTTTGTTAATTTATTTTTTCGATTTTTTAAGGAATTTGTTACGAAATTGCATCAATTATGTTTGATATTTGTTTTATGTTCGAAATTGCATCAACTTTTTATTTTCTGCTGTTTTAGGGCTTGATTTCTGCGATTTTTATAGTGATTTTTTTTCCAATTTATGGTTCGAATTTTCAACTGCAATTTTGTTCGATGTTTTCCGAATTTCCAATATTTTTGTACTCCATTTTCATCCACCGACGATCTAAACAAGCCAGTTTTTGGTCAGCCGATTTACGACGGAGTTATCGCCGGCAGAGTTTCCGGTCGGAATTGGAAGCAGCCGAGGATTGTGAGTTGTTTGCTGAATTTTATCTAATTAAATTGCTTCTTTGTCAATTATAATAGTTTTAATTTGTGCTAATTTTATCTAATTAAATTTGGGGGTTTAGCGTATTTGTAATCTTGATGCATATCGGTTATTCTTTAGTTGAATTTGAATGTGCTTGTGTGTGATTCCAATTTCTAAAAATTAGTGGAATTTAATCATCATTATCAATGTATTTAGTTTGATGTTTTTAAATTTTAAAACAACTAAGAATGGTTATATCAAAATATAGAGGCTTAGAGAGTTAGAGGAGATGGAGTTACACGCCATATGTGGCTGTGATTTTGAACAAGAAGTGTGGGATCAATTGGGTTTTATGAGTGATTGTCCTGAGTTGAGTAATGGTATGGATTGAGTAGACTGGATTTTTAGTAATTTTTGGGGATAAGGAGAGGAACGAAAGATTGATTGTAGCTTGGGAAGTATGGAATGAGAGGAATGTTGTAGCTAACAGGGCATGTCGTAAGTGCCCTACAGTGGCTGCTGCTGCCGCTGCAGTCTTGAAGGTCTTCGGTACGGTGAGGCAACAGAATGTGGGATAAGGCATAGAAGTGAGCAGCGTGGTAGAAGGAAAGATATCCGGTGGCGACGTCCAATGTATGGTACAGTGAAAATAAATATTGATGGTGCCGTATATGGTGATGCAGGGGTAGGAATGGGTGTTGTTCTAAGAGATCATAATGGGGAGGTAGTGCGGTCAGTGTGTCTGCAGGTTAGTAGCAAATGGAAAGAGGATGTTGTCGAAGCAAAAGGCAGTGGCTTTTGGCTTGAAAATGGCTGTGTAATGTGAAGCAAAGAATGTCATTGTTGAGAGTGATTGCCTTAACTTGGTCAACATCTTAAAAGGAAAGAAGAGAGATGGATCATTTGTGGGTGTAGTTGCTAGAGAAATTATGAGTATTTCTTGTTTTTTTGATAGTAGTGCAATAATACGAGTTATTAGCTTTATTGTTTTTGTGTGCTGAAAGTCTATTAGCTCAATTGGTCGAGCATTGTGTACTTGCATTGTGCACATGATGTGGGTTCGAATCCTACATAGACTTACATGTAGTGATCTTTTTAAAATGTAGTCAAAATTAATATATTAACCTGACCTATGTGTAAATGTTAAATTGATATTGTTACCTTATTTTTATATATAGTGACGTCCGGGTAAATGGTGTCAAATTGATATAATTACCCGAAGTTTATATATAGTTACCTTATTTTCGTATATAATGACCTTAGTATCATGGAAATGTTGTAAATTTTATTTCAGTCACCTTATTTTTGTATATATCAATCTTGCTGGATTTTCGACAACATTGCAAGCTATAATTAATATAGTTATCTTATCTTTACATATAGCGACCTATATGTAAATGTGGTCAAAATTGATATAGTTACCCTACTTTTGTATATAGTGACTTCTATGAATAGGATCAAAATTGATATAGTTACCATATTTTTGTATATAGTGACAAATGTTGTAAATTGATATAGTTACCCTATGTCTGTATACAGTTACGTTATTTTTATATATAGTGACTCTACGTTTTTTTTTTAAAACCGTTAGATCTTGTTAGTAATAATGGATGGTTGAGATTTTCTGTTTTTAATTTTCATCATAAGCCCTGTTTTCAGCGGAACCTCCCCGTATATATATAAGATTTGAAGATATAATTTAATTATATCAAGAGATATTATATATCACATCAATATCAATATATATATATATACATATATATATATATATATATTACTAAAACATATTTGTTTGTTTTAGTAATATATATATATATATATATATATATATATATATATATATATATATATATATATATATATATATATATATTACTAAAACAAACAACAGTAATGACACGTGTCAAATCATGGTGTTACTTTTCCCCACCAAAACTATTTTTTACAAAAAAAAAAAAAAAAGATAAATCCTTAATTATTTTTCTTTCTATTTTCCCTTATCACTTTATAGATTATAATAATAATAATAAAAGATTCTTAGTACGTACTAATATTAATAGTATTAGCTAAAAATAAATTTCTAAAAATATACCAATCAAACTGATTTAATTTTTTGTAAACATATTTACTCAATATGGTATAAATTAACATTAAGCATGGAAATTTTTATTTTCTGCCTTATGTATTTAGCACATAAAATGTCTTTTATTAAAATCATATATATAATATCTTTTTACCAAATATTTTAATCAGATCAAATAGTTCTTAGAAGCATTAACTATAAAATAACTCGATATATTTTGTTAAATTAACATATTTAATGTATATAAAATTTCTTAAACAATTTTTTTTAAAATCAACCATAAAACTTTTATCAAAGATTTAGTTTTTTTTTTCTTATCATTATAATAATCTTAGTTTAGATCAAAATGAAGCTAAAATTTACAAAAGTTATACTTTAATGAGCATAATTATTGTTTATCCAAATACGGAGTATCCAACAATCACAAATTCTTATATGTGGTTGGCCACATAATGGAGGTTACTTTGTTAGCATTATAGGGGTTAATTAGTGCCGAAAATTTCCACCATATTTTCTTTTCAGCTAAAATAGTAATAATAATACTGGGTAATTCTTAGCCTAATTTTTAAAACCCATATTTAAATGTATATTTGTGATTATTGCTTAAATTTTGTTTATTTGGGATACTTAATGATTATATGCTTATGTTTTGTTTGCTGAATTTTATTTTTACATGAAGATCTAATTTAATCAGAGAATTATATACGAGCAAATATCTTTGGAATATCAAAGTACGAGTTTCTCGCCTTATGATCCTGTTGGATGAGGAGGTATTATATCTTTATAAATCGTTTACATTTATTAAATCTTTTAATGTATCTTTTAGTTTTTATCAATTAATTTTATGATTAAAACAAATTTTTTGTGATTTAGGTAGCTTAATTAAGTCATAAAATTAACTTAATTTTTTATTTTTAACTACAGGGTGATTACGTTCCCTCAATTAAAGTCAACTTTGTTCTACAATTTTTTTTCAAAATTGATTATTATAATTTTATTTTTATTTTTGATTTTGTTCTACGAATAATGGTTTAGGATTTAAATTATTTTAAAAATAAAAAAATTATCATCTTATCACATTAAAGATTTTATGCTAATATGTAATCAATGAAATATCATATTTACATTTTTTTTAAGATATCATATTATTGTCATATAACCAATAACAACAAATAAAATACAAAACAACAATAAATTAAGTGGCATTATAAATTACATTAAAAAAAATATACTTTTGTAATTGGCAATATCATTTTAATTAAATTATTATTTGTTTTTTTTTGTCTGAAATTATTAAATTGTAAAATAAATCAAATAATTATAAAAAAAAAATTAAAAAAAAAATTAGAGTATATAGGAAAATATCTTTTCTTGAGATATATGTATGACAATTCGTGCATCGCACGGTATTATTTCAACCAATTAAAAGTTAGATTTGTATTTTATTTTAGAATTAAAAAATTCACTCGCCACATATGCAAAAGTGACAATGAAATTTAAAATTTTTGCCACGTAGGTAAAAATGACGAATATGATTTATATTTAAATTAGTTTAAAACTAAAAATTATCTTTTTTAAAGGATGATCTTTTGATATTAGGATTTAAATTTAAAAAAACTATAAATTGTACAATTATTATATACAAACACTTTAAAATTAAATATTTGAAAAGGGAAAATATTTGAAAACGTTCAATATTTTTTTTTAAAAAAATTTAAAAGAAATATAAATTATTAATAATTAACTAATATTCTTCAAATTTTTTCAAAAAAAATCAATATTTGATGAGTGACGTTTATGTCACTCTTAGGGGTAGTATTTAGGTCTTTTTCCTCTTATTTTTCTTAGGTTTTTCCACCTCATTATCCTCTTATGGCTTCTTTTTGTGTTGATGAAAAGTAATGCTTATTTGCGCTTATTTTGATAATCTTTATGCATTATTTTATCATCCCCATGCTCTCGTGAACTTTGGTATCTTCTGCAGGTTCCGTGACGGTCCTATGCATGGTGGGAGGCCCCTTGGCCAAGTATGGAAGCCATGGACAAAGGCAAGAGGAGCAAAAGGGAAGGAGATGAAGCAAGAAAAGGAGGTGCAAGAGGAGGTGTGGCCGAACCTCTGAAAGGTCCGGTCGAACCTTGGTGTGGTCAAACTTTTGAAAAGTTTGACCGAACCTCCAGGGTGCAGTGAAGGCATTGTCAAACCAGTTTTCAGCAATTTTGCAGGAGAGGTCGAACCTCAAAAGTTCGACCAAACAAGGATCAGGGAGGTTCAACCGAACCTACACAGGGTTCGACCGAACCTACCCAGAGTTCGGTCGGACCTTTTCTCGATCTCAGCCAATTTTGTACGGACTATTTAAGGTCCTTTTGAGATCGTTTAAAAAAGAGAAGAGAGGAAGGACAGTAGCCTAGTTTTCAGAAACCTCTCTTAGTTTGAAACATTCCTTAGGGTTAATTTAGCTTAGTTTTCATCAAATCAAATCATTGTACTAGTGAAATTCAAGAATTATTCTCAAAGTTTGGCAATTTGTATTCAACATTTGAAGCTTCAATTAGTAATTTCTCCAACCTTCTTCCTTTTAATTTCAGATTTTATTTGGTATTTGCATGTTATTTAAATCTTCTTAGTTCTTGGTAATTTGTTATTGGATGATAGTTATTTCAATTGTTAACCACTTTTCCCCAATTATTGAAGTATTTAGAACCCTAATTCTTGATTGCATGTTGATAAACATGAGTTGTGAGTAGTCTTCTTGCTAGGGGTTGGGTGAAGCTCGACCTTTTGGGTTAACTATGCAAATGTGGGAGAAGCATTGATGTTTGTATTGCAATTAAATTGATTATATGAGATTGCTTGTTAGTTCCTCATGATAGGTTTAGCTACCCTTGACTAAGGAGCTTGATAGTATGATATGCCTAATTTGACATGGAAGTGTAAATTGAGTACGTCATTACTTATTGTAATTTGATTATGTATCATCTATTGCTAAACTAATGAGGAATCTAAGTTTAGTAGTGTGAGTTGTTTTCTAATTGCATGAGGTTGATTTTACATATAGTCCTTGCTATATCTTGTCTATTTTACTCCCCGTTTGCCTATTTGCCTTGGTTGAGTGGATCTCATTCCCTAGTATCTTTAATTCATTGATTTAGAACCATAGTTTGTTTGTCTTCTTGACGAACCCCAATTCACCAATTGACTTCGAGTTAGCTTAAGTGTAAAGATCTTTGGCAATCATATCCTGTTCCTTGTGGACCGAACTCTTACTTGTCATTATGCTTGGTTTGTAAGGTGTTTGTTAATAAATGTGTTTGATTGAGTGTGGAATGTACGACCGTTCTAACGCCCACCAAAATGGCGCCGTTGCCGGGGAACGGTGTTGTTGATAGCTAATTGATTACTTGAGTCTAGTTCACCATAAAAAAAATTTCAAAAAGATTGTCTCTTTTTGGCTACACTTGTAGCCTTGGTACTAATTGCGTTTGTTGAGAGTGTATGCGCAGAACTCATAACAGGATCTTGGTACCTTACGATCCCGAGATTGAGCAAACTTATAGAAGGAGAAAAAGAGCCGGTTCTAGGCCGTTTACTACTCCCCCAGCTAGAGAGACCAATTTCGAGGAGGATCGAGATTAAATGGGTGACGCGGAACCACCACCTCAAAGACCTTTAAAGGAGTTGGGAACTCCGGGAGCTTATAGTGCTTCAAGCGGCATTGCTCCACCCGTTACTCAAGCCAATGACTTCGAGATTTGGCCCGCAATGATTAATTTGATTGAAAGGAGGCAATATAGTGGAGCAAAACATGAGAGCCCTCTTGCACACTTGAACGAGTTCGAAAAATATTGTAACACGATCAAGGTAAATGGGGTAACTCAAGAGTTTGTGAGACTAAAGTTGTTTCCTTTTTCTTTGATAGGAAGAGCTCTTGAATGGCTTGAGAAGGAGGTGAGGCCTAACTCCTTGAGAACTTGGGACGAGGTCACCACGGCTTTCTTAGGAAGATTCTATTCCCAAAAGAAGACGGCCGAGGCAAGAGCTTTGATCCAAGGTTTCCGTCAAAAAGCTAGTGAAACCATTTATGAAGCATGGGAACGATACAAGGAATATCAAAGGGAGTTCCCTCATCATGGCATTCCGTCATATCAAGTGCTTCAAATTTTCTATGGGGGCTTGAGCCCACAAGGAAAGACTAGCTTGGATGCAGGAGCGGGTGGCCCGATTATGAACAAGACGGAGGAGCAAGTCATAGAGATAATTGAGGATGTGGTGAGGCACCACATGGATTGGCAAGAAGGAGAGAGAGATTCTCTAAACAAGGGAGGAAATGCGGTTTACTCCGTTGATCACCTTAATGCCATCAACAATTTGACCTCCCAAATCGCCAACCTTGGAAAGGAGATGACGTCCATTAAGGCAAAAATAGAGACCTCTAGTTCAACACAAGAGCATCCCTCCCAATCTAAGGGGAGAGGTATGAATTCTAACTCTTCTCCCTCTACTTCTAATAACATGCCTCATGGATGTTTGTTTTGTGAAAATTGTGGGTCTTATGACCATGATACCTCTTCTTGTAATTATGATTTCCAACCCCAACCCCAACCCCAATACGAAGATGGTAATGAAAATGAAAATGAACAAGTCAATGCCTTGTCTTATGATAATAGACATAGGAATGACAATCAAAGATACTTACCACCAAATAGAAGAGAACAAGGGGGGAATTCCTATAACCAAAGAGGAAATGATTACGATTACCATAATCAAAATCAATGGGGAAGTAGGAACCAAAGGGACCAAAATCCCCAAGGTAACTACAACCAACAAGGTAGTTATGGTAACCATAATCATAATAATCAAGGAAACTATGGGAATCAAGGGCAATTTCACCAAGGGGGAAACTCTAATAATCGAAACAATTGGAACAACAATAATAATAGAGGTTCTTCTAATCAAAATACGTCCAATTCGAATGCTAGAGGTAATAGGGCTTCCCAAGACAACCACTATGCACAAGCACCACATAGTAGGTCTAGCTTGGAGGAAATGATGGAAAATCAAACTAAAATGTTCAATTCTTTCATGGCCTCAAGTGAAAAGAAATTTAGTGAAGTAATGACCCATAACAAAATGCTTGAAACACAAATTTCTCAATTGGCCAATGCTTTAAAAGAGGGAGCTAGCACTTCTAAACTTCCACCCCAAGGACTTGACCCCAAGAAACCGGTGAATGCTATATCAACTAGGAGTGGGAAAGTGTTGGAAGAGAGTGTCCCTAAGGAAAACAATGAGAAAGTGAACATGAGTGAGCCTCCCTTTAAAAGTGATTTTGAACAAGAGAGAGAGCAAAACCATGAGAATGAAAAGGAGAAAGAATGTGAGAAAGAAAAAGAATTTGAGAAAGAGAGAAGAGAAAAAGAGAGTGAAAAAGAAACCAAACAATTGCAAAGACTTCCATATCCCCATAAATTTGTGAGACACAAATTAGATGTGCAATTCGGAAAATTCCTTGAAACACTGAAGCAACTTCACCTTTCAATCCCTTTTACCGATGCTATCAAGAAAATGCCTAACTATGCTAGGTTTTTAAAAGATATTTTGAGTGGAAGGAGAAAGTGTGATGTGGTGGAAACGGTGAATCTCACCGAGAATTGTAGTGCTATTATCATGAATAAGATGCCACCAAAGTTAAAAGATCCCGGTAACTTTTCTATCCCATGTGCAATATACAAGATGCAAATTGATAATGCTTTGTGTGACCTAGGGGCTAGTGTTAGCCTAATGCCATACTCGGTATACCAAAGACTTGGGATAAGGGAACTTCTACCCACCAACATCACCCTACAATTGGCCGATCGCTCTATTAAATTCCCAAAGGGTAAGGTAGAGGATGTTCCTCTAAGGGTGGGGAAGTTTGTAATCCCGGTGGATTTTGTTGTGTTAGAGATGGATGAAGATGTTAACATTCCAATAATTCTAGGAATACCTTTTCTTGCTACTTCGGGTGCTTTAATAGATGTTCAAAGTGCTAAAATTTCACTAAAAGTAGGAGATAAGGTGATAGAATTTGATTTGAATGAGAGAATGAAATATCCAAGCTCTAGTCATGATAATTGCATGATGATTGATACTATTGATTCTATTGTAACTTCTATGCATGAGCACTTGCTCACTACTAACGATGCCCTTGAGAATGTCCTTTTGAACAAGGAAAAGATAGGTGACCAAAGCAAAGAGATGGCATTGTATGAAGAGATGCTTGAAGGAAGTACGGAATCAAGCAATGAGCAAGTGTGCATGGGAATCACAACACATGATGCATTAGAAGTAGCTACCTCAACAGAAGGTAAGGGTGTTCCAATGGTAGAGTTGAAACCTCTACCATCACACCTAAGGTATGAGTTTCTGGGCCCCAATTCAACTTTTCCAGTTATTGTGAATTCTTCTTTGAACGAGTGCCAAACTCAAATGTTATGTGGTGTTTTGAGAGATCACCAAGGTGCTTTAGGCTATACCATAGATAAACTCAAAGGTATTAGCCCCGCTTTATGTATGCACCACATAACACTTGAGGAGGGTGCTAAGCCTTCCATTGAGAGGCAAAGGAAACTCAATCCTCAAATGGGGGAGGTGGTGAAGAAAGAAATCACCAAAATCCTTGATGCCGGCATCATCTTCCCCATTTCGAGTTCTAGATGGGTTTCCCCCGTTCATGTGGTCCCTAAAAAGGGAGGAATGACCGTAGTTGAAAATGAGAATGGTAATCTCATTTCAACTAGAACGGTGACTGGTTGGAGGATGTGCATAGACTATAGACGTCTAAATGCATCCACCAACAAGGATCATTTTCCTCTCCCTTTTATCGACCAAATGCTTGAAAGACTAACCAAGCACAAGTATTATTGCTTTCTTGATGGTTATTCGGGTTTCTTTCAAATCCCTATAAACCCGGATGACCAAGAGAAAACAACTTTTACTTGTCCCTATGGAACTTTTGCATATAGGAGGATGCCCTTCGGGCTTTGCAACGCACCGGCAACCTTCCAAAGATGCATGATGAGTATTTTTGGGGACATGCTTGAAGCCGAAATGGAAGTTTTCATGGATGATTTCTCGGTAGGGGGCCTTTCGTTCGAGGATTGTTTGTCCAACTTGGGCAAGTGCTTGACAAGATGTGAGAAGGTCAATTTGGTTTTGAATTGGGAGAAATGCCACTTTATGGTGGAAGAGGGAATTGTCCTTGGTCACAAGATTTCAAACAAAGGGATTGAGGTTGACAAGGCCAAAGTTGAAGTGATAGAAAAGCTTCCCCCCACCAATCAATGTGAGAGGAGTAAGGTCATTTTTGGGGCATGCCGGGTTCTATAGGAGATTCATCAAGGATTTCTCACAAATTGCTAGACCCCTAAATGCTCTTCTTCAAAAAGATGCCATCTTTATTTTTGATGAAGAGTGTCTCCAAGCTTTCAACAAATTAAAGGAGGCTTTAATCTCAACTCCAATTGTGCAAGGGCCAAGATGGGATTTTCCATTTGAGCTTATGTGCGATGCAAGTGATGTTGCGATTGGAGGAGTATTGGGGCAAAGGGTAGAGAAGAGGCTTCACGTGATTTACTACATGTCTAAGACCTTGAATGAAGCTCAACGGAACTACACCATAACGGAGAAAGAGTTTCTTGCCGTGGTTCATGCTTTTGAGAAGTTTTGGAACTACCTCATTGGTTCCAAAACTATTGTCTACACTGATCATGCGACTATTAGGTACCTTGTGGCAAAGAAAGAGTCCAAGCCTCGTCTTCTTCGTTGGGTGCTATCACTTCAACAATTCGATGTAGAGATTCGGGACAAAAAGGGGGCCGAAAATGTGGTTGCGGATCATCTATCCCGGTTAGAGAACGTGCAAGATAATGACGATGGGGTCCCAATAAGTGATGAGTTAAAAGATGATGTGCTTTACTTGTTGGCCGAGAAAGATCTTCCTTGGTTTGCGGATTTGGTGAACTATTTGGCTTGTGGGGAGTTTCCTCCAAATGCTTCAAGGAACCAGAAGAAGAAGTTGAAAAGGGAAGCAAGGCATTACATATGGGATGATCCGATCCTTTTCAAAAGAGGAGTAGATGGTTTACTCCATAGATGTGTGCCAAATGATGAAGTGAAGAGCGTTTTGAAGATGTGCCACTCCGATCCTTGTGGAGGGCACATGGGTGCCAACAAAACAGCCTTCAAAATACTACAAAGTGGGTTATGGTGGCCTCATATCTTCAAAGATTCATGGGGATTTGTGAAAACATGTGACTCTTGCCAAAGAACCGGTAATGTTTCGAAGAGAAATGAAATGCCTCAACAACCGATTCTTGAACTTGAGGTGTTTGATGTGTGGGGCATTGATTTCATGGGACCTTTTCCCTCATCTAATGGAAATCAATACATCCTTGTGGCGGTTGATTATGTTTCAAAATGGGTTGAAGCCATTGCCTCCCCAACTAATGACCACAAGGTAGTGATGAAGATGTTCAAAAAGGTGATATTTCCAAGATTTGGGATCCCTAGAGCAGTGGTTAGCGATAATGGTTCTCATTTTATTCATTATGTGTTTCAAAAGATGCTGAGAAAGAATGGGGTCCATCAACGCTTTGGCACGACTTATCACCCACAAACAAGTGGGCAAGCGGAGGTTTCCAATCGCCAAATCAAGGTAATTCTTGAGAAAACAGTGGCTAGGAATAGGAAAGATTGGTCGGACAAGCTAGATGATGCCCTTTGGGCCTATAGAACCGCTTTCAAAACCCCCATCGGCACTACCCCCTACCGGCTTGTATATGGTAAGTCTTGTCACCTTCCGGCTGAACTTGAACACCGTGCTCAATGGGCTATCAAAAAGATTAACTTTGATTTGGCGAGTGCGGGTGAACAAAGGTGGCTAGAATTGCATGAGTTAGAGGAACTACGGATGGATGCTTATGATTGTGCAAGCTTGTACAAAACCCGGTCAAAGGAGTGGCATGACCGGCAAATTGAAAAGAAGACCTTCAATGTTGGAGATAAGGTGTTGCTTTACAATTCAAGGATGAAACTATTTCCCGGAAAGCTCATGTCAAGGTGGAGTGGTCCATTCACCGTTAAGGAGGTGTTCCCCCATGGAGCAGTTGAGCTAAATGATTTGGATGGATCGAGGTCATTCAAGGTCAATGGGCATCGCCTCAAGCTTTATTATGAGGATGCTCATGTTGGTTTGATTGAGTCAATGCAATGCAATCTCATCTCTTGAGTGTGTGAAGTACGTCAAGCTAGTGACGTTAAAGAAGCGCTTCCGGGAGGCAACCCGAGTTTCTAACCCTCCTCTATTCTATTTGCTTGATGTTTTCTTTTCTTCTTTCACAACTTTGGATTGATGGTTTTGCGTGTATTTGGTTTGTGTTGGTATTCTTGTTTGTCTTGCCTTAAAAAGGAATGCATTTTCCATATACCTTAGGCATGATTGTGTTGTATTTTAGTGTGTCTTGAGGAGAAGTTTTGTGCAAATTTTCAGATAGAGGGATTTAGGGGTGTTCGACCAAACTGCAACAAGGTTCGGCCGAACTTTGCAAAAGTTTGACCGAACCACCCAAGAGTTCGGCCGCTCCTCCCCTAGAACTCAAAATGGGCTAAAAACTGTCGAATTCTGGAAAATCAAAAAGTTCGACCGAACTTTTCATAAGTTTGGTCGAACCTATGCTGGTCCGACCGAACCCCCAGAAAGTTCGGCCGCTCCTGTTCTGGAAATCAAATTAGGCTGAATTCTGGCAGTTTCTGGAAAATCCAAAAGTTCGACCGAACTTTTAAAAAGTTTGGTCGAACTTATTATGGTCCGACCGAACCTCATAAGGTCCGACCGAACCTTTTTCGAGCTTGCCCAGAATTAATAGGCTTGAGCCGCTGCTTTCTCACTCTTACTTCATACATTCGGCTCTCCCTCTCCCTTTTCTTCTCCTTCTCACCCTAATACTCCATTGTCACCCCTCCTTCAACCTCAAATCTCCATAAAAATCACTCCTATCTTTTTCCCTCCTCACTTCATTAACATCCACTACTCAATTCCTACAATCTCCTTAAATTTTCCCCAATTTCTAGGGTTTGAGTGACTTGAAACTTCTTGATTTCTACTTACTTCCAATCAATTGTGGTATGGTTATTCTAGCTTTTGCAAGCTCATTTCTTCAATTTCTCTTTGTTTTACCATGTTTTACATGTTCAAGTATGATATGTGGTATAATTGATATTGTTAGTCATGGCTTGTTTGATTTAAGTGGTTATTGGGATTTCCTTGTTGTAATTGGTTGGTTGTTGTTAGTAGAACTTGTTTCATGATGAATATGCATGTATGACTTGGGTTTTCATGATTTCAATTTGTTTGCTTGAATGTGTTAATCTTTCACTAGGTTGTTCATGCTACATTTTGATTGAGAAATTCTTGAGTTGGATGGAATTTTGTGGCTATTACTCATTGTTCTCGGTTTGATTTCGATGAGTTTTGAGTGGATTTCATGAATTTTAGGGGACATCATGCCCAATTTCGCCTAGGTTTTCTTAGGATTTGCATTCGATTGCCATAGGATTTTTAGCTCATGCCTTGGTTTATAAGTGTCCATTAATGCCTTGAATTGTATTGTTGCTACCGTCTACATCTATTTCACAACTCATGGCTTTTACTCTCATTGCACACACTTTTAATCTCGGCGAGCTTCTTGTGCCCCCTTTTGGCTTGAATCTTCCTAATGTTAATTCTTGGCGATTTTTGTAGATTCACAATGCATCTTTTTGGCAAAATCAAGTCCAAGAGGAAGAGGACGGGTGAATCTTCATCGTCAAATTTTCCTCCTCCACCCGGCATCTATGATCATGGCATCATCGCTCCAAACAAACACTTTTGGGATGTCTATAAAACCCTCATAGACCGTCCCATACGATCTACAAGGTTCTTCTGCGGGAACACCTTAAGAAAGCTTGGCATCATGGATGAAGTAGTCCGGCTCGCACAAAACTTTGGTTGGGGCGAGTTCATTGACCTCCACGCTCACACCTATGAGCGCGTCACATTGGAGTTCCTTGCTTCCCTCCGCAAGGAAGTCATTGAAGAAGATGATGAAGGGAATGAATCTCAAATTATTCTTCACTTTCGTATGTTCAACGAAGACCATTTCCTAACCGAGAGTGAGCTCAATGAGATCTTCCATTGGCAAGAAACCGGGATGCATCGACCTTCCGATATGACCTCAATGTGTCGCATTCCCTATAATGAACAAGAATGGTGGCAGAGCATCTCCACCAAGCCCATCTTTCGCACTAACACCGCAAAGGTCAACAACATCATCCATATTGCTTTGAGATACTTTGCCCGGCTCCTTCAGTATGCCGTATTCTTCAAGGCAAACCTCGGCTCTATGGTGAAAGATGAGGTAGCTTTCCTTTACTTGGCCGACAATCCTCAGCGTTTAAAGTTCAAATGCTCCACCACTTTTATCTCGAGATTGTTGGACACTCGAGATGGGCGGCTTGGTGATGAGATACACATGGGGGGCATGATCACCCTCATTTCCCTTTCTTTGAATGGTGGAGCTTACAAGGACCAAATTGATTTGCTCCCCCATGTGCTCCAAAACAAAGAAGAAGAGGCCGTCGGCTACCCTCCTTATGCTCTTTCTATTGTTGCTCTCCGCAACCAACGCTTCATCAACTACTCCACCCAGAATCGCAAATTTATCCTCTTGGTAGATAATGGAGAAGAATGGTGTGTCCTCCCGGATCCTCCTCACACTTCGGTAGACCCTTCCAACCCGCTAAGGTGGAAGATTGCGCGAAAATTCATCCCTGATGAATTAAGGAAAAAACAAGCCCGCGGTGCAATCCCTCACCCTCAACCGGTCTACCAAGTGGAGCATCCCTTTCCCCCCCCCCTAGTGGGGGAGGTGAGACATCTTCTTCTTCTTCCTCTTCTCCTTTTGATATGAGTGCCCTGCGTAGTACCCTCGATGGTATTCGTTTTGATAATCAGGCTTCTATTGAACAATGGGGGTACTACGCAAGGATGAACTATGATAGTCTTGTGCAAGCGGGCGTTCAAACGCCCTATGTTAACTATCCCTACCACCCGCCTCAAGAGGGTCCAGTTCCACATTGGGACCCCTATGACCCTAACAACCCCTCCCCCAACACCTATGCTTATTGGGAAGGTCCTATCGACCCATCCCAACGTGTTGGTACCCCACCATACAACCCCCGGCCGGGTGGGTGTGACTACGCCTATGATCCGGCAAGTCCATCAACCCCGAATCCTTTTGATGGTGGTTGGGGTACACAAGGGTGGCTCTATGAGCACTTTAACCAACCTTTCCATCCATTCATGGATCGCCCGAGGTTTGATTTCATGAACCCTCCTAAGGAACGGGAGGATAGAAACCCCCAATGAGGGTTCTCTCCCTCCCTTTCCTCCCCCCGGACTTTCATGCCTATTCCTTTTGCTCGAGACGTGCAAAAGACTAGCGTGGGGGAGGATGTTCCTTTTGGTTGAAGTGTACATAGGAGGGTAGTGTGGTAGGATGGTAGCTTGTGCATATGGAGAACCATCAGGGATAATGAATTTATTGTAGTTAGAGATGATTTTTGGTTGGTAATATTCTTATGATGATGATGTTATGAACCATTAAAAAAAAAAAAAAAAATATATATATATATATATTTTTGAAGTGGTTTTTCCCTCTTCTCTCTTGATCCCATAATCCAAATCCCAAAATCCAAATCTCAAAATCCAAATCCCAAAATCCAAATCCCTTAATCCAAATTTTGTAGATAGCTTTTTGTCAATCATTTTCTTTTGTTTATAATTCTAGTTTTTTCCTTTTGTTCACTAACTTTTCTTTGTATAGTTGTAGTGTTTCTTTTCTTTTGGCTCACTTTCCTTGTAGCTTGAAAACGGAAGCACACAATGATGGGATAAGGAGCAACTCAAGCTCCGGAAACCTTGGTGAGATCGCAATTTTGCCTTGTGTTCTATTTCAAGCAGCATTTGGTGAGATCTTTCCCTACTTTCCTTTATTTTTCTTTGTGTGCATAGTTAGTTTAGACTAGAATGGAGTTGATTGTTCGAGGTTGTTTGCATTTGATTCCTCGGAATCTGGTGATCGTTGGTATTGATGCCGAACGATCTTTGTTTGTCGATTGAGAATTATATGTTTACTAGCCTCTTATCTCTCTTGTACTCCTTGCATTAAAAAAAAATAAAAAAAAATTCGAAAAATGTGAAAAAAATGAAAAAGATTTTCCTTTTTATTCATGGCAAACCACGAAAAGCTTAGTTGTTTCATTTTTATTTCGAGCATAATAATGTTGACTCGTGTGTTTGAATGCTTTGCTTCTTGAGTGTTATAAGTTTGCATGCTTCAGGATTGCCATTGGTTGACTCTGGGACATGTTCATGCTAAGGTAGTTGTTCTAGAACTCGTTAGGCCCATCGAACCCAAATTCACTTGTTTGTGGTAAGAAGGTGTTGCTCTCATTAGGGGATTTGAAGCCCTAGAGATGGTTTTTGTAACCCGATGTGAGCTTTATTGTTCAAGCCTCCAACATTACTTGTATGAGCGGCGTAGGATCCTCACCAAGGCATGCTTAGATCTAGAACTTGGCGTCTGGCTCCCGAGATCGAGACCGAACTAACCTACGAATGACAAAGGCATTCTTCATTCGGTGACTATTTTTGTTTTCTAGTATTAGTTTTTTTTTCTTTTGTATTTTTGGGTTGCATTTGCCCTTACCATGTTGAATCTTCCCCTCCTTGATTATAGCACATTGCAAGCCCATGGCCCTTTTGTTTTACTTTCACCCTTAGAATCGTGAAGCTCAAGCCATGAGGGCTTATTGTAGTTTTGATTTGAAATTTGGAAAGGAATGGTTCTACTTGGAAAGTGAAGCAGTGTTTTTGTGAATATATGTTCAAGAAAAGCAAATGTAAATCCTAGAAAAAGCCTTTGAAGCTAAAAAAAAAAAAAACAGAGAGAATGTGACAAACGAAAAGTTGATGAATGAAGATGTAAGAGGAAAGCGAAAGCTCAAAAGTGTTTGGAATTATAGTTCAAGATTGTGGCAACGTAGTTTGAAAATTGGTTGATGATTGATTTTGAAAAAGAGGCTTGATCACCCTTTGCTTCACGGTTAGGCTAAGCACCAATTTCCAAATTCCTCCACACCCTTACCCCCTAGCCATCGTTACAACCCTTTCAATGCCCTGTTGACCTAGGTTGGTTGAGTCACTAATCGGTGGAGGGAGCTGGAACTCAAGCATATGGAGAAGGCATGACTTGGTGAGATGTCGGGTTCCCCTATTTTGCAGTGTTTTATCTTTGTTCCGGCTCCTTCGAGGAGTCACTTGATGCTATCTCCAAGGGCGGATTTGAATCTAGATGAGGGAACGCGGTAAGATTGTATGGAATGCGGGGGGAGTGGTGCATGTTTGAGTTCTCTATGCTTATCATAACTTATCCTTCAATCAACTTTCGGCATCCCCTTGCATGCTCACTTCTACTACTCAGAAAGTTTGACACTCATTCATGTTTGTTATCTCCAAAAGCTCGATTTGGCTATGATTTGTGTTGGATTTGTTGTTTCTCTTTCCCTTGTTTTTGGTTTGTCTTGAACGCAATTTTGTAAGAGTTGTGGGGTATGCTCTCTGGAAACCCTCACGAGATCACAACTCGTCCTCATCGACGACCTTGGGGTTTAAATGGCTTGTTGCTTTTGCTAAAAGCAATTTCGGTTTTTCTTTTGTTCCTTGCATGTTTGAATAACTAATTCTTTCTCCCTTGTTCTTTTTCCTTTGCTTTGCTCGAGGGCGAGCAAATACTTAGCGTGGGGGAGTTTGATGAGTGACATTTATGTCACTCTTAGGGGTAGTATTTAGGTCTTTTTCCTCTTATTTTTCTTAGGTTTTTCCACCTCATTATCCTCTTATGGCTTCTTTTTGTGTTGATGAAAAGTAATGCTTATTTGCGCTTATTTTGATAATCTTTATGCATTATTTTATCATCCCCATGCTCTCGTGAACTTTGGTATCTTCTGCAGGTTCCGTGACGGTCCTATGCACGGTGGGAGGCCCCTTGGCCAAGTATGGAAGCCATGGACAAAGGCAAGAGGAGCAAAAGGGAAGGAGAGGAAGCAAGAAAAGGAAGTGCAAGAGGAGGTGTGGCCGAACCTCTGAAAGGTCCGGTCGAACCTTGGTGTGGTCAAACTTTTGAAAAGTTTGACCGAACCTCCAGGGTGCAGTGAAGGCAGTGTCAAACTAGTTTTCAGCAATTTTGCAGGAGAGGTCGAACCTCAAAAGTTCGACCAAACAAGGATTAGGGAGGTTCGACCGAACCTACACAGGGTTCGACCGAACCTACCCTGAGTCCGACCGAACCTACCCAGAGTTCGGTCGGACCTTTTCCCGATCTCAGCCAATTTTGTACGGACTATTTAAGGTCCTTTTGAGATCGTTTAAAAAAGAGAAGAGAGGAAGGACAGTAGCCTAGTTTTCAGAAACCTCTCTTAGTTTGAAACATTCCTTAGGATTAATTTAGCTTAGTTTTCATCAAATCAAATCATTGTACTAGTGAAATTCAAGAATTATTCTCAAAGTTTGGCAATTTGTATTCAACATTTGAAGCTTCAATTAGTAATTTCTCCAACCTTCTTCCTTTTAATTTCAGATTTTATTTGGTATTTGCATGTTATTTAAATCTTCTTAGTTCTTGGTAATTTGTTATTGGATGATAGTTATTTCAATTGTTAACCACTTTTCCCCAATTATTGAAGTATTTAGAACCCTAATTCTTGATTGCATGTTGATAAACATGAGTTGTGAGTAGTCTTCTTGCTAGGGGTTGGGTGAAGCTCGACCTTTTGGGTTAACTATGCAAATGTGGGAGAAGCATTGATGTTTGTATTGCAATTAAATTGATTATATGAGATTGCTTGTTAGTTCCTCATGATAGGTTTAGCTACCCTTGACTAAGGAGCTTGATAGTATGATATGCCTAATTTGACATGGAAGTGTAAATTGAGTACGTCATTACTTATTGTAATTTGATTATGTATCATCTATTGCTAAACTAATGAGGAATCTAAGTTTAGTAGTGTGAGTTGTTTTCTAATTGCATGAGGTTGATTTTACATATAGTCCTTGCTATATCTTGTCTATTTTACTCCCCGTTTGCCTATTTGCCTTGGTTGAGTGGATCTCATTCCCTAGTATCTTTAATTCATTGATTTAGAACCATAGTTTGTTTGTCTTCTTGACGAACCCCAATTCACCAATTGACTTCGAGTTAGCTTAAGTGTAAAGATCTTTGGCAATCATATCCTGTTCCTTGTGGACCGAACTCTTACTTGTCATTATGCTTGGTTTGTAAGGTGTTTGTTAATAAATGTGTTTGATTGAGTGTGGAATGTACGACCGTTCTAACGCCCACCAATATTCTTCAAAAAAAAAAAAATAACAATAACGTTCAGTCTTTATCAATATTTTTCAAAAAAAAAAACAATAATGTTCAATTTTTATCTTATCTAACAACCCATTTCATGATTAGATAAATTTTTTATAAGAGATTTATTTGCTACTCCACAAATATATAAGATAGGATGATATTAAAGATTTGTATACATCCTCTCAAAAATATAATTTTGATTTTTTTCAATTGTAAATAGACAATATATATATACTATACAAAAAACACAAACATGTGAATATTACTTATCTACACTTTTTCATGGTGTGAATTTTTTTCAGGTCTAATTCGTTGATTAACAAAAAATATTGGAATTAATGTAAGTATATCAAGGCTTTCTGATGGTAAACAAAATAAATTGATTGTTATTCATTATTTTATAAGATGTATGTTTTGTTTTATTTTACCTAATCTAAATATGTTACTTATCGTATTAAATTTTGTTAAACAACTTAATTGTAACTTAATATTAATTATTCTGTATTTGAAGGGATTATGTCCATGCGCCAATTGAAAGAAATTATTGCAAAAGTAAGGGTCTGTTCTCTTCAGCTTATTTTCACTTCAGTTCATAATTTCCTTCTCTCATAAAATATTCAGTTCAATTCAGCTTCAATCAGTTCAGTTCACCTCATCAGAACAAACCCTAAGTCAACTATAATGCTACAATAGTAGGGAAAAAAAAATTAAAGATTGTAAGAGATGTCTCTGATAATTTTTATTTTTTGTGTATTATAGTTTCTGGTAGAATATCTATATTTTTATTGTAAAAATCATTGTAGTAGTGTATACATATAACTCTATTATTAAGACATATGATAATGAAATTTCATTATAAGTGTTTCGGGGTTTTCTGATGTCCTGCGGGAGAGTTACAATTCCGGGACTGGTATCCTTGCGCCTGTACCTGCAAAACAACGGAGACTCCTTGTGGTGGGAGCTCCGCCTCCAACGGTCAAGTTAGTACTTGTTTGAGGAGTAATAAATGCGGAAAGTAAAGGTGGGAGATCTGGTTCCTCTAGGGGAGGAGTGATCAATGTGTTTAGACTTCTCTAGGTGAGAGTCCTCAATTGCTGAATCCCCTTTAATGAGGATTAATTAAGTATTTATAGTCTTGAGAAGCGTGCCAATCCTAGGTTTAGGTTAACCAGGGCAAATTGGGCTTCTCTCGGACTTTGGGCCTTGGTGGCCATTTTGCCTATTTGGCATATGGGAGGCCACGTGGCGTGGCCTGATTAGTCCATATTGGACCTCTTAGGGTGACAAGTGGCGGACGCTGATTGGCCCACGTGGTGGACACGTGGCAGGTCCGGATTGGTCCATTTGTCATGGGTAATTTTTACCCTAAACATTTGCCCCTCGGAAGGAGTAATTTCACTTTCCATGAGGGATTGCTCCTTTCGAAAGTTAGACCCTCGAAGCTTTGCTAGGTCGGCATCTTGTCTAGTTCTAATGGGAGATGGACTTGATTAACTTAGAAAATTTTGATACCTTGGGCGGTATGACATTTCAAGGTTAATCAATCATAATAATGATTGCCGCCGAACTAGACAGATGCCGATTCTTTGCCCCACTATGCAGATAGCCCCTGATCAGGTGGACTGTCAACTATTGCACAAGGGTAAGCATTTAGCATTATTCGGCCGTTGGCCTCTTTTGTTTGAGTAGTAGGGAAGCCAAGCGGCGGGGGCCAGATAGTCCCCTTGATTCGCCAAGTTTTTCTTGGCTATTAACTCAAAGGTTGTTAACCTAGCAGGAGTAGTGGTTGAGAGCCCCTGTTTGCTAAAAACAGGCGGGCGACTCATACCTTTTAGGCTCCATACTAAGTTTGAGAGAGTGACTATGAGTTAACATGGGAGTTACTCAGTCTCCGTCACACTCTAGCTTGAGTAGTAGAGGTACCAGGCGGCGGAGGCCGGCTGATCCCCTTGATTCGCCAATGTTTGTTGGCTATTAACCCAAGGAGTGGTTACCTAGTAGGAATAGGGGTTTGAGTGCCCCTGTTTGCCAAAAAACAGGCGGTCTACTCAAACCTTTTAGGTTCCATATCAAGTTTGAGGGAGTGCCTATGAGTTGACTTTGGTGTTACTCAGTCGCCGTCACTCCTGCTTGAGTAGTAAAGGTACCAGGCGACGGAGGCCGGCTGAACCTTTTGATTCGCCAATGTTTGTTGGATATTAACTCAAGAGGTACCCCCTGCATTTATCCCAAGTAATACAGGGGGTCATCCGACTCAGATGTCAACTGCTACCACTGGTTTGGTTAGTGATAAAGTTATCCTTGTCTCAAAAACGGCTACGTGGTTGTCCTTGGGGACAGTCGTCTAGGTGCCGTGTACTTAGTTTATAGAGCAATGTTCCACCCAAAAGGGAGCTGCTCTCTGCGACGAATTTCATCCGGAGGGTTGCCGCCGGACGCCTGCTATTATGTTGGGACAGGTCGTATTAGTTTAATTTTAAGGGAGGATCAGTCGGCCTGGCGCCTGGGCTGATCATCGGGCCTGTGGCCTTGGTTAGTTCTTGGCGAACGTAGGTGCTAAGTAAGAAGAGGGCAGCCGCTTGTTTAGGCACATGGTCGGCCTGGCCCTAATCTTTTTTAGCTAAGTATAAGGGGGTGGTTGTCTGTTTTGGAAACAGCCGTCCCTCTTCTATGGAGAGTGGCCGACTGTATGTCTAGACGGCATGCCCCTCTGGTGGAGTAAAATAACCAATGGAGAGTAGCCGCCCATAAAGGTACAGGCGGCATGCCCCTTTGAAGATAAAGAGTAAAATACTCAATGGAGAGTAGCCGACTGTAAAGGTACAGGTGGCATGCCCCTCTGAATCAGTATCAAGTATTGAAATCATTTCAAGTGTTAGAGCAGATGGATCACCTAGTTCCCTTCCATAAAGGATGGATGGTGTTATTAATGAGAGTCGGCTGCTTTCATAGCTACGAGACTTCATTGTATAGGGGGTCGGCTAGTATTCATGCCGCTTTTCTTGCCTGATAGACTGTCATGCAAACAAGTGGAGGTAATCCACGAAGAAAGACGGTCTTCAATAGAGTGCCGCCTATGCTGCCTGGTTTAATAACCTTAGGCAACATTTTTTAGGGCATCTTATACTTTTTTTTATTTTTTTTTATTTTTTTTTATTTTTTTTTTATCATAATAATGATTGAGGTCGCTTAAACCAAGGCTACGAAACCATGATAATCATACCACCAGACATTTGGCATGCCGCTTGCTTTCATTTGGCAAGACATCCAATCTTCTCAGCTTCAAAATCACGATGCATGATCATGATGATGTTGGGCTTAGCATAATGATGCTAGTTGTACTCGTACCCATGATAATTTTCTTGATGATAATTTCTTTCGTGTAACAGCCGGCTGTTTAGAGCTGGCAGGCCGGGTGCTTAGTGGCTGGGTTGGGGCCGGCTGCCGCCTGCTGGCTTTGAGGAACGATGCCTAGGAGCCGGTTGTTCAAGCATAGGTGTCATAAAGCTGGCTGTATTGAGGCAGTTGGGAGCCTTGTATTTTGACGCCTGCTTTCATTAGTTTAGCGAGGACACTAGGTGTAGTTAAACAGCCAAAGGCTTGACTAGCTAGGTGCATCTCTGTGCTCAACCACTAATGCCGGCTGTAGCCTAAGGCCGGCTTGGCTTGTGCGGGCGCCTCAATGGTGGACTGGCAACGAGGGCCGCCTATTCTGAAAATTTACAAACGACTTCTCAAATTCAGGCGTCCATACCCATCTTGCGTATCCAGCCATGCATAACATTCTCTCGTTCTCGCATATGCTGCTTTATTAGAGCTAGCTTGAAGTTCGACATTGAGATATCGTCTTGCACATTCTCAAACAAGGAACTTTTTGGTGTTAAACGGTTTCGGACACCATTAATAACCAAGGTGCGCAGCCGACAACCGAGAGTTTGAGTTCAACATTTTACTTGCATTTTACTTGAGTTTGAGTTTGAGCTCATGCCTTTTCAACCAAGTGCCGACTGTTTTGGGTGAGTTGGTGTACTTAACACATGCGCCTGGCTGGGGCTGGGCTGAACGCCATCGGCTCTCAGCAATTTAGTTGGTAAGCTAGGCAAGTGATACAATTGGTGATAAGGCCGGTTTATTTTGCCATGATGTGTCGGCTGTCCTCATAGCGTTCTTGCCAATTATATATTAGCCGCTGTTCATTAAAGAGTGCCGGCATCTGGCTGCTCCCACAAGGTGAGTTTACTCGCCCATCGCCATATCTAGATGGTCTTCATACACTAAGTGTGAACGGTACACACTCAATCATACGCTTGTCGCTTGTATTAATCACCATAATGGTTATTGATGGTATGATGCTGCTGCTTGTATGAGAGAAAGGGGGGTTTGTTAGCTTCTCTTGATGGCTTAATAGCCGGTGGTACAGTGCTTCCCCTACATACATACAGCCGCCTAACCGCCTACTTTGTACATACACACGAACTCATTCGACTCGGCATTTAGAGTCGCTTGTTCTTGGAGTGCCGTTTGATATTCTGCTGTTTGCCCATGATACTTCGAGATTCAAGAATCACTTAGCTTGAGGTTACATGTGGAGCATGCCGGCTTCTTTCATGGTTACGAGGACTTGTTTGTTAGCGTCGTACCGCAATCGGCTTTAGGAGTGTTACACAAACGCCATTTCTTCAAATTCATCTAGCTTTCTCAAGGCTATCCTCATTTATCACCGGCTGTTTGATGGCTCGGATTAGGCTGGCTGTTTTGCGGCCGTGTTGTCAAACACCTTATACTTGATGCTATACGTACACTTGATGCTAGTTGTTTAAATTTAACCAACCAAGCTATACGTACACTTGTTGCGTTTGTTGTGAAGGTCGCCTGCTTTAACATGGCTGGCTGCCTCTTGCTTGATAGCTTGAGGAACGATGCCTAGGTGCCGCTTAGGATACACAAGTGAGTTGTTTTCCCATCTAACTTTACACTTGTCTTTTCTCATAATGCAAGTAAGCTAGCTTATCTATATAGAAAATGAAAGACGAATAGATAATGGACAAGCTTGTTCCACTAATTAATAAAATAGTTAATAAACTAGTGGAGCTTTGCCGCCTGACATCATCCCCAAATTGAGTGGACCAGCTCATAAAGCATAGCAAATACTTGGGAATTAATGATGGCGTTTATGGTGTATTGGAGTGTGAAATTAGTTGGCTTTCGTTGCAAGTAGCACAGCCCCACTCAACAGATTTAAAGAAACAAGTCGCCCTTTTTTTTCTTTTTTTTTTTAATTCAAAATCATAATAATGATTTGATAATAATAATAGCCTACAAGCTTGACCATCCGACTCCTGTTATTCGGCCGTATGGCGTTTGTGGCACATGCGGGGCCGACTAGTTTTTATGGGATCCAGACCGACGGGAGGTGCCGCATATCTGGCTCTCGTAATTTGATTGGGTATACCTCATGGAGGTATTATGAAGACTGTCTTGAAAATCAGTAGTAGTGGTCGACTCTGACAGTTGGTGATTCTTCTTTTGCTCGATTATCATTCGAGCATCAGAGTATGTTTTCCTTGATCCATCCAGTTGAATAAGGCGGATGGGCTTCCTCTTCCCTAGAGAAGGGAAGCGGTACTTTGTTAGGTCGATCACTGGCGCCTCTCTCCCCTTAGGTCTAGGGTGAGTAGTCGCCTCCCGATCCTTTGCAGGTTCTTCCTCCCAGATTGGGAGGGTCTTCTGGCCGACTGTTCCTTTGCAGGAACAGGCACCCTTCTATTGATCAAGTCTTGGATCTCTCCTTTGAAACTACTCATGAGGGCCATGAGTTCATTCCTGGTTATAGGGGCAGATCCCTCGGCCGCCTGTTGATGATCAGGCGGCGGGCCGGCTGGTTTACTAGATTTAGCCAGGTAGTCTCCCCGTTCCCTCCTTTCGATGGGACGGGTGCGTCGAGCTCTGAGGGACCCGTCAGGGGCCGTGTGAGTCTCAACTTCATATTCTTCGTCGGTATCCTAGTCTGACTGGACCAGGGGGTCGTCCATGGAACGCTTCTCACTTAGAACCGGTACAGACTGTGATACCATCTCGAAAGTACTCTCCCCACAGACGGCGCCAAAATGTTTTGGGGTTTTCTGATGTCCTGCGGGAGAGTTACAATTCCGGGACTGGTATCCTTGCGCCTGTACCTGCAAAACAACGGAGACTCCTTGTGGTGGGAGCTCCGCCTCCAACGGTCAAGTTAGTACTTGTTTGAGGAGTAATAAATGCGGAAAGTAAAGGTGGGAGATCTGGTTCCTCTAGGGGAGGAGTGATCAATGTGTTTAGACTTCTCTAGGTGAGAGTCATCAATTGCTGAATCCCCTTTAATGAGGATTAATTAAGTATTTATAGTCTTGAGAAGCGTGCCAATCCTAGGTTTAGGTTAACCAGGGCAAATTGGGCTTCTCTCGGACTTTGGGCCTTGGTGGCCATTTTGCCTATTTGGCATATGGGAGGCCACGTGGCGTGGCCTGATTAGTCCATATTGGACCTCTTAGGGTGACAAGTGGCGGACGCTGATTGGCCCACGTGGTGGACACGTGGCAGGTCCGGATTGGTCCATTTGTCATGGGTAATTTTTACCCTAAACAATAAGGATTTAATTTTTTTCAATTAGATTTATTTTAGTAATGCAACACTCTTGGTAGTGTGTGTGTATATATATATATATATATATATATATATATATATATATATATATATATATATATATATATATATATATTTCATTTAACTATTTAAAAATTTATAAAGTCATATCTTTTACTATTACTCCCACCGTCTTTATTTTAACCCTATAGTTTTGGCCTGGGTTTACTTTATTAATTTTTCATTGTATAAAGTTGATACGGAGTAAAAGAATAATGGTGGTCTAAGTTATTGTTTGTGAAAGAAAAATAGTAATTCTTTAACTATATATGTATAGTGGAACAACGTGTTTTCGTTATACAAACGAATCATAGGTTTCTTTCAAAAAAAAAAAAAAAAAGGAATCATAGGTTAAAAAATTACGAACAAGATTATGATTTTATTCTAATATCTATCATACTTATAATTTTCATATAACTAATATTAGTAAATTAAGGTCGCATTATAAGTTGCATAAAAATAAAACAAATTATCCGTTTTCTAACAAGCAAAATAATAAAAAAATTATAGGGTTAAATTAAGAAAAAAATCTTTTTCATGAGATTTATGTATAAAAAACCGTGCATCGCACGAGCTTCCATCTAGTATATAATAATGTTGACTTCTTCCTTAATTTTTTAAATTTTAAAAGTTTTACCTTTAATTTTAGGGAAATTCTCAATGGTAGTCATATAGTTTTGTTCATTTTCAATGGTAACAAAATATTTGTCAAATACTCCCAAATAGCATTACTTTTTAAAAGTTTTCCTAAAATAACAATATTTTTACAATTAACAATTAATTAGCTTAATTAAACCTATTTAACAATTTAATTTTTGTTTTTTAATTTCTTAAATCTCTCTCCTCTTAATTCCCACCTCCCTAACTCCTTCAATGCAACCTCGACCATAACTCCACCGGCACCATAACCTGAACCGCACCATCACCTGAACCACACCTCACCCGACCCCAAAACTCCACCTAACCACACCCCCTTTCACCAAACCCAATCCCTTCTTACCTGATCATTCTCACCGGACCCCAAAATCCCACCGAAACCCACTCCGAAACACCAAACCTCACCCCCCCTCACCAGACCCCGAAACCTCTTCGACACCCTCATCGAACTCCAAAATCCCACTGACCCCATCCCAAACAACAAACCCCACCGCGAAATTTGATTGAGGTATTGTAACTCAAGGCTGTGAGACTCGGTAAGTTAATTTGATTCAAATTCAAGCGAATCAAGGAAGATGATGGGGAAATTAGAGGAACACGAGTTTAAGTTTTGATGAGAGAGAAGAGATGGCGATGATGAAGGAGGGTTTAGTGAGTTGGAGTGAGTTAACTCGAAGTGGGTTGACAAGGGGTTAAAAGGGGAGACCTTTGGGAGAGAGAAGAGGTTTTTAGGATTTCGGCGCAGCGTAGGCTTCCGGCGAGGGCTGGAGTGGGGTTGCGGGATTCAGGCACGTTGGGTGGTGGGACTTTTGGGGCGGTGGTAGGTTCCGGTGGCTAGCTGGTGGCTGGCAAGTGCTCTGTACTTTTTAAAAAAAAATTGTTTAATTAAAGCTGCTTTTTTAGGATATCATGTTTAATTAAGCTTTTTTGTTTTAGGAAAATGTTTAATTAGGCTAATTATAAAAATATTGTCATGTGAGGGGAACTTTTAAAAAGTAATGCTATTTTGGAGAATTTGTCAAATATTTTTTGCTACCATTGAGAATGAGCAAAAGTTCATGACTACCATTGAGAATTTCCATTAATTTTATTATCATTTTTGGAATTGTGAATTTTAACACATATTCATAGTTGCTTCCATTGCTGGAATTGTATGAGCAATTGTTCTTTTGAATCCATTCCTTAAACACCTCCCAATTTCACACAAGTAGTTACACACTAGACGAAAATCCTAATTTAGCACCGGTTCAAACCCCCCCTAAGGCACCGATTTTGAACCGTTGGGGATTTGAGGGATGCCAAATCCTCAAAAATTTGGCACCGGTTCAAAACCGGTGCCAACTAAAGCATTTGGCACCGGTTAACCGGTGCCTACTACCTTGAATTTAATTAAAAAAAACTGGCGCCATCAAGTTAGCATCGGTTAACCGGTGCCAACTATAATGGCGCCAGTTTTTTTTTTAACAAATTCAATGTAGTTGACACCGGTTTTAATCATGAACCGGTGCCTTTGACTTTTTTTTTTTTTTTTTTCGGAAATAATATATATTAATATTAATACTAATAAATATAATACTAATGAGATCATGCACATAATGCAGATAATTAATATTAATAATAATAATTATCATTATTATTAATTTTAATAATAATAATAATTATTATTATTATTAATTTTAATAATAACAACTATTATTATTATTATAATATTAATAATAATAATAATTATTATTATTATATTAATAATAATTAGTATTATTAATATATTAATAATAATAATAATAATTGAAAATAATAACAAGGACATAAATATTGATAACAATCCCAAAATATGATATTAATTAGGAAAATGTGTCATAACTACAAACAAACAAATATAATTAGTAATAATGTAGTACACTAAGCTAGTTAAAATAGAAATAAATGATATTTACAAATTAAATGTGATGTAGGCCGCCAACATGTCTCGAATTACATTGAGTTCCTCGCTCGTGAACGGATTTCTCGTTTGTCCCTGGCAAAACTTGGAATACATACACAAAACGTAAGTTAGTAGGAGTGAACTCATAAATAATCGTAACATGTCTTTATCACTTAGTTATACGTGGTCAAGGCTTGAAATTACAAGAAAATAGCAATTAATGGGTTTTAGAACGCATTTTCAACCAAAATGGTCCGAGTAAGGCCATTTTGACTACTAGGATGCCTATTTCCTACATTTCTTGTCAAGTGAACTCATAAATAGTCATAACATGTCTTTATCACTTATTTATAGGTGGTCAAGGCTTGAAATTACAAAAAAAATAGCAATTAAGGGGGTTTTAGAGCGCATTTTCAACCAAAATGGCCCGAGTAAGGCCATTTTGACTACTATGATGCCTATTTCCTACATTTCTTGTCTAGTGAACTCATAAATAGTCATAACATGTCTTTATCACTTATTTATAGGTGGCCAAGGCTTGAAATTACAAGAAAATAGCAATTAAGGAGTTTTTAGAACGCATTTTCAACCAAAATGGCCCGAGTAAGGCCATTTTGACTACTAGGATGCCTATTTCCTACATTTCTTGTCAAGTGAACTCATAATTAGTCATAACATGTCTTTATCACTTAGTTATTGGTGACTAAGGCTTGAAATTACAAGAAAATAGCAATTAAGGGGTTTTAGAACGCATTTTCAAACAAAATGGCCCGAGTAATGCCACTTTCACTACTACCATTTTCATAAACAACAGCAACACACAACACCAACAACAGTTCAATAGCAACATCATTAGCAACTCAACCGCAATAACATACAGCACAAAACAACGCAAAAACCGCACAACACAACAAACTTCATAAGTTCACAGCTGAATCAAAGAACCAATATCACCATCCAAAGAAATAACTACACAACTCACCTGTAGAACCGGAAAGTCATGAGGTGTTGGATTTTCAAGCTCCCTCAAGTACGCATGTGCAGGATTACCAACCTGCAACAGTGTATTGATAGTGCGAGGCTAATTAGAACCCACGTAACTCAACAAGTCAAAATACTTATAGATTAGAAACCACGTAATCATGTACCTCATCGTCTGCATGTATCTCATCTTCTCCTTGTTTTCGTGGGTAACTAAAAGAGTTGACCGGTGTAGTCGAGGAGACAGGCAAGCTCGGCAAGTTCATCTGCTTTGCCCATGCATTGAACTCTTCTCGCATCTCGTTGCGCACTTGTTCCTTAATTGATGCCACCGTAGCATCCTAGTTGACCGGTGAGTTCACACTTGCCCGGGATCTCCCTGATTTGGTATATTTCGGACCCATCACCTTCTCCCATCCTAGCAAGCTCCCCCCTGCACCCAATACGCGTCCTGGATGGTAGGGCTTTCCCAAAGCCAAGGTGAAAGGGTCCTTCTCCACTGTTGGGACGAGCTTGCCTTCAACAAGCTCTCCAGTGTACTCAATTAAGCTGTAGCAAAAGCAAAAAGGCAACATCAAGTTAGTGTTTATGTAAAGTGATATATATACAACAGATTCATGCAGTTCACAACATAGTTGCTTACAAGTTTATCTGCCATTTCTTTTGTTTCCGGAGCCTTGATGGACCATTTTCCGGTTTTCTTGTCACGAGAATGCAAAGAACAGAAGAAATCTCCAGCACGACTCACCAAAGTACTGGTTGTGGAGTCAGAGGGCACAGTGGAGGACCCTAGTAGCGAAGTGGGGTATACTCCCTCACTCACCCACGTCTCCCTCCATTCATCATACGTCATACACCCCATATGATGGTAGTATTGCTTGTGCAATGCATTCTTGGAATTCTGCTCTCTTATTTCCTACATAATTAGACATATTAGTTTCAAAACTACCAAAATATTAAATATATTTTACAATTGTCATAAGAGTTACTTGAACTTACAATTGCTTCTTTTTTGCTTTTTTGAAGAACGAAAGCATCCCAATTTTCCTTTGATACACTAGGCCATATTTGCCATGGGAGTTTCTCTTCATCGATGACTTCTTCATCCATGCCACCTTCTTTCTTGTTCTTTGGTTTTCTCACAAGCTTCTTTGTGATAAACCGACGAACTAAGGTGGTCTTGAACCCTCTGAATCTTGTCGCAAGTAAGGATTCAAACACCCTTTGCTTGGCGTACTCATTTGGAATGTTAAATAGACTCTGCAAGCACAAATAACAGTCATTATTAGTTTGCCCATTAAATAACAATAAAGTGAAGGAATTTACAAATGTGGAAAGAAATCACTTACCCGTGTATCATTCCAAAACGTGTATATCAAGCCAATAGGTACGTCGCTCAAACGAAGAGTAATGGGGATTTTGCGCGCACAAATCCCAACTTGAACAGCATACTGACGACGCCATTTGCCTGTAGGTTGTCCTACCCTGTCATACTCCAAGACCATTGGACCGACAGGTTTCTTGAAACTTGTAGTCGGACCCCTCAGCTTTTTCTGCGCTGGTCCCTTCACCCCCCTCCACTTTGATCCTCGCCGAACGACTCAGACATTGCGTTCTCGATAGGAGGCGCTTGTTCAGCTGCAATATCAAATTCATCAAGCATACGATCCAAAGCATCTTGAGCCTGATCTTCTGCCTCACCCAAATCAAGCTCCTTGTTCACATCATACAACTCGTCCCCATCCCCAGATGAATCATCATCATCATCCTCTACATCCTCCACTCCAATACGGTAGTGATCATCCGCCATGAGATGTAAAACCTGTCATTACAAACATAACACGTTATTAGTTGTAATATAAATAAATTTGTAAGGTAAATTTATAATTAAATATAAATTGCTGAATTATAATACAAATTAACATAGAAAATGGGGAACTAAGTTACTTCATTCATTTAAAAGAAAATAAGAAAAATGGGCAAGTAAGTTAGCAATTTAATTCATTTTCACCTAAAAATGTGATTTAATAATACGTTCGACGCCTACAATTTCAAACTAACAAAAAATAGTACCTCAATCTAATATTCCTTCGTCGTGGTCTGATCGCATGTAATTGGCTTGGTCGTCTATCTCATTTGGTACAACAGGTCTAGGAACAGTGAAAGGTGCTGAGTCATCAAACGCATCATATTCTTCCTCATCCTCGACATCTCCAACGCCAAGGATTCTTCTTTTGCCAGCTAGCAAAATAGACCATTTTGAGTCGGCTGGATCACTTACGTAAAACACTTGCTTGGCTTGAGATGCAAGGATGAATGGTTCAGCACTATCATTCAGGTGGCCAAGATCTACAAGAGTAAAGTCATCATGTTTGACGTTAAGCCTGATATTATCAACCCACTTCCACCGGAAAAGAGCAATCGTGAAGTCACAATAATCAAGCTCCCATATTTCTTGAATTCGACCATAGTATGACAACTCTGCATCAACAGGTGATTTATCCTTAGCACTTGCAAACTCCCTTGACGATGCCACAAGCGTTACACCACTGTTTTGGGTCGAGGATGATTTCAAATCCTGACGCTCAGTGCAAAATGTGTACCCATTTATGTCATATCCCTCAAATGAGCGAATGTCATCCCTAGGACCATAAGCAAGACACCTTACTGTATCTGTGACACTCTCATACTTTCCACCCATCACTCGATCACGAAACCAGCTCACAAACTTCTTATTATGCAACTGCATCAGTGCCCGTTCACCTTTCGATGAAAATTCATCACGCAAACTAGCCATGTGCTCGTCTAAATATGGGTGAACATCTGCAACATGGTGCAACACATATAGGTGCGCTTGTAAGAACTTATCTCGATCAGGTGACATTCGTTTTGACCCGATTGTGCCATGACCATCAAGTCTCCCTTCGTGTCGAGAAGTAGGAATACCAATAGGTTTAGCAACGGCTATATAGTCGGCCACAAAATTACCAACCTCCTCAGCCACGGTCCCTTGAATCATACTTCCTTCCGGGTGAGCCCGATTCCTGACTTTATCTTGCAATGTACCCATATGTCTTTTAAAAGGATAGCACCACCGCATGAACACTGGACCGCATAATTTAACCTCACGCACCAAATGAAGAATCAAATGCACCATTATGTCGAAAAACGAGGGTGGGAAGTACATCTCAAATTTGCACAAAGTCACAACCACATCCGCCTGTAAAGCATCAAGTGTACAAGGATCAAGCACTTTGCTGCATATTGTATTGAAAAACGAACAGAGGCTTGTAATAGCTTCCCGCACGTGCTTTGGTAAAATACCACGTATTGCAATTGGTAGGAAAACTTGCATCAGAACATGACAATCATGGGATTTCATACTTGTCAGCTTCAATTCTCCATTTAAGGATACAAATCTTTTCATGTTAGATGCGTACCCTAATGGAACCTTAATGCCATACAGACATGCACAAAACATCCGTTTTTCTACCCTTGACAATGTGTAGCAAGCCGGAGGTAAATAGGCCTTGCCCTCCTTGGCTTTTCCCTTATTTTTCTTCTTCGACGCATCCGTGGCCTTTCCCTTTCCCTTGCTCTTCCCCTTTCCTGTTTTCGAACTCAATTCATTTTCCTTTTCCTGTTCCTTTCCCTTACTAACCCTTTGCTGAACCCACAATTCTGGACGAACCCCCATCTTTTTCAAATCGTCCCGTGCACCCTTTCCGTCCTTTGTATTGCTTTGAATATTCATCAGCGTTCCCACAAGAGCATCACACACATTCTTCTCTATATGCATTACATCAAGACAGTGCCTAACGTCATGTTCTTTCCAGTACGGGAGCAACCAAAAGATTGATTCTTTTTTAAAGAGAGCAGTTGACTACGCCGCTTTTTTTGATTTCCCAAAGACTGTTCGTACACCCTTTACTCGAGCGTAAACCTCCTCACCAGTCAACGGCCTAGGAGCAGCCCCCTCTTCCACTGTTCCATCGAAAGCCTTTTTCTGCCTACGGTACGGGTGATCGCGCCTGAGCAACCTTCGGGTGCGCAAGTACACCTCTTTGTGAGAATGATCAAGGCGCCTGCTTGGCGTATCATCAATACAAATGGGGCATGCTTTTTTCCCTTTGTTCTTATACCCGGACAAGTTGCCATACGCAGGAAAATCATTAACGGTCCACATAAGAGCTGCACGCAATGTGAACATCTCATTCTTATGAGCATCAAAAACAGAAACCCCTTCGTCCCACATCTTTCTCAAATCATCAACAAGGGGCGCAAGATAAACATCTATGTCGTTTCCATGTTGCCTTGGCCCCGATATCAATAGAGAAAGCATTACGTATTTCCGTTTCATGCACAACCAAGGAGGCAAATTGTAGATCACTAATTGTACCGGCCATGTGCTATGCTGGGTACTGAGAGTGCCAAATGGATTCATCCCGTCCGTGCACAAACCAAGCCTTAAATTTCTAACTTCATCACCAAATTCTCCAAACTTGATATCAAGGTTCTTCCATTGCGAGGAGTCGGCTGGATGCTTCAGCATTCTGTTATTCTTTCTTCCCTCTGCATGCCACCTCAAGTTTTTAGCGTCTGTTGGTGTTGAGAATAGACGCTTAAACCTTGGAATAATGGGAAGATACCACAACACCTTAGCAGGCGGTCCCTGCTTACCAGCATTGCAACTCATGCGCTTGTAGCATGACTTCTTACATCGTGGACACTCCTCCAATTTTTCATATTCATTTCGATAAAGAATACAATCATTAGGACATGCATGTATCTTCTTATACTCCAAACCAAATGGACACATGAGCTTCTTAGCGTAATAGTAAGATTTAGGAATTTCATTCCCGTCGGGCAACATCTCACTTAACACGCTCAACAAAGAAGTAAAACTACTGTCCGTCCACCCATGCTTCGACTTAATGTTAAAAAGTGTTAGCACGGCGGATAGTTTAGAGTATTTTTTGCACCCAGGATACAAAGGCTTTTTAGAAGGCTCCGATAATGACTCAAAAACGTCACCTTCAAAACCACGCATCATCTCATCCACCCCTTCATCCTCGACCTCATCCACATGATCATCCTCAAATCCATCCTCAGCACCAGTATCAACAATATGTTCATTATTCTTGTATTCCTCTTCCACACAAATGTCATTGTTTCTATCATCATGCACATCATTCCCAATAACATCCCCACTGTACCCTCCTTCTTCACTGTGCCAAATCCACACATGGTATTTAAGCCTAAACCCACGACAAACTACATGATCTCTAATGATATCAATACTATTGACCACCTTCACATTATTACAATCAACACAAGGACAATAGAGGCAATCGAAACCCATTCTGCGCTGATAAGATGAAGCCCTCGCGCAAAAATCTTGAACCCCATTAAAGAATTCCAATGTATCACGTCTACCATACATCCAGCCACGATCCTTCTCCATTAAGTAAATTGTCTCTAAACAGAGCAACATATTACGAATCATGTATAATTGCTACCATCTATTATATATGTAAATCACATTCAAACACACAACATGCATATAACATTCATATAGATACAAAAATGCATATATGCTTCCAAAGGGCCCTTATCACTCCAACTTAACCCATCCTTGAACGTTTACTCTCACTAGTGAATGTATGTCGACTTTCCAATTTTAAGGAAAATCCAGTAGCATTTCCCCCAGTTCTTTAAGTACACGACGTAGGTAATTACTTACCCACATATGTACCTTGAGAACATGGTGATCAAGGAAATGGTAAGCCAAGATGTTCCTTAAAATCGAAAAAAGGACATATATTCACTGCCTAAGTGAGAGTAAACGTTCAAGAACGAACAGTCCCAACCGGGGACTATTCAAGACTTTCTCCTAATGAGAAAGCCTTGAACAGGTATCTAGGCATATGATGATACATGCAATCAATTAAAAAACAATGGATTAATCACACATCATGATAGAAGTTGCACTAAAGTTATATCATACACCATCTCCACAAAAGTGTGCAAACAAGAACTTATATATAGCACATAAAGTTATATATATACCTTAGTACCTATAAAGTCTCAACACTCTCAAATAGAAGGTCAATGCCAAGGTCAATGCTTTGCCCAAAAATTCCTCTGAATCTTTTTCAATATAGCCTATATAGAACACAAATAGAAAACCAGATTAAGGGAAAAGATAAGAATGATATTAGTGAGCAAGAACAAGGACAGTCAGAGTAAGATACCAGGATGCTTTCCGCTCACTCTCCAAACTGATGATCTTACCCTAGAAGCCCTTGACACCCATTTCTTAGCCTGAAACACATATATAGTGAGAACCAACTCGTAAAGAAAAGTATATTCAAGGGAAGTTAAATGAAGGAAGCAAAATGTTCGACGCTTAAACTCATAAGTTACAGAAACCCTAAACCCTATACCCTATACCCTAAACTCGAAACCCTAAACCCTAAACCCTATACCCTAAACCCTAAACCTATAAATGCTTTACTCTTATATACTTTACTCAATATCTAATGCTTACTTATCTCATTTGATACGCTTTTTAGTAGAATTTGATGAGCTACTAATGTAAATGAACTACTATTATTAGCTTCCTCTCAACTTTGTTCTCTTAAATAAAAAGTACTAAATTATCCTATAAACAAAATAAAATTCTCAACTTTATTAGTGATGATAAATAAAGTTCTCATAACAATTTAGAATTATAGATAAATGCAGGTTGTACTAAATAGAATTCTCAGCTTATAAACAGCAACAATAACAACTACAAAGGACTTACATTTGTGGAGGGGCAGCCTTGTGCGTTTAATGGAGGGGGAGCCTTGCGAGTTTAATGGAGTAGTTAAGTAGCAATTGCCAAGCCCTAGCAATTACAAGAAACTTACAAATATTAAACTAAAGACCAATTCCTCATAAAACCACAACAATGGTGTTAATGCAATACATGGAGAAGCTAAGTGAAAGGAGGAGCGTTATTACTTACCTAGGTCGAAGCTGCTTCAATAATGCATGGAGGGAGGCAGAAGAGAAGAACTAAGTGCGTGTGTGCGTGAGTGAGGAGGCAGAACAAAGCCCAACCAGGCTGCGTGCGTGAGGAGGCCGAAGCTTCAATGGAAGCTTCAATGGAGGAAGGGTTTGGGAAGAGGAAATGCAGAGAATTGAAGTAGCAATGTGAGTAAGGTCGCTTAGCTTAACTGCTTCAATGGAGAGGAGAAAGCTCGCACAACCTTTCAATGGAGATGGAGGGAGAAGAGAATAGGGCGAAACTTTCTAGGAATTTTTGAAGCAAACATGAGAAATGAAGAAAGTGTCGTTGAATTGAACAGGTTGAAGCAGCAAACCCGCGTTTTTTTTTTAAATGCCACCGGTTTGAACGGTGCTAACTTGCTTATTTGCCACCGGTTTAAGGAGAACCGGTGCCAACTCCTTCCCCATCCTTTTTTTTATTTTTTTTATTTTACAAGTTGGCACCGGTTTGAACCGGTGCTAATTGCATGCTTGGCACCGGTTTGGGTTAGAACCGGTGCCAACTCTTAATTTTTTTGGTCCCGCCCGTTTTATTTGGCACCGGTTTTGCCTATATAATTTTTTCTACTAGTGACAGTATTAATCATTGCACAAGTGCAAGTAAGCTAATCTAATTTAGAAACGCTTTGACACGAAGAACTCATCAAACTTGACACAGCCTCAACACAAGTTGCGTGAACTTGACTCTTGAATAGACAAATCACTAGCTTAGGTCCCGTGCCATACACGGTAATAAATGACTATTTTTTAAAATAACATTATATTAAAATTTTCAACTTTCATATGTTATACTCATATCAATTGAATGCTGAAGAACAACAAAAATGACAGGAAAATTCACACTAAGAATAATCAACTTGTGTCTTTCTTGGCAAGTATTATTGAAGTATCCATAGTAATTATCGATTATTGATTGATTAAAATACTAATAATAAATTGTTCAAGGAAATAACAAAAGTATAATTTGTTGATTTGATATATATGTAGCTTTCATCACATAATTTAAAAAAAATATATGATGTTGTAATAAACGTAGTATACATAATATGTCTTTCCCAAAAATAAAAATACTCCATATGTCACAAATTGTGTATAAATTTTTTTTTTCTTTTTTTTTTTGGCTTAAACTTATAATTGTCAATATGTGTTTTTCGGAAGCAAAAATCAAATCTTTTATTATACTCTATAAGTAATTAGATTTGTTGCTTAAATATAATTTTTTTCATAAAATAAAAAAATTAGAACTTACCAAGAGAGGACACTTTTAGTATGATTGATTAATTCTATACATAATTAGATAATATTTAGTTACATCATATCAATTATAATATATTTCTAGTAGTACAACATGTCACAAAATACGTCTAAAATAGTAAAGTTTGATTGCAGAATATTAGAAGATACAATGTGAAGTATATTAAATATTTTATTTTAAGTAATTATTATATTAATGAAAATAGCTATTATTTTAGTATAAGATTTAAGGAAAAAAAAAAAAAAAAACTAAAGACGCAACAGGAAATTAGGAAATATAAGATTATTTTAAGTAATTATTATACTAAAATAGCTATTATTTTAGTATAAGATTATTTTAGTTATAGTTATTATTATTGATGATTATTTAAAAAGGATTATTTTTTTAATTTTTTAATAAAGGTAACATACATAGAGGAAATTAGGAACGTAAATGAGTCAGAGTAGCATATCCGAGAGACGAAACATAGTCTGCTACTCTGTTTCCTTCGCGAAAAATATGATGCATAACACTACCTCCAAAAGATGATCAAGGATTTGGGAAACAATAGATAGAATAACCGGTGAATAAATAGAGAAGTAAACAAATAAGAAGATGACTTTTCAGCAAGCATAAAATTGCATTGAGTTTGTAAAGGCCAAATAACATAGCCGTTTGTAATTCAATGAAGATCAAAGATTATTCTGAAGAAGAAAAGAGGACTGCCAAACCGAAGCCAAGTGAGGTTTAAAATAAATAAGTCTAGAAAGCCTCAAGAGATCAAAGCTTGTATGAAGGGTTTTGTTTCTCACTTGCTTGTTATCAATCCATAAGAATCGTAGATCTAGAAGGAATGTGGGACGAACCATATCTGCATATAAAGACATTCAAGAATTGGTATCAATAATAAACATGTAAATGCAAGTAATTTAAGCAATTCAATACATCTTAAATCTTAAATGAAAAGAAAAACCAAAGAAAATTGACCAACTTCAAATTACATGACAACAACAAATGAGATAAGGGCATATGTTTTATCATTTATCAGTCTTCACTGTTAATCTTTGTATCTATGCAAAGTATTACTGCTACCTATTAACATTTGGGCAAATGTGAAAAATGGTTTTTCACCGAGGTATAAATGAGCAACCAAGTAGCTTTCCAGCATGAAGTTATATACTAAGATGTAGCAACTAAAGTTATCTACTTACTAATGCAGTACTTAAGATCCTCCACATAAGCAAGCCAGCCATTAATCCCGAACATTGAAATACCAATCAAAAATTCACATTGATCAGATATTCTATTAATTATTCATGTCAATCAGGAATTAGTGATTGACAACTTTCACACGTGCATTAAGGAATTACCCACCCCTTAAGCCAAAGTGCGTAAATATCATTTCCCAGTTCCATTTGCATAACTGTTGAAACCTCATGATTAATTACTTCTTTATTCATAAATATAAGAGACTCAAAGGATGGAAATGGTAGTTAGTCCAATACTCCCTTTTCTTCCTTTCAGTAGTTATAATAAAAATACTCTCTGTAAAATAAACATTTTCATTCAACCACCTACAAATCAGATCGGAATTTTATAACTCTCTGTTAAGTAGCAGCTATCAACAAGGACCAATTATTGGAATAAATGCAGCAGTAGAAAATAAAGACTGAAACAAACCATTTGGTTGAGATAATCAAAAAACACAAACATCACTAATGAAATCACAATTATATTCAATTTTTCACATGTTGCCTAACTGTGTGCTTCACACCGGTTGATTCTTGGTAGCGATAACATAATATTAAATAAAAAAAATTACCAGTAAATTTATATGGGTCTAAAGTGTTGCTTTAAGCTCTGCAGCCACAGCATCTAAGAACTCTTCTGTGTTCAGATATTGGTCCCTTGCAATCCTGCAGTCACTCAAATCAAATTAGGCAAGAATATTTCAATAGCAGCAACATAAAAATAAAACTAACTAAATGCACTACTGACTTGGGTCCATGGGTGATAATAGCAAGATCCTTGGTCATCTTTCCAGATTCAACAGTGTTGACACAGGCTGCTTCCAATTTCTGTGTGAACTCCAAAAGTTTCTCATTGCTGTCCAACTTAGCACTGTTGATCAAGGAACAATCGCAAAAAGCTTAGTTAATTACTACATTAACCAAAACAGTACGGTGCTCCTATGTGATAAAGATTGCCAGCATACCGATGAGCAAGTCCCCGAGTCCAAGCAAAGATCGAAGCAATGCTGTTGGTGCTGGTTTCACCACCCTTCTGGTGAACTCTGAAATGGCGTGTCACTGTCCCATGAGCAGCTTCAGCTTCAATAGTCTTGCCATCAGGGCATATCTGAAGAGAATCCACAATGTTAGCATACCATAAACAATTTTTTTTGGTCTTCACCTCTCCTTCTAAAGATGTGTGTGTGTGTGTGTGTGTGTGTGTGTGTGTGTGTGTGTGTGTGTAGTGTGTATATGCGACTTAGAGTCATCTACTGATATGCCCAAGTAAAGGATCAGCCATGAACCACTGGAAGTGCTACCTGCGTGACTAAGCCAATGAGGCAGATGCAGCCATGCACAATACATCAGAGAAATTTTTAGTGTATGAATTTTAGCAGGCATGCTCAATGGAGTACTTATGTGCATACTTTTCATGTTTTGTCTAAACAGAGGTAATTCATAATTTTATTGTTACATAATGGCACCAAAAAAAAAAAAAAAAAAAAAAAAATTATATTGAAGACAGGATACATACCAATACAGAAGTCATCAATCCCAAAGATCCGAACCCTAAAACAATTGAAAAGAAACAATTGATTAAAAATTTAGTAAACCAGTAAAAAGTCCTTAAAACAAACAGAGGTAAGCAGTCGTACTGCACTAAAGTGAATACATCTCCAAACACGTTTCATGTATTAACGTCACAAATTGACAGCTAAATACAAATGTACATTACAAACCTTGGGCAAGGAAATCACTCTGTACATCTCCATCGTAGTTTTTGCATGCCCATACGTAACCTCCATCACTCTTGAGAGCATAAGCAACCATATCATCAATGAGACGGTGCTCATACCTAGCAAATCAGTCAAACATTAATTTATTGCAATGCTACAGCTTATGAGATGATAAAGGCCAAATCAAGCACGCACCATATTCCAGCTTGCTCAAACTTTGTCTTCCACTTGCTTTCATAAACTTCTTGAAATATGTCCTTGAATCTTTGCAAACAAACAATAAAAAAATATGAGCAACATTTGTAATAAGATAGGTTTAAATAAAAATTAACCTTCAGAGAAGTAAAGGAGATTCCTACCTCCCATCATATTTCTTAAGAATGGTGTTCTTTGTGCTAAGATAGAGTGGCCACTTTTTCTCATAGGCCATGTTCATTGAAGCCTCTGCAAATGAAGAAATGGACTGCATTGCAACATAAACAAGTGAAATTACGAAAAAGGTTCTTAATTAATTAAGTAAATGTAACAAAGCCAAGGACAATCAAGAAGTTGTAGCAGTCGAACCTCATCGGTATTATACATGGCCAAAGCTACTCCTCCATCACCAGTAAACTTGTAAACCTCCATTTCTGTTTTCTCATCTTTTCCTTCGGGTACTGTACAAGTGTACAGAAACTGTATTTAGTATATATGCTAGTAAATGCAACTTGCACTGTTCAGATTTTTAAGTAATGTATTCAGGCATTCCACAGAATCTTCTGTGTTTTGGTGTGTGAGGCAGTCTGCATCTACACATTATCTAGTGTGCTAGAATTGAATACTGTAACCTTAATATCCAGGATCAAGAATTGCAGGAAAACTAGAAAACAATAAACAAGAGGTACCTACCAAATACTAGCTTGAGTGTCCCAGCTCCCTTAATGACAGCATCAGTAGCTTTGTACTGATCTCCAAATGCATGTCTTCCTATGCAAATAGGCTTAGTCCAGCCTGGAACAAGCCTAGGAACATTTTTACAAAGAATGGGTTCTCTAAAGACAGTACCTGCAACAACAACAACAAGAACAGTAAAAATTATGACAGAAACTAACCAAAATTACTCCTAAAAAGCATTAGAAAAACAATCTCTTGAATTCAGGTGTTCAAACGCATATAGACGGACCATTCAAAATGTTCCTAATTGTCCCATTTGGGCTTTTCCACATTTGCTTCAACTTAAATTCTGTCATACGGGCTTCATCTGTTGAGAAAAATAAATAAATAATAGCCGTTGTTATCAACTAATGGTATAAGGGGAGGTGTGCGGTTTATATAAAGAAGAAATATAAATATAATGAGCACCACAGACCTGGAGTAATAGTTGCACATTTGATTGCCACGTTGTACCTGCAATAGCAACATAATAATTCTTTAATCCTCACTCACAAAGAGATTGAAGAAGCTAGTAAGAATGAAGTTTTGCTTCCATCTCTCATCTTACTTTCTGTCAACTTATCAATCAACCATAGAAACAATACAAGCTAATACAGTAATGCTTGATACCAAGCCAAAGAAAACTTACTTTAGGGTTGCTTCAGCACTTTCAATAGTAACTTTGTCATCAGTGGCATCACGGTGGGGAAGACCAAGATCAAAGTATTTAATGTCCAATTCCAGAAATGGAGAAATCAGCTGAAATAATAATTGACAGCACGGAGAAAAGGGTGAGCATAACACATTTCTGCAACAACCAAAAAAAAAAATACAGAGAAGTGGTATAACGTTGACAGACCTTGTCCTTTATCATCTGCCAGATGACACGAGTCATTTCATCACCTGCAAATCAAAATAAAAAAATTAAGGAACAACCTTCAACAAGTTATTGGTCTCCACACATTCCAACAAAACAAGATTAAAAAAGATAAGAGAAGAGAGCACTTTGTGGCAAGCACAATTTAAGACACAGCAAAAGATAAACTTGGATGGATAAGAGACGCAGGAAGCAATTTGATTGTAAGTGCACTGCATTTGACCATCAAACTGATAGACCAACATATAGTGAGTTATATAATGCCACTTGCTTGCTTATTACAGTAGTTCAATTTCAAAAAGAAGCTCATAAGGACAAGAAGCCAATTAGTAGAAAAGGGCAAAAAAAAAAAGTTATGGCGTCCTAATTTTGCTTAACCTGAATGGCTAATTAAGTCCAAAAGACACAGGGCTTGACTTCTTAACTCTTTTAGTTTCAGTTTCTAGCCTTGTTTCCATTGAACTACTTTGCTTCTCAATATAGTAATCATTCCCAGGACATGTAATATCACACAATTAGATCTACTAAAAGAAATATGTACATGTAATGATTATGTAAAGCCTTCATTTTAGTTAAATCAAAATCACAGCACTATCATCCTTCGAGAAATCAATCTAGCAGAGATGATAGAGCATAGCAACAAAATCACAGCACTATCATCATTTGAGAAGTCATTGGTTTATATTAAAGTTCTAATAGAGCTGCATCTTGTCCTTTATGACATCTCTTTCATAACTTGCTTGCCTTTTAATTTGTCCCTTTACTTGAAATAAATAAATACTTCTTTTGTTTTTATTTACTTTACTCGCCTTTTAGTTTCCACTTCCATACAGATTTAAAAGAGAGATAAGGGAAGTGGTGATAGTGAGTGATATGCATTATATAATTTATTTGAGAAGAAGTGAGTTAACTATTTACAAATAGCCACAAAAAAAAAGAAAAATCCTTTTCCTGACTCTGCAACAGCACATCAACAAGATAATAACATTTTTCATCCTATGCTTTTCTTGATGAAATTGTCAAGATCACAACTTCACAAGTACAACATATGTAAATCCTACTCAACCCAAATCCGAAACCTACTACATTATTGATGTACATAAATCCATATAGACTCAATACTCCTAAAAATCATTAAGTCTACTATTAACAACTACAAGTATATCTTTAAAATATACGATCCAAATATCGCCCAAATAACTCATCACCCGAATGTGATCCAACCCAAATCTAACCCAAAACCTGAGTGCCACCTCCACTGCCAAATTTGCAACTCTACAGCAACAAAATACCGATGATTTCACCCAGATAATATTTATTCATTGAAGAAATGCTCAAGATCACAGCAAGACTACTTAAAAAAATATATACTACTACACATAAACATAATTACAAAACTATCCACCAAACATCAGCAACAATTCCTCGTATTCAACCAACTCAGAGGTTTATACTGATATAAAGAGCATAAAACATACTCCGTATTAAAATAAATATTTACTTCCTCCATTTTCTTTTACCTGCACCACTTTAAATTATGCACTATTCACATAATCAACTTCGAGTAATTTTTTATGATTTATAGTTTATAAAATAAAAAAAAAAAACGTCGGATCTTGTTATATTCACCTCGATTTATACTTTTAATTTGCATATATTAATAATTAATGATACCACATACAAGCGATTGAAATGATACATCAACACAAGTAAATAAAAATTATTAACGATCAACGAAAATACTTGTATGCATACTACGTATAATAATTTTTACACCAAAACATCTAAACCGATCATACAAAAAACACGATTATCCTCATCATTTATACAAATAGATCTACATCAATCATTCAAACCCATAAAAACACAAACAAAAAAACGATTTCCGATCAAAATGAAACAAATAACATTTAAGATGAACAAAAAGATTACCATCCATTTCAACAATGGGGTTGGCAACCTTGATCTTGTCGAAGCTAGCCATGGCGGGAGGAGAGAGAAAATGTTGGGGTAGGTGAGAGATGAGAGTGAGTAGTGTATTACAGCAACAAATACAATACAATCCGCCGCTTTAAGAATTGGGGTGAGAGAAAATGTCGGGAGTCTAAATGAGTTTATATATAGCAGAGGAAATACCGGAGGTTTGGGGTGGTTGGATTGGCTGATATTATTATATGCATTGGAAAAAGTGAGATTGTCCTTCCAAAAAAAAAAAAAAGTGAGATTTATTTTATTTAAGGATTTTTGAGGAGTATTTTTTTTAGGATATTTGATGTTTTTTTTTTTTGAATAAATCAATATCAATCAATGAGAGCTGATTAATGAGACAAGCAATTTAGACTGGTGTTTTTCGTGACAACTCGAAAGTCTTGTAGGCTTTACATCGTTACATGCAATTTGCTGATATTTTTAGAATGGGGCCTAAAGGTCATTATCATTTCTCTTATGGATATTACTAATACTCCTTTGTATTATTGTTTGAATGAATAAATATTTCTCTTGTACAAGTATGTTAATGTAAAATTTTGACTAGTAATATTTTAGTGATCAATAAGTGAAAACTATAACAATTGAATATTATCATTTATTGATTGAGACGATTCGAACAAGTAATTTACAAAACCATATTGTGAAATGCTAAATACCGCCATAAAAAATTATCAAACCGCCATCATTTCAAGTGAAGAGATATCTTTGCCCTCACTAAAAAAATTTCCATTTTCTTTCTCTAGCATTAGTCCATCCACTACAACCAAGTCAACCACCACCAATCACGACATCGGTAAAACCTACGGCACCACATCGACCACCACAACCCACAACCATCGTGCCAACCACCACCATCTACACCGTACTGCCACCACAACCGCGAAAGTTGACAAGAAATGGATGGTGATAGAGGTGGCTCGTCGGAAAACAAACCGTAAACGCCACCATCGGTCCGAGGGTTTAAAGTGGTTTGATTTGCCGGAGAAACCGCGGTTTGACCATGGTAAAACGAGGTCAGAACCGATTACCATGGATGGTAACCGGAGGTCAAAACCGATTACCATGGATGGTAACCAGTTTTGGCCTTCAGTTACCCTGGTCAACCGGAGCTGAAAACTGGTTACCGTCCACGATACGGTAACCGGTTTTGAGCTCTGGTTACCATCCACGGTAATCGGTTTTGACCTCCAGTTACCATTGCATCCAAAAAAAAAAACAAAAAAAAAACCTCCACTGGAAAACTTACTTCCTTCCACGGATTTCTAGCCATCCTGCCACCAGAACCGCCGCCTCTAGACCTCCACCTGACCGACCGCCTGGTTTCTCACTGTCGCTGCCACCAACTGTTGCCCATAACCTCTACTATGTAGTTGTGGTGGTTGTGTGGAAAAAGGTTAGTGGTTGGGGTGGTTGATGAGAGAGAAAAAAAAAGGGAGAAAAAATGGGTTAGGGTTTAGTAAGGGCAATAATGACCCTTTGCTTGAAATGATGGCGGTTTGATAAATTTGGATGGCGCTAGTTAACACCCCCCGTATTCGAAACCAAAGACCTGTCCTCCTTCACTTGTGCCGTGGTTTGGAACCCACTGACTTAGAAGCAAAATACGCCACCACCGGTCCAAATTCGAAGGTTGGAATTACTCAAGAACTGTTCAGACCTCAAAAAAGCAGGTTTGTGTTTTGAGTTTAGAGTTTATAAAGAATGAATAATAAAATCATCACAATCTCTTTTTTAATATATATATATATATATATATATATATATATATGCACGTGATAGGAGGAAATTATCAAAGGAAATAAAACACACAAAACCGCCTCACACTACTCGTCAAAACCCGTGCCCGCAGCCCCGTACCCGTGCTTGCAGGAAAACTTGTGGGTCTGACCTGCGGCCTCTACGGGAGCTCACCGAAACTGCCTGCTCGCAACCCACACCTGCGCCCGCAGTCCGTGCCTGCGACCCACCAAGATGGAGCTTTACAACTCATACATAACAAGGGTTGGGTTTTGACACTTAGCGGGTCGTGATCGAGATACTTGTGGAAGGTATAAACAAGGTTGAACATCGATAATATATATCCAATAACAAGACGACTATAACATGTAGCGCCTACTCGCCTACTTGGCCACGAGCCTAACTGTCCGGATGCATTACTAAAATTTCCAGCAATCCTCCACTAATGCATACGAAACAAAGAACATGAGATCTAAACAGTAAATGAAAGTCTCAGTACTTAAATGCTAGTATTCGAAGATTTTAACTAACTGTAGACACCTTATTGTGCCTCCCCAAAAACCAAACCCAGTGGTGAGTACCTTTCACGTCTTTGATTATCGAGTTTGGTGAAGGGTTGAAGAGTCTCGTAAATTTCCCTTTAGCCTTGACCATTTCTAACCTTACCTAAAAATTTTTTAAGCCAAAATCATTTATTTCGTGTTTTTAAACCCAAAATCATTCATTTCGTGTCTTTGAAAATCATTTATTTCGTGTCCTCTTTATAAAAATGTTCAAACCAGATTATTTTGGTCCGTATTACTGGTCTAATTATTGTTTAGTTTGATGGAGCTTGAAAAGAGCTTTCCAACGATATATTATAAGCCCAAATCCGACTAATAACGAATAAGTTATGGCCAAAATACTAAACCAAGCTCAAACCGGACCTAGGTCCACCTTACCTACGACCCAATGATCATGTGAGGGTCCAAATACCTTAATCCTAATCCTAAACCAATTAGAATTCATTACAAGCTTCTAGAGGTCTCTAGAAGGTTCGAATCTATCCTTTTCAAAAGATAAAGCTCAAAGAGTTTGAAATTGAATAAAACTCCTCGTTTTGAAAGTCCTTGTTCCATTCGAACTCAAAGATGTTCAGATATGATTTCGTGCCTCATAATTTTTATCCAAATCTTAAATGGTTGGATAGCAATTGAAATTATCTTTCCATTGATATATCATAATCCCAATTCCGAGCTATAACAAAAAAGATATGAATGAAATACCAAACTTTATCCAAAACTGACATTGTCCTACTATTTCGGCCATATCTTTTATCCTACAAAAGATATCAATCTGATTCTAATTGGTTTGGTAAGTAAACTTCAAGAGCTTTCCAACGATATATTATTATCTTTCCAACACTCAGCCTGTCTGAATCCACCTAGCAAACATACCATTCAAAAGGGTTAGATTCATCATACACAAACAGTGTAAAATAACAATGAGTCAACCAAAACTAGGCTCCAGCCTCATTCAGAACAAAAGTTCAAATTTAAAAGCACATCGGTGCATCCACGTAAGCTGTCTCACCTGACCACCCAACCTGGGCCATGGACACAATAAGAGCACTAAAACTCAACTTGTTAATATCAAGCAGCATGTCTAGCAAGGCATCTCATTACCATAAAAATTAGAGGGTTACAGAATCAGATACCTCAATCTCAATCAAACAATACATGTGTGATCAACAACATATGATTAGACTAGCACCTAACTAACATCAATGCTCGTCATAATAAATACACACATGCATTACATCAGTACATTAGCATGCCAAGAATGAAAAACATTTGACATAGTTTGGGTACTTACAATTGACTTGTCTAGTCCACTCACCACATTAACCGCAAAAGTTAATTTAATATATGAAGATTACACCTCATACTTTGAGTTGTCTCATATAATTGCATCACTAACTAACACCATGATTTCTAATCAATCATGTTAGAAAGCCTACGCAGTGTCGCAACCTCACTGCAAAAATGACAAGCTCATACAAGTGAGTAATAAAAGTGGGTCAATACCAAACTTACATGTATATTGTGAAAACACAATATCTTACCCTCAACCTCTTTCCAATAATGCAAACAAAAACCTTCCAAATTCCTTTGCAAGACACTTATAGGTGAAGGACATTTCATGGCAAGGCAAGACATATAAATCTCAAGCACATAAAACTCAACAAGAGCTTACTTTCAAGTTAACATGCTTCTTCTCTTCAAAATTAGTTCAAGTAACATTTATCATGGTTTATTCATATGCTTCTGGATTCCTATCCACCATTACTAGAATACCAAGAAATCAATCCATCTAAACCTTTCAAACAAGAAATTAAACACGAGATGGAACTCAACTAGTTCAAGCTTTAATCATTATTCTTACCTTAGTTGATCCACTCATCAACTACACAGGCCAGACCAAAGCTTAAGAGACAAAAGCAACCACATGATCGATCAACCAAGGTTAATAAGTTAATACATGATATAAACTGTACTTGAGAAACTTCACATACATGATTTGTCGTATCAAAGTCACATAGACTTACACACATAGCTCATAGTTCAACATATGCATCACCCACACATTTACATACTGGTCACGCATACCATATGAAACGTACTTTACAGATAAACTTCATAGTTAGAAAACCCCACATCACACACCTTGTGATAATAAAACCCGACTCCTGTCAAAGTTTCAGGGAAACACTACTAGTAACTTGGGTGGAAAACACTTTACTAGCATAACAACCCGAACTATAAAGCTACCCCACATAGCAAATATTCACATGATATAAAATCAACATTGTAGACATAGAAACTTAATTTCCATTCTTACCGCATGTGGAGTCCATAACATTTAGACTTGTACAACCTTACTAGTCCTTGTCAAACCCCTTTCACTTTTGCTTTCAAGCACGGAGAAAACCCGATCACTTCTAGAACTTCTACAAGAAAAGTCAAATGCTAGTCCTTAGCATTTATACACATTTCAAGTTCAAAAGATAAGCTATACTAAAACCACAAGAATTAACAACAATAATTCTAAATCCCCTTTTTAGGCTAAAAGGGAACCTCACAAGCTTATCACAACACACTCCATGCTCAACAAATATTTTTCAAGATTAGGGAAATAACTCAACACACACACTATCAAAAGATACGAAATTAACAAAGCTACATAAATATAAAAGGAAATACACTAACATGATGTATCCCATCAATATTAAAAAGTCATTAGTGGTATCTTGCTAGGTATCACTAACGGTACATGAGTTGCAATTGTGCCTCGATTAATATGATTTTATATGGTGTGTTTGTTACTATTGACTTAGTTGTTCTTCTTGCCTTACTTGACTTAGCTCTTATTTAGTTAATTACTAATTAGGTTTCCCTTGCTGTCGTTTGACCTCTTGTGGGTAGATTTGAGCCCATACATTATTGAAAAGAACTGCTACAAAGGATGCCTCGAATGCTTGGAAGGGAATAGTGGAGAATATTGACTTTCTTCGCAAGGGCATTAATATGGCTGTTGGGAATGGTGATCGCACCTTTTTTTGGAAGCATTAATGGGTGCTTAATCACCCCATCTTAGAGAGGGCTGATCCAACTCCTCCTACTTCTCTACATGACCTTCTAGTGAAGGAGTTTTGAGATGCAAATACAGGGTGGAAGTATAGATTATTTGCGGAATATTTGGATGCTGAGACTCTTGATGCTATAGCTGCCCATGAGATAGTAGATGATGAAGATGCTATTGACTCTTTTTATTGGAATGGAAAAGCATCGGGGGTTTTTTCGATTGGTTCAGCTATCAAAATAATTCGTAGAAGCGAAGATGTGAGTGCTGACCAAAGAAATAGCTAGGATAAAATCTAGCAAGCTAGGGTCCCGCAAAGAATTCGTATGTTCTTCTGGCTGGCAGTGAGGGATCGTTTGATGACAAATTCTAATAGGTTCATTAGGAAGTTAACTAATGATCCTACTTGTGGCGTTTGTGGAACTGATGAGGAGAGTGATGAGAGGGGATTGAATTAGGTCGTTGGACTAACTATCCCTCTACCAAACAATATTTATATACCTAAACCTACACTAGACAAGTCTAATGGTAAGTAAAGAGTCGATCCGCAGAGACGGCTAAACTATCATCACACTACCACCAACTAAGCTAGGTCAAAGAGATATGACGAGAGAGAACTAAGAGTAAAAGGGAAGACTAACAACTAAGGAATAAGAAACTAAGAGATAAAGTCACTAGGGAAGGGGAATCAACCATAATTAATGTGACGAGCACAAGCATAGCAATTAGCATGGACATTCTCAATAAAATGCAAGGGGCAAATCTTAATCATCTAGGTTTCTCCCGAGCACGCTACACAATCAAGCACCCAATCCCGGCCGAGGCTCGTGATCAACTCATATGGTTCACTTCTACCTAAATAGCTCTTTTCCAAGCAACTAAATAGGGTAGCAATTAGATCATGCATTCAATTAGCCCAAGTGAAAGCAAGCATTAAACACACCTCAATGAGCACATTCAAATCATTAAGAATTAACCATACGCACCACTATACTAACACTAATCAATCGCAAACAAACATTATCGATAATTTAATTAGTCAAGTTGAAAGCATGGAGAATTGTTCAAAAACCTAGGTCACTCCCGCACACACTAGGCCATTAGACTCTCAACCCCCGCCTATAAGGTCGTGGTCAACTAAGCAACGAAATTCTTCTATTATACTAGCTCACTTCCGCACAACTAGCATAATAGCAATTAAATCATGATATCGATTGGCTAAAAAGACACCAAGCATTAAGCCCTTCATTCTTAGTTCAATACACCAACAATCCCAATCAAAACGTCAATAAAATGTTCATTTTGTACATTAATCAACAATCATCCCTAACCCTAGCTAAGAAACTAAACTAACATGATTGAACTAACTAGACGTAGAACTAAGCTCATCTAAACTAACAAAAATAAAGAAGAAAAATCAAGAAACTAAATAAAACCTAACTAGCAAGAACAAGTAAACTAAACCATTAAACTAAATAAACAAGAAATTAGGGAAAAATTAAACTAAGCACAAAATCAATTAAGCAAAGCAATAATTAAAGAAAGCAATTAAATTTGGGATAGAGAAAAGAAAACTTATTGGATAGTTGAAGAGATTAATCCTCCATTGTCACATTGGAGCTTCAACTCTCAACCCTCCATTAAAGCCTCTAACTTTCTCCTTCTAAACTACTCTAATCTACATTACAACCTAAGAAAACAAAGATTAAAGACTAGATTAAGCCTAATCTAATTGATAAAAATGATAGAGGAAGCAAGGGGTTTCATCCCCTCCAAGAGGAGAGAGAGAACACACCCCAAGCTGTTGCCCTCTGTTTTCTTTTGTGAGCTGCATGATGTTGTTGTAGCTTCTGCCTTCTCCTTTATTTTCTTTCTTTTGTTGGGCTTTTCTTGGGTGGAAGAAGAAGGCATTGGGCTGGAGAAGTGCTGAAGTTGAGCGCTCTCTCCTTAGGTGTGAGAGCCCTCTCACGAAGCTGGTAGAACCCGCGCAAGCTCATTGTAGAGGGCTGACAGCATTTTGCATTTTTAAATGGCCATAAATTCTGTTCTAAGAAGCCTCTTGGGTCGTGAAACCTACCGTTGGAAAGCCCTTTAAGTCTAATTTCCAACGCAATTTGAATCACCTCAATCCAGTGTGTAGAGTAAAAGTTATGGCCGAAAGAGTAAGAAAGAGTCTGTCTGCGCTGAACTTACGGATTTTCAGACCCTCTTCGCCGCGCTCGCGGGTTATTGGGCCGCGCTCGCCGGCCTTCTGGCCGCGCCCTCTCCTGGACCTCTCCAAGGCATCTCCAGAAAACTTGGGGAGGTCTTTTGAGTCTTAGAGAGCCCTTTTAAAGGCCTCTTACATGGCTCCATAGCGCTTGACTTCTCGAGGCTCGTGAATGGCTTCCCGAACTTCCCTCTTCTCTCGACTTCCACCTTTTCGGCCTACAAAACATAAGAAATATCCCAAAAGTAGTACAAATAGGCAAATAATAGGGGATTACGAAGGATTTAGCGTAATGATTGGAAAAACGGGGAAAACTGAGCGAAATAGGCTTAAATAGGGAAATGACATGGAATTGAGGCCTAAATAGAACATAAATGCCACTTATCAGAGAGCATTGATCATATTCTTAGAAGGTGTCCAGCTGCATGCGATGTGTATTCGGCGTAAACTTGGATGGAAGGAAGAGGAAGTGCGTGGGTCTTTGCCTTGCCAAGAGTGGTTATTATCTCATTTGACTTCCAATCAGACGACTGCTACTGAGTTTAGGGCCACTATGTTTGGGATTTGTTGTTGGTGGTTGTGGAGTTGGAGAAATGAACGAGTATTTGCTCGTGAGGTTTGTTTAGGGTAAAAATTACCCTAGACACGTGGCCCAATAAGGGCCTGACACGTGTCACCTCCCTATAGCAACTTGGGCATCCAACCAATGGATGCCACGTGGCATTGTACCCCCAATGGGGGAGCAGATCCTCATCTGCTATATATAGAGGAATCTACCTCATTTATTGGCATTCATAAATACACACACAAAACCCGAGCAATATTAATTGCGGAATCTCCCGGAATCCAAGGGAACCAGTTTACTTTCTGCACGTAATCTCATCCGGAATCATACTAACTTGACCTTCGGAGGCGGAACTCCACCCAACCGGAGTTTCGTGGTTTTGCAGGTACAGACGTCAGGCGTGCATTCCCGGTGCTGTAACTCTCCCGTAGGACACCTTAAAAAACCCCAAAACATTTGGCGCCGTGTGTGGGGAGAGTACCACTGAGATGACATCTGTAAATGTACCAATCGTAGAGGGCAGCCGGCCCACGACTGACCCTGAGGTCCATACGGACCACGAAGGCGGAAGTGGGGACGACTACAATGTCGAAACCTATATGGCCCTAGACGGGTCTTTCCGTTCTGGGCGTACCCGTTCCAAAGAAAGGAAGGAAAGAGGTCAATACAAAGCTTGCCCCAACAACCCAGGCGGTAAGCATCCTGGACAATCCCAGGCGGCGGAGGGGTCTGCCCCCGTCACCAGAGACGAGCTCATGAACCTCATGACTAGTTTCAAAGGGGAAATCACGGACATCATCAAGAAGTCAGCTGGCCCCAGCAAGGGCCAGTCGGCCAAGAAGGCTTCTGTGAAGAAGCCAATTAAAGGTCGGGTGCCTACTCCCCACCCGAAGCCTAAGGGGGTGGATGGGCCCCTAATTGACCTTTCAAAAATTCGTTTCCCTGAATCAGGGCAGCGAAAGGCCATCCGACAAATACAGCTGGATAGGTCAAAGAAGACCTTCTTTGATGCCCGGTTGTTTATCCAGGAGAAGAGAGGTCAGAGCATGTCTCAGTCGGCATCTACGTCGACCTACCCAGACAGTTTCCGCAATTCTTCGATTAAGCATTCGGAAACCCACCCGAGGAGTCAGACGCACGGCACGTCCGTTCGTACTGCTCCATGTGATCCACCAGGCCCCATATGTGCCCCATCAATCATATGGAGCCGGATCACCCTACATGCAGCTGTCTCCCTTTGGGGGAATGGCGGCAAACACCATCCAGCCTATGGACTGGCAGCTCCGGCTGCTAAACCTAAGGGAACAGCCTTCGGCTTTCTCCCGGGAAATAACCGAGGCAGCACAGCCGGCCAAGGTTAAGAACGTGTTGGTAGGTGCCTACGACAGTACCACCAACCCGGAAGACCACTTGATGGCCTACACCAACCTCATGTACCTACAGGGGTTGGATGACGCTGCCTGGTGTCGATGTTTCCCAGCTACACTGAAGGGCATAGCCCAATGGTGGTTCGGCAACTTGTCGGCTGGGTGCATCAATAACTTTAAGACGCTTGCATATTTGTTCGCGTCCAACTTCTCCATGAACATCCCGGCCAAGAAGACCAGTCTCGACCTAGGGGCTATCCGGCAGGGTGACAAGGAGGGACTTCGGTACTATGTCAGGCGGTTCAATCTGATGAGAATTCAGATACAAGGACTGTCTGACGAAGTTGCGTACACAGACTTCTTCAAGGGTCTGAAGGATGGGTCGACATTCAAGTTCGACCTAGTCCGCAAGAGGGTTGCTACCCTCCAGGAGGCACTAATGGAGGCTGAAGCCTACATACAAGCAACGGAGCTTTGTGCCGTCAAGCACTCGTCAGAACCCAGGCGGCCTGACATAAAAGAGAGTCGGTTCCAGCAGCTGGCCAGAAAAGAAGAGAAGAAAAGAAAAGAAGTCTGGGCAGCTGACTGCCCAGGTCAGTCATCCCAGAAGAAGCAAAAGAAGTTGGAACCGTATGTCCCCAAGTATGAGTTCAACAAGGACTGCTCCTCCATCCTCATGGAGATAAAAAACAGGTTGACCATTGAGAAGCCGGCTCCTTTGAAGAGCGCTGTCAAAAATTGGGATAAGAGAAAGTATTGCCAATTTCATGAGGACATTGGCCATGACACCAACGGTTGCTACAGCCTAAGGCAGCTATTGGACCGTTTGGCTGATGAGGGGGCTTTGAAGTCCTATCTGACGAAGTCCAAGGGTAACCCCAAAAACGGTGGACAATCGTCTAAGAAGCCGGTGGTGAGCTCTGACACAGATGAGGAGCATATCTACACCATTGCAGGCGGCTTCGCTAGCGGTTGTCCCACCATCCAGGGTTCCAAGGACAGCATCAGAAAGTTGTCCACCTCAGAGGACGAGGGCCAGGCGTCGAAAGACGTCTTCCCAGAGGTCTTCATCTTTGAGAAGGATAGGGGTACGGTCAGGCGGCCCCACGATGACCCCATCGTCATCGAATATAAAGTTGCCAATCAGCGAGTTGGCCAGATCCTTATCGATACCAGGAGCTCGTCTGACCTGATAAGCTATCGCTACTTGGCGAAGCTAAAGTACAAGCCCAGCAGTATGCACAAAGCTCCCCACCCCCTAGTCGGCTTTGGAGGTGGGGTAGTGCATCCGGTGGGCAGGATCGACTTACCCATCCGGCTGGGAGGCAAGGGGGAAGGACGACACATGGTCGTCAAGTTTCTAGTAGTCGAAGAGCTGACTGCCTACAACTTCATATTGGGGCGTCCGGCCCTCAATGAGTCCAAGGCGGTAATCATCCCCTTTCTCATGTTGATAAAATTCGAGAGGGATGATGGGTCAGTAGGCTCCCTAAACGGGGACCAAAAGGCGGCTAGAGAGTGCTATCTCTCAGACGTTAGGACGACTGCCCATGCAGCCGACCCTAGCGAGGAACCTACTGACCTCGATGACAAAGAAGCCGGGCCTGTCCATAAGGCAGGCGGTACAAAGAGAAAGGCGGACCAATTGGCCCCCGCCAGAAAAATGAAATAGCAATCACTAGCCAGGGAAAGGCCGGACGACTCCCGACCCCAGTCGGCTGGTGAAAGCCTTGATGTCGTCCTGGACGACAGCCGTCCTGACAGAACAATTAAGGTTGGGACGATCGCTTTTGAAAAGTTGGGGGCAGACTTGCTCCAACTTCTGAGAGAGTTCAAAGACCTCTTCGCTTTTGAAGTGGAGGAGATGCCAGGCGTCAGCCCGGATCTAACCGTCTAAAAGCTAGCCGTTGATCCCAAAATAAAGCCAGTTAGGCAAAAGAAGAGGGATCATGGCGAGGAAAGGTCTCAGGCGGCAGCCGCCGAGGTCAAAAAGCTCCTCGACGCTGGGTTCATTCGGCAATGCTACTACCCGGATTGGGTAGCCAACGTTGTCCTTGTCAAAAAACCGAATGGTACCTGGCGGATGTGTGTAGATTACACAGACCTGAACAGGGCATGTCCAAAGGATAGCTACCTCCAGCCGTTGCTGAAGTGCGTTACCCCAGAAAGGGGAAGATAGGTGCTAGAGGATCTGCATGCGGGCTTTTATGCTTCACACATAGACAGTAGAACTCTAGCAAAGAGAGCCAGACAGCAAGGCTATTTTTGGCCTACTCTTGAGGCGGATGCCATGGACTTAGTGAAAAGGTGTGACAAGTGTCAGAAGTTTGGCCGGCTCATACACCGTCCGGCAACCGATCTGACGGCTATCTACAGCCCGGTTCCCTTTGCAAAATGGGGCATGGACATCTTGGGTCCTTATACACCCGCCTCAGGCGGCAGAAGATATATTCCGGTGGCTGTAGATTACTTCACTAAGTGGGTTGAGGTCGAGGCGGTCAAAGGCATCAAGACAAAGGACGTCATCTCCTTTATTTGGAGAAACATCATCACCCGGTTTGGGGTGCCTATGTCTATGGTTTTTGACAATGGTCATCAGTTTGAAACGCCTGCCCTCAAGGATTGGTTGGGAGATCAGGGAATCTCGCATTGTTTTGCATCTGTTGGCCGGCCCCAAGCAGACGGTCAGGTTGAAGCCTTCAACAAACTCATCTCAGACGGCATAAAAAAGAAGATCGAAAGAGCCGGTGGCCTATGGGCGGATGAGTTACCTCACGTCCTTTGGGCCATCAGAACACTGAAAAGGGGGCAACCGGTGAAACCCCGTTTCTCATGACATATGGCACTGAAGCGGTTTTGCCAATTGAACTCTATGAGCCAACACTCCGAGTCATGCTCTATGACGAGAAGGCTAACTGGGAGGCCATGCGCCTAGCATTGGACTCACTCCCAGAACGCAGGGGCAACGCTGCCTTGCGTCATGAGATATACCGTCTGAGAATGACGAGGGCTTACAACAAGAGAGTATGCAAACGACCTCTCAAAGTTGGGGACTTCGTACTACGAAAAATGGAAGCCACTTGCAGGGCAAATGAGCAAGGGAAGCTGACCCCCAATTGGGAAGGCCCCTACCGGATTTATGATGAAGTCAGAGGCGGCACCTACCGCCTGGAAACCCCAGACGGTAGAAAGCTACCTAGAACCTGGAATATAGATACCTTAAAGATGTACTATTTCTAGGGAGATCATTTTTTGTAAATAGAGTAAATGAATGAGAGAAATTCTTTATTTCAATTTCTTTTTGTACACCAAGGTCCCAATGTGAACAAAACATATGGGCATCGCCTAAGTCCCAATGTGAACGAACACATACGGGCATTTTCTAAAACCTACTTGTGTAATGCACAACCAGGCATCCGTTTGCCCAAATTGAAAGCGAAATGCCAAGTATCTAACTTAGACGTTTAAAGGCACCGAGCCAATATATTTAAACCGCCTGTTCTACCCATGAGCAGGCATCCGGCAACGCCCTTCCGGGTGAAATTGTCGAAGAGAACATCTCCCTTCTGGGTGGTACATTGTTCTAAGCGTCAACTACTCGGACGGTGTTAACCGACTTGGTTAAGTTTGTTATCGTTTGATTGACCTATTGCGAACAAGCTAGCCGGTATTTACCCCAGGGTAATACAGACGGCAGATATAAATCTTGTGGGGCAGACGGCTATTGCCAAAAAGCAACTCAGCCGGCAACTACGCCCAAAACTAGTGGCACTTACAAAAGATTCACTGGCTGCTACCCCAAGGTACCCCAGTCGGCGAAACTACATTTTAAGTCACAACCACTGTGGCCCCAAGGCAGTCCAGGCGGTAAGGCAGAATTCTGCCACCAATCGGCCTTGACTCACAATACAAGCGGTCGCATAGACCCCCGATTTCATTCTATCGCTAGCACAACTTTAGCGGAAATCAGCGCCTTAGCATGCGCCTGACCTATCTCCGCCTGGCCTAAAACCTGTTAAATATTGCTCTGGATAAGTATGGGCGGCTATTTGCTTAGTTTTTGCACTAAACAACCACCCACCCAGGGGTAGGCATGCATAGTCAACACATCCGGCAATATTATGCAAAAAAAAAAAAAAAAAAAAGAGCAAACAATGGAAAAAATAGAACAAGTGTTGCAAAGATGACCGACTCAGTCGGCATATAATCATATTAACATCAAGATTGTTCAATTGTTAGCCGGACCCCTTTCCGTTAAGAGATACAATAAAAGCACACGACATGCAGGCCGGAAAATTAGAAGACAAAGAGCTTATGGCTGAGGCGGAAGCTGATCCGGGTCCTGCGAGGTGGCTCCTGGGGCAGAAGGGATAATCTCTTCTTGATTCTCTCCCCCTTCTGAGTCGATCTCCGCCTGCATGGCCTCGATCTGTTTCCGGACCCACTCCTCATAAGGCTCTGGAGCCGGCTGCTTCGATTCCTCGGCCTCAATGGCAAGATCAGCGTATTTGTGGGCGAGCTCCCAGACGGTATACTCCGTGTCTGGATGAACCAGGGACCAAGCCTTTTGCATTCGAGTGACGCAGTCTTGCTCATTCTCTTCGATGAGCCGACTCTGTTCAGCCTCTAGCGTAGATTTGAAGTTGTCGCTGGCCTTGGCCGCCTCCTTCTTCAAGCGGACATTGTCAGCAAGGAGAGTTGTATTCTCCTTCCTGGCCAGCTCCAGAAGTTGGGAAGAGTCGGTCATGCTCTTCAGTTCCGCCTCAGCATTCTCCTTCGCCGCCTAGAGGTTGAAGATCTTGGTGCTAGCTTCATTGAGAGCCTGCTGCAGAGCTTTGATGGAGTCCGCCTGTTTCATGATTATGCCTTTAGTCTCTAATTCATGCATCATCATGGAATATTGGGAAACGTTATGTGCCTCAGACGCATCCCGTTTAGCCCGTCTTACCTCCTCGCATTTGCGGGCGTAGGCCTTCTTCAGCCCCTCCACGCGCAGCATTGACTGCAAACAACCCAAGCGGTGTTAGAAGAGGTCAGACGACATAATAACTTGGAATAAAGTGAGAGCATATACCTCAGCCAAGCCGACCATAACTTGGTCGGCATTGAAGGTATTGACCCCGGGGATCGCCTCCTTCTCATCTCTCGGAATGGCCTTCAGCATGGCCCGGGCGTACTACCTACGTTCATCAAATTGAGTGCTAAGCTTACAGACGGACAAAAACTCCTCGTCTCGAAGAAATTCGTGCTTAGGCACCCAATTTCTGGGTACACTTATTAACTCCCCATTGGAGAGGTGTGTTGTAGTCTGTTCGAAGAATTTAGACTCGATTATTCGCTCGTGTATTGCTAGGTGTTGCCGTCCGAAAACTTAAGATTAGGGTCGTATGTATAGGCTAGGGTGTGGACAAGAGACATCGTGCAAGAAATAATTGCACCGCTGGAGAATTACGTGTATCGTGGCATAGTGCGTATGCCGTGACGTGACGCTTTTTCCATCACATGGTGCGTTGCGCCGTGGCGCGGTTCATTGTGTTGTGTTATGGTGCAGCGCAATTTCAGCAGAATGTTTTAATTATGCTAAAACCATTAGATTACGAAGATAATTATTCTTGACAGCCACTCTAAACACGTTTTCTACTTGTTACAAATTAGGGTTAGGTCAAGGCTTAGGTGATTGGGCTTGATGAAGGTTGTGTAGATGGGTTTAGGCGGGTTTTGCTAAATATGAACGAAAGGGAAAAGGCTTGAGTCGACGTTTGGACTAAAAAGGATTAGATTAGGGAAAAATTAATTGGGCTAAAGGATAGAATTTCAAGCAATTCTTAGTTTTATTGTGCAACTTGACCAATTAGCGATAAAAGATCATTCATCACTAAGTTTTAGATCGAGGAGGCACGATTAGGTGTCTACAAATATTCACCTACACCACTTTAACTAATATTAGTGTTCTATACATAAGATTAAACATAGTCATGTTGGTACTTGCTAGAATCGTCTTAATTTATAGTTTTCGTATATAATTTTTTTTATACTTATTGATAATTAAAGAAATTATCGGTCAAACTCATATGTTAGGTTGGCAAATATGCCGGTCAAATTGCATACGTTTATTATAATGTTCTTGGTGTTTTTCTAAGTTGTACCTTTTCTTATATTTAATATTTTTTTTGTTTTGAAACTCATTTGATGATGCTCTGACATCCATTAGTAATATGACATTTATGATGACACTTTTCATTTTAAATTGATTAAAAAAAAGGTACGTCTTAAAAAAAACAAAGAACCAAAAGGGCAAAAAAATGGAAAAATTATGTTTGTATCAGCAAAATTAACAGAATTTTTAATGTCATGTTAGTAGTGTGGGCATAATAGATACGTAACATAAAATATAAAGATATTTTGTTTAACTTTAAAAAAGTAGTGGTACAATGTAAAATAGTGAATAACACAAGGGTACGACGTAGACAAATCCAAAAAAAATTATTAAATATATATAAAAAAAAAAACTCTAACCAATTACAATGCGACATGTGTCCAATTTAACCTTTCAAACAAGTTAAGGCTTCCAAACGGAGGGTGTGAAACAAAAGTCATGTGCGGTAATGTAGTCATTTCAAGCGTTGTTTTAGAGATATCTCATTAAGCTGTCAAATAATACCACTGGAGTTTGAGTGGTATAAAATACACTCTGTGGTACAAACTACATTCTTAGCAGTACTTTTCATTAGAGTTTCATTGGAACGAAATATAGACTTGATCAACGGTAGTGGACCCTATAATTTTTGGACCGTTTTGCATGTGAATATATGTCTAAAAAATATAAGTAGGGTCCATATCACTTTTTTTTCTATTCCTATCTCTCTCTTCCTTGTACCTTTAATATTTTTTTAATAGTTATGAGACATGGTGAAATTGTCTTCCAACACCCCATTTATACTTCCTTCAAACAAGTTACCAACCCATCACATTCTATTTTAAGCATATTGTCACGACCCACACATTCCACCCCTCACTAGGGCCACTGGACGGGAGGCAACAATCGTGGCCAGGGTGAATGCCCTTGGTGCGCACTGGCTAGGCCAGAGACACCCTCCCCCTATAGAGCTTTATATTGCTACTGTGCTGTCACCCTAGTGAACACCCAAGTGACAGTAACACAATAATGGGCTATTTGGGGACCCAAATGAAGTCCGATTGAGCCCAAATTTGGGGGTCCACCATTTTTAGGCCCAATGAACACCATGGTGATGTTAGATTTTGAAGGAGAAGTCCGGAAGGTTCCAGAATACTCAAGGAGACTCGAGATGCATCCGGAAGCTTCTAGAACCTCCTAGGACATCCTTGAATCATCTGTAAATTCTAGAGTTGTGTAGATAATTCTAGAGTCCTGTACATAGAGGGAATGTACTAAAGAAATGTATAGAATACTCTAGAAAGGATTAGATCTAGAACCCTCCATTTGAGGAGGTTAGTGAAGGTTCTAGGCCATGCTTAGAACACTATAAATAGGGGACTTGGCCTTCATTTGGAGGCATCTCAGAAAATACTTGTAAACACTCTCTCTCAAGATATAAAAGCATCCAAAATATTTATATCCTCTTGTGTTCTCAACATTCCTTAACTTTCGTTGCACACTCTTGCTTGAAGCATTTCGGGGTTAAGCCTTGACTAGCATCCGAGGGAGGGAAGTTAGTAGGCTAGCGTGCATAAGACTAGGGGAATTAGTTAGCACGTGACAACGTGGTATCAGAGCAGCTACGGTCGCGGGGGACTATAGTACTGTTGAGCTTTGTTAGCAAGTTGTGAGCGAAGGAGCAAGGACGGCAAGGACGCTAGTGCTTCACAAACAACCGAGGGCTATGCGCCTGAGGCTCTCATTCAAGCTGTCCAAAAGCTTGAGAAGCGAGTGAATAAAGTTGATGAGAGATCGGCCAAAGCCGAAGTTGCTGCTTGCGACATGACCGATTCTGTCGGCAAGGTCGAGAATGAAGTTATTACGCTCAAAGGGCAGTTAGGGGAACTAGACAATCGTCTAGAGGAGGTATCCCTTGATGCTCAATCACTCGCTGATCAGGCTTTTGAGAAGATGATGGGCGAGATGGCGAAAATGCGTGAGGAGTTCACGGGGGAACTCCTTGCTTTGAAGAAGGAGAATGAGCTCCTCAAGGAGGAACTCACGTTGCTAAAAAGGACCAAGGTGGCTGGGGGCGCCACCATTCAAGTCGATCCTAAGGTGGAAATTCCCAAGCCTCCAAAGTATCATGGAAAGAGGGATGCTCGGGAAATTGACAACTTCCTATGGAGCATGGAGCGATACTTTGAGGCTGTGCACTTGGAGGAGGATGCCTCCAAGATTAATGCTGTCACTATGTATCTCGGAGATGATGCCATTCTGTGGTGGAGAAGGCTTGAACAAGACATCAAGAGTGGTTCATGTTCCATCCTTACATGGGACCAATTCAAGGAAGATTTCAAGAAGCAATTCCGCCCGCATGACGCAGCCAAGGTCTCCATGATGAAGCTGCGTGAACTCAAGCATAGCAGCACCATCAAGGAGTACATCAAGCAATTTACAACCCTCGTGCTCGAAGTTGATAATTTGCCAGAGGCTACACAACTTATATATTTCATTGGAGGGTTGCAACGATGGGCTCAACAAGAGGTAGAAAGGAGGAACGTTCAAACACTTGCTGAGGCCATCGCAGCTGCAGAGTCCTTGGTTGATTACAGGGGCACAAGGAAGGAAGGGCGTAGCAACGGCAGCAAGGGAAAAGGTGGGGGAGCTAAGCCCACCGATCGAAGCAGCACCAATAGCAACAAGACGGTGAAAAAGGACAAGGCAAAGGGATCATCGTCGTCTTCTTCATCATCTGACAAGCCCAACAACAGGGGCTGTTACTTGTGCGGAGGGCCGCACTGGGCAAGGGATTGCCCTGGGAGACAGAAGCTCAGCGCCATCATAGCTTCGGGCGGTGAATCGTCGGGGGACGATGCACAAATGGGGTCATTGCGCCTCTTTAGTAGCGTACGGGCCACACCAAAAGCTGAGGAGAGCACCAAAGTGGTCCAGGTAAGCACGTTACCTCGCCCGAAGGGCTCACTTATGTTTGTTGATACATTAGTGAATGGGAGAGCTTCTAAGGCACTCGTGGACTGTGGTGCCTCACACAACTTCATTACGGAGAAGGAAGCAATGAAGTTGGGAATCAAGTACACCAAGGAACCGGGGAGGATCAAGACGGTCAACACCTCGCCCGTTCCTATCCTTGGTGTAGCGCATAAGGTGCCTATTTGTCTGGGACAATGGAGTGGCACCATAAATCTCACAGTCGTGCATATGGACGACTTCTCTTTGGTGTTGGGACTTGAGTTCATCGACACAGTAAGGCCCTTTTCTTTTGAAGCGGACGGGTCAATTATGATAAAAAAGGATCAAGGGTCATGGTCCGTTCCTGTCACACGAGAAGAAGTTGAAGCCAAGACAATCTCAGCAATCCAGGTGTCCAGGGGGATCAAAAAGGGACAAGAGACTTTCTTGGCTGCATTGGTGGAGGAAGAGGAGCCCCATGGGAATGAGGTTCCATCAGAAATCTCCGGAGTCCTTGTAGAGTATAAGGATGTGATGCCTCCGGAGCTACCAAAGAGACGACCTCCTAGAAGGGAGGTGGATCACGAGATTGAGCTGGAGCCAGGGACCAAGCCTCCAGCCATGGCACCATACCGCATGGCCCCACCAGAGCTCGAGGAATTGAGGAAGCAATTGAAGGAGCTGCTGGAAGCAGGGTTCATTAGGCCCTCAAAGGCACCATTTGGAGCACCAGTACTATTTCAACGCAAGCATGATGGTAGCTTGCGAATGTGCATTGACTATCGGGCTCTCAACAAGATCACTGTCAAGAACAAGTATCCAATCCCGTTAGTCGCCGATTTGTTCGATTGACTCGGCAAAGCACGGTACTTCTCCAAGTTGGACCTGCGATCGGGGTATTGGCAGGTACGCATCGCCGAAGGGGACGAAGCGAAGACGGCATGCGTGACCAGGTATGGTTCTTATGAGTTCTTGGTGATGCCTTTTGGACTCACCAACGCCCCTGCTACTTTTTGCACCTTAATGAATAAGATTTTTCGGCCTTTCCTTGATAAATTTGTAGTCGTCTATCTCGACGATATCGTCGTGTATAGCGACAACTTACAAGATCATGTGGAGCATTTGAGACAGGTGTTCCAGGTCTTACGAGAGAACGAGCTTTATGTGAAGCAAGAGAAGTGCTCGTTCGGACAGGAGGAGGTGTCATTCCTGGGACACCATATTAGAGCCGGAAAGATAATGATGGAGCATGACAAGGTGCAAGCCATCAGGGAATGGGAGGAGCCCAAGAACGTGTCGGAACTACGTTCTTTCCTTGGGCTCGCCAACTATTACAGGCGGTTCATCATGAGCTACTCAGCACGGGCGGCGCCATTGACTGACTTGTTAAAGAAGAAGGCACAATGGTGTTGGAGCGACAAATGTCAAGAGGCCTTTGATGACTTGAAAGATGCCGTCACCAAAGAGCCCGTATTAACACTGCCCGACTACTCAAAGCCATTCGAGCTACACACTGATGCCTCAGATTTTGCTATCGGAGGAGTTCTCATGCAAGAAGGGCATCCAGTGGCCTATGAGTCACGTAAGCTCAATGACACTGAGAGGAGATATCCAGTGCATGATAAGGAGATGACAGCTATCATTCATTGCTTGCGTGTCTGGAGACATTATTTGCTTCGGAGTCGGTCCACCATCTATACCGACAATGTTGCAACAAGTTACTTCCAAAATCAAAAGAAGCTAAGCCCCAAGCAAGCTCGATGGCAAGACTTCCTGGCTGATTTTGACTACGCTATGGAGTACAAGCCAGGGAAGGTGAATGTAGTTGCTGATGCTCTAAGCCGCAAGGCAATCTTTGCTAGCGTGAGCAGCATAGCTAGCACCCTCCTTGATCGAATCAAGGACGGTTTAAAGGAGGATTCTATGGCCAAGAGTTTGATGGACTTGGCTAACGAGGGAAAGACCCGACGCTTCTGGATAGAGGATGGGATACTCTACACCGTCGGACGTCGCACCTATGTGCCTAAGTGGGACAACCTTAGGCGGGACATCATGAAGGAGTGTCATGATTCATTATGGGCTGGTCACCCTGGGATACAGCGGACAATGGCACTCTTGGAGGAGGTATACTACTGGCCTCACATGCGGGACGATATAGAGGCCTATGTGAAGACTTGTCTTGTGTGCCAACAAGACAAGGTAGAGCAACGTGTGCCAGCAGGACTCTTGGAGCCCTTGCCTATACCAGAGAAGCCATGGGAAAGCGTCTCAATGGATTTCATATCTGCCTTGCCCAAGTCAGAGGGGTTTGGCTCTATCATGGTAGTAGTTGATCGCTTTTCCAAGTATGGGACTTTTATACCGGCACATAAGGATTGCACAGGGGAGCAAGCCGCCAAGTTATTCTTCAAGAATGTGGTCAAGTACTGGGGCTTGCCAAAGAGCATCGTCAGCGACCGTGATCCAAGGTTCACCACCAAACTTTGGACGGAGCTTTTCAAGTTGCTAGGGTCAGGTCTACATTTCTCCACAAGCTTCCACCCGCAGACGGATGGGCAGACAGAGCGAGTGAACGCTTTGTTGGAGCTCTATTTGAGGCATTTTGTGAGTGCCAATCAACGAGATTGGGCAAAGCTCATAGACATTGCCCAATTCTCCTTTAATCTGCAGCGGTCCGAGGCAACCCAGCAAAGCCCCTTTGAGATAGTCATGGGTCAACAACCCTTGACTCCACAAGCAGTTGTATCGGGCTACACGGGTAGCAGTCCCGCTGCCTACAGATTAGCTAAGGGATGGCACGAGCAGCTCGACATCACCAAGGCTTACTTGAATAAGGCCGCTAAGAAGATGAAGAAGTGGGCCGACAAAAACAGGCGCCCATTGGAGTTTCAAGAAGGCGACCTAGTCATGGTGAAGCTCTTGCCGCACCAATTCAAAGTCTTCCGCAAGGTGCATAAGGGGCTAGTGCGGAAGTATGAAGGGCCATTCCCGATCATTAGGAAAGTCGGGAAAGTTTCCTATAAGCTTGAGCTACCTCCCAAGCTGAAAATACATCCGGTGTTCCATGTTAGCATGTTGAAGCCTTACCATGCCGATCTAGAGGATCAGACCAGGGGTAAATCACAACGGGCACCTACGGCCGTGGTAGCATCATTTGAAAGGGACATCGAGAGCATCGAGGCAAAGAGAGTCATAAGGCGTCGAGGTGTGCCAAGCTACAACGAATACTTTGTTCGTTGGAAGGGTCTCCCGGACAGCGAGGCCACATGGGAAAAAGAAGAAGATTTATGGCAATTTGCGGACAAGATCGAGGCATTCGAGTCGGGATCTTGACGAGGGCGTCAAGACTTAGGTGGGGGAGCATGTCACGACCCACACATTCCACCCCTCACTAGGGCCACTGGACGGGAGGCAACAATCGTGGCCAGGGGGAATGCCCTTGGTGCGCACTGGCTAGGCCAGAGACACCCTCCCCCTATAGAGCTTTATATTGCTACTGTGCTGTCACCCTAGTGAACACCCAAGTGACAGTAACACAATAATGGGCTATTTGGGGACCCAAATGAAGTCCGATTGAGCCCAAATTTGGGGGTCCACCCTTTTTAGGCCCAATGAACACCATGGTGATGTTAGATTTTGAAGGAGAAGTCCGGAAGGTTCCAGAATACTCAAGGAGACTCGAGATGCATCCGGAAGCTTCTAGAACCTCCTAGGACATCCTTGAATCATCTGTAAATTCTAGAGTTGTGTAGATAATTCTAGAGTCCTGTACATAGAGGGAATGTACTAAAGAAATGTATAGAATACTCTAGAAAGGATTAGATCTAGAACCCTCCATTTGAGGAGGTTAGTGAAGGTTCTAGGCCATGCTTAGAACACTATAAATAGGGGACTTGGCCTTCATTTGGAGGCATCTCAGAAAATACTTGTAAACACTCTCTCTCAAGATATAAAAGCATCCAAAATATTTATATCCTCTTGTGTTCTCAACATTCCTTAACTTTCGTTGCACACTCTTGCTTGAAGCATTTCGGGGTTAAGCCTTGACTAGCATCCGAGGGAGGGAAGTTAGTAGGCTAGCGTGCATAAGACTAGGGGAATTAGTCAGCACGTGACAATATGCTCTCCAAAGGTTGTATCATTGTGGACTAATCAAAAGTCGTTTTAATATTAGAAGTCCAGCTAAAGATCGTTTTATTCTAAATATTTTTTCCATAACAAAATTCATAATGCTTCTTAAACTAATGCTATATTATAAATAGTATACATTGCCCTGTGGCAACATGATAAATTTAATGAATAATGATGTCAACCATAACGGTTCTATTTCCATATTATGACCAAGAGGCCAAGATGAGCAAGATTGAAAGTACATACTACACCCTTGATTTATACATTGCTCCGTGTCATTCCAGTGGTCACAACAGGGATTTACCTACAAACTGTTGAGTGGAAAAGGATCTTGCTACACAGTTCATACATCTGTACAGCTATACGCAATAATATTCACGATTCTACTTCATCCCAAACTTTGCGAAGGAGTTGGTATCTGATGACATTGTTTTGGTGATTTTGCAACATTTTATGATTTTCTTTTACTTGAGCAGGAAATGACTGGACACCCTCACTGAGCATGGTTTGGAGTGGTGAATCCAGTTCATCTAATTTATCGTCACTAGTGTTTGACCTTCTAAGCACTGATCCACTTCTTAGTAACTGGGATGGGCTTTGTCTTCCTAAATTTACCCCAAGTGCACTTGCTAGTGAATATGGTGTCGGAGGAGAATAGGATACTACAGGTGCTGTGCAAGGACAATTCATGATAGACCCTTCATCTTCGTCATGAACACTCTGCAAAAAATAACATTATTAGCAAGTTGAACTGCAGATCATTCTGCGAGAATTCAGAATGTGTTGCAGCCTCTTGTAGCTGACCAACTTAATTGCATGTGCTCCTTATAAGATGTCATCACACATTGACAACCAATTAAAAAAGCAGGTGGGAAAAGAAGATAAGCAGGTAATTGAAGGTGGACATTGAGAGGAAAAATATGTTTTGTTCGGCTAACCTGAGCATCCAATGCTTCAAAGACGGCAGCTGGGATTTTGTCTGAGCAAAATTCATCAGAAACAAAATTTTCAAGAATCCTTTTAATGATATGGGCACCAAATGAAGGGCATACCTGCAAAGATAGAAATTACCAAGGTCCAGAGCTTGATTGCAAGAATATGATAGTTTCAAAGGATTTTTTCCCAAATTAAGCTTTATACGGAAATTATTTACGAAATTGGTCTCGTGGCAAAAGTATTTCCCAAACTAAGCTTCTGAAGTGAAACGCTGTCTCGGACAGCGTTTTACACTCAGTTTTTTTTTAAAAAAAAATCAAGACATAAAACGCTGCCTCAGGCAGCGTTTTATGGTAGTTTGACTTTTTTCAAAAACTTCGTATTTCATACCTGTTTTATACAAATAAACGCTGCCTGAGGCAGCATTTATATCTTTAAATGAAACGCTGCCTCAGGCAGCGTTTATTGTACAAGCATAAAACGCAGCCTGAGGCAGCATTTTTATCTGTACATTAAACGCTGCCTCAGGCAGCGTTTCTTGCGGGAATTATAACGAATTCCAGGCCTTTTTTTCTCAATCTCTTTCACGCAATTTACACTCTCTCTCTCACTAACTCTCATTGTCAGCAACAAAGAACCACAGCCGTTGCCAACGCCTCCCCTGCCGTACCGCCGCCCCTGCCGCCGCCAAAGTGGACGGAAGTTATTGCCGGCATTGTCTCACTCACTCTTTAAATCCGGGTAAACCCTAAATTCGTAGTACATTGTTGAATTTTACATTGAATAGTTGGTAGTAGATAGTTGTTGTATGTTGTAGCAAATTGTGATGTAAATTTTATTAATTTGTTGCTAATTAGTAATGAAATGTGATAAATTGTTGATAATTATTGATGATAATGTGGTACATTGTTGAGGAAAAATATAGACGAAATTGTTGATTAAATTGTCGACGAAATTGTTGATGAAATTGTCAATGATAATGTGGTTTGTTTTTGATGAAATTCTTGATGAAATTGTTGATGGTAATGTGGTCTATTATTGTGAAAAAAATGATAAAATTGTTGATGGTAATGCGGTATTAGTATGTTGATAGTTGCATACGGTACTAAGAGTTTTTGAAATTGGTGATGAAAATGTTGATAATGAGAATGGACTTGTTTCATTGTTGTCATATTAGCTACATATGTAGGTTCTCGAAATTTGATATAACTTTCCATTATCGAAGCTATGTATGTTATGTATTGTTAAATTAGGGTTTTTTTGACGTTGTTTTAGAATTCGATTATCCTTAAATGTGTTTTGGTTGGTATGTAGAATATGGCTTCACAAAATGTAGTGTTGTTATGCCGGTGGGGAGGTGAAATTATGTGCGATGGATCAAATGTTGAGTACAGTGGAGGGAATATGGAACTTATAACACTTGAACCGAACATGACTGTGAATGATCTGATGAATGAGGTTCACAGTAGTATCGGCTCAAACCCAATGAATGCTGAACTGAACCTTAAAATGAGGTGTGAGACTGGGCATGGGGTTCAAGTGTTACATGTCTCCACAAACAAACATTTAAAAGCTTTGAGAAGCATTGTTATAATGAAGGGTGTTCCCAATGAGATATATGTAGAAACAGTGCCTATATGTACCCAACAAAGTACTTGGGCAGAACAACATCCTACATATGTCTCCGATTACAACACCGCGTCCTTCCAAGGCCCTTCAAACCACATTCCATCGAATGAATATGGGATGGGAACTTTCAGTCGCTTGCTGCATGATGATCAATTTCAGATGCCGTTTAGTCCTCATATAGCATCACCTGCACATGCGGGGGGCTGTGTGACAATGTTTGGCCAATCCGGTCCTTCAACATCAAACACCGTGGCTCCGTCACCGATGCGAGAAGAGGTTCAAGAATCACCGTCTCAAGAAGACCCGAGTCATTTTGATAATATTGTAAATAACGAATTGTCGGTGTACGATGTGTATGCGGATACAGATGATGAGGATGATAATGGGGAGGAGTATGATAGGCTTGATGACATGGATCTTGAAGATGGGCAGATGGAAATTGATGAGCCCTTGGTTAGAACTGCAGTACCCTGGTTTAGTCAGATAAATGAGAATTATGAAGTTGATGAGTATTGGGCCAATTCAGGGAGTCATACATCATTTGTTCCAGGGGGAGAATTCGAGAAGGGGATGTACTTTGACAGTAAGAAAACGCTTCAAGAAATGGTGAAGATGTATTCTATACAGAGAAATCAATTCTACACCACAGTCACCTCAAATGAGAGTGTCCTTCATCTGCGTTGCAAGAAGAAATGTGGATGGTCTCTAAGGGGTACCAGGACAAGTGAGCACTCGCGTGGCTTCACCATACTCACATACAAAGGTCCGCATCGGGAGAACTGTGTTACCGAATTACTATCTAATGATCACCCACACTTGGATTCGTCCATAATATCTGAGTTTGTGAAGTCCTTTGTGCAGAAAGATCCGACTCTAAAAGTTGAATTCATTCAGGAACTCATCTCCAAGCAATTCCATTTTGAAGTTCCGTATAAAAGAGCATGGTATGCCAAGGACAAAGCCATCACTCAAATTTTTGGGGATTGGGAGAGTTCTTACAGCAGACTTCCTCAGTTCATGCAAGCACTGCAACAGTCAAACCAGGGAACCGTAGTCATATGGAAACACAAAGCTCTAGTGGAGGGTAGGTATACCAGCAACATGGAAGTATTTGAACGAGTGTTTTGGGCATTTGGTCCTTGTATCGATGGTTTCAAACATTGTATGCCTGTTATCTGTATCGATGGGACGCACTTGTACGGGAAGTATAAAGGAACACTTTTGGTTGCTACAGGTGTGGATGGAAACTTCCAAGTATTTCCACTAGCATTTGCGTTGGTTGAGGGGGAAAACATTTCCAGCTGGTCTTGGTTTATGAGCTGTCTTCGGGATAGAGTTACGCAACGAGATGGCTTATGTGTTATATTTGATCGACATGCAGGGATTATTGCAGCAATGAATGATCTTAACATTGGATTCACTCAACCCCGAGCCTATCACAGGTTTTGTGTTCGTCACTTGGCTTCAAACTTGAAATCTCACGTGCGAAGCACCATCACGAGAGATACGTTCAAGGCTGCTGCGTACCAAAGACAAGAAAGAAAACTGCAAGCTGACTTGTTTTCGATTGGTCAGGCATGTACGAAATCGTTACAGTATATTGCCCAAGTGTCGTTTCCTACGTGGTCTTTGTTTCACGACGGTGGTCGCAGACATTGGATATGTACAACAAACTTCTATGAGACATTTAACAATGTTTTGAAAGGTGCTCGGTTCATGCCAGTTATGTCCCTTGTTGAGTTAACTTTCCACAGAGTTAACAGGTACTTCACCTTAAGAAGAGAATCAGCTGAGACCAGGGCCGAACAGGGACTTGCATATCCCCCAAAGGTCACTGCTATTTTGGAGAAGAACACAGCAAAAGCAAGATACCACAAGGTGGATGCCTATAACAGCCATAGACACACTGTTAACTTCCAGTTGAGAACCTGTACATGCAACAAACCCCTGATATTCCACCTTCCATGCTCTCATGTTCTAGCAGTGTGTGCGACTTATTCACTGTCCGAGAGGCCGTGGGTGGACCCTTTCCTGCAATCGGATGCGTATATGAACACGTATGCACCACAGTTCTGGCCTATTCCATGTGAGACCACTTGGACGCAGTACATAGGACCTAGACTCATCCCGGACGCAGAGGAAAAGGTCGGCCAAAGTCAAAGCGCATACGCAATGAAATGGATGACACTAACCGACCTAGGACTAAATGCAGCCGCTGTCACCAACAAGGTCACAATCGCAAAACGTGCCCAGCTAGATCAACCGAAACATAAGCTTGTATTTGTTTAGCTATAGTAGTAGAACAGTAGATTCATGTAGTAGTTGATTAATGACGTTATGTAACATTTGTAACGCTTGGATTATATTTGAGATTTGGTGACTTATATTTCGTACTTGTCTTTTACCTGTGACAGTCATGTCAATTTCATTGACTAGTAATTCTGTTTTTTAATTGGTTTGGCCATATTGTTTTGAATGAACAGATATCATGGTCGGACACGATTGGATACCAGGACCACTTGACCCTTCTGTCCTTACACTGCAGGATAGACATCGGAGTGTTGACATATGGGAGCAGACGGTAATTTCTCACGTGCCATTTCATATACAGATTTGTCTTGTTTTTTTGTATACCTGACCCTTATTTACAGTTTTTAAATGAATTACCAGGTGGACATAGCGGAAATGTTGGGGTGCAGGCACTTGAGGTCCGGTGGGCAGTCGATCCACGCGTTCTTCAGTACGTCGACTGGGTTGGCTTTGGTGGTATTCATCGCGTGGGCTACAGAGAAATAGATCGAGGGCTTATCACAGCATTAGTTGAGAGATGGAGGCAGGAGACACACTCCTTCCATCTTCCTGTGGGGGAGGCGACAGTCACGCTGCGGGACGTCGCGATACTCACACGCCTTCCCATCCATGGGAATGCGGTGACAGGAGGTGTGGTACTTGACCCCGCAGGTTTAGTAGGTCGGGTTTTAGGGGTTCAGCTAGAGCCAAACGAGATCAGGGGCAGCGCGCTGAGGACCGGTTGGCTACGCGACACTTTTGGACATTTACCTCAGGACGCTGACGACGCCACAGTGCAGAGATACGCCCGAGCTTACTTGTTCCTGCTCATCTCGGGCGTGCTCTTTGGAAATAAGAGCGGAAGCCATCTTCAGATTATTTACCTGCAGCTGTTAGACCACGACTGGGATGAGATCCGTGGATACAGTTGGGGTAGTGCTTGTTTGGCGGTCTTGTATCGCCATCTGTGTAGAGCATCACAGCGTGGAGCACAGCTGATTGGAGGTCCTTTGGTTGTGCTACAGGTAAACCTCATCATTATCCTTAAGCCTAGTTTGATAATGACTTGACGTTATTTATGCTTTACCTTTTATTTGATTTTTAAAACAGCTATGGGCTTGGGAGCACATCCATGTAGGGAGACCAGGTAGGCCTGTTGTACACCGTCCAGGGCAGCTGGACCAGGACGATCAGTACGCAGCATACGATGCTCCCCCGCTCCCTCAACCCGATCAGGCATACGGTTGTAGGTTCGTAACATTATACTTGTGTACTCAAATTTTGTTATAATTAGCTAGTACAACTTCTTAAATAATTTGTTGCCACAGGTGGGTGGTTCCCAGACTAACACATGCGCATACAGCGAGAGGTCTTCTCTACTACCGTGACGCCCTCGATCGACTCTCGGATGAACAGGTGGAATCTTGCACTAAATTTGTAATCGTTTGTTTACTCTTTATACTGTTTATTGGCATTGCCCTAACCTATTTACGATATATCCTTGTTGCAGATGACATGGGATCCCTATTCTGCTGTGTTGGTAGAGGCCATGCCGGAACACTTGCTCGAGCATCGTGCTGAGTGGCTTGCCAGGACCCCCATGATCTGTTTCGAGGTCGTGGAGAGCCACCTACCGGACCGAGTGTTGCGACAGTTCGGACTTCACCAGCCTATCCCCATGCCCTTGCCCTATCCCCATGCCCTGTGACACTAGTATTCGCCTCCACGGCATTGACCGTCGTGGAAAGTTGGAGACAAACTGGGCAGGAGCATCATCAATTCATTGAGCTTTGGGACTAGCGGTTGGAGTCCATCGTTGACGGTCACCTGTTTCAGGGTGTTATGGATCCGCGTGATCCTTACATGGTATGGTACACGCAGATTACACGCCTTTTCATCAACCCTACCTACACCCCACCGTCCACGCACTACCATCCAGCTTATGATGTTATCAGCGGACTTGTGAGTTTTTTCAGTTTCTTGTTTTCCAAAATTATTTGAAATTCTATATCATATTACTAATTCATGGATGAATACTGCAGGCGGGGGATATGGGTGCGATGGTTGATGCACTTTCAGATGCCTTAGCAGCCGTACCCACCAGAGCCCAGGTTGAGCGGGTGCGAGATATGGGCATACATAGCTTGCAGAGATATGGCCATGGCCATCTCGTCCACCCCAGGGACGATCATGACCCCAACTCCTTCCATTCACAGTTCGACTTCGGACTGAGTAGTGGTGGAGGTCATACTTCGGGCTCCACACAGGCACATGATTACTTCATCCATAACACCGCTCCCGGCCATAGCCAGGATGACTCATCGTCTCGCCAGCTGACTCCTCCACCGTGGAGACCCATTCACCACCATTCAGCATTACACGAGGCGTCCGAGGCGTGTTCGTAGACGGACGGAGGACACACAGGATGGAGATCAGTTAACTCCAATACATGAGTCCGGATAGTATTAGTTAGTTGATCCTTTTGTGGTACTTAGATATTTAACAATGTTGTATATAACTCTTACATTATTAATACAAGAAATGTTTTCTAAATGACTCTGTACAATTTGAAGTTTATTTCCCTTATTTGTCTGAATTTGACTTTTGTTAGTGAAACTATATCTTTTATATCCGTTATATGTATCAAGCAGCATATATTTGGTCTCCTGCACTTAAAGTGCTGTTTCACGATGGTTATCATGTTGTTGGGGTTGTTTCCAGTGTTTGATGGTTGTCGGTGGTGGTCGATGGTGGTGGAAAGGTTGGGGCTGGTGGTGGGAATGCTCTTGCGTTGTTTAGGGTGTTTTATGGTAGTTTATGGGTGGTTGAGAGTGGCGGCCGGTGGTGGTGGGGGAGGTGGTTGATGGTGGTGGGGGTGGTGGTTAATGATGGGGGTGGTGGGAATGTCCTTGCGTTGTTTAGGGTGTTTTGCATTGCATAGGGGTGGTCGAGAGTGGCGGCCGGTGGTGGTGGGGGAGGTGTTTGATGGTGGTGGATGGTGGTGGTTAATGATGGGGGTGGTGGGAATGTCCTTGCGTTGTTTAGGGTGTTTTGCATTGCATAGGGGTGGTCGAGAGTGGCGGCCGGAGGTGGTGGGGGAGGTGGTTGATGGTGGTGGATAGTGTAGCCTCAGGCAGCGTTTTAGGCTTCAACATAAAACGCTGCCTCAGGCTGCGTTTTATGCTTCAAATAAAACGCTGCCTCAGGCTGCGTTTTATGCTTCAACATAAAACGCTGCCTTAGGCTGCGTTTTATGCTTCAACATAAAACGCTGCCTCAGGCTGCGTTTTAAAGCCCATATACATATTCCAGTATAATTTGGCAAAATATACTAGTATATTTTGCCAAAATACATACCAACAGGTCAACAAGGTAAAACACTGTCTGAGACAGCGTTTTACTTCTTGATTTTTTTAAAAAAAAAAACTGGGTGTAAAACGCTGTCCGAGACAGCGTTTCACCCCAGAAGCTTAGTTTGGGAAATACTTTTCCCACGAGACCAATTTGGTAAATAATTTACCAATAAAGCTCAATTTGGGAAAAAATCCAGTTTCAAAAGTGTAAAAGTACAAACCTCTCTTCTGATTGACTCATTCAGTAGCATGTCTTTCGGAAGCATCATAAGATCACTCAATGATTTAAGCAGAGAGAACGATTTGAAGGATGAATCATATTGAAATCCCTCGCTGTCATCATCTTCCTTATCCTCCCTTTCATCTTCTGGTGCATCATCATCATCCATGCCAAATAGGTCAGATAACCATCTAGACCAGTTTCCAATCTGCCATATATTCATGAAAGTGAATGTTTTTTAAACCATGTCATCAAAGTCAAAAATTTGTACCCTTTCGTTTAATAGAAAAATGCTACAATATACTGCCATAGTCAAACCTTATCAACTTTGACCCTTGTTTACCATAAAAGACTTTTTAACAATATAATCACAAAGATGTCTTCAGATAATAAGTACATAACTCGTCATCTATAGCAACAAATTAATGGTCAAAGTTGACAAGCTTGAACTATTAGGCAAATTTGGCCTAACGGCTCAAAATGGGCATCGTAAGTCAGTATCTGGAAAGTAATGCAAGCCAGAAAGGCAAATCTGTCCAGGACTGCCTATTCTGAAAGAACTTGTCGGGAAAAAAAAATATATATATGAAGTATCTATTAGGATCTATTGATAAAACTAGATAGGAGTCCATTTTCAGACAGAAAAAGCTCAGCAGATACAGATTATTAGCAACTACTTGAAGCAGAAACATAATAATATACATAAAGTAGAAAAGCTCCATACTGCGTTTTTAAGCTGTGCACCAGAACCAAAGCTTGATCTTCCAGCTGGAACTGGGAGAACCTTCAGAAAGGTAATAGGATCAGAAACAGGATCAGTTGGAATGTCATCAGCAGATTCTCGAAGAATAGCATTAAACATGGCTACATCCAACCTTGCAACACATTGTTCCATTATCTACACCCATGATAGTACTAAATCAGTCAAGTCAGACATAGAGCATAAAATACCAGAAAATCAGCAAAGAGATTAATGAAATTTCTAAAATGATACTTCATTTTCTAATAGTTGCAACACACTTTTTCATGGTGTTTAAGAAAAGTGCGCCACACATGACTTCACACTTTTAATAAGGATAGTAGTGTAAGTTTCACACAAAAAAAAAAACCCTATCCAATTATAGTGTGTTGCAAGTATTGTGACATTTCTATATTAGGGAAGTATTGCCAATATTAAAAACATGGAGGAAATATATATTTTATTACTACGGTGCACGGTGCTATGAAACTATGTATATTGGTGATACATATGTATGTCATATTCACATTAATCACACACAAAAGAAATGATAAAGACTTGAAACTAAAGACTCTGCTGACAATTTATTAACGAATATTTGAAGTGTTGGATAAAAGGGGTGGGGGAGAAGAGCATCACTCACACTAGACATGAATGAGGGGACAAGGGCTTGTAATAGGATGACTTATAAACAGATAAAGATCCTTTTCCTCTGGACATTGAATGTCAGGTATAGCAAATCACAGAAAAAAGAAGGTAATGTACACTGCAATGTCCATGGCAGAAGAAAAGCCAGGCAGGAATATCCACTGTTGAGGCTGCCATGGTATTTAGAGCAAAGGTCTTTTATAAGAGGTTCTTGCTTCAACCAGGAAGGGGCTTTTTTAGTCACTATCTATTGGCATCTACTATGACACTATAAAGATAAATTGGTGATTACCTTGGTCCTACCGACTAGAAATAAAACTATTAGGATAGTACTATTATTAGCTTAGATGGTACTGATGTGGTACCAACAAGGTTTTAAAACAATACTAATATTAAAAGTGCACAAATAAAAAGAGGAACTAGGATGGGTTATTGACCCATTGACTTGTCGGGCCGTCGTAGTGGGACGTCTTTGGGAAAAAGAACTTGAATAGAGTAAAGGCAAATTTTCAAATCTGGTTGTGGCTAAGACTTTGAAGGACATTTGGTGATGGACTCTAAATATAAGTTTTAGTCATAAGCAAAACTTTTGTCCTTTGTAAACCAGTATAACCCTGTTGTAGCTTTCCTCTCCGCCAACCTCTACCTTTTCAAGTACGAAAAGTTGTACATTGACTATACCAAAGGAAGGCGGGATTGACAAAGAGATCATCGAAGGCGACATAACACCAGTGACATTCTTAATAAATCAAATGTTATTAACAAGTTTTATAGTAGAAAATATTAAGGTGATTTTAGTATCAAATAAAGGTAATGCTTCTACCTTTTTGTCAACACATAATGATCACTTGATTTGATTAAAAGCTTTGAATGATAATAATTTAATGGAGTCATAGAAAACTCTAAGTGGTGTTACTTTATAGAGCAATTTAATAGAATACAAGTTTTGTGCTCACTTTATGATGCGGAAGCATTAGTCTAGTGGAAAATGAGGTACTTTCTCCATTTTTTTTTCAGTTGTATCATTTGCAAGAACACGAAATCCTAGGTAGTTATTAGAGATGAGAGAGATAGAGAGAAAGAAAAACAAGGAGCCATGTGATATGAGAGAGAATTTATTAACTAAGTGATGCATCTAATATAAAACTTCCTTATATTGAAGGTGATGCATCTATAAAGGAACAGAGGAAGTAGAAGAAATACCACATGTAATCCACGTGAACCTGCTAAAGCTTTGGGTGGTCTAACTCTCGAGTTTGAACATCCTCAAGCTAGAGTAGTATCCTTTTATTTTGCCTAGAATAAAGCTCCAAGGGTGATTGTGCACTACTCAATTTCAAAAAGCAATATCTTCATCACTACAAAGATAATTCAAACGATTCTAATTGGAGATGAAAGTAGAATCCAAGAGCTATACATTGATAGGTCATATTCTTAATTTTGAGCGAGAAACGAAGAAGTTATGAACATTTGAAGTTGAGTTGTTATGTGAGGTCTTTGAAGCGCCCACTCGTCATTTTGAAGCATTTTGGAAGAATGGTGGAATGACTGCTCTATATTGTGACTGGCGCGTGCCCCCTTTTGCAAGTCACCTATATATAGGTTGGTATTTGATGTGAATCAAGAGGGAAATTCTTTTAAAGAACCAATTACATTGATTTTGAGTCCAATAGGGTTCGAACTTGGAGGGAAAAGTCAAGGATGGGTCACTTGCTTGGTTATCAAGGAAGAAGGAAAGGAGTTGTTACCTTCTGACGAAGACAGCAGCGGCGACGAGCCGACCTGGGTGCCACGCGTCGGTTCCCCGGCTCTGGCATGAGCTGGGTTACACGCCGGTCAGGCGCGTGTCCTTAGTGGCGGCGCGTGTGGTGGTCTGACGGCGGCGATACAAAATGGAAGAAATTCCATCCTTAGTTTTTTCTAGAGTTTTGCGTGCAATTTTTTACCTTTCACTTGAAAGGGTTTTTCTTGGTTTAAGCACTTAGGATAAGATTAAAATACTGTTATTTAGTTGCTATAAACTTCCTAAGGTTATTAGGAAAGTTTTTAGTTAATTAGAGTTTGATTAGGATAAGTTTTCCTATTCTAGTTAGAAGAAGTAATTCTATTCTAGTTAGGATACTTGGGGAACAAGGTTAGGGGTTTATCCTAATTCTTGTAGGAGTACAATTAGTTGCCTCCTATGTCTATAAATAGGGGTAATTTTCGTGGCTTTAGATAGATAAGAAAATCAGATTAATTTCAATACAAATTGTTTAACTTTGTTTAAACTTTTCTTTGCTAGTTTTCAATTCAAGGAGTTGTTTTGATATTTAGAACGTTCAATTCTTAGTTCTAGGAGTAGTCTAAGTTTTGTTCATAAAAATACTTAGTTCCAGGAGTGGTCTAGGTAGTTTGAATAGGCATTAAATTCGTTCCAGGAGTGGTCGTTTTCAAAGTCATATCCGGTTCGTTCTTAAATTGTTCGATTTTCTTAGGAAATTCGGAAGGCTTGTGTTACTTGTGTGATTTTAGATTCTTTATTAAGTTAAGGGGTTTAAATCCACATCAAATTGGTATAAGGTTTCAGGGGTTTTTGATCGTTTTATAGCTCGTTCAAATCGCACTTGTTCTCGGAAAATCAGTTTTTTCCGTCAACTTCTGAAGGCTTGTTCTCCTTCGTTACGAGATCTTTTCAGGTGATTCTTTTTTTGAATTTGGGTGAAATTTTGTCTACTTTCTGCCTGTAAAATTTCAGAATTTTTCGAGTTCTTTTGCTATAAAACTGGACTGTTTTCCACAACTGTGTCAGTTTTGGTCCGATTTGATACTTATTGCTCTTTGTGTGCGATTTTGTTCCAAGTTGTTTTGTGGGTTATTCCTGTGTGTTTTGGGGTCTTTTAAGTCTGTTTGTTTCACATAATTATGGAGGAAGTTATAAAAAAACTCGCGGATGATTTCGCAAGGTTACAAGATAGTACGGAAGAACGTGTTAATGCTTTCTCACGATTATTGCTTGATAACAAGAAAAAGAAGAAAAAACATGATGATAGTGATAGTGATGCTTCTAGTAGTGATGATGATAATAATAATAAGCATAAGATTGATGATAGAGGTATCAAGCTTGATGATTTTACGGGTCTAGGAAGCCCCGAAGATTTTCTTGAGTGGGCGAGACAATTAGAGAAAATTTCAGATTATAAGGGTTTTGATGATACTAAACGTCTCAAAATTGCTTATATTCGACTCACAAAGAATGCGGGACTTTGGTTCGATAATTTAAAGGCTCGACGTGCTAGAGCAGGGAAGGATAAGATCAAGACATGGACGGTTTTGAAGAAGAAGATGCGTTCTAAATACCTTCCACATGATTTCGAACAAATCCTATACATGAAACTTACTATGTTGTCACAAGATACTAAGAGTATTAATGAATATATTGCTGAATTTGATAAACTAACCTCTCTTTGTGATTTGGAGGAGAAAGAACCATTGCGGATTGCTCGATTTCTCAAGGGTCTTAATCGGCCTATTGCTAAGAAGATTGAATTGAGTACTTATGAGTCATTCAATGATGTGTGCAAACTAGCTTTGAAGATTGAAAGTCATTGGCTCGAAAATAAGAACACTGGTGCAAAAAGTTTTTGCACCAAGATCTGGAAGGAACCGAGACAAACAAAATTTTCAACAAACCTTTCAAAACTAGTTCCCACGAGTACAAAGGAAAAAGTTCGAAAAATGGAGACAAGAAGGTCGTTAAGGTGTCCAAAGAAGAATTTGAAAGCCGAATTATGTGTTTCAAGTGTCAAGGAAAGGGACATAAGTCGGATCAATGTCCTACGAAGAAGGCTCATATAATAAAGCAATATCGACAAATGGAAGAAGAAGAGGAACACATAACCTTCGAGTGTGAAGATGAAGAGTTCGGAGATAAGGTAATGCACACTGATGAAGAAGAAGAGGAGGAGGCTTCTCCCGAAAGTGATGATAATATACTTGTAGTAAGGAAGATCCTTCATGCCGAAGCTACCCCCAACAACGTGAAAGTTTGTTTCATACTCGTTGTAAAGTAGGTGATACCTCATGTAGGGTGATAATTGATAGTGGTTCGTGTACCAATGTAGCGTCTATAGAGATGGTTACTAAACTCCAACTTCCTACAAGAGATCATACAAAACCATACAAGTTGAGATGGCTTGATGATTCGAAGGGACTTCATGTGAAGAAACAGGTGAGCTTTTCCATTGGCAATTACAGGAAAAGTTATGGTGTGATGTTATACCTATGAGTGCTTGTCACCTTCTCTTAGGAAGACCATGGCAATTTGATCGACAAGTTACACATGATGGTGTGTCCAACACATATTTGGTGAAGGTGGGAAACAAGAGGATCAAACTTCTTCCTTTAACTCCTATTCCATGCCGCTTTAAAGATAAAGAAAAGGGGAAGCAACTCTCGAATTTGTTCTTGAATGCTAAGGACTTCGAAAAAGAAGTTGAAGAGGGAGCTACGGTTTTTGCTTTGGTGGTGAAAGAGATGCAGCCTACTAGTTCTTCAACGGATAAGCATGTAGGGGAATTACTAAAAGAGTTCTCTCGGATGAATTACCTAAGGGTTTACCTCCTTTGCGTGGAATAGAGCATGTTATTAATCCTATTCCTGGAGCTCCTTTACCTAATAAGCCAACATATAGGTGTGATCCTACGGCTTCTCAAGAACTTCAAAGACAAATAGAAGAGTTGATTGAAAGAGGCTATGTTCGTGAAAGCATGAGCCCTTGTGCAGTTCCAGCCTTACCAGTTCCAAACAAAAATGGTACATGGCGAATGTGTCTTGATTCAAGAGCGGTCAACAATATTACTATCAAGTATCATTTTCCTATGCCTAGATTAGAGGACATGCTTGATGAGTTACATGGTTCTACCATATTTTCAAAGATTGATCTTAGAAATGGCTATCATCAAATGAGGATCCGAGAAGGAGATGAATGGAAGACAGCTTTCAAGACTAAGCAAGGTCTATATGAGTGGATGGTTATGCCCTTTGGTCTTTGCAATGCGCCTAGCTCTTTTATAAGGCTTATGAACGAGGTACTTAGACCCTTCTTAAACAAATTTATTGTCGTTTACCTTGATGATATATTAGTCTATAGTAGAGATAGAATTGAGCATATTTCTCATCTTAGAAAATTGTTTGAGACCTTACGAGAACAACTATGTGGTAAACTTGAAAAATGCTCATTCATGGTCCCTAGTATTTCTTTTCTTGGATATATTATTTCGAGGAAGGGTATTTCGGTGGATCCTGAAAAGGTAGCTGCTATTTCTACTTGGGTGGCGCTTAGAAACATTCATGAAGCACGTAGTTTTCATGGTCTTGCATCATACTATAGAAGGTTCATTAAAAACTTCTCTACTATTATGGCACCTTTCACGGAATTGATGAAGAAAGGGGAATTTTTGTGGACTAATGCGGCACAGCAAGCCTTAAAACCATCAAAGAAAAATTGTGTCATACTATGGTTTTAGCTTTCCCAAATTTTGATAAATTGTTTGAAGTTGAATGTGATGCAAGTGGAGCAGGTATAGGTGCGGTTTTAATCCAAGAAAAACGGCCTATCTCTTTTTCTAGTGAGAAGCTAAGTGGCGTAAAGTTGAATTATTCTAACTATGATCGTGAGGTTCTATGCTATTGTTCGTGCCTTATAATTGGTCTCATTACTTAAGACCAAAACCTTTTGTGCTACATTCGGATCATGAAGCTTTGAAGTTTATTCATGGACAACAAAAGTTGAATTATAGACATGCTAAATGGGTTGAGTTTCTACAATCCTTTACCTTTTCTTTGAAACATAAGGAAGGTAAGGCAAATATTGTTGCCGATGCATTGTCAAGAAGATCTTATTTGTTAGCTATAGTGGATGCTAGAATTATTGGTTTTGATCACATCCTTGATTTATACACAACCTGCTGGATTTGGCGCAAGAATACAAGGATCCCTCACACAACTTTGTTCAGGATTCTTGTTTTGAGGAAATAAACTTTGTATTCCACAATGTGGTGTGCGTGAGTTACTTATTAGAGAAGTACATAGTGGGTGCAATTGCGGGTCACTTTCGTTCACAAAACAGTTGACATGCTTAGTGAGTATTTTTATTGGCCAAAGATGATTAAAGATGTTCAAAGTGTGATCTCGAGATGTGCTACTTGTCAAAAGGCGAAGAGTTCTTATTCTAAGGGTTTATATACTCCTCTTCCGGTAGCTGATTGTCCTTGGGATAGTGTTAGCATGGATTTCATCATTGGACTACCACGAACCCAAAGGGGAAAGGATGCTATTATGGTTGTAGTTGATTGATTTTCGAAGATGGCTCACTTTAGTCCAATGCACAAAACCGATGATGCGCAACATGTAGCAGATTTATACTTCAAGGAAATTGTTCGTCTTCATGGAGTTCCTGGAAGCATAGTTTCGGATCGAGATTTAAAGTTCCTTAGTCACTTATGGAAGTGTTTGTGGCAACTTTTTGGAACAAAGCTAATGTTTAGTACTTCTCATCATCCACAAACCGATGGTCAGACCGAGGTCACAAACCGAACCTTAGGTACTTTTCTAAGAGGATTGGTTAGTAAGACTCAAAAGGATTGGGATATGCGACTTTGCCATGCGGAGTTTGCTTATTATCGTTCTCCTTCATCTACTACTCAACAATCACCTTTTGAAATTGTTTATGGTGTTAATCCATTCTTGCCTATTGATTTTCTACCATTAGACAAAGAAGACATTCATATTGATACTAAGAAGCGGCTTGAAGTTTTCAATAAGACATGTGAACAAGTTAGGGCAAAAATTGAGAAGATGAATAACTTGTACAAAGCTTGGTCCAATAAGAAGCGCAAGCATTCGAGCCGGGAGATCTTGTTGGGTTACACCTGAGGAAAGAAAGATTTCCAAGCAAAAGGAAGAACAAACTCGTGCCTAGATCCGACAGACCTTTGAGGTATTAGAAGCATATGGTGAGAGTGACAATAAACTTGACTTGCCAAGTGAGTATGGTAATGTAAGTGCTACTTTCAATGTTGGTGATTTTCTCCTTATTAGATGATGTGAATTTAAGGACAAATTATTTTGAAGAAGGGGAGAATGATGTGAATCAAGAGGGAAATTCTATTGAAAAACCAATTACATTGATTTTGAGTCCAATAGGGTTCGAACTTGGAGGGAAAAGTCAAGGATGGGTCACTTGCTTGGTTATCAAGGAAGAAGGAAAGGAGTTGTTACCTTTCAACGAAGACAGCGGCGGCGACGCCGACCTGGGTGCCACGAGCCGACTCCCCGGCTCCAGCATGAGCTAAGCTACACGGCGGTCAGGCGCGTGTCCTTAGTGGCGGCGCGTGTGGTGGTCTGACGGCGGCGATACGAAATGGAAGAAATTCCATCCTTAGTTTTTTCTAGAGTTTTGCTTGCAAGTTTTTACCTTTCACTTGAAAGGGTTTTTCTTGGTTTAAGCACTTAAGATAAGATTAAATTTCTGTTATTTAGTTGCTATAAACTTCCTAAGGTTATTAGGAAAGTTTTTAGTTAATTAGAGTTTGATTAGGATAAGTTTTCCAATTCTAGTTAGAAGTAGTAATTCTATTTTAGTTAGGATACTTGGGGAACAAGTTTAGGGGTTTGTCCTAATCCTTGTAGGAGTAGAATTAGTTGCCTCCTATGTCTATAAATAGGGGTAATTTTCGTGGCTTTAGATAGATAAGAAAATTAGATTTATTTCAATATAAATTGTTTAACTTTGTTTAAACTTTTCTTTGCTAGTTTTCAATTCAAGGAGTTGTTTTGATAATTAGAACGTTCAATTCTTAGTTCTAGGAGTAATCTAAGTTTTGTACATCAAAATACTTAGTTCCAGGAATGGTCTAGGTAGTTTGAATAGGCATTGAATTCGTTCCAGGAGTGGTCGTTTTCAAAGTCATATCCGGTTCATTGTTCTTAAATTGTTCGATTTTCATCGGCAATTCGGAAGGCTTGTGTTACTTGTGTGATTTTAGATTCTTTATTAAGTTAAGGGGTTTAAATCCACATCAGTATTGATGTAAAAACAAATGATCATTTTGAATTTCATGAGAATGACTCTCTTTATCTCGTAATTTATATGGTTATGTTTGAATCTTTGTGGTTTTTATCAATCTACCTAAACTTTGTATGTTATTGAGATTGAGATCCTTGATTTCATCATTTTTTGTGGATAGTGACTCAAGTTACTAGTTTTTATTGATTTTTTTGCTTTTCCACTAAAATTCACAAGCTCATTTTTATTTGAAAGTTTGAGTTTGAAAATATTGAGACGAAAATTTATTGTTTGTGGGTTATTTCATACCAAGTGGTATCAAGAGCCTAGGTTATTAGCCTAGTAAGGTCCTAATTTTGAATCATGAAAGATAGATATCATTATAAGAGTGATGAAGACTTTCATGAAGATTTTAGGGTGGAAGCTCTAAAAAAGAAGATGGATAGACTCCTTGAAACATTGAAAGAAAAATGGATTTATGAGAAGCCCTAGAAGGAGGAGGACTCTAAGTGTCGAACTTTACGATGAAAAGGATTCTCAATTCCCTCACTTGAGTGAGGACAACCATGGCCAAGACATCCCGTTGAACCTTCCCAACTTTGAATGTAATCTCGACCCTAATGAAGTTCTTTATTTAATAGGGTTGGAAGTATGGAGAACATGTTTGACTGGAAGGGGTATAATGATGAAAAAAGGTGTAAATTGATTGTCGTTAATTTGAAAAAACCATGCTTCTTTGTGATATGATAACTTTAAGTACTGTAAAAGAAAAGAAGGAAAATAAAAAATCACTTCTTCGGAGAAATTGAAGAACATATGCATAGGGCTTTTGTGCCTAGAGACTATTTGCAAGATGCTCACCTTAAGTTGAATGTTCTTAAACAAGGCTCCATGTCGACTTTTGCCATTGAGCTTACTTGTCTTACCCTTAGAAGCAAAAGGGTTCTTGAAAGTAGGTTTTGCATACCCAATATGCATTACTCGAATTTGTCATACTTCCCAACAAACCTCACTTACCTAATATTTTAGTTCGTTCAACTCCCTCTCCTAAAACTCCATGATAGTCAAAGCAATGCACTTAAATATAAAGAAGGGAGTATATGTTTCCCATATGTTGTAAAAAGTTAAACTTTTAACAAATTACCTTTTTCCTTATTTTTTTTACATTTTTTTTGCATCAACCAAATAATTACCTAATCTGTCCATTATTATGAATCTACACTTCCTCCTTTTTTTTGTTATAACTAAACAAACACTGAACATAGATAATTGATGTATGTGAAGAAAGAAAAAGAGATTGCTATAGACCTTTTCTATTCCTCTTACTCTCATTGTAACCCCCTTTATTCATTGTAGTTTATGAGATGTTATTTTCATGATTAATTGATCATTGATTGCGAGTTACCAAGCATCTCTTCATAAGCAGGATGAGAAACAATTCTCATCAATTTCATGGTTGATTGCTCATTGATTTGGGTACCATTGTGATTATTGTTGGCATCCCTAGAACAATATGTTAACTAAAAATGACTTTTACAAGGAAAACAAAATAATCTAAAAGCAAAATTTTATAGAGTAATAATCTCTCTATGTTTATGTCTTTCAATTCCATTTCTATGTATAATCAACAACGAAAACAAAATAAGATTCTAAAAGTTGCAAATATCCTTCCTAATTTTCTACGTAACAAATTTAATTGCATATGGTTTGTTGAGCATTTAGATTTACTATAATTAGCTAGTGGAGAATTAGTTATTGGTGTTTTATTTTAACACTCCCCCTCGTCAATAACTTTCTTTTACTGATGCCATTGAGATTAAACCAAGCTTCTTTTGCAATTCTTCAAACTTGATTCCACTTAAACCCTCGGTGAATATGTCTACCACTTAATTTTCTGAATGATAGGTTCCAATGTTTATCTCATCACGTAACACCTTTCCTCTACGTAGTGATAATGTAATTCCACATGTTTAGTTCATGCATGAAACATAGAATTTTTAGCTATACATATTGCTGACTTATTATTGCAGTATAAATTCACCAGATAATCAACTTCTTGTTGAAGATCTCTTAACAATTGTATCAACCAGCGACTTTATATAGATATTTATATCAGTTGTTGGTTTGGTTATTTCAAATTAATGTTTTCAAAATATCAAGTTTTTATTTTTTTGTGAACAAATATTTATAGAGATGTTAAAGTTGAGCATTGACAAATGTGAAAATCAAAATGACGCATGAATTGTAACAAAGGTAGTAGGTATGACAACATCCAAATAAACTACAAGCACATCCCTGCAAGACAGTTTATTTTCAGTCTTCATCGGAATTAAGATTGAAGCAGGTAAACTAACCAATTTGGCCAGCACTGGCAAGCAACCACACTCATGACCTCCAGCTCGGATAGGACAAAGCCTCTCACAAGCATCCTTGAAAGCCTTCTTCCAAAGTTCTAATGAGAAGTTGACTTGCTCTTCATCACTAGAAGAGGATGACCTCCTATACTTTTTCTGAAAGCCAGAATCCACTACTTTTTCAATCATCTGAGCAGCTGAAGACTGCATGTGTGGAGTCAAAGTCTGATGAAAAAGAACCCAATCTGGTCAACTCTCTTGAAAAACATTAGTCACAAGAGTACGAGGAAAAGAGAGAGAAAGAAAGGGGTGAACAGAAAAGGACCTGCCACCAAACAGATTCTACAACTCGTGAAAAGATCCAAGATTCAACTTTTTCTAATGCGGACATGAATGCATATGGATCAACCCAATCTTGGGAACTTCCATTTACAGCAAACTTGTTAGCTTGCTTGTCAGAAGAGGAAACCTTCCACTTCAGTACTGTTGATTTCTGATTGATTCCCTTTCTAATTCCTATATCTGCTAAAGAGCTAGCAGATACTGGAAGCTGTTCTTCTGAAAAGGCCTCGGTGAGGATCGCTCGGAGCGCAACACAATTTGACAACCAGAAGGTCAACCTGCATTCATGAGAGTGCAAAACTACAGATAAGTTCCAAGAAAAGAAAAAAAAACCCTCATAATGAATAACATATGTTGAAAACGCTTTTATAAGGAAATTGACAAATTACATCATCTGAAAAGAAATATAGTGCGGAAACTGTAGCCCAATCTGACTAGTAGTGACATGCTTTCAACTTTATTCATTGTACAAGTATAATTAGATTGACAGGAGTCTAAGGTGCATATATTTCTCAGATTTGATGTGAGTCATACAACTATAGAAGGTTCACATGAGCCGACATTTTAAACTGTGATAGACTGATGCTTGCTGGACTATCACACACACCCTTAACACAGAGTACAGAGGGAAAAGCATTGAATCTTTGATTGAAAATATTGAAAAGCAGGGGTTTGTACAAACTAGCAACTTTAGGATGCCAATCTCTATTAGTGACTATAGGTCACCACCCTCAAATTAGTGACTTGAGGTCACAAACTAACAATTTACTCCAAAACTCTGCCTACCTTCTCCTTTCTCCTTCCCCCTCTATATATACTAAAGCTAAAGACCATTAACTTAATAATATTATACTTCCCAAATAGCCCCTCCTAAGGTTAGTCTATTACATAAACCTACTAGTGAGAATTTTTATGGTGCATTGGTGCTCACATCATACCCCACACAAAGATACCAAGCCTTATAAGGCTTACATCCACAGCAAATAATATCTGTACAATAATTACATGACCATAATGAGACTACAATCTAACAAAAGGTAGGAGGGTCAAAAACCCTCAACTCTCGACTGACTTATAACTTCACAACCAGATGTAACGATTTTTCAGTCGTGAATCTAGTTACATTGATACAGTCATTACAATCTAAGTTAAGATTTTTCAGTCGTGAGTCTTTTAGGGAAATTCTAGGCAGTACCCTTGTGCTATTGCATTCTGCATTTTATTTGATGTTCACAAGGTACTTGCTTTATTGCCTCATGTATTTTTGAAAAAGCTATGTTTTTAAGAAATGCAGAATAGAATGTCACGTAAATGTACCTTGGAACATCATTTCCACAAGCTTTTGCCACAACAATTAATCCTGAAACTGCACTTTGAGCTGCACTTGCTCTCTTCATTCCTGTACCGGCTTGAAGATACAGTCTAGAAAGGCGCCTTGCTGGCGCATGAACCTTATTAATGGAACTTCCATGCTCTGCAACCACTGAATAAAGAGAAACCTCAAGCGCAGCAGCTTCTCTCAACTCTCTCTCCAGTATTTCTATCCTTTGTCCTAGTCCCTCGAGTTTGTCATCAGAAGAGGTACATACTTTTTCAGCTGGATTGGCTTCCTGTCTCAGAATATTTCCAGAAAAACCTCCAGTGGGGCCGCTGCCTCTAGAAGATTCCGTTGAGGATCTAACAGATCTCACATGCCTAACTCTATCCCTAATGAGAAGCAACTCACTTCCAGACAAGACTTGTTTTTTAGTTGCATCCAGTGAGAGCTTATTGTACGATGCATTTCCTAATATATGTTTTTCCACTTCCAGCATTCCCCCTGCCTGATCATTTTTCTCGTTCTTGTCTCTATCTTTGACGTCTACACCATCAAAATCAACTGTAGGCGCAACCTCAATACAAAATTTTCTTTCTGGAATCTTCGATTTTTGCTCACTTTCCCTAGTGGCTTGTATTTGATAATCATGTTCAGACTTGAGCTTCGCAGGTAGTTCAACTGGAATTACTATAGCAGTAGATATAGGTGGAGATTCATTTGTTGTTGAGATAGCAAGAGTTTGACCTTTAAGACCATCAACCTCTACTGCAAACTTTTGACTGGTTTCATGCACTTTGTGTGATGCAGAAGATAACTTTTCCAAGTTCAACTCTGAGTCCAATTCAGAGGTGTCTGACAAAAAAGAAGATACATTATATGGCTTCCCCTGGTTATAAGATTTTTGTAAACAAAGGATTAGAGGAAGAATAAATAAGATTTTCACAACTTCCGCAATTTTTGCATGATTCATAATTTGACTCTGATACTATGCGTCAGTTTTGTAGGCACACCATGGTTTTCCATTGCATACCTGTATGGGATTTTCCCCTCTTCAAGCCAGTCTGTGAAAGAGGAAGAAAGATAAGTAAATAAAAAATAGTATATAAATTGTATGATAAAAGTTAATTAGCTACCATCCCACAAGCACAGCAAAAAGCCACAGCAAACATTTTTCAACAGAAAAAAATAGATAGGACGATATGCTTTAAATAATTCCATACCCCAAAACATTCCTCTACCCTCTACCTAACGTTGCATATATCTTTAAGAATTAAGATAACTCAAGTTTTTATATCATATGTATGAGAGAAAAGCAACATAGCATAAACAGGTATCTTAAACTTAACTACAACTACAAAGATTGGAAATGCAGGAAAGACTATATTAGAAAAATAAAACGGAGAAAACAAAGATTGCAACCAAGCAGATGAACATTCAGCCATAGACATTAATAAGGAACCACAAATATACTACCAAATTTAGAGAAAAGTACCTCATTTTGTGAAGGTGAAGCTCCATTTGATTCAAGAGCAGATAAAGCAGTAAGTGAAGAGTGTGACGAAAAATCATCATCAGTAAAGGAAGCAACCTCAGCTTCATCAGCATACTCCTCACTCATTAATGCCGAAATTGAGTCCCCTTCATTCTTATCAAGTGATGTTTCTTTGGCTAATCTACCTCTCAAGGATATACCTGAGCGAACCTTATCATATGCCTGGATTCTAAAGTATAAAATTGGTTGTGCTGTGTTCCTGAAGCTCCGGGTACAGTTCATGGGAACACTTAAACTCATTACCTCTTTAATGACACCATAGTCTGCCAAGTCCACAATTGCTGTACCAAGCAACTGTCCTTTCACCGTCTTATCCCTGCGAGGTTCATATAAGTTGAATTTTAACAAGTTCTTGTGAAACATATCTGCATCACCACTTTTAACTGACAAGTCTCTTGACAAAGTGACAGGAACTCTAAACGATTCGTTGATTAAAATCTTTCCATCCTCGATTGAAGGAGCCACAGAGCTAGTAGACCCAGAATTGCGCTCACCATTTTCCCATTGTATCAAGACAGAACGGACGGTTTTTAGTGATTGTGTTGGAGGCCAAGGCTTAATATCTTGGATATGAATCACATAATCAACCTGAATACTAGGACCCCTCCTATACTTGTTCCTTGTACCCAAAACCATTGTTCGATTGCACTGCTGTCTGTAACCTCATAGGTCAATTACATAAAGCCGAACTGGTTTAAACAACACCAAGATGACAATAAAAATGATTATTAGTTAGATTATTTCCAATATCACAAGAAATGCTAAATCAATGTCATGATGGCAACATAAAGATACAAATCCAGTAAAAGTAAATGCATTACAAACAAAATTCAGTCAGTTGCATATCACAATATATAAATAAGTTCAAAAAGCAATCCTACTTATATGAATACTTTCGATGATGAAATTTATCAAATTAGACCCAGAAAAAATATATGAAAATAATTAAAAATACCAAAATGAAGAAAAAATAAGCACCTGAAACAAGAATTCGAAAGGCAAATTAAAAAATAAGCACTGCAAGTTTGAATCTTAACAAATTAACTAAAAATTATCAAAGAAAGCAGTAAAGTATTCAGCAAATTAAAGGCATAATTACAACTAGTATTTCAAGTAAACTGAATACTAAACAAATAATTATATAATTTATTACCAACCCAATGTAGATCTACACGAACAGAGGAAGAATTTGAGTGAAATATACTTAAAATGCTAAATATGTCACAATAAACAGAAAACGAACATGAAAATTAAACAGTGGCAAGTACTCTTAACACTAAAAAAGGAGGAATGTAATTTATGAACAATAATAAAAATGGAAAAACATAGGTGTAAGTGGGAAAGAAGTAAAATAGGGAGTACTCACCAAAAATGAGAGTGTTGTTGAAAATGGCGTAATTTGGGAGGAATGAGAGTATAATGGAGTGAAGTACAAACAAAAACAAACACTAACATAAAAAATGAGATGGTAGAATTTAGGACAGAATGTGACTTCAACAGTTCGATGATTATTCTAATCCTTTAACTTTGAACTCCGTACGAGATAGTGGAAGTAAACAGTTGAACGTTGTTGACTGTTTGAGTGAGAACAAATACCGAAGTTTGTAAGGGTGGAGGGTGTTTGGTTCGGGTTCGGGCTTGCCCCATTTTCTTAACATGTCATAAAAACAAATACTTCATCTGTTTTTTTTAGTGAGGAGTGATGGACCCGAGATGGGCGCCCATGCCCAATACCAAGGGGCAAAAAAGTCATTTCGTGTGAAAGTACCTCAGTAATACATGAGTAGTTACTGTATGTAAAAAACAAGGTTTTTGTAGTTACGGCTGTAATTCGTAGTTATGGCTGTAAATATTATTCTCTCTCTCTCTATTTTGCTAGAATTCTCACCAGAAACCTAGCGAAATTGAACCCAAACGTAGCGAAATCGAAGCCAATCCCTAGCGTAATGGAAGCCAATCCTCGCGGAATCCTAACGAGGAAAGACAGATCTTTCTATTATCGTGAGATAGGACTCGTCTCTGAAGAGCTGAAGTTTTTGAAGCATTATTAGGATTGCAATTCGGAATACCACGGACTAGTTAACTGTACTGAAAATTCTCTGAAATTCCTGTTGCTTGTGCCATAGGCGGCCGAAGGGGAAGAAGGTGAAAAAATGGGTGGTAGTAGCAGTACATATATAATATATAACAGTAATGAACTTAATATTAATATAACTATATTATATATAACATTTGAATAACAGTAATTAACATATTGTTCACAATTTGAACTTAACACTTACACTAACCATTATAAATACACACTTCAACTTCATGCTCCTACTCAATTTCTTCCAAGTTTTTCAGGGAACCTTCACCAACCTCCATTGAAAATACTTCTTGCAAAACAACAACCCCAACCCCAACCCCTTTAGCTGTTTTTGACAAACCCTAACTTTTTCTGATTTTAAATAATTCCAAATTCACTATACCTGATTTCAATTTTGAAGAAAACAGAAGTTTTTGAGGGAGATCTGATGATTTCTCTAGTTTTTACTGCCGTTTTCCAGCTGCTACTGCCCTAGTATTTTCTCTCTCTAACTTCTACACTCCAACGTCGGGAAATTTTTTGCGGAAACAACCCAACAATGTTACCACAACAGGGTTCTATTTTTTTTTACCCTACAATAATAGCTTTTACCTTTTCTAATATCATTCCCTTTTTTAAATTGTCAGAAATTAATTTTTTATTAAGGTATGGGGCAAAGCTGTCTTATACAAGGTAATGGGCTATACTTCCTCTTTTTTAGTTGCTACACTTTTTAATTTTGTGTTGTGAAATAAAGGGAATATGAGAGAAATTGAGGAGAGAATATATCAATCTATTATTCCATTGAGTATGGGATATATATACATGTACAATAGCTAGGGTTTTCTTAGAAAACACTAAACCCTAAACCTAGAATATTCCAGAGTGTACAGGAACATAATGGGCATCCACAAATATTTCATAACACTCCCCCTTGGATGTCCATTATCGAACACCGGGCCTCATTAAAACCTTACTACGAAAAACCCTATGGGATAAAAACATAGTGAAGGAAAAAGAGTACATCATTCTTCGTAATATATTTGCAATGCTACCTCATTAAAAACCTTACCAGAAAAACCCAATAGCTTGAGATCTTCTAGTGCAATGAATCCAATATGGTTGGATATCTTCTCATATGTAGTAGAATATCATTCCTTATCTTTGATCCTCCTAAATTGAATTTGCATCTTTAAGTCTTCACATGAACATGTAAAGTGTCTTCATTTCACCATATATACACGTGTTTATCTCTATATCATTCCAAATCTCTGTTTAATTAAAGTTGCCTTAAAAGTTAAACTTATGCGGTTATGCTTTCTTTTGGAGGTTGTGAATAATAGAAATTGATGATCATTATTTGATCAAACATTCATTAATAATAATTTGATGGCAACACATGATATTATTAATGCCGTTCTTCAATCTCATACGAATTATAACACATGTAATTAAATTATATACATGGATCATGGTTCTTCTGGACCACAAGAAAATTTTCTCACGCATAACGGCATAAGTATCCCGTTGATATCCTTAAGACGTTTCATAATTGACATGATAGTTTTCCTGCAAATACAAATAGTAAATCTCACTAACCCTCATATGCTCAAACTTCAGGTTTAGCTGTCAATCATGTAGTCACATATATAAACTTTTCAAGAGTTTGATAATAATTACAATATTCAAAATATAAAATTTATAAGGCTGGGTATTTAAATATGTCATATATAAGTTCTTCAGGAACTCTTCTTACATGATTCATAACATGCTATTAAATTGACGTCAATAATAATTTCATCACAAATGTAAGCCCATTGGAATATAATAAATATCTCTTTGTAAGTTTCCATCAATTTTGTAAGTAAGTCTTACTATACTTTGGACGATCATTATTCACACTACCACAATTATTGTATAGAAACTAGTGCATGCAATATGAGATATAGAAATCATGATAAGATATTGAATAAAATATACAATGAGTAAGGCATTTAACAACTTCCTACACATGCAATAAGTAATCCATTAACCTATGGAAAAAAAATGATATCTCCTTCTCTCTCTAGTTTTTTCTCTCCACTTGGGTGACCATCAGAAAATCTCCTTCTCGCCTTGGCGAGGGGGCTCTGGGAGTCTCTTTTTGCGGGGATTAAGATCTTTCTCCTCAAATTGCTTTGCTTTTCTTTCTTTTTTTGCAGGTGTTGCAGCCAGCTCTTGTTTTTGTCTCGTGTGATCTTGCCTTACTCATGGCAACTTCCGAAGCCTCTCCCGATGCATCTGATATAGCCATGGAGGACCTAGCAGCCGCTCTAATGGATGGTAGCATGGATATCCATGCTATGGTGATTGACTCCACCGCAGCTCAAGCCACCCTACCTAATACTACTAAATTGCCTCCTCCTACCCCTGTAATCCCTACTCCGACCATGTCTTTTAGAGAAGTTGTGAAAGGTTCTTCATAGTGGTTCTCTGAAGCTCGTGACATTGTTGTCTCTTCTCTACAATGGGAAGATGATCACGCCCCTATTCCTGACTCAAGCAAGGCTGTCTCAAGCAAGGCTGTCTCATTCCCAAAAGATACCCTTACAAAGCTTCGAAGTCCATGGAAACTAAATTTAATGGGCAAATGTCTAGGAATATTAGTTAGACCCTCTTTTATCACCCAAAGGGTTCGAGCAATGTGGCGTCCTAAAGGTAATTTGGAAATCATAGATCTCGGAAAAGACGTCTACCTCTTTCGGTTTTTAATCATTTATGACTATGAAATAGCTCTTCTTGGGGGACCATGGTTCGTTCTTGACCATTATCTCATGCTAACCAAATGGAAGCCTAATTTTAGGCCGTCCATGAATCCCTTTAACAGAATGACGGTTTGGGTACGATTCCCCGAGTTACCAGTTGAGTATTTTGATAAAATTGCTCTATTCGAAATTGCAAAAAAAAGCCGGGAATCCCATCAGAGTTGATTATGCAACCGATCATCTTACTCGTGCTCGATATGCCAGAGTTTGTATCGATATTGATCTTACTACTCCGTTAGTCACATCCGTCTGGGTTAGCAATGGTTGGCAACAAATTGAATATGGAAACATCCACTCGCTTTGTTTTAACTATGGAATTTTTGGTCATTCCAAAGATAAGTGCAATGGGATAAACAAAGGTAAACAAGCCCTAACCCAAACTTCCATTCAGCCCAACCCATCTCCCTCCACATCCACTACAAGTCCCCCCCACTTGGAAAACCCCACAACTTCTGAAAACCAAAGTCAACAATTGGGCTTCACTAACTTGTCCAATTTTTTGGATAATAAAATTAAAATACCCACTAACTCATATGGTCCATGGACCATTGTCTCTAATAAGAAATTTCCCACTAAGAAAAATACCAACAAAAATACAACCCACCAAATCCCAAAGCCAATCTTAAATAAAAATAAATTAACCACAAAAGACACCTTTAATAAAAAAACATCCTTCCCAAGAAAACTCTTTTCAAGTTTTGAACTTTAATGGAGCTCAAGAAAATATTCACTTTTCAGAAAATATTTCTGAAAAATTATCCTGCAAAAATATTTCTATCCAAGAATGTGAAGTCTCTTGCGTGCACCCTTCATTAACTGCAGCCAAACACCACAGACAATTACGCCACTTGGCAATGGAGGTGGAAACACCAATCAATGCCATGGAAACCCACCCAAATTCTCTTCAACTCCCTGTTTTAAACCCAACAAAGACAACTACTCCCTTCATTGGCACTAATTCTTTAACACACAAATTACCCACAGCTACTCAAACCCAGAAAAACAAGCATGGACAGAAAATCAACCAAACCCCCGCCTATTCCACGCCGGGGTCACGACGATTAGTCACTCAGTCACCTCGCCGCTTCAACGGCAGCAACTCTACACCTCAAAATCATCGACCCTCGGAATATCAACAAACACCGACACCACTCAGTCAAAGACACTAACCATCGACACTTCACACTCAAAGCCACCAACCACCGACGAACCAAACCCTTCAGCCTCACCCAGTCTCAACGGCTTTAGGCCTGAATCCGCCAACTAAGGGGAAGCGAATTTCGACCCTCCCCTCAATTCGCCTCCCATTCTCACCATATCCACCTCGTCTTCAGCCACCATCACTGCCTCTACCACTAGGGACCACCATCATCACCCCCCGAAAACTCTAGAGGAGGTTTGGTCCATAATCCGGGCCCATTCACCTTACACCCGCTACTGGCCGACCAACCTAATCCTTTGGGCGTCGATCGACACCCCTCCAACACCAGCAAAAATATCACTCATGCACAACTCTCTCCTTCAATTGAACCTTTCAACACTGTTGCAACCCCAATCACCAATACCCAAATCATCGACAACTCCATCTCCCACCCCTTACCACCACAGATAATACGGAGCAAGACTCAGATTCATTTATTAAACAATTACCCTCTTATTCTTCCTCCTCTTCCGGCAAATTTTCCCACAATCCCTCTATCATTAGATCCCATAGAGAAAAACGTAGAGTTACCATAAAACCTTATGACTATGTTCCTGACTCAAAAGGAAATAGTGGAACTGAAATTCAAAGTCAACTTCTTGGAATCGCCGTTAACGATTCGAGTAGTACATGCAATGATGTCGTCACTCTCAATGATAGATGTCAATTTGATGAATCAAGCACCGAATTAGGCGGATTGGGAACAAGCACTACCCCCAATCCCTCCTATTGAGCGTAAAGCTGATGATGCCTTTATTCCAAATTTCCCAAATATTTTAATGAAAGTTGTACTTTGGAATTTTTGGGGAGAGACAAGGAATGACTTTATACCACATGCATGGAAATCATTGCTACTCATAAAACTTCTGTTTTCATCATCCTTGAAGCTAAGAGTAATAGTATTCGTATGCTCAAGTTACCAGACTCCTTGGCTTCGATGACTTTCAATTTATCGAACCTAATGGTTCAAGAGGCGGGATTTGGCTAATGTTCAATGCTGGGGTTGAATTAATTCTTTACCAATCTCCTTTGATTAATTACTTCCATGCTTTATTTAAGATTAAGCCCAATAACTCAGAAGTGCTTTTAACTGGCATTCACGCCTCTTCCACTCCTTTGGAGAGACACAAGTTATGGACAGAGCTTCATAATTCCCTGCCACCTGATGATACACCATGGCTGGTCCTTGGTGATCTACACGAGGTGACCTCTCCTTCTGAAAAAATGGGAGGAAGGAATTTTAGGCCATGATGTGTGGCGTTTATGCCATCGTTTCACCTTATTTAATTAGAGAATTCCCCCGGATTTGCCACTTGCTTCTGCCTTTTCTTACTCATTTTATCTCGATTTGAGTTACTTTAGCTCCCTCTCGTGTTTTCCCTTCCCTTTTTGTCTTTTCTTTTACTTTCACTTCCTTTTTGTGTGTTTTGACAGTTCCTAGCGCTCGTGGGCGATTCTTGGATCATTTGTTGGAGTAGAGTTGCTAGGAAGCTTGCTAGGGGAGTGGAGATGCCAGGATGGAGAAGGCGCGCAGCAGCGAAGGGCCGCGGGCGTGGGGAAGATAGCCGCGGGCGCGGACAAGGCTTCAAGCGAGCTAACCAAACTTTCTGGAGATGCCCAAGAGATGGCTAGCCACGGGCGCGACATCAGTGGCCCGCGAGCGCGACACTTTTAGCCGCGGGCGCGGCACTGCGTGTTTGGCGCAGCTCGTACCCAGCTCGGAGAGGGCGCGGCTGCTGGCTGGAGAGCCCTCTGTCTTGCCCATTTCTCCTTATTTTGAGAGAAGACTATAAATACCTCTTTGCTTGAATTTTCAAGGGGAACTATTCCATTAGCATCAAAAACATTTCTTAGAGAGAGAAAATCTAGGTCTTCTAGAGAGAGAAAAATACTTATTCTTCATGGTTTAATCTTTGTAATCAAATATTGAAGCTTTCCTATAGATTGTTGTTACTACTTTGATGATTTGGTAATCTTTAAACTTTATAATATCAATCTTTACTTTTGTTTCTCTAGTTTTTGATTTTCTTGGTTTTATTGTTCTTACTTGAGTTTTCCTTCATAAATATTCAAGCTTTATTGGTTTCTTTGATTTTCTTTTGGTTTAGAATCATGCTAGATTTTATTGTGATTAAATATTTGCTTAAGTTAGTTACTATGGCCATTCCTCTTCCTTTAGCTTAGATTATTAGCTAGGGAAGGGGTGAATATCTTGTATACTTGAACTTTTATTGATTATTGATAGGAGTTACCTTGCGTTGATGATTTTGTGATGAAATATATTTGGAGTTAGTGTGTGCACCTCTAATCTCTAAACCCTAATCCTTGATTGAATGCATGAGAATGATTTAGTCTAGGTGAGATAAATTTCATCAACTTGCTTGAGTAGTTGCATGAGAATGAACTATCTTAGGTAGAGTTTTCTACCCCTTGGTTAATTTTCTCATTGGTTTTCTTTAGTATTCGATTCTCATGATTGAACCCCCTCTTCCTAGTGCTTTTGCCATTGTTATCTCTTTAATCTAGTCCTTTTACATGCATATAGAATTGCTTTTTCTTATCCCTTGTTTTTAGTTTATACTAGACTCAATAGTAGATAGTTTGCCTATAGGATTTCTCATACCCACATCTCAGCACCTCTTTTTGTTACTAGCAATTTATCCTAGATATCATATTAATTGTGCTAAACCCCCGTTTCCTTGGGAATCGACCCTACCTTACCACTATCTAAAGTAAAATTGATAGAGTTAGGATAAGAGATATAAATTGTAATTTTGATCTAGGATAGTAGTCCAACGAACTATTGTCCACCGATCAAAATTTTGGCGGCGTTGCCGGGGAAGCGGCTTGTTTTGCACTCTTATTGCGATATTATTGGATTTGTTGCTTTTTGCTTTGTTCTTTTTCCACTTGCTAGTCATTGCTAATTGTTTGTTTAGCTTTGGTGGATGCAAAGAAGATCTCAAGGACCACCTACTCACAACATTGATCACGAAATCGACCGCACCTTGAGACAAGTCCGTAGACTTTATCAAGAAGAGGGGCGAGGTTTTGGTGCTATTTTTGATAGTGAGAGTGATTCTTGTTCCTCACATTCTCAAGGCGACGAAATGGCGGGACAACAAGTGGATGTTTTATTTCGTGAGTTCTGTAATCCGCAGGATTATGAGCTCACCGGTGGGATATTACTACCCGTCACGGAAACTAATTTCACCATCCATCCTCAATACACTAGAATGGTTCAAGCGGAGCAATTCTCGTGTTCTCCAAGTGAAGACCCCATTGAGCATCTTGATAGATTTCTTGAACTTTGTGCCATAATACAAACCAACCAAGTTTCTCAAGAATACATTCGGATGCATCTATTCCGACAATCTCTTGCGGGGAGAGCAAAGAAGTGGCTCAAGCAAGTCAAGTCTATTTCTCTCACAACATGGAGGGAAATTGTCCAAGCATTCTTGAAAAGGTTCATCTCCGAAGAGAAAACCGCCGACATGAGGAGGAAGATTGCATCTTTTGAACAAGAGGCGGATGAAAGCCTTAGTGAAGCTTGGGAGAGGTTTAAAGAGTTGGTGCAAGCATGTCCTCACCATGAATACAATCAAAGCTTACTCATGAGGTTCTTCTATGATGGCTTGGAACCGATGTCTAAAGCTAACTTGGATGCGGGGACGGGTGGACAATTGATCAAAATCCCCCAAAACCAAGTCAAAGCGACAATTGAAGAGGTAGTGAAGAACTACTCTTGGGGAGGTAGAAGGAGGAATGCACCTAAGAAGGGTGGAAAGTACGAGTTAATTTGTATAATTCTAGATTACCTGGTAATTATCCCTTCCGTTGCAAGGCGGCTTGGCTTGAGCATGCCCAATTTAAACCCTATTTTGATAATAACTGGTCTTTTAATGGTAATGATTTTATTCAGGGTAGAAATATTTTTTTGTAGACTATTAAACACTGGAGCTTTAATGTTTTTGGTAATTTAGATAGAATAAAAAATACTTAAATTAAGCGTATTAATGGTATTCAAATTTCTGTATCCAAAACATACTCCCATTTCCTCTTTCATTTGGAAAAAGACCTTATTCATCAGTTAAATGTTATTTATAATAAAGAACGAATTTCTTGGGCTCAAAACGCTGGTATGGATTGGAGAAAATTTGCAGATTATAACACCAAATTTTTTCACCTCTCAGCCAAAATAAAACATTCAAAAGGAAAAATTCTTTATTCAAAAGATGATAATGATGAATGGATTCATGACCAAAATACCCTAAAGGAATTGGCCAAGAACTATTTCCAGAAAATTTTCTCCTCTAATCTTCATTCCATAGACCATGAATTACTTGCTAAATATAGATGCCCCAAGTATATAGACCATGATTTCGCTACTAATCTTGGTTCCTGCCCATTGCCGGATGAGATTAAAACCATCCTTATGGTAATGAACTATATCAACTCCCCCGGGCCTGATGGTATTCAAGCCATCTTTTACCAAAAAAATTGGGATTCTATTGGCCCTAGTATTTCTAAATTTGTCTTAGATTGCATCACCAATGAATCAATAAATAATTCAACCAATGACTCCTATCTTTGTCTTATACCTAAAAAGGACAATCCTTCTTCCATGAATGAATTCCGGCCTATAGGTCTTTGCAACTATTTACAAGTTAATCACTAAGTATATTGCTACTAGATTAAAGCCTCACATGGACAAGTTTATTAGTCCCTTTCAATCTAGTTTCATCCCTAATAATAGATCCATTGATGAAAACATTATCATTATCAAGGAAGTCTCCCACCTTTTCAACAAGTCCTCTAAAAAAGCTAATATTATGGCTCTTAAAATCGACCTAGCTAAGGCTTTTGATAGTATAGAATGGAGTTTCATAGAAGATACCCTAAGATATTTTAACTTCCCTCCTAATATCATCAACCTAATCCTAAGCTGCATTTGCACCCCTTCTATGTCTGTTCTTTGGAACGGGTAAATCATTTCTCCTTTCAATCCCTCTCGGGGAATTAGACAAGGATGCCCCTTATCCCTTATATTTTTGTTCTTTGCATTGACCATTTATCTTCCGTTATCCAAGAAAAAGTTAATTCTAAAACTTGGAAGCCTATGAAAATTGTTAAAGATATTGAGCTATCCCACCTTTTCTATGCGGACGATGTTTTCCTTTTTGGGAAAGCTAATATCGATAACATTTCTGTAATGATGGAATTTCTAGAAAATTTTAGGAAACTCTCTGGTCTTTCGATAAATATCTCAAAATCCTCGATTATTTTTCCAAAAAAATGGACTTCAACATTAGGAAATCGATTTTCGATCACTTTAATATTAAGAATACCACCTCTTTTGGGAAATACTTAGGTATTATTATCAGCCCTAAAAACTAAAAATTGGGGATTATTATGACCTTCTCGAAAAAACTACCTCTAGAATTAGAGGTTGGCAAAGTAAATTCCTTAATATGGCGGGTCATTCAACCCTTATTAAATCTGTTTTAAACTCCTTCCCTATGTATGCTATGCAAACTAACATACTCCCTACTTCCCTCACAGAAAAACTTCAAAAAAAATATTAAACGGTTTCTTTGGAATAAAGTGGATAAAGCTAGATATATCACTAGGACTTCTTGGAATGTTGTTTGTGATCCCATAAACTGTGGTGGGTTAGGAATTAGAAACCTAAAAATTTGGAACCTTTGTTTCATGGAAAAATTAGGGTGGAAAATATTAACTCAACCTAACAAACTTTGGGTCCAAATTCTTTCAAAAATGTATCTAAAATATACTTATTTCTTAGATTGCAACTCCAACCCTAACCACTCTCTTATTTGGAGAGACATCCTTTAGGGTAGAGAAGTTCTAAAAAAGGGTTTAACTATCCATATTGGTAATGGTGAAGACACTTCTCTTTGGTACCACAAATGGGTGGGGGAAACTCCTCTTTATCTTAATGAAAATGTCAAAATCCCGGATTCCAAAGGCCATTGGAGGGTCTCCGACCTTATTAGGAATCACAAATGGTCCCTCCAACCTATTGCTCATCTTATTCCCAGCAACATCATCCTTAACATAGAAGCCATCCCCCTCCCCACTCTTCATTCCACTAAAGATAAGCTTAGATGGACTCTCCTTAAACTTAGTTCCTTCACTATAAAATCTGCCTATCATGCTTCTACTCCTTCTCCCACTCTTCACACTATCTTCCTTCAAAATTTTTCTTGGTCTACTTTGTGGAAAATAAATGCCCCTTTCAAATATAAAACGCTGCTTTGGAACATAGTGAGAGACATCCTCCCAGTAGGACAGGTCCTTGCTAGGAAAATTCCAAACTTCAATCCCATATGCACTAGGTGTTCCTCCCCTACTGAAGATTTCCTCCATATCTTCCGCGACTGCCCCAATTCTTCAGCTTTTTGGAGCCTTATTTTTGAAAATCATCTTCCTAATGCCTTTAATCTCCCTGAATTTTATAACTTTGATTTTCAGGGTTGGATTTCTTTCAACCTAAAACAAGATAACTCGTGGAAAACTCTTTTTTGCACTTCTATCTGGTACTTATGGTCTATCAGATATAAGATGGTTTCACTCATAGTATGGATTCTATTTATACTTGTTTTAATAAGTTCCAATCGGACTATGGTATTACCTTGAAATTGGCACAGGTTGTTGTTGATCAACCCTCTTCTGGTACTTCTCCATCACCAAAGGTGTGGTCACCCCCTCAAAGAGGCTACTTCAAGCTCAATACAGACGGCTCTTGGGTCTCTTTAGGTGTGGCAGAAGCTGGAGGTCTCATTTAGTGCTCCAAAGGGAAGTGGCAAATTGGGTTCACTATGAAAATCAAAACTCTTGGACCTGCTTCATCCAAACTGGTTGCAATTAGGGAAGGTCTCATTACAGCTTGGGAGAGAAACATCCGCTTTTTAGAACTTTAAACTGATGCTAAAGCTCTCAAATATATGCTAGAGAATCCCTCCTACTACATGGATCATGAATTGGCGAACATTATCAATGATGTGGCTGCCTTGCTCAAACGAGAATGGAATGTCACTATCCTTCATGTTAAGAGAAATGCTAATGTTCTTGCTCATGGCCTAGCTGAAATGGGGCGACGAGAAGGAGACGACTTTCACTTCACATCTTTTCTCCACCAGGGCTAACTTCTGCTTACACTAAGGAGTTAGCCTACACCTTGGATTTGATTCATCCCCCAACTAAGCTCTTTTGGGTTGCTGTAGTTGCTGGGTCTTGGCATGACCACCCAACTAATCCTACTACTTTTATTATGCATGTTTACTTTCTAGTTTTTAGCTTTTTTCTCCTAGTTCGTAGTAGTTTCAGTGGGTTTGAGGTTAGCCTATTTTGTTTCATTAGGCTGCCTACTCTCTTGTTTGGGTATCAAACTCTGATTTTCCTAGATGATTTTATACATCTAGTTGTAATATAATTGCTCTTCGGTTTTGTTAAAAAAAAATCCTTTAGCCTATGACGGATTCACGCATGTACATGGACATAAGACTCAAAATAATGCAAGACACTGTACAGTGTGGATTTAAAAATCCATATTTCATTGGACTTCTTGTCCATGATAAACTTTTGATCATTATCATTATGTTGACATCAAAATGGACATATATTTTAGATCTCTTATTCACTAGTCCATTTTATCATGCATATGCATATTATTCGTTGGTTCCATAGGATATCGGTATTATAAAATTTAGGAAGATACAATTTCACATGCTATTTTACAATGATATCTGAATACATCTCCAATCGGTACCATTATAACCCCCTTTTTTTCATATCATAGGCTATCCATAGATATCTATACCACCTACCTGAGGTATTTCTCACACTATGGTATTAATATATTATTATTTTATACTTTAAAAGTATCAACTGCACTATCTTGCCATATATCACATATTTATATTGGAATTGAACATACAACTGAAGTAGGGTGAACTAGGTTATTGACTAATCCTCCTTAGAGCCAAACAAAATTTATAATCACTTAACAAACCTAAATACAAGTATAGAGGTAAGTCAAGGGTCGAATCACTGGGAACAGTTATGCTCAAGTGCTTTCAATGTGCGCCTAAGCTAGGTCAAAGCCAAGAGTGAAAAATAGGGTAACTAACCCTAATCAACTACCAAAACAAAGAAGCAAACAAATGAAACACTAGGGAATGGGGATCAACAAGTAATCATGACAATTGCAACAACTTGGGAAGGTTAAGCTTATCATGAAAGGAATAGTGTCCTTCTAACAAGTGTATTCTTCCGATAGAGGGTTCAGAATTATTACAGAGTTAATTCTTCAGTAAGATCAAGTGATCGGAATGCCTAGGTGGAGGCCGCTTCCGATCAGTAATATCAAGGTACAATTGATATTACAGCTTAATCTTAACTGAACCCTTTGGGTCGAACCCAATCGAATCACCAATCCGAGACAACGAATTAATCCGAAAGGATTTAATGAGTCCATAGTTTTTTTACGAATACAGACGTCGGATATCGAGCCTAGGGCGTCGAGACCGAGCGTCGCAAAATCACAAAGCGACAAGTATGAACATAGCCTTAGCACCACACTGGCCTAGCCATGTGGGTTGCTAGGCTAGACTGGGCCTAGCACCATGCCTAGGCGCACCATACGTGCCCTAGGATGGCTGGGCACCATCACAGCCCAAGCAGCATGCCTAGGCGCACCATGCGAGTCCTAGGATGGCTGGGCACCATCGCAGCCCAAGTAGCATGCCTAGGCGCACCATGTGTGCCCTAGGATGGCTGGGCATCATCGCAGCCCAAGCAACATGCCTAGGCGCACCATGCGTGCCCTAGGATGGCTGGGCACCATCGCAGCCCAAGCAGCATGCCTAGGCGCACCATGCGTGCCCTAGGATGGCTGGACACCATCGCAGCCCAAGCAGCATGCCTAGGCGCACCATGCGTGCCCTAGGATGGCTGGACACCATCGCAGCCCAAGCAGCATGCCTAGGCGCACCATGCGTGCCCTAGGATGGCTGGGCGCCATCGCAGCCCTAGCACCATGCTGGGCGCGCATGGCAGGGCCACACGCACCAAGCACGACCGGTGCTAGGCACTGGCGCATGTGCTAGTGCGTGGATACCTCGTAGCATCGCCCAGCACGCATGCTAGGCCCTTGCGTGCGTAGGCGCACTGGTTGGGCTAATAAATGCGTGTGGCGCATGTGCGGGGGTGCGAGGCTGGTGTGTGGGGTGCGAGGCTGGTGCGTGGGGTGCGAGGCTGATGCGTCTAGTGCGAGGCTGGTGCGTGCTATGCGAGGCATGTGCGCTGCCAGCCAGTGCGTGGGCTGCTGGGGGCCAGCAACAGCACAATGTGCTAGCAGCGCTGGGCGCTAGCACACAGCACCAGTGCCAACATCGCCCAGCAAGCACTAGCTGCCAGCCCAACAACCATAGCACGGTTGTAAGGAATAGTGTGGGGACCAAATCTACCCCTTGGGGAGCAAGGCATATGGTCTCCCACCTAACCTTGGGCACTACTCCTTTGCACATGATCATGCCACTTGTCGCAATATGATTTAATTGATTATTTATTTAATTTGGAAATTAAATAAATCATTGATTTTTCAACTCTCCCACATTGGTGGGAGATTGAAAACCAAGGACCCATTTCCCTATAAATACCCTTCAAGGGTGTTGGGATATGAGTAACCTTGAGTGGAATTAAAAAGGCAACTCTTGTAATTAGAGTAAACCTTTGATTCGTGAAACTCATAGTTTTGTTTATCCGGGTCTTGACTAACCTTCAAGACTTGGGACGCTCGGGTCGGGTCGAGGGTACGATCCGTCGGAGATCTCGTAGTTTCGGGATTTTGAAGTAAGAGCTCTTCAGGAGCGAAGCTCGCTACAAAGGTATAATTCTTGTTCTTAGTCTTGCTTAATTATGTTTATTATGCTTGTTAATTGCTTTAATTAAGGGGCGGATCTTGGGGGGTTTCCTTCCGCGTAGTCTCGGGTCACTACGAAACCCTACAGCGATATCGGAGCCATGCTCCTTTTAATTTTTGCAATTACTTATTAATTAAGGTGTTTTAAAAGAGTTTATTTTTCTGGTTCATGTTCTTCTAATTAGATTAGAAGTTTGAAAAATATGCGCGAATGTTTTAATTTCAACTTATTGATTACATGAATGGGTTTTCACTTCAAATTCTTTCAATTGTAGAACCATGTCTGCAAGTAACTCAAACAACAACCATATGTGCCCGGAACTCCCCGAGAAGTTGGCCTTTTCCTTAAACTTGGTCAACTTCAAGGAATGGGAGGAGGAACTCAGGAAAACTCTCCGGAATTGTTCCTTGGAGTTCACTCTAGACACTCCCATTCCAAGCTTCTACTCTAAAGGAATCATGACCGATGAGGCTCATGAAGAATGGTCCTCCAGCTGCAAGAAAGTCTCATGACTTATGGAAAATTCCATCCCGGAAGATTGGAAGGAAAGTCTTACCTCCTATCTCCCGGACATGTTCCTTAAAGCCCTTGAGGACGTTGTCAATGTAAGAGTCACCAAGAGAGACAATGGCAACTATGATGGACTCGTGTTTGATTTGAATTGGTCACTTTCAAACATGAGGATTAAACCACCGCATGAAGGTTGTCTTGCCAAAGAAAGGCGCCGGCTTTGGACAAAGGTCTACAATGCCAAGTTGAGACGCGGCATGCCCCTCCGACCTCATGTGCTTGGAATGACTAGACTCTTCAAACACATGCAGCTTCTCAGAATCCCATTGGAAGATGAGATGGCGGGGCATATCTTGCTTGCTTCACTCCACTCGGGCTATGATGCATTTAGAGTGCATATAGCTACGGGAAAGGAGACACGCTCCCTCAAGGAGGTGGTGCAACTTCTTAGCCAAGCCACCACCTATGGAATGACCAAAAGGCCCTTGAGAGCTAAGAAGAAGGAGTTCAAGAAGGTCAAGGCAAAGATGAGATGCTTCCATTGTGGCATGCAAGACCACTACAAGAGAGAATGCATGCTCTTCAAGGAAGAGGGGAACATTCCGACTACCTTAGGTATCTTCCTAAACACTTGTGAATTAAGCTTATCATAGGTATTGGATACCAAGTATGACTCACTTTATGTTGCCTTTTCAGGGATCTAGTGAGAAGCTTATCAAGTGTTGGTGCAAGAGCAAGAAGACGACGAAGATGGTTTTTCGGTCTACTTGCATGCACATGTTTTGTCTTTGAGATGTAATTAAAACTAATCCTAGTTTTGTCATGCCTTTTGAACAATATTTTGATCGATGGTGTTGGACACCAAGATGTTTGAAATGAAAGACTTCTAACGTAGTTGTTTCAAAGATTGTCTTTCAACATATGTTCAAATTAAATTGCATGCTTTACACAAAGACAATGGATTGATACCAAATGAACTAAGCCATCTTAGAATTCACTTTCATTGACAATAAAAGATATGGCTATATCTACAATAATGTCAAATAAATCTGAATCCTTTGAGAAATTCAAAGAATTTCAGAAAGAAGTTGAAAATCAACTTGGTAAGAAAATTAAAGCACTTCGATCGGATCGAGGTGGCGAATATTTGAGCCATGAATTCGACGATCACTTGAAAGAAAATGGTATTCTTTCAGAGCTGACACCTCCCGGAACTCCTCAATGGAACGGAGTGTCCGAACGGAGGAATCGAACCTTGTTAGACATGGTTCGATCAATGATGGGTCTTAGTGAACTCCCTATCTCTTTCTGGGGACATGCGCTACAAACTGCAGCACTAACACTGAACAGAGCTCCGTCAAAGGCTGTTGAAAAGACTCCATATGAATTATGGACGAAGAAACCTCCAAGGTTGTCTTTTCTTAAGATATGGGAATGCGAAGCATATGTCAAAAGATTAATTTCAGACAAACTTCACCCCAAATCGGATAAATGTTTCTTTGTGGGATACCCAAAAGAAACCAAAGGGTATTACTTCTACAATAAATCAGAGAACAAAGTATTTGTTGCTCGTGATGGTGTCTTTTTGGAGAAGGATCACCTTTCCAAAATGACAAGTGGGAGGAAAATCGAACTCGACGAAGTTCGAGAGGACGAGCAACAATGTCAACCTGATAAAACTGACAATCTAGATGCTTTGGAAGCATCTAAGAAGATTGGTAAGAATCAAATTGACAATGAAAATGCTCAACCAATTACCCTTCGTAGGTCGCAATGGCAAAGATCTCAGCCAGACAGACCTCGGTATCGTCTTAACCGATGATCAGGACATCGTAGTCTTGGATGGTGATGAGCCAGCGACATACATGCAAGCTATGAAGAGCCCCGACTCTGCAAAATGGCAAGAGGCCATGAGATCCGAGATGGACTCCATGTCTGAAAATTAAGTCTGGGACTTGGTGAATTTGCCCGAGGGTTATACACCTATTGGTTGCAAATGGATCTTCAAAGTGAAGACAGACAAGGATGGAAATGTATCGATATACAAAGCTAGACTGGTGGTAAAAGGTTATAGACAAATCCACGGGATTGACTATGATGAAACTTTTTCACCAGTTGCAATGCTAAAATCCGTCCGGATCATCCTAGCGATTGCTGCATATTACGATTATGAAATATGGAAGATGGATGTCAAAACCGCCTTCCTAAATGGAATTTTGGAAGAAACTGTGTATCTGACACAGCCAGAAGGTTTTGTCGATCCAGGCAACGTTGGAAAGGTTTGCAAGCTGAAGAAGTCCATTTATGGACTGAAGCAAGCCAACAGAAGTTGGAATCTGCGATTTGATGAAGCCATTAGCAAGTTTGGTTTTATCAAGAATCCAGACGAATCTTGTGTATACAAGAAGGTCAGTGGGAGTGATATTGCATTCCTAGTCCTGTATGTCGATGACATACTTCTCATTGGAAACAACACAAAATTACTGGAGTCCGTAAAGGGCTGGTTGGGAAAGTGTTTTTCAATGAAGGACTTAGGAGAGGCACTATACATATTGGGCATCAAGATCTACAGAGATAGATTTAAAAGGATGATTGGATTAAGCCAGAGTACTTACATTGATACGGTACTGGCTCAATTCAACATGGAAAATGCCAAGAGAGGGCATTTACCCATGTCCCATGGCATAACTCTCAGCAAGAAACAGTGTCCACAGACACCTGTTGAGCGAGAAAGAATGAATCAGATCCCATATGCTTCGCTGATCGGATCGATCATGTATACCATGATATGTACAAGGCCAAATGTATCGTATGCCCTGAGTGCACCGAGTCGATACCAATCGAACCCAGGAGAGGCGCATTGGACTGCGGCCAAGAATATCCTAAAGTACCTGAAAAGGAATAAGGATAAATTCCTGTTGTATGGAGGCCACAAAGAACTGGTTATTGAAGGTTACACCACGCTAGCTTCCAGAGTGACAGAGACGACTCGAAGTCACAGTCAGGATACGTATTCTGTCTGAATGGAGGAGTGTTTAGCTGGAAGAGTGCCAAGCAGAGCACCACTGCAGACTCTACAACTGAAGCCGAGTACTTGGCCGCTTCAGAAGCTGCCAAGGAAGCTGTTTGGATTCGCAAGTTCATCAGCGAACTTGGTGTTGTACCCTCAATCAAGGGGCCGATAGACCTCTATTATGATAACAATGGAGCTATCGCTCAGGCCAGGGAGTCGAGAGAACACTAGAAGGTCAAACATGTGCAAAGGAGATTTCACATGATAAGGGAATGGAAATTTGAAGGTGAAATCAGAATTTGTAAGATTGGCACAAATGATAATGTGGCCGGTCCTTTGACTAAACCGCTGCCTCAGGTGAAACACAACAAGCACATTGAGGCGATGGGAATCAAGCATGTTAGACTGGCTCTAAAATTCCCTGTACATGTGTTTTAATTAAATACGATGTTTAATGTAAGACACTGTAATGAAACCATTCATTTATGAAGTAATTAATTTTTGTGCAAAATTATCATTCACTCCATTACTATTTAATTGTGGTTTAGAATTAAATAATGAGTCCATTCGATTTACGGAAATATTCGAAACAGGGTATTAAGACCATGTCTTGGATAAAGAAACACCTGTTAAGTGAACATTGAATATTTAAATCGAAAATTGTCCCTAATTGAGGTCATCTAACAGATAGACGATTGATGACCGACGTAGATTAGTGTGTAGTATGATTTACAGCACCGTTTCTTATGCTGCGAGGACGTGACAGTCATAAATCATTTGCACTGGTACAGTTTGGAACTGTACTGGATAAGACCTATGAGAGTACTTTAAGAAATTTCAAAATTGTCATAAGTACATTTCTCATTATGACTATCGGAACCTGTTTCCTCCGACCATGAGTATTGTGAAGTTTTCTTGTTTGAGTACTAGACTCTTTGATGTTTCCTAACGTCTGCCGTAACTGGGGATCATAACGAGAACACTCGGGAGACTAAGTCCTCTTAGTAAGAGGAACTTACAATGCAAGACTGGGATTGTCACCCTATTAATAATAGGGAAATGTTTTGTTGTTTACAAGGCCGCTCGAAGAGCGAGACTGTGAAAATGCATGGCCGTGCTCAGACGGATTTTAGAAATCATCTGCTTATTGACAGTCGAACTCAGAGATCGAGAAACACTTCTGAACGTAATAAGGATGACGATGAACCTTACCTTATAGTTCACGAAGTAACATTAAGAGACATAGGAAATGGGATATACACTGTATGCACACTTGTCCGGAAGGACAAGTGGGAGATTGAAAGGAATGGTGTCCTTCCAACAGTGTATTCTTCCGATAGAGGGTTCAGTATTATTACAGAGTTAATTCTTCAGTAAGATCAAGTGATCGGAGTGCCTAGGTGGAGGCCGCTTCCAGTCAGTAATATCAAGGTACCATTGATATTACAGCTTAATCTTAACTGAACCCTTCGGGTCGAACCCAATCGAATAACCAATCCGAGACGACGAATTAATCCGAAAGGATTTAATGAGTCGACAGATTTTTACAAATACAGACGTCGGATATCGAGCCTAGGGCGTCGAGACCGAGAGTCGCAAAATCACAAAGCGACAAGTATGAACATAGCCCTAGCACCACACTGGCCTAGCCATGTGGCTTGCTAGGCTAGACTGGGCCTAGCACCATGCCTAGTTGCACCATGCGTGCCCTAGGATGGCTGGGCACCATCGCAGCCCAAGCAGCATGCCTAGGCGCACCATGCGTTCCCTAGGATGGCTGGGCACCATTGCAGCCCAAGCAGCATGCCTAGGCGCACCATGCGTGCCCAAGGAAGGCTGGGCACCATCGCAGCCCAAGCAGCATGCCTAGGCGCACCATGCGTGCCCTAGGATGGCTGGGCGCCATCGCAGCCCTAGCACCATGCTGGGCGCGCATGGCAGGGCCACATGCACCAAGCACGGCCGGTGCTAGGCACTGGCGCATGTGCTAGTGCGTGGATACCTCGTAGCATCGCCCAGCACACATGCTAGGCCCTTGCGTGCGTAGGCGCACTGGTTGGGCTAGCAAATGCGTGTGGCGCATGTGCGTGGGTGCGAGGCTGGTGTGTGGGGTGCGAGGCTGGTGCGTGGGGTGCGAGGCTGATGCGTCTAGTGCGAGGCTGGTGCGTGCTATGCGAGGCATGTGCGCTGCCAGCCAGTGCGTGGGCTGCTAGGGGCCAGCGCCAGCAAAATGTGCTAGCAGCGCTAGGCGCTAGCACACTGCACCAACTCCAGCATCGCCCAACAAGCACTGGCTGGCTGGGATGCTGCTGGGCAATGCTAGATGGGAGATTGAAATGAATAGTGTAGGGACCAAATCTACCCCTTGGGGAGCAAGGCATATGGTCTCCCACCTAACCTTGGGCACTACTCCTTTGCACATGATCATGCCACTTGTCGCAATATGATTTAATTGATTATTTATTTAATTTGGAAATTAAATAAATCATTGATTTTTCAACTCTCCCACATTGGTGGGAAATTGAAAACAAAGGACCCATTTCCCTATAAATACCCTTCAAGGGTGTTGGGATATGAGTAACCTTGAGTGGAATTAAAAAGGCAACTCTTGTAATTAGAGTAAACCTTTGATTCGTGAAACTCATAGTTTTGTTTATCCGGGTCTTGACTAACCTTCAAGACTTGGGACGCTCGGGTCGGGTCGAGGGTACGATCCGTCGGAGATCTCGTAGTTTCGAGATTTTGAAGTAAGAGCTCTTCGGGAGCGAAGCACGCTAAAAAGGTATAATTCTTGTTCTTATTCTTGCTTAATTATGTTTATTATGCTTGTTAATTGCTTTAATTAAGGGGCGGATCTTTGGGGGTTTCCTTCCGCGTAGTCTCGGGTCACTACGAAACCCTACAAGTGGGAGTTCCGCCTCCGACGATTAAGTTAGAACGTGTTCGGATTAAAAAAGTGCGGAATGTAAATAGGACCAGTTTCCTCTTAAGAGAGGAATGATCATCCGGCTATAGCAAACAACCTCAATATCCGAGTGTAAACTCTCAAGTGTGTTTAATACTGCATTTAATGCTCTCACTGAATGTTTGTGAATATTTCTGAATGTGTTCCATGATGGGAACATCTCCCTATTAACAGGGTCTCGAAATGCGTGCCGCCATCCTAGGTTACGAAAACCTAGGAATGGTGGGCTATCTCGGGAATTGGGCCAGGAAGGCCGCCTTTTTCCCAATGATTGGAGATGCCACGTGTCAGCAGGAGATTGGTTCTCTGTGAACATCTCCTGAGGTGACATGTGTCACCATCTCATTGGGCCACGTGGCCCTAGGTATTTTTACCCAAAACATTTGACCCTCACGGGTGCCACGTGGCACCCGTGACACCTGTCAGGCGGTAATTGGAGAACGGTTTTTAACCGTTTGTCTTCTAGGGAAATTATGGGGATGCCCCCTGAATTACCCTTTTATATATAGATTTTTACCCCTCCCTTTTTTTGGACATTTCCAAAACTAAGAGAGAGAGAGAGAAAAATCCGTTTTTATAGAGATAAACTTTGATAACCGCCTGTATATCTTTCAGACAATTGCCTTCTTTTTCCATTAGATACAAACGGTAAAATGTCTGTGCTTTTGTTAGACAGGAAAACCTTTGGAAACCGCTTGTGCTGTTTGCAAGCAATTCTTGTTTTTCTAAGGGGTACATCCAGGTAACCGTCTGTGCACCCAACAGACAAAACCTCCCAGAACCGTTTGGGTATCAAAAGAAAGAGTTTTTTCCCGACAAGGTTTTTTTCGATCTCTTTCGAAAGACAAGGTTTTTTGAACTCTTTCGAAAGACAAGGTGTTCTCTGCGCTTGGAATAGTATCAGGTTATGCGGGGCTACGATTGATATTGGTTACTCTGATTCAAAATACAAAATTGTCACAAGAATTTTCTTCCTCCAAAAATTACGAAGCAATGACGGATCTACTCAAAAAGTTGGCAGCCGATCCCCTGGTACGGCTGAGTCTGACTGGGGGTGCCGCCTCTGGGTGCTCGGTCTAGATGGACGACTGTAGATCCGGATTATAGGGATGAGAGCACAGAAGAAGTGCTTCCTGAGGTAGAGCAGGCTGAGATGGCAAGGGGATCTCCTATGGGTGCACCCAACACTCCTAGTGATGGGATACTAGAGTCTGAGAATGGAGACGGTGAAGAAGCCGTCTCTGTACCTGACGCTGAGGAGCCGGAGGAGGCTGCTTCTAAGAGAGACGGGAGTGGGTTCGTCTCTGTGTCTTGGTCTAGCTCTGAAGAGAGCAGTAGCTCACTATCACCGGTTAAGGATAGTGAGGCAGAGGAGAGATCAAAATGGCAAAATGAAGGGGACCCTTTTCGGATCCATGTTTCTGCCAGAGACAGGGCAAACATGGAGAAGCACCTGGAGGTCTTCAAGTCCACACGTCCTCTTGGTGAGGGTTATGTCATCCGGGTGTCGCCTGAACTGGGAACCATAGCTTGGAATGATGACCAACCCAACGACAACAAGTATTTGGCCCATGAGGCGGCCTTTTTAGCAGGACTCCGCTTCCCCCTCCATGATACCATAAAGGCTATCCTACTAGGATATGGCCTAGGCGTGTGAAAGTTAACCCCAAACTCTTGGGTTAACATTCTAGGCTACATCGCCGCCTGTGAGATGCAGGGTCTCCATCCCGGCTGGGAGGACTTTGCCAATATGCATTATCTAAGCCGTAGTCCAGGCGGGTGGAGAACGTAGTATACCCTGACCACCTACCCCAAATACTTAATGACCCTAGACAAACCGTCTAAGTGGTCAGACTGGAAAAATCGGTTCTATCTGGTTTCTGCCCCTAAGAAGCAAGAGAACTTTGAACTTCGCACGTACAACCGGAGACCGGATTTGCTGGGGCAGAAATGTAGGTTTCCACAAGTCCCGGATGAGGACTATGAGAAAATAATAGAGGCGGGGTTTTTTGAACTTACAATCACCGTTCTCTCAACCGGGGAGTTAATAAGTGTACCCAAAAATTGGGTACCCGGACATGAGTTTTTAAGAGATGAGGCGTTTTTGTCCACCTACGGGTTAAGCCCTAGATTAGACAGACGTAAGTAGAGCATGCATCCGGCAATAATATGTTGCCTTTAGTGTTTTTAACTTGTGATATATTGCTTGATAATCTGATAGACGGTGACTTTTGCAGAAACTGCCAAAAGGATGCTTTCCCAAGACAAAACGCCTGGTCGCTCTGTAGCAGACATCCGCAAAGAGAATGCGGAGAAGAAGAGAGTCGCACTGGCGGCTAAAGGCCATGTATAAACCGCCTGTCCCCTTTTCTCTCGATTTCCTTATTTATATATGCAGTTTTAAACCGACTGTATTAATAATGCCTGGCTCTTTTAGGGTGTAGACAAGGAAGGTCACACTCCAAAATGATCAGACCAAGGCTTGGTGAAGAGGTCACCAGCTCCAACAAATCCAGGAAAAACACGTCTGCTCAAACGATTTCCAGGGTTCCGCTTGACAAGAACCATCTGACCGTTGGGGGAAAAAGTATTAGAAATGTCATTCTGGGGATTGTTGGGTTTTGTAGCGTCCAACACTACGCGGAAGAGAAACTCGCCCAAGACCCACTCACTAATTTAAGCAACTAAACATGCAATCACATAATTAACAACATAAGAGAGAGAAAGAGAAAAGACATTCTTACCCTTGACGCGTGCTTCGCTCGATTCACGAGCTCTTACTTCAAAGCTCGAGCCTCGCAAGTGCGACGGCCTCCTACGACTCGCACCCTCAACCGGACCCGAACGGTCTTAATCCCGAAGGTTAGTCGGGACTTGACCAAACACAACTAGAGTATTACGAACTTAAAGGTTTTCTCACTTTTCAAGGAGATTCCTTTTGAGTTCAACTCAAGTGATTTTTCCCAAACCCAAAACTTGGGTATTCATAGGGAATGGAGACTTGATCTCCCTTCTCCCATCAATGTGGGAGATTTGCATTTCCCACTATTTTATTTTAATCAAAACAAAATAAAAAATGTAATGCAATCAACAAGCTTCAAGTGGAACATGGAGGGAGAGAGTAGGTGAGGACCACCAAAAGGGGGGGGGACCAAATCACCTTGCTCCCCAAGCCACACACCAACCCCTTCGGTCCCTTCCCATTGACCGGCTGACCATGCCACATGGCTGGCTGGCAGCCTGCCTTGGTTGCCAACGCTGCCAGTTGGCGCCTAGCACCAAGGCCAGGCTGCCCAGCCACCACGCCCATGCATGCGTGCAGCTAGCAAGCCACACATGTGGGCTAATGCCTAGGCGCTACTATGTGCGTGTGCTGGGCTGCTGCCATGCGATGCCTAGCACGCATAACGTGCTGCTACTTGGTGCCCCAACGCTGGCACGCAAGCACAGCATGCAGCGATATGCTGGCCCAGCTTGGCTAGCAAGCACGCATAGTGCTATGCACTGCCTGCTTGCGATAATGAGGCCCAGCAAGCACTTGCGTGCTGCTGGCCTTGCGATGCTTACGGGCTGTGCTTGGCCATGCCAACATGTTGCGATGGCTGGTGCTGCTATGCTAGCAAGCACGCCCAGCCATGCTTGCACAACTAGAGCACACACACACGCATGACATGCACATTGCGATGCTTAGGCCATGCGATGTGCGTGTAATAGGCCATGCTAGGCACGCATGACAGGCATGGGATGGTGACCTCGCCTAGCCTAGTACTCGCATGGTTAGGCCAATGCGAGGCTACGGCTTGGCTCAAACTTGTCGCTTGCTTGATTCTACGTCTCGTCGAATTCTAAATTCGACTTGTCTTGTGACGCTCGATCTCGACGCTCTAAGCTCGATATCCGACGTCTTTGTTTGTAATACTATAATGACTCATCTAATCCTTCGGGTTGATTTTTCAATTCGGATCGGTTATTCGATAGGGGTGCGACCCGAAGGGTTCAGTCAAGATTAAGCCGTAATATTAATTATAAATTTAATATTATTGATCGGAAACGACCTCTACCTAGGCATTCCAATCACTTGACCTCATTGAAGAATTAGCGTTCTAATAATTTGAACCCTCTATCGGAATAATACACTTGTTGGAAGGACACCATTCCTTTCAGAGATTGACCCTTCTTTCCAGCGGGGTGCCTCTGAGGCATCGAAGGTGGCCAGCCACCTAAAGCTGCAAGCGGTTCTGCAGCGGCTGTAGGGGATTCAAACCCTCAGCCTTACCCCTTACCCCAAGGTAATATTGACCCCTTCAACTCTCCTTTTGAGCTGGGTTGGCCCATGCGGGTCAAGTCACATTCTTAGCTTCAATCAGGAGGATCTTCGGGCAGCCGGCGATGTTGGCGGGGCATATGTAGCTTTCTCACCATATCTAACTTCTGGTGCAGATCATTCTCCTCGATGGCCGGATGTACAGCAGTCTCCAAGGCCATGCTGAAGGTTGTCCCCAAGGAGGACAAGGAGGCCATCCCCGGGAATAATACATTCAATGTTGACCGCATCCTTGCTATGGTCTGAGGTACAATAGTTTCAATTACTTTCTTTCATGTGTATTCCCGGCTGCTTTTCTAACCATTTTTATTTATACAGACGATGCTGCGAGTAGAGGGGCTAAAAAAGTTGTATGCCGGGTAGCAAGATGAGGTAAGGTGGGCCAAAAGAGAGGCGTCTGAGTCCACTAATGTTGCTCAATTTTCAATGATAATTCATGACCTTGAAACTAAAGCTCAGCTCCTGTCACAGGCGGACTCCATCAAGCAGCTCAAGGCTGCCCTCAATGAGAATAATCTAAAGGCCTCAAATCTGGAGGCAGAGCGCGACAATGCTGAGTTGGAGCTGAAAAATGCTCAGGCGAGTCTCAAATCCTTGGAAGAGGCCAAGAAAGAGAACGCCACTCTTAAAGCAGACGTCGGCCGTCTGTAGAAGGAGATGGCCGCCTCCTAGGACAACTTCAAGCCACACTAGAGGCTGAGTAGAGCCGTCTCATTGAGGAAAATGAGCAAGACTGCGAGGACCGGATGAGAATGGTCTGGTTGCTTGTGTATCCTGAGGCGGATTATAACGTCTGGGAGCTAGCCTACAGATACGCAGATCTTGCCACCCTGGCTAAGGATGAGGGTCAGCCGGAGCTTGAGCCCTTCCAAGAGTGGGTCTAGAAGGAGCTTGCAGAGGAGGATGAGGATGAGGAGCTCAATGAGAAAGAGCAAGAGCCAGTTGATACTGACCAAGTTCAACCAGGGCAACCTGAAGGCGAGCTCCCATCCAGTCAGGACCAGACGGTGCCTCCACCTCAACTACAAAATTAATCTTATATTTGTTTTCGGCCTGCGTTCCATGTATGTTGATGTATCTCTTTCTTTTTTCGGATGTAGATCCGGCTACAATTACTCTCCTGGCCTTTTGGCCGGTTTTTTATAATATGATTTGTCGACTGTGTCGGTTTTGCTATATCTGCTTCAACTTTTCAATTTTTGCAATTTTTCAATGTGCATGTTTTGCGAAGTAACCTAATACATACGGTTTACCGGATGCACCGAGTTTATCTGCCCCTGTACGGGTGTTTGCTTGGTCCCAACCCAAGCGGGTAGTCGTCTAATAAGCATCCAGATGGAACGTCAGGCAGTCATTTACCGCATCTGAATCAATTCTCAGTATTTAATTCTAAGTTGGAATAACAGGCGGTTTTCGCTATGATTTTTCGGGTCAACCGGCTGTGGATTATCACTTGGGATAATCAGTCATTGCCAATTATTTAATAGCAAGCGGCCATTGGCCGTGTGTAGTGGTCATAACCAAGGAATGTTTTAGCTGCTAAGGTTATGACTTAGTTTAAATCTTCAATTGTAACCGTTTGTATTGCTTCTGAGCAAAGACCGGTTATATCCAACCAAGATACTAGTTTCTGTTTGCTATAAAACAGGCGTAATTGTAGTTATCCAGGTTTCCATTAATCATTCAAACGGCTGCGAGTTGTCTTAATCCAGACAATCGGTAGTCTCGTTTGTTTTCAAGTTTATAGAACAATGTGCCACCCAAATAGGAGATGCTCTCTGCGAAAAATTCACCCGGATGGGCGTTGCCGGTTCCCTACTCATGTTGGAGAAGGCGGATGTTTTAAGGTTATTTGGCCATTGGCCTCATAGATAGCTGCTAAGTATTGGACCTAGCTTGCATCTACTAATGTTTGGAGCAGACGTAAAATTTTTACAGGTTCGTTTGTACATTGCACAAATACGTGAAAATAAAGCATCTTTTCATTGATAAACTTTATTTACAAAAAATTTCAAGTCTTAGAAGTAGTACTTTTTTAAGTTGTCTACATTCCAAGTTTTGGCTAGCTGCCTGCCGTCTGGAGTTTCCAGGCGGTAGGTGCCGCCTCTCACTTCTTCATAGATCCGATAGGGGCCTTCCTAATTGGGAGTCAACTTCCCTTGCTCATTGGCCCTACCGGTTGCCTCTATTTTCTGTAACACAAAGTCCCTTACCTTCAAGGGCCGTTTGTGTACTCTTTTGTTGTAGGCTCTTGTCATTCTCAGATGGTAAATCTCATGATGCAAGGCGGCATTGCCCTTGCGTTTCGGGAGTGAGTCCAATGCTAGTCGCATGGCCTCCCTGTTAGCCTCTTCGTCATAAAGCATGACTCGAAGGGTTGGCTTATAGGTCTCAATTGGCAAGACGGCTTCTGCGCCGTACGTCATAAGAAACGAGGTTTCACTAGTTGCCCCTTTTCAGTTGTTCTGATGGCCCATTGGACATGAGGTAGTTCATCTGCCCATAGACTGTCAGCCCTTTCAATTTTCTTCTTAATGCCGTTTGAGATGAGCTTGTTGAAGGCTTTGACCTGGCTGTTTGCTTGGGGGCGACCGACTGATGCGAAGCAATGTGGGATTCCTTGATCTCCCAACCAACTCTTGAGGGTAGGTGTCTCAAATTGAGGGCCATTGTCAAAAACCATAGACATAGGTAACCCAAACCGGGTGATAATATTCCTCTAAATAAAGGAGATGACATCCTTTGTCTTAATGCCTTTGACCGCCTCTTCTTCTACCCATTTGGTGAAGTAATCAACGACAACTAAAATATACCTCCATCCGCCTATAGCAGGTGTATATGGACCTTGGATGTCCATGCCCCATTTAGCGAATTGCACTGGGCTGTGAATAGCCGTCAGATCAGTAGCCGGACGGTGTATTAGTTTTTCCATATTTTTTACACTTGTCACACTTCTTCACCATTTCCATGGCGTCTGCCTCAAGAGTGGGCCAAAAGTAGCCTTGCCGCCTGGCCCTTTTTGTTATAGTCCTACCGCCAACATGTGATGCACAGTAACCCGAGTGCAGATCCTCTAGAAATTATTTCCCTCTTTTTGAGGTGACACATTTCAGTAGCGGCTGGAGATAACCCTTCTTAAAAAGTTCTCCTATATGGATCTCAAAGCTTGCGGCACGTTTTTTTATTGCAGTCGCTTCTGAGTATGCATCCGGCAGAGTGTCGTCTGCTGGATAAGCCTAGATGTCATCCATCTAGGTTGAGCTTCGGTCTAGAATTCCAATGCATGGCATCTTGTTCAATACTTCTCTCTTCCATAACTTCCCAAAAAGACTGACCTAGGCGTATCACAGGATGCGGATAATTCCAGTTTAGAGAGAGCATCCGCCTGATTGTTTTCTGACCTGGGCACTTGACTTAGATGAAATTCATCAAGTGTCCCAGCCTCTTCTTTAACCTTCTGCAGGTATTTGATCATAGGCGGATGGGTGGCCTCATAATCACCATGGTATTGGCTAACAATCAGTTATGAATCTGAGTAGACGTCAACTTTTCTTGCCCCTACCGCCTTACACATGCGGATACCGGCTAATAGGGCTTCATATTCCGCCTCATTATTTAAGGCTTGAAACTTAAATCGTAGTGCATATTCATACTTGTCCCCTTTAGGAGACTGGTATATAATCCCTGCACTACAGCCGTTCATTGTAGAGCTCCCGTCTACATACACTTTCCAAACCTAGTCAAGATTCTCCGGCTCAGCCAGCCTTGTCATTTCGACAATGAAGTCAGCAAACGCCTGACCCTTCACTGCCTTCCTTGGTTCGAAAGTGATTTCAAGACTTTGCATTTCAATAGCCCATTTGAGCATCCTGTCGGATGACTCCAAAGTTTTCATTGGCCGCTTGAGGGGTTGATCTGTGTAGATCACAACCGGATGTGCCAAGAAGTAAGGTTTCAACTTCTTGACTGCCATGAAAATAGCAAGGCCAAATTTTTCAACCATGGGGTACCGTAGTTCAGCATTTCGGAGAACATGGCTAATGAAATAGACCGGGAGCTGCTTGCCGTATCTCTCATCCAAGAGAACAGCACTGAGGGCATGGTCTGAGACGGCCAAATACATGTAAAGCACCTCCTGTGGCAGAGGGCTGACAAGACTTGGCAATGAGTGCAAGTGTTCTTTCTACTTCTGAAAGGCCACCTCAACATCCTCCCCCCCCATTCAAATTTAGTCTTCTTTTTTATTGCTTGGAAAAAATAGAGGCACTTGTTGCCTGATCGGCTGAGGAATCTCCCCAATGCCGCCAGACAACCGGTTAATTTTTGGACTTCTTTGACAGTCCGGGGTGACTTCATATCAATGACCACCTGTATCTTTTCCGAGTTGGCCTCTATCCCCCTTTAATCTATAAAAAATTCGAGAAACTTCCCAGCCTCAACACCAAAGACACACTTTGGATTAAGCATGACCTTGTGCCGCTTGAGGGTGGTGAAGGTTTCTTCGAGGTCAGCAAGGTGATCCGTCTGTAGCTTGGATTTGACTATCATGTCATCAATGTACGCTTCTACATTCCTCCCAATTTGATTAATGAAGACTGTATTAATCATTCGTTGGAAAGTAGCAGGCGCATTCTTCAACCTAAACGACATCACAGTATAACAGAATAACCCCTGATCAGTGACGAATGCCGTCTTTTCTTGATCTTTTTTCCACAAGGGTATCTGATAGAAGCCTGAGTAGGCGTCCATAAAGCTCATCAAGGCATGACAGGCTGTAGAGTTGACCTGACTGTTGATCTTTATAAGGGGATAACTATCCTTCGGACACGCCTTGTTCAGGTTTGTGTAGTCAACACACATGCGCTAGGTACCATTCGGCTTTTTTACAAGAACAACATTTGCAACTTAATCCGGGAAGTAGCATTGCCGAATGAACCCAGCATCCAACAGCTTCTTGACCTCAGCGGAAGCCGTTTTACTTCTACCTTCACCATGGTTCCTAACCGACTTCTTTTTGGGATCCACGACAAGTTTATGAACAACTAGGTCCGGGCTGACACTTGGCATTTCTTCAACATCAAAGGCAAAAATGTCTTTGAATTCCTTCAGAAGGTTGTGCAAGTTTGCACACAACCGTGCAAAAGCAACTGTCCCAACCTTAACAGTTCGATCTGGACGTGTTTCGTCCAGAGCAATATCAATGTGGTCACCAGCCGGCTGGGGATGGAGTTCGTCTAACCGTTCCCCAGTCAGTGGTTGTTATTGCTTTTCTTTCTTGATGGCCACTAGCTGGTCGACCTTTCTCTTTTTGCCGGTTGCTATTGGATCAGGCGCGGCTTCTTTGACCTCATCAAGGTTTATAGGTTCTTCCCCACAGATGGCACCTAATGTTTCGGGGTTTTTTGTGTCCTTCGAGAGAGTTACAATTCTAAGACTAGATTTCGGGCGCCTGTACCTGCAAAACAACGGAGACTCTGGTTGGTGGGAGTTCCGCCTCTTACGATCAAGTTAGAATGTGTTCGGATGTAAAAAGTGTCGAATGTAAATGGGATCAGTTCATCTTAGGAGAGGAATGATCATCCGACTATAGCAAAAAGCCTCAATATGCAAGTGTAAACTCTCAAGTGTGTTTAATTCTGCAATTAATGTTCTCACTAAATGTTTGTGAATATTTCTAAATGTGTCCCATGATGGGAACATCTCCCTATTTATAAGGTCTTGAAATGCGTGCCGCCGTCTTAGGTTACGGAAACCTAGGAATGGTGGGCTATCTCGGGAATTAGGCCAGGAAGGCTACCTTTTTCCCAATGATTGGAGATGCCACATGTCAGCAGGAGATTGGTTCTCTGTGAACCTCTCCTGAGGTGACACATGTCACCATCTCATTGGGCCACGTGGCCCTAGGTATTTTTCCCAAAACACATATGGTGGAATATTAGGACGTTTTCCTCCTATTTTATAGCTTTTCTCTTTAAATAATGCCTTAGTTTCGTTCATCTATGCTATAGTTTCTTTGTTTCCCTTATTTTGTGCTTTCTTGTGATTTAAGGGTATTTTTGTCTTTTCTACTCTACTCGCTTTGCTTTCTTGTATTGTAGGTCTTGTTCGGGACTCGGGATTTATCTTAGAAGATTCTCCAAGTCTTTTGGATTCTCGGGATGAGGTCTCATTTCATTCGGAAGCTTAAGGATCAAGTTAAAGAGCATTTTCCTACCCAAGGCCTTGCGCTCTCATCGCGTACTCCGTGAAAGGAATGGTGTCCTTCCAACAAGTGTATCATTCCGATAGAAGGTTCAGAATTATTAGAAAGCTAATTCTTTAGAGAGGTCAAGTGATCGGAATGCCTAGGTGGAGGCTGCTTCCGATCAGTAATATTAATGTGTAATTAACATTACAGCTTAATCTTGACTGAACCCTTCGGGTCACACCCAATTGAATAACCAATCCGAGATGACGAATTAATCCGAAGGATTAAATGAGTCGTTAGAGTATTACGAACAAAGACGTCGGATATTGAGCTTAGAGCGTCGAGACCGAGCGTCGCAAGTCGATTCGAATTTAGATATCGACGAGACGTGGAATCAATCAAACGACAAGTTCGAGGCTAGCCGTAGCCTTGCATTGGCCTAGCCATGCGAGTGCTAGGCTAGGCGAGGTCACCAACCTATGTGTGCCTAGCACACGCACATCGCATGGCCTAAGCATCGCAAGATACGTGCCATGCGTGTATGCGTGCTGTGGCTGTGCAAGCATGGCTGGGCGTGCTTGCTAGCATAGCAGCACCAGCCATCGCAACATGCTGGGCATGGCTAAGCACAGCCCGCAAGCATAGCAAGGCCAGAAGTACACAGGTGCTTGTTGGGCCTTGCTACTGCAAGCAGGCAGCACATAGCACACGTACCGCAGCACGCTATGCATGCTTGTGCTATGGGCTATGCGTGCTAGGTATTGGCACGCACCAAGAACCCCTAGGCCTCGCCTATCGCATAGCATCACGCACCTAGAAGCAGCGTGCTAGGAATGCTAGGTTGTGCGTGTGTGTGCTAGCAAGCCGCACCAAGCAGTAGAGTGCTAGGCATGCTAGGTTGTGCGTGTGTGTGCTAGCAAGCAGCACCAAGCATCACGCCACTCGCACAACAGCACGCACCAGGCAGTAGCGCATGTGTGTGCTGGCTGGCTATGTATGCTGGCTAGCTGCGCATGCGCGTGGGCAGGCTGGCGAGCAGCCCAGCCTTGGTGCTAGGTGCTAGTTGGCAGCCTTGGTAGCTAAGGCAGGTTACCAGCCAGCTAAGTGGTGAGGTGGTCCGATTTTGTGTGGGGACCAAGGGTTGGTGCTTGGCTTGGGGATCAAGGTTATTTGGTCCCCCCCTTTTGGTGGTCCTTACCTACTTTCTCCCTCCATGTGACACTTGAAGCTTGTTGATTGCCTTACATTTTTATTTTGTTTTTTTATTAAAATAAAATAGATGAAAATGCAAATCTCCCACATTGATGGGAGAAGAGAGATCAAGTCTTCATTCCCTATAAATACCCAAGTTTTGGGTTTGGGAAAAATCTCTTAAGTTAAACTCAATAAGGCACCTCCCTATAGGTGAGAAAACCTTTAAGTTCATAATACTCTAGTCTTTTCTTGTTCTAGCCCCGACTAACCTTCGGGGTAGAGGCCGTTCGGGTCGGGTCTCGAGGGTGGACTCCGTCTTAGGCTCTCGCGCTTGCGGAGCTAAGGCTTTGAAGTCCGAGCTCTATAGGAGCGAAGCACGCGTCGAGGGTAAGAATGTCATTTCCCTTTCTCTTTCTATTGTTGTTTAATTATGTGATTAAATGCTTAGTTACTTTAATTAGCAAGCGGGTCTTAGGCAGGTTTCTCTTTCGCGTAGCGTTGGACGCTACGGAACCCAACACTCCGGTCATGAACAGGTAAAATCTGAGTTTTGTTGGCTGCCCCCCTCGTGAGCATCATGTGAGAGCGTCGACGAGGAGGATGCTCGTGAGCGCGAAGACCAAGGGAGCAAGACAACGTGCTGCTACATGTCTGCCGCGCCACGGCAAAACATTTTGCCTCGTGATGGTGCGCTTGCGCGGCCAGGGGATAACTAGCATTATGTACCCTCTTGCACGTGAGTGCTCGGTGGCGGAGCTTTGTTTTCCTACTTACTATATATACATCTTTTCCTTCTATTTTTGGGGGATGACATAATTCTAGTGCATTTTAGGACATTTTCCAAATTTAGTAGAGAGAGAAACACTTGGATACTCAATTTGTACTTTAAATTACTTCAATCAAGCTTGAATTTCCCCTTAGTCAATGATAATTAGTGAGATTTCTTTCCTTTAATTCTTCTTCTTTGGTTTGATCTTTAGCTTTTGATGTTTGATAATTGTTTGTTTGGGTTTGATTTCTTGAATTGTTTCTTAATCATATGATTTTCTCTTTGATTAGTTGAGTATGATGATGATCATGATTAGATTTGTTTTGTTTCTTAAATTCATGATGATTAGTGTAGACACCTGATTGTGTCTCCCCGAGAACCAAACCTAGTGATGAGTACCTTTCACGTCTTTTATTATCGAGTTAGGTGAAGAGTTGAAGAGTCTCGTGATTTTCCTTTAACCTTAACCATTTCTAACATTTCCTTAAATGTTTTAAATCCAAAATCATTCATTTCGTGCCTTTAAACCCAAAACCACTCATTTCGTGTCTTTGAAAATCATTCATTTCGTGTCTAATTTATAAAAACGTCCAAACCAGTTTATTTTGTTCCATAATATGGGTCCAATGATTGTATAGTTGGATGGGGCTTGAAAAGAGTTTTTCAACGATATATTATAAGCCCAAATCCAAGTTATAATAAAGAAGTTATGGCCAAAATACTAAACTGAGCCCAAACCGAGCCTTACCTACGACCCAATGACCATGTGGAGGGTCCATTAACCTTAAACATCATTCCTAAATCCATTAGGATTAATTAATAATTTCTAGAATCTTCTAGAAGGTTACAATTTATCTTGTTTTTGAAAAGATAAAGATTTAAGAATTTTACTTCTAATAAAACACTTGTGTTTCAATGATTTTAATAATGATAAAATTAGGATACGTTTGGATATTTGACTAACCCAAGGTGATTAGGATTCGGATTCTGAACGAATCTTATCTTCTAAAAAGTATCGCTGAACGATAGAAATATCACGTAGCGATGGAACCTGTTTTACTCCGAGTCGGATTTTGACTGTTTTATTTATCCTTTGACCCTCTTTTTTCTTTATAAATAGAGGTTGTTTCACCCTGTTTTTAATCATCAATAAGCTTGATCACCCACAATCATCATCTAATCCTCTCTCTAAGCTAAAAGCTTCTCTCTCTCTCTCTTTCTTAGCCTAGTCTAAAAACATCCTGTTTTGGGGTTTTCTGATATCCTGCGGGAGAGTTACAACTCCGAGACTAGAACCGTGCGCCTGTACCTGCAAAACAACGGAGACTCCGGGTGGTAGGAGCTCCGCCTCCGACGGTTAAGTTAGTACTTGTTTAAGGAGTAATTAATGCGGAAAAGGGTAAAGTGTTTTCTCTAGCTGAGAGTAATTAATTGGCGTAATCCCCCTTAATGAGGATTAATTAGAGTATTTATAACCTTGGGAAGCGTGCCAAATGCTAGGTTTAGGTTAACCCAGGACTGACTGGGCTTCTTCCAAGGATTGGGCCTAGGTGGCCGTTTTTCCTAGTTGGCATAGGGGAGCCACGTGTCGTGACATAAGAGGTCCAAGGTGGACTGGACGACACCTGACACGTGGCAGGCTGCAATTGGTCCAAGCGGCGGACACGTGGCAGAGCCTGAAAGGCCCACTTGTCTGATGATGATTGGTAGGGAAAAATCCCCTAATCATTTGCCCCTCACAGGTGGCATGTGACTGTTCACATGTCACCTGTGACAGGTGTCGGCCTGTAACAGGCAACGGCCTGCTACAGGTGTCACCCTATGACGGGTCGGGCGTTTTTCCCGCTCCTTTTTTTGAATTTAGAAGCGACTCTTCGCATTCCCTTTTGCCCTATATAAAGGCATGTTGACCAAGTCTTTTGTTCACATTTGCGAACTCTTTCAAGAGAACTCTTGGACCCCTGAACTTGAGCTCTGACACTTTGCACTTTCTGACCTGCCAGAACGACCGTTTTAGTAGACGCCTACTTCAGCAAGATCTTCAGAACTTAAGTTTCAAGTAATCGTCTGTTCCTTTATTCTTTATGCTTTTACACTTTTTCTTTCTTTTTTGAAAATGAGACCTTAAAAGCATCCGGCACGACCTAGGTTAGCAATCAGCCGGTCACCGAGGACGGCTGAGTCTAGGACTAGGGGTGCCGACTGCCCTGCGGTACTTCAAACTTTGCGCAAGTCCCAGAATCTAACTGTCTTCGTATCTATGCAGGACAGTATGGCAAGAACAAAGAAGACCAAGAGAATAGAAAACTCTGACGGCTCCTCTTTCCGGGTTCCGATAGTGAAACATCGGACCAGCCGCCTGATACCGCAGGTACCCAAGGCGGCCCCCTAGCCGAGAGCTCTGAGGAGGGAGCTAAGGTAGCTCCTTCCCACTTTACTATTGACCTAGCTAGTCAGCAGACGGCCCCCGAAGAAGAAGAGGGGTCCGCCCCCTCTGGGAATGGGGAGGAGTCAGACTCTTCTGATAGCGAGTCTGGCTCTAGCTCGTCGAGCCGCCTATCCATAAGCTCAGAGAAGAGGCATAATCGCTTGCATGAGGCGAGAGATTCTCATGCGGCTGAAAAGGGGGAAGGCTGGTCGGAACCATCCGCCTCTCATAGGGAGTTGAACACTCCTTATTACTGCCACGTACCCAAGGGCCGGATCAAAGCCATGAAAGAGCGAATAGACACCTTTCTTTCGGACCATACGATGGGTCCGGATTATCAAGTTTTTGTGCCAGATGGCGAGGATACGGTCGTCTGGCTCGCAGGGTCCAGTTATGGGGACGCGTGTTTTGGCTGCAACGAGGCGGCCATCAAAGCTGGATTGCGATTTCCCTTGCATCCGGCCGTTCAGCAAATCCTCGATGGATACGAGGTGGGGCTTTGGCAGTTAGCCCCTAATTCTTGGTTCAACATCCTTGGCTACGTAGCCGGATGTGAAATGCACGGGGTGGAGCCTAATTTTGAGGCGTTCACCCATATGAACTATCTCAGCCGGACCCCTAAGGTAAGCGGTACCGGCTGGTACCAGATAACGAGCCACAAGGGCTACTTGATGACAAGGGGCAAGCAAAATAAATGGAAGGATTGGAGAAACACCTTCCTCATCATTGTCAACCCTGACCGTCTGTTAAACAAACGCTACAACAGGTGGAACATGGATCCGCCTCTTCTAGCAGGCGGTCGAAGCATGCCGCTTGTTCCCCTCAAGGCCAGGGAAGAGATCCTGGACCGAGGGCTGTTTAAAGTAGAGATTAGGGCAAACTCTACTACTGGGGTACAAGAGCAGGTGCCCCTAAACTGCGTCCTAGAGTTTCAATGGCTCTATGACGAGTTTTTTCCTGGCCACTTGTGGCCTTAGCAGTCGGTCCTCCAGAGGTAGCCGGCCACTTGAAAATATGTATCCTTCACTTTGATTTGTTTGAAATTTTTTCTAACTTTTGTGGTTCTCATTTGTAGTTGAAGCTATGGACCAAATTTTTGCTTCCAAGAAGGCGGCTGCTATGCTGCGAGCCTCCATAATGTAACAGCAGTGGACCACTTCTGATTCTCCTGCCAAGGAGACGCCCACAGTGAGTTTCGATCTTTAGAACTTGTCTTTGAAAGGCTTCTTAATAAATATTGACCACTCGTCTCTTTCGCAGACGCGCACTTCCAAACCCTCATCCTCCCATCAACCGGACTCGAAGGTTCGGAAGCTGACTGGTGGGAGTACGCCTGGATCTACCAGGAAACAATCGGCTGACAAGCAGCCGGCCACCCCACAAAGTGTGGGGAACCCACCACTTGTTCTTACACGGCCGCCGAGAAGTATAGCCTGCTCTGCTAGACTTGTTTTTTTCTTTATCACTCTCTTCATGTTTCTGATGTTTTTCTTTGTTTTTGATGCAGGCGACCCTTCAGAACCAGACTTGGTCCAAATGGCCAAGTCCATGATTAAGGTCGTACCTGAAGAGGAGAGGGATACGGTCAAGGGAGTTGACACCCTTGACCTAGACGGCATCATGGGTCTCCTATCTGAGGTAGACTTAGAATATTTTTCAACTTTATTACTTTGCATGTTGCCTGCTTTTCTTTAATCTGACGCCTGTTTTTCCTTTTTTCAGACCATGTTGAGAGTGCACGGCCTTCGTAGGTCGATCAACTCCAAGAACAAAGAGGTAAAGGCTGCTAAAGCTATGGCCGCCTCTGACGTTGATAAGGCAATGTTTCAAATTGCCCAAAATGAATTTTCGACAACTGATATTCTTTATTATCAGGCGCAGGCCACTGCCACTATTCGTACTGAGTTGGAGGCGGCCAAAAAGAAGAACAATGAACTGGAGGCGACGATCAAGAGCCTCAAAGATGAGCTGAGGCCGCTTAGGCAGAAGATGACCCAGTTCGAGACCTTGGAGAAATCCTTAGCTTCTGTCAAAGAGCGCGTGGTCCAACAGGAGAAGAGCCTCACTGATTAGCTCTCGGCCAAGGCCGAAAAAGAGAAAATGGAGCTAGCCCAAGCCATGATGGAGGACTCAGCTCAAATCATGAGGATGACTTGGACGGCTCTCTTTCCAAAAGCTCATTATGCCGCCTGGGAGAAGAAGTTCGCTACTTGTACAGAAAAGTACAATCAGCAAATCATGAAGCAGGCGACTGAAGAGGACCAGGCGGCCGAGTCCAGCTCAGAAGAGGAAGTGGAGGAGGTGGCCCTGCGGCCGATTGTGGTAGATGCATCTACAGAAGCGGTCCCTGATGCCGAAACAAGCAAGAAGGAAGCCTCTCTGAACCAGGCGCCCCTTGTTGATCAGGCGACGGGTAATACCGAAACTCTACCACAACCTTAAAGCTTTTTGTGTTCAACTTTTCTTCGGCCTGCGTGCCGTTTGTTTTTGTATCTCCTTACCCGGCCGGGGAGCCGGGGTCTTGAATATTTTGCCGGTCTTTATGGTCGGCTGTTTATGTGAATTTGGCGACCATCTTTTTGGTCGTCCTTGGTTTTTTTGAATATCGAATTTTGCTTTGTTTTCGATTGTTTGCTAAGTGTCGAGGATCCTTGATATCCGCTTGCATGTCATACCGACTGTTTTGTATGGCCGAAAGTTGCGAACAGGTACAATGTGAGGGCTGTCTATGCCCCTGGACGACTGGTTTCCTTAGTTCCAGGTTAGGCGATTAGCCATTTATCCAGTCGGACCCCAACATATTTTGGTGAATACGTTAGGTTTTCTTATCTTGAAACAAGTTAGAAAGGAAAATAGAAATAGTTCTTAAGTCCTTGCTTGCCAAAAAGCAGTCGATCTGTGAACCAATTTTTCAAACATGTTTGGTTTGAAGAGAAATAATCTTAGCAGGGTTGGGGTAAGAGAGCTCTGGTTCACCTTTAGGCAGGCGGACTCGTCATACCTTTTGAATCCTGGCTAAGTATGAGAGTGATTATAGATAATCTTTGAGGTTACTCTCTCGTCATGTTTATGCTTGAGTAGTAGAGGCACCAAGCGGCGTAGGCCGGCTAGTCCCCTTGATTCACCAATTTTGTTGGTTATTTACTCAAGATGCGATAACCTAGTAGGAATAGGGGTTTGAATGCTCCTGTTTAAGAAACAGGCGGTCTATTCAAAAACCTTTTAGATTTCGAACCAAGTTTGAGGGAATGACTATAAGTTAACATTGGTGTTACTTAGTCGCCGTCACTTCTGTTTGAGTAGTAGAGGTACCAGGCGGCGGAGGCCGGCTGGACCCCTTGATTCGCCAATGTTTGTTGGCTATTAACTCAAGAGGTACCGACTGTACTTATCCCAAGTAATACAGTCAGTTATCCGACGCGGATGTTAACTGCTAACACTCGTTGGATCAGTGATAGAGTTATCCTTGTCTAAAAAACGGCTACGTGGTTGTCTTTGTCGACAGTCGTATAAGTGCCGTGTAATTAGTTTACAGAACAATGTTCCACCCAAAAGGGAGCTGCTCTCTGTGACGAATTTCATCCGGATGGATGCCGCCGGACGCCTGCTATGATGTTGGGACAGGTCGGATTAGTTTTTAAAAGTTGGATCAGCTGGCTGGGCGCCTGGTCTGATCATTTCGGCCATAGGCCTTAGGTAATTCATGGTGAACTAAGTATGGGAGAGTAGCCGACTGTTTAGGTACAGGAGGCATGCCCCTCTTTATTGAATGCGTATTTGAAAAGTATGGAGAGTAGCTGACTGTTTTACCAGTAGGCATGCCCCTCTTAGTACAAAATAGATGAAGTGAAATAACAAACTTTTATTAGTAGCTCTCGGCTATTTACATCATTCAAAAATAATAATTTTTGAGATTATCTACATTCCAGGTTCGAGGCAAGGGTTGGCCATCTGGTGTTTCCAGGCGATAGGTACCGTCTCGAACCTCTTCATAAATTCGGTAGGGTCCTTCCCAGTTGGGAGTTAGCTTGCCTGACTCATTAGCCCTACCGACTGCTTCCATCTTTCTTAGCACAAAGTCACCCACTTTGAGTGGACGCCTATGCACTCTTCTGTTATATGACCTTGTCATTCTCAGGCGGTAAATTTCATGGCGTAGGGCTACATTGCCCCTTCTCTCTTGAAGTGAGTCCAATGCCAGGCGCATGGACTCCCAGTTCGCCTCTTCGTCATACAAAATTACTCGAAGAGTCGGCTCGTAGTGTTCAATTGGAAGAACAGCTTCTGCACCACAGGTTAAAAGGAATGGAGTTTCTCCAGTCGACCCTTTTTCGGTCGTCCTAATGGCCTAGAGAACATGTGGTAGCTCATCTGCCTATAGGTCACCTGCTCGTTCAATCTTCTTTTTAAGTCCGTCTGAGATGATCTTATTGAAAGCTTCTACTTGGCTGTTTGCTTGAGGACGGCCGACTGATGCAAAGTAGTGCAAGATGCCTTGGTCTCCCAACCAATTTTTGAGAACATGCGTCTTAAATTGGGGACCATTATCAAAAACCATAGACATGGGCACCCCAAACCGAGTGATGACATTTTTCTAGATGAATGAAATCACATCCTTCATCTTGATTCCCTTAACAGCCTCTGCCTCTATCCATTTAGTAAAGTAGTCGACTGCAACAAGTATGTACCTCCTGCCGCCTGTAGCAGGCGTATAGGGACCCAGGATATCCATGCCTCACTTAGCAAACGGTAGTGGGCTATGGATGGCAGTGAGATCAGTAGCCGGACGGTGAATTAATTTGCCAAACCTTTGACACTTGTCACATTTTTTCACCATCTCCATTGTGTCTGCTTCTAAAGTAGGCCAGAAGTAGCCCTGCCGCCTTGCTCGTTGAGCAAGCGACCTGCCGCCTACATGGGAAGCGCAATAACCAGAGTGAAGATCTTCTAAGACCTCTCGTCCTTTTTCTGGGGTAACACATTTCAAGAAGGGTTGAAGGTACCCTCTCTTGTGAAGTTCTCCCTTTGTCATTTCAAAACAGGACGCTCGCTTTTTCAGTGAGGCCGCCTGGTGATGATCATCCAGCCGCCTTGCACATGCGGATACCGGCTAGCAAAGCTTCATATTCTGCCTCATTGTTCGAGGCTTGGAAGTTGAAACGTAGAGCATACTCATACATGTCGCCCTCTGGAGACTGACATATGACGCCTGCTCCACAACCATTTGAGGTGGAGCTCCCGTCCACATAGACCTTCCAGACTTGGTCTGGAATTTGAGAATTAGAGGGCCGAGTCATTTCTACAATAAAGTCAGCAAAGGCTTGCCCCTTTACTACTTTCCTGGGCTCGAATGTGATTTCCAGGCTCTGAATCTCTATTGCCCATTTGATCATTCGGCCTGACGACTCCATGGTTGTCAGTGGCCGCTTGATCGGTTGATCTGTGTACACGACGACTGAATGTGTCAAGAAGTAAGGCTTCAATTTTCTAACGACCATGAAGAGAGAAAGACCGAATTTCTCCACTAAGGGGTACCTCAACTCGGCATTTTTCAACACATGGCTGACAAAGTAGACCGAGAGCTGGCAGCCGTCTCTTTCACCAAGGAGTACGGCACTTAGAGCATGGTCAGATACTGCCAGATACATGTAAAGCACTTCTTTGGGCAAGGGACTGACCAGCCTTGGCAAGGAATGTAAGTGAACTTTCAGTTTTTGTAAGGCCGCCTCAGCATCCGGCCCCCATTCAAACCTTGCCTTCTTCTTTATTGCCTGAAAAAATTAAAGGCACTTGTCGCCTGACCGGCTGAGAAATCTTCCCAAGGCCGCCAGACAACCTGTTAACTTCTGAACCTCTTGGACGGTGCGAGGCGACTGCATGTCAATGACTGCCTGCACTTTCTCAGGGTTCGCCTCTATGCCTCTCTGATTGATGAGGAATCCGAGAAACTTCCCAAACTCAACCCCAAAAACACATTTCTTGGGATTGAGCATGACATGGTGCCGCTTGAGTGTGGTGAATGTTTCTCGGAGGTCTGCCAGATGGTCTGTCTGAAGCTTGGACTTAACTATCATATCATCTATGTATGCCTCGACGTTTCTTCCAATTTGGTCAAAGAAGACCGTATTTATCATTCTTTGGAAGGTGGCCGGGGCGTTCTTCAAACCAAATGGAATGACCGTGTAGCAATATAGCCTTTGATCAGTGACGAAGGTCGTCTTCTCCTGATCTTTCTTCCACAAAGGAATCTGATGGAAGCCAGAGTAGGCGTCCATGAAGCTCATTAAAGCATGGCCGGCTGTTGAGTCGACCAGATTGTCAATTATAGGCAAAGGATAGATATCTTTGGGGCACGCCTTGTTCAAATCAGTGTAGTCCACACACATTCGCCAGGTACCATTCGACTTCTTTACCAATACAACATTTGCAACCCAGTCTGGGAAGTAACATTGCCGAATGAATCCTGCATCAAGCAGCTTTTTAACCTCGACGGCTGCCGCCTGACTTCTTTCTTCACCATGGTTCCGCTTCTTTTGCCTAACTGGCTTCTTTTTCGGATCCACATCCAATTTATGTACCGCCAGTTCAGAACTGATGCCTGGCATTTCATGAACTTCGAATGCAAAGATGTCTTTGAATTCCTTCAAAAGTTGGTGAAAATCTTCACCCAAAATTTCAAGAGCAGTCATCCCAACCTTGACCGTTCGGTCAAGACGTGAGTCGTCCAGCATGACATCCGTATGCTCACCAGCCGGCTGAGGGCGGAATTCATCCGACCGCTCCACTGCCAGTGATTGCTATCTTTTTTCTCTTCTCTCGGCCCCCAATTCGGTAGCCTTTCTTTTCTTGCCGCCTGCCTTTTGAGCAAGCGCATCCTCCTTGACAAAGTCAAGGTCAGTTTTTTCACCACTTGGGCCAGCAACCACCACAGTGGGTTTGATATCCGAGAGGTAGCACTCTCGAGCCATCTTTTGATCTCTCCTTAGGGAGCCGACTGTTCCATCATCCTTCTCAAATTTGAGCAGCATAAGAGAGGGGATAATGACAGCTTTAGAGTTGTTCAGGGTGGGTCGTCCCAGGATCATGTTATAGGCCGAGAGTTCCTCAACCACTAAGAACCAAACCACAATGTGACGGCCCTCCCCTTTCTCACCCAGGCGGATGGGTAGATCCACTCGCCCTACTGGGTGTACGACTCCTCCTCCAAACCCTACTAAAGGGTGGGATACCGGATGTATGCAATGAGTCTTGTACTTGAGCTTTTCCAAGCACTTGCTACTGATGAGATCAGAGGAGCTACCGGTATCTATGAGGATCCGGCCAACTCTTTGGTTGGCCACCTTGCACTCAATGACAATGGGGTCATCATGCGGCCCCGTAACTCCTCCCAGATCTTCTTCTGTGATGACAATCTCTGGGAATGAACTCTTGGCGGTCCGTTCTTGGTGAACGGAATTAACATCTAGCCTTCTGATATTGTCTTTGTTGCCTTTGATAGTGGGGCCGCCTCCTAGAAGCCGCCTACAATAGTGTAGACGACTGCGTCGTCTGTATCAGAACTGTCGGCTTGCTGATGATTCTTTCTGACCGACTGCTTGTTCTTTGGGGGAGCATTCCCCTTGGGCTTCTTGACATAGGAATCAAGGTCGCCTTTTTTAGCTAGGCGGTCCAGGTAGCGCATGAGCCTGATACATTCGTTGGTTTCATGACCAACATCTTCATGAAAATGACAAAATTTATCCTGGTTCCGATTGCTTGCAGAACCCTTCATGGGGTCCGACTTCTCGATTGAGATCCGGCTCTTGATTTATTTTAGGATAGCTTGGCTATCCTTGTTGAACGCATACTTCGGAGAGTATGGCTTGAACTCTTTCTTCTTTTTCTGGGCCGGCTGTCCAGAAGAGTCGGCCGCCTAGACTTCTTTCCTCTTTTTCTCATCTTTATTGGCCGACTGCTTTGGTCGGCTTTCTTTTTTGTCAGACCTCCATCCATCCGACTGTTTTCCAGTATTACAGAGATCAGTCGCCTGTATATAGGCTTCAGCTTCAATCAAAGCTTCCTGAAGAGTCGCAACTCGTTTCCGGACCAGGTCGAACTTGAAAGTCGACCCATCCTTAAGACCTCTGAAAAAATCATTATAGGCTACCTCATCCGGCAGCCCTTGTATCTGTATCCTCATCAGGTTGAACCGCCTGATGTAGGAACGGAGTCCGTCCTTCTTACCCTGCTGAATGGTCCCTAAATCAAGGGTCGTCTTCTTTGTAGGGATTTTCATAGCAAAGTTGGAGGTGAACAAGTAGGCAAGCGTCTTGAAATTATTCACACAACCAGTCGGCAGGTTACCAAACCATTGTTGTGCGATTCCTTTGAGAGTCGCTGGGAAACACTTGCACCAAGTGGGATCATCCAACCCTTGGAGGTACATTAGGTTGGTGAACGCCATCAAATGGTCTTCAGGGTTAGTAGTGCCATCGTAGGCGCCTACTAGCACATTCTTAACTTTGGCCGGCTGGGCGGCCTCTGTTATTTCCTTGGAGAAGGCGGACGGCTGTTCTCCAAGTCTTAGCAACCGTAGTTGCCAGTCCAAAGGTTGGACGTTTTTTGCCGCCTGTCCTCCAAACAGAGGAGGCTGCAAGAAATATTATTGTTGCGATACGTATGGCATGTTTGGTACCGCCTGTTATTTATGAAATCCAGACCGACGAGAGGTACCGCCTGTCTGACTCTCATAATTTGACTGAGTATACCTCATAGGGGTATTATGCAGACTGTCTAGGAAATCTGAAGTGGAGACCGACTCTGACAGTCGGTCATTCTTCTTTTGCTCTAGCAACAGCCGAGCATCTGAGTATGTTTTCTTTGACCCATCCGCTTGTACATGACGAATGGGCTTCCTTTTCCCTGGTGAGGGAAAACGATACTTTGCTAAGTCGATCGATCACAGGCGGCTCCCACTTCCAAGAGTTAGGGTGGGGGATCGCCTCTTGACCCTGTACAGGCTTCCTTCTACCAGACTGAGAAGGTTTCCTAGCCGACTGCTCCTTGGAGGGAGCAGGCGTCTTCTTATTGATTAATTCTTGGATCTCTCCTTTGAACCCCCTCATGAAGGTCATGAGTTCGTTTCTTGTAATAGGAGCAGGTCCTTCGGCCGCCAGTTGCTGATCAGGCGGTGAGCCGGCTGGATTGCTGGGTCCAGCTTGGTAATCTACCCATTCTTTTCTTTCGGTGTGACGGGTGTGTCGGGCCCTTAGGGTCCCGTCTGAGGTCGTGTGTATTTCAACCTCAACCTCATTCTCAGTATCGTGGTCTGAGTAGACTTGAGGGTCGTCCTCTGGACGCCTCTCTTCTGGATTCGGTACAGACTTAGATGCCATCTCGAAAGTACCCTCCCCACAAACGGCGCCAAAATGTTTCGGGGTTTTCTGATGTCCTGCGGAAGAGTTACAACTCCGAGACTGGAACCGTGCGCCTGTACCTGCAAAACAACGGAGACTCCGGGTGGTAGGAGCTCCGCCTCCGACGGTCAAGTTAGTACTTGTTTAAGGAGTAATTAATGCGAAAAAGGGTAAAGTGTTTTCTCTAGGTGAGAGTAATTAATTAGCGTAATCCCCCTTAATGAGGATTAATTAGAGTATTTATAACCTTGGGAAGCTTGCCAAATGCTAGGTTTAGGTTAACCCAGGACTGATTGGGCTTCTTCCAAGGATTAGGCCTAGGTGGCCGTTTTGCCTAGTTGGCATAGGGGAGCCACGTGTCGTGACATAAGAGGTCCAAGGTGGACTGGCCGACACCTAACACATGGCAGGCTGCAATTGGTCTAAGCGGCGGACACGTGGCAGAGCCTAAAAGGCCCACGTAGGGAAAAATCCCCTAATCACATCCCAACACCTTCTTGATATTATACACCATACTTCCTTCGCGAGTCTTGAATACTCCAAGCCCTTCTCGAAGTTGCCTTTGACCGTGAATGGGGTGTAACCTCACACCCGTGAACGATTTACAAGTTCCTAAAACTTGTTGGCGACTCTTTTATCTCTAGCTTCTTTTCCTTTGGACGCCACCATGCTTAAGTACATGATCCTAATGAAGCTCAAAGTTGATGTTTGAAATATTCCCTACAATTAGTGAGTAGATTTCTTAGCTAGGGTGAAGGGGAAGCATGTTTGATTGGTAGTTTGTTGTTGATTTGGGGATTTTGATCAATAGATTGTTGTAATTAAAATGAATGATGAATTTGTGCACGTGTTTAGTATAATAATATTGATCAACCTAGAGTAATAAAGTTGATTGCATTGATGATCTTGATGACATGACCAATTGATTTGAGATTGTTAGTTTTTGTAGGGAATATTACAAACATCAACTTTGAGCCCCACTGTGATCATGCATTTAAGCATGGTGGTGTCCAAGGGGAAAGAAGCTAGAGATAAATGAGTCGGCAACAAGTTTTAGGAACTTGTAAACCGTTCACGGGTGTGAAGGTTAAACCCCATTCACGATCACGGAGATCACTAACTTCATAGTGGTCCGGAACCATGACTGGATATTCGGGGATGATGGTACGAATCCAACCTTAAAGAGATTGAACCCGCCCTAAATCGGCTTCTACTTAATTCTTATGATATTCATGTGCACTTTTCGATCAACATACATACATCGATTAATCCTAAGCATATTTAATCAACGTTGGTTGATTATTAATGCACAAATAAATCTATTATTGGCGATCACTTGAATTAAAATCATATTAATCCTAAATCAAATTATCAATTATCTTATTATGCGTGATTTCAAGTACAAATTCCCTTTAATCCTGCAAAAAAGGCGTGATCAAGCAATAATAATAAATTATGAATAATCAAGCAACATAATAATTATTGACACAACAATCATCACAAAAACATAAATAATAGCAAGATCCTAGGAATGATACTAAATGGATTAATAACAAATCCTAGCATGTCACTAATAATAAAGATCAAATATTTATCCTAAACATGATACTAGAAATCATAAAAGCATCCTAACATGATACTAGAAATCATAAAAGTATCCTAACATGATACTAGGAATTAAAATATTATTCTAAGCATGATTTCTATATCAAAAGAACAATTAAGTAATCGAATTACTCACTTTGATGCCTCGTATGTCTTTCTATCAAAACAATACACACGTTAGTAAACTTCAAGAAAGAGTAAATCAAACAAATAAATCAAATATAAATTGAAATATAGATTTGGGACCAAACCCTCAGAACTATCAACCTTTCACGTCGAGGTCAAAGGCAACTTTGAGAAGGGCTTTGATGTAACACCCTAGAAATTCCTTTCCTTTAAAATACCTGTTTTGCTCTTTTTAAAATACGAAATAGGAAATTCTAAGACATTACCGCCGCCGTGAAAACGGCTAAGGCAAATATCAAAGACTCACAGCAGAAGACTCAGTTCAAAAATCATTTAAAACAATATAACTTAAAAGTTAAACCAACGAAAATAAAGTCAAACCAAAGTCAAACAAAGTCAACCTACAACTTGGAACCATTGTAGGCCCTTATTAAAACTAAAATAAGACTTAAAACCGTTGTGTTAGTATCATAAGAAAACTGTATGATAATCAAAACAATAAATCACATCATATTCTTATAAAATTAAGCATGATTCGCTTTTCACTCATGCCCATCATGAATATGTTTCGTCACCTGAAAAGCTTCTCTTTACTTTGTCCCCACTACTCGCCATTAGAAATGGGTCGTTGTAGGGCCAAGATAAAGACAAGGTCAAACAAACATACAAACACACAGTCAGCAATGTTGAGTACATAAGCATAAACAGTACATACTAACATGATTTCATCCTATCATCACACAACTTACCTTGTTGCACCTGTTTACAAGCATACAACATACAACATAACCAGTTAACAAATTACTAGATTATTTATTTTTCTTGATTACGCATCGAACGGGTTTCCCCCTAACCTGCCCCAATAAAGGGGTACTGACACGGGAGCTAACCGTGCTAGTATAAGAGAACCACTCGTAAGTGGCGGAATTCCTGCGCATAATAAAAAGGAATATACAGCGTCCTATACTCCCAGTAGAAGTTATGATCAAATATAATGTCGCATAACTCCCCCCATATGTTCATACTCAAGGTATATACGTTCCAAGAGTTTTGGTGCGCAAACTCTTTCACTTTACGTGATTTACGTATTTTTAGATTTGGTGATGACTCTCAAACCATAATATAATCAATCATAATAAATCATTCAAGCAATCAAACACACCAATTTAATTCTTGAATAATTAGTGATCACATAAATTAAATGTTGAATCCTTTTTAAACTACCTCGGTGTTAAATAACACCTTAAGCGCATAATGCACCACAAATCCTATCCCTCGGTGTTTATAATAACTTAAGTACACTTAGGCACCAAAATATAATTTAATCCTCGTGTACATAGACACTTTAATAGCTCCTTTCTCATGCTTATAGCATCAATAAAAATTATAAGAACAATAATAAAATTCTCTTTCAATATTCCAACCTCAATTAAACATTTAGTTTAATTAAACATGCTCTCAATCATGCCAATAATAAAAGTGTGGTTCATATTCAACATGACAACATAATTAATTCCAATCATCAATTCACCACAAATAATTCATACTTCACAAATCAATCACCAAAATCAATCCAATCAACAATTCAAACCAATACCTATCATGATACTACCTTGGAATTAATTAAACAAAGCCTAGAATGCTTCTATACACTTACATAATTACCAAGTATGCGAACGTACCTCAAATATGATCTCAAAATTGTCACGACTACACGAAATCACTCACTTGGAAATCTCCTACAACCCTAGATTACAAAGAGACATTAATACCTATTCAATATAAATATCCATCAATATATACACTCTTTAAATCACTTATAAACCCTCTAAAACAAGCTGAAAATTAATTTAAAACCACTACTTTTATTCCCAAATAATGGGTAATTAAAAATCCTTTCAAGAAACATAATTCTAACCTTTATATAAAAATTCCAGCTTTACAAAAACACGTAAAATTGATGTAATTATGTTTAAAAACACCTATTTCTATAATAATAATCATCTACGATCAAATTCCATCAATATACATTAATATACAAACCTAGGGTTTTCAATTTGGGGCTTTTAAATTCAAAAACCAAATAAAAAATTTATATACATAATAATCATAATCAAACATCATAAAAATCATCACAAAACAAAAAAACAATAATTAAATCAAGGTTAGATTAGGATTAAAACAAAAAGATTTTTACTTATTTTTTTTTTGTTGTTGTTGAAGCCACATAGCCACGACACGATGGGGAGGGGCTATTGCTGGTGGCTTCTGGCGGCGGCGGTTGGCCGGTGGAGGTGGTGGTGGCGGTCGGCCACCTTGTGTGTGCGTGTGGATGTGTAAAAATAAAGGGGAGGGGGAAAAATTAAGCGAGAGAAAATAAGAGGAGAGAGAAAGAGATAGTTTACCTTTGGGTATTCTCCACCTTGGGCAAGATCTAACTTGCTCATAAGATGGGTATTTATACCCTCTCTCAAAACCCCCCTATTCTTAAATTCCCTTTCTACCCTTGATGATCCATTCTCCTATTCAAACTAGTCATTTGACTTTCTTTAAATACCATTGACTTTAAATTTCCTTTTGATAAAATAATATACCCCAAAGTTTATAAATAATAAAATAAAATATTTCCATAACCATTAAATAAATAAAAATGGACCTTTAATTAAAATAATTCTTTTTAAATTAATAAAATATCATAAATAATTCATTTCAAATTATTTAAAAATACCGGGCATTACATTGGAGTATTCAAGGCTCGTGAAGAAGGTATGGTGTTTGACTGAGGAAAGTATCAAAGGATGTGTGTTTAGGCTAAGGCTAGATTAAGGCTAGGCTAGAAATCAAGAGAGAGAGAAAGAGAGAGAATAGGCTTTAGCTTATAGAGGGAAAAAGATGATTGTTGGTGATCAAGCTTGTTGATGATTGAAAATGGGGTGAAACGACCTCTATTTTTAAGAAAAAAGAGGTCGAAAGATTAGCAAAAGATCCGAATTTAATTCGGAATAAAACTCTTTCGAATGGACAACAATTTTTGCGGTTTTTGTTTTTTATCATATCTTTTGATCCATAAGTTGGAATAAGATAAATAATATATCGTTGGAAAGCTCTGGAAGTCTAATTTCCAACCCAATTAGAATCAGATTGATGTATTTTGTAGAATAAAATATATGATCGAAATAGTGAAAGGGTGTCATTTTTGGATAGTGTTTGGTATTTCGTTCATATCTTTTTCGTTATAGCTCGGAATTGGGATTATGGTATATCTTGGAAAGATAATCTAAAGGGCTATTCAGAAATCTAAGATTCGGATAAAAATTATGGTGCACGGAAATCAAATCTGAACGTCTTTCAATTCGAATAGAGCAAGGATTATCAAAAAGAGGAGTTCTATTCAATTTCAAACTCTTTGATCTTTATCTTTCGGAAAGGATAGATTAGAAACTTCTAGAGACTTCTAGAAGTTTCTAATGAATTCTAATTGGTTTAGGAATGGGATTAAGGTATTTGGACCCTTACAGGATCCTTGGGTCGTAGGTAAGGTGGACCTAGGCTCGGTTTGGGCTTGGTTTAGTATTTTGGCCATAACTTATTCGTTTTAAGTTGGATTTGGGCTTATAATATATCGTTGGAAATCTCTTTTCAAACCCCATCCAAATAAATAATAATTGGACCAGGATTATGGACCAAAATAATCAGGTTTGGACGTTTTTATAAAGAGGACACGAAATGAATGATTTTCAAAGACACGAAATGAAAGATTTTGGGTTTAAAGACACAAAATAAATGATTTTGGATTAAAACATTTTAGGAAGTAATGGTTAAGGCTAAAGGGAAATTCACGAGACTCTTCCACTCTTCACCTAACTCGATAATCAAAGACGTGAAAGGTACTCATCACTCGGTTTGGTTTTTGGGTAGACACATTCAGGTGTCTACATAAGCCCCCACTTTGATTGAGTTTGGAGAAACGTAAGTGTCGAAAACAAAATTCAAATTAGATCGATAGGGACGAAGAATGATTCAGAACATTCTGTGATCCTAAATCATTCTTTTTAACACCGATACCTGTAGAAAAGTGTTAATTCTACAAATAAAGGAGTTAGAAACACATATCTTGCACCGTCGGGTATGCGCCTCAGGTGACATATTGTCGGATCCAATTTGTTCTGTTTTGACAACCTCCACAATGCTTAGTGAACGCCGTTGAAGGTAGCAGTGCTTCGCTATCTTCATTTGAAGTGACAATCTTCCACATCCTAGGGAATATCGTCGAAGGTGGCAGTGCTTCGCCATCTTCAATATCGTGGTAGTGCTTCGCCGTCTTTAGTTTAAGGTGACAATCTCCACATCCTAGGGATACCGTCAAAGATCACAGTGCTTAGCGGTCTTCAAATGTTAGGGTGACAACCTCCACATCCTAGGGAAAGTCGTCGAAGGTAGCACTGTGTCGCCATCTTCAAATCAAGGTGACAATCTCCACATCCTAGGGACATTGTCGAAGATCGCAGTGTGTCGCCATCTTCAAATCTCGTTAATGCTTAGACGGGACCCACCAATGTTGACAACCTCCATATCCTAGGGACAATCGTCGAAGATCACAATGCTTAGTGATTCTCAAACCACGCCAATGCTTAGGTGGGATTAACTAATGCTAACAGCCTCCACACCCTAGGGAGAGCCGTCGAAGATCACAACGCTTAGCGATCCTCAAATCTCGCCAATGCTTACACGGGATTTACCAATGCTTAAGTGTAATATTTTTTGCCAATGCTTAGGCGCGTTTTTAAGTGTAATGAGCCAATGTTTAGGCACTTATCAAACATGCTCTGCCAATGCTTAGGCGTGTTCTTTACCAATGCTTAGGTGTAATGAAGTACGCCCAATCCAATGCTTAGGTGGACTCAACCAATGCTTAGGTGTGATGAAATGCGTCCAACCAATGCTTAGGTGGAGTTAATATGTTCAACCAATGCTTAGGCAAACTTACTTAGCCAGTGCTTAGGCACTCTTAAATGTGATTAGCAATTGCTTAAGAGCTTATTTAATGTGCTTAGCCAATGCTTAGGCATACTCAATTAATAAAGTGGTCGTCATTAGGCAAATCATAAATCAAATGTGATCGCAATTGGGCTGATCACTAATCAAAAGGTGTTCACTCAATGTGTAATCAAAATGTGATCGTCATCAGGCCAATCATCAATCAAATATGATCGTCATCGGGCCGATCATCAACCAAATTAAGTTGCTTTGCTAAGTTGCTCATCACGAGGCTTCAAGTAGGGTAATGATTGTCCAACAGATCGTTCTGCAGGAACCTCAAGACTGACGTGCCACGTCAGTTATTATCGCACGGCGACAGCTTTGTCGCTTGGCGTTAGGGTGTATCGTGTTGCGACGGATTTATTGCGATGTGGCAGGTTCTGTTGCGATGCGCTAGAATTTGGTCTGAGCGTTTGAACTATTTTTGCTCGTTCGTCTTCCCTGCTGTTGCTCACGCCTTTTCACTCATTAAATCGCCTCAAATCTTTTGTAAAGGTTGCTCTTTCGCTAGGGACTTAGTGTACCTGCATATATATTTTGGACTATAGGACTTTGCTCATGTTTATAGTTTCCTTGAGGTTGAATCAAGGCTTGCTGTTACTTGACTCATTGTGGTTGACTCAAGGTTTGGTGTACTTGACTCAGATCGACTTGATGTGTTTTGACACGTGTGTGTAGACTCAACTCAGTGTGGTGATATAACATGACTCAATGTGCCTGACTTTTGTGTATAGATTGTTGACTAAACTTAATGTGATGGTATGACATGACTCAATGTACATGACTTGTGTGTGCATTGTATTATGATTGTGTTCGTGAGACTCGAAAATGTAGAAAAAGCAAAAAAATTCCGTCATTTTTGTGGAGGGTATCGACATTCTCCCGAAAAAGAAAGACGTGAAAATGAAGAGAGGTAAAGTGTTGGTGAAAACAAAGTTTTTGAACTTCCTCAAGATGAAATGAATGAATCAAGCGAGGGTGCATGTTGAATGAGCTTAATCAAGTGTATGCGTTGAGGTTGTATCTCATGGTGTAAGTATTGTAGCATCCTAGGCTATCTCAATTGATGATTCGATAAGGAAAGTATTTGGGTAACTTAGCCACGAAGGCTAAGCACTTCATACTTTGTGATGCAATAATGATTATGATAATGAATGATTCTAAGATGACAAAGCATGCTTCAAGGTTGTACCAAGATTTCACGAGAAAGGGTTCCTAAGGGAAGGAATATTTGGGCTTGTATTTGTGATGTGTGAAAGTGACACTAAAGTTAAGCTACAAAGGCTAAGGGTATGGAAAAATATTTTAAGAAGAGCCAAATGATGGTGACTCTTAGGCTTGGTAGGCTAATGAAGTAGGGATCAAGCCCCCAAGTCTAGCTCTAAATGGATAGGGATGAGCAATAGAGATTATTCTTGATATGATCATGCATGAATGTGAGAACGTGGTGAATAAATATTACGGTCACACCCCAATGTGAGGTTGCCTATATATCTGTTAGGAATCAGGCCGAAAGTAGCTCTAGTCAAACCTCGCACAAGTGTGTGTATACCTCAAAGAGGTCTTTCAAGGGTTTTAACGGGGTTCGGCTAAAGGTTGAAGAAGAAAGGATAAAGGCGCATGACCTAGAATAAGCCCCCAAGGTGTTCAACCTTGCATTTGAATCTTTGGTAGTTGTTAAAATCCCGATCCGGATCTTACGATCCTACGATTCTACGATCCAAAATTGCGTGATTGATCCGGATCTTTGGTAGGATCTTAAAGTTTGTAGGATCTTACGATCCTACTCTGATATTAATTATGAGTGGTAGGATCTTAACATGATCCTACGATTTAATTACGATCCTACGATCCGATCCAACATTTCACTATAATATGAGACTTTAATTTATTTTGACATATTTATTTATTACTCATTAGGTTATATGCACCTAAATTTAATGTATTCAATAATTATCGCTAATAAATTAGCGAATCCGTGACATTATTATAATTTTATCAATTGACAACTTGCAATTGTCATAGTTAAGGTCTCATTCTTGACAAATTTGCACATAATTTATCAATTTAAACTTGTGTTATTAATCTTCTAACTACCATACAGATAAAGCTAAATGAAGATCGACCTTTCTTAAGCAAACCAATGTCTTTTAGCATTAAAACCCATTTTCAAAAAATGTTTTTAAGTTAATTTATAGCATAATATATAATATTATTTGTTATTAAGTAGGATCTTACGATCCTACGATCCGATTCTATCGATTCGATCCCACCCCTCCCCCTCATCGATCCAAGGTAGGATCCCGATCCTAACAACCTTGCCGGTGATTATATGTAAAGAAATAAATGCTCATTTTATTAAAATGGAAAGGGTAAAATAAACTCATGAAGTTAATCTAGGAAAAAGATGGAGGGTGCCTATGCTAGACTTATTGGGGAAAGGGACATCAAAAAAGAAAAGAATCATGACATCTTGTCATTGAAGTCCGCATCGTGCTTTTTGCTTATCATCACTCGGTCTTCTTGCCAGCTGGAGGAACGGGAAGCTTGTTATTATCGATTTAATATTGGATGGCCTCTTTTACCTTCTAACAACTCTCAGTAGTATCACCCCTGCCTTGATGGTACTTGCAATGGGCGCTAGGATTCCAGTTGGGCGTTCTATTTTCGTGTGCTGGATCTTAAAGAGGTCTAATGGGAATGATGAGTCCCTTGGCATGGAGTCGATCGAAGGCGGTGTCATAGCTCATCCCAATAGGGGTGAATTTTCTTCTAAAATTGCTTCTTTTTTAAAGGAATGGAGTCCTTCGAACAAGTGTATTATTCCGATAAAGGGTTTAGAATTAATTAGAAAGCTAATTATTCAGTGAGGTCAAGTGAGCGGAATGCCTAGCTAGAGGCCGCTTCCGATCAGTAATATTAATGAATAAATCATATTACAGCTTAATCTTGACTAAACCCTTCAGGTCACACCCAATCGTGTAACCGAACCGAAGCGACGAATTAATTCGAAGGATTAAATGAGTCAATAGAGATTTTACGAACAAAGACGTTGGATTTCGAGCTTGGAGCGTCAAACCTGAGCGTCGTAAGTCGAGTCGGATTTAGGAATCGACGAGACTGAAAAATCATCCAAACAACAAGTCAAAATATACCCCTAGCCTCGTGTTGGCCTAGCCAAGTGAAGGCTAGGCTATGAAGGGCTGCTAGCCGCAGCAGCTAGCAAGGCTGCAAGCCAAGCAGCCCCATGCGGGTGCTAGCTGGGGCTTGCTGGCCGAGAAAGCATGCTAGCAGTGCTAGCAACGCCAGCTAGTTGGGCTAGCATGCCCAGGCACTCGCACAAGCGGCACAGCAGCAACGCCAGCAGCAAGCAGCCTACATATGCGAGGCTCGCTACTACAAGCTGGTGCGAGAGTGCCAGCGCATGGGCTAAGCTGGCCAGGCCATCTGAGCACAAGGGCTGCCAGCGTGTCGCGCCTTGTTGCTCAAGGATGAGCGGCCAGCTGGTCGATTCCTATTGGGGCCGGTCATTTGAGAGGGTTTGCTTGGGGAGCAAGGAGAAGGTGATCCTCCCCTTGTGGTCCTCACCTAACCCTTTTCTCTTCTCATGCCACTTGTTGTTTAGTGATTCATTTGGCTTTTAATTTAATTTTAGAATTAAATTAAATTCTATTTTACCTTTTTACCAGCTATACCACATTGAAAGATGATGGGAATTCTTGAGCTCTATTCCCCATAAATACCAATTATTTGGCATTGGGAGAAGGCACTTGAGTTGGTGAACTTTAAGGGATCTCCATAAGAGAAAAAACCTTTGTTCGTAAACTCTAAATTGTTTTTGGTCTAGCCCCGACTAAGCTTCGGGGTAGGGACTGGTTACGGGTCGGTAGCAAGGGTGTGAGCTGTTGGAGGTTCTCGCACTTGCAGAACTTGAAGCTTTCAAGTCCGAGCTCAACGGTTGAGCGAAGCACGCTACAAGGGTGAGCATTCTTTCTCTCTCTTCTCTCTCTTCTATTATATTTAAGTTTATTTTGCATGCTTTTATTTATGTTGTAATTATTATGCATGCGATCCGGTTATCGGGTTTTAATTTGTTTCCGCGTGGTGTCGGACACCGCAAAACCCAACAGCGGTGTAAGAGCCTTTTACATTTAATTTTTACATCTAAAAATAAATTAAGGTGATTTAAAATGGATTTTAATTTTTGGTTTAGCATCCTAATTAGATTAGGAGCTCGTTTTTAATTGGATTAAAATCGTATTTATGCTAATTTTGGATTACGAACTCCGATTTTGACTCAAAAATAATAAAGTTGGGTGGAATCGACGTTCTAAATAAGACTTTATTCACTATGTTCTTAAAATGGCCTTCCAGAAGCCAAAATCCATCTAGAAAGTTGTTTTTCGAGGGGATTTTCGTTTTTGACGAAAAATTTTAACTCTTTAAACCTTGATTAATTATGGCATCCAAATTTTGGATTATTTGTTTGATTATACCATTAATCTTCTGCAATTTTAACCCTCATTATGCATGTTAATATTTATGAAGTCATAATTGGTGTTTAATTTGGTTAACTCTTATTTTTGCATATACCTGCAATTTCACATTTTTGCAAATTAATTGCTTGGAGTGTGAATGTTTATGACGAAAATGTATTTTTGAAGCCCCTAAAATGTTAAAGATTCAATCTTTAATTGTTTATTTGGTTGGATCTTAACTTTCTAAAATCCACAATGAACTAATTTTTTGTTTTAATCATTTTGAGTTGATTAAAATCTTAAATGTTCAAACTTGTGCTTGAAAAATTATTGTTCTTCATATTGGAAGATTACAATATTCAAATATGCACAAGTAAGTGTTGGATTAAATTTTTCATTAGATGAATGATTGTTTATTCAACTATTTTTGTCAAATCTCATTATTAATTTATGTTGGTTAAATTAATTATGAGAATAGCCTTCAATTTTATAGCATCAAGTTGAGCCAAAAATAATTTAAAGAATGGTTCTTGAATTAATTTTGGTTTGTGCACTAAAATTGAATTTAATTAAGTTGGACTTCTTTTATTTTCATATTGCTCAATATTGGTACTAAAAATAATTTAGAATTAATTTTTTTTGTCACACAAAAAATCGGAACGAAATTGCGAGGCACTAGCACGTAAAACGAGGCACCAAGCCTCGAGCTCAAACTCTCGGCCAGCTGCGCTGCTTGCGCAGCCCGCATGCGGCTGCTGAGAGTGTGTGCCGTGCTAGTGAGTTGGTGTGTTCGAGCAGATCCCTTGGTGCAGCAACTTGGTGCGAAGTGGGCTTACGTGTGGTGTGGTATGTGGTTACTAGGCAGCACGAGCACGCACAGCAGCATGACCTGCGCGGCCACCACCTGCGTGCGTTGCAAGCACGTTGCTAGAGCAGCACAACGCGCGAGCGATGTTGTTAGCCACTAGCAAGTGACTTGGCGCAGCAGTGGTTGTGTGGAGCAGCACCCACACATGGCAGCCTGGGGCTTGGTGCCTCGCAAGCCGACCTCGTGGATTGGATGCTAGGTACTCGGCCGTAAGGGGCTCTTAATTTTGCGATTATGCGTTTTTTTTGTTTTAATTAAAACGAGGCTAGGCCTCGGTTTTTCCCGGCACTTGCAAAATAATTTGGCAAAATTTTTGGTTAACCGGCTTAATTAATTTTAATTGGGTTAATTTTAATTAAGTTGGATGTGTAATTTAGTGGGAGCTTCATTAATACTTTTGAGTTATTATTATTGCGTTAATTCACATAATCGGATAACAACTTTGACTAGTTTTAATTAGGCGCGTTAATTGGATTAACCACCTAAGTTAGTCACTAGTTTTGCGCTTGTTTTGAATTATTGCTTGAATTATTTGTAAAATGCATGGGCCATTCACGTTAGTGAATGGATGAATGGAATTGATATTCTAATGCAGGTTTTACAAAATGGCAACTAGTGGGGCCTGACTAGGATAGTAAATACGGACTGCATTCCGTTTTGTATTTTTGTAAATCTAAATACAGACTGCATGACGTAAAGTATTTTTGTACTTAAATTATTTAGGTTAGTTCTAGCTTTTCTAGTATTTGCATAATTGGTGGTGATGTCTCGAAGACGGCGTTTCTAAGAAGACGAAGCCAAGAGGATACAACGAAGGCCCTTGAAGATTTTAAGACTTAAGTTTCAAGGGGTTATGCTAGTTGCCAAAATGCATCTTTATTTATGCCCTATATATATTTTGCTTATATATAATTGTGATGTTAGATGCATGTTTAGGATTTCGAATGTTGAATGATTAGTTTAGTTCACTTAAATCAACCAACATAGAAACCCTAAGTCCCAAAGAATATTGAGTTAAATCTGCCATCCAAAATGACATTTACGGAACTAATGAGAATAATAATGGGCTATGCCAAAGCTAGGCATTACTACTTTCCTAGGGAAGTAAGGTATGTCGGTACCCTTGCCAAAGCAAGGCATCATATACACGTTAGTTTTGGTTAAACTCAACGATATCAGTAAGGAATCCTTTGATGTCGTGGCAATGGAGATAAACGTCAAGGAAGCATTAGATGCAACGTTTTATCGAACCAAGAGTAGCTTAGAGCTATTAGCAATTGGATTTCTTACCTTAAAATATTATGTGTTAAGACAAGCCAAAGCATGTAAATTCTCGCCTAAAAGGGACAATTTTAAATGTGTGGATAAAATGCTTAATAAGATTGAAAATTTGCATGTATGCTTTAAATTTCAATCTTATTGGTTTTATGAATGGTTTTTCATTGTAAATTCTTTCAATTGTAGAAACATGTCTGCAACTAATACGAACAACAACCAATTTTCACCTTGTTCTATACTCGATAAAGAGAAGTTGAATGGGACAAACTTCCTTGATTGGCACAGGAACTTGCGTATAGTTCTCATGCAAGAGCAAAAGGAATACGTCCTTGATGAGGAAATGCCCGACGCTCTTAATGAGAAGGTCACTTAAGCTACCCTAAACCGATGGCACGCTGCCAATCGGGATGTCAAATGCATTATGTTGGCCACAATGTCTCCGGATCTCCAAAAGACCTTCTTTGGAAAGGAGACGACTTTTGAGATCATTTCTGAACTTTAGAATATGTTCCAAGAGCAAGCCCGAACTGAGCGGTTTGAGACCCATAGGTAGATCCTTGAGAGCAAGCTCAAGAAAGGAGAGTCGGTTAGCCCACATGTACTTAAAATGATCGGATTATTTGAGAACATGGAAAGGCTTGACGCTGGGTATTCAACCGAGATGGAAATTGACATTATTTTCCACTCGCTGCATAAAGGCTATGATTAGTTTAAGATGAACTATAATATGCATAGCATGGAGAAAACCCTCACCGAGCTTCATGGAATGTTGAAGCAAGTCGAGCACTCAAGGATGAGGAATGCATGATATGCTTATGCTCAAGAAGGGCAAACCATTCAAGCGCTCGGGTAAGAAGAAAGGCTTTAAGGGGAAGGGTAAGAAGACCTTTTCGCCTAAGTGAATAGCTACCAAGGGAAACAAGGAAAAGAAGGTAGCCTCTTCTCAATCCGATTCCGAATGTTTCTACTGCAAGAAAAGGGGACATTGGAAACGGGATCGCCTCAAATTCAAGGAGGATAAGAAGAACAACACCGTTGCTTCTGGATCAGGTATATATGTTATAGACCTTAAATTTAATAGCAAAGCATCATGAGTATTAGATACAGAATGTGGCTCACACCGTTGTTCCAATGCTCAGGGACTAAGGAAAAATAGAAGGCTGGTGAAGGGAGAAGTGGAACTCCGGGTCGATAATGGAGCAAGGATTGCAGCCGTATCCGTTGGGACACTTAGTTTGTCTTTGCTCTCTAGGATTGTTTTAGAACCTGAAGATTGTTATCATGTTCCAAACATTACCAAAACATTATTTCAATTTCAGCGTTGGACGCCAAGGGTTTTGAATTTTGGATAGAAGAAAATAGTTGTTCATTTTATCTCGATAATGTTTTATATGGTATGGCACATTCAAAAATGGTCTTTATGTGCTTTCACTAGACAAACAGGTTTATTATGTTAATGATACCACCAAAAGTGCTAAGACCGTTTAATCGAATCAAACCTACTTGTGGCATTATCGTCTTGGCCATATTAACATCAAACGCATCAAGAAACTTCTTCATGAAGGAATTCTTGATTCATTCGACTTAGAGTCATTTGAAAACTGCGAAGGATGCTTACTAGGCAAGATGATAAAAGAACCATTCTCCAAGTTGGTGAAAGAGCTAGTGACTTATTGGGTCTTATACACACGGATGTATGTGGACCAACGAGCACAACCGCAAGAAATTGTTATCGCTATTTTATCACATCCACCGACGACTTTAGTAGATATAGCTATGTCTACCTTATGTTGCACAAATCTGAATCTTTTGAGAAATTCAAAGAATTTCAGAGTCAAGTGGAAAAGCAGCTTGATAAGAAAATAAAATCACTTCGATCGGATCGAGGTGGCAAGTAATTGAGCTACGAATTCGACGATCATCTGAAAGAACATGGAATTTCCTCAAAACTGACACCTCCCGGAACTCCACAATGGAATGGAGTGTCCGAGAGAAGGAATCGAACTCTGTTAGACATGGTTCAATCAATGATGGGTCTTAGCGATCTTCCTATCTCTCTCTATGTAGGTCGCAACCTATTACCATGCGTAGGTCTAAACCTATTATGCGAGGCTGCGAGCGCATGGGCCAAGTTGGCCAGCCCATCTAAGCACAAGGGTTGCAAGCGTGGCACGCCTTGTTGCTCAAGGATGAGTGGCCAGCTGGCCGGTTCCTATTGGGGCAGGTCATTTGAGAGGGTTTGCTTGGGGAGCAAGGGGAAGGTGGTCCTCCCCTTGTGGTCCCCACCTAACCCATTGCTCTCTTGATGCCACTTGTTGTTTGGTGATTCATTTGGCTTCTGATTTAATTTTGGAATTAAATAAAATTCTATTTTGCCTTTTAACCAAATATCCTACATTGAAAGATGATGGAAATTCTTGAGTTCTATTCCCTATAAATACCAATCATTTGGCATTGGGAAAAGGCACTTGAGTTGGTGAACTTTAAGGGATCTCCATAAGAGAGAAAACCTTTGTTTGTAAACTCTAAGTTGCTTTTAGTGAAAGGAATGGTGTCCGTCGAACAAGTGTATTATTCAGATAGAGGGTTTGGAATTATTAGAAAGCTAATTATTCAGTGAGGTCAAGTGATCGGAATGCCCAGCTGCAGGCCGCTTCCGATCAATAATATTAATGCATAATTAATATTAGAACTTAATCTTGATTGAACCCTTCGGGTCACACCCATTGAGTAACTGAACCAAAATGACGAATTAATCCGAAGGATTAAATGAGTCCTTAGAGTAATACGAACATAGACGTCGGATTCCGAGCTTAGTGCATCGGAAACTGAGCGTTGTAAGTCGAGTTGAATTTAGGAATCGACAAGACGAGAAATCAAGCAAACAACAAGTTACACATATACCCCTAGCCTCGGAATGCCCTGAGCAATCTGAGGGCCAAGGGCAATATAGCTAGCCAAGGCCACTGCCGCAAGGTAAGGCCCGGCGGCAAGCTCAGCATACCTAGCATGGCCGAGCATGCTGGCTGAGCATGCCTTGTGCGCATCGCAAGGCCAGCATGGTTGGCCGCATATGCTAGGCAAGCTAGCAACACCAGCCGCACCATCGCAAGTCCAGTAGCACGCAAGTGCTCGCTGGGCCTCGCACATGGTCGCAGCGAGTGTGCGAGCTCGCAAGCAATAATAGCAGTGCTGGATAGCTGGCTGGTGCGACATGCCAACATCGTTGGCGCGCTAGGCGTGCTAGCATGCTAGTGCCTCACACACAACAACTCCCAATCAAGCGCAGCGTGCTAGGCTGCACCTAGCACGAGCATTGCAGCAGCAGCAACACGCAATGCATGCCTGGGTTGCGGGCTATGCGTGCTTGCGTGCTGGGCTGCGTGCACGCTCAACGCCCAACTTGCAGGCTTAGCCAAGCACCAGGCCGCCATCATGGCATGCCTTGGTGCCCAAGGCTGGGTGGGCAGCTGGCGTGCGAGCATTGGGCGTGTGTGGGGAAGCTGGTTTGTGTGGGTTTCCTTGGGGAGCAAGGGGAGGGTGGTCCCCCCCTTTTGGTCCTCACCTAACCCCTTGCTCTCCACTTGACTCTTTTTTTTTGTTGATTCATTTGCATTACAATTTGATTTTAGTATTAAATTAAATTGAATAAATGCCTTTTTACCAACTCTCCCACATTGATGGGAGATTGGAATTCAAGGGCTCCTTTCCCTATAAATACCAATCATTTGGCATTGGGAAAGGGCCTTTGAGTTGTGATCTTGAATGGATCTCCACAAGCGAGAACACTTTCGTTCTAATACTCTCAGTACTTTTGGTCTAGCCTCGATAAGCTTCGGGGTAGGGGCCATTCGGGTCGGGTCTTGAGGGTGAGAGCCGTTGGAGGCTTGCACATTTGCGAAGCTCTACGCTTTCAAGTACGAGCTCTAAGAAAGAGCGAAGCACGCATCAAGGGTATGATCGTCTTTTCTTCTTTCTCTCTCTCTTTGTTAATTAATTATGTGATTGTTAATAAATATGCATGTTTAGTTACTTTAATTTTTGTGCGGATTTTGGGAGGGTTTCATTCCGCGTAGTGTTGGACACTACGAAACCCAACAGCGATAACGGAGTTGCGCTCATTTTATTATTGTAACTAATAATTAATTAAGGTGATTTAAATGGATTTAAATTTCTGGTTTTGCTTTATAATTCGATTAGAAGCTCGTATTAATTAGTTTTAATCTCGTTTTAATGCTAATTTTAGCTAAAGAACCTAGATTTCGACCTACAAGTAGTGAATTTTGGGTGGAATCGATGTTCTAAATTAGTTTTGACTTTTTTTAAGGATTGTCCAGAAGCCAAAATCCATCCAAAAACATGTTTTTCGATGGGTTTTTCGTTTTTGACGAAAAATTTCAAATCTTTAAACCTTGATAAATTATGGCACGTTAATGTTAGATTTTGTGTATGGTTACATCATTAATCTACTGCAAAAATAACCCTTATTAAGCATTTTTATGAAGTCATATTTGGTGCTTAATTTGGTGAGTTAATTTTTCACATAAACTTGCAATTTCACATATTTGCAAATTAATTGCTTCAAGTGTGAATGTTTATGGTAAATTTGTAATTTTGAAGCCCCTAAAGTGTTAAAGATCCAATCTTTACTTTCTAGATTCCATGTTGAACTAATATTTGATTTAATCATTTTTGAGTTGATTAAATTCTTAAAAGTTCAAACTTGTGATTGAAATTTGATTACTCTTCATATTGGAAGGATGTAATTTTTCAAGTTTACACAAGTTAGTGTTGGAAAATTTTCATTGGATGATTATGTTTATTTTTCCAACTTTCTTTAATTTTGTCAAATCTTATTATTAATTTATGTTTGGTTAAATTAATTGTAAGTATAGCCCTCAATTTTTGTAGCATCAAGTTGAGCCAAAAATAATTTAAAGAATGGTTCTTGAATTAGTTTTGGTTTGTGCACTAAAAAAATTGAATTTATTTAAGTTGACCTTGTTTTATTTTCATTTTGCTCAAATGTCGGTTCTAAAAATAACTTAGATTTAATTTTAATATCACACACACAAATCGGGATAAAATCCCTAAGGCAAAGCATGTAAATCGAGGCGCAAAATGCCCAAGCACTCCCTCGGCTAGCTAGGCTGCTTGCGCAGCCTGCATGTGGCTGCCGTGGAGTGCGGGCTGGTGCTTCGATGGCGCGCTGTTGATGCGGTGTGTGCGAGCTTCGTGTTCGCTTGGTGCAAGCTCAATGCGGTGCGTGGGGTGTTGCGGTGTGCGTTAGTGGCCAACAGAACCCCGCACAGCCTAGGGCCTTTGAGGCCGAGACTTGCTTATGTGGCCGACATAATGCGCGAGTGATGCTGTCATCCACTCCCACATGCTTGGCGCAGCAAGGGGTGTGCGAGGGCAGCAACCACGCATGGCAGTCGCGCCTTGGTGCTAGGTACTTGGGCATCGTTGGGCTATGTGTTTTGCGAATTTTGTCGTTTTAATTATTTTACTTAATTATGAAAACGAGGCTAAGCCTCAGTTTTTCCGACATTTGCAAAATAATTTGGCAAAATTTGGGTTAACCGACTACATTATTGGATTAATTAAGTTGGATGCGGAATTTAGTGGGAGCTTCATTAATTACGACTTGGGCTAATTTTACTGCATTTAACCACATTATCGGTTAACAACTTTGACTAGTTTTAATTAGGCGCGTTAATTGGATTAACCACCTAAGTTAGTTACTAGTTCGTTTGCGTATATTTTGCATTGTTGCTTGTTTTACGTTGTAAAATGCATGGGTCATTCACATATAGTGAATGGATGAATGGAATGAATATTCTATCACAGGTTTTATGAAAATGGCAACTAGTGGGGCCCAACTAGGATAGTAGATACAGACTGCGATCTGTTATATATTTTTGTAAATCTAAATACGGTCTACGAACTGTTGCGTATTTTTGTACCTTAATATTTAGATTAGTCATAGTTATAATTACTAGTAGTTTCATTATTAATGGCGATGTCTCGAAGATGGCGATTCTTAGATGACGAGGCTAAGATGATGTGATGAAGACCCTTGAAGACTTGAAGACTTAAGGGGTCATGCTAGTTGCCAAATGCATCTTCTACTTATGTTTTCTATATATAATTATGCTTATATATGAATGATATGTTGGATGCATGTTTAGGATTTCGAATGTTGCGATGATCAATTAAGTTCACTTAAATCAACCAACATAGAAACCCTAGGTCCATATAAAATTGAGTCAAATTTGCCATTCCAAGATAACACTTACTGAACTAATGTGAATAGTGATGGACTATGCCGAAGCAAGGCATCACTATCTCCTTAGGAACGTAAGGTATACTAGGTATACAAGTTGATTTTGGTTAAACTCAACGATATCAGTAAGAAGTCCTTAGATGTCGTGGCAATGGAGATAAACGTCACGAAAGCATTAGATGCGACATTTTATCAAACCAAGAATAGCTTAGAGCTATTAGCAATTAGATTTTTTACCTTAAAATATTAAGTGTTAAGACAAGCCAAAGCATGCTTGCTCACTTTTTGCTTTTAGGGATCTTGGAATCGTTTTATTCTCGTCTAAAAGGGACAAATTTAATGTGTGGATAAATCGCTCAATAAGATTGAAAATTTTCATGTATGCTTTCAATTTCAAACTTATTGGTTTTATGAATGGTTTTTCATTGCAAATTCTTTCAATTGTAGAATCATGTCTGCAACTAATAACAACAACAACTTAATGTGCCCGAAACTCCTTGACAAGTTGGCTTTTAGCCTAAACTTGGTCAGCTTTAAGGAATGGGATGAGGAACTCCGGAAAACTCTTCGGGATTATTCCATGGAGTACATTCTTGATACTCCCATTCCAAGCTTCTTCTCGAAGGGAATCATGAGTGATGAAGCTCATGATGCATGGTCTTTCGATTGCAACAAAGTCTCACGACTAATGGCTAATTCCATCCCGGAAGAATGGAAGGAAAAGTTCTCCTCCTATTTTCCGGACATGTTCCTCAAAGCACTTGAGGACATTGTCAATGTGAGAGTCACCAAGAGTCTCAATGGCAACTACGATGGACTTGTGTTTGATGTGACTAGGTCACTCTCAAACATGAAGATAAAGCCACCGGAAGAGGGTTTCCTTGCTAAGGAGAGGTACCGGCTTTGGTCAAGGGTCTACAATACCAAATTAAGACCCAGTTTGCCCCTCCAACCTCATGTGCTTAGAATGACTAGACACTTCAAGCACATGGAGCTTCTCGGAATCCCATTGGAGGATGAGATGGTGGGTCATATCTTGCTTGCCTCACTCCACTCGGACTATGATGCACTTAGGATGCATATAGCTGCGGGAAAGGAATCACACTCATTGAGAAATGTGGTGCAGCTATTTCGCAAAGCCAACTCCTATGGAGCAACCAAAATGCCCTTGAGAGCAAAGAAGAAGGAGTTCAAGAAAAAAGCGAAGATGTGATGCTTCTATTGTGGTGGGCAAGGCCACTACAAGAGGGAATGCAAGATTTTCCAAAGGGATGAAGAAAAGAGGAATGTTTCATCAACCTCAAGTATCTTCATTAACACTTAAGCTATTCATAGGTATTGGATACCATGTGTGACTCACTCTATGCTCCCATTTTCAGGGACCAAGTGAGAGGGCTTCACAAGTGGATGTGCAACCAAGAGCGGACAATGAAGATGGTCTTTCTATCATGCTTGTAGGCACATCATTTGTCTTTGGCTTGTAATAGAACTAATTCTTGTTTTATTATGTTTTGAACATATTTTGATCTATGGCGTTGGACGCCGGGTTATTTGATCACAACACTATAACAATGGTTGTTTTTACGAATGTCTTGCTTATACGTTTTATGAGAACACACATTCTATATGTGACTAGACAAATGTTAATGATACCACCAAAAGAGCTAAGACTATTGAGTCGAATCAAACCTACTTGTGGCATTGTCGTCTTGGCTACATTAACATCAAACACATCAAGAAACTTCTTCATGAAGGGATTCTTGACTCATTTAACTTAGAGTCGTTTGAAAATTGCGAAGGATGCTTATTAGGCAAGATGATAAAGCAACCATTATTCAAGTTTGGAGAAAGGGCCGGTGACTTATTGGGCCTAATTAATACACACGGATGTATGTGGACCAATGAGTACACGTACCCGCAAGGAATGGTTATCGCTATTTTATCACTTTCACGGACGACTATAGTAGATATGGAAATGTCTACCTTATGTCGAACAAATCTGAATCATTTGAGAAATTCAAAGAATTTCAGAGTGAAGTGGAAAATCAGATAGGCAAGAAAATCAAAGCCCTTCAATTAGATCGAGATGGCGAGTATTTGAGCCATGAATTCGACAATCATCTGAAAGAACATGGTATTCTCTCAGAGTTGACACCTCCCTAAACTCCACAATGGAACAGAGTGTCCGAGAGGAGGAATCAAACCTTGTTAGACATGGTCCGATCAATGATGGGTCTTAGCGATCTTCCTATCTCTTTCTGGGGACACGCACTTCTAACCGCGGTACTAACACTGAACCGAGCTCCGTTAAAAGCTATCGAAAAGACTCCACATGAATTATGGACGAAGAAACCTCCAAGGTTGTCTTTTCTTAAGATTTGGGGTTGCAAAGCATATATCAAGAAATTAATTTCTAACAAAATTCACCTAAAATAACACAAGTGTTTCTTTGTGGGATACCCAAAACTAAGGGGTATTACTTCTACAACAAATCTGAGAACAAAGTGTTTGTTGCTTGTGATGGTGTCTTTTTGGAGAAGGAGCACCTTTCCAAAATGATAAGTGGGAGGAAAATCGAACTTGATGAAGTTCAAGAGGACGAGCAACAAAGTCAAACTTACAAAACTGACAATCAAAGTGCTTTAGAAGCAGTTGTTGACATTGGTCAGAGTCAAACCGACAATGTGCAAAGTCAAAATGACAATGCAAATGCTCAACCTATTACCCTGCATACGTAGGTCGCAAAGGCCAAGATCTCAGCCAGATAGATATCTCGGTGTTGTATTAACCGAGGATCAAGACATCTTAGGTGTGGATGGAGATGAGCCAGCGACGTACAAGCAAGCTATGACGAGCCCCGACTCTACAAAATGGCAAGAAGCCATGAAATCCGAGATAGACTCCATGCATGTTTGAAATCAATTATGGGACTAGGTTAATTTGCCCGAAGGTTACACACCTATCGGTTGCAAGTGGATTTTCAAGTTGAAAACTGACAAAGATGGAAATGTACATGTATACAAAGCTAGACTGGTGGAAAAAAGTTACAGGCAAATTCACGGCATTGATTATGATGAAACCTTTTCACCAGTTCCAATGCTTAAGTCTGTCTGGATTATCCTAGCAATTGCTGCATATTACGATTACGAAATATGGCAGATGGACGTCAAAACTGCCTTCCTAAATGGAATTTTGGGAGAAACTATGTACATAACACAGCCGAAAGGTTTTGTTAATCCAAGCAATGCTGGGAAGGTATGCAAGCTTAAGTAGTCTATTTATGGATTAAAGCAGGCAAGCAGAAGTTGGAATCTGCGATTCGATGAAGCCATTAGTAAGAAGGTTAGTGGGAGTAACATTGCATTCTTCGTCTTATATGTCGACGACATATTGCTCATTGGAAAAAACATTCCAATGTTAAGAGTCTGTAAAGGCTTGGCTTGGAAAGTGTTTTTCAATGAAGGACTTGGGAGAGGCATAGTACATATTGGGCATCAAGATCTATAGGGATAGATCTAATAAGATGATTGGATTGAGCCAAAGTACTTATGTCAATAAGGTACTGGCATGATTCAACATGCAGGAGGCCAAGAAAGGGCACCTACCCATGTCACATGGTATAACTCTTAGCAAGAAGCAGTTTCCACGGACACCTAATGAGCGAGAGAGAATGAGTTAGATTCCATCTGCTTTGCTTATTGGATCGATCATGTATGCCATGATATGTACTAGGCCGGATATATCATATGCCTTGAGTGCTACTAGCCGATACCAATCAGACCCAGGAGAGGCGCATTGGACTGCGGCCAAGAATATCCTAAAGTTCCTGAAAAGGAACAAGGATAAATTTCTAGTCTATGGTGGGAGTAATGATTTGGTTGTTAAAGGTTACACCGACGCGAGTCGCAATCAGGGTACATATTCTGTCTAAATGGAGGAGCGCTTAGTTGGAAGAGTTCTAAGGAAAGCACAACTGCAGATTTCACAACTGAAGCCAAATACTTAGCAGCTTCAGAAGCAGCTAAGGAGGTAGTTTGGATTCGTAAATTCGTTGGTGAACTTGATGTTTTACCCTCAATCAAGGGTCCGATAGATCTCAATTGTGATAATAATGGAGCTTTTGCTCAGGCTAGGGAGCCAAGGGAACAAGGTCAAACATGTCAAGAGGCGATTTCACATGATAAGGGAAAGGAAGTCCGAAGGTGAAATCAGAATTTGTAAGATTGGAACGGACGACAATGTAGTCGATCCACTCACTAAACCTTTGCCTCAAGTGAAACACAACAAGCACGTTAAGGCAATGGGAAACAAGCACGTTGGAGATTGACTTTGATTTCCCTGTTTGTGTGTTTTAATTAAACACTATGTTGAACCATTCTTTTTGGAGTAATTTAATTTTCTACAAATTATTATCACTCCATTTCTATTTAATTGTGGTTTAGAATTAAATAATGAGTCCATTCGATTTTGAGAATATTCAAAATAGGGTATCAAGACAATGTCTTGGATAAAGAAACACCTATTAAATGAACATTGAATATTTTAATCGAAAATTATCCCTGATCAAGGTCATTTAAATGTTGGACAACTAATGACCACTTGAGATTAGTATGTAGTATGATTTGCACCGTTTCTTGTGCTACAAGGACATGATTGTCATAGATCATTTGCACAGGTATTTGTTTGGAACTATACCGGATCAACCTATGAGAATACTTTAAGAGATTTAAAATCGTCATAAGTATATTTCTCATTATAGCTATTGGAACCTCTTTCCTCGACCATGAGTATTGTAAGTTCTCTTGTTTGAGTACTAGTTCGTTTTGATGTTGTCAAATGTCTGACGTACATGGGGATTATAACGGCAACACTCGAGCGGCTAGGTCCTCTTAGTAAGGGAAGCTAACAATGCAAGACCGGGAATGTCCCCCTATTAACAATAAGGAACATGTCTTTGTTGTTTACAAGGCCTCTCGAAGAGCTAGACTGTGAAAATGCATGGTCGTGCTCAGATGAATTTTAGAAATCATCTGCTTATTGACAGTCGAACTCAGAAATCAAGAAGCACTTCTGGATGTAATAAGGATGACGAAGAATCTTACCTTATAGTTCATGAAGAGATATTTTGTGACATAGGAAATAGGCTATACACTAACAAAGCACTTGTCCGGAAGGACAAGTGGGAGATTGAAAGGAATGGTGTCCTTCAAACAAGTGTATTATTCCAATAGAGGGTTCAAAAATATTAGAAATCTAATTATTCAGTGAGGTCAAGTGATCAAATGCCAAGCTGGAGCCCGCTTCTAATCAATAATATTAATGCATAATAATATTACAGCTTAATCTTGAGTGCACCCTTCGGGTCACACCCAATGAGTAACCGAACCGAAACGACGAATTAACTCAAAGGAATAAATAATCATTAGAGTATTACGAACATAGAAGTCGGATTCCGAGCTTAGAGCGTCGGAAACCGAGCATCAAGAAAACAACAAGTTATAAATATACCCCTAGCCTGGGAATGCCCCGAGCAATCTGAGGGCCAAGGGCAACATAGCTAGCTAAGGCCACTGCCGCAAGGCAAGGCTCGGCCGCAAGCTCAATATACCCAGCGTTGCCGAGCATGCTAGCCGAGCATGCCTTGCGCGCATCGTAAGGCCAGCATGGCTGGCCGCATATGCTAGGCGAGCTAGCAGCACCAGCTGCACCATCGCAAGGCCAGCAACAGGAAAGTGCTCGCTGGGCCTCGCACATGGTCGCAACGAGTGTGCTAGCTTGCTAGCAATAGCAGCGCATGCATGCTAGAATCGCTGGATAGCTGGCTGGTGCAGTATGGCCAGCATCGCTGGCGCGCTAAGCGTGCTAGCATGCTAGTGCCTCGCACACATCAGCCCGCAATCAAGCGCAGCGTGCTGGGCTGCGCCTAGCACGAGCATCGCAGCAACAACAGCATTACGCAATGCATGCGTGGGTTGCGGGCTGTGCGTGCTTGCGTGCTGGGCTGCGCGCACGCTCAGCGCCTAGCTGGCAGGCTAAGCTAAGCACCAGGCTGCCAGCGTGGCACGCCTTGGTGCCCAAGGCTAGGTGGGAAAATTGCTCGCACGCATTAGGCGTGTGTGGGGAAGCTGGTTTGTATGGGTTTCCTTGGGGAAGAAGGGGAGGGTGGTCCCCTCCTTGTGGTCCTCACCTAACCCCTTGCTCTCAGACACTTGTTGTTTGTTGATTCACTTGCATTTTAATTTAATTTTAGAATTAAATTAAATTGAATAAATGCCTTTTTACCAACTCTCCTACATTGATGGGTGATTGGAATTCAAAGGCTTCTTTCCCTATAAATACCAATCATTTGGTATTGGAAAAGGGCACTTGAGTTGTGAACTTCAAAGGATCTCCACAAGCGAGAACACTTTTGTTCTAATACTCTAAGTACTTTTGGTCTAGCCCCGACTAAGCTTCAAGGTAGGGGTCGTTTGGGTCAGGTCTCGAGGGTGAGAGCCGTTGGAGGGTTGTGCATTTGCGAAGCTCTACGCTTTCAAGTACGAGCTCTAAGAAAGAGCGAAGCAAGCATCAAGGGTATGATCGTCTTTTCTTCTTTCTCTTTGTTAATTAATTATGTGATTGTTAATTAATATGCATGTTTAGTTACTTTAATTTGTGTGCGGATTTTGGGAGGGTTTCATTCCGCGTAGTGTCAGACACTACGAAACCCAACATTTAGTCTAGCCCCGACTAAGCTTCAGGGTAGGGACCAGTTATGGTTTAGTAGCGAGGGTGTGAGCTGTTGGAGGTTCTCGCACTTGCGGAACTTGAAGCTTTCAAGTCCGAGCTTAACGGTTGAGCGAAGCACGCTACAAGGGTGAGCATTCTTTCTCTCTCTTCTCTTATGTTTATGTTTATTTTGGATGCTTTTATTTATGTTGTAATTATTATGCATGCGATCCGGTTATCGGATTTTGTTTCCGCGCAGTGTCAAACACCGCAAAACCCAACACTTTTGTCCTTGATTATCCATGGCTAAGACATCATTTTAAAGGTACTAACATTGTTACTAGAGTAGGTGTTTTCGAAAGAAGAAGGATTGTCGTTCTTCTTTCCTTTCCAGCCACTGTTGTTACTATTGTTAGCAGCTTTCGATTTCATAAGGTCATCTTCAATTTCAATGCCTATATTACAGACAGCTTTGAAAGTACTCAAGTGCATTGATATTTCAAACGCTTTTGATATTTTTCTTGGAGGTTCTTAATGAACATCCTTACAGATTCTTTCTCACTAGGAACTTCAATCATCCTAGCAGAAGTTTCCTTCCATCTATCGTAGAAGGTAGTGGAACCTTCATTTTCCTTTTTTTTTTTGAAACAACCTTCATTTTCCTTTTGTTTAAGCATTTCAAGTTCCCTGTGATCAGTTTCTACTTGAATATTACATTTGTATCTATCAACGAAAGAATGAGTAATAGATACCCAAGTAGCAATCTTCTCGGTGCCCATGGAGAAGAACCATTGCTGGCACACTGGTTCAAGAGAAAGTGGGAAGAGTGAGGGGAAAACTTTCTTGTCAATTCCCTTGATCTCCATGATTGTCTCGAAATGCCCTCAAATGGAAGTAAGGATATCGATAGCTTTGAACTTAGGAATGTCTTTGGCAGAGAACTTCTGCGGAAGAAGCTCCTTATCCACTTAGACTCCCTTAGAACTTATCCCAAAGTATTTGTAGTCATTGGAGATTTAGCTCAAGCTATCTTCCATGCGCTTAATGGTTTCGACTGGTACTTTCTTGTTGGGGTCATCGACTCAAGTGGTGAGTCCCTTGGGCACCTCGGCGAGCTCATTCATGGTTTCTTTAAGTTTATCGAATTCTTCTTGACTGGCCATTATTACGAACTTTCTTCTCTGTCGGATTGGTTCATCAAAGAGGAGTACTTGTATAAAGGTGTTGTCTTTGATTAAATGTCCTTCTCTTCTTGACCAAACGCTGTGGAAAGGGAAACCATGGACACTCATTGTCAATTACTTGACTCGAACTCGATTCAACATGCATAGATGGGAAAAGATCATAGTGTATGGGGAATGATATGTATGAGGAAAGCATGAAAAGGAAAGTATGTAAATGTGGAAAGGGTGAAAGAAGGAAAGATGCATGTAATGTATAAAAGTATGTGGGAAGGAATATGTGTATATGGAAAGTGTGAAAAAAGAAAAGTGTAAGGTATGTACTGATGCAAAGGGAAAGAACGTACTTTGTGGAAAGATATGGAATAATCCGGGAATTGAATGGACCCTCAACTTAAATAACGGAAAGGATGACTCATCCATGGACCTAAGACATGGTAATAGTGTGAATAAGGTATGTACGAAGTGTGCAAAGACTTGTGAGTGAAAGTGATATGTTCAAGACTCATGTAATGAAAATGGGACAAAATATGTGATTAGACTCAAGCAAAGACTAAGTTAAGAGCTCAGTTATTAATTTAACCGGTTAATTATGGAAATTAGACTTGACACGAAAAGAAATAAAAATGGTTGGACGCTAAAAAGAACTCCTAAACTGGACATGCTTTAGTATTTCGATCATAACTTGTGATCTGTGACTCTAATTGGGACGGAATGAACTCTAAATGAAAGATAAACCTCTGGGATACGGATCCATAGGTGGCACGACACATAAATCTTTCTAGAACTCCGGCTATGACCAAAACAAGTTGACGCTTGTGCAGGATACGGGAATAAAAATCCGGGTTGACTCAAAAAATAAAAAATAAAGATAAAAAAAAAAAAAAGAACTATGACTCGACTTAATAAAAAGGACGAAGGTTAAATAAGAGAAACAAGTCCTTGGTTAGTATGTTTACACATATTTACAAGAAACAAGTCAACACAAGGGTTAGTTTAATCACAAACAAGCTATGCACAAGTAAGATATGCACAAGTAGTCAAGTAGTCATAACATGATGCAATGAGTTTGCAACCTAACCATGGCTCTAATTTTCTAAAGTTCAAGGATTATGGTGGTCAAAGAGGGTCCATAGTTATGAGTTTAGATGCATCGCATAGAAGCCTTACCTTTGGAAGGGTTGGCGCGGATGGATGGGACCCCACAAGTTGGACTTGCTTCCATGGTTTGGCGAATTCACAAACTCGGATGTACCCGTCGTTGCACGAAGCGTTCTATTGGATAGATGGAGCGTGAATTCCCATGGGTTAAGACCATATGTAGAGCACATATGGGTTCAGAAAAGTAAAAAAAACTCAATCGGGAAGTAGAATCGGCGAGACGGTACTAGAATCGGTCAAAACAAGAAGGCAGACTCTTGATTGATGTCGTGAGAACTCGGTGCGGGAAAACAGGGTCTATCGCGCAACAACAACCCTATCACGTCGCTATAGAGCTATCTCATGGTGATAGACATTATCGTCTCGCGACAGTTCCTGCGCGTCGCGGCAGTTTCCTGTGTTTTCGGATTTTCCGATTTTAGCAATATCTTTTCGATTCTAGTTGTGAAAGATACTTCCGGCTTTTCCAACGTGTAACAATCCTATGTTTTTGACGCATTACGGATGGTCTTTCCAATGCGGACCTTTTTATGCTTATGCCACAATGTTAATCAAAATTACGCACATGAATATCTAAAATCTTTCAAGTCTCATCCACTCATTCTAAAGTCAATTGCCAAAATAAATTTTAGGAATCAAAATTAGAAATCTTCCCTAGTGGAATCCCCAAAAACTGTAGGGAATATTTCAAAAATCAATTTTGAGCCCCACTGTGATCATGCATTTAAGCATGGTGGCGTCTAAAGGGAAATAAGCTAGAGATAAAAGAGTCGCCAACAAGTTTTAGGAGCTTGTAAAACGTTCACGGGTGTGAAGGTTACACCCCATTCACGATCACAGAGATTGCAAACTCCATAGTGGTTCGAAACCATGACTAGATATTCGGGGATGATGGTACGAATCCAACCTAAAAGAGATTGAACCTGCCCTAAATCGGCCTCTACTTAATTCTTTTGATATTCATGTGCGCTTTTCGATCAACATACATTCATCGAACTAATCCTAAGCATATTTAATCTACGTTGGTTGATTATTAATGCATAAGTGAATCTATTATCGGCGATCACTTGAATTAAAATCATATTAAGCCTAAATCAAATTATTAATTATCTTATTAGGCGTGATTTCAAGTACAAATTCCCTTTAATCCTGCAAAAAAGGCGTGATCAAGAAATAACAATAAATTATGAATAATCAAGCAACATACATGGCTTCACAGTCTGTACCGCCTCCTAATGAGAAACGGCCTATGGCCGACGCACAGGTTTATATTGACCAAGATACAGATGACGACCTTGAGGTCGATACATACATGGCCCCTGATGGGTTACTAAGGACTAGGCGCGTCCGTCCCGTCGAAAGGAGGGAACGGGGCAACGAACAGGCAGGTCAAAGCGAACCAGTCGTCTAGTCGACTGGTCAACCTCAGGAGGCCGAAGGCTCCGCCCCTATCACCAAAAACGAGCTCATGACTTTCATGACAAGTTTTAAGGACCTGATTGATAAACGAACGGTTGTCTCTACCAAGGAACAGTCGGCCAAGAAGCCTTCCCATTCTGGGAGGAACAAGTCGGTTAAGGACCGAGAGGCTACTCCTTACCCTGAACCTAGGGACAGACAGTTGCCCATGATCGACTTAACAAAATTATGGTTCCCTGAGCCAGGGAAGAGGAAGGCCATCCGGCATGTTCAGCCGGATGGTTCCAAGAAAACTTATTCTGATGCCCGGATGTTAATCCAGCAAAAAAAGAACATACAACTGTCAGATTAGGCTTCAACGTCGAACTTAAACGACAGCTTTCAAAATCCCTCAATGAGGTATTCTCAATCAAACCGAGAGAACCAGACAGGCGGCATGTCTGCCCACTCTGGTCCTCAGATGCTACATGCGGCCCCGTATGCGCCTCAACAGCCATACATGCCGTAAGAACAACCCTGCATGCAGCCTAATCTCTTCGGAGGGCATTCGGGCTTCTACGCCTCCCACATAGGCGGCAGGACCTTAGTAAAGAGAGTCAGGCGGCAACGTTACTTCTGGCTTACCTTAGAAGCAGACGCCATGGAAATGGTGAAAAAATGCGACGAGTGTCAAAGATTTGGCAAGCTCATACATCGTCCGGCCACTGACCTG